>NC_084463.1:35399953-36696704 GCF_027409185.1 Cynocephalus volans
TATTTTAAATAATTCTAAATTGCTTAAGTGTGGTTAAGTCTTTTGTGATCAGATGTACACCATTTTTAAAAGGTAAGTGCTGTGGCAAGGAACTCTCTTCATAAAATTAGATAAAACACATGGCTGTGCCTCAATTAACAACTGCAACTAATTTGAATTACATATGGGAAGAATTTACTTAGCAATTTATAAGTTAATGAAAATGATCGTGGTTTGGTTTTTGTTGTTGTTAGCCATTTCCTCTCAAAAAATGGAGTATTTGAGCATCAAATTTGCTCCAACCACTATTTTAAGGAAAGGGGACAAAGTTATGATAATATACAAGAAGTTACTCATAAATCATACATTTTAATGGGGAAATACTCCGTATATATACATACATGCACCATAATTATATTGCAATTTAATGATACGTGCTATGAAGCATATAGGGCAGGGATCTCCGATCCTTCTGCCCCTTCCTGTGCAGGTCGTATGTCTGATAATAGAAAGAAGATTCTGGCAGCTTTATGCAAGGTAGACGTATTTTATTCTTCAGATATGAGCTTCACAGACATGCTTTATTCTCAGACACGAGGTCTGCCACCCAGCGGTTCAAAGCATTAACCTTTATACTCTCAGTACACGATAGCAGCCACAAGTCAAGTATTACATAATTGCCACAATCATTTTGAATCAGTAAACGGGTACACGTGCTCAGTTACACTACTTCTATAATTTGTTTCTAGTGAATGTGCTGACTCTTGCCCATTTGTAACAGACGTAAGGCAAGAGATCCTGACTAAACATTTTCTACTTTCCTTACAAATTAGAGTAAGTCTGAATAAAACTAAAGAATAATAAAAAATACCAATTTTGATGAAGGTCAATCAAAGTCTCTCTGATATTGAGATTATGTGAGTGGACATTTAGAGAAGCTGAGTATTCATACAAAAGTACTTCAAAAAGCTCATGGAAACATAGAAATCTTTTCTCGATATGTGAGGACCAATCATTCAGAAAGAAGATTGGTAAGTGAAGAAACCCTGAGTAAAAAAATGACCTCATTATTCTAGGACTGTATAAATGAAAGAAGGAGAGGGGTAGGAGCAAAGTGGAAAGAAGTCAGGTTGGGTAGGAAGTAGGCCAAGGATCACAGATGCCCTTATAAGCTATAAATTCTTCAGATTTTGTTCTAAGTTTAATGAAAAGTCTTTGGAGGTGTTTGAGGAAGAGAGCGTAGTGGGGAAAATCAAGCCTGAAAGTAGGGAGTCCATTGCACGCATATTAGAGATATACAAAAGAATGCACTGAGTGAGAACATTGTTACAAAAAGAACACATTGAGTGAGAATACTGATGAAGACCACAAGATGCCTAAAAGCCCTGAGCAACAGGGCACTGCCACACTTCCAGTGGGGAAAGAGATGACGACTCATCACACGTTTCCGTAAAGGACCAGGGAGTGAAGTAGAAAGAAAAAAAAATGACGCTGGGGAAATGTGGTTCCAAAAAGGATGGTGCAGATGATTGAGACAAATAGTCGCACCAGAAACAAAGAGAAATTGGGCAAACTAACAAAAAGAATGCATCATGTTCTTGAAAACCTCAGATAAACACGTAATTGCAAAAAAAATAGGATCAAAATCAGGGGTCAGATAGAAACCAATGAATGTGGGCTTGGAATTGAAATCTTTCTTCTGAAAAGAACCCACCTATTTGTGAAGTATTAACTGAGATGCTGAGAATCCAGGAAGGCATTTTAGGAGACAGAAAGAGGATGTGGAACAATCACTAAAATGTTCATAAGGGTAAATGGAGAACAAAAGTGTAAGTATAAACAATCCGATGTGATTGTGAGCATAAACCAGAAATACACACCCTTCCAGGGACTTACTCACAGTTTTAAAATTCTTCACCTGATTCAGTTACTGGAAAGAGTTAAAGTCCCTTGATATACTTTAACTTTGCATTTTCATCTATATTTTACAATCAATGTCATTGACTGAGTATTAAGTGTTCTAATCCATGGACAATGTGTCATTAGGTACAGATCTGGGTTGGTGAGGCTTTGGAAAAAGCAGACCCTCATTGACACACATGACCCTGTGGTTGTTTTATGTCTTTCAATATTTACTACAAACATTCAGAAGTGACAGTAAACACACACATTTGCCCTTATGCTCCTGTGAAGCAGTCATTAACCTGAAAGTTTATACATCATGGGGCAGGTGTTCCTGTTACCACGGAAGGCAACCTTAGATTGTGAATTTTGTCTCTTCATGCCCCGATTGGGAAAACTCACACTGCCTGGCCTCAATTCTACAATGAAATGATGCACCTTTAATTATTACCTGATGAGATCTCAAACTTACACCCTAGCCAGAAGATGGAGCTCTGGGTTATCCTTAGTCTGCTCATTCATATAAAACTTATTAAATTTTGTCTCCTTATGTCTGCCACCTTTTCCTCTAAACATCCATTGTTATATTTGGTTATTTTTCATGACCAAGTACAGATGAAATCTAACATTCAACGCTATCATTTTGAGGTGATATAAAATTAGTCAGATGTACTCCTGGAGTCTTCATTACAGCCTTAGCCATTATCAATATACTTCATAGGAGCTTTGATGAAAACAGCATCAAAGAAAAAAAAAATCTACAACATGACTTGTACAGTTCCACTTCTGAAATAGGTTGTGACCTCCTAATAGATAATCTGATGCTGTTACCAATTCCTTATCTTTTCCTCCCTTGGGAGAACCTCAATTTCTACCTTATTAAGGTATAATAAAATTCCTTTCTTACAGGGTAAAAATCTTTGTGGTTTGCTTGCTTCTTTTGGTTTGGTTTTGGTATTAGAATTGGGCAGATTGAAATACATGTGTAATATAAATTAAGTATTAAAGCATGAAGTACAACTGTATACAATTATGACTTAAAAACTAAATTTCTACCCAGGTGAAAAATTGAATGGTAATAACTATGGGCTTAAGTTAATTAAAATTTAAAAGTTATAAATAATTTTATAACGTCCATTAACAAATTAAGGATTGAAAAAAATTGGTATGTGCACACAACGGAATACTACTCAGCCTTAAAAAAAAAAAAAAAAAGAAAGAAATTTTGTCATTTCTGACATGGCTGACCCTAGAGGACATTATGTTAACTGAAGTGAGGCAGGCACAGAGGGGCAAGTACTGGAGGATCTCATTTACATGTGGAATCTAAAAGAGTCAAATGCATAGAAGTAGAGAGAATAATGGTGGTTAACAGAGGCTGGTGGGGGGTTGGGGGGACTGAGGATGGAAAAAAGAAAGACATGGTTAATGGGTACAAAGTTTTAGTTAGACAGAAAGGGTAACTGTTCTGGTACTTTTCACAGAGCAGCAACTCTAGTTAATATTGTATATTTCAAAAGAACTAAATGAGAGGATTTTCAACGTTATCAACATAAAGAAATAATACATATTTGAGGTGACAGATATGCTGACTAGCCTGATTTCAGTATTATACAATGTATACATGTATCAAAACATCACCTTGTGACCTACAAATATATAATTATTATTTGTTAATTAAAAATGAAATAAAACTTTAAAAAATTATGGAATCATAATTGATTATACATATTTGGGAGGTTCAACATCGATGTATGTTGATCAAGTCAATATTACTAGCATATATATTGTTACAAATTGTACTTATTCTTGATGCCCCTTATCCAGTCTCTCCCTATCCTCTCTCTATCCCCCCTTCAACCTCTGAAAACCATAGATTTCTTCTTTCCCTCTGAAAGAGTCATGGTTATTCTGTTGATTTGTTGCCTAGATGATCTGTCCAATACTTTGAGGTGTGTTCAGGTCCCCTAATATTATCGTAGACATATGCTTCTTCTGTCTCTCTGGAATGGGCTTTGTGGGGAGAGACATCCTCTTCTTTTCTTTGGTCTCTGCTGGTGAAACCTTTTGTCAGTGCACTCCAGTGTGTGGCAGACCATCTGCATGGTGGTTGTGTCATCTAGTCACTTTTGCAGCAGCCATGGATACTGCGGTGGTTGTGGTGGGCCACCGACATGGAGGTGATGTTTTGGGCATGCTCTTTGGTGCTGGCAGTGTGCCTGGTTGGGGTGGGTTTGGTCCCTGGATCCATGCCTCTGGATGCCAGGTGGGCCATAAGGCACTGGCAGCTTGCCTGGTTGTGGGAGGGGGTCTGGTCCTTGGCTGCATCCCTTAGTTCCCTGTTTGTGCCCCAAGGCACTGGCAGTGTGCATGGGCTGAAAGTAGTTTTTGTCCTTTGCTTATTTCTAAAATAGGATAACTTCCTGTGGGGACCAATATTTGAGCTCTGTGGTTGAGCTAAATTTCTGCTTTGCTACTGATTCCCGAGGGAGGGCTTTTTGTGCAGTTCAGGTTTTAATGGTTGACCTTATAGGTATTTCTGGCTCTCCAGAGACCTGGTGCACCTGAGTTGTGTAGAAACTGATCTGGGCCTGAGTCTTTTCATCAAACTGCACCCCACGCAATTCTATATTCCTGACCAGTTTCCTCTGAGTAGTCCTTCACTCATTGGGGGTGCCAGTCAGCTGTCCTTGATGTGCCCCAGTATTCCCCTGGTGGGCCCATCTCCTCCACCGCCCGTGCTTCAAACACTTCCCATGGGATGGGCTGCGCACTGGTCCCTTGCAATGACTCACCGGCCTCTGAGTGGCTCCTTTTTTTTCAGTTGTTGTGACTCCTAACTCCTATGTGGGTCCACGGGAACACTATCAGTGGCCTTGTTGGCCTGGGGGCCACCAAGCTGCCTCCATGCAACTTTATCCGAAAGGCACAGCTGCAGCTTTTTCTGGCTCCTGCTCCATGTGCTCAGCAGCTCCAGTCTTAAAGTGGCTGTGGCATGAAATGGTCATGACTTTTTTTTCATTCTCTCACGGTGGCTTCTCACACCTTCATGCACTCTGTAGGTCTCTATTCCTCTTCCCCATGAGCTCTAGTGGCCCCAGTTTTGCTGTTGTTACTTTTTTATAGTTGTAAATTGGTTGATTTGTGGGAGAGAGTGGAGCTGGGGACTGTCTATTCTACCATCTTGACCAGAAGCCTCGTTCTTGTTTTTTCTCCAACCTATTTTTATTACTATTATGAGTTACGTAGGATGTAATATTTCTTCTTCCCCTTCTCCTCTCTTCCACACCTCTTTAATCATAAGTGCTTTTTTGGATATATCACATCTCTAAAATATTTCTCCTACACAATGATTTCATGGAATATAATTTAGAAAACATACTTTTTTTTAAATAAGAGCTTTATTAACTTGTACTTATAGTTTGTTAACTTTTGGGAAAAGCAAGTCATCAAGTTTTACTACAGATTAAAATGAAGTTTTACAAAATCCCAACTTGACCAGACAGAAAACAATTTTAAAACATTTACATGAATACTGAAAAAACACAGGCTTTTCAAAAAACAGTCATTCCTAAAAAGAGATTTCTCTAGGTAAAAATAATAAAACTTCCCACTTTGAAAAGATAATATAGACAGTTCCAGTTTCCTGATGAGTGGACAGAAGGCAAGCACTTGAGGTATGTGGTTCCATTCTTTTGTTTATTTTTTATTGCTGGAATTTGACCTGATGATGGTAGTCTTGGCACTGCCTTCTTCAGCATTCAGAACAGATTTATTCTCAGTGGGTGAGTTGGCTGCTTTTGTCTCTGTAAAAATGACTTACAGTACTGTAGATATCTCCACAGGTAATTGAAGTTGTGGCAGTGCCTACACTGAGGGGGACACTGGCAGCGGGCCTCATCTCCATCAATTTCCTCATCTTCTTTATTGCCATCTTCTCTAGGCTGTCTAGGTGACCTGGCCTCTGCAGAATTGTGATTTATAGCCCTGACAAATATCTGTCTCACTGGTCTTCTTGTTCTCTTGTAGCCTGATTGTCAGCACCCTCAATTACTTGGTCAATGCCCTTAGACTTTGTGTGTATTAAAGTGGAATTGCTTTCTGCAGTAGGGATGATGTTTTCCAGTATGGACTTCTGGAACTTTCTCCAATCTTTTGTTCTTTGGCCCACCCCTGATATTCTGGTAATTCTGTTGGTTATAGAGTGGAGGACATGACAACGTGAATAACTTGGGTCATGGTCTGTTTCACATTGTTTTCAACTGAAACTCCAACCAGGGATGAAGATCAGCCACCTTCATTCCCTTTTCTCCTTTAACAGCCTCAGACTCTGTGGTTTCCACACCTTGCACTGTTAAGTACTTCCAGTAGGTATTCTTCATGGCCATCTGCTGTACAAACATATCTTCTTTGGTGTCATTCCTTGCTTCAGAGCGCCCCCCAAAAAGGGGGCAAATGGTATGGGACAGTCACCAGCCCAGCTGGTGGCTTCTAGAAGGGCCCATCACAGCCACGTTCAGGTGAGCGGCTCTAGTTCTTCTTTAAATGTTTGGTAAAATTCAGTAATTAAGACCACAAGTCCAGTACTTTTTTCAAAGTAAAAACTTTATTACTGATTGCATCTCTTTACATGTCACTGGTCTGTTAAATTTTTAAAATTTCTTCATGACTCAGTCTTGGTAGGTTTTATATGTCCAGAAATTTATTCATTTTTTATAAGTTATGTTAATTTGGGAATGCACAATTTTTTATAATAGTCTTCTATAAATTTTGTATTTCTGTTTTATCAGGTGCATCATCTCTTCTTTCATTTCCGATTTTACTTTTCAGAGTCTTCTTAGTCTTGTTAAATGTTTTCCAATCGTATTTCAGAAAACAAACTCTTAGTTTTTTTGAATTTTTTATTGTTTTTCTAATCTCCATTTATTTCTGCATTGTTCTTTATTATTTTTTCATTCTGCTTATTTGGGTTTGAATTTGTTCTTATTTTTATGTTTTTTGAGGTGCAATATTGTCATTTATTTGGAATACTTTTTTTTCTAATTCTTATGGGCATTTATTGTTATAAACTCTTCTCTTAGCATTGCTTTTGCTGCCTCCCATAAATTTTGTTATTTTGTGTTTCCATTTTAATTTGTCTTAAGACTTAAAAATTTCTCTTCTAATTTCTTAATTGACCAATTGATTGTTCAGGAGTTTGTTGTTTAATTTCTATGAATTTTTCAATTTTCCAAAATTCCTCCTGTTATTGATTTCTAGTTTCATATCATTATGAAAGGAAAAGGTACTCGATATGATTTTCATTATTTTTAATTTCCTAAGACTTGTCTTGTGGCCTCATATATGATCATTTATGATTAATGTTTTGTGTGTTCTTGAAAAGATGGTGCGTTTTGCTACTATTGGATAAAAGGATTTGCATATTTTTGTGAGGCATTTGGTCTAAAGTATTGTTTAAGTCCAATGTTTTCTTATTAATTTTCTATTTGATGATCTTTCCATTGTGGAAAGTTGAGTGTGAAGTCCCCTAATATTATGGTGTTGCAATCTATCTCTTTCTTCATATCCTTTACTATTTGCTTTACAATTTTAATTGCTCCAATATTAGATGCATATATAGTTATAATTATTATATATTCTTAATGAATTGATCCCTTTTAATATTATATAATGCCCTCTTTTATCACTTTTTACAGCTTTTGACTTACTTAAAGTCTATTTTATTTATTTATTTTTTGTTGGCTGGCTGGTGTGGAGGACTTAACCCTTCACCTTGCTGTTGTAACACTGCACTGTAACCAACTGAGCTAAACAGCCAGCACTTAAAGTCTATTTTATCTCATATAAGTACAGCTATCCTGCTCTTTTTGGTATCATGTTCATGGAATAATTTATTCCATCCCATCATTTTTATTCTATGTGTGTCCTTAAAAATGAGGTGGGTCTCTTATAGGCAGCATAAGGTTAGGTCCTTTTTGTTTTTAAAATCGATCAAGACACTCTATGTCTTTTTATTAGAGTATTTATTTTACATTAAGGTAATCTTTGATAGTTAAAAAGTTACTGCTGCCACTTTGTTAGTTGTTCTTGGCTGTTCTGTATATTCTTTGCTTCTTTCTGCCTCTCTTGCTGTCTTCCAGTGTGGTCTGATAATTTTCTGTATTTGTATGCTTTATGTCCTTTCTATTTGGGGGGAGGTGTAGCACCTATTATAAATTTTTGCTTTATGGTTACCATGAAACTTTCATAGGACATTTTATACTTATAAATTCTATTTCAAGCTTGTAACCACTTTATTTGCATATTACAACTCTACACTTTATCTATCCTCATATTTTATATTGTTGATGTCAGAATTTACATTATTTTGTAATATGTGTCCCTGGACAATTTATTCTGCTATAGTTTATGTAAATAATTTGTCACTTAACCCTTGTACTACGAATAAAATTGCTTGTACATAATGTTATATTCCTAGAGAATTCAGAATATGACTCTGCATTACTTACACCATTAAGTTTTGTGTTTTTGTAAGTTTGATGTTATAAATTAGCAGCCTTTATGTTTCTGCTTTTAAAAAAGTTATTTCTTTAGCAATTACTGTGAGGCAGGCCTAGTGATGATGAATTTCCTTACCATTTTTTTTTTTCTAAAGAACGTTTGTTTTCTCCCTAATTTCTAAAAGTTAATATTTACTCGTTAAGTGTTCTTTTTGGCACTTTCATTTTTCAATTAGCACTTTGAATATATTATTCTTTGATCTCCTGCCCTGCAGAATTTCTGCTGAGAAATACACAGATAGTGTTATTGGCAATCTTTGTATGTGGTGTGTTTTTTATCACTTGCTTCTCTCATAATTTTTGATAGTTTGATTATTATGTGTCTTGGTGAACCCCTCTTTGGGTTAAATTTAATTGGAGACCTTCGCATTTCCTGTACATAAATGCTGGCCTCTTTCCCCAGGTTAGAAACATTTTCACCCATTATTTCTTTAAATATGCATTTTAGCTCTTATTTTTTCCTCCCTCAGTAATTCATTTTATGCCTATGTTAGGTCTCTTGATGGTGTTCAAAAATTCCCATAGGCTCTTTTTATTCTTTTATATTATTGTGATTGTTCTATCTTTAAACTCACTGATTCTTTCTTAGGCTTGATCATCTCTCCTCTTGAAGCTTTTATTGCATTGTTAAGTTATCATTGTATTCTTCATATCTAGAATTTCTATTGGGTTTTCTTTTTTATTGTTTCTATTTCTTTGCCAAACTTCTTGTTTTGTTTGTGTTTTTGTTTTTAATTTTTTAAAACTTTTTATTCATATATTCTTGCAACCCACAGAACTTTTTAAGAAAATTATTGTAAAGTCCTTTTTTGTCATTTTTTAATCTTTTTTCTTTAGCCAGGATTCCTGAGGTGGCTGACTAGACAAGTCTGGCACTAGTCCCCTCCCCATAAAAAGAGACCAAAATAATAGACAAACTGGAACAACTGAAGAAACACACTGCAGAGCACCAGGAGAGTGACTAATCCTTGTGAAGTATGGAAGAAGGGAATGACACCATAGAGAGCAGAGTAGGGCACCCATGCTCTGCCTGATCTCAGGGACCAACCTGGAATTAGGTGGAGAGAACGTAAGCTGGAAAAGACCCCAGATGTTTCTACTGACACCACAAATGCCAGTGATTCCCACCTCAAGAGAGTCTCCTAATCCTTTTGGAACCCAGGCCCAGTTGCAGAGTAGCTGGGAATTAGCATAGCTTTCAGTCTCATAGTAAAAGCTGAAGGAGATTAAAACATCTCCTGCCTTGAACACCTCAAAGCAACACCATCTGGGAGCCAAAATTGCAGCAGGAGTGTGCCCTGCCCTGGGTCCAGTGAGTCTGACTCCCTTTGTTTGCAGGTCATGCCTGCATTCTACCATGTTTACCACAGCAGTAGTACACTCAGCCCTAGATCCAGCAAGTCTGACTTTTTTTGTCTGGAAGGCCTGCTTGCATTCTACCACACTCACATGGGCACTCCATGGCACAGGCTGTCCGGATCCTAGGACAGACAGAAAGACTGAGACCCAAGCATCAGAACCTATGCAGCACCCACAGTACTCCGGATGGGCAGGCAGATGGACTGAGTGGAATATCTGCCAAGGTGCAGCAGTTCCCCACATTCTCAGTCCACCTTTCAGGGCCTGTAGAACTGAACAGGAGCTCACATAGCCCACACCTAGCTTGGTGGCAGTATCACCTCCCACCACAACCCTCTACAATCTTTCACAGGGGCCAGCATGACCACAATCCCAACTATCAGAAGTCTAGACCCCTACACCAGAACCAGCAATTCTAACTTCCTTTGTCTAGAGGATGTATCTGCGTTCTACTGAGCTTAACTGGGTACTTGTGGGACCATGGCCCAGGATGCCTGGAACCTAAGGCAGATAGATAGACTGAGACCCCAGTGTTTGAACCCATGTAGAAATCCTTCCCACAGAGGTGAGTAGGCAGTCTTGCTGAGCTGAAAATTCGCCATGGTACATGGCCCACACTGCAAGGCCTGTGAGGGCCAAATCCACAAGTGCCCAAATAATGCACAGCTAGCTCAGTGGTAGCAAAACCTCCCTCCCACAGTCCTCCACATATTTTCACCAACACTGGCAGGACCACAAACCCACCTGCCTGGAGCCTAGACCAAACAGAGTGACCAAGATCTCAGTGTCTGAGACAATGTGACTCTCTATCTCCTCCCCTCATGTGGTATGCTTACCATTCGCGCAAGGAAGCTACTAGTAAGTGGTTATTCCCTACATTTGCATGTACCAGCCCTGCACAGATCTTGGTCCTGCTGTGTCCATGGGTGACCAAGCAGACAACCAGCACAGTGGTGGTCCCTCCTTCCCTCATGGCCATCTACAGCTCTAGGGAGCATCTGTACAGGCTTGCTCTAGACAGCTGATTGTGTAGCAGATTTTTATCCCTAAAGCATACATCCAGAGAGCCACTGGATCCTGCAAAATCAATGCAGCTTTACTCCAGTCTCAGAACTGTACCAGTGGCCTTCTCCTGATTCAGCTAGAGAGGCCAGGACATGTTGCCCCAGTGTATAACTGCTTCAAGACCAACAGTGAACCAGGTAGTGACCCTAATACCTCAAGGCAGGACTGTATGGTTCTGCAGAGCTCAGTTACACCTTTTCACGTTTCCATCAGCCTCAGCAGCTGAACAGGCAGCTACCTACAGAGCTGCCAGGCCCTGCAACAGCTGTGCACACCTACTCCCAAACCAATAGCTGATTGGGTAGCAGCTTTTCCTCTAAGAAGACACCTCCAGAGAGCCACTGGGTCCTGCATCATCCACACAGGTGTGTTGCAGGCTCAACAGATGAGAAAGTTGCCTTTGACAGAGCTGCAAGGAACTGCTGCAACAGTATAAATCTGCTCACTGAACAACAGTGGATAACAAATTCCCACAAGAAACACATGAATACAGTTGAAGAAGTCACATGAAGAATGCACTACTCAGATCCAAATTAAAAATGCCCAACTCAACTGTCAATATAGAATAATTCCACAGGAAAGAATCTCCCCTCCAAAAGCCACTCATAGATTGAAAAGAAGTCACTACACTACCAGAAGCCCAAATATCAATGCAGAGATATGAGGAGCATGAAAAACCAGGGAAACATGACTCCTCCAAAGGACTATGATTCTCCAATACCAGATCCCAAACCCCAGGAAATTGATGAATTTCCTGAAAAGGAATCTGAAATGGTAATACTAAGGAAACTAAAAATGATAGATGAAAAAATATATAAAAATAACATTGATGATTGATGATTGGATAAGGAAACTGCTATATATATACCATGGACTATTCCTCCTCCATAAATAAGAACGAAATACTCCCATTTGCAACAACATGGATGAGACTGGAGAAACTTATTTTGTGTGAAATAAGCAAAGCACAGAGGGATAAACACCACATGTACTCACTCATAAGTGAGAGCTAAGAGAGAAAGGAGGAAGGAAAGAAAGACCACTATGGTGCCATTGGACTTACAGAGGGAGAGAATATTCTGTGGGCTGCAAAGTGGAGTGGGGGGTTAGGGGGATGAGGAGGGAGGTTTGGGATAATCAGGCAGGGGACACAGGGTACGAATGAAATTTGTGGCAATCGGTATACAGCCCAGTTGAATCTGGCCCCCACATCTTGGGCATGAGGGGTGACAATCAGCTTTGTATTTTATGAATATTCATAATCAATAGAAAAAAATCAGAGCAGAAATAAATGAAATAGAGACCCAAAATACAATGCTAAAGATCAATAAAACAAAATATCGTTTTTAGAAGATAAGTCCATAGACAAACCATTAGCTTGGTTCACAAAAAAAAAAAAAAAAAAAAAAAGAAAGAAAGAAAAGAAAAGAAAAAAGAAAAAAAAGTGAGAGACTGAGAGAGAAGACCCAAATGAAAATCAGAAATGAAAAGGGAAACATTTCAACTAACATCACAGAACTGTGAAGAATCATCAGAGGTTATTATAACAGCTACATGCCAAGAAATATGAATACCTGGAGGAAATGGATAACTTTCTGACAGATACAAACTTCCAAGTCCGAACCAAGAGGAAATACAAAAACTGATCAGACCATTAACAAGCAAAGTTATTAAAGCAGTAATCAAAAATCTACAAAGAAAGAAAATTCCAGGACCACATGGATTTACAGCTGAATTCTATCAAACCTTCAAAGAAGAATTAAAACCACCTCTCTTCAAACTTTTCCACAAAATTGAGACAAAAGCCATTCTCCCAAACTCATTCTGCGAGGCAAGCATCACCCTGATACCAAAACCAGACAAAGATACAGCAAAAAAAGAAAATCACAAACCAATATTATTAATGAACCTAGAGGCAAAAATCCTCAACAAAATTTTAGCAATCAGCATACAGCAGTACACCAAAAAAAAAAAAAAAAAAAAAAAAGCACATTATATTCAAGTGGGATTTGTCCCAGTGATGCAAGGATGGTGCAATATATAATAAGTGATACACCAGGTCAACAAAATAAAAAATATAAAAAATATGATTAATTCAATAGATGCAGAAAAGGCATTTGGCAAATGTCAACATCCTTTATGAAAAGACTCTCAGCAAATTAGCTATAGAAGGAAAGTATATCAATACAATAACAGCCATATCTTCCTAAATGGGGAAATATTGAAAGCTTCTTCCTTAAGAACAGGAACAAGACAAGGACACTCACTCTCACCACTCCTATTTTACATAGTATTAGAATTGTTAGCCAGAGCAATCAGGCAAGAGAAATAAAGTGTATCCAGATTGTAAAGGATGCATTCAAACTATCCATTTGTAGATGACATGATCTTATATATATAAAAACCTATAGAGTCTACTAAAAAACTTTTAGAGCTGATCAACAATTTCAGTAATGTTGCAGGATATAAAATTAACACCCCAAAATCAGTTGCATTTTTATACTTCAGTAACAAACTAGCAGAAAAGGAAATAAAGATAGCGAGCCTATTTTCAATAGTCACCAAAAAAAAAAAAAAAAAAAAAAAAAAAAACCCCTAGGAATAAATTCAAAGACGCAAAAAATCTCTACAGGGAGAACTACAAATCACTACTGAAAAAAATTAAAGAGGGAAATTATAGAGGACTCAAAAAGATGGAAAGACATAACATGCTCTTGAATGGGAAGAATAAACAAAGTGAAAATGTTCATTCTACCCAAAGCAATCTAAAGATTTAATACAATCCCCATCAAAATATGAATGCCATTCTTCACAGAAATAAAAGATGAAATCCTAACATTCATATGGACCTAAAAAAGACCCCAAAGAGCCAAAGCAATCCTGAGCAAAAAAAAAAAAAAAGCTGGAAGCTTAACACTACCTGACTTCAAATTATATTGCATATCTTCCTTAGAGAAATGCCTACTTAGCTCTTTTGCCCATTTTTTAATTGGGTTGCTTGTTTTCTTCTTGTAAAGTTGTTTGAGTTCCTTATATATTCTGGATATTAATCCTTTGTCAGATGTATATTTTGCAAATATTTTCTCCCACTCTGTTGGTTGTCTTTTAACTCTTTTAATTGTTTCTTTTGCTGTGCAGAAGCTTTTTAGTTTGATATAATCCCATTTGTTTATTTTTCCATTGGTTGCCCGTGCTTTTGGGGTCGTATTCATGAAGTCTGTGCCCAGTCCTATTTCCTGAAGTGTTTCTCCTATGTTTTCTTTAAGAAGTTTTATTGTTTCAGGGTGTATATTTAAATCCTTAATCCATTTGGAGTTGATTTTAGTATATGGTGAGAGGTATGGATCTAGTTTCATTCTCCTGCATATGGATATCCAGTTATCCCAGCACCATTTGCTGAAGAGGCAGTCCCTTCCCCAGTGAATAGGCTTCGTGCCTTTGTCAAAGATCAGCTGGCAGTAAGTGTGTGGGTTGATTTCTGGATTCTCTATTCTATTCCATTGGTCAGTGTGTCTGTTTTTATGCCAGTACCATACTGTTTTGGTTATTATAGCTTTGTAGTATAGCTTAAAGTCAGGTAGTGTTATGCCTCCAGCTTTATTTATTTTGCTCAGCATTGCTTTGGCTATGCATGGTCTTTTATTGTTCCATATAAATGTCTGGATAGTTTTTTCCATTTCTGAGAAAAATGTCTTTGGAAATTTCTCTAAGGAAGATATACAAATGGCCAACAGACATATGAAAAAATGCTCAACATCACTCAGCATCCGGGAAATGCAAATCAAAATCACATTGAGATACCATCTAACCCCAGTTAGGATGGCTAAAATCCAAAAGACTATGAACGATAAATGCTGGCGAGGCTGCGGAGAAAAAGGAACTCTCATACATTGTTGGTGGGACTGCAAAATGGTGCAGCCTCTATGGAAAATGGTATGGAGGTTCCTTAAACAATTGCAAATAGATCTACCATATGACCCAGCCATCCCACTGCTGGGAATATACCCAGAGGAATGGAAATCATCAAGTCTAAGGTATACCTGTTCCCCAATGTTTATCGCAGCACTCTTTACAATAGCCAAGAGTTGGAACCAGCCCAAATGCCCATCATCGGATGAGTGGATACGGAAAATGTGGTACATCTACACAATGGAATACTACTCAGCTATAAAAACGAATGAAATACTGCCATTTGCAACAACATGGATGGACCTTGAGAGAATTATATTAAGTGAAACAAGTCAGGCACAGAAAGAGAAATACCACATGTTCTCACTTATTGGTGGGAGCTAAAAATTAATATATAAATTCACACACACACACACACACACACACACACACACACACACAAAACCGGGGGGGGGGAAGAAGATATAACAACCACAATTATTTGAAGTTGATACGACAAGCAAACAGAAAGGACATTGTTGGGGGGGAGGGGGGGGAGGGAGAAGGGAGGGAGGTTTTGGTGACGGGGAGCAATAATCAGCCACAATGTATATCGACAAAATAAAAATTTAAAAAAAAATAAATAAAAATAAAATAAAATAAAAGTAAAAATAAAAAATTATATTGCAAAACAATTTTTACCAAAACAGCATTGTATTTACATAAAAAAAGGCAATTGGATGAATGGAACATATTAAGAAACCTGGGAATCAAGCCGCAGTCTTACAGCCAACTGATCTTTGACAATGTGAACAAGAACATATATTGAGCAAAAGACTGCCTCTTCAATAAGTGGTGATGGGAAAATTGGACTTCTATAGGAAGAAGATGAAATTGGACCTGCGCCTCTCACTGTATATCAAAATCAACTCAAAAAGGGTTAAAGACCTGAACATAAATCCAGAAGCCATAAAATTACAAAAGGAAAACGTAGGGAAAACAGTCCAGTAAGTGGAACTGGGCATAGACTTTATGAATAAGACCCCAAAAGGATAAGAAGCAAAAGAAAAATAAATAAATAAATGAGGCTATATCAAATTTAAAAACTTCTGCACAGTAAAGGAAACAATCAACAGAACAGAAAGGGAACATAGAGAATGGAAGAAAATATTTGCAAACTATACATCTGACAGGAGATTGATATCCACAATATATAAAGAACTCAAACTATTATACATTAAAAACTAAAAATCCAATTTAAAAAATGGGCAAAGGAGATGAACACACACTTTTCAAAGGAAGATATACAAATGGCCTACTGGTATATGAAAAAATGCTCAGTATTACTAGTCACCAGAGAAATGCAAAACAAAACCACATTGAGATATCATCTCACCCCAGTTAGACTGGCTGTTACTTAAAAGACCAAGAACAATAAATGCTGGGAAAGATGTGGGTAAAGGGGAACTCTTCCACACTGTTGGTGAGACTATAAATTAGTACAGCAACTATGGAAAACAATATGGAGGTCCTTCAAACAAATACAGATAGAACTATCATATGACCAGTAATTCCATTACTGGGTATTACCCAAAGGAATGGAAATCATCATGTTGATAGGATACCTGCACTCCCATGTTCACTGCAGCTCTATTTACAGCAGCCAAAATATGGAACCAACCTATATGTGCATCAGTGGATGACTGGATAAGGAAAATATGGTATATATACATAATGGAATACTACTTAGCCACAAAAAAATAGAATTCTGCCATCTGCAGCAACATGGATGAGTCAAAAAAATGACGTTAAGTGAAATAAGCCAGACAAGGAAAGGAAATGCCACATGTTCTCACTTTTAATTGGGTGCAAAGGAAGGAAGGAAGGAAGGAAGGAAGGAAGGAAGGAAGGAAGGAAGGAAGGAAGGAAGGAAGGAAAGTGATAGATAGATAAAGTGAAAGAAAGAAAGAAAAGACCAGCTCAATATGTTGAACTTTCAGAAGGAGAAAACAAAACTAAGGATACTAAAGATGAGGTGGAGCCAGTGGGGGGTTTGGGGGAGAGATGGGTTAGGTAATGTGCATGAAGAAAAATCATGATTTGTAATATTAATATGCATATAATAAAAAATAAAAAACATAAAATAAAAAATAAATAATCAATTATACTTCTATATATCAGCAACACAACTATGAAAATGAAATATGAAATGGTACAACTTATTAGCATCTAAAATATGAAACCTCTAGGAAGAAAGCTAATGAAAGGTATTTAATATCTCTACACTGAATACTGTAAAAACTCTAGTAAGAGAAATTAAAGAATTGCAAAACTCAAAAAATAAAAAAGAAAAAGAAATGAATAAGAAATATTGTTTGTCTCAGACAAACAAAAACTGTGGGAATTCACCACCAAAACACCAGCCCTTAAACAAATACTCAAAGGAGTCATACATCTGGAATCAAAGGAGAGATATGCATCACCATAAAAACATGAGAAAGAAATAAAATCAGTAGTAGAAGAGATACACAAATGAGAAAAAGAAAACTTATTTTATCACTACAAAAACAAAACAAAAAACAACAAAACAACCCAACAGCAGGGATAAAGAGATAAAAAGGAGCCTAAGATATATTAAACAACCACAGAGAAATTAATAAAATGGCAGAAATTAGGCAATAACTTTCAATTACGACCCTGAATGCAAATGGACTAAATTTCCCACTCAAAAGATATAGACTGACTGAATGGATTTTAAAATAATTTTAGACACAACTATATGCTGCCTACAAGAAACTCACTTCATTAATAAAGATATACAGAGACTAATAGTGAAGAGATGGAAAAAGATATTTCACACAAATGGAAACCAAAAATGAGCAGGAGTTGTCATGCTTAGACAAAGTAGATTTCAAACCAATAACTATAAAAAGTCAAAGAATAATACTGTATAATGATAAAAGAATTAATGAATCAAGAAGATACGAGAATAATAAACATCTGTGCACCCAACATTGGAGCACTTAATTGTTTAAAGCAACTGTTTTTCAATTTAAGGAGTAATAGCTGGGTACTTTAACACACCACTCTCACAATTGCACAGATCCTGTAGACAAAGAATCAGCAGAGAAATATTGGACATAAACAGTACTTTAGACCACATGGACTTGACAGACTTATACAGAATACTTTATACAACAATGACAGAATATACATTCTTCACATCATCACACATATCTTTTGACCGGATAGAGCACTTGTTAGGCCATATATTAAGTCTCAACAAATTTAAAAAGATTGAAATCATATCAAGTATATTATCAGGCCATAATGGAATAAAATCAGAAATTAACAACAAATAAAACTTTAGAAACTATACAAATTCATGAAAATTGGACAACATGACCTGGAAAGGCCACTTGATCAAACAAGAAATATAGCAGGAAACCAAAAAAATTGTTTGAAATAAATGAAAATACAAGCACAACTTACCAAAACCTATGGGATACTTCAAAAGGAGTACTGCCAAAATATTTTATTGCCATAAGTGCTTACATCAAAAGAATTGAAAGATCTCAAATAAATAACCCGACATTAAAGCTTGAAGAACTAGAAAACCAAGAACAATGCAATTTCAAAAGTAGTAGATGGAAAGAAATAATTAAAATCAGAGCAGAATTACATGAAATAGAAACCAAAAGAATGATACAAAAAGTAAATGCAACAAAAAATTTTTTTTGGAGAAGATAAAAATAGTTTCTTGGCCAGGCTAAGACAAGAGAAGACCCAAATAACAAAAATCAGAAATGAAAAAAGAGACATTACAACTGATACCACAGAAACATGAAGAACCACTAGAGACTATTATGAACAAATATACACTAACAAATTAGAAAATCTGGAGGAAATGGATAAATTTTTGGACACATACAAACTACCAAGATTGAACCAAGAAGAAATACAGAACCTGAAGAGACCAAGAATGAGCAATGAGAGTGTAATAGTAATCAGTCTCCCCAAAAAGAAAAGCCCAGGACCAGACGGATTCACTGCTGAATTCTACCAAACTTTTAAAGAAGAATTAATGCTAATCCTTTTCAAGGTATTCCAAAAAATTGAAACAGAGCTCATTCTGCTAAATTCACTCTATGAGGACAGCATCACCCTTATACCAAAAACAGGCAAAGACACAACCCAAAACAAAGCTACAGGCCAATATCCTCGATTAGCGTAGATGCAAAAATTATCAACAAGATACTAGCAAACAATATAACAGCACATCAAAAGATTATACACTATGACCAAGTGGGACTCATCCCAGGGATGCAAGGATGGTTCAATATATGCAAGTCAATAAATGTGATACACCACATAAAGAAAAGCAAAGGCAAAAACCATATGATTATCTCAATAGATGCAGAAAAAGCATTTGACGAAATTCAGCATTACTTTGTGATAAAGACCTCAGCAAATAAGGTATTGTAGAAAAGTATGTCACCACAATAAAGGGCATATATTACAAACCCATCACCAACATCATTCTGAATGAGGAAAAGCTCAATACTTTTCCTTTAACAACAGCAACACGACAAGGATGCCCACTCTCACCACATTTTTTTCAACATAGTATTGGAAGTATTAGCCTGAGCAATCAGACAAAGGAAAGAAATAAAGAGCATCCAATTTTGGAAAAGACAAAATCAAATTGTCCCTGTGAGCAGATGTCATGATTCTATATGGAGAAAAACCCATAACCTCTACCAAAAACTTCCTAGAGCTGCTAAATGAATTCAGCAAAGTTGTAGAATACAAAATCAATACTCAAAAAATCAGTAGTGTTTGTATACACCAAGAACAAACAAGCAGAAAAATAAATCAAGAAAGCAAGCCCATTTACAATAGCTACTAAAAGAATAAATTTAACCAAAGAGGTGAAAGATCTGTACAATGAGAACTACACTGCTGAAAGAAATTAAAGAGGACACCAAAATAAGAAAAGACATTCCATGTTCCTGGGTTAGAAAAATTAACCTTGTGGAGATGTACATACTACCCAAAGCAATCTACACATTCAATGCAATCTCCATCAAAATACCAATAAAATTATTCACAGAAATATAAAAAATAATCCTAAGATTCATAAGGAACAACAAAATTACCTGAATAGCCAAAGCAATCCTGAACAAAAAAATAAATAAATAAAATAAAATAAACCAGACGTCATTACACCATCTGACTTCAAACTATACTACAAAGGTATAATAATAAAAACAGCATGGTACTAGCATAAAAATAGACAAAGGGACAAAGGAACACAATAGAGAACACAGTAATCAAACCTTGTACTTTCATCCAATTGATCTTTGAAAAAAGCACCAAGAACATACACTGGGCAAAGGACAGCCTCTTCAATAAATGGAGCCAGGAAACTGAATATCCATGTGTAAAAGAATGAAACTATACCAATACATCTCTCCATATACTAAAATAAACTCAAAATGGATTAGAGACTTAGGTATAAGACCTGAAACTGTAAAAATCCTAGAAGAAAACATAGGAGGAACACTTCAGGATGCAGGACTGGGCAAAGACTTTATGGATAAGACCTCAAAAATGCAGTCCATGAAGGAAAAATAAACAAATAGAATTATATCAAACTAAAAATCTTCTGCACAGCAATGGAAACAATGAAAAGAGTGAAAAGACAACCTATTGAATGGGAGAAAATAGTTTCAATCTGTACATCTGACAAGGGATTAATATCCAGAATATACAAGGAACTCAAACAAGAGTAAAAAATTAATAAATAAAATAAAATAAAATAACCCAATTAAAAAAATAGGCAAAGGATCTTAATAGACATTTCTCAAAGGAAGACATACAAATGACCTGCAGACACATGAAAAAAAGTTCAATATCCCTAAGCTTCAGGGAAACGCAAATCAAAACCATATTGAGCTATCATCTCACCCCAGCTTACTGGCTATTATCAGAAAGACAGAGAATAACAAATGCTGGTGAGGATGTGGACAGTGTTCTACACCGTTGGTGGGACTGTAAATTAGTACAGCCACTAGGGAAAACAGTATGGAGGTTTCTCCAACAACTCCAAATAGAACTTTCATACGATCCAGCAATTGTCCTTCTGGGTATATACCTAAAGGAATGGGAGTCGTGTTGAAGGGATACCCGCACTCCCATATTCATCACAGCTCTATTTACAGTAGTGATGATCTGGAATCAATCTAATGTCCATCAACAGAAGACTGGATAAGGAAAATGTGGTATATATGCACAATGGAATACTACTCTGTCATAAAAAAATGAAACTGCAACATGGATGAGGCACGAGAAAATTATGTTAAGTGAAATAAGCTAAGAACAGAAAGAGAAGTGTTGCATGTCCTCACCCATAAGTGGGATCTATGGATGGATGGACGGATGGAAGGAAGGAAGGAAGGAAGGAAGGAAGGAAGGAAGGAAGGAAGGAAGGGAGGGAGGGAGGGAGGGAGGGAGGGAGGAAGGAAAGGAGTGAGGGAGAGAGGGAGGGAGGGAGGGAAAAAAGAAAGAAAAAAAAAACAAAACAAAGAAAGAACAAAAAAGAAAAGGAAAGACATGACCATAATAATGCATTGAACTTTCAGAAAGAGAGAACAGATCTGTGGTCATGGAACGTGGGAAAGTGGGAGCGGCAGGGGGCTAGTGAGAAATTGGTTATTGGATACAAAGAATAATTATGATTTGTAATGATGAACATGCTGGTAACATTGATTTGATCATCACATACTGTACACAAATACTGATAGTCCATTCTGTACCCCATGAATATGTATAATAACTTTTCATTTCTAAAATAAATAAATACAAAAGAAAAAAATCTTGTTTTATTCAGAATCTATCATTAAATCTTTGTAAGTTCCTCTTAGAGGTGTCATGATTTTCTGACTGTAATTCTTGTGACCTCAAATTGACAACTGTGCATTTTAAAAGACATCCTCTTTTTTCTGCTTTTACAGGTGCTCATTGGCAGTGATAAATTTCCATTGATTAGTCTAGCCTATGATTTTGGATCAGCTATGTAATAGTAACTCTGGGAAGGCAGAGCTTGCTTTTGTATTTTCTAGATGTCTAGGCTGCTTCCTTTTCTCTGAGTCTGGCAGATGGGGGTAGATGGCTCTGCTTTCTGGCAAGACCATTGGCTAAATATGCTCTTATCCTGAACTACTAGATGGGCACTGAAGTTGTCTCTAATGAGACTGGGCCACTGAGTATATTCCCTGCCCAGATTGTAGAACAGCAGTAGGACAGTGTTGCAAGAAGTGCTCCAAAGTCAGGTGGATTCATTAGCGTTCAAAACCAGCTGCTATGTTCAGTAGAAACAAGCAGTTGACGTTTGCCTTCCTGCTTAACACAAGACCTTGAGATAAATTTTGAAGCTGGGCTGCGTACTCTCTAAACTCTCAGTTGTGGCACATCTAGCACTTGCTCTTTGTCAAAATTTGCTGCAGTTGCCATCTTCCTCCCTGAGTGTTGCCCTAGTTTAGGGTATAAGGCTGGTCCTGGAGGCTGACCTTCTAGGGTTTTGGGCTCCATAGTACTTTCCACCGCTCTGAGAACTATCATCTCAGCTTAGTGGGTGGGCTATGCTGTTAGCTCATACCTCTGATTGGGTGCTATCACCAGTAGGTACACAGATCTGTACCTGAGGTTGTTTAGCTGTTCTGTTTCCCCCTGTTCTCCCCATAAGGTGAGATCACACTGGTCTTTCTGGTTTCTTCAGATGATAACAAGATTTTAAAGGGGCTTCCTCTTTTTCCATGTTATGAAAACAGTTTTGTAATGTTAATATTATTTTTCCTAAATATTCATAGAAGTTTATTTATAAAGCCAAAAGAATATGGATTTTCCTTATGGATACTTTTTAAAGATACAGAAAAAATTAAGATAATTTTATTTTACTAGTGATTATGAGTTATTTTAGGCACAGGGATTATCCATTTTATCTAAATTGTCATATTTATTAACATTAATATCATCAGCTGTTAACATTTTCAAAAATATTTGTAGAATCTGTAATAATATTTTTAAAAAATGTTTTAATTTGTATTTTAATTCTTTTTTTAAAAAAATTTTATTAATGTTTTTCACAAAGTGAAGTATAACACATATGCCATAACTAGCATAAATTTTTAATGGCATTTTGGAATAGAAAGATTGTAAAACAATTGCTAAGGAGTGTTGGATGGCCAACACTGATGAGAAGTTACCTTTTACTTCATAAGGAGTACAGCATGAGTTTAATCCAGTGGTTACCATTGTTGGTTTGAGGTACTCTGAAAGAAAGGTTAGTGTTAAGAATCTGAATTTACAAAATGAATATAAAGTTATAGTAGGCAATCTTTGCTACCATTTATTCTACGTCTGTCTGCAGTATTCCTGTTCCCATAACTATCTTCTTTATTTGTCCTCCCCATATTCAGGAAGGTGACCCCTTGCAATTAATTAAGGGGTAAACATTGATTTTCGCACCAGAGGTAGATAGTATTAATGCTCATCCTATTTACCTCTGTATCCATGTCTCTTTTTTCATACCATTATAACTTCCTCGCTGGGTTATTGGGCAGAATTATCTTTCCTGGTCAAAGCCATGACTTGTTGGTCCAATTGAAAGTTAGTGATCTTGCTTGCTTCTGTATCTCTATTATTGTCACAGGCAACCCCAGGTAAGCCTGCTAGACTTAAAAAGAAAATGGGAGGTATGAGTGGTGACAGTGGGCTTATATTTGTGTTCCTCATTTAACTATTAAATGTAACAAGTTAGGAAATGTCCCTTTTCATGATTTTAAAGACACTTTGTAGTCAGTACTCATTAAGATACTGATAGCATTGGGCCGGCCCGTGGCTTACTTGGGAGAGCGTGGTGCTGATAACACCAAGGCCACGGGTTCGGATCCTAAATAGGGATGGCCGGTTAGCTCACTGGGTGAGCGTGGTGCTGACAACACCAAGCCAAGGGTTAAGATCCCCTTACCGGTCATCTTTTTTTTTTTTTTAAAGGAGAAATTCATATCTATTAAATGAATTTAAAGAATTAGTGATTACAAAGCAATACCTGATAAAACTGCTATGAGTGAGTACATGTTAACAGCAGGGCTGCTGTTAGCACACATAGAAATCAGTGATCCTGTAACAGAAACGTCCTTCATTTATCCCAACAGTGCAGCATAATCACTTTTAATAAGTCTCCAAGGAACACTCCCTAATGTGTAGATGCCGGTTGTAAAAAGAACCTTTACATGAGGATGAATGTCTCTATTCCCTTCTATACTTTGTGTCATCAATCTTTTTAAATTTGTGGACCCAATGAGTAAAAATAGTGTCCTATTATTGTTTTAATTTGCATGTTCCTGATTATAAGTGAGGCTTGGCATCTTTTTATCTTTTTATTAGAAGTATAAATTAATAATGTTTTATAGAAGGTTGATAGACAGTACCAAGTAAAATTTTAAGTGCCCATACCTTTCAAACCAGAAATTCCATTTTTCAATAGATCCCTTAGAGAAATAATGCTCACATATATGCACACAGAGGCATGTGCAAGCTTTTCCACTGTAGCATTGCCTGCAATAGCAGATAACTAAAAACAACCTAAATAACCATCAACAAGAGAAGTGGTCAGATAAACTGTGGAACATGCAAACCATGGAAAACTGTAACTATTGAAAAATAATGGAGTTTCAACATGAGAAAAAAGCATGTTGCAGAAAACTATGTAGGAAAATTACTAGGCTCACTCGGGAGAGTGTGGTGCTGATAACACCAAGGCCACGGGTTTGGACCCCTATATAGAGGTGGCCAGTTTCTCACTGGCTGAGCGTGGTGCTGACAACACCAAGTCAAGGGTTAAGATCCCCTTACCAGTCATCTTAAAAAATAATAATAATAAAGAAAAATATGTACAATATAAGACCATTTACTTAAAAGTGAAAAATAAATCTATAAAAATATATTTTATATGCATGTAAAGGATAAGCTAATGTTTTGACAGTTACATCAACTGAAGACAGGCTACCTAGGGGAAGGAGACCAAGCGAGCAAGTGGCCAAGGGAGACTTTTGCATCCTCTGTGTTGTTTGAAACGTTAAAATAAGACTGTATTTATGTATTACTTGGCTAATTAATAAAAAATATACAGTTAAAAAACATACTGATACCTTTTTAATTTCTTGATTTTTTAATATTCTATTGTATCCTTTTATGTTAAGGTGATGAATTACATTTTATATTTAAATAAATATTAAACCAAGTGCATTTCCTGCACACAGCCATCTGTACTGTACGTATGATCTTTCCAGAAACTTCAATTTCTAATTTGGTACATTTTTATCATAATGTTTACCTCTATGTCAATGAGGTTAGTTACCTTTTAGTATTCTTTTGTTGAACTAATATATTTTCATTTCTTTGTTTTGTTTGTTTTTGTTTTGTTTTAATTACAAGTGTACATTAGCTTAAAATGTAGGCTGAAAACAGGTATATGAAAAAAGCCTCAACACCACTAATCATCAGGGAAATGCAAATCAAAACTACTGTGAGACATCACCTCACCCCAATCAGACTGGCTCTTACAAAAAGACAGAGAATAACAAATGCTGATGAGGATGTGGAGAGAGAGGAACCCTCCTGCATTTTTGGTGGAACTGTCATCTAATGCAGGCATTATGGAGAACAGTACACAGGTTCATTAAACAACTACACATAAAACTACGATATGATCAGCAATTCCATTACTTGGTACCTATAAAAAGGAATGGAAATCATCATGTTGATGGGATACCTGTACTCCCATGTTCACTGCAGCTCTATTTACAAAATTTGGAACCAACCTATGTGTGCATCAGTGGATGACTGGATACGGAAAATGTGGTAAATATACACAATGGAATATTACTCAGCCATAAAAAAGAGTGAAATTCCACCATTTGCAACAACATCGATGAGCCTGGAAAAAATTATCCTACGTGAAACAGCCCAGGTACAGAAAGAGAAATACCTCATGTTCTCACTCACAGCTGGGAGCTGAATCCGTAAACAAACAAATGAACAATAAAGAGAGACAAAGAGAAAGAAAGAAACAACGATCACAGTAATAAATTGAACTTTTTGAAAACTAGAAGTGGAAAAGGGGAGGGTAGGGGGAGAGGGAGGGGGCTCATGAGGAACTGGTCAACAGACACAAAGAACGATCGTGTATTGCAATGATGAACAAGCTAACTATCCTGATCTAACCATCACACATTCTACACATTTATTGAAAATCAACGTTGTAACCCACATGTATATATAATAAAAAAAATGTAGGCTGAGATGAATAAGCATTCTGCCTTTTTCTGTTATTATTCCTTTGGATGATTTAAGAACACAAATTAAAAGTAAACTTTCTTTGTAAATTTGTAAACTATTTTTCCAAAATATATCATGGTTACAGAAAGTAGTAGTCACCATTGGTGAATACTCTTATTCCCCAGATTTTAGCACTTCAGGGTGTATAAGCTCATATTCACTTAAATGCCTGTATTTTTGGCCTGAGTGCTTTTACTAGCGTCTTGAGCTCAGCTGTGTTGCAGACCAGAGGTATCAGAGACCTAATATACCCTGTTAACAGCACTTCACCAAAGACTAACATAAGTTGGTATACACATATCCTGACTACCTTTCCTCACTTATGAGATAACTCTGGGATGTCTGTCTTCAAGCAGCTCACAGAGTTCATGTTGGCTTCAATTCCATTTTTCCAGACAGTATGACAGTTCCTGAAAAACTAAGTGTAGAATTACTGTATAATACATTAATTCCAATCATGGTACATACAAAATATTAAAGGCAGGAATTTAAACAGATATTTGTAAACTAAAGCTCATGGAAACATTATGTCCCATAGCCAAAAGATGGAATGACATATGTGTTCATCAATAGATAATAAAATAAACACAATGTGGCATATACACATAATGGTTATTCAGCTTATAAGAGATGAAATTCTTATACATGTTACAACAGAGTAAACCTTAAAAAATTATACTAAAGAAAATAACGCAGACACTGATTGACAAACATTGTTTGCTTGCACTTATATGAAGTACCTAGAATAGCCAAATTATTATTAAAAAGTGTGGAATAGTAGTTACCAGTAGCTAGGAGAGGAGTTAGTGGGGGAATTACCGTTTTAATGGGTATAGAGTTTTAGTTTGGGATAATGTACATTTTCTGGAAATGGATCATGATGACAGTTGCACAGCAATGTGAATGTTGTTAATGCCATTGAATTGTACACTCAAGGAGAGGAAAATGTAAATTTTATATTATATATATTTTACCACAATAAAATTAGCATGCATGGATTTATTTTTTGCATAAAATGATACGTACATATTTATTTAAGAAGCTCTAGATGAGTATACATGCAGATAAAATGTAGCGGGATTACTGGCAAAAAGCCCCTAAAACAAAAAACAAAAACCACCGAAACTCAGAAAGATTATTTTACTGTCTATTGTCATTGATCATTTCTTTATCCCCCTCCCTCATGTCCTTTTGAACATTTATCTAGATTGTCTTTATTGTGTTTCATTAGCATCTACAAATTAATCTCGCATTTAACAGGACTAAAAATACGTATTAAATTAGTACAAGAGTGATTGAAGATCTGAATTTCACTAAACTCCTTTTTACTTCTTTTGTGATCTTAGACATCACACATAACTTTTTTTGCCTCATTTTAATCTTCTTTACATAAGGAGTTTGAATAAAATATTTTATATATCTCTTTCAGCTACGACATTTGGTTACCCTGATGACAAATAGTTGAAACGTAAAGCAGTAATATAATGATTTTACTCTGGTTTGCACATTTTTTAAAGCTTTACTTGAATGTTTCAGGAAAATAGAAACATTGGTAAGTAAAAATGTGTATAGATTTTATCCATTTTTGGACATTTATAAATTCTTCCAAGGGTGTTACATCAAATTGTGAGTAATCTAAAAGTCTACATTTACAAAAAATGTTTCACAGATTCAAATAAATATGAGTAATTTTACAAGTATGAGAAGTGTTTTAGTTGCATTTAAAGCTGAAATAAAATTTTAAATATTATTTTATCTATCTGTCTGTCTGTCTGTCTGTCTGTCTATTGATCTATTACCTAGTCTCAGTTCATTTTCTGTTGCTGTAACAGAATACCGCAAACCAGGTAATTTATAAACAATAGAGGTTTATTTGGCTCATGGTCTGGAGGCTGGGTAGTCCAAGAGCATGGCATCATCATCTGGTGAGTGCCTTCATGCTGCTTGATTCCATGGCAAAAGACAGAAGGACACATGAGCAGGCCAGACAGATAGGATGGGAGCCAAATGTATCTTTTTACCAGGATCCCACTCCCATGATAACTAATCCACCCCCATGGTAATAGCATTAATCCATTTGTGAGTGCAGAACTATCATGACCTAATGAACTCTCAAAGGTTCCACTTTTTAATGCCATCACAATGGCAATTTAATTTCAACATGAGTTTAGGATGGGACATTGAAACCTTAGTGTGTGTGTGTGTGTGTGTGTGTGTGTGTGTGTGTGTGTGTGTGTGTGTGTGTGTGTGTACATATACACATACACACATAAATACACTCCCACTCAACTAACTGAAACATACTAAGCCAGCACTAGAAATACAAAAATTAATAAAACAGCCCCTCTAATGTTCTAGTCTATAAACTCTGTATTGTAGAAAATAAAATTGATCAACCAGTTGTAATAGAGAGAACAATACATGATCAAATAGAAGAAAACACACCATTTGATGTTGAAGCTCCATGATGGTGCAATACTCAGAAAAGGTGATGGGAAGTCTACCTTACCTGAGATTGTTCATGGGAAAGAAGGGATCTATTGCCAGGAGCCTGTCTTAGCAGGTCATCCCTTCTGATCAGCAAGCTGGCCCATGCCGTAGATTTGTTTTTCTTGAGAGAATTCATGTTCACTCCCATGCTATCACTAATTACATTCACAGGTTTTATTCATGACAATATTGCAAAATAAACAATAATAACTTCAATGATGAATGGAGTAAAATTCCAACTTTCCTTCTGCTATTCAGTAGTGATTTGAACACTATGAATGGGCTCCAAGTATGCCCTAGAAACAATGCTAGGATATAAGGGGTGCTATCTGAAAAGAGATGCACACAATGAATAGATTATTATTGACCATTCATTTTTTTACTAGAAGAGAAAGAGTCAAGATTATAAAATTAGATAGAAGGATGGTATAAGAAATTAATAGTGAGGAATCAGAAAAGATTGGAAACAGAAAAATTGAATGAAACCAAATACATACTATTGCAGAACTTCATATCGAGTTTCTTTAAGCACAGACTAAGGGCATGCCTGGAACATTTACAGAGTCTTTTATGATCAGAAAATGATGATGTACATGAGAAGGGTATCTTCATCATTTGCGTATTTGGACCACATTTCTTATACCAACAGAATTCTTTTGAAATTACTTGTTTCTTACAAGAGATATTTTGGCTCCTGTAAAATACATAATTGATATTAACAATGGTGGCTCATCCCTCATGTTCAACTGAGTATGTTCTTTGGAGTGACTTCCTCACTCAATTAATTAACTTATTTAATATTTCTTTCAAATAGTGAAAAGATAATGCAATTTCACTAAGTCATGTTGAAATTCTCAGGTCATTTTTAGTATTAGCCCTTTGAAAAATTCTTCTTATAAAAAAATTTATGTTAAATGTTTACTATGTGAGGTAATTTTTTAGTTTTGAAAAATACTGTGGATAGACAAATTTGATGTAATTCTGTGACCTATCCCTCCTCTGCATAATTAGCTGAGGCTTGTAAGTTCTAATGAATTCCTTTGTCACAGGTAAATATATCCTCTCACTTTATGGCATTGAAGTAGGAGAATAACTGCTGTAGATTACAACGGACATGAAGCCATGTGACTCAGTCTACAATTAAAGTTGAAATTTAAATAACTAATGAGATAAAAAAAATTATATGAAGTATTTCAAAATGGGAGTCAGAGCATGTTTAATATTATTTTATTGTAAAGCAACTATTTATGCATTAAATACAAAAGATAAATTAATATTTGAAGAAAGAAAACAAAGGAGAAATTTTGCAATAAATCTGAGGAGCTCTCTAAAGCAGAGATACCCAATACTGGATTTGTCTGAGTTCTAATCACAAAGCTGTACAAGAATTTGATTTTTAAAGGAATGGAGGCACAGGAAAATGGGACAGTAACCATGTAAGTATTTACATGTGTAGAGCGAGGGCTAAGTCTCACAGATCCCTCGAACTCATTAACAAACCCTTCACATGCAGGTCTATAAGCTAGGTAACTGGACAAAACGGTCCTTGGAGTTTTGGTTGAAGAAGGAATAGTCTTTTTTCAACACACACAACACTATGAGCTAAGCAGTCCACAGAGAAACTCAGAAACTCAACTGCTACTGGAAAAGTCCAAAGTAAAACTGAAACTGAGCAGCTGCCAGCAGAGAATATGCTCTATTGTTAGATGCTTAGATGCCAGCTCTGCCGGCCAGCACTGCTTCACAAACTCAAGAACACACAAAAGCAACAGCTAGAAAGATACATGGGTGCACATGCACACTTACTCCACCCACACACAATTTGTTTACAAGAAATGTCAAGGGAGCCTGACTAAATTATTCCATTTTCTTCACAATCCACCCCTTCAGAGTCCTTCACCCTAAAATCTATGCATTAAAAATCTTCTGTAATGTTCCCTTAGAGAGGATAAATGACCCTTTTATTTATACAATCTATTGTCTGTTCAATATGTCTTAAGGCTTGCCCTTAAGTCTTGTCCAGTAGTTCTGTCCTTTAGTCGCACATGTCTGGTAAGTAGTCATCATTGGTGTGATTTTCCATGGGAACCTTGTAGTCATACTGATGTGAAGTTCAGTGCATATTCAGTAATGATCACGCCAATGCATGTACGTACCCAGTAACTCTGGTGCAGTGTCTGCAGCCAGAACACTGTGGGCGAAAATACAGAAGGGTTATTGGTACCAATAGGGGAAGTTCTCACCCCTCTGGTAAGATACATGCCAGTTTGCCATCCTGAGAAAGGATGGTTGCAGGAATAGGTATCTTACCTGGTTTATGATACCATACTTCATCTGCTAACACTGTGGGATCTATAGGTTCTGCATGTAACACTATAAGGGAACTCATAATTGGCCATAATGATAATACAAATGTGCCCTTTGGAACAGAGCACTTATCTCTTCCAGGCCATGTTGCCTTTACTAGAGGAGGCCAGGTACTTGTCACCCAAGGTGAAACTTGCAAGTATCCCTCTAATCCTTTTCCCCAAGGCCCTATTAAGTCGACCCAGTGTATATGGGGGCTTTTATTCTCCATGGCCATTCCCATTGTAATGTATGTCCCTGTTGCAAACAGGTTGGGGCCGGTAAGAGAATATTTCCATTCTTACCATATCCTGGCTTCAAAAACTCATCTTTAGTAGTGACTTACAGTTGTATAGGTGCTGCAGCCATATGCAACAGAGCTTCCACTGGAGAGGGTCCACCCTTTCAGGGTGTCTCATTTGTAATTCTGACTGTCGGCCATAACCGCTGTGCCCACCCCTTCAGGGATAGGAGTTGGGCAGATAGCCTTAGTCCCTTTTTAAAAAGACCATTGTACCGTTCAATCATTCCCACTGCCTCGGGGTGATATGACACATGTAACTTCCACTGAATGGACAACTGGGAGGCCCAACTCTGAACCCCATGTCCAGTAAAGTGGGTTCCATTATCACTGTCTATAACTACAGGTCAGCCATACATAGCAGTAAGGCTATTCAATGCCTTCACAGTGTTTACTTGGTCTGGGGCCTTACAAGGCCATACAAACAAAAGACCCGTAGCTGTATCAACGGCTGTGAAGATGTATCTGGAATTCTCTGACCTTGGCAGTGGTCCGACAAAGTCCACCTGCCATCAAGTCAGGGGCACCCTTCCTCGAGTTATTTGCCAATCTGTATGGGGCACCCGCCAGGGTTGTGGGCACTCTTGAGCATATACTGCACAAGCATGAAAGGCATTCACTTCATCTTCCCATTTTATTGGCAGGGCCCATCTTTGAGCTGCCACCCACATGGTTTTACTGCCAGCATGCTGCATTCATCGACATAACCACCCAGCCACATCAGCTGCCAGAACTCTCTCCAGCCACCTTACCTTAGCTTCATCATTGCCAATTTGACATGAAGCCTCTTGTCCTCACCTACCCTCAAAAGATGAGTACCTTGGCCTGCACCCTATTCTAAACTGAATAGTTCATCCACCTCCTCGGTAGCAACCAAAAAGTCCTTTAAATCCACTGAACGTACCTTGCTACCTATTTACAGACGTTTAGTAAAATGCTGTTCAGAGTGCAATTGCTGCCACAAGGGAAAAAGAACTGCATTTGGCTGACAGTAAATTTTCTTTCTATCAACCTCTGCTACAAGCAAGTCAAGCCATATCTTCTTATGGCTAGTCTTGATTGGTCCCTTTGGGATAAAATCCTGAGTATTTCTTGGGGGTTTGGACTTAGCCACCTTTTGGACCCATTTTGCTTGTCTCCTATCCTCACTTCTCACCCAAGCTGGCTATCATGGTCATTACCTCATGCATAGGATGACCAATGTATGGGGCCAGTATGGCCATCAGTGACCTAAAGGACATTGATGGGGAATTCTTCAGCACTATGTCTCTCATGCTGCCTGTAAAATTTTCATTGACTTGGCCACAAGTGTTCACGTTAAACATGGACTGCCGCATCCCCAGCTCTCAAATTATTTGAACTAACTCAGCATATGTTTGCCATTTACCAACAATCTTGGGCAGTTCTCCAGCATTTGCCCACATGGTTCGGGCAGCTGCACTCACCCATTCCATTAAGGAGTGATTATCGGGCCCTTGTACATATCTGTGACTATTCTGCAGCTGCTGCCTCACAGACAGGTGCATGATGATGGAGGCCAATTTTTCCATCTCCTCAAAAGAGCATATCACACTATCCACCCCAAGGTCTCATAACCACAACAGCCAAACAGCCAGGGGCTCCCCCTGTTTCTGCCAAAACTGTCTCCCCAAGTCAACTAACTCAACCTGGGTATATGGGACATAGGTGGTAAATTGGGTTACCTGTGGATTGCCCACTGGTTGCCCACTCAGTCCCACAGGCTGCTCGTATTTCACTTTCTGGTGCACAACAGGTCGTGCCTGGGGATGCACCGTCTTCCCCAACTCACCACTAGGTTCGTCATCCTCCCTGGTGTGAGAAGCTGGAGTGGCCATTCGCCACACGTTATCCTCTAGAACATTTATTCACGCTTCCAACAACTCTGCTTTCTGCTTCAAATCCTGATCAGTTTGCAGCAGAGTGAGCAGCAGCCAGCCTCCGGTCAGCAGAAAAGTGGCCACTGGGCACCACATGCTCAAAGACAGCCACATTTCCTCCCCCTCCCAAGGGGCTTTCCACTTCAGTGCCTGGTCTATGCTGCCTTGCATTACAGCAAGCAGCTACCAGATCCCGGTCAACAGGAAAGTGGCCATGGGGCACAGCATGTTCAAAAGTAGCCACATTTCCTCCTTCTCCAAGGGCTTCTTGGCTCCTGTACCTGCTCAGAATCCGGCACCAACTATGCCAATTGTGGCATAGTCCTGCTGACAAGACCAATTGTAGATCTAGTGCTGGGTCTGGTGCTCACAGACCCCTCAAGCCCATTCAAAAACCCTTCACACACAGGTCTATGAGATAGGTAACTGGACAAAACAGTCCTTGGAGTTTTGGTTGAAGAAGGAATAGTCTTTACTCAGTACACAGAACACTATGAGCTATGCAGTCCACAGAGGAACTCAGAAACTCAACTGCTACCAGTGAAGTCCAAAGTAAAACTGAAACCGAGCTGATGCCAGCAGAGTAAACATGCTCTATTGTTAGATGCTTAGATGCCAGCTCTGCCGGCCAGCACTGCTTCAAAAACTCAAGAACACACAAAAGCAACAGCTGGAAAGATACATGGGTGCACATGCATACCAACTCCATCCACACACAACTTGTTAACAAGAAATTTCAAGGGAGCCTGACTAAATTATTCTATTTCCCCCACACTAGGTAAGGGGAAAAAGGTCCTTGGAGCCTTAGGTCAAGTAATAATAGGCTTTATTTCTAGACACGATCTCTGCCCACTAGCAGTTCAGAGCTGCGGCTCATACACTCTGAAGGTCACACAAGAATAGCAGCAAACAAAAGGACAGACAGGCGTGCATGCGCACTAACTCCACCCCCACACAACTTGTTTACAAAGAATGTACTGCATCACCCCCAACCAGACCTGAGGCGAGAGGGCCTGACTAAACTACTTCATTTTCCTCACAATATGTATCTGCCTGTCAGTATGTATGTATGTATTATAAATATATGTATGTGTTTTTAGATCTCTATGAATCTCTACAAAAAGTGTTAGCCTCTATTAAGTGAAATGAACAGGGATTAGAAAGTAATATATGTTCTCCTAAATTCCTTCCTCATATGGAAGCATTAACTTTTATCACAGCTCTATTCATAGTAGCCAAGATAGGGAACCAATTTAAATGTCCATTGATCTAAGATTGGATAAAGAAAATGTGTTAAATATACACAATGGAAGACTACTCAGATATAAAAAAGAACAAAATTCTTCCATTTGCAGCAGCATGGATTCACTTGGAGAAAATTATGCTAAGTGAAATAAGTCAGGCACAAAAAGAGAAACACCACATGTCCTAACTTATACATGGGGGCTTAAAATAAGAATAATAATTTGAACTGTTATAAGGAGAGAAAAGAACTGCAGCTACTAGAGGTGGGAAAGGGAAGAGGGAGGGGGAGGGGGAAAATGAGAGGCTGGTTCATGGATATAAAATTACAGCTAGATTAAAATGTAAATTCTATTTGTGTACAGTAGACCCAGGAATCTATAATTAACAATGATCTACTGCGTGTTATCAAATGACTAGATGAAGGAGATAAAACATTTGCATCCCAAAGAAATGATTAAGTTTTGCAATGATGAATATGCTAATTACCCTGATTATAAAACATAGTATACATGTGTTCATGTATTGAAATATAACTCTGCACCCCATAAAAATATACCATCAATATGTTTTAATAAAAATTATTTAAAAACAAATAAATACAGCCTAAACCTCAAAAACAAAAAGGAAAAAACAAAACAACATTTTTATATAGTTACACAATAAAATTATTTTGTTGCCAGACATGAGGAGTAACTTTTGTAGTTATTATTTTTGAGATCTTAAAATTTTTAGCCTGCCCATATATTTATTGAAACCATCTCTGAGAGATTTTCTGACTTTCTCATTTCGGAGGCTGTATATAAAAGGGTTCAGCATTGGTGTCACAACAGTGTTCAGCACTGTGGCAAATTTGTTAACATCCATCACATTGGCCTCTTTGGGGCGGACATAAATAAAGATGGAGCTCCCATAATAAAGTATAACCACGGTGATATGTGAAACACAGGTGGAGAAAGCCTTCTGTCGTCCCTGGACAGAGGGAATTCTAAGGATAGTAATGATAATGTAGGTGTAAGACACTCCTGTCAGGAGCAAGGAACCCAAGAGCAACACGGCAGAGGAAATAAAGTCAGCCAGCTCAGCCAGAGAGATGTCTGCACAGACCAGCCTTAGTACAGGAGCACTGTCACAGAAGAAGTGATTGATTATGTTTGGCCCACAAAAGGGCAGAGGCGCAGTTAAGATTGATGGTACCAAAATTGACAAAAATGCACCGACATAAGATCCCAGAAGCAACATTATGCATGTCTGTTTGTTCATGATGATGGCATACCTCAGTGGGTTGCAGATGGCAACATATCGATCAAAGGACATGACAGCCAGGATGAAGAATTCTGTGGATCCCAGGAGGAAGTAGAAGAATGACTGTGTGAGACATCCCACAAAGGATATTGCTTTGGTGAGGGAAAATGTGTTGGCCAGCATCTTAGGCACCACTGCAGAGGTGATGGTGATCTCAAGGAAGGAAAGGTTGGCTACAAAGAAATACATGGGAGAGTGTAGACGATAGTCATAACACACCAAAATGATGATTGTGGTGTTGCCAATCATAGATGTCAAGTACATAAGCAGAAATACAGCAAATAGGATAATTTCTACATCTTTCTCATTCTGAAACCCCAGCAGAATGAATTCAGTGACTCTGGTCTTGTTTCTGTGATCCATAAAGTTCTCACTTCCACCTGGTCAGAGAAATCTAATTTTGTTACTTGCATCTTAACCCTAGAAGCACCTTACCTATGTCAATTAACTATCTTTTATTTTTATAGAGAGATGAGAGTAAAAACAAATAATTATTTTTTTAGTGTATATATAAACAGTTCCTGACATGAACTGTGCAAGATATGATTCACTCGTAAGAGATGAATCAGTCTCACAGGAAGTTTATGACAATTGTCCTTATGAAAGGCCTGTGAGAGTCCTCTCAGTGTAGAGAATCTAATAAAAGATCCAGCAGTTCCCAAGTCATGTGAACAGGTGCATACAGGGTGCTCTTAGGAATATACATATTACAACATCCTTAATCCATTCGGATGTAAAAGTATTTATTCATAGTGCAGGCAGATAGAATTGCAATAAAGTCTTATTCTACATTATTATACATGCAAAAAGTGTCTTTTCAAGCTATAATATTATCAATCAGAAGAAAAAAATACTGAAACAAAAACTACACATGATCACGTAATAGGCTTATGACCCCCAACTTACAGGCTCCAGCCTCCACATTGTCAAATTGGCCACTAAAGAAAGGAAAGTCAGCTTTATGTAATCTCCATCTGGAATCACACTTCCTAGTGAATGAGATTTTCATTGATCTTGCAAGAGTAAAGAAAAAAATTAAACATGACTTTGTTTATCTCTGTTGTATATGTTCATCATGAAATCAGACAGATAGAGAAATGCTCAGGAAGAGGAGTAAAAAACTGAACTTCTGAATTTTGACTTCTTTAAAGATAAGCAACAGAAGCCTAAGAGTGTTCGGTTTGCACTAGAAATCAGAAGCCGGAAGCACAGAGAATACAGGACTTTTATTGTGGAGAAGGATTGTCTACTTAGTCACTAAGCTCATATTTTGGAGTATGTATATTACACTATAAAGCTAATCAACTGAAGGTAAGAACATAGGTTTGGATCAGGGAGTGATTTTAAATCCCAAATAACAATACACATAATTTTATATTGACAGGTGTTTGAAAGGCCAATTTTAGGTAAGCGGGTATTTTTATTGTTACTTTTCAATAGATAAGATGGATGAATGTGACAGAGGCTAGTTAAAAGGTTATATCAGAGAGGGTCAATGCTGGAAATAATAAAGAACCTTGTGTCTTTGATTTAGGTTTTGCCGGGTTTTTTTCTGACCCAAATACTTATCATTTAATTCAGTTTTATTTTTATATATTTGCTGCATAACAAAGAAGCAAGGAAAACATGGACAAATTTCTCACATGCGTATTATGCACTTATGAGGAAGAGAAACAACTTGTATCAAAATTGGAGTTTCTTCTGATTCTTTATAATGTCTTTTCTGCATATAATTACATGAATTCAGTATTTTAATTAATAAGAACTAAATTTGTCAATATGGTGACATGGTGTGAAGGACTGAAATGAGTTTACATTTTTATAATCATGCCAAAGAAAGAAAATATTGATACATTTGGTAGAGAACTGAAAAGTAGTTTTGGACTAAGGGTCAGTACTCAAATGGGCTATTTCTGTGGTCTGATATATAGGTGGTTTGAAAGTGGGCAGTTGATGAGCACCTTGAAGGCACTAGCAGATAAAGGCAGAGGCTGAACATATAAGTGGAAACAACAGAGACCCATAGAGTCAATTCCAAAATTTTGCATGAGATAGTCAATAAGTAAAAGGAGAAGAAATAAGAACAGACGAAAATCACAGTGATGGAGAAAAATGAAAAGAAATGTGAACAAAGAACATTATTTGTAAGAGAACAATATTGTAAATTCTTTACTTACCCAATAAAGTGTACCTCAGAATGCTTATGAATGTTTAAGTTTATGGTTCCATAGTATTACTCCTTCACAATGTGCACAATTTGGGCATTATCCATGGTTGAAATCATTTTTATAGATTACTCTCTTTTGAGAGCCTTGGAATGTAAGAAAACAATGTAGTGGAGAATACAAACATATCTATAAGAGAGTTATAAGAACTTTGCCTGAAAAAGATGTGTCTTCTCCACGTGCAATTTAGGGAAGACACTCAAAACTATGAAATTTCTATGATCACATATGCAGATTATTTGAATTTGGAAACAGGAGGGAGGCCTGAGTTCATTACTGCTGCTTCCCTGGAGGCATAGCTTCAAGTGGAAAAATAGCCTCCAGAGGATAATTTATTTTTAAAAAAATTCTAATTAAAATAAAAGTAAAAATTTCCCAAATTGGAAAAGTAAAAAGAACTAGTAAATCCAACTTTCCTAAGAAATACATTGGAACTTCAGCTAAATTAGTAGAGGTGTTTTGCTCAAGAATAAATCTGTCAACTGCACTATAATGACATCTATAATCATTCAGAAGGGGGTGGGTTGTCATCATCATCAACATCATAAAACACATGAAATAGCTAATATTATTACACTTATGGTAACTGTTTCATACAGTTAGCAAAAGAAAAAAATATTAAATGTCAGAAAATTGTATAAGATGAATTTATTTAATAAGAAGAATTATTTTTTTATAAAAGAAATGACTAGTACTTATGGAATGGTGGGTACATATTTTGATTCACTGAGACAAATATCTCTCTCCCATCAGAAGCATGTAAAGCTGGAGGCACAACACTACATGACTTTAAACTATACTACAAAGCTATAAAAACCAAAACAGCATGGTACTGGCATAACAACAGAAACACTGATCAATGGAATAAAATACAGAATCCAGAAATCAACCCACACACCCACAGCCATATGATCTTTGACAAAGGCACCATGTCTACACACTGGGGAAGAGACTGCCTCTTCAGGAAACGGTGCTGAGAAAATATTCATATGTAGGACAATGAAAGTAGACCCATACCTCTCACTATATACCAAAATTAACTCAAAATGAATTAAAGAAATATACGTCCTGAAACAATAAATCTCCTTAAAGAAAACATACAAGAATCACTCCAGGAAGTAGGATTGGGTACAGACTTCATGAATACAACCTCCAAAGCACAGGCAACCAAAGGAAAAATAAACAAATGGGATTTTATCAAACTAAAAAGCTTCTGCACAGCAAAAGAAACAATTAACAGAGCAAAAAGACAATGAACAGAGTGGGAGAGAATATTTGCAAAATATATATCAGACAAATGATTAATATCCAAAATATACAAATCACTCAAACAACAGCAAAAAAATAAATAACCCAATTAAAAACTGGGCAAAGGAGCTGAACAGGCCTTTCTCAAAGGACGATATATGAAACAGACATATGAAAAATGCTCAACATCACAAAGCAACAGGGAAATGCAAATCAAAACCACTTTGAGATACTATCTCACTCCAGTTAGGATGACTAATATCCAAACGACTGAGAATAATAAATGCTGACGAGTTTGCAGAGAAAAAGGAACCCTCCTATACTGCTGGTGTGACTGCAAAATGGTGCAACCTTTATGGAAATGGTATGGAGATTCCTCAAACAATTACAGATAGATCTACTATATAACCCAGCTATTCCACTGCTGGAAATATACCCAGTTGAATGGAAATCACCATGCCAAAGAGATACCTGTACTCCATTGTTTATTGCAGAGCTATTTACAATAGCCAAGGGTTGGAACCAGCCTAAATGCCTATCACTGGATGAGTGGATAAGGAAACTGTGATATAGCTACACAATGGATTGCTACTCCACACAAGGGAATGCTACTCTGCTATAAAAAAAAAAAAAAATGAAATTTTACCATTTGCAGCAACATGTATGGACTCAGTGAAAATTATATTAAGTGAAATAAGCCTGGCACAGAAAGGGAAATACTACATGTTCTTACTTATTTGTGGAAGCTAAATGTAAAAAAATTAATAAATGTACAAATAAATGGGGGGGGGATGACACAAAAATCACAACAATTCCTTGAACTTAAGACAAGTGAACAGATATAGAGTTGATGGGTGAGGAGGGGAAATAGGGAGGGTGAAAAAGAGGAATTGGTAAAGGGACATGAATATCAAGTACATTGTATATTGATAAATTAAAATAAATAAATAAATATAAACAAAAACAAATTGGATTTTCTCTTTTGGTTCTGTGACGTGACTATACAAGAGCAGTACAGTATAGGGATTTGACATATACTATGCAATTTCAAAACCCTGTCAGTTTCCATCTCAAGTTAAATCAGGTAATTGATGGAAATACATATATACATACATATGTAACACATACATACATATGAAGATACTCCAAAAAGTCTGTGGAAAAATATTTATTATCTTTTAATTCTATTTTTCCAGAAACTTTTGAAGTACTCACCCACACATACGCATGCACGGATTCATAGAAACTCTGGATCTTAGACATTGGTGGTTTCCCCCATACTTTCAAACCCCCAAATTTAAAATGCATGCACTAATGTGGCTTAATAATGTAAGGGAATTGGTGAGATGCCTGCTACATATTTTGATAGCTACTCAAAGAGAAAATCTTCTTTAAAAGCAAAGAAGAGTTTAGGGGAAAAGTAGAGAAAGCAAAAGGGGAAAATGTGCATGTTTCCCAGTGACTCCCATGAGAGAAACTGATAAATATTATCTAAAAACTTTTGTGGAGGAAGAAAATATAAATAGTTATTCTCTAAATTCAAATTAATTAAAGTCAAGGGACTGAATTCCCTTCAGAAAGACTCATTATTCTTTTGGCCCTTAGTTGTCTGCGTGTGGGTTTTCCTATTGTCGCCCTCCCCCATGAACTGTAGTCTAACTTCCATAATAGAGAAAATATGAGTTCACAATTACATCAGGACTTATTTGGTATGAGAATAAAAATTAAAATATAACGTATTCTGGACAATAAAAGTCAGTTGAATATATCTAACAAACACCTGTGTGAGGAGCTGTAATATCCTGGTGGCAAGCCAAAAGACAAGGCCACTTCAAACAAAAAGAAACTTGGCATGAAAAACAACATATTGTCATATGGTGACATGCCCCTGGAGCAATATCAATATTTTGGTTAAAATCATTGGAAACCTAGACTTAAATCACTCACATTTTGCGTCATTTTAAATACACACTGCAGTAATTAATTAATGTAGTACATTTCAGAAGGAAAATCACCATGTATAAAAGTTAGGGTAGCCATAGTTCTGACAGCAATAAATATTTATATATAATGATAAATTTAACTACATAAATTGATCAAATTGGACAGAAACTTTGAATAGATATGCTTAATATAATGTTAACTAATGAATTAATTTAGATAGTTATAGAAAAAATGGTAATAATTTATTGTTGTTTTTTTTTTCAACTGAGATCAGAATTTATCTATAAGAATAAGTAGGCAAGAATACCAAATACATATGATATAAATACATATATCTTGAAATGTGACAATAGGCTTATCTTATCAGATATAAAAATATTTTACAAAGCAAAATTGAGCCAAAATTTATGATATTTAGAAGAAAAACAAAGAAACAAACATATTGATGTAATACATTTACGGTTTCAGAAATAAATTTAAACTATTATAAAACTCTAAGACAAAACAGAAAGAATTTAACAATAGGAAAAGAACCAGTGGTTAATAAACATTAAAAATCTAGAAAATCATTTGGGATTCATTCTCACTCCATATGCAAATTAAAGCATTAAACATAAATCAAACAAAAATATTGTAAGAAAACAGAAGATAATTATTGGTGGGAGAAAATTTATGCCAACTCAGGGAAGGATGCATTGAATACACAAGGCCAAAACATTTAACAAAACAGAAGGTAATGGAAAAAATATTAAACATAAAATATTATCATCTAATATCAATATGAAGATCCTATTTAATCAGTACTCAAATTACATAGGAAATATAAACTTTAAATCAAGACATATAACAACATCCAGCTTCACTAGCAATGGAAAATTAAAACTTTAACTCTTAGATATACGTTAAAGTAGCAAAAATAAAGTGACCATGTTGACGGGGCTATGGAGATACAGGTAGAGAAGTTGCTAAATATATTGTAAACTTGTTGTTTCAGGAAGTCTCAAACTGTGCAACAAAAGCTATGAAATGTTCATTCCTTTCAATGTAGTAATTCATTTCTGAGAAAAATATTCCAAAGATATAGCCCCAAAGAATACAGTTTTCATAAAGAGGTTTATAGAAGTTTATATTATCATCAATAATAGTAGAGAAATTAGGACAGTCCAAATACCCGGCGCAACAAGTTTCACGGGAAGTCCACGAAACATGTTTCATGGGAAGACCCCCGACAAGGAAGAGAATCACTTGGGAAAAGAGGAGACTGGCTAGCGTGGGGAAAGAGGGTGGGGAAGATGCAGGGAGAGAAAGGCAATGATTCACAAAATCAAGCTTACTGCCTGTCTTCAAGTTTCAAAGGAGGAAAGGTGCTTTGTTTCATATTTAAGAATTAATGATGGGAATGTGCGAGGATACTATACCATCTTCAAGGACAATAGCTATGTATTGTATAAACTCTATATTCCTAAATACTTAATAATAGAAAACAAGGCAAGAAGAATCCCTACGAAGTGGCCACATCTTAAAATGATCAAATATGTGTGAAGAGCAAACATAATACCTGCTTTGTGACCTAAAGAAATGTGTGGTCAGGATAATAACGCTGGACCAAGTTCCACAGGCTGTTCCTTCAACCCCAGAACCCTGGGGAGGGAACCCCTCCTCAGCTCAGGCCTCTGCCTTGAAGACTCACAGAAACACAGAGCAGGTGTGTTGGGATTTCTTCACGTCTTTAGACGAGGGAAAATATAACACTGATGACCAACACTTTGTGCAGGTGATTGAAATTTAAGATTCTGAAGGAACATGGAATGAGCCTGAACAAGAGTCTCTTCATTTCTCAGGGGCTACCTAGACATGAAAGAATCTCAAACTTGGAGCTAGCCAGTTAGCTCAGTTAGAGAACACCCTTGAAACACCAAGGTCACAGGTTCAGATCCCCACACCAGCCAGCCAGCGAAAAGAAAAGAAAAAGTCTCAAACTGGCTACAGCCAATTCTGTGAGAACATTTTAGATAATCATTGTTCACCAATTTCCAAAAGTTTCAAAATTTAAATAATTAGATTTCATTCTGAACAAGCTGCTCTACCGCCAACCTCCTTGACATTGAAGGACTTTTTATGTATATAAGGCAATGTTGTCACATGACACAAATTGACCTACAAATGGATTGACTTCCACGGAAAAGCAGTCAACAAAGAACAACATGAATTAACAAAATTCCAGCAAGAAACAAGATCTAATCTTACAACACTGTTCTCTAAAGTCAACTAGAGATTAAGACAAAGTTAGTTCAATACAAGAAAAATACAAACTAGGGATAAAAGAAAGAAAACTCTAATAAATGCAAACCTGCCTAGAACAACATAGGATCTTAGTTCAATTCCCGTTCTCCTCAAACAAGGAAAGCTTAAATCTTCGTTTCTTCCTCTCTCCCTTCAATATTTAGGGCAAATACTATTTGTGACGTACAAGTACTTCATAAATAGAGGCAGAAGCATTAACCAACAAGAGATACACAGAACAAACACATTAGCCTCAGAATATTCTACATCTTATGCCCCTATGAAAAGCATGACTAGTAAGTCAAATAAATTCTACAATGATAAATATTAAAACACAACAAGGTTTTTGTACCACAAAGTTATTTTGAGATTACAAAACACACACACACAGTCTCTCCCTCTCTCCCCTGACCCCCTTCTCCAAGAGAGGACAACTGCATAAAAAATGTTATCTTTCTTCTCTTAGGAAACCTTTCCTCAGGCTTGTAACTAGTCTTGAGTGTTTAGTAAGGTGTCTGTAATGTCAGACCATGACCAGAATCTATAGTTCCCATGGAGATGATAAAGAACATTCTCCTTAAACCAATTCACAAATGAAAATGCAGCAAACCAAATACAAAATGAAGTTTTCCTGATTCCTGCATCCCTTTTCTTTCCCTTTATTTACTGCCTCCACCTTGATAATTAGATATAAGGCTGGGCAGCTCAAATTCAAAACACTCGAACCTGCCAATGGCTTTGTCCACAAAAACACACTTATTTCACAGTAAGATCAAAGGCAAAACTTTTGGAAAGTCCCAGATATTCAGGAACTCCTTTACCAAGAATTATTGGCAATAAAGAGTGTCCACAGACATGTATGGGAAAAATGTATGAAAAGACTGCTGAAGTCAGACGATCAGCATCATGGGCTTTTTTCCAAACTGCCTTACAGTCCTGCTAGTAGACAATGAAAGAGTATGACATGCAGATGCCATCACCCTCTGCCCCCTAAAACCCACACCTTAACTTCATTAAAGCAGAGAGGCATCTTTCAGATATTGTAGAGGCACTGAAGCTCTGAAGAATTTCCAACAAAGTCTTTAATAATTAGACCAACATAATGGGGGCTTTGTTGTACTTTAATCCCCATCTTTCCTAACTGCTCAGCAGCCGTTAAAAGGGGGTATATGTAGCAATGATAAAAGGCTTTAAGTAATAACACTGAGTGATGTTTACAGGCCAGAGCCCTGGACCAGTTTACAGGGAAATGCCCCCAGAAGACAAGAAGCTGAATTTTGATTTAATAATTTAAAAATAAAATCCCAAATACGCAGCAGCAGAAAAAAAATCAAATGCCAATGGTCACTGTTAACTGAAGTCCTGAGGTGGGTTACCCACGGACCCTCAGATGTGGACTAACCGTGGCCCATTTCCGTCTGGGCATAGGTGCCAATTATCTGGAGTCCTTTGGATGAAGGCAGCCATTTCTCTTGCTGAGCAGTGGTGCCGTGATTCAACAAGGTAGGAAGAAACATGGAGTAATTGAGGCCCACAGGTTCCACAAAATTGACCAAATGTAGTCTATAGGAGAGAAAAGAAAAGGATCTCAGCCTTACTCTAGAAACTGCATTCTACCATCCATTCTTGCCAAACAACCTTGGCCCTTAGGATGAAGGTTAGGAAAATTTAAACCCCATTCTTACAAAGTTAAACGTAAAATTTACCATTGAACTACCTAATAAGCCAACTGCAGAACCTAGTGGTATCCCTTCTCCATTTCAGGGCCAGAACTCCTTTTAAAATTCTACACTTAATCCAGGAAGTAAATTCTATCTGTTTTAGACTAAAAACCCCTTTGGTTTGTTTTTGGTTTTGTTGGTATTATTTGCTGGTTTGACTGGTTCGACTTTTTTTTTTAGAGTATGGGTGATTTTTTTTGTTTGTTTTTGCTTTATTTTTAGGTTTCACTTGTTTGTTTTGAAAATTGAAAGGAAGTCCACAGAACACTTATTTGTAGAGCTGTTAACAAAAGCTCCTGAGGAAAAACAATTAAAACTGTCTTTCCCTAGATAATCTAAGCAAACATCCAGAAGAGTAAGTATATAATCCAAGGCAGAATCATCTAAAGGTCTTCAGGGTTACAGATGGGTAAGTGGGTAATTGACCACAATGGTCAATGAACATTATTCCAGATGAAGGGAACTCTACATCATATTGAAATCCAGTCTCAACTACCTTCTCATAAAATAGGGTCCATGAAATAGTAAAAATACAAATTACACACACTTGTCAGTCTTGAGTATGCTGTGTTATTGATTTTATAGGGGCCTATTTTGTTCTTCCACACAGTGTACATCTGAAAAGCTTAAAGTACAAAACACATATCATATAACTGATCTTCATGACTTCTTGAGGGATGACGAGGAAGCAGTGTCACCACCAATTTATCTTAGCTTTTTAAACCACACGATTTCCTCCAGGTCTGCGATGCCAAACTCCCTCATCTTCTTCACCATGATGGCACTCTTCCTGATGGCCACCTCGTAACGCTGACTGCGAGTGAGGAGTTCAAGTCCTCGTGCTGGAAGTCTGGGTCGTTCAGAATCAAGTTCTCGATCTCTCGGCAGCGCCGGGTGCGCTCGGGGCCGCCGTCCAGGACGTGCGTGAGCAGCTCCAGCATGAAGCTGGCGGCGTCCCGCTCCCTGTGCAGGTCCGGGTTCATGGTGATGGCCAGCGGCGGCGGAGGACGAGGTGACGGCAGAGGCAGCAGCGACGACGGGTGTCCCAGCTCCAACGTCAGCCTGCCCTAGGAGCAGCCCCCCAAAATGGTAATAATTTAAAACTTTTCAAAATGACCATTTGTAATATTGCTCTAAGCAACGATAGCGCTTTGAAATGTGTATGTTCAGCAAACACTTACTGAACATCTGTGATGTGCTCTTTGAGAATGCAAAAGTGAGTAGAATTTTGATACTATCTTTAAAAAACTCACAGACTAAATAGAAACAGAAGGAAAACAGGTTATATTTATCATGAAAAAGATAAGGAGATTTGGGAGAAGGAAAAGGAAAATAATATTTATTTGACTTACCATGACACAGTGCTGTATCAATAGCTATTGATGTAACCATTATCACTACCATCTGCCCAAGCCCATTTGTGTGCTATACCAGAATACTTGAGGTTGGGTACTTTATAAAGAACATAAATTAATTTTCTTATAGTTCTGGAGGCTGCAAAATCTAAGATCAAGGTGCCAGCATTTGGTTTCTGCGGGGGCCTTTCTTGCTGCATTTTCACATGGCAGAAGGCAGAAGGGCAAGAGATGGCTTACTGCTTCATGAACCCTCTTTGATAAGAGCCTTAATCTCATTCACAAGGGAGAAACCCTCATGGCCTAATCACCTCTTATAGGTCTCACCTATTATCACTATTTATTTATTTATTGATCTTTTGCAGCTGGCCAGTATGGGAATCTGAACCCATAATCTTGGTGTTACTAGCACCATGCTCTCACAAGTGAGCTAACCCACCAGCCCAAAGGCCTTACCTATACACACTGTTACATTGGCAATACCTGAATTTTGGAGGGGACACAATCAAACCACAGCACTTTCTTTATAAAAATGAAAGAATCAAGGCTCAGGAAAATTAAGTAATTTTCTCATGATCACACAGCTAGTGTATGTTCAAGGACAGGGAGCTTGGAATATGGCCTTCTCTGACTCAAACTTTGACCCATGCAATGCATCTTCCGACATAAATACTAAGAAAAGGAATCTAAGATAATATAATACCCAGGTTTAGGACATAGGAATTCAGTGGGCTTTTACCAACTGGTCTAAGAAAAATATCCAATATAGCGTTCCCATCCCTCACATGCTAACTAGGTTTCCCCAGACTACTTCCAACACTAACAAGGCATGAGGAGAGAAAATGATGTGTCACCTACAGACCTCATTTTCCTTTGACTGTTTTCCAACAGGAGCTATATGAGCTTTTTTATCTACATCGGTCTCCTGAGCTACGTTATCACCCTTTCTGGAGACACAATCCTGATCCCACTAATGTGGGTTTATTCCTGACTTCATATTCCCATGTTCTTGTTTCTCAGCCAGGTTTCTATTATGGTCTTAATTCTTGTACTTTTTCTATGAGATCCCAGCTATCCTGATATTCTCCTGTTAGGATACCTCTGTGTATGAAATAATTTTGTTTCTCACAGAAATTGTTCATCCTCAGCCTCTTTGAGTTCATTCTGGCCTCCTACAGATTCATATTCTTTATTGTCTTTCTTATGAGATATCAAGCGGGGCAGAACAAAGCTCTGACCACCCGCTCCTCCAATCTCATAGTGATAAATCTCTAATTTGGACTCAGGTATCTTTATTTGCATGATATCTCAAACTCTCTATTCAGTAAGGAAAATATGCCTCTTTGTTTTTCAACATTTTCACCTCCACGTTAAGCACCGTCATTTACAGACTGTGATATTTTAGCAATGTACACATTGGGTAGTGTGCGGAGAATAGGATGATTTGGCCAGGCTCCCTCAACATTTCTTGTAAACAAGTGTGTGGTTGGAGTTAGTGCGCATTTGCACCAATGTTTCTTTCTAGTTAATTGCTATTGTGTGTCCTCCCTTTCCTGAAGCAGAGGGGCAGCAGAGCTCACATCTAAAAATAGAGCATGTTTACTCTGCTGGCAGCTGCTCAGTTTCAGTTTTTCTTTGGACTTTGCTGGTAGCAGTTGAGCTTCTGAGTTTCTCTGTGGACTGCTTGGCGCATAGTGGTGTGTGTGCTGAATAAAGACTATTCCTTCTTCAACCAAGGCTCCAGGGACCTTTTTGCCGGTTACCTAGCCCATGAACCTGCATGTGAAGGGTTTGTGAATGGGCTTGAGGGGTCTGTGAGCTCAAGACCCTAGCCCTAGCTCGACAGGTATCAAATAGATGATAACCCAGCCTTTTGGGTTTTTTTTGGGACCTCAAATCTCTTTTTATTATAATAATTCAAAGTAACAGTTAAATATTTAGGAATTTACATGATCATATTTTAAGATATATTATAAAGTCATTACAGATAAAACTCCTTGGTCAGTCGTGTCTGCTATTCATATACTGCTGACTGCTAAATAGAATGAATCTTCCTTGAAAAAGGTCTATTTTCACTCCTGCATACATCACACTTGACGTTTCAGTGTATACAAATTTTTAACATATTAACTGTGATAATTACTAACAAATAGGATGAACAGTTAAATCTGCATATTGTATATTTTTCAGTTTTCAAAAAGAAAACACGTAAGTGGAATAAAGATTACCTTTGTGGGCTTAAACTCAGTTACTAACCTTCCCATTCCTCCAACACACCTCATTTCTTCAATCGCTCCTTGCAAACTTTACTTCTCTGCAAGAAACCCCAATACAAATCAAATTTTTACTTCCTTGATTTTCTTCTGTGCACCATTAGTATATTTCCAAGGTCTGATTCACTCTGTCTGCATTATATCCGGGAGACTTTGCCAGGACAATCTATAATAAGCCTGTTGGCATCCAAGATTCTTAACAGTAAGGATGTGGAGGAGGTTTTTCTGTTTCAGATCTTAGTTCAGTGTGTAAGGCTACTGGCTTGCTACAAAATGCTTCCACAGGGTAGCTTTACTGCTCGGCATTATGCCAAAAGTCAGCTTTAATCAGAGGAGGAGTAGCTCAGGACAGCTATTTTTACTCTTGATGGAACTCACCTAAAAATTATGGTGGCTCCCAGAGTTGTACTGAGAATTTTTTATCACTAAGATGATCTATCTTCTCAAGGCTTTTCTTCTGAACTCTAACAAAATCTGTGCATATGCATTTGTATGTGGGTAGGTGGGTAGAGATGATGCAGTTTGAGAAGTGAAGTGGGTGTGGTTGTGGATTCCTATTTCTCCACTCCATTATCAACCAGAGTGTTTCCAGGAGAATTTTAGGCTCTAAAATGCTTCCGGAATGCCAGGAGGAAACAGAATGAGAACAAGGGCATGTAATACAGATATACAGAGAGAGCATCAAATTAAACAAATGAGGAAAAGTATGGGTGCGTGTGTGTGTGAAGTTGGCATATGCACATCATCACAGACAACTTTCTCTGCCTGAGAAGAATAAGGGCAGTCAACCCCTAAGCCATGGGCTTAAGTTATATTACACATTTTTCTTTTAAATTTAATTGTGTCAAGGTTTCTGTAGACTCTAGAAAATCAGAATCTAGCAAGCTGAATCATTAGCTAGCAAGACGAATCTGGCCACACAGCTGGCTCTGCTATGTATATACATTTCTTATGGACTCAAAAAAAATTGATTATACATATTTGTGGGGTACAGAGTTGAATGTCAATACCTATGTGTAATATGTAATGATCAGATCAAGATAATTAATATATTCATCATTATAAAACTTAATCACTCTTTGTGTCCCTTAACCAATTTATCACTAAGCTCCCTCCCCCTCCTACTCTCCCTCCTCTAGTAACCATAGTTCTGTTCTCTCCTTTTGACAATTCAAGTTTTTATTGGATTCTTTCTTTTCCTTTCTCTTTCTTTCCCTCCCTCCCTCTCCCTCTCTCCCTCACTCCCTTCCTCCTTTCCTCCTTTCCTCTCTTCCTTCCTTCCATCTTTTCAACTTTTTAGCTCCACTTATGAGTGAGGACATGTGATATTTCTCTTTCTGTGCCTGGCTTATTTCGCTTAATGTAATTTTCTCCAAGCTCATTCATGCTGCTGCGAATGGCAGAATTTCATTCTTTTTCATGGCAGAGTAGTATTCCATTGCTTATATATACCACATTTTCCTTATCCAGTTATCCATCAGTGGACATTCAGTTTGTTCCTATTTCTTGGCTATTGTGAATACAGCTGTGATAAGCATGGGAGTGCAGGTATCCCCTTGACATGATGATTTCCATTCCTTTGGGTATATACCCAGTATGGGATTGTGGGATCACATGTTACTTCCATCTGTAGTTGTTTAAGAAACCTCCATACTGTTTTCCATAATAGCTGTAGTAATTTACAGTCCTACCAACAGTATAGAAGGGTTTCTCTTTCTCTGCATCCTCTCCAGCATTTGTTATTCTCTGCCATTTTGATAACAGCCAGTCTAACTGGGGTGAGATGATACCTCAGTGTGGTTTTGATTTACATTTTCCTGAAGTTGAGCATTTTTTCATGGACCTGTTGACCATTTGTATGTCTGCCTTTGAGAAATTATACGTCTATTCAGCTCCTTTGCTCATTTTTTAAATTGGATTTTTTTTTCTGTTAAGTTGTTTGGTTTCCTTGTATATTCTGGATATTAATTCCTTGTCAGATGTATAGTTTGCAAATACTTTCTCCCATTCTGTAGATTGTCTTTTCACTCTGTTGATTGTTTCCTTTGCTGTGCACAAGCTTTTTAGTTTGTTATATTCCCACTGGTTTATTTTTTCTTTTGTTGTCTATGCTTTTGAGGTCTTGTTCATAAAGTCTTTTCTCAGTCTTATATCCTGAAGTGTTTCATCTATGTTTTCTTCTAGGAGGTTTATAGTTTCAGGTCTAATATTTAAGTCTTTAATCCATTTTGATTTGGGTATATGGTGAGAAGTACGGGTCTAGTTTCATTGACCTACAGATGGATAGCCAATTTTCTCAACACCATTTATTGAAGAGGCTTCCAGGAAGAATTCATGAGGGTAATAAGTTAACTGAAACTTAAAGAATGGGTGCGATTTAGGCAAAGGAGAGGAATTGGGAGTGGAGAGGAATAATTGACAAAGATATTCCTAGATGTGTTAACACCGTTGGTAGGCCAGTGTCAAAAGAGAAAGCATGGTGTGTTCAGGGAATACTTTCATAAAAAATCTGATTTTCAGTGATTTTATACAGAATTTATTATAAGAACAGTTGGAAGCATTAACATGTTTAGATTTGCTTTTATTTTTTGCAACTAGCATTTCTTATATATTGGGCTTCTTTATAACATGACTTTCCTATTTTATTTTTTTTTTTGAGTCAGTCATTGAAAGTATTTTCAGCATAATTTATTGCTCCTTAGAGTATCTCAGCTCTTCAGCCTAAATGATTTCCTCTCTGGAATGGGCTGTGAAGTCTTTTATAAATGTTGACACTAACTTCAAGTATAGTGCTGGTCATTCATGTAAATTATCAGTTTGTGTAAAACAATAACCTTTCACAATAATTTATATATTTTTGCTATGTTTTTCTACCAAGTCCCCTGATTTTACTTTCTTCTCTGTGTATCTCTTTTGTTACGTAAAATACATTTTATTTGTCTTCCCATGTATGACATGGTAGAGAAGCTGTTAAAATGATTTATTGCTGTTTTTTTAATATGATGGAATAAGAGCAGCATTTTCTAGATTTATTTGTTCAGGGAATGTTTTCTCAACTCCATGATTCTATCTACTTAATTAGAAATGTAGGTTTCTGGATATTTGTGAACTTTGGCAGCCATACATTTAGTAACTGCATGGACAGATCTTGGTTTGAGGTACTTGAGCTTGGCTCTAATTATCTCAGAAAAAATATCATTCAATAATATGACAAATACATTTTCTGGGTTTTTTTTTTTTGTATTATTTTGTTTTATAGAGAAGAAAATCAGAGAACTTTTTCTAAACATTTTTGCCCCCTTTTTTCTGACCCTTTGGAAACTGAATCAACAGTCCACATGTTCTTTTGTTTGTTTCCTGTTATCTAAATGTGCAGCAGAATTGCTTCATGAGAAAATTTTAAAAGTAACAAATAAAAAAGCTCTATAAAAGATCTGGGGCTGGTTCTGGTTGGGATACAGATTATCTTTGTGATCTTGGAAAAATCACTGAACCTCTTTGTGGCTCAAGTTTATTTTTTCCCCATTCATTTATTTGATCAAAACATATTGACTATTTACCATGTGTGTGGTGTTGTATCCAACTTCGGGAGGATTTAGGGGAGAATTTTAGAATTTAGTGGGAGAAATGGACACATGCAAAAAATTGTTGTTAGGCAAAGCATACACACACACATAATACTGGCAAAGCAGAGAATATTAAATAATACAGGAGAGCTAGTGAATAATGCAGTAAGAATTTTCAGGATGAAGAATTTGTTTTAAGTTGACGTCATTGAAGATTTGAGGAGGAAGGATTTGGACTGGTCCTTAAATACAGTTAAGGTTTTAGGAAGATGTGAAGAAAATAAGAAAGGTTGTTAGAATCAGAAGAAGCAGCTTTAATGTAAGCCTTGTTGCCTGGAAACTTGTGTGCAGGAAACAAGTAATTCAATTGAATTGCATCCTAAAATGAATTAGGGTAATTTTAAAAACCAAGGTTGAAAATTTAGGTTTGCGACAGACCATAGAATATCTTGAATACAATACAAGGAGTATAGTGTTTATTTTGTAGATATTCTTTGAGAAGTCATTGGGGATTTGGCCTTGGCAAGACGTTGGTTCAGGTGCAATCTTTTCCATTTAACTAGTTAAATACATAAAGCAAGTCAAACCAACTTCTGAGAAACTTGACTTCCTCATCTATATAATAAGAATAGCAATATGTTCTCTCTGGCTTGCTGTAGGAATTAGGGATAACATGCATGAAAGGTTTGGCACATTGTAGTTGTTCATTAAGTATTCACAATTGTTATCTATACAATGAAGGGCCTTTAACAGGTGAATTCCGAGGTTGCTTTCCTTATCTCGTTCCTGGCTTCCTTGGGTTGCACTCCAATTTTTAAATGTCTCTTAAGACACTATGGTTCCCAGAACTAAATAATGTCCCACTGATGAGATGTATTCAGAGCCAAATTCAGAATATCTTGAATGATCTAAAATCTAGACCAGCATCATTGGCTGTTGCCTGTGGAATTTTACAAAATGCAGGAAGCCGTGTTCAATTCAAAGTATTCTGCTTCACTAGGTCTGGCTTTGGGCCCAGCTATCAGCATTTTTTAAAAGTTCCAAGAAGCGATAGGAACTAACTCACAAAAACCTGCATGTGAATGTTTGCAGTAGATTTATTTTTAATTGCCAAAGTTTGTAAGCAACCAAGATGCCCTTCAGTAAGTGAGTGGATGAATAAACTATGGCAAATCCAGAAAAAGGAAATTTTTTTTCTTTTTCTTTTTTAATTGAAATATAATCTATTGTACATATCTGTTGGATACAGCATTCAATAATAATAATAATATCCATACCTGTGTGCAATATATGGTACTAAAATCAGGATAATTCGAATTTCAACATTACACAATGTAATCATATTTTGCGACCCTTTACTAGTTTCTCACTAACTCCCCTCCCTCTCCCCCTTTACTAACTCTGGTGGCCTCCACTTTGTTCTCTCCTTTTGAAAGTTCAACAAATTATTGTGATTGTTGAACCTTTCTTTCTTTCCTTCTTTTTTATTTATTTGTTTATTTTCTGAGCTCCCACTTATGATTGAGGACATGTTGTATTTCTCTTTCTATACCTGGCTTATTTCATTCAACATAATTTTCTCTAAGTTCATCCATGTTGCTATGAATGGCAGAATTTTGTTCTTTTTTATGGCAGAGTAGTATTCCCCTGTGTAGATATACCACATTTTCATTATCCACTCCTCTGTCGATGGACATTTAGGTTGGTTCCAACTCTTGGCTATTGTAAATAGAGATGTGATGAACATGGGAGTTCAGGTAACCCTTTGACATGATGATTTCCATTCCTTTGGGTATATACCCAGAAGTGGAATTGATGGATCAAATGGCAGTTCTATCTGTAGTTGTCTGGAGGAACCTCCACACTGTTTTCTATAGTGGCTGCACTAATTTACAGTCCCACCAACAGTGTAGGGGGGTGCCTCTTTCTCAGCATCCTGGCCAGCATTTGTTGTTCTTTGTCTTTTTGATAGTGGCCAGTCTAACTGGGGTGAAATGATAATCTCACTGTGGTTTTGATTTGCATTTTCCTGATGATTAGTGATGTTAAACATGTTTTCATGTGCCTGTCAGCCATCTGTTTGTCTTCATTTGAGAAATGCCTATTTATCTCCTTTGCCCATTTTTTAATCAGGTTACCTGTTTTTTTACTGTTATGTTGTCTGACTTCCTTGTATATTCTGTATAATAATCCCTTGTCAGATGCATAGTTTGCAAATATTTTGCCTTTTCACTCTGTTAATTGTTTCTCTTGCTCTGTGGAAGTATTTTTAGTTTGATATAATCTCAATTGCATATTTTTTCTTTGGTTGCCTGTGCTTTTGGGGTCTTATTCATAAAGTCTTTGTCCAGTCATACTTCCTGAAGTGTTTCCTGTATGTTTTCTCTTAAGAGTTTTATAGTTTCAGGATGTATATTTAAGTCTTTAATTCATTTTGAGTTGCTTTTGGTATATGGTGAGAGGTATGGGTCTAGTTTTGTTCTTCTGCTTATGAATTTCCAGTTTCCCAGCACCAGTTATTGAAGAGGCATTCTTTTTCCCAGTGGATGTTCATGTTGCCTTTGTCAAAGGTCAGTTGTCTGTAAGTATGTGGGTTGATTTATGGTTTCTCTATTCATTGGTCTCACTGTCTATTTTTATCCCAGTACCTTGTTGTTTTGATTATTATAGCTTCATCGCATAATTTGAAGTCAGGTAGTATTATGCCTCCAGCTTTCTTCTTCTTCTTATTTATTTATTTATTTTGCTCGGGATTTCTTTGGCTATTCAAGGTCTTTTGTTGTTCCATATGAATGTTAGAATTGTTCTTTCTTTCTCTGCAAAGAATGGCATAGGTGTTTTGATGAGGATTGTGTTGAATCTGTAGATCACTTTGGGTATTATGGACAGTTTCACAAAATTGATACTTCCAACCCAAGAGCATGGAGTGTCTTTCCATCTTTTTGTGTCCTCTTTAACTTCTTTCAGCAGTAATTTGTAGTTCTCATTTTAGAGATCTTTCTCCTCCTTGGTGAAATTGATTGCTATATATATATATACGTATATATATACACACACACACACACACACACATATATATATATACGTTTATATATATACGTATATATATATTGTGGGGGGGCATGTGCGCATGTGTGATTATTGAAAATGGGCTTGCTTTCTTGATTTCTGTCTTCTGTTGGGTGGGGTTTCCTGGGGCTCCTGTTGAGGTTCCCAGTCATGCTGCTGTCTTCTCTGCCTTTCCCTTTGGCTGTTATCATCAAGTGGAGTTTGTGTAGTCAGGAAACTTTGTAAAACACTCTCACTAGGCTGCAATTACAAGTTCAAATTAATTCAGAGACTCAGGAAAATTATTCAGTGCTAAAAAGGCATGAGTTATCCATATAGGAAAAGACATGAAGGAAACTTAAATGAATATTAGTAAGCAAAAGAAGCCAACCTGGAAAGTCTTTCTGCTGTATGATTCCAACTAAATAATATTCTCGAAAATGCAAAACTACACAGGCAGTAAAAAGATTAGTGGTTGCCAGGGATTAAGGAGGAGAGAAGGATGAATAAGTGAAGTACACGGGATTTTTTAAAACAGTGATATTATTCTGTACAATACTGCAGTGGTAGATACATGTCATTACAGCTATGTCAAAACCCATAGAATGAACACCAAGAGGAACCCTAACATTGACTGTGGGTTTGGAGTGATAATGATGTGTCAGTGTAGACATGTATTGTAACAAATGCACCACTCTAGTGCAGGCTTGATGGTGCAGGAGGTTGGACTGTTAATAATGGGGTAGGTTGTCAGTGTGTGTGGGCAGTGGCATATTAGAACTCTGTACTTTTCACTAAATTTTGCTGTGAACCTATAGCTACTCTAACTAGTCAGATAACCCTAAGGATTCATTAATTCTGGATAGGTGTTACAGAATGGCAAATTTGACAAAAGCTATGGATTCAGGTCTGTCCATCACTGCTCTTCTCTGGTGAGTGTTATGCATTGCTTTCACTCTTTCCTATTTGACAAATCTGTTAATTGCCCAATGCTTTCAATCACCTTTCCTTTCTAAGTTATAACAACACATGCCTACAGAGTTGGAAGCTGATAGAAAACAGATCTTGGAATGCTGTCAAGCAAGGGAAGGAGACTCCTGCCCTAGCAGTAGAGTTAGGCATGTTATAGTGCTTGGCAAGAATCTCTTAAAATGATACCGCTGTAGCTTTGTTAGGTTGATTTTGGCTGAGATTATTAGGAATCCCAACTTAAATGTTTTAAATAATGTGTGGCCATTCATTATCTTACATCACAAGAACTTTAGAGATAAGGCAGTTATAAGGTTAGTTAATTCAGGAGTTTTCAACACCATCAAAATCCTACTTTACTTCCATTTTCCCACTCTGTCAACCTCAGCATTTCCTTTCATGCTGACTGATTTCCTTCATGGTCCCCAAATGGCTGCTGTAGTTTCCTAACAAGATGCAGAAATGACAACATCTAGGAACAGAAGAGAAGCTCTTCCTTTTCATTTCTTCTTAGAATCTTCTCATCAGACTTTCTCTCCTTCCTGATTCACTTGAATTATAATATCACATGTTCCAGCACAAAGCAACCACTTGCAAGAGAAACTGAAAAAGTTGCAATTCACCCCCAGAGTCTAGGGCTGGGGCTGGATCTACAGGCGGGGCTACCTCTACTGAAGCTGATGGAGGACTTGATACCTGGTAAAAATTGCAGTTTTATGAGCAAGAGCTGAACAAAAGTAGGATTCTGTGAGCAATGAAGAAGGTGGTTGTGGGGAATATTCTGTGTGACCAACTACTAGTGTCCATTTACACTATTAAAGTATAAGTGTTTTTGATATATACAGTCAACAACATTTTCTTTCTGAGAGTAGATGTTGTTATTATGCCATTGAAAATGTTCTCAAGATAGTTGAGATGCTTGAGTAAGTAGTGGCTTGAAGCTAAAGATCAAGCAAACATTTTGTAGGGAAAAGTTAGCAAGATAAGCTATTCTGCTGACCACATTAACATTTTCCTTCTCTTAAAGCCTGTTTAAAAAATAATAATTTGTGCATAGCTCCAGATTAATCCTGTATCTGTGATTCTTGGCCTTATGTAGAAGTGCTCCATACTTGCTCCGAAGGGAGGACTGTCAGCTCGTAGAAGCAACAGCTCCTTTACTTTTAAACTTTTTTTTTCTTCACTGTGACAGTCTTATAATAACTCTTTTAAAAGAAATTAAAATTATAGCTTTGCAATGGGAAATTATGGAAAATAAGACTAATTGAGATCACTAACAGAGGGAAGTATCTGGAAGAGGAAATATGTTTTCAATGAGTTGGATAACTAAACACAAACTAAAAACTTATTTTAAAAAGTTCATACAAAGTCAATGTAATATTATTTCTAATTGATCCTAGTGAAATCTAGAGTCAGGAAATAAAAAAGAAATTGGTATAAACATAGAATATAGTCTAAGAGTTCAAGCACTATCAATTACTCAATGCCCTTCAAAAAGAAAACCCTAGGTGAGTAAAAGTCGGTGGCTATTATTTAATGTTAACACTAACTTAAAAAAAATACTGACAGATTTATGAAGATAGATAAAATAGAAATGTTTGCCACCCAGTGAAGAAAATGGAGTAATCAGAAAAAGAGTGCCTATTTATTGTGACTTAGTTATGTGTGGAGAACTTACTGCATTGTTTAATTTAATCCACGCAGCTTTTCAAGGCAGGTGCAATATGAGGCAGATATAACTGTGAAGAATTATGTAAATATAAACTGTAACATGCCATCCAAATGCAAGATATTTTTAGTCTGTGTTTTCTGTACACATGTCAGTCTATTGCTGGGCAGACAGGCGCTCCTCCAGTTCTAAGGTGAATGCACAAAATCTCATGGATTTGAGTTTAGCTATCTGGAAATCTTTAAGCAATTTTAACTGGTGCCTGTTCTCAAAACCTCACCATATTTCATAAATTCACTAAAGCAGGATTGAGTTAAAAATCAAATTCACAAGCAATACCGTGCTTTGAGACTAAATCCCCTCATACTGCAGAAATACATACATTTTTAAGCTGGAGAATAATACAAGAACCCCCTTCCACCAACCCATATCCTGAAATAACAACTTTGAACTGGGTTTTATTTATTTATTTATTTATTTTATTTGTGGAAAAGGATAGATCTTGCTAAGTAACATAGACCTCCATTTAAAATGCTACTGCAAGAATTTTTAAGACTCGATATGGCATAAGTGTGAAAAAAGATATGTGATGGCAAATATTGGCAGGGTGGGAATACAGAAGGAAAGAAAAAGCATACAGACACACTGTTTGGGTTCCAAGCAATTATTTTCATTGCTTGTCACCACTTGGGGGTCATGATTGCTTCAGCCCAAGTAAAGAAGCTCATTAGTGAAAGATGTCCTAGACAGCAGCATGCCTCATTTACTTGAGAAACTGAATGCAAAAGAAACCCCTAGCTAGTAATATTTTGGAGCTATTTTTGAGAAAATAAGAGTTGCAGGGTAATTATTAAAGTACGAAGAAAAAATTCTCAATGGAAAATTCACATTCTTCTTCATTCCAGACCGGATAGTTTGGAAATGAGCACAATTGGTACATATGTCATTAAATATGACCTTACTTGGAATTGTACCATTGTTATTCTGATTTTTCTGTTGCTAAAGTAGAAATCAGTCACCAAGGTAATGCCTTCTAGGGTTTTCTTAGGAATCAGTAAGAACTGCATTGGAAGGTTGTGAAAAAAGGAAATAAATGAAAGAAAATGAAATGAAAGAAAGAAGGAGAATTACATCTGAAATTTCGGGAAGGTGGTAGTAAGCTATCTTCAGAGTTTTCAATAAAATTATACATAATAAGCATTCTAGCTTTTTGTAGCAATTTGCACAAATGGAAAATGATACTGATAAAGTTCTTAACTATTTTCTTTGTCATAAAAACACTGACATGAAGCTCATTTTCTTGTCCATAGGAAGGGAAACAATTTATTTTAAAATATTTTATTTATTCTTTTAGAAGCATATTCTGCTATAAAGTTTCAAGAGTAAAATTTATCCTGAAAAATATTTGTGAAAGACTTGAGGTTTTCTCTATTTGAAAAAGACATATACTCCCAAGTGTCTCTAGATCACAACAAGCCTCCAATCTGGTCAAAAAGAGATAGGGGGAGCGGGGAATCGATGTGTAAATTTGCTTTGAGAGATTCTCCTGGGCTGACCTGTTCTTCATCATATCACCTGGATTGCTAATGACAAGATGATCAACAGGTTGACAACAAATGGATGTGGGCTTCTCTACAAAGTGGGTGAAAAAGCAGAAGTTACCCAATAATCTCGTTAGCTTTCAAGTAATCTTGGATGTGCATAAATATTTTATAATAATGAGAATGACAGAGACATACTATGGCATTGTTGACCCCAGACACATACAGTTAAAAGTTTAACCTTGAAAAAGTAAGAATTTGAGATAAAATTTACGTGACTTTATTACAGCAAGATAAATTCAATTGGAATAAGGCAAAATCTGATTGTTGAAACTATTGCCTTGAATGTTTTTTAACCATTACATTTCAGTAAAATGTTTATTCTTACTAAAAAGTCCTGATTTAGGCATTTATAGGTCTGTCAGAATAAAGGCTCTCACACATGTCCTGAGGCTTAGAGCTCTCCTCTGCACAGAGCTGTTTTCACCCAGGCAGATTGTGCCTAGAATTATTTATACTTTTCTGAACCAGATCTATAGATCCTAGCTCAGTGCCTGGTCAAAGGAGATACTTAGGAAGTGCTTCCTGGTAACTGTCCATTAATACATGCTATTCCTTCCCTTGCTTATAAAAAAAAAAAAAAAAAAAAAAAAAAAAAAGGGAAATCTTGCTTTCTTCAAAGACCTCTCAGCATGTGCTGGAGAATGTGGCTGATAAAGAAGACACATCTGCTCCTCCTTTGTTGGAGAATTTATAAGCGGTAGAACCTCAGCTGTCAGGCAGTTCGCAATTGATAATGTAAAATATGATGTTATCTGAAGAATTACGAAGGATCTGTAAGACTCTTGTACAACTCTTGCTGCCTGACAGCTGCATTCTGTGACTCTTCCAAGGACAAAAGAAGGGCTCATTAAGTCCAGAATTTCCCCAGCTAGTTGCTAAAAATCAAACAGTAAAGCTGAGACAGGAAAAAGCCTCCTTATTATCCTCTAGCAACCAGCAGGGTGTTCACTTCTGACACATGAAAGACGGATAGTTCCAAGCACCAGGGATGGTGGCTTGTGCGGAAATTCAGGCTGTGATTCTGGAGTTTAGAGAAGTTAGAGCTGGAAAAGATCTGTTGATGGGGAAACTGAGAGCACGTGTGGCACACGGACTCTCCCTACATGTGAGATTTAACACTGATCTTTATGAGAAGGTTACCAGGACAGCCTTCTCCTGGATCAGAATTTTATTTCCTAGGCCCACATTCATCTATGAGGCAATGTCGGCTTCCTAAATCTCTGCTTTTCACATGGAACAATTTAATTTTCTTTTTCAGCTGCAAATGATATGATTCATTGATCTTTACCTTGTGTGGCTGGCTTCCATCCTACAGCTTTAAAAATATGTACTTCCTTAAGTAGGTCTTACAGGAAACTTCAACTGGGCCTTATATATTATGAAGCAGGCCCCCAGATAGAAATAAAATAAAATTTCACATCCTAAAAATGTTAAGTTGCTTAAAAATAAAAATTTCTTTTTGAAAATGAATGTACACAGGGTATCATATGCTTTGGGAAGAGCAAAATAAATAACTTTAGAAATGCAGGGAAAAATACTAAAGTGGAGACAAGGCAAATAGAAAATATGCAGAGTGAATCAGCACCTAGACCAGAAATGACACAACCCAAGTCTCTAACTAATTGTCTCTTTTGGACGGTGCACCTAATCATCCAGGCCTCAGGGACAGTTTTGTAGAAAGTAGTCTCTTTCCTATGTCAGTGTCATATTGTTTAATGATTTTAAAAAATCATAGAGTCCAATATGGAACAAGTGATAGGACCACATGAGTATGTCTGTCACACCACTGGTCCCTGATGACCGACTGGCATGTTCCAGCTGACTTCAAAGGATTTCCTCTTTCCTCCTTGCTCCATATACTCCAGGGAGAGTCCATGTGCTTAGAAGAGAATCTTACAGGACAGAGCAGGATATAGAATCTTAGAACCATGGGATTAGAAGCATTTTGAGGAAGCCTTGACAGGAATGTGAATTTATAAAGCACTTAGAGTGTTACTGCTTCCTGAAGATTATCAGAGAAAATATTATTTAGATTTTTGATCATGGAAATTGGGGCTAAAGAGAGACGGGAAAGAAGATATGTGTTGGGAAATGCTTTATAACTCCGGGGAAAATGCATCTTGTTTGCATGTTTAAGCCTACTGTGTATGGCATGGTCCTCCTCAAATTTATTGCAGAAATCAACTAATTGGCATCTTTCTCGATAACGAGCTCTCTCTGTACTTGAGGTCAGTTGCCATTATTAGGCATGTTCTTGACCCCGTTAGCTTCATTGCTTAGACTTTTTAAACAAACACACAACCCCTTCTTTTTGTTTTTTTGCCCTTTTATTTACTGACCTATTCTTATATCACACTTTTAACATTTCATCAATTACACTACTCCTCAAAGTTCTGATTATACAGCACACACTGGCCCTTTTTTGTCATTTTCCTTCTCAATGTTTCCCAGCCTCATATTATTTTTACAGCCGTACTCCAAAGTCGCTGTGTTACATATCGTGACCTAGGGACTATGGCTACAGAATTCCTAGGTCTTTCTGTAATGTTTGTACTTAGTTCTTTTGCATACTATATTAATCCTGACTCTTCTATTTTTAAGACTTTTTTTCTTATTAAGTTCTGATATTTTAGGGCCGAGCCCGTGGTGCACTTGGTAGAGTGCTGCGCTGGCAGCGCAGCGACGCTCCCGCCGCGGGTTCGGATCCTATATAGGGCTGACCAGTGCACTCACTGGCTGAGTGCCGGTCACGAAAAAACAAAAACAAAACAAAACAAAAAAAAAAGTTCTGATATTTTGCTCTTATTCTTTCTATGTCTAGGTTCTTCCATGTGTTTCACATTAAGTTACTAAAAGACAATAGTATTGGTTGTAACACTTCCCTCCTCAGAAACTTCCACAGCTTCTCACTGCCCATAGATATAATGTTTAAATTCCCTAACCTGGCATTCAAGACTGCTCATCATCTGACCTCATAGTTGCTTAGCACTCACTTCCAATCTGCTCAGACCCGTCTTCCCAGTGCCCCTCATAAATGAACCCCTCAACCTTTCCTCTGTGTCTATGCTGCTCTGACACTGCCTGTTCTCAGACCTCTTCCTATTGCCTGCAGGTGGCCTGAAGCCTGCCCAACCTTGGGCCTAGCTCAGGTACTACCTTTTTGGTGAAACCTACTCTGACTCCCCCCGTGGGGGCTTTGTTCCATTCCAGCTGTCACAAGCTGTGTATGAGCCTCCTGCCCTCCTAAATCTGCATCTGCCCTGCAGAGCAGAATCCAGTTGGTAGGTTCACAAAATGATACAGTACAGGGTTTTCACTCCCTCCCCCACAATTTCCCTACTCCATTGTATCCTTTTAAGAAACAGGACTCTTATTCTGCTCTGTCAAGGACATTTTTAAATGAGTTTCATTTATCCTGAGTGGTGCAATTATGAGTGAGTGACTAATTTTCTTCTCTGTACACTTTTTCTTTTCTAAATATTCTTTACCAAAAACATGTTGCAGTTAGTATTTATAATAATGACAACAAGCTCTTAGTATGTGGTGGGCACCATGCTAAGTAATTTAAAGGAATTCTCTTATCTAATTCTCCAACAGCCATATAAAGTAAATATTACTCTCCCATTTCACATGTCAGGTAAATTGTTTGAACCCAGTTAAGTGTGTCTGACTCCAAAGCTGAAGCTCTTAACCATTACACTCCTTCCAGTTATCATGAAAAAAAAAAAAGAGCTTTAATTAAATTTTTACAACTTTGAAAGCATTAGTAAGTCCCTCTTAATTTAATATCAACTGCAGTATTATGTATACTGTATTTGCATTCCTTTATTCAAGGCCTGTGGCAGATTGTATTCTGGCCACACCAATACGCATATCCTGTCCACATGCTTTTTTCATGTGACTAACATGTCTCCCACTGAAGGTGGGGTCTGTTTCCTTTCTTTGGGTCTGGGCAGGAGCTTATGATTTCTCCCACTAGTAGAGTATTGTTTTTCCTGCATCTGAAGTTTCAATATGGAAACATTTTAGCCACTATGTTTTTTGTTACTGTCTGTCCTAGGTGGCAGATTTTAAGACATGTGAATGCCTCCTTAAATCTTTTGCTCTCGCTCTCTCTTGCCTCACACTGGGCCTGGCCATGGCCTCTGCATTCTGTATTCTCTCTTCTTCAGGGAATCTGGTCATGTGTTAGAACTTTCTGTTCTCTCCTCTGTCTTGCATGTTTCATCACTTTTTGTCTATTTGCTGTATTTATGTAATTATTCAAGTGTATCTTTAAGTTCATTAACTCTCTCTCTCAAATTGTGCCTAGTTTCCCTTCGATGCACAGACAGAGATTGTAATTTTACTTACCTTTCATATACTTTTTTTAAATCTTGGAAGTTACTTTGAATCTTTAAAAATCCTAATTGGTTTTTATATCCTATTGTTCTTTTTCTCATGTTTTTAGTTACCTCATTTATACATTTAGGATTTTTTGATATATTCATTTTATGGTATGTATCTGACAATACAAAATCTGAATTCCTTGGCAGTCTAATTCTGTTTGGTGCTTTTTGGACTCTCCTTTAGGAAGTACTATTTCTTGTAGTTAGTGTAATTTTGAATTGTGGGCTCAATTTTGGTTTTAAAATTCTAGGAATCCTGAGAGTTTTGAGATGAGTTATATCGTTTGGAGAGGATTTCATTTGCTCTTTAAGTTAGTTTCTCTAGTTGAAGTTTTGTAGGACCTATAATACGTATAAAACCAAGTCCCCAAACCAGGGGGGAGGTCCTCTGGTTTATACATGGTTAGATTTTCTTTTTCTCTACTTTAAGCCGGGGATGTTACAGATAATTTCCCCCTTGTCACTCCTAAAAGCAATTATTATTGTTATTATTATTATTGCCCACCCCTTTGGACTTTTGGGTGTTGCAATTCCAGCAGCCCATCTATTACAAGCCTAAAATCTTGTCCACCATCTCCCATGACCCTATTAAAATCCAAGGCTCTAAGATCCTAGTATTAGTAACATCACCAGAGCACACATTTTGACTTGGAGGCTACTGCTGCTTCTGTTTCAGCTCTGTCTGCATTTTGCCCCCGTGAGAACATTCTGACTTCTGGTGAGCTCAACAGTGCACTCCAAAGTATGTTTGCTATGTTTGATCGAGCATTTCTAGATGTTTTGAAACAGAAGGGCTTCTAGAATTTTAGTGTCTATGTTGCCAGAAGCATAGATTCACTTACTGATAATCATACAGTTTTTATTTTTGTTCCCTTTTTTGCTATGCTTTGATAGTGGAATATAAAGGTATTCAACTATAATATAATTCTTATAATTCTTTTTTCTTAGATTGCTTCTTTTTCTTGCATTTAGATTTTGTTTGGGGTTTCTGTGCATATACCTCAAACATTGCAATTCTTTTTTCTGCTGAATTATTTTGGTTTTTTATATCCTCCACCAAAATTGTTGGTTCCTAGAAAAATTGGGAGGGGGAGTAAAAGTTAATTTAGTCTAAATTTTTTAGTGTTAGTTACTTTGCACACTTAAATTTGTAGACTAAGTTTTATACTTGCTTTAATGTATTATGCCAGAAATGTTATAAAAGTGGGAAAAGTGCTCTTCATGTCTTTTTAAAATAGTTAGTGTAAAGATTAAGAGCAATAACATATGTAAGAAAAATCATAGTGATGAGCTTGAGTAAGTGTGTTTAGTATTTTTCAAATATAAAGTGTTATTTCAGCGACATTGTGAATATTTTAAAAAACATGTTCTTTTTTCTCTCAGCAGTTTTAATCAAATGTCCTAACAGCTTATTTGAGCCTCCTGTGTTAATACTAAAATTTCTCTGTTGCTGATGTCTTTTCTAGATTTCTAATGTTTCTCTTTTCGTTTGGTTTTGTTAAGTGGTACTTTTATTTTCTTATGGTGAACACCAGTATATAATATTGGCATTTTGTTTGACATTTTAGCCCAATTTACTTCAGTATACATCTCATAAAGATAAATATATTCATCTTAATATGAAGCAATCATTTTAATATGAATTCTTCACAATATGCTTATCACACCTGACACAATTAAAATGAACTCCTTATTACCATCTAATACCCAGTCTATATGCAAATATTCCTTATTTTCCTAATGGCAAAATTTTAAAGAATTGCTTTATACTATATGCTCAAGTAAATTAACATCTTTATTTTATTTTTTTATTATTATTTTTTTAAAATTTTTGTCGATATACATTGTAGCTGATTATTGCTCCCCATCACCAAAACCTCCCTCCCTTCTCCCTCCCCCTCCCCCCCAACAATGTCCTTTCTGTTTGCTTGTCGTATCAACTTCAAATAATTGTGGTTGTTATATCTTCTTCCCCCCCCCCCCGGGTTTTGTGTGTGTGTGTGTGTGTGTGTGTGTGTGTGTGTGTGTGTGAATTTATATATTAATTTTTAGCTCCCACCAATAAGTGAGAACATGTGGTATTTCTCTTTCTGTGCCTGACTTGTTTCACTTAATATAATTCTCTCAAGGTCCATCCATGTTGATGGCTAAAATCCAAAAGACTCTGAACGATAAATGCTGGCAAGGTTGCGGAGAAAAAGAACTCTCATACATTGTTGGTGGGACTGCAAAATGGTGCAGCCTCTATGGAAAATGGTATGGAGGTTCCTCAAACAATTGCAGATAGATCTACCATACGACCCAGCTATCCCACTGTTGGGAATATACCCAGAGGAATGGAAATCATCAAGTCGAAGGTATACCTGTTCCCCAATGTTCATTGCAGCACTCTTTACAATAGCCAAGAGTTGGAACCAGCCCAAATGCCCATCATCAGATGAGTGGATACGGAAAATGTGGTATATGTACACAATGGAATACTACTCAGCTATAAAAACGAATGAAATACTGCCATTTGCAACAACATGGATGGACCTTAAATTAACACTTTTAACAAACTCATATGTAGAAAACAAATCAAAAGGCAATGAAAAGAGATAACGTGATAAAGCAATTTAATAAGTTTTTTCAAGTTGTAGGTGCTGATACTTTGTTAAAATAGTAGAAAGCACTTAATGAACACAGAATTTGGTGTTTTTGGGGTGGGGGGGACCAGCAAGGGGATCGTAACCCTTGGCTTGTTGTCACCGGCACCGTGCTCAACGAGTGAGCGCACCGGCCGACCCTATATAGGATCCGAACCCGCGGCCGCGGAGCTCCCAGTGCCGCACTCTCCTGAGAGAGCCACTGGGGTCGACCCTATCTTGATCGTTTTCAATGTGGATATTTCTCTTTGAGGATTTTACTTATTATGTATTGTTTGGGTTGTTGTTGGTGGTGCTTGTTTTAGCCAGAAGCAAGAATTCTTTTTTACTATGAAGTTATCTTTCTGAGACTTCTTCAGGTTAACTTACACAAAAAGCAAGAAACCCCCAGGGGACTTAGAAGTGAATACCTGGGAACTAAAGAAACCTGAGAGGAATTCACAAAGGAATTGAGATCAGCACTGTGTTATAGCATACAATCAAATAGGATTTGGAGGAAGCAGTAATCTCTCTACTATTGATCTTTCAACTTAGGAACTCTCACAGACATCTACAAGCTATACGCCAGAGCTAAAACAGCTCAGCTCCGCCTATTTCCAAGAATACAGCACCCTGCAAACAGCCTGCTTTCAGGCATCCCGTGGAACCTAACATGTTTATAAGAAGCTTCTGTGTTAAGTCTTAAATAATTAATTCAATAAAATTCAGAAATACTGCAGGCAGGAAAGCTGATAGGGAGAGTGAAACACTCAATAATAGTTTTAACAGACTAGAACATTTAGTAGTAAAATTGATGAGAATATCTTTCACAGAACCTAGGGAAATAAATTAGTTGAAGGAAGGATTAAGAAGGCCCTTAGTTTAGTGGAATCTATCGTTTAAAGCAGATTTCTTAAACTCTAGTCTGCCTTCAGATCATCTGGTGTTCTTGTGAAATGAAGATTCTGACTCACTTGGTCTGGGGTGAAGCCTGCACTTCTGTATTTGTAACAAGCTCCCAGGTAGTGTTGCCGGTTTATGGACCACCCTTTGAGTATAAAGGGTCTAGACTATGGGAATTTGACTTTAGCAATTGCATGAGATAGAAGATGAGAAAGCATAATAAAATTCGTAAGAAGCAATTCAGAGAATACTGCTGGATGTGTGTGCTTGAATGTGAATGGGATGATATATGTAAATTACTTTAAACTCTTAGATGATAATACCTACCCTAAACTCAAGATATAGTATGTTTACAATTTTCATGAATGCAAGAAAAATATAGAAAATAGCAAAGACATACACAGAATAGAATCAACAAAAAGAAATGATGTTTTGTAATGATGAATATGCTAATTATCCTGATCTGATCATCACACATTTACACAGGTTTATTTATTTATTTATTTATTTTTATTGAAACATAATTGATTATACATATTTGTGGGGTACAGAGTTCACCACCAATACTTGTGTACCATTCTCCATTAACCAATGTCTTGCAACCTCCATCCCTCTTTCCCACTTCCAGTAACCACAGTTCTGTGCTCTGATAATTCAATGTATTATTGTGATTCTTTCTTTCTTTTTTTTATTTCTGTGTTTTCTTTTCTTATTCTTCCTTATTCTTTCTCACTTTCTTTCGCTTTCTTTCTTTCTTTCTTCCCACTTAAAAGTGAGGCCATACGATATTTCTCTGTCTGTGCTGACTTATTTCACTTAACATAATTTTCTCCAAGCTCATCCATGTTGATGTAAATGGCAAAATTTCATTCTTTTTTTATGGCTGAGTAGTATTATAGTGTGTACACATGTGTTGGTATTCAACTCTGTACCCCACAAATATGTATAATCAATCACATTTCAATAATAAAAAAAGAACATACGTTGCAAGTGAAATGGGAGGCTTCATAGTAAGAAGTAAGTAATACTCATATATCTCAATAATAAGACATAAGGACAGAATCTGTGCCTTAATAATGGGTATTCATATGGAAAAACAGAAAGGAGTCAAAAGAATGGGATTGATGCCAGCTCGCTGCCTTCAGATCCTGGCTTTGCTCACTGGCGGTGTGGCTCAGCTACTTACACTAACCAAACTGCGTTTCAGCTTCCTCATCGATGACATGGGGTAATAGTTTACCTGGCTGTGAAGGTTGCTGTATTATATGTGCAACGCAGCAACTCAGAACAATGCCTGACTTATATTTGGCAGTACTAAATGTTTATTTTTATTATTACAATAATAACAAGAAGTTACTTCTGAAATAATTCAGAGTAAGAGATTTAAAAAATAGTTCTCAAAGAATAGAAGCTTTCTTAAGTTCATCTTGCTGTCAAGATGCCTATGAAAAATATTTTATTTATTTGAATAAACAATAGGGAGTAAAAAAAAATTATGATTAAGTGAATAAAATTATGTGAATTTAGAGTATATTATTTAGAGAAGGATGCTGTCATCACCTCAGTAAAGATCTGATTATCAACAAATAAAATATAAGGCTAGAATTTAATTATTCCTACTATTCAGCTTTTTAATACACTTGAAACATGGGATTGGCTTTGTGGTTGTTTTATTTCCACCTTTTCTCTGGCATGGATTAAGCATGCATTTTAAAATGCTTGGGATTTGACCATTACCTTTGTGGCTTTTCATTATTGATGCTTGATCTGAGTATAATTATAATTCAGTGAAGAAAAGGTTTTTTTCTATGGTATTTCTTGTAGGCAGAGACAAATAGGTGTTTATTGTACTTCTTTTCTCTGTTTATATTTTCTTTCCAAAGTTAAAATGCAGATGCTTCCAAATACCTACAGTTCTAAACCTTTGTTTTGTGGGGTTTTTTAATGAAATAATTGTTTCATAAATGAATGAGCAAGGGAAAATTAGACAGGAATCCAGTTGGTAGCATATTTAGTATTTCCAAAAGGAAATGATTTAAGAGGTTATTGCATTGAAAATCTGACTCGCGGTGTTTTCTGGCTAAGGTTAGCAAAATTTAAAAAATTTTTCAAACACATGTAATGTTAACTACACAAATATTCTTTCAAATTGAATAGACCTGAATTCTATGCTAAGTTAAACATAAAAATAATAAGAAATTTCATGTCAAAAATATGGAAAATGGTTCATGTTCCTGGGAAGTGCTCATGTCCTCTCTCCAGGTGCTGTCCTGGAAGGTTGGTTCTCCAATTGTCACACCTGAAGACACTAATCGAGAACATCTGCAGATTGAAATCTGCCATTTTATCTCTTCTTGATCATCTTTAAAAAAAGGGATCACTTAAAAAAATTTGTTAGTGCCCTTTTCAAGGGCTATAGACAGATGGGTTAAGATTTCAATGTCATTAATTTTTTTTTTATTGAAGTACACCGTATATATGAAAAAGTGAGCAAGTCTTGAGTGTAGCTTGATGAATTTTTGGCAAAGGGAGCACACCTGAAGATCCAACAGCTGGATCAAGAAAGAACATTTTCAGGATGCCAGAGTCTCTCCTCATTTCTGTTCCAGTGACAGTATGCTCCTCAAGAGTTTTCCTCTCACATTTTATATCAGTGTGTATTCCTTTGCTAGGGCTGGCATAACAAAATACCACATGAGTGGCTAAAACAGCAGAAATTTATTTTCTCACAGTTCTGGAGGCTGGAAGCCCAAGATCAGGTGCCGGCAGGGTTGATTTCTCCTGAGGCCAATCTCCTTGGCTTGCAGATTGAACCTTCCGTGACCTCCACAAGTTTCTCTCTGTGTCCACATATCTCAGTGTCTCTCTCTCTTCTTCTGAGGACATCAGCATATTAGATTACAGTACCTCCCTTATAATCTCACAACTTTAATTACCTCCTTAGAGGCCCTATTTCCAAATACAGTCACATTGAGGGTTAGAGCTTCTCCATTTAAATTTGGGAGGGAATACAATTAAGCCCATTACAGAATGCTATCATGTAATATATACCTTTTTGCATATGACTTCTTTCCTTTAACATTGTTTATGATATTCATCCATGTTCATGTAGTTGGAGTTTGTTGATTCTCAATAATGTGTAGCATTTCATTGTATAAATATATCTGAGTTTATTAATCTGCTCTACTGTTGAGAGATTTGGGTTGTTTCCAGTTTATACCTACTGTGAATAGTACTACTATGAACATTTTTGGACATAATTATGGGCAATCATAATGTGCCTTTATAGTGGATATAAACACAGAAGTGAAATTTCCCAGCCATCAAGAGTGCATATGTTCACCTCTAGTAGATACTATCAAGCTATTTTCTAAATTAATTGCACCAATTTCCACCACCACCGGCAGTGTCTTATGGTACCATTGCTCCACATCCTTGCTAACTGCTGATATTTTAAAAATTCATCCACATTTACCTGCATGTAGTGATATCTCATTGTGATTTTAACTTGCATTCCAAAGGACTAATAAAGTTGAGGAACTTTAATATACTGATTGGAAATTTGAATGCCATCTTTTGTGAAATTTCTATTTATGTCTTTTGCCCATTTTTCTATTGTGGACCAAAATCAAGTTTCTTGAGGCAGAAATAATTTTTAGAAAGATTTGTTGAAAGCCAAGCTCGAGTATCAACCCAGGAAATATAAGCCAAAAGATTTGGGAAGTACTCTGAAGTCTACTATAAGCAAAGGCATTTCAAGAGGGGACTTTCAAAAGGAGGTTTCAAAAGGGAGGAGGAAAGTTCCAAGTGCAGTTGTACTTTTCTCACAGAACACAAGAATCACAATCATTGGTTACTGATTACAACATGGGCACCAAAAGCATTTACATGCAACCTGAAGCAGAGGCTTCATGCTTCAGCTATTCTTAACAAGATCTAAATGGCGTATTTAGACTATCAGGTTACATATTAATAAATCAGCAATTCTTTTTTTGTTTGTTTTGTTTTGTTTGTTTCTTTCTTTTATTTATTTATTTATTTAAAAAATTTTATTGATATACAATTTGGTTGATTATTGTGGCCCATTACTGGACCCTCCCTCCCTCCTCCCTATCCTCCCTCCCACCCAACAATGTCCTTTCTCTTTGCTTGTCATGTCAACTTCAAGGAACTGCAATTGATATGTCTTCTTCCCCCATCCCCCGGTTTTTTTGTGTGTGTGTGTGAATTATTTATTTATTTTTAGCTCCCAACAATAAGTGAGAACATGTGGTATTTCTCTTTCTGTGCTTGACTTGTTTCACTTAATATAATTCTCTCAAGGTCCATCCATGTTGTTGCGAATGGCAGTATTTCATTCGTTTTTATAGCTGAGTAGTATTCCATTGTGTAGATATACCATATTTTCCATATCCACTCATCTGATGATGGACATTTGGGCTGGTTCCAACTCTTGGCTATAGTAAAGAGTGCTGCGATGAATATTGGGGAACAGGTATACCTTCGACTGGATGATTTCCATTCCTCTGGGTATATTCCCAGCAGTGGGATAGCTGGGTCATATGGTAGATCTATCTGCAATTGTTTGAGGAACCTCCATACCATTTTCCATAGAGGCTGCACCATTTTGCAGTCCCACCAACAATGTATGAGAGTTCCTTTTTCTCTGCAACCTTGCCAGCATTTATCATTCAGAGTCTTTCAGATATTAGCCATCCTAACTATGATGAGATGGTATATCAGTGTAGTTTTGATTTGCATTTCCCGGATGCTGAGTGATGTTGAGCATTTTTTCATATGTCTGTTGGCCATTTGTATATCTTCCTTAGAGAAATGCCTACTTAGCTCTTTTGCCCATTTTTTAATTGGGTTGCTTGTTTTTTTCTTGTAAAGTTGTTTGTGTTCCTTGTATATTCTGGATATTCATCCTTTGTCAGCTATATATTTTGCAAATATATTCTCCCATTCTGTTGGTTGTCTTTTACCTATGTTAATTGTTTCTTTTGCTGTGCATGAGCTCTTTAGTTTGATATAATCCCATCTGTTTATTTTTCCTTTGGTTGCCTGTGCTTTGGGGGTCATATTCATGAAGTCTGTGTCCAGTCCTATTTCCTGAAGTGTTTCTCTTATGTTTTCTTTAAGAAGTTTTATTGTTTCAGGGTGTATATTTAATTCTTTAATCCATTTTGAGTTGACTTTAGTGTATGATGAAAGGTGTGGGTCTAGTTTCATTCTCCTGCATATTGATATCCAGTTCTCCCAGCACCATTTGCTAAAGAGGCAGTCTCTTCCCCAGTGTATAGGCTTGGTGCCTTTGTCAACGATCAGATGGCTGTAGGTGTGTGGGTTGGTTTCTGGGTTCTCTATTCTCTTCCGTTGATCAGTGTGTCTGTTTTTATGCCAGTACCATACTGTTTTGGTTATTATAGCTTCGTAGTATAGTTTAAAGTCAGGTAGTGTTATGCCTCCAGCTTTATTTTTTTTGCTCAGCATTGCTTTGGCTATGCATGGTCTTTTGTTATTCCATATAAATGTCTGGATAGTTCTTTACATTTCTGAGAAAAATGACATTGGAATTTTGATGGGTATTGCATTGAATTTGTATATCACTTTGGGTAGTATGGACATTTTCACTATGTTGATTCTTCCAATCCAAGAGCATGGTATATCTTTCCATCTTCTTGTATCCTCTCTGATTTCTCTCAGCATTGGTTTGTAGTTTTCATTATAGAGATTTGTCTATTTTTATCCCAGAACCACGCTGTTTTGGTTACATAGCTTGTTAGTATAGTTCGAATTCAGGTAGTGTTATGCTCCAGCTTTATTGATTGATTGATTGATTGATTGATTGCTCGCTCGCTCAGGATTGCTTTGGCTATTCAGGGTCTTTTGTTGCTCCATATGCATGTTAGGATTGTTTTTTCCATTTCTGTGAAGAATGACATTGGTATTTTGATGGGTATTGCATCGAATCTGTAGATTGCTCTGAGAAGTATGGACATTTTCAAAATATTAATTCTTCCAATCCACAAGCAAGGAGTGTCTTTCCATCTTTTGTATACTCTTTAATTTCTTTCAACAGCGATTAATAGCTTTCACTGTGGCCATTCTTTCATCTCCTTCATGCACTTGATTCCCATACACTTTAATTTTTTTGTGACTATTGTAAATGGGCTTGCTTCCTTGACTTCTTTTTCTGCTAGATCATTGTTGGAGTATAAAATCACTACCAATTTTTGCATGTTGATTTTCTATCCAGCAACTTTGCTACCGACATTTATCAACTCTAAGAGTATTTTGTAGAGATTTTGGGCTGTTCTATATATAGGATCATGTAATCATCAAATTGAGACTACTTAACTTCATCTTTTCCAATCTGGATATCCTTTATTCTTTGTCTTTCTAGATTACTCTGGCTAGTAGTTCAAGAATTATTTGAGTAGGAGTTGTGAGAGCGGCATCCTTGTCTCATTTTTGTTCTCAAGGGAAAAGTTTTCTACTTTTCCCCACTCAGGGTGATATTGGCAGACGGTTTCTCATATATGGCATTTATTATGTTGAAACACTTTTCTTCTATACTTAAATTGCTGAGAGTCTTTATCATGAATCAATATTGAATTTTGTCACATGCTTTTTCTACATCTACTGAGATAAACATACAGTGTTTTCCTTGATATCTTTTGATGAGGTGTATCACATTTATTGGTTTGCATATGTTGAACCATCTCTGCATCCATGGGATGAATCTCACTTGATCATGGTGTATAATTTTTTTTGATGTGCTGCTGTTCTGTTTGCTAATATTTTGTTGAAGATTTTTGCATCTATGTTCATCAAGGATATTGGCCTGTACTTGTCTTTTTTTGTTGAACCTTCGTCTGGTTTTGGTATCAGTGTGATACTGGCCTCATAAAATGACTTGGAGAAAATGGCTTTGGTTTCAATTTTTGGTATGGCTTCAAAAGAATTGGTATTAATTCCTCTTTAAATGTTTGGTAGAATTCAGCAGTTAAGCCATCTGATACTGGGCTCTTCTTTGTTGGAAGACTTCTGATTACTCCTTCAATCTCTTTGCTTGTTATTGGTCTGTTCAGATTTTCTATTTCTTCTTGGTTTAGTCTAGAAATTTATCCATTTCTTCCAGGTTTTCAAATTTGTTGGCATGTATTTGTTCATAATAGTCTGTAATGATTATTTATATTTCTGTGGTATTGGTTGTTATGTCTCCTTTTTCATCTCTAATTTTTTTTTATTTAGGTCTCCACTCTTCTTTTTAAGTTGTCTGGCTGATGGTTTGTGTATTTTATTTATTTTCTCAAAAAAAAAAACCCAACTTTTTGTTTGATTGATCTTTTGTATTCTTTTTTGAGTTTCTATTTCATTTAATTCTGCTCTAATCCTAATTATTTCTTTCTGTCTACTTCATTTGGGATTGAATTGTTCTTGTTTTTCTAATTCTTTGAGGTGTAGTTTTAGGTTGTTAATTTGGAAAGTTTCTATTCTTCTGATGCAAGCATTTGATGCAATAAACTTCCCTCTTAGAACTGCATTTGCAGCATCCCACATGTTTTGGTATGATGTTTCACTATTTTCATTAGTTTTGAGAGATTTTTTGATTTCCTGCTTAATTTGTTCTTGGACCCATATGGTATTCAGGAGCATGTTGTTTAATTTCCATGGGTTTGTATAGTTTCCAGAGTTTCAGTTTTTGTTGATCTCTAGTTTTAATACATTGTGGTATAAAAAGATACTTGAAATGATGTCAACTTTTAAAAATGTATTGAGGCTTGATTTGTGACCTAGCATGTGCTCTATCCTGGAGATTATTCAGTGAACTAGTGAGAAATATGAATATTTGTAGTTGTTGTATGAAATGTTCTGTAGATATCTGCCATGTCCATTTGGTCTAAAGTGTGGTTTAAATCCTGTGTTTCTCTATTGACTTGTTGCCTAGATGATCTGTCTAATGTTGAGAGAGGGGTTTTTAGGTCCCCTAGTGTTATATAATAGGGTCTATCTCTTTCCTTAAGCCTAATAGTGTTTTTTTAATATATCTGAATGCTCCAATGTTGGAAGAATATATATTTATGATTGTTATGTCTTCTTGCTGGATACATCCCTTTATTATTATATAGTGGCCTTCTTAGTCTCTTTTTATTTTTGGTTTAAAGTCTATCATATCTGATACAAGAATAGCTGCTCCTGCTCGTTTTTTATTTCCATTTATTTATTTATTTATTTATTTGGTATAACTTTTTCCATCCCTTCCTTCTTAGTCTGTGTGTATCTTTTCCGGTGAAATGTGTCTCTTGTAAACAGCATGTAATAGAGTCTAGATTTTTAATCCAATTAGCCAGCATGTGTCTTTTGAGGTGGTAATTTAATCCATACATTTAGGGTTGTTACTGAAAAGTATTGTATTACTTCTGGCATTTTATCATTTTTGACTTGGATGTTTTGAATATCTCATGTTTCTTTCATCCCCTTTTATTGTTTTTCTTTGATGTTTTTCTTTTTATAAAGTGGTAAGATACAGTTTATTTTTGTTTCTCATTTGCATTGTTTTCTACTCGTGGCTTTTTTTCTTTCTTGTGTATTCATGGAAGTGAATATCTTCTATTGCATTCCAGATGCAGGACTCCCTTGAGATTTCTTGTAGGACTGGTCATGTAGTGGTGAATTCTAGTACTTTTTGTCTGTCTGCGAAATAAACGATTTCTCCTTCACTTCTAAATGATATCTGCATTGGATATAGCATTCTTGTCAGGGAGGGTTTTTTTGTTTTTGTTTTTTGTTTGTTTGTTTTTTAGTATTTTGAGCTTTTCATTCCTTTCTCTTCTGGCTTCTAGAGTTTCTTTTGAGATGTCTGCCATTAGACTAATGGGGACACCTTTAAATGTGACTTGACACTTTTCTCTTCCAGTCTTTAGGATTCTGTTTTGTCTTTGTCTTTGAACAGTTTGACTGCAATGTGTCTTGGAGAGGACCTTTTTTGGACTGAAACTGCTTAGGGATTTTGAGCTGCTTGAATCTGAAGGTCCATGTCTGTCCCTACACCTGGGAAGGTTTCTGCTATGATTTCACTGAGTATGTTCTCAGTGCCTTTTCCTTTCTTCTCACCTTCAGGAATACCCATAACTTGGACTTTTGTATGCTTAAGGTTATCTGATATCTTTCTTAGATTATCTTCATATTTTTAAATTAATTTTTTTAGCCGCCTGAGTTATTTTGAAGAGATTATCTTCAAGATCAGAAATTCTGTCTTCTGCTTGCTCTATCCTTTTGCTTAAGCATTCAGTTGTGTTTTTTATTTCATTGAATGACTTCTGCAGTCCCATGAGTTCTGTTACATTCTTTTTAAAAGTATTAATCTCTTTGTGGGTTTCCTTCTTCATATCCTGGATAGTTTTGCTCAGTTTATTGTGTCACTTAAGTGTGTCTTCTTGTATATCATTAGGTTTCCTAAAGATTTTTACACGGAATTCCTTTTCAGTCATTTCAAATATTTCCTGTCCTATGGGGTCTCGCTCTTGAGAGTCATTATATTCGTTTGTTGGACTAATTTTTTTTCATGTTTTTAATATCTTTATGTTGATATTTAGTCATCTGAAAGAGCAATTCCTTCAGCTTTTACTTTCTTTGCCTGGACTTTGTTGGTGACCCTCTCTGTGTCAATTCAGATGAGTGGTTGGCTCTCTGCCTGCACAGCTGCAGTGGCTGCTATGGCTGCTGCTATGGTAGCATGCCACCCTTATGGTGGTAGCGGTTGTGGCAGTGGCTTTGGTGGTTTGCTTGCATAGCAGCAGTGGCTCCAGCAGTGGCAGGCTGCTTGCTCAATGATGGTGGCTATCCGGTAGTGCTGGTGGTGGCAGTGACTCCAGCGGTGATAGTTGCACTAGCCACCCACTTGGCTGTAGTGACCTCCACATCTGTCTGTGCAGCTACAGTGACTGCAGCAACAGCTAGGGTAACTTGCAGAGGTGGCCTCTGCACTGGTGGCTGTAACTGCCTCTCTTGCATCCACAGTGTTCACAGCAGTAGAGGGCTTTCATTGTGATGGTGGCATCAGCACTGGCAGCTACGACTGACTCCCTTGAGTTTGGTGTTTGTGCAATGACAGCAGGTTTACCTTATAGTGACAGCAGTGGTACCAGAGGCTGTCCCTGTCTCCTTCCCATCTGTACTGTCCACAGTGGAAGTGGGGCTCCCTTGTGGGGTGGAAGTGGTGCTGTTAGCTACAGCAGGCTTTGATGCCTCTGCAGTGTCCACAGCAGAAGGGAGGTTACCTCATGGGGGCAGCAGCACTGCCAGTGGTTGGAACTGCCTCACTCTTGTCTGTGGTGTCCTTGGTGATGTCCTAGATTTCAATGGAGTTACCTCATGGTGACAGCAGCAGCAATGGCTGCAACTGCCCCACTCTTGTCTGCAGTGGCCCTAGGGACTGCAAGGTCAATTCACTGCAGGGGCAGTGGTGCTGGGGTCTGCCACTTCCTCACTCACTCCCTCAGTGGCTCTACCAGCTGCAGGGTTAATTTGCTGCAGGTGCAGTGGTTCTGCAGATTGCATCTGCTTCACTCTCTCCCTCTTGGGCTTGGAAGCTGCAGGATTAATTCACAGCAGGATCAGCAGTGCTGGTTTCTGCTGCTTCCTTGCTCACTCTCTCAGCCACAGCCAGTCCTGCTGGTGTGATGGCTACGCTGCATGCAACTATGGGAGGGGGACCTGCTAGCTGTGCTGTCCGTTGAGGCTGCTTAGATGGGAATCCCATGCCTGGTAAGTCTGGCTGGTGTGGGGGTGTAGACAGCTGCTAGCAAAGTCTGTTGCACTGCAGGTGGCTGTGGCAGGGGATCCTCACATGGCCGGGCTGAATGGTGTAGCAATGTGGGCAGGGACCCTGTGCACATCTGGCCTGGTAAGAGCTGTAGTTCCAGTTTGGGTGGCTCTGGAAACAGCAGTGTCTGGGGCTGTGCTACAGGCAACAGCAGTATGGGATGGGGCAAAACTCACAGTGGGAGGGCGGATAATGGTCCTCGTTCCTGATGATGTCATCTGTGAGTGCTGTGATGGTGGTGAAGAGTCTGCTCTTGTCTTCTGTGGGAGAAACATGTCCTAGGTTTCTCTAATCTGCTATCTTCCCTCAGTCCAGACATATATATTTTTTAAAAATTTTATTGAGAAACCTTCCTTCTATACCTAATTTGTTGAGAGTCTTTATCTTGAAGGAATGTTGAATTTGGTCAAATTTTTTTCTGCATGTATTGATATGATCCTGTGGTTTTTGTTCTTGGTTTTGTTGTTTGTTTGTTTCTGTGTTTTTTATGTGGAGTATCACGTTTATTGACTGGCATATGTTAAACTATCCTTTCATCCCTAGGATAAATCCCAGTTGATGGTGATATATAATCTTTTTGATGCTTGGCTGTGTTCTGTTTGCTAGTATTTTGGTGACAATTTTTGTGTCTAAATTTATCAAGGATATTGGCCTGTAGTTTTCATTTTTTGAGTGTGATCTGATTTTGGTGTCAGCGTTATGCTGGCCTCATAGAATGAGTTTGAGAGAATGGCCTCTGTTTCAATTTTTTGGAATAGTTTGGAAAGAATTGGTATCAATTCCTCTTTAAAGGTTTGGTAGAAATTCAGCAGTGAAGCCATCCGGTCCCAGGCTTTTCATTGTTGGAAGATTTCTGAATAGTGCTTCAATCTCATTTCTCATTATGGATCTGTTCAGTTTTTCTATGTCTTCTTGAATTAGTGTTGGTTGTTTGTAAGTGTCCAGAAGTTTATACATTTCATCCAGGTTTTCAAATTGTTGGCATGTACTTAGTGATAGTAATATCTAGATATTCTTTGTATTTCTGAGGTGTCAGTTGTGATGTCGCCTTTTAATTTCTGATTTTTGTTATTTGGATCTTCTCTCCCCTTTTTTCAGTTAATTTGGTTAATAGTTTGTCTATTTTGTTTATATTCTCAAAAAAAATCCCAGCTTTTTTTGTTTCTTTGATCTTTTGTATCATATTTTTGGTTTGTATTTCGTTTAGTTCTGATGTGCTTTAAATTATTTCTTTTGATCTATTAACTTTGGGATTGAATTGTTCTTTTTTTCCCTAGGCTTTATTTAGTGGTGTAAAGTTAGATTCTTTATTTGAAGTCTTTCTATTTGTTTGATGTAAGCATTTATTGCAATATACTTTCCTCTCAGTACTGCTTTTGCAGTATCCAATAGGTTTTGGTATGTTGTGTCACTATTATGTTTTGTTTCGAGAAACTTTTTGATTTTCTATTTGATTTCTTGTTGAACCCATATGTCACTAAGGAGCATGCCGTTTAATTACCATGTATTTGTATGGTTTCCAAAGTATCATTTATTGTTGATTTCAGTTTTAATCCATTGTGGTCTGAGAAGGTGCATGAAACAATTTCAATTTTTAAAAATTTGTTGATACTTGATTTGTGATCTAATATGTGGTCTGTTGTGGAGAATGTTCCATGTGCTGGTGAGGAGAATGTATATTCTCTACTTGTTGGGTAAAATGTTCTATATATATCCACCAAGTTAAGCTGGTCTCTGGTGTAGTTTAAATCCTGTCTTTCTCGATGGGTTTGTTGCCTACGTGATATGGGTAGTGCTGAGAGGACAGTGTTCAGTTCCCCAACTAATATTGTTTTGAGGTCTATCTCTCTCTTTAGGTGGAATAATGTTTGCTTTATATATCTGGGTATGCCAATGTTGGGAGCATATATATTTATGATTGTTATGTCTTCTTGGTGGATAGATCCTTTTGTCATTATGTAATGTCCTTCTTTGTGTCTTTTTACAGTTTTTGGTTTAAAGCCTACTTTATCCCATACTCTGGTTTCTCTTCAGATCGCATAAATCTTTCGCCTTTTAAAGCCTACTTTATCTGATATAAGAATAGCTACTTCTGTTCATTTTTGGTTTCCATTTGCATGGCATATATTTTCCCGTCCTCTCTCTAGTAGTCTGTGTGAGTCTTTATAGGTGAAACTGGTTTCCTGTTGGTAGCATATAGTTGGGTCTGCTTTTTTTTTAATCCATCTGGCCACTTGATGTACTTTCAGTGGATAGTTCAATCCATTACCATGTAGCATTGTTATTGAAAGGTATTGTCTAACTCCTGTCATTTAATTACTTTTTTGTGGTTGTTTTAAGTATCTTTTGTTCCTTTATTTCCCTGTTGTTTGCTTCAGAATTCATTGGGTTTTGGGGGTAGAGTGACATAGTTTCTTTTCTCTTTCTCATTTGCCTTTGTCCTCTGCCAGTGGAATTTGTTCTTCCTCATGTATCCATGGTGGTGATTGTTTTATTTTATTTTATTTTTTCTAGGCACAGGACTCCCTTGAGGGTTCCTTATGGGGCTGGCAGTGTGGGACTGAATTTCCATAGTTTTGTTTATCTGGGAAATACACTATGTATTCTACATGTGGTGATGTGGTTGTAAAACATTATAAATGTAAACAGTGAAACTAAATTGTACTCTAATAAGTGGTCAAAACATCAAAATATATTTCTTAAAAAATGAGAAAGAATACATCTCCAAATCGTGTTCTCTATTATACAATTATCTACTTTGGAAAATTTATGCCAGCAACTTTTTGATTTTTAAAGCTAAGATTTTACCTACTTCTACACATTATTTCATAACACTCCCCTATATTTGGCTGACCAAATATTGTTATCCATTTCTTTAAAAGGGAATAGTGTTTCAGGGAAAAAAAAGTAATTTGTCCAATATCACAAGTAAAAAAAAATGGTGGGTGATTATAATTTAATTATCCTTCTACTACATAAAAATTAAAAATTATACTGTAGTTTACATTCAGAATGTATAATACGTACAGAACATAAGTTGCAATATCAAAGTGTTAAAATGTAGAAAATTTAACTATTTTGACTATATTTACCACTTCACTATTAGTAAGAATAAAATAACTAATCTTCCAAATGATTGAACTTTCAAATTATGGCAATAATTTTACAGGCAAAAAAGAAAAATTCAGTTATTTCAAGGCCAGGCATTTTGACTGTTTTAAGGGAAGTGAGAAATGGATGCACACATGGACACATGTCTATACTGATACGGGTTACACTTGCTCAGCCTGAAAACATCATGGGTGTTTGCTTCCTCAAATCACTTTTCCCTCTCAGCATCCTTTACCATATTTTGTTCATTTTTTATATCCAAATAGACAATGAATCAAATATTCAACCCTATCATTGTGAGATGTTTAGCCAGCTATGCTCCTGGAGCCTTAATTGTAATGTTCGCTACCATCAGTGTACTTTATATGAGCTTTGATGACAGTGAGCAAAAGTTAAAATACCTACAAAATAGCTGCTACAGTCCCAATTCTGAAATAGGTTGTTACTTCTTAGTAGATAGTCCAATTATGCTACCATTTTTTTGTTACCTTTCCCCTTAGGAGCATCTCCTTTTCTACCGTATTAGGTTATAACAAACTCATTCTAAGAGGATCTCCGTAGAGCATGAAATCCTTGAAATGAATGAAAAGCAATTCTGAAAGCAATCTTTACATTTTTTAAAGTTTATTTATTTAGTTATATATATATTTTTTAATTCTAAGGTGGCATTGTGGAGCAGTTGGGCGTAGAGGAGATGGGAAGGGGGAAGGAAATAGCATGGGAGGAGGAAGGGGGGTGTGGTTGAGGCCTGTGGCACTCCCCACATTCCTGCAGGGGAGACAAGGGGGATTCCAGTGGTGGTTCAGTCATTGCTGGGCTGGATGCAGATGTCGGAGGTGTGGGTGAAGACTTCAGCACCTCACTGCCCTGGCTCAGGAGACTGGTGTGCTTCCTGTGGCAGCTCGATGGTCATCACTGAGCAGGTTGTGGATGTGAGGGGGCATGGCCAGAGCCCTTGGTGCCCCACTTCCATGGCTCAGGTGATCAGGGTGCTTCCTGCAGTGGCCTGATGGTCATTGCTGGCCTGGTTCCAAAAGCAGAGGGGCATGGCTGAGGCCCCCAGACCTCTGTGATCCCTGGCTTGGGAGCCCAGGAAGCTTCCAGTCATTCTAAGTTTTACAGGTATTCTTTGGTGGTATTAGACCTTTACTAGTTAATATCAAACTTTGTCTCTGGTCTGTGGGTATTTTGGTTTTTCCTTCAGTTCTGTGTTGGATTATTTGCAGTTCCCATTACTTAAATTCTACACTGGAACTCATTTGTTTTCCTTTGCTTACTTCTAAAATGGAGGACCTTCTTTTGGGGACCAGCACTTGAGCTCTGTAGGTGAGCTAAATTGTTGCTCAGCTGCTGATTCCTTGCAGAAGGCTTTTTGTGCAGCTCAGGTTTTAATTGTTGACATCTGAGATCTGGTACATGTAGGTTTGTGGAAATTCTGATCTGGGCCTGAGTCTTTTCAGCAAACTTCACCCCCTACGGTTCCATATTCCTGACTGGTCTCCACTAAGTGGTCCTGCACTGATTGGTGGGCTGATCAGCTGTCCATGCTGTGTCCCAGTTTCACCCGTCTCCCCCACCATCTGCACTCGAAACCCTTGCAATGACTCTCCAGCCTCTGAGTGGCTCCTTTTTTCAGTTGTTCTGACTCCTCACTCCTATCTGCATCCACAGGAACCCTGTTAGCAGTCTTGCTGGTCTGAAGGCTACCAAGACCCTCTTCTCCCCTGCCACATCCAAGCATTGCCAGCTCTTGCTCCATGCACTCACCAGCTCCAGCTTGGAAGCATCTGGGATTTGAAATGGTGAGAGTGATCCTTTCTTTCTCTTTCTCTCACTGTGGCTTCTTCTGCCTACATGAACTCTGCAGATCTCTCCTCCTCTTCCCCTGAGCTCTAGCAGCCTGAGATTTTCTGTCATTGCTTTTAATAGTTGTAAATTGGTTGATATGTGGGAGAGAGTAACACTGGGAACCATCTATTCTGCCATCTTGACTGGATGCCCCAAAAACAATCTTAAGGAAACTCAGTGAGATACAAAAACAATCAGTTAGGTGACCCAACAAAATGAGAAAAAAATTTTCCAGGATATGAAGGAGGATATTTACAAAGAGATTAGTACCTTAGGAAAGAATGTAACAGAACTACTGGAACTGAAAGTTTCATTAAATGTGTGGGAGAAGCCTCCTGACCTCGGCGGAGGAGCCCCTCGCTATAGGACTGGCTATGGCTTCATTTTTACAGCTGGAGACGCACTGGGGGTGGGGGGCGCCACCCGAGGGGCCTAAGGGAGAGAGGAACTCACGTGTGTGTTTCATTGATGGTTTAAAAAATACAGCAAACGTCCTGAGACACACCACAGGCCACTTATCTAGCCCCTGTGGGGGACGCTGAAGTTGTTTCCAGGTGCTTTTGTTACAACAGAATCACAGGGAACTTCTTCATACACTGTTCTTACAAAAATTTCTCCATCCCAGGCAGATAAAAGGACCAGAAAAATTTACCCTCCTCTCCAGCAGAATTTAAAACTGCCCATTTTCCCACAGCTTCACTGACATTGGGCATTATGATTTTTTAACTGTTTTTTGGCCGACTGGCCTTGCTGTTTGTATCTGCACTTCCAGGGTAAGCCCTTTTGCATTCAGGGTCTTCTTCTATGCACCAGACCACCTTTGTGGTAGGAATGATTTGTTATTCTTTTTCTGTGGGGGAGGAACCAGAGGCCCAGAGAGGGATTTAGCCAGCATCCCACAGCAGGTTACTTCCCCAGCCGGGATTTGCAATCAAACCACTTACAGATCAAAATTCATGTTGCTGCCACTTCTATTCTAGCTGCGGCCCTGTGAGGCCCCATAGTGCCTCTCTCCCCTGACTCAGTTTCCCTCCCTAGCAGGACCATGAGGCCAACCTCACCAGCAACGTGGTGCTGGTGCCGCTGACCCAGCAGAATGTCATCGTGGAAGCTGGCACCAGCTGCCAGGTGGCCGGCTGGGGGACCTGGCAGACTGGGGGACGTCCCTCCTGCTTCCCAAGGGTCGTCAACATGACGGTGACCCCCAAAGACCACTGTTGCCACAACAGTGTGTGCACTGTTGTGCTCACCCACCAGGGTGGAATCTGCCAGGTATGGCCAGGCCGGGTGCAGACCCAGCGTGGGCTCCTCATGGCGGGAGGAGGCGTCATGTGAGGACTTGAGCTCCCAGGGGCAGGAGAAAGCGAATCCAGGTCAAAGGAGACTCGGGTGCGGTGGGGAGCAGGACTGAGCATTTTAACTTGAAAAACAGAGAAACAGCACTTACTAAACACCTACCATGTGCCAAGTCCTGCGCTGGCTCCTGGGGACACCCCAGGGAACAAGACAGAGCAAGGCCTGCATTTTTGTAGTTCCCAGACCCAGAAGTGTGGGGGGCTGTCAGACATTGTGATTGCTGGGGGCCTCAGGGGGCATCTGACCCAGCCTGGGGATGCCAGAAAGTTCCTGGAGTCATCTGGGACCCAAAATTCAAGTAGGGGTTAGCCAGGCGGAGTGTGTGGGGAACAGCATGCAGAGAGAGGGAACAGAACGTGCAAAGGGCCTGGGGTTGGATTTGTGGTTCCAGGAGCAGGAAGTTGTAGGAGCAGCTGTCTGGTCAGTGGTGCTAGCTGGGGTGCAGGGTGGAGCAGGGACGGGGACATCCTGACATGCCTGCCGCCCAACCAGGGTGACGGGGGCAGCCCCCTCAACGGTCTGGCCCATGGTGTGGCTTCCTTCACCATGGAGCCCTGCGGCCGGGGTCCCGACTTCTTCACCTGCGTGGTACGTTTCCAAAACTGGATCGATAGTGTCCTCAATCCCCCTGCTGGCCTGAGGGAAGCCCCAGCAAGCCGTGCGGAGCCTGTGACCTGCTGTGGAACCCAGCCTTGACCTTTGTATCCCAGGGCACTCTGCATGCCCCCACACCTCCAGGCCTGCCCCCCGCCCCCAGCCCCTGTACTCGTGACTCTAATAAAGAAGCCATTTCTCCTCTGCTCCTGATTTCTGCTTCACCAGGGTGGACAGGGCTGGGAGCAGGAGACAGGCCCCATGGCTCTGGGGAGGGTGAATGGAACATTAGTCGGCATTAGGGGCATCACCCCAAGCGCAGTAATTGTACAGATGCTGAAAAACAGGGACTGTCGTTACGTCCACCTGGAAGAGGGGATGCTGAGTTTCAAAGAGATTCGGTGACTCACCTGAGGTCATAGAGCTCGTGTGAACTTTGAACCCAGATCTATGCGATCCTGAGGCCCCTTCACTCCCTCTCCTTTTGGTGGAGGTTATTTTGTGCAGTGCCATGCACGGGAAACCTGGAAACAATATTGGCCACTTGGATCATAGATGGCTAATGTGCCTGATACATAAAGAGCTAAAGTATGACCATTAAATAATGTGTAATTGTATATATAAGTGGTATAGATAACTATGTAGTTATGTCATATATAATTGTATTTAACTAGATAAAATGTCTTTATTAAAATAAAAATTTCAAACCCTTTTATTCCATTTTACATGCCTTATTTTGAATGTGTGTGTGTGTGTGTGTGTGTGTGTGTATTTTTTGGCTGGCTGATACAGGGATCAAACCTCAGACTTTGGTGTTATCAGCACCATGTGAATATATTTTTAACAACTTATAATAACATATAATTATAATAAGTTTAATATATAAAGAGTTTCTAGGGCTGGCCGGTTAGCTTAGATGGTTAGAGAGTCATGTTATAACACAAAGATCCGGGGTTTGATTCCTGTACCGGCGAGCTGCCAAAAAATAAAAATAAATAAATTACTTAAATTAAATAAAGAAAAAATAGGGATGGCCAGTTAGCTCACTTGGGAGAGCGTGGTGCTGACAACACCAAGTCAAGGGTTAAGATCTCCTGGGCCGGCCCCGTGGCTTACTCGGGAGAGTGCGGCGCTGGTAGCGCTGAGGCCGCAAGTTCAGATCCTATATACGGATGGCCATGCGCTCGCTGGCTGAGCATGGTGCAGACAACACCGTACCGAGGGTTGCGATCCCCTTTCCAGTCGTCTTTTAAAGAATAAAATTTAAAAAAGAAAAAGACAAAATAACAACAGCCAGTACTAAAAAAGGCTCAGGAACCCAGATGTCATAGGGCCCCTACTGGAGACATGGCCGTTCATTGCCCAGATGACAAACCTGGAGTTGGGGGTGGGATTGGTTCCAAGAGTGTGTGGTCCCCCAAGCTGGCAGCAGACTCTGTCCCAAGGGACCCCCCACTGGGGGAGTTCCTGCCCATCTTCCCCCAGCCGTGGTGCTCCCTTCCTGTCCTGAGCAGGGAGGTGCTGGGCTTGGGTCCACCTGGCAGGGGGTCAGCCCGGCTCGGGGTCCAATGTGTGTACACTGCTGGGTGACATAGGCCCTACGCCCTCTCAGGCCTTGGATTCTAGGAATACAGTTTGGGACCCCATCGCAGACACATCCCTCTGCCCCATGTCCCAGCTATCCAGACCCCGTTTCTCCCACCACCCCATGTGCTATTCACTGATTCTTTGAAAAGCTCTTAGTTTTGTGAATTCTTGAAGCAGATTGTGAAGTGTCTGGGGGGCTGACACATCATGTGAGAGGGGGCCACGGAGGGGTGCAGATGGACGGGCTTGGGTTGGAGGCTAGAGAACCCGTTGGGGTGCCCAGGGGGCCTGGGGACCCGCATGTGTGCACGTTTGAAGGTCTCCAATTGGTGCAAAAATATGCCCACTGTGAGGGCCCAGCCGTGGTGGGTAAAACAGACAACTTCCCATCACTCAAGAAAAGAGCCTCTTTCTTAAGGAGAAGAGAAAGCGAGACTGACAGACAGAGAGACAGAGACAGACAGATGGAGACAGACAGAGACAGAGACGGAGAGAGGCAGAGACAGGGAGACAGAGACAGATGGAGACAGACAGAGATGGAGAGAGACAGAGACAGGGAGACAGAGAGAGAAGGAGAGAGGCAGAGGCAGAGAGATGGAGACAGAGACAGACGGAGAGAGACAGAGACAGACAGATGGAGACAGACAGACAGAGAAATGGAGAGAGGCAGAGGCAGAGAGATGGAGACAGACAGGGAGACAGAGACAGACAGAGACAAAGATGGAGAGAGTTGGAGACAGAGAGATGGAGACAGACAGACAGAGACGGAGAGAGGCCCCCGGCGTGAGTCCTCGCGCCTTCCCTGCCCTCGTTCTGCCCTCGGTCCTGAGGCCCCCCTGGGTGGCCGTTGCCTATTTCGCCACTACAGTTGTTACAGGAAGGGGCCGAGGCCGCAGCCTGCAGCCCCCACTTCCCTCAGCCGCCAGCTTGCAGAGGGCCCTCATGGGTGCACATGGCGGGGCTCTTCCCCAGGGACAGGCAGGTGTCTGATTCTTAAACACGCACCCGCAGAGAAGGGACAGGCTGTCCCTAGAGTAGAATTCCAGCCAACGGGCGCAGGAGGGATGAGGCAGCACAGCCAACCGCCCAACCCCGAGTCCTCAAAGTGGGAGAAACAGGGTGTTTTTGTCTCAAAAGATCCCCCACAAGAGACTTATTAAAGCCAGAGAGGAGGATCACAGCTCGACAGTGAGGAACCCGGCAGGCGCCACCCCAACCAAGTGGTCAAGGTTAACACCATTGGCATGACACACGTGGACACCCGGGTCTCCCGACACAGTCCCAGGAGGACACGCGCTGCAGCTGAGGGGTCCCTCGGTCCACCCTACAGAGTGACTGACCTGTTCTGTCCAACAGTCTCAAGAGGCAAGGAAGGGCTGAGGAACCGTCCCTGACCGGAGACCAAGGAGCCAGAAACACGACACAACATGGGATCCTGGACCAGAAAAAGGACCACTGGGGACATTCAGAAGGTCTGTGGATGAGGTCATCGTGTTGAATCGATGATCGTTCCCTGGTTTCGACCGCAGCCCCTCGGTTGTGTGAGATGAGAACATCCAGGGAGCGGGGGCAGGTGAATCCAGGAACTCTCTGGACTTCTGTAAGCGTGAAATCATTTCAAAATGGAACGTTACAGTGTCGCTAACACCAAGGTCAAGGGTTTGGATCCCCACACTGGCCAGCTGCCAAAAAATAAAAATAAAAATAAACTAAAAAAAGGAAAACGTTAAAAACTTTTTTTTTGTCCCCAAGTTTAGAGACCTCCTCTTTTAGGTTTAAATTTTTCATAATGATGAGTCAGTTAAAGAGAAGTGAAAAATAAATAAAAACAAAAAGAATAAACAAAATAAAACAAAAAATAAAAACTAAAAAAATTTTAAAAGACAAGTCACTTATAAGTAAATAAATATTTCCTCTGCACTGTGGCTTCTCCCCCAGGGCACTGCGGGGCTGGATCCTTCTCCATGGTGGGGCCATCCTGGGCACTGCAGGTGCTGAGCAGCGTCCCTGGCCTCCACCCATTCCATGCCAGGAGCACCCCCAGTCGTGACAACCACAAATGTCCTCAGACATTGCCCAGTGTCCCCTGGATAGGGGGTGACAGGATTGTGGCTTTACTGAGGACCACTGCCCTCCAGGAGAAACACGAATCCTCAAGCTGGAGAGAAGGTGTTTCTGTGGGTCTCAGGGGGGGACTGAGAGGATACACGTGGCTCTGTCCCCCACCTTTCCCCATTCCCTTGTCCTGTCCTGTCCCCAGCTAAGGCAGGCTTCACAGTGGTTTCAGGCTTGTCCCAGCCGCTGGACACACGAGCTACATCGCATTCTGCTGTGACAACACCGGGGAGGCGTCTCCTTGGATGTGAGGCGAGGGCTTGTGTCCCCCCAAGGGCTGTGGCCAGGCTGCCCATTTGTCCAGGGACCCCCAGCATGGGGTGGGCAGGAGCCAGCTTCTCACTGCCCCAGGGAAAATCGGGACCCTGAGCCTGAAGTCCCCTACATCCTGGTGTCTGGTTCTGACCCCAAACTCCCCGCGGGCCCCGAGGTGGAAAGAGGAAGTGGGGACGCCTGGCCTGGCCATGGGACAACCCGAACAACCTTCTGTTTGGAGGCTAGAAGAGAAGAGGGCAGGGGCGGCACCCTGGAGCCAGACTATGTCGTGTCACCACAAAGCCTCCAGTACTGCCCTCGTCTGTGACCTGCTGGCCTTGCTGCTGGGTGGTGACTGAGGCCCTCAGTCCCCACGTGCACTCGGCTGATTCTGGGGGAATGTCGCCCTCACGAGATTGAGTCCAACACCCTCCTGTCACAGTCAGGGCACCGGGGGACTGAGGCAGGCCCAGGGCAGGACTCCCTTCGCTGCTTGGGACTAATGCCTCCAGAGAGGGGAAGGTGAGAGAAAAGGGCAGCCCTGGGCAGCTTGACTCAGTTTCCCACCCTTAAAAGTGGGCAGAAACCGGTGTTTCCCTGGGAGGGAGGTGTGGTGAGGATTAAATATGATAAGCGAATCCCCAGACAGTGCCTGACCAACGGCGAGCGCTCAGTACTCCTGGGTACCCATGAATAAACGCAGTCGCTGAGTCAGTGATGCTGGTGTCCGGGGAGAGCAGGAGCGAGGGACCCCTCCAGTCCTCACCTGAAGAGGATTTTCGATACCTCAGTTTGTCCGTCTGCAAAATGGGTCCATGTGTCGGCTATTTTTATTTATTTATTTTTTTCTGCTTCTTAAAAACCTCCCCACCCTTCAGGACTAGAAGCCAGCCCCCAGGGACGATAGTCGTGCTAACCACCAGGACCAGGTGCCCCCACCCCAGGCACGGAGCCCTGCTTCCCACCATGGGCTGGGTGCCACGGGATGCCCATGATGCACATGGGGAGACGTAGGCCCGGAGCAGTCAGGGACTGCGTTGAGGTGGCCCAGCGGCTCTGCTGTCCCCCCAGACTGTAGGCTCTTAACACCCCGTGTCCCGCAGGTGGGCCCGGGCCACCGACATCGTGGACGGGCAGGAAGCGCAGCCCCACTCGCGGCCGTGCATGGCGTCTCTGCAGCTGCCGTAGACCCCGGGCAGCCACTTTTGCAGGGGACACCTTGATTCACCCGTGGTTCGTGCTGACCACCGCCCACTGCCTGCAGGAAATGTGAGCGGGGCCCAAGGGCGAGGCCCAGCCCTGCCCCAGGGAGGACGGCGGGCTGGGGGGCCCTCCCCACGGTCCCACCTGCCCAGGGAGGGTCAGGCTCAAGCCCGGTTGATGGATCCCAAGCCCAGGATACCCCTAAAATGAGCACCCCGATCCCTCAGCCCCCACAACCAGGTGAGCATAGCGCTGGGGGCCCACGACCTGCTGACCCCCGAGCCCACCCAGCAGAGGTTCAGCATCACTCACCTGTTTGGGAACGATTATGACCCGGAGCAGAGCCTCAATGACATCCTCCTTGTACAGGTTGGGGGGGACCTGGGGAGCTCAGAGGGGTGGGACCAGCAGGGCTCATGGGTCCCTCATTCCTTCATTCCTTCAGCAAACACCTATTGAACACCTACTGTGTACTAGGCCATGAGATCTTGTCCGCGTTCTTCACTACTGGACCCTTGGGGCTTAGAACAGGATTTACACAGTTGGTACCCAATAAGTGCTTTGTGAATGAATGAATGAAAGAATGTGATCATGAGTGACAAATGCCACAAAGGGGAGGCCCCTGGGGTCCAGACAGAGCTCACGGCACGTGCAGAGGACGCAGAGAGGCCCTTTGAGGTGCTGCTGTGGTGAGAGGGGTCAGGAGGTGGGTGGGCCCGAAGTGGGGGTGGCCTCAGGGTCCTTGGGACAGGGTCTCACCCCTGCCCATGCCCCGTTCCAGCTGGGCAGCCCAGCCACCCTCCGCGCTGAGGTCGCAGTTGCCCAGCTGCCGCAGCAGAATCAGCAGCTGCCCCACGGCACCCAGTGCCTGGCCATGGGCTGGGGGCGCCTGGGCACACACGCAGCAGTGTCCCGGGTCCTGCAGGAGCTCAATGTCACCGTGGTCACCTTCCTGTGCCGGCCGCAGAACGTGTGCACGCGGGTTCCCTGTCCCAGCGCTGGCATCTGCTTCGGATGCTCCGTCTGCTGCCTCCCTCTGCTCCGTCAGGGCCCGCCGTGCGCACCTGCCTCAGCGACTGCGTGGACCCATCCCGGCCCCTCTGCCAGAAGCGACATTTCCCGGAAAGACACCTTGATCACAATAATACATTGAACTTTTAAGTGAAGAAAACAGAACTGAGGTTACCGGAGGAGGGAAGGAGGAGGGAAGGGAGGAATTGGTAAAGGGCCACGAAATAGACTCCATTGTATAATGGAGAGTATACTAATTACCCTGATTGAATCACCACATATTGCACACACTATTGATATTCAATGCTGTCCCCCACAGATATGGACAATCAATTGTGCCTTAATAATAAATATATATTTTTTAAAAATATCCAAAATCATGATGTTGACAGGTATGAGCTCCCTCTGACGGCTCTAGGAGAAAACACTTCCTTGTCTCTTCCAACTTACGGGGGCTCCAGGTGTTGCTTGGCCTGGGGCTGTGCTCCAGTCTCTGCCTCTGTCGCCATGTGGCCTTCTCTTCGTGTCTGCATCTTCTCCTTTTCCATCTCTTCCAGGGCCACTTGCCATTGGATTTAAGGCCTGCCCACATAATTAGGATGGTCCAACCTCAAGATCCTTAACTTAATTACATCTGCAAAGACTTTTTCCAAACAAGGTCATATTCAGAGGTTCGGAGGATTGGAACATGGACATATCTTTTTGGGTGCCATAGATCAATCCACTACAGGTGTTGATTAAGCAATAATTGCTAAGTTTAAATTAAATAGTAAAATTGAGTTAAGAAGATAATTTTTAAAAATTATACTCCCAATAGTTATGTTGAAGGTAGGTTCCAGGGGGCCTGATGTTGGCCTCAACCCACCCAGTTCTCTTACCAGGTTCTTGACTCCACCACAGGAAAGAATTCAAGGGCAGAGTCACAGTGGAAAGTGAAAACAGGTTTAATATAACAGATAAGAAATGCAGATGCCACAGAGACAGTGCGGCATGCTCCAGAGACTGAGCAGGGCCCACACCAAGTCTAACACAAAAGTTCAGGGCAGACATCAAGTCTAAACAACTAAACTAAACAACAACAAAAATGTGCTTAAAGGTCAGCACAGAGTGCAAGCTGGCTCAAGAGAGTGAGCAGCAGCTTGCTGAAAGTAAGTTAGATACAAAGTAACATAATGCACACCTCAGCCAGCCAAGTGCGGACTGCCTGCAGGAAAGTGAGCAATGGCCCTGCCTTCACTGGGATTTGGCTTTTAGAGTTTCTCTAATGAATATTCAGTTCAGGTTTAGTTCCTGGTTATATGCATCAGGCATATGCAAGAATGTTCTGTGCTCTCTATTGAGCACGCCCAGCCACTGGATTGCACAAGCCAGTACCTTGTGGTCACATTTTCCCTGTGTTGGTGCTGAAAACAGGTCTAACTGGCAACAGTAACTTTCCCCCAGGGGAGAAGTCAGAGGAGGGGGCCTGAGACCTCAGGGAGTGGCAGGAAACCCAGAGGCATGTCCTGAAACCCAAGCCCAGGTAACTGAGCAACTCCTGTATCAGTCTCAGCCATATGGCTAAGCAAAGAGAAATTAAAAAGTGGTTCTCATAGAAGTAGAGTAATGTTTACCAGAGGCTGGGAGGGGAGGGAGGTGGGGAGGAGGAGGTGTAGACTAATGGGTACAAAACTGCTATCTACCCGAAGTGACTCATTCTGCAGCTTATACATGTATGGAAACAGCACACTGAACCACACAAAAACAAGTACAAATAAAATGGAATTTTTACATAAACCCATGACAGGATGCTCAGCACTGTCAGGCAAACTGAAACCACAATCAAATCCCACCGCACACCTATTAGAATGTCTAAATAAAAATGAATGAAAATCTCAAGGGCTGGCAGGGATGTGGAGCGACAGAAACTCTAAGACATCACTGGTGGGAAAGAGACATGGCACAGCCACGCTGGAAAGAACTTTAAGTTTTTTATATAAAGGTCAGCTCAGGTTCACCGTAGGTCTCAGCCATCACACCCCTGGTCTTTACCCTAAAAAAAAAAAAAAAAAAAAAAAAAGCTTGGGCAGGTGCACCAGGACGAGGGGGCGATGCTTGGGGTCCATTCTGACCCCCTGTCCATAGGGCCAGGGAGGAGACGCTGAGCCGTGGCACCGACCCCAATCCCCAGTGTAAAATGAGATGAATAACCCCAATTTCCCAACAAAGCTATGTGACTTCAGACTTTGCACATATGCAAAAAGTTAAGTAAATCCCAAGCTGCAAAAAAAACCAAAATAAATGAAAAAGAAAAGTTTATGTCCACACAGACACCTGTACACAAATGCTTATAGAGTCCTCAGTCATAATAGGCAAACCTAGAAGCAACCTAAATATGTTTTAAGAAATGAATGGATCAAATACTGTGATACATCATGTAATGAAATACAACTCAAAGAAAAATAGTCCTGATAAATACACACAAAAGCACACACATGCATGCTCACACACACACGCACACTCATGTATGGATCTCCCAGTGTTAGTAGAAATGTTTAAATGTACAGTTCAGCATTAAATACAGGCAGGATGCTGTGCAGCAGATCTCTAGAACCTACTCCTCTGCCATAATCAAAATGTCATACCTTTTCCACAGCAGCTCCCTCTTGACCCCTCCCCTACCCCTAAAGACCACCATGCCACTCTGCTTTGATGAGTGTGACTAGTTTAGGCCCATGTCAGTGGAATCCTACAGTATTTGTCATTTTGTGACTGCCTGATATCACTTAGCATGCTGTCCCCAAGGTTGATCCATGTTGTTGCAAAAGACAGGTTTTCCTTCTTTTTGAAGGTTGAACCATGTTCCATGGTACAGATAAAACCCATTTCTTTAACTATTTATCTCTCAGTTAAAATGTAGGTGGCTGTTGTGTGGTTGAGTGGGAGCTATGGGAGGATCGTGTCTGTCAGAAGATCCATTTGGATGGGGCGGCAGATGGTGCCTCCTGAGCAGGGGCAGGACCCAGTGGACATGTGGCAGAAGAGCTCTCCAGGCCACTGTGACCCCTTGTCCAAGTGAGGTTACAGGTTACAAGAATGAGAGCAGGAGGAGGCAGGAGGGGATGGCCTTGGGGCCACGGGAAGACTTCTGAGGGGATGGAAGGGTTGTAGGAATAAGTGACCCCATTTCCTTCCAGTTTCATTGTCGGGGCCACAGCAGATTTTATAGATGGAGATGACAGATGGAAGAGCCCAGCTGACACAGGAGAGACAGACGCTGATGTCTGAGAGCTGAATCCACCTGCCTCCCTCCTGGGCTCACCCCAGTCCCGTGCCCAGTCAGCAGAGAATATGGTCAGTGGGGTCTGCTCAGCTGGCCACCGTGGGACTTGGTGCTGGGTGTGTGACTGTGAGGACTCATTGCCTCCATCTGTGGGGGGGGACTAGTCACAGCACCCCTGAGAACTGCTGGGAGAAAAGTGGTGATTACTGACCTGCCGGGCAGGGCAGGTACGTCACACACGACCTGAGCCCCACCTACTGGGGGGCCAGCCCTCCACTGTCCCCCTTCTGCACCCTACAGCCTGCCTGGGTGGGCACAAAGATTGGACAGCACCCGTGGCCTCTGTGAGGAGAGCCATGCACCCTCGGGGTGACAGTGATGAAGACCTGCCTGCACACTTGAGAAGAGCACCAAGGCCTGGCACAGAAGTGGGCACAAATGTGTTCATGCACGCACATGTGCACGCTCACACGCACAAACACACATGCACCCACACGGGTGAACAGTTCAGGAGGTGGAGGATGCGGCATTGGGCTCTGCTGACCTGGGGAGGGGGCCAGTGTGATGGGGTGATGGAACCCCATGATGTCACTGTTGCCAAGCACCGCTGCCTCTGAGTTCCGTGGCAGTAGGAGGCTCATTCTGGAGTCTGTTAGCTGTTGGTGCAGGTCCCTTTTGTAGGCTACAGGTACATCTCTGCACAGGTGAACAGATTCAGGTGAGTGTGACCTGCTCTCTTCCATTCCTGCTGATTTCCACACAGGTGCTACCAGGAGGGTGGCCCGGGCCTCGCTGGGTGGCTGCCGAGGGTGATGCCCACTGGGCCTCACCAGGTGCCTGTTCTGTGCTAACCGCATATACAGTTGTCCCATTCATCCTCACACACACTCCGTGGGGTTAAGGCTGATGTTTCCATTTGGCAGGTGAGAAGCCTGGGGTCAGACAGGAGGTAACTTGGCCTGGGACCCAGAGGGGACCCTTGGCTGTGCCCTCCGCCCTGCCTTGTGTCATGTTAGACACAACTTCTGGCCTCTGCAGCCTCCCTCCCTAGATTCAGATTCTTCCTGAGATTCCAAACCATGATAGGGCAGAGCCTGCCCCTGGAAGAGCCACTGAAGTGGGGTCTCCGTGGGCTGTGAAGATGGAGAGTGGGGGTGGAGGGTGGTCTGCGCCCTGGTCTGTGATGGGAGATGGGTCACCCCAGGTGGGCATCTGGTCACCTCTGACATCATAGAGCATCACTTACGGCTTATGTAAGGCCGACCCAATTGTGAGGTCCCTAGGCTGGGAACAAGGTGGGGAGCCCTCTGTCTTGGGACAGTCGTGGACAGGGAAGAAACCACTGAGGGAGGCCAGGCAGGTGACAAGTGTCTGCCCTGCAGGCCAGGGTGTGTGGAAAGGGGCTCACCCTCTGTGTCCTGCCCTCTGTCTCGTCCTCTAGAGGCCTCATCCACCCCTCCCCTCAAGGGGATTCCCTTGGGACCGTCTCCAAGGTGGGACCATGTCTCTGACTGTGCTCCAGGACACATCCCCAGATCTCTCTAGTTTCTCTGTGCCTGGGGAAAAGATGGAGCCCCTTCTGATACTGCCACGCTCAGAACTGTAAACTCCAGTGTCCCTCTTGCCTAAGGCATGGCCTCAACAAGCACAGAGGCTACTTCAAAGTCACATAGGTCACCTTTTGCCCAAACCCAGAACCTTCCTGCTTGGCTGGTGCTAAGATTTAAGTAGAATGCAGCACTCATGCGATTTCTTTTTGCCTCTAAAGAATTGGACGACTGTGTGTTTCCTGATATCATCTGGGAGGCAAATCGTATAGAGGCCTGTGGTCTCTAAATCACGTTCTGCTTCCTGGTGCCCAGAACGGCCCATCAGGGCCCTTCATGCTGAGCAGGTAACACACGTGTGTGTCTGTGCAGGGACCTTGGGGACAACAGGCCACACCTTCCAGGTCCCTGGTTCTCAGGTCCTCAGGCAGGAGCGTAACCTTGGCCAGGGAAGAAACCCCCAAGACCACTGTGGGGTAGAGACAGAGTCTGGTCCCTTTGTACTAGGGGGTGGGGTTGGAGGGCGGGGTGTTGCTGATGGAATTTTGGATCCCTGACCTGAGCAGTTAGGGGTACTCTCTGAAGCTCTCAGGGTCAGTGCTAGCTTTGGATTACTTTTGTCTTGCAGATTGAACATGAAGACGGGTATGGAGACCCTGTGGGCCCAGGAGGTGATAGACATCATGGAGAAGTACCAGCAGGTACAGGGTTGGCTGCTCCCTTGAGGCAGGCAAGTCTTGGCCTCTTCTGATCTGCCTGAGGTCAGAGGGGCCTGGGCTCCCTGGGGACACATGCGAGGGAGGAGCCTTCCAAAGCCACCCATGCCCCCAACCCATCATCATGGCCCCCTCACTCCAGGCCCTCTCGGGGTTGCAGGGAAACCGAGCTGGGACACTGGTGAAAAACTGGGATGAGGAGTTCAAAATCTACAGACGCATCGACCGGCTCGGGTTTCTGCAGTGAGTTCTCTGACATCCCCCATCTTATCTCAGTGTTGGGCTCTGTTTCAGTTCATTTGTGTTGCTATAACAGAAATACATGAGACTGGGTAATTTATAAGGAAAAGAGGTTTGTTTGGCTTACGACTCTGGGACAGCTGCATCTGGCACAGGCCTCAGGCTGTTTCTACTCGTGGTGGAATGTGGCAGGGAGCCGGCGGGTACAAGCAGATCACATGGCGAGAGAGGAAGCAAGAGAGAGAGAGAGAGGAGGTGACAGGGTCCTATAAGCAACCAGCTCTCGTGGGAACTAATCGAGCGAGAACTCACTCATTACTCCCCCTTCCCCCAGGGAGAGCATTAATCCATTCATGATTGATCCACATCTATGACTCAATCAGTTTCCAACACTGCCACATTGGAGATCAAATTTCTTTTCTTTCTTTCTTTTTTTTTTTTTTTTAAAGATGACCTGTAAGGGGATCTTAACCCCTGACTTGGTGTTGTCGGCACCACATTCTCCAAAGTAAGCCAACCAGCCATCCCTACATGGGAACCAAACCCATGGTCTTGGTGTTATCAGCACCACACTCTCTCACGTGAGCCACCAGCTGGCCCGGAGATCAAATTTACACATGAGTTTTGGAGGGGACAACACATCCAAACTCCATCAGGATCCATCCTTGAAAAGGCCAGCATGAGGCAGGGCGTGTCTCCCAGGAGTGTGCTGACCTTATTCCCAGGGTGGGTACAAGTCCCTTGCTCCCCTGGAGTTCCACCCCGGTCAGCACATGGCTGCAGTTCCGTGGCTCATCCAGGCAGCTCTGGGGAGAGGGTGGGTACCAAGCTGTGGTTGGGCCAGGCCCTTGGGTGCTCAGAAGTGTGGCCTTTATGTCTGCAAAAGAAAGAGGCAACCTGAGGGCTGAGCCCTGTCCCCAGAAGGAGCCTGTCCTGCTGTTAGCTCAGCAGAGTGGGACCAGGGGGCACGAGGGCACTTGGTCCAGCCTGTGGACAGTTGTCCATCAGGTCCCGCCAGGATCAGAGGGGCACAAAGAGTCACAAAGTGTATGGAATAATGTGACCATGGAGTGAGATAAGGGGCAGGGACAGGGCCCCAGCCCAGGAATGGAAGGGGGAAGGCCATGGAGGCAGGCATTGGTGGCAGAGGAAGGCCACCTGAACCGTTGGTCTGGTGCTGGGAGGTCATGTGAGGCCTGGTGGGGAGGAGGCCAGCCTGGAGTCTGTCTTTCCTGAGGTCACAGGATGGAGAGAGGGACGGAGCCTGGGGGAGCTGGGCTGCAGGGGACCAGATGTTACGGGTGACTCGAGGATGCCTCTGACTGAGCGAGCCTGGGGATAGAGTGAAGGCACTGGGGGTGGACAGGCTGGATGAGGTGGGGCCAGGGACAGCAGCTCCACCTGGGACCCCTGAGCCTCAGGGGCCTCGGTCACTCCCAAGGTCTGCAGTGCACACTGGAGATTCCGCTCTCTGCTTGCTCGGGAACACCGCGGGCGGGGAGAGGATGCCAAGGGCTGAGACAGGGCAGGAAGGCATGAGGAGGAAAGCCACTGTAGGGGAAGGCAGGAGGACACAGTGCTGATGTCCCAAGAGCCAGCTGAGACTGGAGATCTGGCCCAGGGTGATCCCAGCCACCTGCAGGGCTCTCAGTTGCTGTTCATCACTCAGTGGTGTCTCTCAGCACAGGCAGAACAAGCACAAGGCAGGAGTTTGGGCTGATCGGGGTGCTGAGGGGCCACATTCAGAGGATCTCACAGAGCAAGGGAAAGAGCAGGGTCAAAGTAGCTGAAGTGATAACAGGGTCTGTGGGTCAGACGGGATGGGGTGAAATCAAGGAATGGGCACGACCGTAGGCCAGGGTGCAGACACAGGCAGGGTGTGTTGGATACTCAGAGCTTGGCTGGGGTGGGGTGTCGTAGGACAGCTCCAGGGTGCACCCTCGACACACTGGGAAGGTCTGAACCCAGACCCCTTGGACCCCATGAAGATGATGGGGTAACTTCCATGGGGGCAGCTGTCAGAGACGAGCCAGCTTACCCTCAGGCAGTGCTGTTTCTTAGCAGCTCTGGACTCTCTCACCTCTCCCACAGGGTGCTGCCTGCAGCCCAGGAGGGGCAGGTGCAAGCTGCACCCCCAGCCCCCATGGCCCTTGAGCGGCCCTGGCTGGCCCTGCTTCTCCTTTGCTTTTGTGTCTCAGACCGTCCTGGCTGACAGCCAGCAAAAAGGCCCTGTCCTCCCTTTCCTATGTGGTCTCCGGTGCTGCAACATTCAGGTGGATGGGAAGGGAGCCTGTCCTTCCTTGCGGTCTGCTCAGGGAAGGGGATGGCTTCTGGCCTGCAGTAAATCCTCAGCTCTGACTCCATTGCCTTTTAGTGAGAAGGAGCTTCCCCGTGTCACCACCCAGGAGGTGAAGGTAAGAGCTATTCCTTCTGCCTGGGCTGGGTTGGTCACCTGTTAGGCAAGTCTGGCCTGCCTGTGGCCACCGGCAGGTAACCGTAGGAAAGACACATAGTCACCAGGATGGGCCGAGATTCTGAGCTCCTGATCCCAGGACTCCATCCCAGGGGCAGATTACTAAACATGCCCATCCCAGATTTGCACATGCAGCTCAGGAGTGACTGCCACTGGCCAGCAGGACCCCACATTGAGTCTGGCACCCCATCTCTAGGCATGGGGGTTTGTGGCCTGAGGACACCATGCCCTGTGTTCACCAGGCCAGGTCACTCGTGCTCACCCCGTCCGATGGACTCAGCCCCAGGCTCTGCACCTGGTTTGGCTCTTTCCATTTCTGTCCCATTAGGACCCCAAGCACAAGAGTGACATGGCATTCATGGGCCATTCCAAAAAGTGTGGCAGCTCAGCTAAGTCCATCATCTCTCATTTTACAGCAAACAAAGAAGGAAATTGCCCGATGCCACAAATGGCTGAAGATGTTTCAACATTGGGATAAATATAAAAGCAGCCAAAAGGTAATGTGGGGAGTGGAGGCCCCTGTGCCCACCCTCTGCAGAGGGAGGGTGAGTGGTGCTTACACATGATCCCTGGCACCACCTGTCTCTCAGCTGCTGGGCGCCACCCTGTCCTGATGCCGAACGGCCACAGGCCTGGGTCACAAGTTTTCCTGCATATCCCTGCAAAGGTCACATTGCTGGGAGAGAATCTGATGCCAGAGTTTGGGCCACATGTAGGCCAGGAACAGGGATGCCTCCTGTTGGCCCCAGAGGAAGGAAGTCATGGCGATCACCGTTCACAATCCCCATCCAGTCTGTACCCACAAGACAAAAGGCCCAGTTCTAGGTAGACTTAGCCTCTCCTGAGGAACCATGAAGACAAACACGGGAATCTTCCAGAACCATCACTCTATGATTCTCCCCTTCCCCCTCCACGGTTACCCTGTGGAATCTCTCCAGAGCATTCTTCTCTCCACAGATGTCTCGCCGGGTGTACAAGGGGATTCCCCCCCAAGTGCGGGGTCGGGCCTGGTCTCTTCTACTGGGTGTGGACAAGGTCAAGATGCAGAACCCAGGCAAATACCAGGTGTGGCCCTTTTCCACTCAAGCAGACACAGCACGCACAGGCCTGGCGTCGGCAGAGGCCCGGGTGCCCTATGTGGGAAAAGCGGTGCCTGCAGGGTGCTCAGGTGCACATCCCGGGGATCTGAGACTCCACGCCCGTCCTGCTTTTTCACAGCCATGTCTCCTACAACGTGGCCTTGAAGTTTCTCTCTCTCTCTTATGGCACTTTCTCTTTATGAGTAGTATGTCGCCAAGTCTGGCCAACACTCAAAGGAACGGGAGTTAGGCTGCACCATTTCGAGCAAGGTGTGCCACAGCATTTTGGGCATATCATCAAAGCGTCCCAAAGTTGAAAGGGTCAGAAAGCTCACAGGTTAGGGAGAAGAGCAGGAGCCCTAGGAGGCAGCGGTGGTGGACGCAGGTCATCTCCATCTGGCAGGATTCACACACATCGTGAGAGCGAGCGGTGCCCAGGGTGTGGGGCAGCCCCCACCCTCCAGCACGGGGGTGCACGTGGTGGGCACTCTGGGCACACCTGACAGTGATAGGACCAGGATGCACCCAGACCACGTGGCACCTGCCCCAGCCATGCCTGGACACCTGAATTTCAGGTGGAACAAAACAGTAGAAAGAAGGAGTTTAAAAATGCAAGATGAGATGGAAAACCAAAAGAGCTAGGAGAAGAAAACAAAAACACAAAAGTAGTTTTCTGAAAAGCCCAGTTTCAGCACAAAACTTCTCCCAAGCATAATGCAAGAAAAGGAAGGAGAATAAAATGTGAGGAATTTGTAGAAAGGGGCACTGAGCACAGGCAAGGTGAGGATAAAGGGAATTAGGAGGGAAAGCTTCCTGCATCTTGATGGGCACACTTTTGAAAATTGAGGAAATCATGAGTTCCCAAGCAACACAAAACCAGGTAGAGAAAAAGAAAAGCCTTCCTTGAATGATGACCAAAGTACCGATTAAAAGACAGGGGCCACCATCCGTCAAGGGCCGGGCTGGTCATGGCTGAGGTGCACACGCTCTTCTACACACGGGCAGCTCCTCAGCTGGGATGTTCCAGACCTGATGAAAGGGGAAAGCTCCCAAATGCTCACTGAGGCTGTGAGCCTAAGAACCCAAACCTTGTAAACCTGTCCCCAGAAAGAAAGACCCAGGGATGCATTTCCTATGGATCTTTATCGATGGAGCATTCTAAATATGTTCTTCTCAGCTGGAATGTAGGGAGATGTCAAAAAAAGGATATATCCTAACCAAGGAGGACACATTCTAGAAACCACGGGTGGCTCAGCAGAGCGCAACGGGTGCTCAGTAACCCATGGACACAGTAAGAAATAAAAGGCATAAATGATATCAGGAGATTCCAGAAAGCTGGTACATCAAGCTCAGCAGCCATTTACAAAGCATTAACTAATATCTGAACAGCAATAAACTAAGTATTATTTTTAAACTATTTGGAAAAAAACAGCAGAAAATATTTTAGAGGGCCATGAACTCCGAAAGCCATTCCTGTGAAAATCAAATAGAAGGAAACACAGGACTTTCTTACCCTCCTTGATTTCAGAAAATTTGGGGGAAAATAAGGGAAACTTATGCAAATTAAACAAATAAAAAAACAAACAAGAAGGATTTATCTGTACCTGCAGTTAAGTGCATTCTAAGTGCATGAGCATATAAGACAACTCAAAAGATTCTCCAAAATCTAATCTAGCAGGTTGGGAGGCTGCAAGAGAAGGTGCAGGGATCTGGCTTTGTCCTCTTCATAAGGAAACAGCAGTGGAAATGCGGAAATGTGCACATCAGTGGGGCCGATCTAGAGCCCTAAGCCCCAAATTGGGGGTGTCAGGGCTGTGGGGCTTGGGCTCCTCCAGGACATTTTTAGCAGCAGGGAGTGTGGGAGCCATCACAGCTCACAGGCCTAGAAGCACAGTCCCCAGGCACAGCTCTCCTGGATCACAGGGCAACCCCTGTCCCTCTGTCAGACTCTCTTCTGGGGAGCTCCTGAGAAGTGAATGAGCTGAGCAGGGGAGCCTTCACAGGGGTTGGCATCGGCTCCATACTGTCACCCTGACAGGTGGCATCAGGGAGTGGAAGCCCAGGCATGAGCTGCCGTCCTGGACTCCTGGACAGCCCTTGAGGGGTAGGGGCCAGGCAGCCCCGGGAACAGGTCCTGATTAAAACATTGCAGGGGAAGCAAGCTCAGGGCCCGGGGGGCACTTGCCTTCATCCACGGGGAGAGGCCCCTTGAGGAGAGAAGGAAAGTGACAGATGGTCAGGAGGGGGCAGCCCCAGGTGAGGACTGAGTCCCCGGGGAGATGGAGCAAGAGCCCCGGGTTGGTGTGGCCTGGTCCCCATGTATCTAAAAGGGGCTTAAGGGGCAGGGGTCTAGGGCCTGCCCATCAGCAGTGGGCCGTCCTCAGTGGTGCCGCCACCAGGACTGCTGAGCACAGGCTGTGACATGGGTACTGAGGTCATGCTGTGTTCTGGAGACTGCCCCTAGCTGTGGGAACAATCATGAGGACATTTCTGCAGCAAAAACTCCCTTCCCGGTCACGTGCACTGACCCCTGTATGACTGGTGCCCATGGCAGCGAGTCTCAGACTTGCTCTGAGACCCTTTCTTCTCTTGGCCCTGTCCTGCAGAGAATGAAGGAGCAGGGCAAGATGCTCTGCCAACAAATACAGAAAATTGACCTTGAAGTCAGCTACACCTTCCCCAACCATGTGATGTTTCGGGACCGCTATGGCATCAAGTAAGCCTCTTGGGCGGTGGGGATCTCAGAGAGTGGAGGCCCCAGGGGAGATGAGGAAATCCAGAGGGACATGGGAGCCCCAGGAACATGGAGAGTTCCCAGGGGAGAGGCAGGGTTCCCAGAGGAGGGAGGTGACACAGCTGCCGAGCTCTCTCCTGGCACAGGGACCGGCCTGCACCATGTACCCAGCGCCTACCGGGCACCAAGTCCTGAACCGGGGGCTGAGGCATGTGGGCCCAGAACCCACCTGGCTCCTGAGAATGATGGCAGCAAACACAGTAATGCCACGTGGTGAAAACTGTTCTCCGTGAGCCAGGAGGATCACGGTTATGGACCTATGGGAGGGCGGCAGGACCAGGGACTGCTGGCCTTTCGCTTGTGACTGGAGACCTAAAGGGTGACAAGAGGCAGGCAGAGTAAACAGTGAGGGGACAAGTGAGGTGTGGAGAGGCAGGGACGGTGGTAGGAAAGGAGCTACCTAGCTGCATCCAGAGGGAGGCAGAAGGCAGGTGCCGAGGTGAGGCTGTGGCCGGGCCTGAGTGGCTGGCTGTGCTCCTGCCCTTACCAGACTGCCACAAGGGGTGGCCCAGTGCCCAGGGAGGGGAGACTGGGAAGGGCAGGTGCATCTCAGGGTCTGTTAGGTCACAGGAAACTAACAGCATGGGCACAGAGCCAACAGAACCCTGTATTTGCCCTTTCCTAGGCAGCAGGAACTCTTCCACGTGCTGGTAGCCTTTTCTGCCTATGACACGGTGAGTATCCCTGACCAACGACATCCCGGGCCCGTTGCCATAGTCACTGGCTTGGGTGTCCCAGGGGGTGTGGCTGCTTCTTGAAAATTCAGGATTCATGAGCACCCAGGACATCCTAGTTAGGGCGCGAGGTCACTGCTCTCACAGAGGTCCCAGCGAGGAGAGTAAGGTCTCTAAGCTCAAGCCGAGATGGAGAGGGTGGGTCCAGGCTCCTCCCTCAAGCGGACCTGACCACTGCTCCTTAGAACAAGGACAGACACCTTCCTGTTGGGATGTGCGAAATCCCAAGAGCTTGGCAGTGTCACAGGATGCTCGTGTCTGGAGTGATCTTCTCCAGTGGAGCGAGGTGCCTCATGGGCTTTCATCAGATGAGTTTGCATTGACAAATGCCATATGATTCGTGAGAAACTGGGCAGAGATCAAAGTTCCCCTTCCCTGCACCCCACAGAGTGCGGCAGCCTGGGAGGGGCTCCTGAGCAGCTGCTTGTCGCTCTGCCCCCGATTTCCAGACGTTCTTTCAAGAGAAAGCCACCGAGAGGACTCCTCAGGCTGCCCACGTGGGGCCTGAACTTAGATGTCCTTCTGTGCCAGGCAGCCTGTGGGCCATCTCTGGACTCTGTGCGGGGGGCGCTCAGTGACAGCCATCCCTCATGGCGAATCCAGAACTGGAACTCTCGTCAGTTCTTGATCTGACCTTTCAGGCCAGAAGAGCTTGGCCACTGCCCTGCAGGAGTCCCTCCAGGAGCTCCGTGTGACCTGACATGTGTGGGAAATGCTCAGTTTTGATGCCCAGTGTCCCAGGAAGGGCACAGGGGCTGGACCCCACATACTTGGAGGCCTGTGGTTGGCCTCCCTGGTGACCTTTGCTCTCCCAGGTGACCTCAGTCCTTCCAGGTGACTTCAGTCCCTGTAGATTTCACCAGCTCTCCTGTTTGATCTTAGCTCTCCCAGGTGACCTCGGCCCTCACAGCTGACCAAAGTACTCCCTGGCAACCTCAGTCCTCCCATTTGACCTCAGCCATCCCAGGTGACCTCAGCTGTCTCAGGGCACAACCTTGCATGGTGACTTTGGCTCTTGCAGGAGGTGGGTTACTGTGAGGGAATGAGCCACATTGCTGCCATCCTGCTCATGCACCTCAACGAGGAGGACGCCTTCTGGGCACTGGTCCAGCTCATGACAAATCAGCGTCACAACATGCACGGTAGGTGAACAGCTGCCCACAGTGCCTTGTGCAGCCAAGCCGGGGATGGCCACACTGGACAAGTGATGGCGGCTTACAGCCACAGCACCGTCCCTCTCCAACTGTTTATGAGTCTCCAGGACAGTCCCCTAGGGCCGTCCCACTTCAGCCCAAGTCTGGACAGGGACACGTAACCCTGAGGTGGACACCTTGTGTCTCCATCAGAGAAGGGACCCGCAGCCTCGCTGTGACCTCCTTTGTATTTCCTGTGGACACGGCCCTGTGGCCTCGTCCTTGTCCAGGCCTTTTCCTCCTTTCTGCTGGTCCTTCTGCCTCACGCTGGCCATCCTACCAGCAACCCTTCCAATAACCAGACAGAGCTCAGTTGGCAGCGTCTCCCAACTGGTGTCCCCCAGCCAGACTTGTAGTATAAGAGACAGCCACACACCCCCATCACTCACACCTGTCACCCCGATGGCCGCACAGGGCTCCAACGTGGCTGACACGGCCCTTCAATCCGCCATCGTCCTTCCTTACTGCCTAGAAGTCAGCACAGTTCTACTGGGCCTTATCGCAGGACACAGCTGGGCAGCGAGTCTACCCACGCTTGAGAGGACATCCCCACCCATTGTCCTCAAGGCTGAGGACACATAGTTGGGTCACTGGGTGGGAAGAGGAAGAAGACTTGGGTTTGGGGGGCACCCTGCGATGCCCAACTCCTCCAGCCTTGGACCTCAGCCTTGCCAGGTTAGCTCAAGTGCGTCAGTGTACGGCCTTGCATGGCTGGCTCCACCTGGGTGGGGAAGCAGGTGCTCATGTGGGGGGACCTTGTGTTTCTCAGGATTCTACATACCAGGAGCCCCGAAGCTGCACAGACTCCTGTCCTTTCATGAGCAGTTGCTCAGAACAATGCTTCCGCAGCTACACAAGCACTTGGTGAGTGAACCTTCCCCTTGCCTTCTCCCTCGAGGGCTTGGGTCCCGGCAGGTCAGGGGGACAGGGAAAGCCTGAGCCCCTCCTGCCACGGTGAGGGGCATAGTCACCAGAGCCTTCTCTGGAATATGTGACTGTCAATGCATTTAAAGTGTGGTTTCCTTTTCCTTCACCTGGAGGGACAAAAGCACGGGTACTAGGGGCAGACTCAGGCTGACCAGGGCTAAGGACATTTGGTCATCTGAGGATTTATGCAGGGGGCAGGGGCCAGATTGGAGGGAGCCCTGGCCACCACCCCCAGGTGGGTTGCCCCTTGAGAAACTGCCTGCCAGAGGGCCCTGGAACTGGCAGGTTTTCAGGTCAACCCAGGGATCCCTGAGCACCTGTGTTCCTTCTGTCAGGACGACCAGGGAGTGATAGCAGATGTATACACCTACTGGTTCAGCCAGTGTTTCATCGAGGAGGTAAGTCCGCAAAGGGACACGCCGGGCTGGACACCCTCCTTCCGCTCAGCACCTGGCTCCCCCAGCCTGGGCATGTGGCTCCCTTGGTCGAACCCACATGATCCCACCTCACAGGATGCATAGACATGTCCCTGCTGGGCAGACAGGCCAGGCCCTGCAGAGGCCTGTCCCATGTGGGAAGCCAGGGCTCTGGGTCAGAATCACGGGCAAACCCAGCCATGACCTATCCTGGAAGAGCCCTAGGAAGCCCTGAGCCCCCAGCAGCCCCTCTGTCCAGGAGACACGCCTCTCTGCTCTGAGTTCACCCCTTGAGAAGCTGCAGGACCATGTCTCAGGCAGCCTCATGGAGAATCTCCTCCCTGCTTGGGGCTCCACACTACAAAATGAGGCCCCAGTGGGCCGAGTTCAGGCAACCAGGGCTCGGCCCAGCCAGGCCTGCATCTCCCACACCTGCTCTTCCCGCAGATCCCTTTCCACCTCTCCCTGAGGATTTTTGATGTGTTCATATTGGAGGGTGAGCCAGTACTAACAGGCATGGCATACACAACGATGAAAATTCATGGAAGTAAGTATGCCTGTTCCCCAGGGAACTCAGGGTGGCAAGCAGGCAGGACAGGACCTGGCCTGCCAAGAGCAACTGTTTACACTGACCACAAGGCCCCCTCAGCCCAAAGTGAGCCAGTCATGGATAGAGGAGGGTTCAAGCCAGGCCAAACATGGGGGGTGGGGCAGGGCACCATGGGTTTTTTCAGACACCGAGCCCACCCCCTGACATGACACTGACAGAAGTAGGAGCGGGGAGGGCACTTTCCTGGCCTGGTCTACTTCTGGTCCTGGCCTCCCATGTGCACCTGGAACCCAGGTATGGCCGAGGAAGGACCCCAAGCCACCCAGGAGGAGGTGCCCTGAAAGTGAGCAAGGTCCGGGGACTGAATCACCCGGGGGGTACCTATTCTAGCCTGACTCCCACCCCCATGTTTAGAACTCCTCCAGAAGCTGCACCAGGCTGGCATCCTACAATTTTTCACGGAAGAACTGTCCAGGGACTGGGCCCTACAGGATGATGAGGTGCTCAGGCAACTTCGGGTGTCTATGGAAGAAGTGCATGGAGCCAAGTTTGGCCTGGCCTCCTTAGGTGAGTGCAGCAGGAGGTGCCCTGGTGACTTGCCATCGGGGGCAGTAAATAATCAGGTGTCCTGGGAACCACCAGCCCTGCCCTTGGGGCTTTCTGCCTCCTTTCCCCTCCTCTGCTCTAAGAAGCTTCTGAAAGCAAGGCCAGCAGGGCCTCAGGGCAGGTGCTGTCCTCAGAAGCCTCAGAGGCGAGGAGGGGGATGTCTCCATCTGCCAACAGCTCCTCCCCCACACCCTCTACTTCTTGTTCTCCAAGACCCCCTAGTGGCCACAGCAGCCTTCAGACCTATGTGTTCAAGCAGAAGACCCCACCTGAGAGCAGCAACTGCCCCCCAGAGAGCAGCAGGGCACCCCTCCCACCCTGAACTCCCACACAACCTCGTCAGGACAACAAGCCCTGAGCCAGACACTGAAAAGAATCATGTAGCAAAGCTCAAAAGGACTCAGGGCAAGGGCACACATGGGACCCTCAGGCCTGAGGCAGTACCTAGAGTTCTGTTGAGTGTGGGAATGTTCCAGTCCTGGCAAGGAGCAGATGGCCCTAGAGAGCAGAGGGGCCAAGTACCTGGTGGCATCTCAGCCAGTATGGGGAGAGGCCCCCATGCAAGGGGGTTAGGTGACAGGGTATCTCACGAGTTCTGACTCAAGGCTGATGCCCAGGCCCAGCTCCTATGGGGTGAGGGCCTGATGCCGAAAGCCTGAGCCAGCCCACACCAAACACCACGTGGATGTCCCAGGAGCAGCTAGAGGTGCCCTGCCGGTTCCCAAGCCTCAGGCTGAGCACACCCTTTGCTTTGGGGTCATCAGCCTGTAGGAATATCCTCATTGTCAGGCCAGGGAGGCCACACAGCAACCAGGAGCACTGCAGGGAGCCGGGTCCATGGGACCTGTCCTGGAAGGGCCGGATAGGCTCCGTGTGGAAGGTGACCGTGTCTGCTTTTCTTTCAGCAAGAAGAGATGAATTTCCGAGGGAGGTCCTGGGCCTGGATCTGGTGTCCTCAGGACCCAGGCCTCAGCTGGCCTCCCGAAGCATGGAGACTCACCCCAGAGATGTCGGACTGGCCGTCTCGGGCCCACCGGCCCAGGTCCAGCGGCTTTGGGAGGCCAAGGCCCAGCAGCATGAGGGGGCCTGTTCAGAGCCCAGGGCTGCGGGTCTCTCACTGGGGGCCCGGGGAAATCAGGGTGTGGCTGGCCTGTCCCCAGTCCAGGACAGGCCACCAGTAATATGGAAACTCCTGCAGTGGAGCTCGCTGCCAAACCTCCCCAGCGATGTGGACTTTGGGGCCCCATGGTTCCCCAACGTCAGCTTTCAACAGGAGTGCTGGGTCCGTGCCACTCGTCCATCAGCTGTGGCCATCCCTAGGGCCCCAGTCCAGGACAGGCCAGCAGTAATATGGAAACTCCTGCAGTGGAGCTCGCTGCCAAACCTCCCCAGCGATGTGGACTTTGGGGCCCCATGGTTCCCCAACGTCAGCTTTCAACAGGAGTGCTGGGTCTGTGCCACTTCTCCATCAGCTGTGGCCACCCCTAGGGCCACAGAACAGGCCCAGTCCTGCACTCCCACGGTAGCCCTATTCCCATGCCCTGTTTTGTCCACAGAAGGCTCACAGTGAAGGCCCACGTCAGCCGCCCAGCACAGCGGTCCCTGCAATCGGCCTCATTCAAAATAAATTGTTGTCAGTTACAACGTGCCTGTTTCTGTGGCTCCCAGAGCTCTGTAGGAAGCACAGGACAATCTGAGGCAGGAGAAAGGTCAGGGTCTTGCAGCCCAGGCCACAGACCAGCTTCTCCCAGCCTCCCTCTGGCAAGGTCCTCAGCAGGACGATGGCGACCCGGAGCCCAGGTTCCCACATACCTCATTAGAGACCACAGGCCCACAGCCTCCCACTCTCAGCTGACACCAGGGTCAAGGCCATCAAGTGATTTACTGTGATTCATCTTTTACCTGGTGAGGACACAGAGAGGACTGGTTGGGAAGTAAAGGATTATGGTGCCAGCAGAGCATGGGACAGGCAATGACAGTCTGTGTAAAGCGTCCCGGGGATGATCCACAGTCACCTCCATTTCTGGGCTGATTGGGCTCTGGAGGAGCTTCCTTCCCTCTTTTCCTCCTCCTCCTCCTCTCTATTCCTACTCCTGGCATCTGCCACCCTCGCATCCTGAGCCTGTGAGGGGGCAGGTCACAACGGATGCTGCTGACCACTGGCCAAGGAAAAGGACAGGGAGGGAAGCGTGGTGGAGGCAGAGTCGGCAGCTCATCTGGCTGGTCGCGGGGGCCGCTGACCAGGAGCAGACTGAGACCTCGCACGTGCACACCTGTCATAGCTGGTATCTGCCCTAAGACCCTGTCCATGACCCCAAGTGACCCCACCTGTACCCTTGCTGACATCTGCAGAAACCTATCAGGGCTCCCAGCTGGTGAATACTGGACTTGGTCACTCCATCCTCACAGATGTCACCATTACATAGACAAATGAACTCCCTGAGGGTCTCCTCTCACACAGATCAGAAGGGTGACACGTTCTTGTCCTATTATTATTTTCTCATCTCATCAATTCTTTTTATCCATCTTCCTCCTCCTGCTGATTGGGTATGAAGGGGGTTCTTGATGTGCAGTGAAGGGAGTCAGGCCCAGAAGACCAAACACTGCATGGTCCTGATGTCAGAGGTAGGGTCCAGGGCCACAATAGTCAGCCTCAACCCACCCAGTCCTCTTACCAAGTTCTTACTCTGCCCCAGGAAAGAATTCAAGTGCAGAGTCCCAGTAGATGGTGAGAACAAGTTTAATAGAACAGATAAGAAATACCGTCTGCACAGAGAGAGTGCGGCATGATCCAGACACTGAGCAGGGCCCACACCAAGTCTAACACAGAAGTAAGTTCAGTACAGGGATCAAGTCTAACACAAAAGCAAGAAAAACACACTTAAAGTTCAGTACAAAGTGCAGGCTGGCTCCAGAGAAGGAGCAGCTGCTGCTGAAAGCAAGTTAGACACAAAGTGAAAGATACACACCTCAGCCGTGGCCTCCAGGACAGTGAGCAGCGCCCCGCCTTCAGCTGGGATTTGACTTTTATAGTTTAAGTGAGGAAGATTCACTTAAGGGGGTGGTTCCCAGTTCCATGCACCAGGCGTATTCAAGAGTATTCTGTGCTCTCTATCGAGCATGCCCAGCCACTGGATTTGCATAGCCAGCCCTGTGGTCTCATTTTCCCGGGTTGGTGCTGAAAACAGGTCTAACTGGCAACAGTAACTTTCCCCCAGGGGAGAGCTCAGAGGAGGGGGCCTGAGACCTCAGGGAGTGGCTGGAAACCCAGAGGCATGTCCTGAAACCCAAGCACAGGAAAGTGAGCACCTCCTGTATCCTCTGTACTATTCTATTTTCTTCAACTTCTTGTAAATCTGCAATTATTTCAAATGAAAAGTAAAAATATATAAAGTAACATAAAAAAAGCTGATCCTTCAACACAGATAGAGAAGCAATAGCCTTGGACTGATTTAGCTATGCCAAGAGTGGTTAAAAAAAAATCTTATATACATCGTCAGCAGTTATGGCTGGATTCTTCAGGACGCAATCTATTGCTAATTTTTTTATCCATTATCTACTGTTATCATAATGCTGTGTAAGACAAGCAAACGAAAACACAAAGCCCAGTGGCACCAAACAATGCATTTCCATTGAGCTCACTGGCAGCTCTTCTGCAGGGCTCACCTGTGTCTGCAGCCACTGGCTGGCTCAGCTGGGGAAAGGCTGGTCTCAGATGCCACAGGTGGGACGACCTGGCCTTGCTCCATGTGGTCTCTCGGTCTTCAGCAGACATGTGTGGCCTTGTTCTTGTGACAGACACAGCACTCCAGTAGAGCATGTGGAGGGCGGCAAGCCTTCAGAACTGGCCACTGTCCTTCTCACTGCAAAGCCAGACCAGATTCCAGGGGTGAAGAAGTGGACTCCACTTGAAAGGATAGTGGGTGAGGAAAGGGAAAGGATTGAGGCCATTTTGCACTCAGTTGACCAGATCCTGGCTGGTCATTTAAGCTGCCACGTTCCCACAGCATATCGAGTGATCTCAGATCATAGACACTAGTGCCTCACTTGCTGGCACTAAGGGCTGCTGATGAAGTACTGCTCCTCTCTCTCAAGTACAGACACCATTAATTGATGACTGTACTCTGCTGATGAACTTAGAAGTGGCTTTAGAATCTTTGGGAATTAGATTTTCGAATTGAATTCTATCACTCAGCACTGCAATTGTGGACATTCAGCAGGTAGCTCAGGAGCTCCCCAGCCCCTTCAAGGGACAGCGGACATGCATGTTTGGTTAGTAAGAGGTGACTGTACCCTCTCAGATATTAATCTTGACCCCTCTCAGGTCACTGTGGCCCAATTACAAGGCCCATGAGCATCTACCTACTGCCTGACAAGCAGGGAGCAGCCAGGCATTTGTCAGGGAAAGCGTCTCTTGTGCTCCTCCACATGCCGTGGGTAGCATTAGGCTGCAAGTGGGGTCCTCTGAGCTTCTTGGGGTAAGACACAGTGTATTCCTGTCAGTTTGGGGGTTATCAAGGATAACAGATGTGGTTACAATAATAGAACTCCTCGGGAATGGCACAAAGGAAACCTGAATGTGTCAGGTAACACACTGGGTCTGAATTCGAGGCACTGATAAAATCATATTTTGGATGCTCTCTCACAGTCCTGGGAAATAAAAGCAGAAGACAGGAAATTGGGAGCTGCAAGGGAGGATGCGGATTTCCCTGGTGCAGGAACGTGTTCTCCCCTACTGGGCCCCACAGGATCAGAGGGCACAGAGAGCCACGCTGGTGAGCCTGGAAACTGGCTGGGGCAGGATTCCTGACAAGGGAAAAGTCTCTCTGCCTGGTGTTCACTGGGATCTGTTTCTGTAACAATGTTACAGCTTCCAAAGAGCAATTATGGAATCCTGGGGACTTTAGAGAAGCAGAAACCATTCACCAGCTTCTCTGCAGTGTCTCTGTGCTAGACCCAATAGCAGGCAGATGGGAAGGATATCTGTGCTGGCCAGTAGAACAGGTTTGGGGCTCAGATGCATGAAAAACCTCTTTAGAAGTGGTATTTGGAGTGGGGCTACATAAAGAAGAGGGCTGCTCATCACACAAGTCCAGTAGAATGGATCTTGTTGTACCAGAGCAGGCAGGGGAGGAAACATGACTGGGGAGATGAAAAGAGTTACTAGAGGTTCATTTGGCCAGTCAGTCTGGGGCAGCACCAGTGACGTGTGTGGTGAGAGCAGGCTTCTGGCAGGGAGCTGGGACACAAGGCGAGGCTCAGGCCTCGGGGAATTTTGCATCCAGCAACGACGCAGAGAGAACACCTGCACTGCAGAGACCACAGCATCATGAGGGCGAACTGCAAGATGCACACCTCTCCAGCCCCCAAAACCTCAGTTACCACACCCAGGACAGACCATCAGAAGGGGAAGTCGGAGAACAAGGTCAGTTGGAAGCTGTCACGTGATGATTCTTCAGTCTCCACCCCTTCCCTGATTACCCAGCCCAGGCCTGAATCACTGTCGATTCACACCAAGTGATCAAAATGTCTAGATACTGGCAGCAGAAGGCTTGGGGCAGGAAGATGGGGAAATCCAGATGGTTATTATAGTTGACAGAGGGGAGAGATTTTATCATTCATGAGCATATTCTCTGCCTCTCTGCCTGTTCATCCCAGGCCCTGCTTTCATAGAGATCCGAGATTTCAGAAGCAGGGCCTGGTGGACTCTATTTACAATTTTGTTCTTTCATGTTGTAGCATTTTGAATCAGTCAACTGTCACAGTCTCTTGGTGGATGGATCCAGAGAACATGAGATTGGCTGGAGTTGCAGGAGAGCCTGGAGCTGGGTGTGTCAGAGGGCTTCCCGGCCTGCAGGGCCCCGGCACGTGAGAACGAAGTTGTTCCTGTTGCTGTGCTGCTTGCTGTTCTGTCCTCCCTCCCCTCTCTCTCTGGAGCATTTTTTCTCCTTCCCTCTGCATTTCACTCACTGATTTTAGCCAGAGCTAAAAGAGAGCTTCATTACTAGAAACTTGTTCATGGCTGGAGAAGTTGAAATTTAGATGGTGTCGTCCTGTGTCCTCAGACAGTGCTAGGTTGACAATCCTATGTTAAATTTATGTGTTCTCATTTTTGTTGTGTATGTCTGTACTTCTGTACATTTAAACATTTATGTTCCTGTGTTATGATTAATTAAGTGTAGTGAAAGGACTGTTCTCAAATTTAGGAAAAGCCCTTGCTTCTCTGGAGCCTTCGCTCTGCACGTTTCCTTTGCTCTTGCCAGTCCTTATTTCTCTTCACTCTTTTTTCCCACTTGTCACCTTCTTTATTCCCCCTTTTGTTCCTCTGGGCTGGCCCTTCAATCCCCACTCTGTTCCAGGATTTGCTGATGCAGAATGCTTTCAAGGCAACAGGGTTTATTCTCTAGAGAATCATCGGCTTTTGTCTTCCCCTCCCCACCCCTCTCCTCCTCTGTTCTTTTTTCCTCTTCTCTTTTTTCATTCATTCATCTCCTATCAATTCTGCATCTCATCAGATCCCTCCCATAGTAAGTTTTATTAAGAAAATATCAATGACTAGCACAGTCCATCTGTAATGTCACAATCCAAGGGAATCCAGTGGAGGTGGTGAGTGGATTTCTCTTGGCCCTATGGGCCTGTTGAGCTGGACATGGGGATGAGTTAGGAGACAAGCAGAACCTTCTGGGATCATCCTCTCTAACACGCAGGCCAGGGGTCTTAGTGAAGTCACTGGAGTTTAGAAACTGGGTTAATTTATCCATGTCACGGTATGCTTGGGTACCCACTTCTGCATTCCTCTCCCTAAGCCTCCTGTACAGGGTGTTTGACTACTGTATAGACACAAAAACAAACCAGGAAAGTAAAATAGTAAATATATTAGTAATCATAGTCAATAGTTGTAGTGGTAGTTGTAGTAGCTGAATGAAGGTCCAGGGCTATGTGCGACCCAATGGTGCAGTCTATATGGAAATGACGTTAAGCACATTTCACAGCACAGCCTTTGTTCTTAAGTTGTTTGAAAGAGGGAAAGACTTTGCATCTCCCTCTTGCCTTTGATTGCAAACGGTGTTTGTATGCCTATCATACTGCTTCCCACTGCAGGTGGGGGGGGAAGCCCCAATATTCTGCACAGATCCCACTGGGAAGTTGCCTTATGTTGCTTTACAGCTGCTCAGCAGTCATCCTGATGGTGTGACCTGCTTCTTGCAGGTTAGTGGACTATCCTTGCTGTGTGTCTCAGGGCAAGACATTTTCCTTTCCTTTGTTTCATCTGCAACCTCTGAACACCCAGCCAGCCTAAAGCTATGCTGGTGAGACACTTGGAAAGACCCACATTCTTCTGAGGGCAGGAGGCTGCAGAGACACCAGTGCCTCCCTGCTCTGCTTCTCTGTGGCACTGGGCACCGTGTGTGTGTGTGTGTGTGTGTGCGTGTGTGTGTGTGTGTGTGTGTGTGTGTGTGTGTGTGTGTGTGTGTGAGAGAGAGAGAGAGAGAGAAATGTGAATGTAGGTTCATGGTGTAGGCCTCTGTTTAAAGGAGAGTGATGTCTGATAGGGTTTCTTCAAATTAGCTTTTTAAAATTGTGTGAAAAGAATATATCCAAAGATCCTTTATGTAATAATCCACTTTGGAATTTTATATACTTTTAATTGGTCTTGCATCAGTATTCTTTTTGGGATAAGCCAGTTTGTCTTCATTTCTTTTTGCAGAGGATCACATCTCACTCCATCCCTGCCCTGATGAAAGCCATGCACTTAATCCCCAGAACACTCACATGAACTTAATGCAAATCTTTTTTGTATGTTTCAGAAGATCATGGACCCCAAAAAGCCCATCCATGAACTCCCAGTTAAGAAATGCTGGTCGAGGTGGAGAAGAAATGTCTTTGCATTTCTTGAGTGTACCTGGAGGACAAGACCTAGAAAAGGCAGCTATCAGAACAGCCACATGTGGATCACAGCGTTGGTTTCGAGTGCCTGAAGCTGGAACTTCCATGAAAAGTGGGAGTTGTTTTATGTGGTATTTTAATGGTTTTTCACTATGGCTTGACAGGAATCAAAGTGCGCATGAGAAAAAAGAACATCCACTAGTAATAAATGCATGTATATATTTAATTGTTTGTGTCCATTCAAATATATAGTACACACATATATTTTTTGGGTGCCTATTGATGTATTGCATAGTACTAGCGTGGAGGAAGGAACTGATATTTATCGATCAATTATGGCATGGGTCTTTTAATTGGTTCATTGTTTTTCATAATGATGCTATGTTTATTTTTAATCCCCATTTTACAATGAGGACACAAAAGCTCCGAGAGGTTAGGTTATTGACCCAAGATTACACAGCTTGGAACAGTGGCACTGGCCTTGATTTCAGACCTGCTTGGCAGCAAAGCCTTTACTTTCTGCCCTCTGCCCTGTAGCCTAAAACACCCTTCTGCCAGGTGCTGTGAAGGGATCACAGAGATGAACACAAGGTGTAGCCTAGGTAGGCCTCATATGACCCTTGTGACCACCAGCATTACTGGCAGATCCTGCCTGAATTATACCCCATTATAGAGAAATGAGGTGAATTTATTCTGTTGGTGTCAGAGATGACACCAGCATGCAGGTTGGAGTGTTCCTACCCCCATGCACTTTCCACTATGACAATTGTCTTACACTCCTATCATGGATTTTTCTTCATCAACACCCACTACCTCCTTCATACACACCCTGCTTCACTATGTGAGCAGCATCAATCTCTCCTGAATACCAAGCCAGTCCCTTGGCTTTATGGGGAGCATTTTGTGAGACCGGACTTGGCAAGGCCGCCCTGGCTGCAGGTCCACAGCCAACAGGTAGCACTCTTCTCACCATTTATCACACGACAAAAAACTCTTTGGGTAAAAATAAATTAAATCCAGACCAAAAAAAAAAAAATCCTTTTCCTTCAAGTTAATTAATTTGAGCACTATTTACAGGAAAAGCATTTCTTAAATCCCTATTGCTGAAGGCAATTTTCTTGCCACAATCACTCAGTGTTCTTGACAGAAAGGAGTATAATCACTCCCTGACAGAAGGTGACTGGCAGAGAGAAGACTGAGGGGAAAACAGATTTCTGCAGCCATTGAAGGGGCTGCAAATGCCTATGAGAACACCCCTTCCCAGCCCCAGGGGAGCTCCAGCGCCTGATGAACACACTGTCTCTGCAGTGGATATTGACTGCTGTGTGCTGCATGGTGTGTGTGTGCTCACATGTCTGTGTGTTTGTGCATGTGTGTGCATGCATGTGGGAGTGGTATGTGCTAAATGAAAGGAGTGGCAGATCTCTGCATCCACAGGAATACTAGGCTCATGGCCACTGGCCTCCTGCAGGCCGGTTTGTCTGGACCACAGGTGTGGGCATGTGCAGTGGGGCTGCTGGACCAAGGGCTCCACCAAGCACTGGAGGGTCATTTATCTTAGATTATCTCCACACCTACTTTTGTGCCTCAGCATCCTTTCAAGTCCAAGTGCAATTGGGTCCCTCTTGGGGTTGGAATTGATTATGGATGGGAAAGCTGTAATGGAGATTTTCCCACACCTGGAAATATGGGTAAAAATACAGGATTAGTGTAGAAGAGCATGCCATTTCCTGTCTTGCCTGGAGACAGCCAGAAAACTGGCTCAGCCCCAGGGCCCCTAGCCATTAATAGTAATAATAGCTGCCATTAATCAAGCAATCAGGTACTAGGCTATGCATTGCATGTATTTGCATACAATTATTTCTTATAATCCTTTTGACAATTCTGAGAAGTTGCTGTTTTAACCACTGGCTTGTAGGTGAGGAAACTGAGGCTCAGAGTCCACAAGACTTGTTCAACACATACAGCCAGGACTTGAGCCCCAGCCTACGAGACTGTCAAAGGCCTGCTCTTCCTCACTGCACTCTGATGCAGCCTGTTATCTGTGTGTTAGGCACACTTTGGTCCCTGCGCTGATGCAGGTAGAACTGTGGTCCCAGGTGGACCTTGACAGGGAGGACCACCAGAAGGAGGGGCTTCTTCTTTCCTCCAGGACCTAAGATTACTCTGACTTTGGACAGAGCAAGACCATGTTTCCTTTCCCAGCTGGTGGACAGAAGCCACTCCCTCCCTGATGGGTAAAGTGATGCCGAGGAGAGTCCCATGAGTAGCAGAGACAACACGTGACCTCCCTCGTGTGCGCGGGGCTGGGCTCGGGTGAAGACCACAGGGGCCAGAGCCAAACCTGTCTGCGGATGCCTGTGGGGCACCCATGCTCCTCACGTCCTGGGCTCACTCACACCCACACTGAGCCTCAAATGACTCATGGGTAAATTGAGGATAAAATAGTAGCCCCTCAGTTTTTTCTGAGCATTAAATGAAAGAATATATTTAAATGGTTTAGCATACTGTAAGGTTTAAGAAGTGATAAGGAAAGGGTAACAATGATTAATTATTTCTTCCTCCAAGCAGCAAGGAGCAAATCTGCAGCTATTTCTGCTGAGCATTTGCACCTGTAAGCAGCAGGACTTTGAGCCTTACCAGAGAATAATGAAGCACGTGGTTAAGAATTTTAAGCAGCAGCTTCAGTCAGGCTGGGTGGTTTATAGAGATTAATTTACCCCCTTGGAGTGTTCAGAAACCAACCAGAAGGCTCTCCCAAGCCAAGCAATTTTATAATTAAGTGATAATTGTTGTTTGGAGGATTTTTTTCCTGTGTAGCCTAGAGAAAGATAAACAGCTGCAGGAATCAGTAAGCATCAAGGTCATCGGTTGAATTGTTTACTGATTCTCTGCTATTTATCTCAAACTTTCCTCTCTACACCAACCTGGGAACTCTCTAGAATCTATAGTTTAAAGACTTTTATGAAGGTATCATCACATAAGCATAACCAATTATTAACTCAATCTCCAGCCCTCTCCTCTCCCCCCAAAATTCTTAGAGCTAATAAATGATTTCATTATAGTCACTGGATACAAAATCTACATGTAAAAATCAGCAGCATTTTAATTACTACAATAATGAATTAGCAGAAAAACAAATCAACAAGGCAAGCCTATTTACAGAAGTCACCAGAAAAACCCTAAAATAGCTAGGAATTAATTTAATCAAGGAGGTGGGAGAGCTCTACTATGAGAACTACACATCACGGCTGGAAGAAATTAAAGAGGACATAACAAGAGTGAAAGCCATTTCATGCTTTGGGGTTTGTGAAAATGTCCATTCTTCCTAAAGAGAGCCACAGATATTATGCAATGCCCATCAAAATACCAATGATATTCTTCCAAAAATAGAGAAAAATATATCCTAAGTTCATATGGAACCAAAAAAGACCCTGAATAGTCAAAGCAATACTTAGCAAAATAAATAAATAAATAAATAAATAAATAATAATAAAAATAAAAATAAATAACATAAAATAAAACTGGAGGCATTCCACTACCTGACTTCAAGTTATACTGTAAAGCTACAGTAACCAAAACAGCATGGTAGTGGCATAAAAGCAAATACTCAAACCAATGGGACAGAATAGAGGACCCAGAAATCAACCCATGTATTTATGGTCAACTTATCTTTGACAAAGGCACCAAGAACATACATTTGGGAAAAGATTGCTTCTGCAATAAATAGTGCTGGGAAAACTGGACACCCATTTGTGAAAGAATGGCACTAGACCCGTACCTCTTGCCATATATCACATGTATCATAATGGCTTAAAAACTTAAGCATAAGACCTTAAACTATAAAATTCCTAAACAAAAGCATGGGGAAATACTTCGGGAATTAGGACTGGGCAAAGACTTTATGAATAAGACCCCAAAAGCACAAGTAACAAAAGAAAAAATTATCAAATGGGCTTGTATCATACTAAAAAGCATCACAGCAAAAGAGACAATTAACAAAATGAAGAGACAACCTATCAAATAGGAGAAAATATCTGTAAACTAGTCATTTTATTAAGGACTTATATTCAGAATATCCAATGATCTTTAAAACTTAACAATTAAAAAAGAAGTAAACAATTTTAAAAATGGGCAAAGGAGCTGAACAGGCATTTCTCAAAGGAAGATATACAAATGGCCAAGAGACACATGAAAAAATGCTCAACATCACTAATCATCAGGGAAATCCAAATCAAAACCACATTGAGATACCATCTCACCCTAGTTAGGTGGCTATGCTATTATCAAAAAGATAGAGAATAAGAAATGTTGGCAAGGATGTGGAGAAAGGCAAACCCTTCTACACTGTTGTGGGAATGTAAATAAGTGGAGCCATTATGAAAAACTGTATAGAGATTCCTCAAACAAGTACAGACAGAAATGCCATATGATCCAGAAGTCCCACTGCTGCGTATTATCCACAGGAATGGAAATCATTATTTTGTTTTGTTTTGTTTTGTTTTGTTTTGTTTTGTTTTGTTTTGGAAATCATTATTTTGAAGAGATACCTGCACTCCCATGTTTATCACAGGTTTATTTACAATAGCCAAGATATGGAACCAACCTAAACATCCATCAAAGGATGACTAGAAAAAGAAAATGTGGTTTATATGCATAAGAAAATACTATTCTCCCTTAAAAAAGAATGAAATCCTGCTATTTGCCACAACATGGATGTTTCTGGAGAAAATTATGTTGAGTGAAATAAGCCAGGCACAGAAAGAGAAATACCATGTGTCCTCATTAATAGGTGGGAGTTAAATAAAATAAACAAATAAAAATAGAGAGAGACAACAATCACAATAATTCATTGAATTTTCAAAAGAAGAGAACAGGACTGAGGCCACCAGAGGTGGAAGAAGGGGAGGGGAGTTAGCGAGAAGTTAGTGAAGGGACACAAAGAATTATTACCTTATGTAATGATGAATATATCAACTGTCCTGATTTGAGCATCACATATTGCACACAGGTATTGATAGTCAATGCTGTACCCCACAGATATGTACGATGAATTATGCTTCAATAAATAAATAAATGTGTGTGTTTGTGTGTGTGTGTGTGTGTGTGTGTGTGTGTGTGTGTGTGTGTGTGTGTGTGTGTAAAACTCAGGAACTGGCTCTGTGTTATCTACATGTGAACAAAGTCAGCCTTTGTCAAGTTTCTGAAGACAGAATCTCATTCATTAAAATCACAGAGATAAAAGATGACAAAATATTCAGACACCGGGTGTTTCCCTCTCGGATTCTTGTCTAGTGAAGCATTTAAGTCTTTTTATAATATAAGCAATGTTATTTTCTGATATGAACACTGTCTGGGAAAGACAAAAACTAAACAAATAACTAATTGTAAACTACAATAAATTTTTAAAATGGCATGGATTTAGTGACCTTTTACATCCCTAAAGTGGTGAATTCTTTAGTACAAATATGTGTCCAGTTCATTGGGGAAGAAAGCCTTTCTAACTTGAATAGAATAAATACTTCATATAGAAGATGCTTGAACATAAAAGAACAATGCTAATGATAAAAGGAAAACCTATGTAAAAGGGTTATACACAATACAGGTAAAATGAATGACAAAATAGCAATGTTTTTAAGGCTAGTCGATAATAGATTACAGTTGAAGTTTACATACCTCAGAATTTAGTCCTTAAAACCACTTAAAGGTCCATGAACTGATGAATGAATAAACAATATTTGGTATATCAATATAATGAAATATTATTCAGTCATAAAAGGGGATGGAGTACTGACACACGCTAGAATAACATGAGTATATCTTAAAAACATTAAGTGAACATTAAGAAGCTAGACACAAAAAATTACTCTAAGAAGCTAGACAAAAAAGGCCACATATTGTATGATTCCATTCATATTAAATGTCTGGAACAGGCTATTCCATAGAAATGAGAAGTAGATTTGTGGCTACCAGGGACTGGGATAAAGGGGAGATGGGCAGGGAATGCTAATGGGTACAGGGCTTTGGGGGGAAGTGATGATAATGTTTAGGAATTAGATTGAGGTGATGGCTGCACATTTTGTGGGTATACTAAAACCCACTGAATTGTATACTTTAAAGGGTTTAGTTTTATGGGAAGTGAATTATATCTCATTTAATATGCATGAAGAGTTTTTTTCCTAAAATGGCTGACTGGAGAGTCTTGGTGCTATTTCCTTCCTCATAAAAGGAGACCAAAACAAGAGGCAAACAAATATATTTTGACTGGAATCTGAGGAAACACAGTGCAGAAAATCATGAGTTCAAGAAGATTCTTGCGAAGTGCAGAGGAAGGTAACAGCTCCGTAGAGAGCATAAGAGAACATCCAGTGTGAGCCCCACCACAGGCACCGGCCTTGAACCAGGCAGAGAAAAAGTAGGCAAGAAAAGACCTTAGTTATTCTCACCATCATCACAAATGTCAGTGACCCCTGCCTCGGGGGAATCCCCACAGTCATATTGGGACCTACATCTAAACTCACTCAGCACTCACTGCCCTTAAGCAAGTAGGCATACCTGCTGAGTGGAAAATCTGCAGGAGTGCAGTGGTTCCTTGTGGTGTGGTATCTTGCACGGTCCATGGGAGCTAAGCCCATGGGTGCATGAATAGCCCAGCAGAGGCCCCACCTCCCACCAGGACCCTTCACATGCTTGCCCAGGTGCCAGCATCCCAAATATTTGGAGTCTGGACAGCAGTACCAGACCCAGCAAGCCTGATCCCCTTTGCCTGGAGACCCTGCCTGCATTCTTCTGTGCTCATTCAGGCACAGGTGGGACCAAGATGCAGGCTGTCTGGAGCCAAAGTCATACAGAAGGACTGAAATCCCAATGTCTGAATGCACAGAGCACCCTCCCCCAAAGGCAGGCCTCTATAGTGCTGCTGGGCTTGGCTGCACAATTGAGGCTAACTTTGGGCTCAACAGCAATTGGTAGCAGCTTTCCCTTCCTACATCATGCCTCCAGAGAGCTACTGGGTCCTGAATCATTCACACAGCTTTGTTCCAGGCTCAACAGCTGAGCCAGGGGCCCTCTACAGAGTCCCCAGGACCTGTCGCCTTAGTGTGTATCTGCTCCCAGACTGACTGTGGTCCAAGTAGGGTCTCTGACACTCCAGAGCATGCTTCTACAGAGCTGCTGCCCCTAGCTGCATCCCTACATGCTTGTATAAAATTTTACAGCTGATCAGGCTGCTACTTTCAGAGCTGCCAGGGCCTGGGACAGCTGTGTACACCAACTCCCAAACCAAGAGCTGATTGGGTACCAGCTTTTCCTCTGTACAGCACCCTCTGGAAAGCCACTGGCTCTTGCAGCATCCACCCAGGCTTGCTCCAGGCTCAACAGCAAGTGGACCTCTACAGATTTACTAGGAACTGCTGCAAAAGTATATATCTACCCACTGACTGAAAGCAGATCACCCACCCCAATAAGAAATTCACCCCAACAAGAAACTGCTGAAGACCCTTCAGCCTAGGCCACAGAGGCACCCACCAGCCACTATAAGATTGAATACAGTTGAAGTTGCATGAAGGCTGTACTACGTCACTCACCAGATCCAAACTTAAAATGTCCAACCCAACTCACAATATAGAATACTTCTACAAAACGTTACTCCCTTTGAAAGCCACTCCTAGAATGAAAAGAGGTGACTATATCAGCAGATGCCCAGACATCAATACAGAGATAAGAGAAGCATGAAAAAACAAGGACGTTTGACTGGGCCAAACAAAGACTAGAGTTCTCCAATACCAGACTGACAAATTGCCTAAGGAGGAATCCCAAAGGGCAATATGAGGGAAACTCAAAATGATGGATGCAAAAATATATAGAAATCACAATGAAGTCAAAAAGAAAGTTGAGGATATGTATGAGAAATTCTACAAGGAGATATAAGCAACAATAAAAAAAAATCAAGCAGAGATCCTGGAATTGAAGAATTCATTTAAAGAAATAAAAAATACAACCGAGAGTATATACAGCAGGCTAGAAAAAGCAGAAGAAAGAATCTCTGAACTAAAAGACAGGCTTTTTAAAATAGCACATTTGAATTTAAAAAGACAGAATTTAAAAGAAAATGAAAACTGTGAAATCTTTCTGATAAACTTAAGCATACAAACATCCATATTATATTTGTACAGAAAACAGAAAGGAAAGAAAAAGGCATTGAAAGCCTATTTAGTAAAATATTAGCTGAAAACTTCTCAGTATTGGGAAAGAGATGTATTACAGATATAAGAAGATCAAAGATTGACAAACAGATGTAACACAAAAAGGACCTCCCTGAGACACGCTGTAATGAAAGTATCGAAAGTCAAAGACAGATATCATTTTGTGTGGAACTTTCCATGCTGCGGCTACCCACACACTGCTCCTCAGATTCAGTGGTTATATTCTGTGTCCTTGAGTGCTTCATTTGGATTATGTAACCTCAAGGGGTAAATTACCTATACTTCCAGAGTCCTTTATCTGTTCTGAAGAGCAAAGAAAATATATACATCTCTGCAGACACAGGGGTGAGCCGAGACCTGCATGTCTCCGAGACTCAGTCTTAGGCCACAGAGGGAAGTTCCCACAGCCATCGCAGCTATGGAGGTGAGCAGAGACCCTCATGGCAGTGGAGCTCAGGCTTAGGCACTGGAGGAAAGCGCCCACAGCCACAGCAGCTGCCAAGGTGAGTTGAGATCCACGTGGCACCAGGACTCAGTCTTAGGCCACAAAGGGAAGTGCCCACAGGTGCAGCAGGTGCCGAGGTCAGCTGAGGCCCATGTAGCACCAGGGACTCAGTCTATGGCCATGGATTCTGGAACAGGAGCCAAGGCAGTGTAATATAACCATGGCCACACCTACTGTCACTGCAAGGACATTCCACCAGCACAATAGAAGCCATGCCCATTCTGCAGGCAACCTGCCAGTCACTCAACTATATTGATATAAGAAGAGTCACCAGTAGAGCTTGCAAATAGAGGAAGAAATCTTAATGCTTATAGACAACCCCAGAGAAATAGAAGTCCTCTACCAAATGAACAAACATCATCAACAACAACAATAACAACAAAATACTAGAACTACAAACAAACAAGATGTGACACCACTGAAGGAATAGAGTAATGCTCAAATTTCAGATGCCATAAAACAGGGAATCCTTGAAATGTCTGGAAAGGAATTCCAAGCAATGATCTTAAGAAAACTTGCAGAGATAAAAGAAGACTCAATTAGAGAACACAATGGAAAAAGAAAATATATCCAGAATATGAAAGAGGAAATTTACAAAGAGATTAATACCTGGAAAGAGAGTGTACCATAACTCCGAGATATGAAAGATTCACTCAGTGAAGTAAAAAACCCAACAGAGAGCTTGAGCAGCAGTCTAGAGTAAGCAGAAGAAAGAATTTCAGATCACAAAGATGGTATTTTCAAAACAACCCAGGCAGACAAAAAAAAAAAAAAAAAAAGGAAAAAAGAACTTAAAATAATGAAGAAAATCTAAGAGAGATAGCAGACAACCTCAAGTGTTCTAACATCCAAATTGTGGGTATTCCAGAAGAGGTGGAGAAAGGAAAAGGTATTGAAAATTATTTGAGGAAATAATAACAAAAAATGTCCCACGTGTAGGGAAGGATGCAGACCTTCAGATCCAGGAAGTGCAAAGGTCCCCAAACGGATTCAATCCAAGAAGATCCTCCCCAAGACACATTATAGTCAAATTCGCAAAGCTCAAAGACAAAGAGAATTCTAAAAGCAGCAAGAGAAAAGCATCAAGTCACCCATAAGGAACCCCCATCAGACTAACAGTAGACTTCTCAATGGAAACCATATAGGCCAGAAGAAAGTGAAATAATATATTCAAAATACTAAAAGAAAAATATTGCCAGCCAAGAATTCTTACCCAGCAAGGCTCTTCTTCTGAAATGAGGGAGAAATAGTATATTTCCAAGACAAACAAAAAGTGTGGGAGTTCACCATCACACGACCAGCCCTACAAGAAATTCTCAAGGGAGTACTTCAGCTGGAATCTGAATAATGATGATCACTATTACAGATACACAAGACAGACCAAAACCCACTGTTAAAACAAAAATGCAAATGAGAAAGAGAAAGAAGCTAAATCATGCGACCTTAAATCTCCAAATAACATTGAAGAAGAGAAATAAAAGGGGAAGTAAAGATAAAAATATATTTAAATCATCTAAACAAAAGCAGTTCAATGACAGGAATTAAATAATACCTTTCAATAACTACCCTAAATGTTAATGGATTAAACTCCCTCTTCAAAAGACACAGACTGATTGGAATCAAAAGATAGACCCAAGTATATGCTGTCTTCAAGAAGACCACCTCAATGTAGAGACACACACTGACTCAAAGTGAAAGGATGGAAAAAGATGTACCATGCAAGTGGAAACCAAAAATGAGCAGGAGTAGCTGTTCTTATATCAGGTAAAATAGACTTTAAACCAAAAACCTTAGAGACTTTTTTTTTATCTTTGTCATAAAAAGAGACAAAGAAGGCCACTATATAATGATAATAGGATCTTCCAGCTAGAAGACATAAAAATCATAAATATGTATGCACCCAATAGTGGATTGCCCAGATATATTAAGCAAACACACTTAGACCTAAAGAAAGAAATAAGCCCTAGTACATTAATAGTGGGAAACCTGAATACCCCTCTCTCAGTATGTGAGACATCTTCCAGACAACAAATCAACAAAGAGATACAAAATTTAAACTGTACCTTAGACCAACTGGACCTGGCAGATATATACAGAACATTTCACCCAGCGACGAAACAGTATAATTTCTTCTCATCAGCACATGGAACATTCTTAAGGATAGACCACATATTAGATCACACATATATTTTCAGAAGATTTTTCAAAGATTGAAATCATTCTAAATATCTTTTCAGACCCCAAAGAACTAAAATTGAAAAATAATAACAAGCAAAACTCTGGAAACTATACAAATATATGGAAAATAAACAATAGGCTCCCGAATGACCTATGGGTCCAAGATGAAATAAACAGGAAATCAAAAAATTTCTTGAAACTAATGAAAATGAAGACACATCATACCGAAACCTGTTTGATACTGCAAAAGCAGTACTAAGAAGGAAATTTATTGCGATAAAAACTCACATCAAAAGAATGGAAACACTTCAAATATAAGACCTAATTCTATACATCAAAAAACTAGAAAAACAGCAATTGAATCCTAAATGAAGATGGAAAGAGATAATTAAGATCAGAGCAGAACTAAATGAAATAGAGACTCAAATAACAACATAAAAGATCAATGAAACAAATAGTTGTTTTTTCAAGAAGATAAATAGAATAGACAGATCTTTAGCTAAAAAAAAAAAAGAAGAGAGAAGACCCAAATAAAAAAAAAATGAGAAATGAAAAGGGAGACATTATGACCAATAGCAGAGACATGCAAAGAATAAGTAGAGACTATTATAAACAACTGCATGACAACAAATGTGAAAACCTGGAAGATATGGATAAGTTTCTGGACACATCCAAACTACCTGGACTGTACCAAGAAGAGACAGAGACCTGAACAGACCAATAGCAAGGAATGAGATGGAAGCAGTAATCAGCAATGTTCCAACAAAGAAAAGCCCAGGTTCAAATGGCTTTACTGCTGAGTTCTATCAAACTTTTAAAGTGGAATTATACAAAGTCTCCTCAAACCATTCCAAAAAGTTGAAACAGAAGCCATTCTCCCAAATGCATTTTATGAGGCCAACATTACTCTGATACCAAAACCAGATAAAGACACAACAAAAAAGAAAATTACAGGCAAATATCTTTGATGAACATAGATGCAAAAATACTTAACAAAATATTTGCAATCAGAATAAAGCAACACATTAAAAAGATTATACACCATGATCAAGTAGGATTCATCCAAGGGATGCAAGGATGTTTCAACATATGAAAGTCAATAAATGTGATAAATCACATGAACAAAATCAAGGACAAAACCCATGTGATTATCTCACTGTTTGCTGAAAAAGCATTTGACAAAATTCAACATCCCTTCATGATAAAGACTCTCAAGAAATTCAGAGTAGAAGGAAAGTATCTTGACATAATAAAAGCCATCTATGACAAGCCCACAGACAGTATCATTCCAAATGGGGAAAAACTGAAGGCTTTTCCCTTAAGAACAGAAATAAGACGAGGATGTCCACTCTCACCACTTGTATTTAACATAGTACTGGGGGTACTAGCCAGAGCAATCAGGCAAGAGAAAGAAATAATGGGCATCCAGATTGGAAAAGGAGAATTGAAACTGTCCCTATTTGCAGATGACATAGTACTATACAGAGAAAAAAAATAAAGACTCTATCAAAAAACCCTTAGAGCTGTTCAGTTATTTCAGTCACATTGCAAGATACAAAAGAAATGCTCAAAAATCAGTTTCATTTATATTCTCCAATCATGAACTAACAGAAAGAGAAATCAAGAAAGTAAGCCAATTTGCAAGTCATGAAAATAATAAAATACCTAGGAATCAATTTTGCAAAGGAGGTGAAAGATCTCTACTTTGAGAATTACAAACCACTATTAAAGAAGTTAAAGAACACAGAAAAAGATGGAAAGATATTCCATGCACTTAGATTGGAAGAGTTAACATTTAGAAAATGTCTATACTACCCAAAGTGATCTACAGATTCAATGCTACTTCCATCAAAATACCAATGAAATTCTTCATAGAAATGGAAAAAACAATCTTAACATTCATATGAAAAAAAAGACCCCAAATACCCAAAGATCCTGAGGGGAAAAAAAAAAAAAAAGCCAGAGCCATAACACTTCCTGACTTCAAATTATACAAAGCTATAGCAACTAAAACAGCATGGTACTGGCATAAAAGTAGACACTCAGACCAGTGGAGTAGAATTGAGAACCCAGAAGTCAACCCTCAAGCTTGCAGCCATCTGATATTAGACAAAGGCAGCAAAAACATACATATGTGCCTCTTCAATAAGTGGTACTGGGAAAACTGGATATCCATATGCAGAAAAATGAAACTAGATATGCATCTCTCACCATACACTAAAATCAACTCAAAATGGATTAAAGACTTAAGTATAAGAGCTGAAACTCTAAAATTACAAAGAGAAAGTATAGGTGAAATATTTCAGCAACTAGGTCTGGGCACAGGATCTATGAACATGAGCCCAAAAGCACAAGCAGCAAAAGAAAAAATAAACAAATGGGACTACATCAAAGTAAAAAGCTTCTGCACAGCAAAGGAAGCAATCAACAGAATGAAGCAACAACCTAAAGATTGGGAGAAAGTTTTTGCTAACTATGCATCTGGCAAGGGATTAATATCCATAATTTACAAGGAACTCAAGCAATTACATAGGATAAAAGCCAATAACCCAATTTAGAAATGGACAAAGGAGCTGAACAGACATTTTTCAAAAGAAGACATACAAATCACCAACAGGTACATGAAAAAATGCTCGACATCACTAGTCATCAGGAAAATACATATTAAAACCACACTGAGATAACACCTCACCCCAGTTTGACTGGCTATAATCAAAAAGATGGAGAATAACAAATGCTGGAGAGTGTGTGGAGAGAAGGGAACACTCCTACACTTTGTTGGTGGGACTGTAAATTAGTACAACCACTATAGAAAACAGTATGGAGGTTTCTCAAACAACTAGAGATAGGTCTTTCATACTATCCAGCAATCCAACTTCTGGGTGCACACCCAAAATAATGTAAATCACCATGGTGAAGGGATACCTGCACTCCCATGTTCATTGAAGCTCTGTTCACAATAGCTAAGATAAGGAACCAACCTAAATGTCCATCGATGGATGACTGCATGAGGAAACTGTGGTAATATATATACACCATGGGGTACTACTTGGCCATAAAAAAGAATGAAATTCTCCCATTTGCAACATGGATGAGCTTGGAGAAACTTACGCTGAGTGAAATAAGGAAAGCATACAGGGATAAATACTGCATGTGCTCACTCATAAGTGGGAGCTTACAGAGAATGAAGGAAGTAAAGAAAGACCACACCTAGGGATACAAAGTGGAGTGGGGGAAAGCGGGATTGGGAGGGAGTTCAAAGATAAGTGGGTGGGGACTTGGGGTATAATTGCAATTTTTGGTAAAGGGAATACTGGCAGTATGGATCTGGCCATTACATCTTGGGCATGAGTGATGACAATCAGTTTTGTACCTCATGAATATTCATAACCAATAAAAAAAGTTTTGCAAAAAAAAGTCAAAGACAAAGAATTCTAAAAATATCAAGAGAAAAGCATCAAATCGCCTATTATGGTGTCCTCATCCCATACACAGCAGACTTCTGAAAAAAAACCCTACATGCCAGAACGGAGTAAGATTACATTTTAAAAGTGCTAAAAGAAAAAAACTGCCAAGCAAGAATACTATATCCAGGATAGCTTTCTTTCTGAAATGAAACAGAAAGTGTATCTTTCCCAGGTAAGCAAAAACTGTACTAATTCGCCAACAGAAGCCTGTCCCTTCAAAAAATCCTTAGGGAATCCTATGTCTAAAATAAAAAGAGAGATATAGGTCACCATAAATATATGAGAAGGAATAAACATTGCTAGTAGAACAGATATGCAAATGAAAAGAGAAAGAAAATATATTTTATCACCACAAAAATACCAACAAAACCAACCGACAAACAAAAAACACCCAACAGCAAAGATAAACAATAAACCAGAAAAAAAGGAACATAGGAAATATAAAACTGTAGAGAAATTAACAAAATTGCAGGAATAAGGCAATACTTGTCAATAACGACCCTGAATATAAATGGACTAAATTCCCCACTTAAACGATATAGACTGGCTGAATGAATTAAAAAATGATACCCAAATATATGCTGCCTGCAAGAATCTAACAAAGAATCAAATAAAGACACACATAGAATAATAGTGAAGGGATGAAAAAAGATATTTCATGCGAATAGAAACGAAAAATGAGAAGGACTTGCCATACTTGTATTGGATAAAATAGCCTTCAAACCAAGAACTATAATATATATAATAACTATTTTATATTATATTATATTATATTATATTATATTATATTATATTATATTATATTATATTATATTATATTATATTATATTATATTATATTATATTATATTATATTATATTACATTACATTACATTACATTACATTATATTATATTATATTATATTACATTATATTATATTACATTATATTACATTATGTTATGTTGTAATGATATCATTATATAATATAACATTATAACATTATATAATATAACATTATATAATGATATCATTATATAATATAACATTATATAATGATATCATTATGTAATATAACATTATATAATGATCAAAGGATCACTGTAGCAAGAAGATATAACAACCATAAATATATATGCACCCAACATTGGAGCACGCAGACATATGAAGAAACAGTTATCAGATCAAAGGAGAGAAATAGACCCCAACACAGTAATAGTTGGGGACTTCAACAAACTGCTTTTAGCATTGGAGAGATCATCTATACAAAGCACCAGTGGAGAATTATTGGGTCTAAACAACACCTTAGACCTAATGGACTTGACAGAAATATATAGAACATTTCATCCAGCAACAACAGAATATATATTCTTCTCAGCACACGGATCATTCTCCAGGATACATGCATGCTAGGTCACAAATTACGTCTCAACAAATTTAAACAGATTGAAATCATATGAAGTATATTTTCAGACCACAATGAAATAAAATTGTAAGTTAACAACAAACAAAGCTATGGAGACTATACTAATTCATGGAAATTGGGCCAAAGAAGAAATAAAGCGGGAAATCAAAAAATTGCTTAAAACTAATGACAGTACAAGTAAAACTTACCCAAATCTATGAGATACTGCAAAAGCAGTACTAAAAGGGAAGTTTATTGCATTAAGCGTTTACATCAAAAGAATAGAACAACTTCAAATAAACAACCTAACGTTAAATCTTAAAGATCTAGGAGAACAAGAACAATTTGATCTCCCAAAAAAAGTAGATGGAAAGAAATAATTAAGATCAGAGCAGAACTAAATGAAATGGAGACCAAACAATGTCAATACAATACAATGTCAATACAATGTTATTACAATACAAATAGCAGACAAATTAGAATTCAGGACAAAAAATAAATTTCAGGAGAAATCACATAGAAGTTCAGTTAATATTGTAGTATAAATAATAAATTTGCAGTGAATAAAAAAAATCCATGAATTATGAAATAATTGGTATTACATCACAGTCATCAAAGCTGATGTTAGAATTATAGTAAGTACCAGGAAATAATTATGTAACAAAAACAATTTGACATTCTCTTAATAATTTATGATCAATAGAGTATAAAATGAACAGTATTAAGATGATTTTAATATTATTAGTGGTCAAGCGTTTATAGCTATATTATGAAAATACTCCCAATGCTATGAGCGAGCATATGTCAATTAAATAAATGGAAAGAAAGATTCTATATTTTGATTTGGAATCAATATTGCAAAATTTAAATTTCTTCAAAATCTGTTGGTATTAACATTATAATTCCAATCGATTGCCAGCCTGGTTTTAAAAAATGGACAAAATAAATTAATTGTAATCTTGTAGGGTAACTAATAAGTTTTTTAAATCTACCAACTATTATAATATGCTAATAAACTACATCGCTTCGAGACAAATATTCAAATCTTCATAAAGACATTTATAATACTGTTCTTTTCTAATTTTGGTGGAAACCGGAAGAAACATTTGAACTCACAGAAAGTGAAGTTCCAAAGGAGAATATCCTGCCATGCATCAACTGCCTTAAGAATCTGGGTTTTATGACTGTAACTATAAAGGTAGTGTAATTAATCATAAAATGGAAAGAATAAACCAGATTCCCCAGTGTATCAAATATTCCCTGTGTTGTTCAAGCTAGTGTGCTCGATGAGTCAATGTCCTTGATAATGTTACTAGGTTGGGGGGGTGGAGAGAGAGAAAGAGAGAAACTGTTATCTGGTTCGAAGAGATATATGGAATAAAAACTGCAGGCATGAGGTTTTTCAGTGGAATTAAGAAAATCAACAAGGTAGAGTCACTACTATGAAAACCAAGCAGTGGTTTGATGTCATGAAGCAAAAACTGGTGAGATTTTATATGTTATTACATCACTATTATACTTTCTTTATGGGTTATCTAAACTAAATGTTCAAATAAATTTATCAGATTTGCAAGACTATGTAAATATTCCTAGCATATAGCCCTCAAAAAAGTCTCAGACATCTACTAGGGGTTAAGGCCATTTTCTGTCTCCCCTGAGCAGTGGAAATTTCTGAGCTCGGGAAAAAGCAAGACGATGTCCTGAATTTGATCGTTTTTCCTTTGGTATTGAGCTGCAGAACCAAGTGATAGGAACTGCTGAGACCAGACTTCTTCTGAGATTGGGATACTGCCAGATTACCAAAGGACAATTACACAGTTCTCGCATAGACGGTCTTATTGACAATAATGCATATTTAAAGTCATCCTAGGCTCCCACAGGGGGAACCTTGCAGCGAAAGAAATTTCTTCTCACCCTGAAAATTTGCTTTGTAAACTCATTAAGTCCTTTCCATAGAGACTCCAATAAGTGTATGAAACGTTATTTTCCCAGGAGTCTTTTTAAGACAAAAAGCCAAGAACTTCTGAAAATATGAATAACATATTTTCTGACCTACATAGACACAGAGAAAATATATACATACTCGTATTTATGGATAAATGGATCTATAAATGTTTATGTATAATCCATAATCATGCAGTACCTCAGAGTTGCAGCTATTCGTTCTCTAGTTTGGAGAGACATGAACTCAATCCCTGCTCATTTTTGGGGGGGATACACTAATGAACATGAGCGATTATTTCACAAAAAGAATTTAGTGGATGCGAAATCTTGTGACTTACTATTACATATATGACTTATAGTTGATCATGCTGTGTCCAGCACAAACACTGGCCAGAGATGCGAAACTACTATTTTCTCCACCTCTCAAGCAGTTCAGTATAAGCCTCACAATCAGGACACTGAAGGTTTTTTGTTTAAAACAAACAAACAAACTTATTCAAGGTGTATTTTTAAATGTTTTTCTCCCGTAAAGGGCACATTTTCTCTATTTCCCAGAAAACTTATGTACTACCCTTAATGCTGCCCAACATCTGGATAAGTTTCTTCCATTTTAAAAACTTTTCTTTAAAGGTTTATTTCCAATCAAAGCTGGTTATGCATTGTAATATTGATTCACAAATAATTATTCATCATTGCCTATAAACAATTTTCTTTTTGTTTTTGCTTATGCATGATTATCTTCTTATAGTATCCAACTGCTTCTTTCCTCTACAAATACAATATGATATAATTTTAAGATCCAATACCCATTTCAATCTTTATTATTATTATTATTATGGTCATAAGATTAATTATTAGCCACCTAGTTTACATTTTTATACTAGTTTATACACACAAATATTTTTAACATTTGGCACATAGGTGATATCCTATATATTTTATGCCTCTCTCCTTTATACTTAACTGTGAAGTTGTTTAGAGCCAGTGTCTCTAAACAACTAGAAGAGTGTCACATGATATGCTGCTAAATATTTAACAAATAGATAAATTAATATGATTAAATAAATAGTAGTATTTTTAAATGATAAGAAAAATTAGGTTAGTTCTATTACTGGAGTTCTTATAGGGTACCAAAAGCATATGTGCTTGAAGGTCTGTTTTGAAGAGAATGCTAGATGACTACTATGCATCCTAGGTTAGAAAGCTGAATTCTGTATTGTTTGATGATTTCTTCCATGGAGACAGATAGGGAATTTGAGATTTGGAGAGAGATATTAAGTGAGATATAAGGATTCAGAAATAATCTTACACTGCAGGATCCATGTGCATGTTATTATGGAAAGTACTAGATAGTGTATGCTATAAAAAGGATCACATAAAGGACTTTCAGACATCAGTGGCAAAATATTGTTAAAAAACATAGAATGGGATAGTAAATATCATGGGAAGTCAGGAAATTCAAAGGATGTTGAAATATGGTAACAGTTGAGGATGTAAAGATGGTGAGAAGTAAAGGTGTTTACTTTGGAGAAAATAAATTTTTAAAAGGCAGAGATGGTAAAATAAATCGAGAAGAGAAAATGGCTAGAAAAAGAGAAGAAAGAAAAAAATGAGTGAAAGCTAATTACCTTATATCATTTAAGAATATTTATAATATACATTTATGTAAAATCAATATTATATTAATAAAGTGTATTTGCCAGCAAAATCAGAAATAAGTAAAAACAAATTATTTACTATTGTACTTTAAAATATAAATGTATGCAGTTAACCCTTGAATAATGCAGAAGTTAGGGGAATCAGTGCTCCGTGAAAATCTTCATATAGTTTTTGACTCCCCCAAAACTTAACTATTTAACTACTACTTAAGTATCTGTTAGTTAACTATGAATAACCTACTCTTAGATAGATTATTTAACTGTTTGATTAGTCATGCATTTCATGTATGTAACCAAAAAGTTTCCAATATATTTATTGAAAAATATACACCTATAAGTGGACCCTTGGCAGTTCAAACCATGTTGTTCACAGCTCAATTGTAATTTTGTTAAAAATATAACCTGGTTTATTACATAGATTCCTGTTTTATTTCTGTTTATCCCACCTAAATATATCAGTTTTTCCCACTATTATACCCAAGACCTCATTTCTCAGTAGAGGTAACTTAATGTTATATCAAAAATCCCCCCATATTATACAAATACTCCCATTTCCCATAGAAGAATCCCAGTGTTATACAAGTTCTCATTAATTATTTTAAGCATCCTGATATTATCAGTTTCCTAATTTCTCATCAGATAATTTCCCATATTATGCTGTACCTTCATTCCTCACTAGAAGTCTCAGTCTTTACTAGATGTTTCTGAATATTATGACAGTGCCCACGTTGCTCGTGTTTCGTGCTATTGCATCAGTGACCCAATACTCAACAAAAGTCTCCCAGTATTATTCCAGAGTCTTCTTTTTTTTTTTTTAATTGAATCAAAATTGATTATACAAATTTTGGGGGCTCAACATAGAGATATGTTGATCAAATCAATATTACTAGCATACATATATAGTTACAAATCATAGTTATTCTTTATGCTCCTGCCCAATCTCTCCCCATCCCCCTCTTTCTTCCCCTTCCCCCCTTCTAATTACCCTAGATTTCTTCTCTCCTTCTGAAAGAATAATGGCTACTCTGTTGACTTGTTGCCTAGATGATCTGTCCAGTGCTGAGAGGTGTGATCAGGTCTCCCAGTATTATCACAGAGTAGATGCTTCTTCTGTCACTCTGAAATGGGCTTTGTGGAGAGACACATCCTCTTCTTTTCTTTATCTCTGCTGGTGATTCTCCCTGTGTCAATGCACTCCAGTGGCTAGCGGACCATCTGCATGGTGTTTGTGGCATCTAGCCACTTTTGTGGAAGCCAGGGTTATTGTGGTGGCTGTGGTGGGCCACCCACATAGAGGTGATGTTTTTGGTATGCTCCTTTGTGCTGGCAGTGTGCCTGGCTGTAGGGAGTGTCTGGTCCCTGGCTCCATACCTCATGACCCCAGGTGGGCCCTGAGGCCCTGGCACAGTTTGCCTGGTAGTGGGAGGGGGGTCTGGTACACTTCTCCAAGACTAGGGTCCCCAGGTGTGCCCTGAGTCACTGGAACAGTGTACCTAGTTGTGGGTGGGGGTTCTGGTCTCCAGATCAATGCCTTGGGTCCCCCAGCAGGGTCCTGAGGCCCTGGCAGTGTGCCTGTTTGTGGGAGGAGGGTCTGATCTCTGGCTCCATAGCTCAGGTCCCCAGGCTGGCCCTGAATTTGCAGGTTCAGTGTGCCCGTTTTTGGGAGGGGCGTCTGGTCCCCAGATCCAAGCCTTAGGTGCCCAGGGGGTTCCTGAGGCACTGGAGGAGTGTACCTGGTTGTGGGAGAGGAGTCCAGTCCCCAGCTCCATACCTCCGGTCCCTGGGCAGGCCCTGAGGCACTAGCATGGTGTGTCTGGTTGTGGGAGGGGGTTCTGGTACTCTTCTCTATGACTTGTGTTTCTGGGTGGGACCCAAGGTGCTGGCACAGTGTATCTGGTTTTGTGTGGGGGATCCCATCCCTGGCTCTTTTCCTCAGGTTCCTAGGCAGGCCCTGAGACACTGGTATGGTATGCCTGGTTGTGAGAGAGGGGCCTGATCCCTGGCTCCATACCTCGGATCCCTGCATGGGCCCCAAGGTGCTTGCACAGTGTGCCTGGTTGTGGGAGGGGGTCCAGTCCCCTTCTCCATTCCCCGGGCCCCCATATTATTACTCTGTTCCAAGACTCCTCATATGAAATTTCTCAATAATAAGCAAGTAGCCCCATTCCCCATTAAAAGATTGCTGACATTACTCAGTGCCCCCATTTCTTATCAAAATTATGACATAATGAATGTTTCCCTATTTATCAACAGAAGATTTTCAATATGATAGTATTACCACAATTCCATATCAGAATTTTCCCATGAAACAAAAATAGGCTCTTTAAATAATCAACAAAATTGACAAATCTGTAGATAGTCTAAGAAAAAAGCAAAGAAGTTTCTAATTTCTAGAATCAGAAATTTAAGAGGTGATGTTACTATAGACAATACAGAAACAAGAAAGACTATAAGAGAATACTGTGAATAATTGTGTACCAAAACATTAGAAACCTAGATGAATTGAAAAAAAAAAATTCCTGGAAACATACAAACTACAAAAACTGACTGAAGAAGTAAAAAATCTGGACAGACCTATATAAAAAAGAGATGAATAAATAATCAAAATCTTTCCAACAAAAAGTGGTACAGGACCATATGGCTTATTTTGTGATTTCTACCAAACATTTAAACAGGAATTAACACCTAGCCTTCTCAAACTCTTCCCAAAAATTAAAAAAAGAGGGAATGTTTTCAAACTCATTTTATGAGGCCAGCATTACCTTAATACAAAAGCCAGACAAAGACATCACAAGATCATAATACTTACAGACCAATTATCTTGCTCTGTTAGTTTTTAAACAGACCAGTATCTCTTTTGACTATAGAGACAGAAATCGGTATCCATCAGCATATTAAAAGGACTATACACCATGCATAAGGTGAATTGATCCCAGGAAAGCAAGGTCATTTCATTTCAATATATGAAAATCAGAGAATGTAATATACCACCAAAATAGAATGAAGAAAAAAATATGATCACCTTAATGGTTGCAGCAAAACAATTTGACAAAATTCAACATACTTTCAGAATAAAAATATTCAGAAAACTAGTATTAGAGGGCACTTACCCCAACATAATAAAAGGCATTTACAAAAACTGAACAAGTAACATCACAATCAGTGGTGAAAAAATAAATAATATCCCCCTAAAACCAGGAGCATGAAAAGGATGCATGCTTCTGTTCAACACTGTAATGGAAGTTTCAGCCAAGGTAATTAGGCAAGAAAAAAAAAAAAGTCATCAAAAGTAGGAAGAACTAAAACTACCTATATGCACAGATAACATAATCTTACACAAAGATAATTGTAAAGAATTTACAATAAACTATTAAAGCTAAGAAATTAATTCATTGCAATTGAGGAATTTTTTAAACTGCACTTAGTACTATCACTTTTATTATTTTATTTATTTTTAATTATTTTTAAATTTATTATTAGCATATTCATTCTTACAAACCATATTTCTTTATGCCCTTAGCCCGACCTATCACTTTCTAAACCCACTCCCTTCCTCCTCCCCATCTCTACTGTCCTTAGGTCTGTTCCCTCCTTCTGAAAGTTCAGCATATTGTTGTGGTCTTTTCTTTCTTTCCTTCATTCTTTCCTTCTTCTCTTGTTCCCTTCCTTTCTTTCTCCCTCCCTCCCTTCCATCCTAGCAGCCAGTTATGAGTGAGAACATTCAGTATTTCTGTTTCTTTGTCTGGCTTATTTCACTTAACATAATTTTCTCTGGACTCACACATGTTGCTGCAAAGGGCAGAATTTTATTCTTATTTTTATGGCTGAGTAGTATTCCATTGTGTATATATACTGAAAGACTCCCGCAGTGGGTAGTCAGTCAGTTCAGGGAGACCCTCCCAAGGAACAGCGAGACCACGGCTTCGGATGCAAAAACAAGAGGTTTATTGAACACACAGGTACCCGGGCGACTCAGTCTTTCGAAAGACTGGCGCGCCGAGTAGAGCTCCTGGGTCCTTTTTATAGCAAAAAGCGCGGGTACAGAAGCGAGAAGCAAGGTAATTGGTTAGTTTAAATCAAGCCAGGGGTGAACTTCGGTCAAGTGGGAGTCCTTGAAACAGCTGAGGGGCACTCTTGAAACTTTAACTGACTTGTCTATTTCTGGGAACTATCCGCCCTTTGCCTCGGGCCGGGGCCCAGGTGCATAACCACAGATATCCTGTTTGACTCTGTTCCCCTTGTTTCTTAACTTGACTTTTTGGCTGTATTTTCCCTATACCCTTGTAAAAAGCACTTCCTTCATTCCCCCATTTCTCTTGTGGATCGCTCTAATCTTAGAGCGGAATTAAAAGTTATCTTCGCCATTTAAGGTTTGGTATTTTTGCCTAAGGACCAGAATCTTAACTGCACTTACCCTATCATTGATGAATTGGACTAGTCTATTGATGACGTAGGGCCCAAGGGTGAACAACAGAAGGAGGAGTAATAGGGGCCCGGCGATGGTTGACAGTAGGGTGGTCAACCAAGGGGAGTTATTTGATCTGGTTATAAGCATTTTCATAGTTTGAGTCAGGAGGCCTGACTCTTTTAGAGGCCGGTGCATCAATTTCTGGAATATCCCAAGCCTCGAGACCCGCCGCCAGGGCACATATATCAGGGGTAAGGGAGGGCCACCAAGTCCAAAGGGGGTGGACTTCTGTCTTGAACCAGACAACCTTTCCAGTTTGGGACAGTACCTGCCAGGTGAGGGTGTTGGGCTGGTTAGGGTTATTACTTGGTAGGCTTGCTCCGCCGCCGCCGAATGCGCAACTTAAGAGGATTATCAGTCCTCTCCAGCTCCCAGGATTCATCTGGTACGGAGGGTGGCGCAGGCTTGAGGTGAGAAGCATGTACCCAGGCTGCAATGCCATCAACTTTTACTGCGGTCGGGGTGGTCAGCAATACCAGATACGGGCCTTTCCACCGAGGCTCAAGGTTGCTGGGTCGATGGCGTCTGACCAGCACTTGGTCTCCGACCTGGAACGGATGAGGGATGGCCACGGCACCTGGCTCGTATACCTCCTTGATCTGGTCCCAGATCTGGGTTTTTACAACTTCTAAAGCCTTTAAGTGAGTAAATAAGACAGGAAGAAAGTTATCATCGGGACCCAGTGTTCCTCCCAACTCAAGTATGGGGGGGGGTCCCCCGTGGAGGATTTCATAAGGGGTCAGACCAAGCTGGCCAGGGGTATTCCTGGCTCTGAACAGCGCTAAGGGAAGGAGGGCCACCCAGTCTTTTCCACCGGTCTCTAAGGCCAATTTAGTTAAGGTCTCTTTGATGGTTCTATTCATTCTCTCTACTTGACCTGAGCTCTGGGGCCTATACGCACAATGTAATTTCCAATTTATTCCCAGTTGTGTGGCCAGTCCCTGGCTTACCTGAGCAACAAAGGCTGGGCCATTATCTGACCCGATCACCTTAGGGATCCCGAAACGGGGCAGGATTTCTTCTAGTATCTTTTTACATACAGTCAGGGCCGTTTCAGTTTTGGTAGGGAAAGCTTCTACCCATCCAGAGAAAGTATCTACAAATACTAGCAGATACCTGTTCCCATACCGGCCAGGCTTTACCTCTGTAAAGTCTACTTCCCAGTATACGCCGGGTCGATCTCCCCGTTGTCTTTTTCCGGTCTCTCGGTAGGTGGTAGTCGCATTAGTCATGGCACAAGCCGGACACCGATTGGCGACTTCTTGAACGGTGGACCGGAGATTCGGGATGGAGAGGCTGGTGCGGCTCGTTAGTTGAAGGAGCTTTTCTGGTCCTAAGTGTGTTAGCTGATGTAACCGCTAAATGAATTCTTTTCCCTGGTCAGGAGTGAGCTCTCTTGGCTTGGTCCTAGCTTGAGCAGGCTCGATTGGCTCTTGAAGCTTTATAGTTTCTGCTAGCACCCTGACCGACAGGGCGGCTTGTTTTGCAGCCTCGTCGGCCCTCCGGTTCCCGGCCGCCACAGGGTTATTTCCTCTCTGGTGGCCCGGGCAGTGGATAATGGCGACCTGCTGTCCGTGTAGATGTTGATGTTTTTTCCTTCGGCTAGGCGTAATGCCTGCGTCAAGGCGATTAGCTCGGCCTTCTGGGCTGATGTCCCTTCTGGCAGGCTGCTTGCCCATACCGTCCGTTTGCCATCTACGATGGCGGCCCCTGCTCTCCGCTTACCTTCCACAATGAAGCTGCTACCGTCTGTATACCAGGCAGGCACTCCGGGCAATGGCTGGTCCTTCAGGTCCCGTCGAGTCCCAGCTTCTTCAGCAAGGATTTCTGAGCATTGGTGTACTGGGGTGGATTCTGACTCGACTGGTAGTAGGGTAGCTGGGTTCAGGACAGCAGGGGGCGCGAAAGATATCCTTTCGTTTAGCAGCAAACTCTGGTAATGAGTCATTCTGGCATTGGTCATCCACCGATTGGGGGGCTGCCGCACAATACTTTCGAGGCTGTGGGAAGCAATCACAGTCACATTTTGCCCCAAGGTTAACTTATCAGCGTCTTTGAGGAGGAGTGCCACTGCAGCAACCGCTTTTAGGCAGGTTGGCCACCCACTGGCCACTGGATCCAGTTTTTTTGATAGATAAGCTACTGGCCGTCGCCATGGTCCTAGGGTCTGAGTAAGCACTCCTCGGGCTACACCGGCTCTTTCATCTACGTATAGAGTAAATGGTTTGGTGAGGTCTGGGAGAGCCAAGGCGGGGGCAGACAGCAAGGCTTTTTTTATGTGGTCAAAAGCCTTTTGATGCTCCTCAGTCCAGGTAAAAGGAATGTTTTCCCTTGTCAGGGGGTACAAGGGTGCAGCCAGGGAAGCAAACCCAGGAATCCAGAGCCTGCAGAATCCGGCAGTACCCAGAAATTCGCGGACCTGCCTGGGGGTTGTGGGAGTAGGGATCTTCATAACTGTAGCTTTCCGGGCCGGGGTCAGCCATCTTTTTCCCTCCTTGAGCAGGTACCCCAAATAGGTGACCTCTTTCTGGCATAACTGGGCCTTTTTAGCTGATACCCGGTACCCCAACTTACTCAGTTCCTGCAAGAGCTTTTGTGTCCCTCTTTTGCAGCCTTCATATGTGGGAGCTGCCACTAGGAGGTCGTCCACATATTGGAGTAATATGACCTGGGGGTTGAGAGCCCTAAAAGGAGTTAAATCCCGGTGGAGGGCCTCGTCGAAGAGAGTGGGTGAGTTCTTGAACCCCTGTGGCAGCCGTGTCCAGGTCAGCTGACCAGCGTTACCTTTTTCTGGGTCTTTCCACTCGAACGCGAACAGTGGCTGGCTGTTGGGGTGTAGTTTGAGGCAAAAAAAGGCATCCTTGAGATCCAAGACTGAGTACCAAGTGTGACTAGGCGGAAGGGAACTCAGGAGGCTGTATGGGTTTGGGACTGAGGGATGAATGTCTTGCACCCTTTTGTTAATTTCTCTCAAGTCTTGGACTGGCCGATAGTCATTGGTCCCTGGCTTTTTTACTGGTAGCAGAGGGGTGTTCCAGGGCGACTGGCAGGGCACTAAGACCCCTAGGTCTAAGAACCTTTGGATGTGGGGTCTGATGCCTTCCCGGGCTTCTTTAGTCATTGGATACTGTCGGACGGCCACCGGTGAGGCACCCGATTTCAGCTCTACTACTACTGGTGGGACGTTATTGGCCAGTCCCATACCTGTCTTTTCTGCCCATACGGTGGGAAAAAGTTGGAGCCAGGATGGGTCGATGGAGGGAGAGGCCGGCTTTTCATACAGCCGGTATTCTTCTTCTAGGTTTAGGACCAAGCACATGGTAGAGTGATCTCCCCATGTTACTTGTGGGCCCTCTGTAGAAAACTGGATTTGGGCCTTTAGTTTGGTCAGAATGTCCCGGCCCAACAGAGGAGCAGGGCACTCAGGTATGACCAAAAAGGAATGGGTCACTTGTTTATGTCCAACCTTTAAAAGTCTTTGTGTGGTCCAGGGGTAGACTTTGCTGCCGGTTGCTCCTACTACGACTGTCCGCCTGGACCCTACCTTCCCCATGGGTTGGGTCAACACCGAATGTTCAGCCCCGGTATCGACCAGAAACTCGATGGGGGTCCCCTCCACAGTCAGTGTTACCCTAGGTTCGGGGAGGGGGTCCGAACCCCGACTCCCCTAGTCATCTAGGGATAGAACCTTGGCTTCTCTGATGTTCTTTTTCCGGGGACATTCTCTTGCCCAGTGACCCTTCTCTTTACAGTACGCGCATTGGTCTTTGTCTAGAGGGGGTCTTCCATCCCTAGGTGTTTTCTTTGCCCGGTTGCTCAGGTTCCCTGTCTGCCTATCTCTAGACCCTCTTTCACCTACCACTGCGGCCAAAATCCTAGTCAAGTTTTTTTTTCTTGGCGCCTATCGCGCCGTCTCTCTCTCTCTTCTGTCTCTCTTTTTTCTCTTTCTTGTTTTTCCTCTTCTGTCTCTCTCTTGTGGTACACCTTTTCTGCCTCTCTCACTAAATCTTGTAAGGAATAATCTTGGAGCCCCTCTAGCCTCTGCAACTTTTTCTTGATATCTGGGGCTGCCTGTCCGATGAAGGCCATTGCAACTGCCGCCTGCTGTCCCTCAGAAGAGGGGTCAAACGGAGTGTATCTCCTATATGCCTCCATCAGGCGTTCCAAGAAAACCGAGGGGGGTTCTACCGGTCCCTGCAAGACCTCTCTTACCTTAGCCAAATTGGTGGGGCGCCGGGCTGCCCCTTTGAGACCTGCCACTAGAGTCCGGCGGTAGACCAGAAGACGCTCCCTACCTTCGGCCGTGTTGTAATCCCATTGAGGTCGATTGAGGGGGAAGGCCTCATTAATGAGGTTCTCGAGTTGTGTAGGGGCCCCGTTGTCCCCGAGAACGTTCTTGCGGGCCTCCAGAAGAATCCTTTCTCGCTCTTCAGTGGTGAAGAGGATCTGGAGTAGCTGTTGGCAATCGTCCCAAGTGGGCTGGTGAGAGAACATAAGGGACTCAAGAAGTCCCGTGAGTCCTGCTGGTTTTTCAGAAAAAGACGGGTGGTTAGACTTCCAATTGTAAAGATCTGCTGAGGAAAAAGGCCAATACTGTAGAGGGACCAAGCCATTAGGCTCAGCTGGGGGCCCTATGGCTCGGAGGGGCAAAGCTACGGTGGAGTCAGGACCGGAGCCGTCTCTCGGACTGCGAGGTTGGCGGCTCCTAGTCCCCGCAGCCGGTCCCTCAGGGCTAGGATCACCGGGCGCTCGGCCTGGTGCCGATCTGTTTCCCTGAGGGGCCAGAGGGGGCAGCGGAGCCGCCGGGTAAGGTGGGGTTTCAGAGAGAGAAAATAGGTCATCTGGTGTCGGGAGGACGGGGGGTTGGGGAGGGGCGGAAGGCTTCCTTGTAGGTGGCCTTTGAGTATTTTCTGATCCCGAAACAACAGCGACTTTGCTGGAGGGTGGCACCCAGGGAGGGGGATTCTGGGCGAGGTCTTGCCATACCACGACACAGGCAACCTGGTCCGGGTGTCCTCCGGTCTCCTGAAAAACAATCTTTTTAACTGCAAAAATGACAGTAAGATCAAAGGTTCCCTCTGGCGGCCAACCTACGCCGAATGTGGGCCACTCAGACGAACAGAAAGTCTGCCATTTTCCTTTTTTGATCTCCATGGACAGATTGTGAGCCCTGGCTTTGACATCTTTCCAATGATCTAGAGTAAGGGAGAGGGGCGTAAGGGCACTTTGCCCCATCTCGAAAATTTCCAATAGGGGAACGACGACGCAAAGACCTATCACAACTAAGACAAAAAGAAACCAGAAACGGCGACGAGACCGAGTGCCGTAGAAATAGAAGAAAGAGTCCGATGGCAGAGCGCGCCTCCCGAGACGCGGTGAGACCAAAACACAATAATCCTCTGCCAAGGGGTCCACCAGGCGTCCCTGGTCCTCCCCTGATCCTGGGACGTCTCCCAGGATTGCCGGGTGGCGAGCCCCCGAACACGTCTGTTCGCTACCCGCACTTCGCTCCCAGAGCGACTAACCCGGAACAAACTGAAACCAAAATGCGCGCGCTCAGAAAAGACAGTCGAAATCACTGAGTCAGACACAGAGACGAGACACAGAAACGAGACACAGAACGACTGCTGGCCAGCTTACCTCCCGTTGGTGGGTCGGTGGTCCCTGGGTGGGGGTCTCCGATCCCGGACGAGCCCCCAAATGAAAGACTCCCGCAGTGGGTAGTCAGTCAGTTCAGGGAGACCCTCCCAAGGAACAGCGAGACCACGGCTTCGGATGCAAAAACAAGAGGTTTATTGAACACACAGGTACCCGGGCGACTCAGTCTTTCGAAAGACTGGCGCGCCGAGTAGAGCTCCTGGGTCCTTTTTATAGCAAAAAGCGCGGGTACAGAAGCGAGAAGCAAGGTAATTGGTTAGTTTAAATCAAGCCAGGGGTGAACTTCGGTCAAGTGGGAGTCCTTGAAACAGCTGAGGGGCACTCTTGAAACTTTAACTGACTTGTCTATTTCTGGGAACTATCCGCCCTTTGCCTCGGGCCGGGGCCCAGGTGCATAACCACAGATATCCTGTTTGACTCTGTTCCCCTTGTTTCTTAACTTGACTTTTTGGCTGTATTTTCCCTATACCCTTGTAAAAAGCACTTCCTTCAATACCACATTTTTTTTTATCCAGTCATCCGTCAATAAACACTTAGGTTATCGCTTCTCGGCCTTTTGGCTAAGATCAAGTGTAATAAACACTTAGGTTAGTTACATATCTTGGCTATTGTAAATAGAGCTGCAATGAACATGGGAGTGCATGTATCCCTTCAACATGATAATTTCCATTCCTTTGGAAATATACCCATTTGGTGGTATTGCTGGATTATATGGTAGGTCTATCTGTAGTTGTTTGAGAAACATCCATACTGTTTTCCTTAATGGCTGTGCTAGTTTACAGTCCCACCAACACTGTAGAAGAGTTCCCCTTTCCTTGCATCCTTGCCAACATTTGTTATTCTCAGTCATTTTAATAATGACCAGTCTAACTGGGGTGAGGTGATATCTCAATGTGGTTTTGATTTGCATTTCTCTGATGACTAGTGATGCTGAGCATTTTTTCATGTACCTGTTGGCCTTTTGTATGTGTTCCTTTGAAAAATGTCTATCATCTCCTTTGCCCATTTTTTGATTGGATTATTTGTTTTCTAACTGTGTAGTTGTTTGAGTTCTTTGTATATTCTAGATGTTAATTCTTTGTCAAATGTATAGCTTGCAAATATTTTCTCCCATTCTGTAGGTATTCTTTTTGCTCTGTTGATAGTTTCCTTTCCTGTGCAGAAGATTTTTAATTTGATATAATCCCATTTATTTATTTTTTCTTTTGTTGCCTATAAGATCAACAAACAAAATACAGTATTTTTTATACATCAGTAATGAACAACCCAACTGTGGAATATATCTTTTGGGAAAATAACCAAGATTTTACAGGATTATAGATGAAGGAATTCCTGCACTTATTTTCTTCACCTTACCCCAAGATCTTGCAACCTCAAAATGTCTGCCTTACAGAGGGAACAATACCACATGTCCTCACTCATAAATGGGAGATAACAGAGAAAGAAGGAAAGAAAGAAGGACCACAGGGGTGTGTTAGACTTGCAGAGGGACAGAACATAAGTAGAGTTGCCAGGGATGGAGCAGGGGAGGAGGAGAGAGGTTGCGGGGAGGTTGGGTGAGGAACACAGGGAATAATTGCAAGTTGAGGTAATGGGCATACTGGTAGTATTGATCTGATCATCACATCTTGGACACTGGTGGTGACAGTCAGCTTTGTGCTACATGAATATACATAATCCATTTTTTAAAAAAGTATTTCTACAATACTTTCATTCCTGTGATAATGTACAAGATGTAGCTGATAAAATTAACTCGCACTGTTTAGAAATTGTTAATATAGTTTTTTCACCTACTCTGGGCATATTATATATTTAATGGAAACAGTAAAGGCGGGGTGACGGAAAACATCTGTTTATTATTGTGAGACTCATTTTTTTCTTGAAGTCAGAGAAGAAGCATTAAGGAAAGATAACTCAAACTTAATTTTTTATAGTAGAAAAAATACTCATGGATTTCACATTTTTCAGAATTGAACTAGTTTGTGATATCTTCTCTGATTTCAAAAATGTTCTAATGTCATTCTCAGTTCAATACTTATCACAGTATTATTTAATTTATTCAGCAAATAATTTTTCCAACCTCCAGTTTTCCATTTGCATAATGGATTTATGTTTTAATAAATTAAACAATTTTGACATTGAATTATTTTCATTTGATGTTTTTGCATTCATACACAAATTCTAATTTTCTCTGTAATTAATGGTAATTTAGTTTCTCATCTGCAATATTTATTTCCTATTTATGACTCATTTATTTTTGCTTAACACACAGTCACTCCATTGTATTCTTTTTGATTAATGTAAGAAAATCTTCTTTAATTTCAAAATAAATTTTGTATACATTCAACAGGCTAACTCCTATTAGAAATCTGTGTTTAGTAAATTATAATTTTTCAATTATTCTTACCTAATTTTCAGATTAGAAAGATTACAGCACATATAAATTATCTAAATCCATATTCATATATCCTTTCCTTTGTAAGGCTTGAGTTGTATCAACTGGATTGAAGCAAAGTGCCAGGGGGAAACATAAGAACTTATGGTCACTTTATTTGATATAATTTTTACACGTGTCCCAGACTCTGAGTAAGTATCACTGCTTGCTTTGAAGAAGACAGAATGATAAGGATTCCTTATTATAATATCCTGAAATCATCCACATCCCTCAGTCAATAGGAGGATTCCTATGTCACAGAGATGTCAAAGAGATGCATTAAGAGAATTAATTTGGATTTTGATTCTGTAAGAACAGCAGAGAGGAGAACAGGAGTGTTGAATGGGTTCCTGCCCATACCATTGACTGGACTTTGCAAGATTTCCCTGAGATGGAAATTAAAATGGTGTAACACAGGGAACTGAACTTTGAGGATCCATGTAAAAAGAAATAAAAATCTTTCAGGGTCCCGTTTCTCAGCTTAATTTTTTTTAAAGCATAATGTATTATAGGGTTGTTTTTTTTTTCTGTCTTATTGAGGTTGAGGTAGACCTACGGATATTTAAAGATACTTTGTTAAATTTCTCAAACTACCTACAAGTGCAACCAAGTAATAACAAAAATATAGCTTTCACTTTTCTCATGTTTTTAAAAAATGTGTTAGAAAGATTTCTAAGATCTCATTTAATCCTGCAAACAAGAATATAATACTGAAACTATTACTAACATCCTGAATTGACATATAGATGGAAAAGTATGTACAGTGGCAAGATAAAATTTTGGAGAATATAATGCTGAAAACAATGACATCTTAGGTAAAAGAAAAACTGGAGAAAATACAGTGAGAGAATAGCCTAAAAGTGAGGAAAAATAGAAGTAGAAATAAGTTGTCATTGGTAGGCGGGCAAATAAGTTCAAGATAAATGTTAAATTCAGTCAATGTTACAATGCTGTCAAATAAGAAATTGTTTATAGTTTTACCTGCTAAAGTGTGGGATAATTTGTTGGGCAGCAGTAGAAAATTAATAGTTTACAGACTTAGTAGATTACTAGTAGCAGTGATAGTACAAATTATGAGTGTAAGATGGGAAAGCTTAGTATGTACTGAAGAAATTTGGGGAGGAATTACAAGGAAGGTGAATCAAATAGAGATTTTAAAGGTGAACGGGATTTTGATGTAGAATGGACAGAGAAGTACATAAATGAAAAATATAATTTGGGCAATATAACATCAGTGGGAATAAATAAAATTGCTTATTTGACGTTTAAATTGATCATTCCTATCATATACCTGGTTGATTGGTTTTTTAGTTTATTTTAGTTTATTTCCAAAGACATTTTGTGAAAACCTTATACTTTTGTACCTTATGTCCCACTAGGTAAATTCACATGGCCAATTCGAATTTGGGCAGAAAGGACTAGAAGGCCATTTAATCTGTATACCTAACCAATATACCTGTGAAATAGGTTGAATCTGTATGTCCCCCCAAAATTTACATGTTGAAACCCTAATCCCAATGTTATGGTATTTGGAGTTCGGGGACTTTGGAGGTAAAGTCATGAGGGTGAAACCTTCATGAATGGGATTAGTGCCCCCATAGTAAGAGGTGTGAAAGCTGCCATGTGAGGATCCAGTGAGAAGTTAACAGTTTGCAACCCAGAACAGAGAGTCCTCTACACAACCTGACCATGCGGGCACCCTGATCTTGATCGAAAAGCTTCCCGAACTGTGTAATATCAGTTTTTGTTGTTTATCAGTCACCTAATCTATGGTATTTTTTTAGCAGTTTGAACTAAAATGCTCTAAAAACACAGCCATTCTACCAATACAACTAAAATTTTTCTCTTTTATGTTTCATGTTTATTTTTCATGTTTATTCCTGTGTATCAATTGATTTACAAGTTCTGCTGAGAATCCTGTGATACACAGATGTTTTGGTCATGTATGAACACACAGTTTGATTCTCCATATGTTAACCAATGGACCTCAAACATGTCAAAGAATTGTCCAGTTTCTCAGTCTAATTGCTTCTTACTCAAAGAAGATTGAGTAATTTCTTCTTACTAATTTCACTTCCAGGAAGCTTTATGTAATTTCCACACATGTATGCAAAATGCAAACTAAATTTTCCACATAAGATTTCTAAAGCATGCCCAGTACTTACATGTGTGCTAATTGGATGTGATCAAATGTATGTGTATATCAAATCATGACATTGTATATCTTGAATATAGATGATTTTGTCAATTAAATATTTTTAATAAAAATATAAAAATATAAAATCAAAAAAGAGCCACCATAAGTATTCCTGTGATTACAGTTTGTTAAAAAGGAAAGAAAATTTCAGTGCCTGATATCATTTGAAATGTAGTAAAAAAACAATAGGAGGGCAGTCAAGTTCCTGAAAAATGTCTGTACATATTAGCTTTCTTTCACGTACCTGATGTAAAAACATTATAGACAAAGGAATGATATTCAGGAGTCACATGCACACACTCACTGGGATCAGAAAGTTAGCTTTTTCTCATTTGACCAGCACCTAATTGTGTTTTTGTTTCCTTTCTCTCTGTCTCCTAAAACCAGAACATCTGTGGAAAGTTAGCAGGATTCCTTAGGGATTGGGATCTCATATTTGTTAATGTCTGGGAATATAGACTTGTTACTTGCACTGAATTCTGTGTAACAAACAACAGGGTAGTTATTTCAGTACCATCTTATCTCAGTGTCCCACCTGTGTTCCAGAAAAGGAAATAGAAAGAGTGTTTCAAATTGAGACAGAAGTAAACAGGGCCCAGGCACTGTCAACACCCGTGAGAGCCCAGGAAGGTTTCCTTCTTGAGCGCAGTTTCTGCAGAGACTGGCAAAATCATAACATCAAGGCAATTTGGAATAATGTAATATGAGTGAATTTGACATTTAAAAATAAACATTGATGTCTCATTTTAACGATTCTCCAAGACTGAACTTTTCATCATCTTTACAAAATGTCTTTTATTAGCACTCAAGAGAGACTGTAATTTCTTAATGGTAATTTCTTTGTATTTGAAGAAGTCCTTCTAAGTTTTCCTTCTTTCTTAAGGGTGAGCATACTTGTTATTAATTTTTTTTAATCATTTTTGAGAAAAGAACTTTTAGACATGTGGCTGGATCAAAATATAAATGATATTGGTATTTCTAAATATTTGCCTGTCTTTATTTGTCACTAAGTACCTGTAAGTGCTAAGAAAAAAAAATGATGTTACAGATGAGGAAAAATCGGTGATACAGTCGTTTTCTGTGGTCCTCAGTGTTAAGGTGACTAATGTGAGCTTCTGATATTTAGGAAAAACTATGGGTTAAGAGTCTGAATCAGAACCAGCCTCCCTGGATTTGAATTCTAGCCCTGTCACTAACTGGCTATGTATACCTGGCAAGTGGTTATGGTCTTTGTGTAACACTTTATCATTACAGAATGGGGATAAAAGTGCAATCCATCTCACATGGTCATTGTGTAAATTGAATGAATTAATCCAAACAAGGCACTTATAACATTATAAGACACCTAGCAAATTTGCAATAACTTAGCTATACTGTTATATCATTAGTACTGTTATTACATTTTAGGTTAAATGATTTCCCAAACATTCATTTCCCTTAATCTGCTATCATTTTTTTCAGGATATAACTTTTCCATAATTAAAATTATATGATTTGAAGGGACTAAAAGGATGTACACAGTGAGTTTTGAGGGTGTGCTTGTGCAACAACATGGTCTAAATGTGTACATGTCTGAGAAGAGAGGACAATGGTAAGTTAAAGGAAAAAATCGATTTCTTAGACATTATTTAGAAGAAACTAGATAACCTATTATTTGAGATACAAAGTTTGTATTTCTGCCTGAAACATGGTTCGTTAAAAATGTAAGTGGTGAAAATTAAACTAAGTGAAGGAGCTCACTTTTTCCTCAAGTCCATGTTAAGAGTATGTTACATTTGCCTCTTTTCGTAGAGATTGGATCAGATATGAGTTTAATTAATATTTTCCTCTGAATCCCAAAGCATATACAATGTTTCCCTGTAAGTGAACAAATGTATGAATTGAAATGAGCCTCTCATCTCTGCAGTGTAAATGCAAAACAGCCAAGCACGTGCAAATCAGATTACCTGAATTTTCTGTCCATCTTTGCCACTTACTCATGTTTAGAATTTGACCAACTTACTACCATTCTCTAATTTCATTTAAAAAAAAAAATTAAAATGATTATTTTATATTTTACTTTCACCCTCATTTTAGCAAATTCTGAAGAATCATGTCATGAACTCTCATACTGCAAATGGAAAAATGTTACTAAAGCAAAACAAAGTTTCTTCTTAAAAGTTTGCACTGCGCACACTGGCAAAGGCTGTAAAAGAGAACTAAAAAATAATTTATTCTTTATTTGCTTGTATGCGCATCTCTGTGCATTTTCGTGTTTTTGTATTTATAGTCACTTTCAGAATCTAAATAGAAACTTTTCATTATAATATATGAAAGCATTTTTTAAACTTTGGTATGAATGTAATGAAATTTTCAAAAAACAGGTAATTTCATCCAGTGAGTTAATGAATATACTCTCCTGGATAGTATTTAACGGTGTTAAAGAATCAGTGTGCTTTTATTACCTCATCATGATTCTATGTCTTCAAAGGATATCTCTTCTTCTCTCCACTTCAGTAGTTTAATTCTGGCCCCAAAGATGTCTCAGAAAAATTTCAGCACCGTCACTGAGCTGGTCCTTCTAGGATTTTCCAATCACCCCCAGGCTGAGGTGCCCCTCTTCCTCCTTTTCTCTCTGGTTTACATGGTCAATATCTTTGGAAACACAGCAGTTATTGTTTTGGTTATAATTGATTCCTGTCTCCAGACACCCATGTATTTTTTCCTATGTCACTTGGCCTTTCTCAACATAATTTACACCACAGCTGTGGTGCCCAAGATGCTCTTCAACCTCCTTGCTTTCAAGAAAGTCATCTCTTACAAACTCTGCCTTGCCCAGACCTACATCTCCCTGTTCATGGGAGCCTCCGAGTGCATTATTTTAGCGATCATGGCTCTGGACCGCTACGTGGCCATTTGTTACCCTCTGCGGTACCTGGTAATCATGAACTGGTCTACGTGTGTGCAGCTGGCTGTGGGAGCCTGGACCATCAGCTTCTTTGCCTCAGTGGTACCCCTCTCATTTACCATAGCTCCCTTCTGTGGCCCTTACATAATTGACCATATTTTTTGTGAGGTACCTGTTCTTCTTCATATGGTCTGTGGTGACACATCCTTGCAGGAGACTATGACGGTGGTAGGAGCATCTGGTACACTCTTACTCCCCTTCCTCCTGATTCTCCTCTCCTACCTGCATATACTGGTTGCTGTGATGAGGATGCACTCAGCTGAGGGTAGGAAAAAAGCTTTCTCTACCTGCAGCTCTCATCTGACTGTGGTGACCATTTATTATGGGACAGGGATGTTCATGTACATGAGGCCCAAATCTCTATATTCAGCTGAAGGTGATAAATTGATTTCCTTATTCTATGCAGTTATCAATCCTGCCTTGAACCCTCTAATTTATAGCCTGAGGAACAAGGAAGTGAAAAAAGCCTTGAAGCGAGTCTTAGAGAGATGGACAGTGTCCCAAAGGCAGAAGATAGCATCTTGAGATGTCAGTAGTTGGAATTTATTTATTCTAATACACTCGAGGCAAGTGACATATTTGTGTCATATATTTAACTTGATTAGCCACAAATACATGTAACTTTATGTCAAAATTATTACAAATATATTAGGTTATGCTTCTCTGACAACACCCTACTGTTACCCTACATTTCATGACTGTTGTTGGATTATAATCCATGTATTAAATATTTCTATACATCAGAAGTTTATTCCTAAAAGCAAGCAAGTTCCATTTAACATGGAACTTGGAATTGAAATTTCAAGGCAGATTTTCTGACTTTATAATTTTGCATCGCCTCTATATTTCATTATTCAATTTCCTTATAATATTTAGATTCTTATTTTTTCTTTATTACTCAGATATCACAGCATCTTCTTTTGTTTACCTATATTCAACACATGTATACTTTGAAGCACCTGTTTTACTAATGGCAAGATTATATCAATAACTTAGTAAATATAACCAAATTCAACAAATAATTAAATTTCAGGGGGAAAGACCTCATGACCCAATTTCTGGATGCTTTCCAGATATTATGAAACATGATTTAACCGTCCATCTCTAAGTTAATAAATCCTGATGCTTTTTTCAAATGCAGTGTTTTCAGAATATTACTACACTCCCTCAATTCTGCACATTGCCCAGCTGATGGCTTCCTTAGGCATGTAACTGACATGTGTATTGCAAGCTTCAACTGAATGGCACCTGTTTTGTAAAATCTTTTCCTGAAAACTAATATTTTTCTCTTTACCTTGCTGTGAATTCTCCTTTCCTTAATGTAGGACTTTAAACTTTAGCTTGTTTCATTGCACATTTTGTGTTTTATGTTAACTTTCCACATGTTTTCAACAACTATGAAATCTATTTGGACAATGCATGAAACATTGACTCTCCCCAGAAACCTCATAATCTAAACCAGTTGAAAGTGCATGCTGACTTCTGACTGCAGTGCAGTGGGGGGGAAATGTAGAGCCACCAGGAAAGCCCTTTCTCTAAAATTATTTAAGCTGACTCATCAAGTAAGAAAAATATTTACCAGGTGTACATGTTAAAGAGAAAATTCAAATGCAGGTACAGAGTGAAAAAATATAAGCACCAAAAATTTAGTGAAAATTGTTCAATGTGTTTTGGCTCAACTCCATAGTCCTCAAGTCTTGTCTGGATTTTTCTTTTCACTCTTAATAAAAAGAACAGGGCCTTCACATTTTTCTTTTGTTCCCAATAGTGCTAAGTGCGTTGTTCACCCCTTGCTTTTTTAATTAAACTGGATTACTTTTTTCGTAATTTAAAGATGTATAATTGTCTATTTGTCTTAATTTTTTTGAATGACATGTTTTATAATTCTATATAGTGTTCACTTTTCTTTGTCCAAAATTGTATATCTTTCCTTTTCCTTTAATATAGAAATGTGTACATTTTTGATAAACGGCAGTTTATAGTTAGAGCCCTTGATACCACATGTGAAATTCACATAAGTTTAGTTTTCTGCATATGTAATTTTAAAAATTAACATACAGTTATGAACGGGGATAAGGGGAAGGTTTTATTTGCATAAATTTGTAATAGTTCTTTAGAAAATCAAATCCCTTTCTAGTCCCCAAAACTCTGAGTTTTAAAAGCAATTTTTCTGTGTTTTTAATCCAGTGTGCTATAAATAAACATTCTTTCATCATTTGCGTGTCACTATTAATTTTTCTTATTCCAAGACTATTGAAATGCCCTCGTCTTTATGGGATTGTGTGAGTTTGCTGTGTTCTGTAATGCAGTGCTTATCTGGTAGTTTCTGGCGGTTGATATTATGTCTTTGTAGTGCAAAATCTTACTCCATAGAACATAGGCTAGCAGCTAACTGGCTGAAGTCCTTGAAATAAGAAAAGTTGTTAAAAGGCCCATGTTTCCCACTTTGAGGAAGTCTCCTGGGAATTTATTACTACCGGCTTAACTTTTAACAAGCCATTTCTCCTCTGGGAACAAAATCTGCTAATGGGGTGAGTTTTGAGTGGGGCTTAAACGTTAGTTCTTGTGAAGTTCAATTACTAATAAAAAACTATGTCATGGTTTAGAAGAATACCAAGAGTAACTTTTCATAACACTAATACTGAGACTTTTTAGTTGTCTCCTTAACAACACATACATACATGTGCACACACACACTCTTTGCTGTTCACAACACATTTTCATCACCTCTGCCCTATTCTGCTATTTTACTTCTCCAGAATTTCTTCACGCTATTTTCACCAATTAAAATGCAATCACTTTTCATCAGGCTCCTAAATTGCCATGATGTCTTATATTCAAATATTGTTCTCCCAGGCAATTATTATTATTCCTTCCTGTGTCTGGTGTCTTGTAGTTTTTTTCATCAGAGTTTCTTTTATGTCTTGTATTATTTTCATTTTTACATGATAAATATATTGAGTGATTCTGAACATTAAGATTCACCTCTATGCCATCATCATGAATGACTAATAAATGAATGAATAAATTTTAAAATATAATCGTGCATATGGAATATATGTTTATAAAATTAGATTACAGAAAAAAGCAGAGAATAAAATTGTGCATAAGCATTAATGCTAAAATTAAAGTGCATACATATAGAAATACTAATTATAATTACTATAAAAATAACACGATTTGTATTTTTAAGTTATGAGTAAATATTTCTTTTGTCAAGGTTATATTTTCACATCTTTGTTACTTTTCAAATTAACTGTTTGAAAAAAAATGTGTTACTTTAATATAGTGTGAAATTTTTGTGGGAATTGTGTGGGAACAGATCCTAGGAATCATCACAGTAATTACCGAACACTGTGCTGGGCATTGCATATAGCACTAGAGAATTTTGGGTATGGCCCCTGCACTTAAATACAGTACCTTTTGTTTGGACAGTTAAAAGTAGGACATGTGGACACTGAAACCCACGTGGCAACTTGACTTAGTGGTCACATGGTGGGTTCTGATCTTGGAGCCATGGAGACAGAATAGGTTGGTGTGCAGTAAGATAGCCAGGGAACTCCCTTGCAAGAGGATCGCATTACATTAAGTTACACTTTGAAGAAGAGGAAAACATAAAAAGAATTCAGGAAGACTAGTGCCTTCCAGCATACTTACATGGGAAATTCTTCATAATTCTTAATTTTTAAATATGACTTCTAAAAATTAAAAAGAATTTAGTTTTCATGGGGTGATTAATTTTGAATAGAAAGAGCCACTGCTGCTTTATTCTTCCTCAAAGATGCTATAAAAATATCCCTGAGGGTATTTCTTTCCTGTTATTATTTCTCTTCTCTTAATGCATAGTATGTGATTTTCTCTCTCTCAAATATTTCTCACTGGGAGCCAATTGTAAGTGCCTAATATTTGTTTACAAGTATACTATTGGTCTTAGGCTAAGCTATCATTGAACCAGTGTCCCATATACCCTTCAGTACTTTTCCTCCAAAATTCTGAAGTCTTTATGGATGAGGTCTTCATTAGTCTCCCATCCAGAGTGTGGAAGTTTCATTCGTAGCACACTTCATTAGTGTGATGCTTATAGGTTTTGCTCTTCTGAAATAATAAATGTCGATACTCAATTTCAAATTCTTCTATTATTTGTTTAAATATTAATCCACTCATTCCCTTGCTTATTCATCCATCTCTTCATTCATTCAATATTTACCAAATATTTTCAACCACCTATATGCCAATATGCTAGATGATCAAATACATAAAATAGATAAAATGAATAATAGATAATATTATTATCTATTAAATAATAGATAAATAAATACGTAAAAGATGGTGGACTACAGGAAGACAGGATGTGTTCCTCCTTCAGAAGACTGTTACAGGCCCACTGCTACCACTGCTAAGGTTGCCAGTGACATTGTCAGGACCTAGAACAGTCTCCTGTCCTGGGAGTTTCACCCTGCTCTGCACTCCCGTCACTTGTAGCATAACTCCAGCAGCTGCCACTGCCAGTTGCCATCCACACCAGTGCTGTATCACCAACCAGATCGACCTTGCACAGGATCCCTTCCCATGCCACTGCACCATACAGCTGAGCTGTGCACAGGACCTTTGTGGCAGCTATCACCATAGGCTGTCCGTGCTGCTGCACCAAACAGATCAGCTGCCCATGGTACCTCCACCCAAAATTCCTCATTAGCTAGCCCAGTTGTGGGTGGGACCACTTGCATATTTGCATGCAGTGTGGCTGCCACTGTACCCCTTGCACCAGCTAGAACAGCAGGGCACAGGTCCCCTTGCCTATGCCGAAGTAGTAGCCAGGGCAAAAATTGCAGGACACACTTCCATTGACACCTGCAGCATGCTCCATCATCCATCTATGCCACTGCTGCACCAGTCAGACGAGCCATGCATGAGATCTCTGGCCACACCACTGCATCAGCCTGCTCCAGTTGTATGGGATCTCCCATCCAAGGTGCTGCACAAGCCAGTCCAGCTCTGCATGGGACTCCCGTTTTAGCCACCTGCAGCATGGCCGATATTGCCACAGTCACAACAGCCAGACTGGCCACATATGGAATCCTCACCCATGCTGCCACATCGGCTAGACTAGTTGAGGGCATGACCCCTGCTGATGCTGAAGAAACAGCCAGCCTAGCTGTATGCATGACTTTGGCTGCCATTGCCTGCAGTACGGCTCCTGCCGCTGTTGTTGGCAGCAGCCATACACACCAGCACCACTGTCATGCACCAGTCAGATTGGCAGTGAGCAGGATCCACTGCCACTACCATACATAGACACAAAAAGGGTCAAAAATGGAGCTGCCAGAAAAAGGTATGCTAGCACAGACCCATGCCACAGTGGCCCAATCCACAGAAGGATTTACAACCTGTATGCAGCACACATGAATGCTTTGACACAAAAAGAGACACAGGCACAGAACCTGGATAGTACAGAAACCTAGGATAGTCAAATAGTAACAGAAGAAAATTCCCAGCCACCACTACCCATCCCTCAACCCAGGGAATCAAAGACCCAAGAAAGGGAAACCTCACCTAGAGTAATCCATTCAAGCTGAGGAGATGCAGTATATACAAGTGTACCCATCAGGGTCATGGGATACTAGCTGGGGAGCCAATGAGGCCACACACCCCAGCCAAAGTGTGACAAGGCACCAGACACTTTGCCTAAGACCTCAAAAGCTCACCCACATCTTCAACATCCAAACACAATATCACAAATCTCAGCAAGAAATCACTAAGGACCCTCAGGCCTACACATGGAGGCACTCACACACAGCTTCAGCACTGAATATGACAGAAATACCCACATGGAGACTACACTACTAAATCTACACCAGACAAATACTAACACACATAACTCAACAGTCAGTACAAAACACATCTACTAGAGGACGTCTCTCTCCTCAAAGCCCACTTCCGAGTAGTAGAAAAAGCAACTGCTCTGCCAGATGACTAGACATCAATATAAAGATACTAGAAATATGGAAAAAACAAAACAAAACAAAACAACAACAACAAAAAAACCGAGGAAAGGAATATAATAATTCTCAAGTACCAGACCCTATATAGCAGGAAATGCTTGAAATGTCTGAAAAGGATTTCCAGGTAACAATCTTACACAAACTTAGTGAGATACAAGAAGACTCAGCTAAACAACATATTGAAATGAGAAAAAGAATCCAGGACCTGAAGGAGAAAATTTACAAAGAGGTAAATAAAACAAAAAGGAATGTAGCAGAACACCTGGAACCGAAAGACTCATTCAATGAATCAAAAACTACAATTGAGCATGCAAGCAGCAAGCGAGAGAAGGCAGAAGAAAGAATTTCTCATCTCAAAGAAAGTCTTTTTAATATAACCTAAGAAAACAAAAAAAGTGAAAAAAGAAGAAAAAAATTAAGAAAATCTAAGAGAGGTAGCAGACCACTTTAAGTACACAAAACATCTGAATCATGGGTGGGTGTTCAAGAGGAAGAGGAGAAAAGAAAAGGCATTGACAACATATTCGGTAAAATAATCACACAAAACACACCAGGTATTGGTAGAGATACAGAATTCCAGATCAAAGAGACTCATAAGACCTGAACTGACTCATTCCAAAAAGGTACTCTTCAAAGCACATATAGTCAAACTGGCAAAACTCAAAGACAAAGAGAGAAACGTGAAAACAGCAAGAGAAAGGCATCAAGTCACCTATAAGGGAGACCCCATCAGACTAACAGCAGACTTCTAAACAGACACTTTGTAGGCCAGAAGAGATTGGGATGATATATTTTAAGTACTAAAAGAAAAAAGCTGCCACCGAAGAATACAAGACCCAAGGCTATCCTTCAAGAATGAAAGAGAAATAGTGTATTTCCCAAACAAACAAATGTTTTGGGAGTTCATCACCACACGACCAGCTCTACAAGAAATCCTTAAAGGAGTCGTGTACCTGGAACCCAAAACATGATAACCGCTACCATGAATACAAGAGAAAGAACCATTACCACTGGTGGAGCAGATATACAAATGTGAAAAAGAAAGAAACTATACCATACCTCCTCCAAAATCCAGTGAAGCAACAAACACCAAAGACAAACAATAAAAGGGGAAGAAAGGAACAAAAAGTATTTAAATCCATCAAACAAAAAACAATTAAATGTCAGGAGTAAGACAATACCTTTTAATAACAACTCTAAATGTAAATGGATTAAACTACCCACTCAAAAGACACAAACTGGTGGATTAGATTGAATCACTAGATGCAACTATATGCTGTCTACAGAAGACTCACCTGACCCATAAGGACACACTCAGACTAACATGAAGGGATGGAAAAAGATATAACATGCAAATAGAAACCAAAAACTAGCAGGAGTAGCTACTGTTACATCAGATGAAATAGACTTTATATAGAGCAAGAAGACATAGCAATCAAAAATATATATGCACACAACATCAGAGCACCCAGATATATAAAGCAAACTTTATATATATATAAGACTTAAAGAGATAAACACCAACACAACTGTATTGTATTGAACACCCCTCAGCACCCCTCTCTCAGCTTGGAAAGGTCATGCATGCAACAAATCAACAGAGAAAAACAGGATTATAGTACGTTTTAGACCTGTTGAACCTGGCAGATATCTACAGAACATTTAATCCAGAATCTACAGAATATACATTCTTCTCATCAGCACATGGAACATTCGCCAGGATAGAACAAATGTTAGGTCACAAATCAAGTGTCAACAAGTTTGAAAAAGTTAAAATAATTTCAAGTACCTTTTCATATCACAATGGATTAAAACTAGAAATCAATGACAAGCAAAACTCTGGAAACCATAAAAAACACATGGAAATTAAACAACATGCTCCTGAATGACCTATGGGCCCAAGAAGAAGTTAAATAGGAAATCAAAAAAAAAAATTTAAAGTAAAAAAAATAATTATACATCATATTAAAGCCTGTGGGAAAAACTCAAAAACTAATAAGAGGGAATTTTATTGCAATAAATGCTTACATCAAAAGAATAGAAAGACTTTAAATAAACAACCTAATGCTACACTTCAGATAACTAGAAAAACAGGAATAATTCAATTCCAAAGTTAGTAGACAAAAAGAAAAAATTAAGATCAGAGCAGAACTAAATGATATAAAGATCAAAAATATGATACAAATATCAATGAAATAAAAAGCTGTTTTAAAATTAAATAGACAGAACATTACCTTGGCCAACTAACAAAAGACGAGAGAGCACCCAAAAACCAAAAATCAGAAATGAAAGAGGAGACATTGCAACTCATACCACAGAAATCCAGAGAATCATTAGAGATTATTATAAACAACCATATGCTAAAAAATTTGAAAACCAGACGAAAGAGATAAATTTCTGGACACATAAAAATTATCAAGACTGAACCAAGAAGACATAGAAAGCTTGAGAAGAACAAAAACAAGCAATGAGATTGAAGCTGTAATCAGCAGTCTCCCAACAAAGAAAAGCCAGGACCAGATGGCTTTACTGCTGAATTTTACCAAACCTTTAAAGAGGGATAAATACCAATACTCTTCACACTATTGCAAAAAATTGAAACTACAGGAATAATCACACAAAACCAAAAGAACAAATATTTTAATAATTGAGGTCAAAGAAGGTCTGGAAAATTTATAATGGTAAGAAAGCTTATTCAAAGAGACAATAAGAGAAAACTTTCCAAAACTAGGGAAAGGTACAAATATCCAGGTATAGGAAGATTGAATGTCACCAATCAGATTCAACCCAAATAAGTCTACCTCAAGAAAAATTGTAATCGAGCTCACAAAGGTCAACGACAAAGAGAAAATCCTGAGAGCAACATAAGAAAAAAAGAAAATAATACATAAGGGAAGCCCAACTTTCCTGCCAGCAGACTTCTCAGCAGAAACCTTATGGCCAGTAAGGAATGAGATGATATATTCAAAGTGGAAAGGAAAAAAATGTCGACTGATAATATTATACCCAGCAAAACTTTCCTTTAGAAATGAAAGACAGATAAATACTTCCTCAGACAAACAGAATCTGAAAGAATTTACCACAACCAGACATGCAGTACAAGAAATGTTAAAGAAAGTTATTTAAGTTGAAAAGAAAAAGGTGCTAAGGTGCAACAGAGAACATCCAAATGTTCAAAGCTCACTTAAGTGTGTATACACACACACACACACACACACACATACATACACACAAACTCAGAATATTTTAATACTGCAAACATGAAGTATAAACATTTTCGTATCTCTAGCAAGAGTACTAGAACACAATTAGTAAAAATAATTGCATCGATTTGTCAAGTGACAGGCAGTAGAAAAAGATATAAAGCAGAACATCAAAAATCCAAATGTTGGGGGAGGACAGGGATAAAGTGCAGAGATTTTTGTAAAATACATTTTTATTGTTCTTTTCTTTATTTGCGTTTGTTTCTTTTTATATCCTCACAAGCAAAATCAAGTTGCTATTAGCCGAACAAAAGTTGTTATAACGAAAAGATTTTTTTTTAAGTTTCATGGAAACCACAAAGTCAGACCTTTGAGAAATCAACTAAAAATCATAAAAAGCAATAAACTGAAACATACTACTGGACAATGTTTGTAATCAGAAAGGTAGAGAGCTAAAGAGGAAGAAAAGAACTAAAATAAACAAACAAAAACTGGAAAACTGATAACCAAATGCCAATAGTTAATTACCTCAAATGTAAATAAATTAAATTCTCCAATTGAAAGACATACAATGTCTGAATGCATAAACAAACTTCCAACTATATGCTGCTTACAAGAAACTGACTTCATCTGTAAAGACATGCATAGACTGAAATTGAAAATATTGAAAAAGATATCTCATTCAAATGGAAACCAGACGAAAGTAGGAGCAGCTATACTTATATCAGACAAAATAGACTTTAAATTTAAAGCTGTAAAGTGAGACAAAGATGGTCATTATACATTGATAAAGGAGTCAATATACCAAGAAGATATGTAAATTGTAAATTTATATGCTCCCAACATAGGCACACCTAAAAATATAAAGCAAATATAAATAGACCTAAAGGGAGAGATAGACTTTAGTACAATAATAGTAAGGAACTTTAACATCTCACTTTCAGTAATGGAAATATCCTCCACCAAAGGATTAACAAAGAAACAAAAACTTTTAAGACAAAGCTTTCTAGACAAACGGACCTAACAGGCATCTTCAGAACATTTCACCAATAGCTGCAGAATACACATTCTTCTCAACAGCATGTGAAACATTCCTGAAGATAGATCATATACTAGGCCACAAAACAAGTCTCAAAAAATATTTTTAAAGGAAATCATATCAAATATCTTTTCCAACCACAATGCAGTAAAACCAGACATCAATAGCAAGAAGTTAGAAAACCATAATATTTAGAAATTAAACAACATGCTCCAAACTATTGGGTCAAGGAAGAAATTAAGAATGACATTTAAAAATCTCTAAATACAAATGATAAAGGGAACACAACAGGATACAGCAAAAGCCATACTAAGTGGAAAATTTATACCAATTAATGCCTACATTAAAAAGAGAGGGAGATGGAGAGAAAATATCAAATAAACAACCTAATGATACAACTCATAGAACTAGAAAAACAAGAACAAACCAAACTCAAAGTAAGTAGAAGAAAAGAAATAATAAAGATCAGAGCAGAAGTAAATAAGAAATGAGACTAAAAAGACAACACAAAAGATTGAAAAGAATTATTGGTTTTTTGAAAGAAAAAGTAAAATTGCCAAACCTTTAGCAGGCTGACTGAGGTAAAAAAATAAGACACAAATTAATAGAATCAGAGATGAAAAAGGAGTCATTACCACTGACACCACAGAAATGCAAAGGATGATTAGAGACTATTCTAAACAACTGGACAGCAACTAATTTAAAGATCTAGAAGAAATAGATAAATTCCTGAACATTACCACAATTGAATCATAAAGAAATAAAAATCTGAACAGAACAATAACAAATAACAAGATTGATTCAATAATAAAAAGTTTCTCATCAAAGAAATGTCTAGGATTAGATGTCTTTACTCCTAAATTCTACCAAACCTTTAAAAAAGAACTAATTCTACTAAATATCTTTTCAAAAATTTAAAGGGAGGAAAGTCATCCAAAGTCTTGCTATGAGTCCAGCACTCTCTAGTTTTATCACAGATGAGAAGGTCAGGTGGCATCTCTTAATTCTCACAGGCAAGAGTATTATGTGTCTACAATAGACAGCAAAGATGGAATGAGCCAGGAATTCCTAGTTCACAGGGATCTATGGTAATATCTAAAAGATTGTATTACTTTATTAAGGATTTTTCAGGCAAATATGTCATTTTTAAACTAAACTTCTAAACTCATTTCAAATGCCCCATTTGGTTATTGGTCAGTTTGACTGCCTACTTACTCCTTTTTTTGAATTTATGTTACTAAAATAAACACATTCGTATAATGAGTGATTCATATGAATAAAATCAATACCCATTTTTGGACACTTAGAAAGTTCTCCCAATTGCAAACCACTGTTGAAAGAAATTAAAGAGGACTCAAGAAGATGGAAAGATATCCCATGCTTTTGGATTGGAAGAATTAACATTGTGGAAATGTCCATACTACCCAAAGCGATCTACAGATTGAGTTCAATCCCCATCAAAATTCCAATGGCACGCTTCTCAGAATTCATCCAGAATGGGGAAAAGATGACACCTTTTGTCTTAAAAAAATGGAACCAGACAGGAATGTCCATTCTCACCACTCCTACTAATGAACATAGTATTGGAAGCACTATCCAGTGGAATCAGGAAAAAGAAAGAAGTAAAGGACATCCATATTGGAAAACACAATGTCAAACTGTTCATATTTGCAGATGACATGATCCTATATGTAGAAAAACCCAAAGACACCTAAAAAAAAACAAAAAAAGAAAGAAAAAACTGTTAGGCTGATAAACAATTTCAGTAAAGTTGCAGGATACAATATCAACATTCAAAAATCAGTAACATTTTAAACTTCAACAATGAGCTAGCAGAAACAGAAATCAAGAAAGCAAGCCAATTTGCGATAGTCACCAAAAAATAAAGTTAACCAAGGATGCGAAATATCTCTACAATGAGAACTACAAATCACTGCTGAAAGAAATTAAAGAGGACACAAAAAATACAAAGACATCCCATGCTTTTGAATTGGAAGAATTGAAATTGTGAAAATATCCATACTACCCAAAGTGATCTACAGATTCAATACAATCCACATCAAAATATTAATGAAATTCTTTAAAGAAATCAAAATAAACAAACAAACAAAACAAAACACAATTCTAGCATTCATGTGGGACAGAAAAATACCTCAGATAGCCAAAGCAATCCTGAATAACAACAACAACAAAAATAAAGCTGGACATACAACTGTACCTGACTTCAAATTATATCACAAAACTTTATTAAACAAGACAGTATAGTAATGGCATATAAACAGACACATGCATAATTGAAACAGTATAGAGAACACAGATATTAACCCACATGTTACCAGCCAACTGATCTTTGACAAAGACTCCAAGAACATACATTGTGGAAGAGACTGGCTCTTTAATAAATGGTGCTGTGATAATTGGACATCATATGTAGAAGAATGAATCCAGACACATACCTCTCACCATATACTAAAATCAACTCAAAATGGATTAAAGACTTAAATATAAGACTGGAAATTATAAAACTCATAAAGAAAAAGAGGAAACACTTCAGGAAGTAGGACTGGGCAAAGATTTTATGAATATGACCCCCAAAGCACAAGCAACAAAAGGAAAAACAAACATGTGGGATTATATCAAACTACAAAACTTCTGCACAGTGAAAGAAACAACGAAAAGAGCCAAAAGACAACCTACAGAATAGGAGAAAATGTTTGAAAACTCTACATCTGACAAAGAATTAATATCAAGAGTATCCAAAAAACTCAAAGAACAGCAAACAAACAAACAAACAAAACAAAAACAAAAACACACAATTGAAAAATGGGCAAAGGATCTGAGTAGGCATTTCTCTAAGGAAGACGTACAAATGGCCAACAGACACATGAAAAAATGCTCAGTATCACTTAGCAATCAGAGAAATGCAAATCAAAGCCACATCAAGATATCATCTCACCCCAGTTAGACTATTATCAAAATGATGGAGAACAACAAATGCTGGGGAAGATGCAGTAAAAGAGAAACCATTCTAGGCTGTTGGTGGGACTATAAATTGGTTCAGCTATTATGGAAAATGGTATGGGGCTTCCTTAAATGAATTCAGATAGAACTGCCATACATTCCAGCAATTCTACTTCTGGGAATATACCCAAAGTAATGGAAATCATTGTGTTGAAGGGATACCAGGACTGTCATGTTTATTACAGCTCTATTTTCTATAGCCAAGAGTTGGAGTCAACCTAATTGTCCACCATCATGTGAATTCATAAGGAAAATGTGGTGTATTTATACAACGGAATATTCTCTGCCATAAAAAGGAATGAAATACTGCCATTCACATCAACATGGATGAATTTAGAGAAAATCATGTTAAGTGAAATAAGCCAAGCACACAAAGAGAAATACCAAATGTCATCACTTATATGTGGGAGCAAAAAAATAAATAAATAAAAGAAAGAAGCAAAGAAAAAAACAACAATTACAATAATACGCTGAACTTTCAAAAGAAGGGAACAGAACTGAAGGTTCTACAGGTGGGAAAGTTTGAGAGGGAGAGGGTAAGGGAAGATATTGGTAAAGGGACATGGGAATTGATCACATTGTTTAATGTTGAATATACTAAATTGTCCTGATTTGAACATCACATATTGCACATGTATTAGTATCCAATGCTGTACCCCACATATATGTACAATCAACTATGTTTCAATAAAAAGTAAATTAAAAAATATTTGACATGAAAATATCAGTAGCATATTTATACTCCAACAATGAACTAGCAGAAAAAGAAATCAATAAATCAATCCCATTTGCAATAATTAGGATCAAAATAAAATACCTAGGAATCAATTTAACCAAGGAGGTGAAAGATCTGTACAATGAGGACTACAAATCAGTACTGAAAAAAATTAAAGAGGACACAAAAAGATGGAAAGACATTCCATGCTCTTGGATTGGAAGAATTAACATTGTGAAAATGTCTGTACTACCCAAAGTGATCTACAGATTCAATAAAATCCCCCTCAAAATACCAATGACATTCTTCACAGAAATAGAAAATAAAAAAAATCCTAATACATTTATGGAACAACAAAAAACTCCAAATAGCCAAAGTAATAGTAAACAATATATATATATAGATATACATGTATATGTGTATGTGTGTGTGTGTGTGTGTGTGTACATATATACCCAGAGGCATAACTCTACCTGAGTTCAAGTTATACTGCAAAGTAATAGTAATTGAAAACAGCATGGTACTGGCATAAAAAAAGCCATTTGGACCAATGGAACAGAAGAGAGAACCCAGAAATCAATCCATATACTTATAGCCAAATGATTGTTGACAAATGCACCAGGAACATAGTTGATGATAAGACTGCCTCTTCAATAAATGCTGCTAGGAAAACTGGACAACCATAAATAGAAGGATAAAAGTAGACCATACCTGTCATGTTATACCAAAATCAATTTAAAATGGATTAACAACTTAAATATAAGGCCCAAAACTATAAAATTTGTAGAAGAAAACAGAATAAACACTTCAGGGAGTAGGACTGGGCAAAGACATTATGAAGAAGACCCCAAAAGCAAGGGCGACAAAAGAAAGAAATAAACAAATGTGATTGTATTAAACTAAAAATCTTCTCCACAGGAAAAGAAAAACAGCAAAAAGTCAGCCTACAGAATGGGAGAAAATATGTGCAAACTATGCATCCAACAGGAGATTAATATCTAGAATATATATTCAAATAACTAACTCAAATAACTTAGTACAAAAACAAAGTAACGCACTTAAAAAATGGGCAAAGAAGCTGAATTGTCATTTCTCAAAGGAAAGTATGCAAATGGCCAACAGACACATGAAAAAATGCTCAACATCACTAAGTAACAGGGAATTGCAAATCAAAACCACTTTGAGATATCTCACTCTAGTTAGACTGGTTATAATGAAAAAGACAGAGAATAACAAATGCTGGCAGGATGTAGCAAAAGGGAGACACTCCTGCACCTTTGCTGAGACTGTGAATTATTGCAGCTATTATGGAAAATAGTATGGAGGTTCCTTAAACAACTACAGATAAAACTGCTATATAATCCAGCAATTCCACTGCTGGGTATATACCCAAAACAATGGAAGTCATCATGTTGAAGGGATCCCTACACCCCATGCTTATTGCAGCTCTATTTGCAATAGCCAAGAGTTGGAACCAACCTAAATGTCCATCTTCAGATGACTGGATAAGGAAAATGTGGTATATTTATCCAATGGAATACTACTCTGCAATGAAAAAGAATGAAATTCTGCCATTCACAGCAACATGGATGAATTTAGAGAAAATCATGTTAAGCGAGATAAGCCAGGCACAGAAAGAAAAATAACACATGTCCTCATTCGTAAGTCTCTCATAATAAAAAAAGGAAGAAAGATACACCAATCACTATAATACAGTGAACTTTAAAAAGGAGAAAACAGAACTGAGATTACGAGAAGTGGGAAAGGGAGAGGGGGAAGGAGGGAAGGGGAAATTGGTAAAGGGTGATGAAAATCGATTACATTTCACAATGCTTTGCGTACTAATTATCCTGATTTGAGCATGACATATTGCTTACTGGAATTGATATTCAACACTGTATCCCCACAGATATGTAGAATCAACTATGTTTCAATTTTTTAAAAATCAGAATAAAAAAAAAAAAAAAAAAAAGAACGACAGAAAAAGCTGCCACTTGTATCTTAATCCCGGTGAGCTCTCATTGCCATTTTGTTTGTTTAGAAGATAGGGACATCATCAATTTTAGTTACACTTTTGCCTTTGAATGTTGAACCTTATGCAAGCCACAAAGCCTACTCTGATTTAGAACGTGGTTGATCACATGTGTGCAGGCTACAGTTAAAGTCAAGTCATCTTATTCTCTGTGAAAATCTCCACGCTCCTGCCTAAGTACATATAGTATGTCATAGAAATTTAGCATAACAAGTTTCAAATACAACTTTTATCAAGATTTCAGCAATCATTTATAATAAATTTTTACTTTTCTTCCTCTGAATACTGCTGTTTCTGGGGTCACAGGCCCACCAAAACAATGCTCTAGCAACATAGTGTTGTGACTGTCAGATGGAGAAAAATAGCCATTGTCCTGATGTAGATCAAACTCTGTGGGGCCTTACGTGGTGTAAGAAGTAAGAATGAAGGCCAGAGCAACTCGGAGGTGGGTGAGAAATAGAACTTGCTACTCAGATTTCCATCAGGAAACAGAAATTATAGTGAAGCGGGGTGTCTGAGCTGAGATTTATTAAAGACTATGTACAAAGAAATGGGCAAGATTTGGGAAGCAAATTAGAAGTTTGCTGAACCCCCCTCATAGAAAGGTTAAGAAGTTTTGCCCACTCATCTTTCTAGAGAAATGTGGAGATGCAGTAGCTCCCAGACCTCACCCAGATGGGCTGTACAGAGAAGGTCATCTAAAAGGTGACCCTGCCAGAGGGGAGAGCCAAGAGGCACAGAACAGCAAGCTTGAACAAAGTAAATAACATTCCTCTGCTCTTGTACTCTCCAACGCCTGGGAGGGGCACACTTCTTGGTTCTTGGGAAATAGACTGAGACGGAAATAGGCATTCAGGAAGTTTACTGGGGAGCGCACTTGGGACCAACCCCTGTGGAGTGAATGAAGAAGAACTGGCCAAAGGAAAAAATTAGACCGTGAATCTGTTACAGTGAAGGCCTTGGCTCTCCCTGGGAGGACCTCTGAGATGGGCTTTCTGAGTTGTCCTGCAGTAGGGCAAGTGGTTTTGCCTTTGTGTCCCCATAGAGGCATTGACTGGATGTGGATTGCCCCTAAGAAGTGAGCATGACCTTGGATTAGGTAGTTTTCTTCGCCCAAGGACAATGCCTTGAGAGAGACTTAGCTGAGAGAGCTGTCAGACACTAATACTCCTAGCAGCTGGGGAAACAAGTACAAGCATACTTCAAAAAGATCATGAAAAAATGCACTTAAGAGATAATACAAATATTTTCATGAACTTTTTGAAATACCTTGGTACTTAGGTTCTGATGGGGGAGAGGGAATGTGAAGAGCACAGAATCATGTACAGTACACCTCATGAGACCAAGTCAATCTGAGGTCAGAGTGAAGGGGGCCTTTTAACACCGTTCACACAAATTTAGCTCCTGTCCTGTAAAGCAGGTAGATCATGTGATAGGACTCACAAAAGACATCTAGCAACAATGTCCAGGTGACCCGAAATATGGTTTCATGGAAATTCTAGTTCCAGCACAAAGGTACATCACGTTTTGGAATTTGCCCACTAAGAGCATGGGGGCATGGGAAATTCAAAGCATACAGTTGCAGCCTTAGCTTTTGTATCTAATATATGTTAAAGAAAGCACAAATTTTCCTCTAAAACAGAGCACTCCCTAGTGTAAGCTCAGACTCCATAAACATCTTTCAAAATATCTAAGGATTTTGCTCTGTTATACGGCTATAAATCACTTGGTAAAATAATTGGCATATAGCAAATACATATACTTTTTGTGGTATGTGGAACCCTTTCTCTAAGGGACCTGGTCTATGTTTCATGTAATGAGCTTTCAGACTGAAAACTCGTTCAAACAGGAGAGAAGTTGATGGATTATGATTTGTTCCATAATGGGACTGACAGCAGTCTTCCACTCCCAGACTATTTTATTTTTGTTGGTTCTATTAATCAAGCCATACCTCTGCTGCTTTCTTCATTTTGTGCTAATATAAAAGAATACCAAACTGTGTAATTTACAAAGAACAGAAACTTATTTTGTCACAGCTCTGGAGTGGGGGAAGGTTAAGAATAAGGTGCCTGCATCTGGCAAGGTCCTTCTTGCTGCATTCTCTCATAGCGAAAGGTAGATGGCAAAGATGAGAAAGAGGGGGCCAGACTCTTCCTTTTATAAAGGCATTCATTCTATCCGTGAGGGAAGAATCCGCAAGGCCTAATCACCTCTTAAAGCTACCACATTTTAATACTCTTACAGTGGCAATGAAATTTCAACATGAGTTTTGGGGGAACAAACATTCAAACTATAGCACTCTAATAGCTACACATATATCTCGCCCTAAGAATGCCGTGGTCCACTTGCTTTATTGCCATTTATTAAGGGCAAACTGCCCATTTTATAAAATAGATTCACCTTGACTCTAAAGTGTATAGCAATAAATGTCTACTGTTAATACAGAATTTTTTTTATCCCCACTGATATACGGAGCTTTGGTTTCACAGCACCACCGTTTGCCATTGATCTTGGTCAAAATGGGCAACCATGTATGAACTACTCAATGATTTCTGTCCTCTCCTCCAGAATGCATTCCCTAATACTCTGTTTTCTCCTGGAAAGCATGGTCAGCTGGCCATGTATAATATGCAGTTTTACTTTGACCATGGCTCTGCAATGTCTTTATCTCTAATCAAAGAGTCCATAATGGTGAATCTGGCATTGTCATTTCACCTACTATAAGTTGTGATGATTAGTTTCATGTGTCAAGTTTTTTCAACTGTAGTACCGATATATTAAATCAAACTTTAATCTAGGTTTTGTTGTAAAGGTATTTTGTACCCATGGTTAATATCTGCAATCAGTTGACTCTAAACAAAGGTCACTGTTAGTAAGGTCTGTGGTTCTTATCCATACAGTTAAAGCCCTTGAGAATAAAACTAATGTTTTCCTTTAAGGAGAAATTTTGCCTCTAGACTATGGCCTTGAATCCTGCTGAATATCTGGTCTTCCAGGCTGCTCTAAGGATGAACAAGTCCACATAATCATGTGAGCCAAATTGCTTTAAATAAATATCTTTACATATCTATAGCTATATAATCTTTATCTGTATCTGCATATATCCTATTGGCTCTATTTCTCTGGACAGTTCCAAGAATTATGGTTGACATTTCTCACAGGCACAAAAAGACACTCCAGCATCCTATTAGAATTGTTACCAAGAGTCCTTGTCTTGAAATTAAGTCCAGACTCATAAAAAATGCCTTGATATAAAACATTTCCTTTCATCTAATACTTTAGCAGCAAAAAACCTACCACTAGTTCTTGCCAGTAAACATCTGAACTCATTTGAGTATAATCCTTTTCCTCAAGAAAGGCTAGACAGCAATGCCAGCATCTTTAGCTTGCTTGACACACTGGGGTGACTGGTTGCTGGTCACCCTACCCTAGCCCCATCCATGGAAACCTGGAGGGAGAGTCCTACGTGGAGAAGCCTGGATATTTGCTAGATAGAGAGTCCATGAAATTGGCAGAAGAAGTTCTCACCTTTGAGATAGTCTTGGAGCATGGGAACCTCAGGAGCCGAGGGATGCATGCCGACAGATGACAGGAGTGCAGGGTGCCATCACTTGGGTGGTCTCCAAGTACTGCAGTCACCGCAATGATGCATGTGGTCTAACAGAGCCACTGCTATAGCCACCACTGCTGTAAATGCAGCCAGCCACTACTGCCCGTTGCAAGGGTAGCCCACAACCAGAGTAGCAGCCGCTGGTGCTGCTGAGGCCACCAGTGCTGTGCACAGCTGACTGCTCGATTGCATTGACACCAGGAGGGTCACTAGCAGAGCCCAGGTAAAGAGGTGAGTGAATGTAGACCCATGACCCAGTTGCACAGCCAACAGGGGAATTACACTAACTCCCAATGTAGGACACTTGGGAGTGGGAGGTATGTGTGTAGCCGATGAGACTGCATTGATTCAGGGAGAGACACATGAAGATCCCCAGAGAGTACAGAAACCCGCGATAGTCAATTAAAGTAAGGATGAAAATTCTCAACCACCACCAACCCATCCTCCAACAAGGGGAAGCAAAGACTCAAGAGGAGCCTCTGCCTGTTGGAAAGAGGAAAAAGAAACCCTGCCCAGGTCATCGATTCAAACTGAGGACCTACAGTGTACTCCAGTGAACCCATGAAGGTCAATGAAACTAGCTGGGGTGTGAACTGGCCCACGCAGGGTCACACACCCTAACCAAAGAACAACATGGCACTCAGGTACTTCTCCCAAGAACAGAAGACATTGCCCAAATGATTGGTGACCCAGCGCAGTGTCACTAACCTCAGCAAGGAGTAACTAAGTGCTCAGAATTACTTTGGCTATTCAGGGTCTTTTGTTATTCCATATGAATTTTAGGATTTTTTTTTCTATTTATGTGAAGAATGTCATTGTTATTCACAGGGGGTTGCACTGAATTTGTACATCACTTTGGGTAGTATGGACATTTTCACAATGTTGATTCTTCCAGTTCAAGAGCATGAAATGTCTTTTCATTTTTTTGTATCCGCTTTAATTTATTTCAACAGTGATTTGTAGTTCTTGCTGTAGAGATCTTTCACCTCTTTGGTTAACTTTATTCCTGGGTGTTTTATTTTTTTGGTGACTATTGGCTAGATTTCTCAGTTTCTTTTTCTATTAGTTCGTTGTTAGAGTATTAAAATGATACTGATTTTTGCCTGTTGATTTTGTATCCTGCAATTTTACTAAAATTGTTTATCAGGTCTTTGACTGTTTTTGTAGAGTCTTTCGGCTTTTCTATAAATACAATCACAACATCTGAAAACAGGGACAATTTGACTTCATCTTTTCCAGTATGGATGCTGTTTATTTCTTTTTGTGCTTGATAGCTCTGGCCAGTATGTCCAATACTATGTTAAATAGGAATGGTAAGAGTGGGAATCCTTGTCTTTTTCCCTTTCTTAACAGAAAAGCTTTCAACTTTTCCCCATTCTGGATGATACTGGCAGTGAGTTTGTCACATATGGCTTTTACTGCATTAAGATACTTTCCTTCTATACCTATTTAACTGACAGTCTTTATCGTGAAGAGGTGTTAATTTTTTTTCAAATACTTTTTCTGCATTTATTTAGATAATCATATGGTTTTTCTCCCTGATTTTGTTAATGTGTCGTATCATATTTATTGACTTGCATCGGTTGAACCATTCTTGCATCTGTGGGATGAATCCCACCTGTTCATGGTATATAGTTTTGTTTTGTTTTTTTGATGTGTTGCTGTCTTCCATTTGCTAACAATTTGTTGAGGATTTTCCATCTATGTTCATCAAAGATATTGGCCTGCAGTTTCTTTTTTGTTGTATTTCTGTCTGGTTTTAGTATCAAGGTGATGCTGGCCTCATAGAATGAGTTTGGGAGAATGGCCTGTGTTTCAATTTTTTGGAATAGTTTGAAGATAATTGGTATTAATTCCGCTTTAAAGGTTTGGTAGAATTCAACAGTAAAGCCATTTGGTCTTAGGGTTTACTTTATAGGGAGATGGCTGATTACTGTTTCAATCTTGATGCTTGATTTGATGTGTTCAGGTTTTCTATGTTTTCTTGGTTCAGTCTTGGTAGTTTCTATGTATCCAGAAATTTATTCATTTCCTCCAGGTTTTCAAATTTATTGGTGTACAACTGTTTATAATAGTCTCTAATGATTTTTTGTATTTCTCTGGTATCATTTGTAATAGTTGGGGACTAGAACACCCCTTTCTCAGCATTGGACAGTTTATCCAGAAAACAAATTAACAGACAAACACAAGATTTAAACTACACTTTAGACCAACTACACCTGGCAGATATCCACATAACATTTTATCCAACATCTATAGAGTATACATTATTCTCATCAGCACATAGCACATTCTCCAGGTCAGACCACATGTTAGGTAATGAATCAAGTATCAGCAAATTTTGAAAAACTGAAATCATTTCGAGTATCTTTTCAGACTTCATTGACTAGAAGTCAATAGCCAATGAAAATCTGGAAAGGATATAAATACATGGAAATTAAACAACATGCTTCTGAATAACCTATGAGTCCAAGAACAAATTAAATAGGTAATCAAAAAAAATTCTTGAAACTAATGAAAATAAAAACACATCTTACCAAAACCTGTGGGATACTCAGAAAGCAGTACTAAGAGGGAAGCTTATTGCAACAAATGTATCAAATGAATAGAAAGAATTCAAATAAACAACCTAACACTACACCTCAGAGAACTAGAAAAACAAGAACAATCCAACCCTGAAATTCATAAACAGAAAGCAATAATTAAGATCAGAGCAGAACTAAATGAAATAGAGACCCTGAAAATAATACAAATGCTCAATGAAACAAAAAGTTGTTTTTCTTTGAAAAGATAAACCAGATAGACAAACCGTTAGGTAGCATGACTAAAAAAGAAGTGAGAAGACCCAAATAACAAAAATCAGAAATGAAAAAAGAGGTGGCTTTTTCCAGCAACCATTCTGTGAGATGGAATTTTAGAAATCTTCTTTTTACAGTTGTAAAATCTCAGAATTATAAACAAAGTCATAGAAAATCCTAATGTCACAGTTTTCATAAAAGATGGAACAAGGGTTTAAGAGTATCTGGCAATAGAAACTATTTAGACCAATAACAACAGCAAAATACCCTAAAAGAATCAGGAAAAGTAGCCTCAAATAAAAGTGAACTGAAGCAAGTGGACTGAATACTACTGTCACTTTTGTTGCTACTATAATTGGTTTTCTTAGAAAGAGACAAACAAATAACATATAAAAATAAGATTAATTTTGTTATATAGATACAAACCAACTGATATTTACAATGCAGCAGCAATTCTGTCAAAATTAGTTAAACCAGGAGAAATAATAGCTGAATTCTACCATGGGCTTTATTTCAACTGTTGTCTTTGACAAGTAGGCTCTCAATGTGACACTGCTTAATCTTCCTGTCCTATTAAAGTTTAGACAATTAATGTCAGAACCACATTACTTTACTCATCAGTGTATTTTAACATCATTATTCCTTTCTAAGAATAATTTATTTACATTGTAGTTTTCTCCTAAATGATTCCTATTTGAATGACTCATAGATTTCCAAAAGCATGTAGGAACTATACTGAAATTCTGGAATCTGTAAAACATCTGCTTCAACACCTTCAGCATTCAAAGCATCAGACTTATACAGCCCTGGTATGTTATTAAGAGAGCATTTTCAGCCAAGGATGGCAATAGGCTGCATATGTCTATATCTATATCTGTCTGCCTGTCTGTCTATCTATCTATCTGTCTGTCTGTCTGTCTATCTATCTATCTATCTATCTATCTATCTATCTATCTATCTATCTATCTATCTATCTATCTATCTGTATGTACCCACCCCTTAATAGTACACTCTGGACAGTGATATAAATAAAGCAGACATAACCAGACTAGAAGATATTTTCTCCACACAAAGAGGTACATGAAGACAATACTGCTCAAGTAGGATGTAGATAGATAGCCTGTTGGGGGTTCATCAGTTTTATCTTATGTATTTCCTATTAATCTAATATTTAATCATTTGCATATTAATTTTGAACTCCAGAAAATCCATAGTTATTAAAAGACAAATGCTGCATGATTTCATTTATATGAGGCTCCTAGAGTAGTAAAATTTATAGAGATAGAAAGTACAATGGAGGTTGCCAGGGGCTGGGGGCAGGGGAGAATAGGCAGTTATTGTTCAATGGGTACAGAGTATCTGTTTCGAGAAATGAAAAGAGTTGCAGAGAGAGATATTTTCAATGGTTGCACAACAATGCAAATTTAGTAATGCCACTGTACTGACTGTGTGCTAAAAAATGGTTAATATGGAACAAAAAACTAATTTAAGAAACTTGCTCAACACCCTATAGTTACTAAATTACCAGTTGGTTTTTAAATAGGTTTAAAATTTTAATCAGCCTTCAACAGAGAGAAGTTGAAATAATGGGGAAAGAGAAGTCTTCAATTAAAGAACTGAGTTAGGAGGTTTTTGAGGCCCTTCAAGAAAGTGATGCTCAGGGCCATAACTAGGGGTTTCATAGAGTTACTAGGTGTAGATTGCATGTTGGAGACATGACCGTATCCTTGAAAATGAATTAGCATCCAAATCTCTGTAGCTATAGCCATATTATTCAACAAACTAGAAAAGTTGAAGTACAAGCAGATCACAGATTAAAATGTCTTTAAATATTTAAATATTCTCAATGATTGAAAAGAAATTCATCGATGTCTATGGTTGGATAAAGAACTAAGTTTTAATGCCTTTACTTGGTAAATATGTATTAGTGTGACTTTGAGAATAAACAGTCTTGTTATGGCAAAGTACCTTAATGAGAGTGTTCATTTATCATTACAGTCCTTTAGAAGAAAACATTCAAGAAGGTCATTATTGTTTTCAATGTGCAATACTTCAAAGTACAACTAAATGTACTAACAACTCCAAATTAAGTTATGCTTCCACCTCAGACTTAGTTTCCAGGTGTGAGAACTGTACCTGAGAGTATAAGTCCTTTTGTTTGGATTAGTCAATGTCAGGGAAATTTCAGCGAATTTAGATATGTTAGAGATATGTAACCTTTATTATTTAGTAACAAGCTTTAACATCATTAAAATATTGATTTAATTCACCTTCTAAGAATATTGACTATGCATGATATAAGGCAAGCAAAATATAAATGACAAAGTATGTGAAAGTTTGTGAATAATTGTTTTCTTAACCATTTATTTTGGGATCAGATTTGTTACTTGCAATTTACAAATAATTCATTATGCCAATTAATCAGTATTCAACCTGAGAATTTGTCACAAAGGCCTTAAAAATGAGAAAAAGTTAAAGTTAATTTTATGTTCAAGTTCAAGCATTTTGCAGAAGCCAGATGAAGGATTTGAAATAGGTTTCATAATTTTCACACAAGTGCCTTTCAAGAAATACGTAATTCACTTGGAGCATTGTAAATAATGAAAATGCTCTCATCTATTGCTCCAGTTGCAGTACCACTCCCGTTTAAAATCATGGAAAATGGGAACATTATCACATATTTTATTCTTCTAGGACTCTTTAATGGCAGCAGAAGCCACCAATGTCTGTTCATGGAGGTTCTGACAATTGCTTTCACCTCCCTTATGGGCAGTGCCCTCATGCTTCCCCTGACTTACAGGGACCACCAGCTCCACAAGCCCCTGTGCTTCCTCCTGAGACAACTCTCCTTCATAGACCTGATGCTGGTTTCCACTACCTTCTGACTAGGTGACCAGAAAGAAGTCCATACCCTCTGCTGATTGTGGGTTGCAGATTTTCTGCTTGGTTACTCTATGTGGTGGATAGTGCTTCCTCCTGTCAGCCATGTCCTATGACTGTCATATGGCTGTTTGCCAGCCCTGCAATACCACATCCTCAGGAGCTGGCCGTTATACCTGAGAATGACTTTGGGGTGTTGGTTCCTGAGGTCATCTGATGGGCTCATGCAGGTTGTTGCTACTGTGAGCCGCCCATTTTGTGGTGCACACGAGATCGACAGTTTCATCTGTGAGTCCTCCACGCTGGTGCGTTTGGCTTGCAGTGACATGTTTGTCTTTGAGTATGTCACATACCTCTGCTGTATGTTAATGTTTCTGGTCCCCTTTTCCGTCATTCTGACCTATAGTCACATCCTCACTGCTGTTCTGCACATGCATCCTACGGAAGCTTGCAAGAAGGCTTTTGCCACCTGCTCGTCACATTTGGCTGTGGTGGGACTCTTTTATGGATCTGCCATTATTATCTACATGTACTTTATTTAAAAAATGAATGAATTGATTAATATTCCAAATCACTCTCATATTTCTGGACATTTTTCAAAGTTTCCCTATTACCTAATTATTTCTAAACACATATAGTCTCCCTATATAGATTGTATGATGCTTGAGAACAGGAATTACATATCATCACCTCCATGGTCAATTAAGAGTTCCCCTAAACTGTTACATATAGAACCTACAGATATAACAGGGTTGGCTGATAATGTGTGGAATCATAAGCCAGGTAAGATGGGAACACTTGTGTTCTTTTTTTTTTTTTTGTCGTTTTTTCGTGACCGGCACTCAGCCAGTGAGTGCACTGGTCAGTCCTATATAGGATCCGAACCCGTGGCGGGAGCGTCGCCGCGCTGCCAGCGCAGCACTCTACCAAGTGCGCCACGGGCTCGGCCCAACACTTGTGTTCTAGTAGCATGTTGCTGAAGCCTATGTTGCTGCTATGGCCTATGGATGGAAGTTATCCTCACTAAGGGAACATGTTGAAGATCAAGTGCATAGACTGTATGGCAAGTGACCCTGAAGGCCTAGACCGTAAGGAAAGTAGGAAAAGTTTAGTAAGGCTCTCTCACTTCACATCTGTTACAAATGTGCAAGATTCAGCACATTCACTAGAAACAAGTTATAAAAGTAGTGCAGCTCTGCATGTGGGCCCATTTACTGATTCAGCATGTTTGCTGTAGTTACATTATGCACTTGGCTTGTGGCCGCTATTGTGTACTAAGTGTAAAGGTACCTGCTCTGAACAGCTGGACAGCAGAGCAGCAGAGAGAATGACAGAACATGGAGAGGATAGCAAAGCACAGAGGGTCAGTGGAGTAGAGCTTGAGCTTGTGTCTGAGAAGAAAGCATGTCTGTGAAGCTTACATCTGAAGAATAAAGTATGTCTACCTTGCATAAAGCTGCCAGGATCTTCTTTCAACTGTCTGACTCATGACCTGCACAGGAAGGGGAATAAGGATCTGAGATTCCTCCTTGACAAATCTTATCCTGTATACCTCGATTATGACAAAATAGATCCAATTGTAGAAATGTATTATACTTTAAACTTCCATTTACAGGCTACTCTTGTGATCTTGTGTTTGTACCTCATGTCCCCCACCCAATTATCTCCAACCCCCCCCCGACTGAGGTGAGGTGATATCTCAAAGTGATTTTGATTTGCATTTACCTGATAATTAGTGATGTTGAGCTATTTTTCATGTACCTGTTAACCATTGTATGTCCTGCTTTGAAAAATGTCTATTTAGCTCCTTTGCCCATTTTTAGATTGGATTATTTGTTTTTTGTTTTGTTTTGTTTGTTTGTTTGTTTTTACTGTAAGGTTGTTTGAGCTCTCTGTATATTCTGGATATTAATCCCTTGTTGGATGTGTAGTTTGCAAATACTTTCATTCTAGAGGTTGTCTTTTCAATCTCTTGTTTCTTTTGCTGTGCAGAAGATTTTCAGTTTGATAAAACACCACTTTTTTTTTTTTTTTCTTTTTTGTCTGTGCTTTTGGGACCTTATTCATGAAGTTTTTTCCAGTTTTTTCTAGGATCTGGATCCTAGAGTGTTTTACCTATGTTTGCTTCAATGAGTTTTAAAGTTTGAGTTCTTATATTTAAATTTTTAATCCATTTGGAGTTGATTTTTGTATATGGTGAGATACACAGTTCAAGTTTCAGTCTTCTACAAATGGATATACAATTTTCCCAGCATCATTTATTGAAGAGGCTCTCCTTTCCCTATTGTATGTTCTTGGTGCCCTTGTTGAAGACCAGTTAGCTGTAAATACATCAATTATTTCTGGATTCTCCATTCAGTTCCATTGGTCCATACGTTTGATTTTATGCCAGTACCATGCTGTTTTGGTTACTACAGATTTGTCATATAACTTGAAGTCAGGAAATATACTGCCTCTGGTTTTACTTTTCTTGCTCAGGATTGCTTTGCCCATTTGTGGTCTTTTATCTTTCTGTGTGAATGTTAGGATTGTTTTTCCTATTTCTGTAAAGAATGTCATTGGTATTTTAATGGAGATCACATTGAATCTGTAGATGGCTTTGGATAGTATACATATTTTCACTTGTTGATTTTTCCAATCCATAAACAAGGAATGTCTTTCCATCTTTTGGTGTCCTTTATAATTTCTTTCAGCAATGATTTGTAGTTCTCTTTTTAGATATCATTAACCTCCTTGGTTACATTTATTTGTAGGTATTTTATTTTATTTTTTGGTGACTATTATAAATGGGCTTGCTTTCTTGATTTCCTTTTCTTCTAGTTTGATGTTTGGGTGTTAATAAATTACTGATTTTTGTGTATTGATTTTGTGTCCTGCAACCTTACTGAATTCATTTATCTGCTCCAAGAGTTTTTTGGAAGAGTCCCTCAGGTTTGCTATATATAGAACATGTCATCTGCAAACCGAGATGACTTGACTTCATCTTTTCCAGTGTGGATGTCTTTTATTTCCTCCTCTTGTCTAATTGCTCTGGAAAGTACTTTCAATGCAATGTTGAATGCGAGTGGTGAGAGAGGCATCCTTGTCTTGTTCCTGATCAAAAAGGAAAAGCTCTCTTAATGATATTTTCAGTGGGTTTGTGGTATATGGCTTTTAGGATGATATTTGCAGTGGGTTTGTAACATACGGCTTTTATTGTGTTGTGATACCATTCTTTTGTACCTAACTTGTTGAGATTTTTAATTATGAAGGAATGTTGGATTATGTCAAATCCCTTTTCTGCATCTGTTCAGATGATCATATGGTTTTTGTTCTTGATTCTGTTGATATGGTGTATTACATTTGTTATTTATTTATTTATTTTTGTTGTTGCTGTTGTTGGAGATACCAGTTTATTCAGCAAGGGTTTATTGATCTCCTGCCAGGAACAAATATTTTGCTTAGTACAAAGGTGATGATATGTAATTCCTGTTCTGAAGCATCATACAATCTATATAGGGAGACCATATGTGTTTAGAAATAATTATATAATACAGCAACTTTGAAAAATGTCCAGAAATATGAGAGTGATTTGGAATATTAATCAATTCATTCATTTTTTAAAAGCACGCAACTCAGTGGTTTCAATATGCTTATCAATTTATGCAACCATCACCACAAGGCAATTTCACAATATTTTCGTCTTCTGAAAAGAAGATGCAGATTAAGTCACTCTCCATTACCCACTCTGCCTAGCCCTTAACAACCAATAATCTATTTTCTGTCTCTATGGATTACCCTATCATCAATTAATTCCTCAACATAAACCGACCGTAAGGGTAGGATTTATTTCTGTACTCTCAAATCTATTCCTATGATTTTTATGTCTACCCCTATGCTTGTATCACATTCTTGATTACTGAAGCTTTGTATTAATTTTTTGTTGTTGTTTTTTGAATAATAATTAGTATATTCAGAATAATTAGTATATTCAATAATATACCCTATCATTGCTATTTGTGGTCCTTTACCCATTCCTTCCTCCCCCCTGCCTTCCTGCTTCTAGTAGCATCAGTTGTCCTTTTGAAAGTTTGATGTATTACTGTGAATGTCATATATTTATTTCTTTATTTTATTTATATGTTTGTTATTTTAGCTCCCACTTATGAGTAAGGGAGTGAGAACATATAGCATTTCTCTCTCTGTGCCTGGCTTATTTCACTTAATATAATTTTCTCTAAGTTTGTCCTTGCTGGTACAAATGACAATATTTCCTTTTTTTTTTTATGGCAGAGTAATATTCCATTGTGCATTTATGCTATCCTTTTTTTATCCAGTCATCTAATGGTGGACATTTAGGTTGGTTCCAACTCTTGGCTGCTGTAAATAGAGCTGTGATAAACATGGGGGTGCAGGCATATCTTCAACATGATGCTTTCCATTTGGGGAGGTATATACACAGCAGTGAAATTGGTAGATCATATGGCAGTTCTATCTGAAGTTGTTTAAGGAATCTCCATACTATTTTCCATAATGGATTTACCAATTCACAGTCCCACCAACAGTGCAGGAGTGTTCCATTTGTTCCACATCCTTGCCAGCATTTGTTGTTCTCTGACTTTATGATGATAACCAGTCTAACTCGGGTGAAATGGCATCTTGATGTGGTTTCGATTTCCATTTCCCTGATAATGAATGATGCTGAGCATTTTTTCACGTCTGTTGGCCATTTAAATATTTTCCTTTGAGAGATTCCAATTGAGCTACTTTGGCCTTTTTTTAAATTGGGTTATTTGGGGGGGTTATTTGCTGTTAAGTTGTTTAAGTTCCTTCTATATTTTGGATATTAATCCTTTGTCACTTGCATAGTTTGCAAATATTTTCTCCCAATCTATAGGTTGTTTGTTTTTATTTCTGTCCACAAGCTTTTTAGTTTGATATAATCCTATATCTCCCCCTTTTGTTGCCTATGCTTTGGGGGTCATATTCATAAAATCTTTGTCCCGTTCTATTTCCTGAAGTGCTTTCACCTGCATTTTCTTTTAGGATCTTTGTAGTTTGAGGTCTTATATGTAAGTCTTTGATCCCTTTCGAATTGATTTTGGTGTATGGTGAGAGGTACAGGTCAAGTTTTATTCATCTATGTATGGATGTCCAATTATCCCAGCACCATGTATTGAAGAGGCAGTCTTCTCTCCAATGTACGTTCTTGTTTGTCAAAGATCAGTTGGCTGTAGGTTTGTGGATTGATTTTTGAGTTCTCTATTCTGTTCCATTGGTCTGAGTGTCTGTTTTTATGCCAGTACCATGGTGTTTTTGTAACTATAGCTTTGTAGCATAGTTTGAAGTCAGGTAGTGTTATGTCTCCAGCTTTATTATTATTATTTTTTTTGCTCAAGATTGCTTTGGCTATTTTGGGTCTTTTGTTGTTCCATATGAAAGTTATGATTTTTTTTTCTATTTCTGAGAGGAATGTCATTGGTATTTTCACGGGGAATGCATTGAATCTGTAGATTGCCCTGTGAAATATAAACATTTTCACAATGCTAATTTTTCCAATTCAGGAGCAAAGAACATCTTTCCATCTTTTTGTGTCCTCTTTAATTTCTTCAACAGTGTTCTGTAGTTTTCATTGTAGTGATCTTTTACCTCCTTGATTAAGTTGATGTCTAGGCATTTTATTTTTGTGTGTGAATGTTGTAAATGGCCTTGCTTCCTTGATTTGTTTTTCTGTGACTTCATTCTTGGAGAATAAAAACTAATGAGTTTTGCAAGTTGATTTTGTATCCTGCAACTTTACTATATAGTTGTTTATCAACTCTGAGAGTTTTTGGTCATGATTTTGGCTTGTTCTATATACAGGATCATATAATCTGCAAACAGGGACAATTTGACTTCTTTTTTTCCAATCTGGATGCACTTTATTTCTTTATCTTGCCTGAATGCTCTGGCTAGTACTTCCATTATTATGCTGAATAAGAGTGGTGAGAGTGGGCATCCTTGTTTCATTCCCATTCTCTAGGGAAACCTTTCAACTTTTACCCATTCAGGATGATATTGGCAGAGGGTTTGCTATACATGGCTCTTCTTACATTGAGATACTTTCCTCCTATACCTAATTTGCTGAGAGTCTTTATCATGAAGTGGTGTTGAATTTTGTGAAATGATTTTTCCACATCTATTGAGATAATCATGTGGATTTTGTTCTTGGTGATGTTAATGTGGTGTATCACATTTATTGATTTGCATATGTTGAACCATCCTTGCCTCCCTGAGATGAATTTCACTTGATCATGGTGTATAATTTTTTTCATGTGCTTCTGTAATTTGATTGCTTCAATTTTGTTGAAGATGTTTGCATCTATGTTCATCAAGGATACTGGCGTGTAGCTTTCTTTTTTTGTTGAATCTTTGTCTGGCTTTGGCATCAGGTAATTCTGGCCTCATAGAATGAGTCAGGGAGAATGGCTTGTGTTTCAATTTTTTGTAATAGTTTAAAAAGAATTGGTATTAATTCCTTCTTAAGTGTTTGGTAGAAGTCTATTTCATCCTGTATGAGATAGCTACTACTGTTCACTTTTGATTTCCATTTGTGTAGTATATCATTTTTCATCCCTTCACTCTTAATCTGTGTTTGTCTTTACAGGTGAGATGTCTTTTGTAAACAGCATGTAGTAGAGTCTAGCTTTTCAATGCAAATAACCAGTCTGTGCCTTTTGAGGGGGAATTTAATACATTTACATTTAGGGCTGCTACTGAAAAGTATTGTGTTCCTTCTGGTACTTTACTGATTTTCATTTGAATGTTTTCAGTATTTCATGTTTCTTTATTCCTCCTTCATTGTTTTTCTTTGGCATTTTTGGTTTTTTGAGTGGCAAGGTACAGTTTCTTTCTGTTTTCATTTGCATTTTTGTTCTATTTGTGGGGTTTGTTCTTTCTTGTGTATTTATGGAAGTGATTATAATTTTTTGCGTTCCAGATGCAGGACACCCTTGAGAATTTCTTGTAGAGTTGGTCATGTGGTGGTGAACTCTCATAGTTTTTGTTTGTCTGGGAAATACACTATTTCTCCTTTTCTGAGTGATAGCTTCACTGTATATAGTATTGTTGGCTGGCAGGTTTTTTTCTTTTAGTAGTTTGAATGGAACATGCCATTCTCTTCTGGTTTGTAGAGTTTCTAATGGGGACTCCTTTATTAGTGACTTGACACTTTTGTCTTGCTGTTTTTAGGATTCTCTTCTCATTTTGACTTTGAACACTTTGACTACAATGTGTCTCAGAGAGAAACTTCTTGGATTTAAACTGCTTGGGGATCTTTGAGCCTCTTGAATCTGAAGGTCCATGTCTGTCCCTATGCCTGGGAAGATTTTTTGCTATTATTTCATTGAATATGTTCTTAATGCCTTTTCCTTTCTCCTCCCCTTCAGGAATACCCATGATTCAGATGTTTGTATACTTAAGGTTATCTGCTATCTTTCCTAGATTATCTTTCTTTAAAAAAAAATCTTTTTTGTCTGCCTGAGTTATTTCAAAGAGATTTTCTTTAAGATCAGAAATTCTTTCTTCTTGCTCTATCCTGTTGCTTAAGCTTTCAATTGTGTTTTTCATTTCATTAAGTGGCTCCTTCAGTTCCATGAATGTCTGCTACATTCTTTTTTAAAGTATTAATCTCTTTGTAGATTTCCTCCTTCATATACTGGGTAGTTTTGCTCAGTTCATTGTGTCATCTGACTGTGTCTTCTTTCATCTCACTGAGTTTCCTAAAGATTTGTATGTGGAATTCCTTTTCAGTTATTTCGAGTGTTTCCTGTTCTATGGGGTCTGTCTCTTGAGAGTCATTATATTCCTTTGGTGGATTCATATTTTCTTTTTTTTTAATCTTCATATTTTTAGCATCTTCACATTGATGTTTAGTCATCGGGAAGAGCACTTTCTTTTTTTCATTTCATTTATTTATTTATTTATTCATTCATTCATTCATTTATTTTACTTTATCAGTATACAATGTAGTTGATTTTTGATGAAAAAATGATCAATATCACTCAGCAGTTGCTTCTTCTATTACTCTCTTTCCCTGTACTCTGATGGTGGCCCTCTTTGTGTCAGTTGAAATGAGTGGCTGGCTATCTGCCTTCACAGCTAAAGGGGCTGCTATGGCTGCTGCTGTGGTAGCAGGCCATCCTCTTAGTGGCAGTGGCTTTAGTGAGTTGCCTACATGGCAGCAGTTGTCTAATGGTGGCAGGTTGCTTGCGCAATGATGGTGGCTGTCTGGTGGTGTTGTTGGTGTCAGTGACTTCAGCAGTGACTAGCTGCCCATTTGGCTATAGTGACCTCCACAGCTGCCTGCACAGCTACAGTGACTATAGCAGCAGCTGGGTTAACTCACAGAGGCAACAGCCTTACTGGTGGCTGTAATTGCCTCCTTTGTATCTACAGTGTCCACAGCAGTAAAGGATTTACGTTGTGAGGGTGGTAACAACACTGGCAACTGTGACTGCCTCCCTCAAGTTTGCTGTGTCTGCAGTAACAGTAGCATTACCTCATGGGGCCAGCAGTGATGCAAGAGTCTGCACCTGCCAACCTCTTGTCTGTGATGTCCACAGTGGAAGTGGGGAAAGTGGGGTTTCCTTGTGGGGTGGCAGTGGTACTGTTAGCTATAACAGCCTCTGATGCCTGTGCAGTGTCTGCAGTGGTAGGGGGGTTACCTTGTGGACGCAGCAGCACCACTGGTGGTTGGAACTGCCTCACTCTCATCTGTGGTGCCTTTGGTACTATCCTACATGGCAGCAGAGTTACCTTGTGTTGATAACAGCAGCAGCAATGGCTGCAACTGCCCCACTCTCATGCAGTGGCCCTGGTGGCTGCAGGGTCAATTCACTACAGGGAAAGTAGTGCTGGGGTCTGCCAGTTCCTTGCTCACTCCTTCAGAGGCCCTGGCAGCTGCAGGTTTAATTTGCTACAGGAGCAGTGGCTCTGGGAGTTGCAGCTGTCTCATTCACTCCCTCTGGGGCTTTGTCAGCTGCAGGGTTAATTCATGGTGGGATCAGCAGTGCTGGGGCCTGCCACTTCCTTGCTCATTCCTGCAACCCCAGCCAGTCCCACTGGTGGCAGCAGCAGCCACACTGTGAACAACTATGGCAGGGGGACCCACAAGAAGCTGAGCTGGCTGTTGAGGCTGCTTGCGTGGGGGTACCTCATGTGGTTGGTCTGGATGGTGTGAGGATGTAGACAGCCACTGTCAAAGACTACTGCACTGCAGGTGGCTGTGGCAAGGGAACAGCAGGTGGCTGGGCTGACTGGTGTAGCAGTGTGGGCAAAGATCCTATACACATCTTGCCTGGTCAGAGCTGTAGTGCCCGTTTGGGTGGTTTCCAGCAACAGCAGTGGCTGGAGCCATGCTACATGCAACAGCAGTTTGGGATGGGGTGAAACTCACAGTGGGAAGATGGGTGATGGTCCTGGTTCCTGATGATCACCAGCAAGTTCAGTGCTGGCAGTGAATGTCCTGTTCTTGTCTTCTGTGGGAGAAATACATCATAGGGTTCTCTGGTCTGACATCTTACCACAATCCTTGTATCCCATTTATTCATACATCCCTGGGATGAACTCACATGATTATGGTGTGTAATCATTTGGATGTGTTGCTGTATTCTGTTTGGTAGTATTTTGTTGAGGACTTTTGTGTCTAAGTTCATCAAAAATATTGCCCTGTAGTTTTCTTTTTTTGTTATATCTATGTCTAATTTTGATATAAGGGTGATGCTGGCCTCATAGAATGAGTTTGGGAGAATGCTCTGTTTTTTAATTTTTGGGAGTGGTTTAAAAAGTATTGTTATTAATTCCACTTTCAAGGTTTGGTAGAATTCAACAGTGAAGCCGTCCAGTCCTGAGCTTTTCTTTCTTGGAAGATTTCTGATTACTGCTTCAGTCATGTTGCTAATTATTGTTCTGTTCAGTTTTTCTGTGTTTGCTTGGTTCAGTCTTGGTAGTTTGTATATATCCATAAATTTATCCTCTTTCTCCAGGTTTTCAGATTTGTTCATGAATAGTTTCTTATACTAATCTCGAATGATTCTTTGTGTTTCTGTGGTTTCAGTTGTGATGTCTCTTTTTTCTTTTCTGATATTTGTTATTTGGGTTTTTTCTCTTCTGTTTTTTTTTTAGTTAGTCTAGCTAATGGTTTGTCTATATTTTTATTTTCTCAAAAAAAATCCAACTTTTTCTTTCACTGATCTTTTCTATAACATTTTTAGTCTCTTTCGTTTAGCTCTGCTCTGATTTTAATTATTTCTTTCCATCTACTAACTTTGGGACTGCATTGTTCTTGTTTTATTAGTTCTTCGAAATTTAATGATAGGTTATTTATTTGAAGCCTTTCTATTCTCTTGATGTAAGCATTTGTTGCAATAAACTTTCCTCAGTACTGTTTTTACAGTATCCCATAGGTATGGTATGGTATATCATTATTATCATTAGTTTCACATGGGGTGGGACTACAGAAAATGAAACTGGACAGAGGCCATGTGGGGACGTGCTGTGGGAGCTGCTGCATGGTGTGTTGAGGCTCCTATGGTGGAGAACCCATGGGATGGGCATCAGTAGGCTATTGCCAGGGGACTGTCCTGGTGGAATATATGTGGTAGGGGAGGTTCCTGGTGCTACTGTGCAGTGGTTCAGGCTTTCTGGAGTGAGAGCTGCAAGGGGCATGGCTCCAGTTGCCAGTGCAGGGCTGCTGGGGCCTCTCTCTGTGAAAGCCATGAGGGGCAGGACTCCCGGGGCTGTTGCCAGCTGCTCTGGTTTCTAGTGAAAGCCACAGGGAGAGGGACTCTGGGGACTGCTGCCCACCAGCTCCAGCCTCCTGCAATGGAGGCTGCATTCAATGTGGCTCTGGAGGATGTAGAAGGTAGTAGAGCACTCTCATGTTCAGGGCTAGGAGTCATATGCAGTGTCACGGGCTGGATCCACCTGGCCAGCATTTCCAGAGGCTGGGCTGTGGCTGCAGGTGGCATGGTCCATGCAGTGGGTGTGCTAGTGGCTGCTGCAAGGAGCAGGAGGAACTCCTGTAGGAGGAGATGGATCCCTGCCCTTGGGCTGGCCAATGGCAGTGGAGACCTCAGGGGTGGTGAGGGCAGGCTGGGGCAGGAGTAACTGGGAGTTATAGCTGGGAAGTGCTCACAGCTGAGTAGATTCTTGTCATCACAAGAGAGAATGTCTCCTGTGCTGATCCCAGCTGTCCACTCCTTGCGCTGGACCTCGTCTGTGGGAGAATTGCACGCTGGGAACCTCTAGTCCACCATCTTTACCAGCTTCCTGTCTCATTTCCAAACATGACATTCTCTATCAATGAGTTGTTATACTTTAGCCACAGGAAACAGGAAATTCATCACAATTAGGTAATACTTCTTATTTATATACAGAATACAGCCCATTAAATGAAGTAAGAGGCTATTAGCGTAAGGCTGCCTAAATGGCGCTTAATTAACTCCACCTTAAGTAACAACCTGCAAACATAATATGTTAAGAAACTGAAACCTATTTTAGGAATATATGTGTGTGTAGGTATATACGTGTGTGTGTGTGTGTGTGTGTGTGTGTGTGTGTATCATTAACACATAGACAATTTTCAGACAATCACAGTCAGCTGAGTTCAGCCGATCACAGTAAGCAGAATAATCGCACCATGCCAAAATACAGCGAATGCCTCATCATACAATGCACAAATCAGTCACATGCCTTGTTGTAAATAATCAGGTAATTTTCTAGTTTGCTTCCATGTTCAGCCTATAAAAGTTCACTGCAGATATTGCGGGGCAGCGCACTAAACCCTTTGTGGTCCTGCATTCCGTCCAATTCTTACGTTATTCTTTGTTCATATGAACTCTTACATTTACTGTGTCTGTAGCTTTTCTTTTAACATTTTTGTGTCAGAAGTGAGATGTAAAAGAGTCCTCCAGCAACCTGGCAACCTCCTAGAGTGTGGTGTGGGTCAGACCAGCAAAGGTGCCTAGAGGAACCACTGTGCCCGTTACTCCCTTGCCACAACTGGAGGTCATGGGTGAGTTACTGCTTGGATTGAGCCCTGTGAAATAGTGTTCTCAGCTCTGACTTTACTTGAACAATTCTGTGACTTCACTGAGTCCAGAAGTGTATTAGATCTGATATAAAAAACTCAAACACCACCACCAACAACAACAAAAATGGGGTCTGTAGGAGGCCTCCAGTAGGCAAGGTAAATAAGAGGAGATTAAGTTTTTTTCTGGATCCAAGGGTTCGGGAACTCCAGCCAATTTTCTGCACAAAAATTACAGAAGCAGAAAGACTGCTTGTTTAGGAAAATAAGTAATCCTTACCAAAGCTGACTTGGAATTATAGTGGCCACAGTGGGAAAACTCCTAACAGAAGGCAAGAAAGGCACATAGTTTTACAACTGCAAGATAAGGGACCAAGAGGCCCTCTTATTATGTGTTTTATTCATTATTTTTCATTTTTTAAATTTTTATTGTATATTTACAAATTATAGTTGTATATATATTTAGAGGTACAAAATGGCATTACAATTTTTTAGCACATTGTAAAATGATTAATTTCAGTTAATGAACATATTTATCACCACAAAAAGTTATGAAATTTGGGTTCTTTGTGATGAAAACATTAGGAATTACTGTCTTAGCAATATTGGAATGTATAGTAATTATTAGCTATATTCAACATACTATGCTATTAAGCTCAAAGATAATTCAGCTTGTTCCTCCCTATCTACTGAAGCTCACTTGCCTTTGACTGTAACCTCCCACTCTTCCCACACCCCAGCCTCTGCTAAGCACAGCTCTGCTCTCTGCTTCCACGAGTTCAGTTGTTTTAGATTCTACGTATAAGAGAGAACACACAGCATCTGTCTTTCTGTGTCTGGCTGGTTTCAGTTAGTGTAATGCTTTCCATTTCTATGTGTATTATTACAAATGACAAAATTTCTTTCTTTCTAAAAGCTGACTAGTATTCCATAATGTATATAGACTGCTGTGGATTGCTTGAATTGTGTCCCCCAAAGTTCATATATTAGAAACTTAATTCCCACTGTAACTGTTGATGGTGGGAAATCCTATTATGGTGATTGAAAGGTGGGGCCTTGACGAGGTGACTGGATTGTAAGGACCATGCCACAGTGAATGGATTAATAATGGTGGTCAGGGGAGTGGTTCTGAGGGCTTTGAAAGGAAAGCATGCCAGGAGCTCTCTCTGTCTGCTCTGCCACTTTCTGCCATGTGACAGCCCCAGGTCACTGTCACTAACATCACAGACTTCACCAATGTGTTCCCTGTACTTTGAACTTCTCAGATTCTGAAACCATAAGCAATGAATTTTGGTTTTGTTTTTATAAACTACCCGATTCCAAGTATTTTTCCATAAGCAACAGAAATGGAGTAATACAGAAAATTGATACCAGAGAATTGGAGTGTTACTTATAACAAATATTTGAAAATCTGTAAGTGGCTTTGGATCTGGGTGTTGATGAAAGGTTAGAAGAATTTGCAGCAGCAGGCGAGAAATCTCTCACCTAGCTGCTGGTGAGAGATTAGGAGATAAGAATTCCAGGAAAAGCATGGAATGTTTTAGAGACTGGTTAACTGAATGTTTGGAAATATGGACTGTAAAGACCATTCTAAGGAGATCTCAGATATAAACAAGGAGGGACTTATTAGAAACTGGGTCAAAGGTCATAGCAAGGAACTTGGTACGTAGCAAGGAACTTGGTACGTAGCAAGGAACTTGGTCGTAGCAAGGAACTGCCAGATCATAGCAAGGAACGTGGCTGTATTCTGTTCATGCCTCAAGATTATATTGAATGTGGAACCTCAAGATGTTGAACCAAGTATTTGATGGAAGAAATTTCTAAGCAGCAAAGCATTAAGGAAGCTGCATGACTACTTGCAACATCCTACATTGAGTTATGGCAGCAAAGACATGACAGAAAGCCAGAATTTAAAAGGAAACCTGAAGGTGAATATTTGGAAAATTGACAGTCTGGCCATTTGGTAGAGAAGCAGAGAGCATTTTCAGGCAAGAAATACAATGGTGCTAAGATTAGTAAAACAGAAAGGGATTATCAAGAGAAGGAGGAAAAGGCCTTGAAGTCATTGCAGAAGGCTCTGGGGCCAACCTTTCCATTACATGTCCAGAGAGATAGGGAGAGAGAATAATCTTGGGGAACAGGTCCAAGGCACCCTCTACAGACTCACTGCACAAAGCCACCTTGGGATTCTGTTCCCCACACCAACACCCCAGCTACTTTGGCTGTTCTAGCTGTGGCTAAATTATCCCCAGGCATGGCTGGACCCACAGCTTTGGAACACACAATCTGGAAGCTTTGTGTGGTCCTCATAGTGTTAGGTCTGCAGATTCACAGACTGTCTGAACCGTGGAGGCTTGGGAGCCTCCACCATGATTTCAAAGGATGTATGGAAAAGCTTGGGGACCAAGGAAGAGATCACTTCATAGATCTTTCACTACAGCAGTGACAAGAGGAAATGTGGGGTTGGAGTTGCGGCTGGAAAACCCCATCATCACCATGCCTAGTGGAGCCATGAGAGCAGGACCACCATAGAAATCCCAGACTTGTAGAGCTAGCAGAGAGAAATACTAGCCTACAAGAGCTAAAGCATCACCTGAGGTCAAGCAAGCCATAGAAGCAGAGCTGCCTGAGGACTTGGCAACTCAACCCCACACAAGCATACAGAGGACATCAAACATGGAGTCAAGGTACATGATTTGCCACCTCTGAAATTTAATGCCTGTCCTGCTGGGTATCAGATTTGTTAGGACCTGTTACCTCTTTCTTTTGCCTGTTTATCCCTTTTTTTTTTTTTTTTTTATGGTTAGTCTGTGTGTTATTTCTTTTTTTTTTTAAATTTTATTTTGTCGATATACATTGTGGCTGATTATTGCTCCCCATCACCAAAACCTCCCTCCCTTCTCCCTCCCCCCCTCCCCCGCAACAATGTCCTTTCTGTTTGCTTGTTGTATCAACTTCAAGTAATTGTGGTTGTTATATCTTCTTCCACCCCTCCCCGGTTTTGTGTGTGTGTGTGTGTGTGTGTGTGTGTGTGTGTGAATTTATATATTAATTTCTAGCTCCCACCAATAAGTGAGAACATGTGGTATTTCTCTTTCTGTGCCTGACTTGTTTCACTTAATATAATTCTCTCAAGGTCCATCCATGTTGTTGCAAATGGCAGTATTTCATTCGTTTTTATAGCTGAGTAGTATTCCATTGTGTAGATGTACCACATTTTCCGTATCCACTCATCTGATGATGGACATTTGGGCTGGTTCCAACTCTTGGCTATTGTAAAGAGTGCTGCGATGAGCATTGGGGAACAGGTATACCTTCGACTTGATGATTTCCATTCCTCTGGGTATATTCCCAATAGTGGGATAGCTGGGTCGTATGGTAGATCTATCTGCAGTTGTTTGAGGAACCTCCATACCATTTTCCATAGAGGCTGCACCACTTACTGCCATCTGATCTTTGACAAAGGCACCAAGCCTATACACTGGGGAAGGGACTGCCTCTTCAGCAAATGGTGCTGGGATAACTGGATATCCATATGCAGGAGAATGAAACTAGATCCATACCTCTCACCGTATACTAAAATCAACTCAAAATGGATTAAGGATTTAAATATACACCCTGAAACAATAAAACTTCTTAAAGAAAACATAGGAGAAACACTTCAGGAAATAGGACTGGACACAGACTTCATGAACACGACCCCAAAAGCATGGGCAACCAAAGGAAAAATAAACAAATGGGATTATATCAAACTAAAAAGTTTCTGCACAGCAAAAGAAACAATTAACAGAGTTAAAAGACAACCAACAGAGTGGGAGAAAATATTTGCAAAATATACATCTGACAAAGGATTAGTATCCAGAATATACAAGGAACTCAAACAACTTTACAAGAAGAAAACAAGCAACCCAATTAAAAAATGGGCAAAAGAGCTAAGCAGGCATTTCTCTAAGGAAGATATACAAATGGCCAACAGACATATGAAAAAATGCTCAACATCACTCAGCATCCGGGAAATGCAAATCAAAACCACACTGAGATAGGCTAAAATCCAAAAGACTCTGAACGATAAATGCTGGCGAGGTTGCGGAGAAAAAGGAACTCTCATACATTGTTGGCAGGACTGCAAAATGTTTATCCCTTTTTGAATGGGAATATGTACCCTATGTTTGTCCTACCATTGTATGTTGGAAGTAGATAACTTGTTTTGACTTCACAGATGAGACTTGCACTTTGAACTTTGGACATTTGAGTTGAAATAAGTTAAGACTTTAAAGACGTAATGAATGTATTTTCCTGTGAGATGGACATGAACTTTGTGGGCCAGGGGAAGAATGTTGTGTGGATTGTTAGAATTTTGTCCCCCAAAGTTCTTATATTGGAAGCTTAATTCCCATTGTAACTATTGAGTTTGGGAAATCTTATTATGGTGATTGAAAGGTGTAACCTTGATGAGGTGATTGGATTGTAAGGACAATACCATAGTGAATAGATTAATAATGGTGGTCAGGGGAGTGGTTCTGAGGGCTTTAAAAAGAAAGCATGCCAGGAGCTCTGTCTGTCTGCACTGCCACTTTCTGCCATGTGAGACCCCTGGGTCACTGTCACCAGCACCAAGGCATTCATCAAATGTGCTACTTGAACTTTGGACTTCCCAGACTCTGAAACGGTAAGCAATAAATTTCATTATCTTTATAAACTACCCAATTCCAAGTATTTTGTCATAAGGAACAGAAATGGACTAATATACAGACAATTTTTTTTTAAACAATTTATCCCTTGATGAACAAACGCTCAGGCTGATTCCATAACTTGACTATTATGCATACTGCTGCAATGAACATGGGAGTGCGAACATCTTAGACCTACCAATTTCAAATCTTTTGGGTAAATACCCAGAAGTGGGATTGCTGGATCATATGGTAATTCTACTTTTAGGTTTTTAGGGAATCTCCATACTGCTTTTCATATTGGGTATACTAACTTAGACTCCCCCCAACAGTATACAATGTTTTCCTTTTCTTCACATTCTTGCCAACACTTACTGTCTTTTACATTTTCAATAATAGACATTCTAACAGGTGTGAGATGATATCTCATTGTGATTTTAATTTGTATCCTTCTAATAATTAGCCATGTTGAACCTTTTTATGTATCTGGTTGCCATTTGTATGTTTTCTCTTGAGAAATATCTATTCAAGGTCTCTTGCCTATTTCTTAACAGAATGATTTGTTTTCTTTCTGTAGAGGTGTTTGATTTCTTTATACATTTTGTATATTATTGTCTTATCAAATGTGTGGTTTAAAAAATTTTTCTCATAGTCATTATTTTCTCTTCACCCTGTTGTTTCCCTTATTGTGCAGAAGCATTTTATTTTGATGTAATCTCATTTGCTTATCTTGGTTTTATTTCCTGCTCTTTTGGGATCAAATTTTAAAAGTTACTATCCAGACCAATGTTGTGTAGTATTTCTTCCTATGTTTTTGTTCACTAGTTTTACAGCTTCAGATCGTATACTTAAGTTTTTAGTCCTTTTTGATTTAATTTTGAATATGATGTGACATAAGCGTCCAATATTTTTCTTTTGCAATATTGATATCCAGTTTTTCTAGCACGATTTATAGACTAGACTGCTCCTTTTCCACTGTATGCTACTGGCATCTTTGCTGAAAATTGACAGCAGATGTGTGGGTTCTTTTCTGGGCTCTTAATTTTGTTCCATTTGTTGATGTGTCTATTTCCATGCCAAAACAGTGCTGTTTTAATTATTACTTTGTCATATGTTTTGAATTCAAGCAGTGTGATGACACCAATTTTGCTCTTTTTGCTCATAATTGCCTTGGCTATTTAGGTTCTTCTTTTTGGGGGGCTTGCATGTAAATTTTAGGAAGGTTTCTTTGTATAGCTATGAAAAATGATGCTGAAATTTTGATAGAAATTGCAGTGAATCTGTACATGCCTTTGGGCAGTTTGGACATTTTAACTTAACAAATTATGTCATGCCATGAACATGAAATTTACCAGTTTTGCTGCATTTTTGATACTGTAAGAACAGAATTTCTACATCTTTAGAACCATTGGCTTTTTATATAGTTTTCTGTCCACTACACTTTCTGAGCATTCTTATGACTTGCCAGTTGAATCTAATGGTGTTGCAGGTTAATTGTTTCATGTCTGCAAACATCATTACTTTTTTTTTTTTTTTTTTGCTTATTTTTCACACGTTGGTATCTTTTAGGTTTTGGTCCTGTTTAGCATAATTGTATGGCTACTACTTTCAAGAAAATGTTTAGTAAAATATTCATTACATGGCATTTAATGTTGGCAAGCATTAGGGTGTTTTATTTCTTATCAAATACACCTATGGATATTATCACACTACAGACTTCTTTTTTCTATTTTCCAGAATAGGAAAGAGGGGTGTGTGTGTGTGTGTGTGTGTGTGTGTGTGTGTGTGTGTGTGTGTGTGTGTGTGTGTGTGTGTGTTGGTTGTTTTAAATGTTCTGCAGGACTTTCTGTTTTTATTTACTAAAAACTTTGTTCTCTTCCCCAATTTGGTATAGTATTGCAGTTTTGTTTTTCCTAATTAAGAAATCATCACTAACTTCTCACTTTCACTAAAATCTACATCCAATTCACCAATAAGTCCTGTTGTCTGAGCCTTTAGAATAGATTTCATACTTCCCACTTCTCAACAGCTTCCTTGCAGAGTTCTGGGCCTGGTGTCCATTAGATCTTGATTGGGCACTGTGAAGACCTAAATTCTCTTCTGACTTTCATCTTTTCCCTCTATTGTCACTCCCTAAAACATCTGAAGATTCTCTTGTGAGTCAGGTGGCATCTCTCCCATTCAAATTCTTTCAACATGTTTTAAGTAAATCCAAGTCCACCAGACCCCCATGATACCCATTGCATACTCCTCTGAACTCACACATACCAGACTTCTTGCTCCCTGGTTTTCTGCTCTACTGTCCTCCTTGCTTTTTCCTTCATGATCTCAAGGCCTTTGCACTGCTCTTCCCTCTCTATTACTCCTTTTCCATATAATTTCCTGCTGGCTTGCTCCATCATTACATTCAGATCTCTGCTTAAATATCACTCCTCAGAGAGGTCTTTGGTGAGCAGTCAGTTTAAAATAGCAGTGCCATAGTATTCTACCTAGTCACTTGTTCTTTTTTTTTCTCTTCACTATAGCCAAGGAAGGTTTATTTAAATTATCCAAGGGTAATTCAATATTTGAAAATCAATCAATGTAATCTACTATATCAACAAGTTAAATAAAAAAATCAAATGGTTATGTCAATAAATTCAGAGAAGCATTTGACAAAATTCAATACCCATTCATATAATAGCTCCCAGCCAGCTAGGAATAAAAGAAAGCTTCAAATTGATAGAATATGTAAGTATAAAGAACACACCTACAGCTAACATTATGCTTGATGGTGAAAGATGATGTTTTACTCCTGAGATCAGGATAAAGGCAAGGATACCCACTTGTACCATTCTCACTTAAAACATGTACTGAAAATTCTAGCTGTCATAAAAAGGCAAAAGAAAATAAATAAAAGGCATACATATTAGAATGGAAGATGTGTAACTGTCCCTATTTTCAGACTACATGATGTTCTATGTAAAAAAAAACAAAAAATAGTTCAGTACTTTGCATGAAGTAAGATTAACACAAAAAATTAATTCTATTTCTATACACTAATAATAAACTGTGAAAACTGAATTAAAAACACAGTGTTATTTATACTTACTCCAAAGGAAATAAAAAAATTTCTAAGTTATTTAAAAATTTTTATTTTACACTTGAAACATAATTGGCTATACATATTAATGGGGTACAGAGTTGACTATCAGTATTTGTATACACTATGTGATAATCAGATCAGTATTATTAGCATGTTCATCATTACAAGTCATAATTATTCTTTGTGTCCATTACCCTAACACCCCTTTCCCTCCTCCTTTCCTATTTCCAGTGACCATAATCAGTAAGCAGTAGCATTACCTTGAATTTTATTATTTGCTTAATTGTATATGCACGTGTTATGCATCTCACCCATTAGAATGTAACCTTCTGAATGTCAGGAATTTATCTTGACTGTTTACTTCTGAAATTGTGGAACTGAAACAGGAGAGAACAATCAATATGCATTCACTTAGTAATATTTAACAAGCACAGTATTGTATTGGTCTTCATATTAAGCCATCTTTGGAAGTCAGTAATTATGAATGTTTAAAATGTGGCATTCATTTACCTACTGAAATATTTTATTTTTCAATATTTTATTCATGTTATTGACTAATATTCATAAGTGACATTTGTCAAAATTCATAATTTTGTGCTCATTTTATCAAATTTTTCAATGGTAACGCCAGATAAAATTGCCAAATATATGAATAATTCCTAATAATATTTAATTAAGAACTACAATATACCAAGAAATATTATACATATTTTGCTTATGATAAAAAAGATAAATCCTCACAATATCACTATCCATAATTACTATTGTATTTATTCCTAATGTCACAGCATTGTACAAATGAAGAAGCAGGATCACAGAGAAGTTGAGTAACTTGCTCTGAGTCACACAGCTAGAACTGTGTGACCACTATTCATATTTGGTTAAATTCATTTTATATCCTCCACTATTGAAAATACATAAGAATTGTGAGATCCTTGATATTTTGATAAAAGTAACATGAAAGCTATCTAGACATTTTCTGCTTTGAAGTACAATGATTTAATAGCCTTCTAGTTTATTTTCTTTTATGGTTTTTAAATTTATTTGATTAAATTTTGATAATATATACCTATTATACACTTTCATACATGCATATTCACAGACACAAATGTACAGACAACTATAGTTATCCACACACATATCCAAAAAAGGATTTCATGGAAAAAAATCATAATATTGAAGGACAAGATGTAGAGCTCAACAATTCAGAAGATATATAAAGGTAATGATTGGAAACAAAATGAAATCTACCCAATGAACTTCTAAAAAAATTACAACAGGCTTTTCAGAGAGAACAGCCAGCTGATTGCAAAATAATGTAAAGGACTATTAATAACTAAATGTATACTATCAATGAATTAGGAGATATTACAACCAAATATCTAATACATTTTAATAATTAAGACATTGTGGTATCATAATTTAATCAAGTAGGCTTCTCATTCAACTTCGCTTTTCAATGCCTTTGTTTAATTTCTATGTCTATGTTTACAACTACCAACCTTATATCTCCAAAGAGCATCTCTTGCCTGAAATCCACAGGTGACTCTCCAGTTTCCTAATTAACATCTCCATGAGGATAATTAATAAGTTTTCAAAATTAACATACATAAAATAGAAAGGTTGATTCCCTTATCTCCAGGTATTACTCCTGGAAGATGTCATCACATCAATAAATGGTGCATTTGTTCTACTGCTCTATCAGTTACTCACATCCAAAGCTTCCAAATTATCAAAGACTTTTCTCCTCCTCTCAAATGATTCATTCTTCAACATGATCAGCACTTACCTCTTTGTATCAGAATTTAACCCTTTCTTTCCATTTTCATGACTTACTTCAAAGTCTAGTCATCATGCTCACCCACCAGGACTTTTATTTGTCTAGACGTAATACTATTGATAAAAACCTCAAACATCTATTACCTGTTTATATTCCACTCAATTTTGCATGCATGAAATATCTATTCCCTTTAAGTGAACAAATCTAGGCAATGTCTAGGTCACATATTTTGAGAACTGGACCGTAGTGATGACAATACAATGAAACATGGATATCTTTGAAAATTATTACTAAAATCTCTTTTTACTACTTTTTAACTGAAGACTGCTTTTCTGGGTGAATCATAACCGGCACCATATTTAACTGCCAGATATCACCATTTCCATTTCCCTGATAACAATTAATGTAAATACTTAATTTTATGGAATAACACGTGTTAGCAACTAATATAATGAATTCATAATCTAATTTTTGTCCATGTTGATGTAAATTAAGTGTCAAGGAAAATTGAAGCTATGTGTTTGATCACTTTTAGATCTCAAACATTTGTGGACCGATTACTTGGATATTTGAAAAGCATGTTTATTGTTACTGTGTCCTTTGGTCTTCCAAATTATGGAAAGAATTCCATCTCACTTAGAGTAAAACCCAATGTCTTCCCAAAGGCTCTGAGATTTGGTTCCAGCCAGCTCTCTGCTCTTATCTCCCACTGTGTTCCCTCTGCCTCATCTACGCTTGTGCCAGCTCCATGCTCAATAGCCCTTCTCTTAGCGCTTTGCAGCAAGTGGCTCCTTGATACTCTTCACAGCTCCTGCCATGGTTCACCTCACTCCACAAAGGAATCTGCTCAAATAGCATTTAAAAACTTGAGGCCTTCTTCAACTAACCTATCCAAGATGGTATCTGGATTCAATTAATCTACATTCTATTATTGTTTTTTATAGTAATTATTATCACCTGGAACATTATGGATTTATTTGTTCCTTTGTGTATTTCCTGACTTTACCCAGAAGTGTCTTATTTTATGACAAACTCTTAAGATCTTAGTAGTGTAAAGATCCTTTAGGCTTCTTAATAAATATAGATTAAATTTATTAATAAATTGAATCTATTCAAAGAGAGCCTAAAGGCATACTTTATCATATACCACAAATGTTGGCTAATTGTCAAATGGCATGAGTCTTCTGTGAGACAGATTGGACTCTGATGAGATCATGAGATAATAAATTTAACCTCTGTATTCAATATGCACTGACACTCATGTCCTCATATTTCCTATGGTTCTCTGGGGAGTTTGGAAGATTTATTTTGAAGGTCCTTCTTAACTATACTTATGCTGATGTGGAACCATCTGCAGCTGCTCATTTTGGTGCCATTTGATGAAATAGACATTGTATTATCACAGTCCCAGTAATTGCTCTAATGGTGTATTCTTCTCTGATAATTCATTACTTTACAACACCAAAATGGATAGAAAATTGGCTCTGAATGTCCTTTATGTTATGTTTAGAAAATAGTAGAAATATCACAGTTTAAACACATGTCTTAGCTTACAACATATAATATAAAAAGTCCAATTTGATGGAAAATATGCATATACACACATTATATAAGAAAAGTCAACAGGGCAGTGGCGTGGTGGGAGAACATTGAAAGCATCAGTCCTGGCTAAATGCTCCAGACACTTATTTTGCTTTTTCACTGGTAGAGCCCATGGAACTGCAGTTTTACCATGTACATCAACAGTGTTTATAGCAGTATATTTGCCTCCCACCAAGAGTTGGATATTGTTCATTCTTCTCTACGAGGAAAACAGAGCCTCTTTGGAGGCTGATAAGCACCAATTTCAAGACTAAAAATAGTCTACTCAAGTTTGGCCAACACTTAATTACAAATGGGGACTAGATAAGGGAAAATAATGAAGTAGTAACTTTCTCAAAGTATATAATATTAAAGTTTACTTTTATTTTATGATTTATTATTTATTAAATTTTATTATTAAAAAGTTTTATAAATATGTTAACAAGTAAAAAAAAACCTTTGTGCTTGGTGTTCAACGAGAGCTCTGAGGAACTCAGTCTGGATATCAGTTAGACCTCAGATGCACCTACTCTTTGAGGCATTGTTATCATAAAATAAAAAAGACAATCCCATGAAACTCTTAAAACAAATGAGCAACAAAATCTACAGATATTTAAACAATCACGAGGTGACTTATATAAATAAAGTATCTTGGTTTGTTGTGGTCAGAAACTTTACTGTGGCAGCCTCTTGTCTGAGCATGATCCAGTTCAGAAAAATAGTGGCTTCAGTAACTGAAGACACAGGAGAGTTTGGAAGCCAGAGCTATGGATGCCAGAAGTCACAGAAGTGGGTGGCCAGGTGGCTAGTGACAGGACTTAACGATCAGCAAGAAGGGACAGGGAGCATGTCCCTGAGATAGAGTTTATACAGCAGTGTGCTTGTGAATATATTGGACAAGGCAAGGGAGGTGATCTGTAACTCTTGATCTGACCTAAAATCTTGAAGGGCGGAAGTGGTCGAGGAATGGGGATATCAAAAAGAAACCCCAAACCTTGATTACTAGAAGTAGAAGGCAAACCTGTCTGGCTGCTAGGAAGGAAAGAAAGGAGGAAGGGAGGGAAGAAGAGAGGGAGGGAGGGCGTGGGACACAAGTAGGGAAGAAGGAAGGAATGAAAGGAGAAGAGAAAGACCACAATAATAAGTATATCTTCCAGAAGGAGAGAACAAACCTAAGGATGCTAGAGATGCGGAGATGGGGGAAGGGGTTTTGGGAAGTGATAGGTCAGGCAAAGGGCAGAAAGAAATATCATGATAGGTAAAAATGAATATGCTAATAATAAATATTTTTTTAAAAGTGTCCCTGAGTGAGAACTACAGATTTCCCAAATTGTGTTTATTCCCAGAATGTAAGAATAACTTAGTATTAAAGAATGCAAACGTATCCTGCCGATAGTGGTCTAGAAAATTTGGGCCAATCCTCGGCTGAGAACCCTGGAAAGGCCAGACAAACTAAAACACATGAAGATATCATAGAGTTAACAAAGCAATGAAGATTTGCAGGGAAGTTATCCAGAAGAAGGTAATCCAGGGAGAGGAACTCAGCATTTATGACCTGTTTTCCCCTAAAAATGTCTGCTAATTTCTAAAGTGATGACTGAAAAGCTGAGAAGCCAAGTGGAACTTTTACCAGACTCATATAACTAAAGCACAAGAAATTTGAAGTTCAGAAGCTACCATCAAAGGGATCCAGATTTTGTGGGAGACCCCAATGTCTACACCCTATAGGAAAGGATGAACTAGAAATAGCCCAGCCCTTGAAAAAAGTGAGGCACCTCTTTAAAACAACTCAATCCCTGATTTGAGTAAGAGGTTTGAGATTGCTAAATTTTCTTCTCAAAGCACCAGAAGTAAACATAAAATCATTCCATGCCTCAATTTATTCCAATAATTTATACAGACACACACATATATATACTTATGTGTGTGTATACATATACAAACCCCCTAGCCAATCTAAAAATAGAAATGCTATTCTTCCTAGCCACCTCAAGCCTAGCTGTCTACTCAATCCTCTGATCAGGATGGGAATCAAACCCAAAATGTGCTCTAATCTGTGCCCTCTGAGCAGTATCCCTAACAATTTCCTATGAAGTCACCCTAGCCATCATCCTTGTTTCAGTCTTACTAATAAATGGATCCTACACCGTATCGACTCTCATCACTACCCAAGAGTTCATATGATTAATCCTCCCATCACGGCCACTGGCCACGATATGATTCATTCCAACACTAGCAAAAACCAATCAAGCCCCATTTGACCTAACAGAAGGCGGATCAAAACTTGAATCAGGATTCAATGTCGAATATGCCTCAGGTCCTTTTGCCCTGTTCTTCATAGCTGAATACATCATACACACATATGTATACATATCTCTAACAATGAAACATAATCAAGCATGTGAGGAGGCACGATGTCATTAATGAAAAGCAGAGAATATAAAATAACCCTTAGGGTATAATGTTCAGTTATGGTGGTAGAACAAACTGCCATTAAACTCAGTGGACCAATAAGCAATCATTTATTTTCTCTCACACATCTGCACAGTTCTGGGCCTTGGCTGATCACAAATGGGCTTAACTGGGCAGCTTTGTTTCACACAGTCCCTGAGGCTGGTCTTGACTGTTCAAGACACATGAGTCTCACGTCTTCCTCATATATGCTCACTCTGTGGCTCAAGAAAAAGAGGCAAAACTATTATTTTTAGAGCAATAACAGAGTTATAACAATGTAAACAATGAAGAAGGCACATTTCAATCTTTTGCATGACTCGTATTTGCTAATATCTCTTTGGATACTAGCAAAAGCCACATAGCCAAGCACAAAATTAAGGAATAAGGAACCACACGTTATGCTAAGTAGAAAGAACTGCAAAGTTGCACTGTATATTAGTGTTTCTTTAATCACAATAGTCCAAACAACCAAAAACTCTCAGTGGCATATGATAGTGAGCAGCAGTTTAGCTCACATGCCTGTGGTTTCAGGTGATATGGGAAGGACTTGCATGATTTCACTTGAGCTTGCTCATGCATGTGCCCTTTGTTGCAGTTGTCTGGGAAGATGTGCTGAGTTACATAGGCTTGCCTTCATGTGCTCGGGTTAGTTGACTATGGCTGCTCTGTGACAGGCTCTCCTAGAATGGGTCTAGTCTATCCATCTCTCATTCTCTTCCTGCATCTAAGATATCTTGGATTTATCATTTCTATGGTAATGGCAGAGGCTTTGGGTACAGGGAGGGGGAAGAACTAGGCCACTGAGTCAGTGTACCACAGTCCACTCAGGCTTACATTATTCACATTTTTGCTCATGTATTTTATACTCACCTTAACTAAAAACCCCTAAAAGTCTCATCCAATCATGATATTATGCTCAGAGTCCAGGATCTTGTAATCTGTGTCTAGTGAATGTGGCTCCTCTTTAACAGGAAACTCTGAGCTAAGTAGAAAAGTTATCTTCCTCTTACAAAACTAACTAAATGCAACATAGGAAAGTGGATAGTTGGGGCAAACAAGGAAACCTACCAGAGAGAACAAAATAACAGGCTTATATGCAATGAATTAAATTTTTCATTAGTAATATATTTAAAAAATTGTGGCTTTCTGGAGATACCTTAAAACTATTAAAAATAGATTCAAATAAAAATTTTAAATCTATAAAAAATAAATTATTGTTACACATATTAAAATTCCATGGATGGGTTTAAGAGTAGATTAGACAAAGCTAAGGACCTAATTGGTGAACTGTAAAATACGTCAGAATTAAATAATCAATGTGAGGAAGACAGAAGGATAGAAAACATGAAAAAATTAAGCAAACTGCATAAAGTCAGAAGAGCAAATGATAGTTTGGATGTGTTGTCCCTGCCAAAATTCTTGTGGAAATCTGATCCAAAATGTGGCAGTGCTGGAAGCTGTTTGAGTCATGGAGTTGGATCCCTCATGAATGGATTAATGCTCTCCCTGGGGGAGGAGGGGTAGTGAGTGAGATCTCATTCTATTAGTTCCCACAAGAGCTGGTTGCTTAAAAGACTGTGGCACCTCCTCTTTCTCTTGTGCTTCCTCTTGCTATGTGATCTGCTTGTACTCGCTGGCTGCCTGCCACTTTCTGCCATGAGCAGAAACAGCCTGAGACATGTGGCAGATGCAGCTGTCCCAAAATCAGAATCCAAATAAACCTCTGTTCTTTCTAAGTTACCCAGTCTCAGGCATTTCTGTCATAGCAACACAAAATGGACCAATATTGAAAATTGGTACCAGGAGTGGGGTGTTGCTATACAGAACTTGAAAATGTGAAATCAGTTTTGGAACTGCGTGTTAGGCAAAATTTGGAGGAGTTTGGAAGAATCAGAAGAAGACAAAAATACAAGGGAAAGTTTGGAATGTCTTAGACACTGGTTACATGGTGGTGGGCAGAATGCTGATAGAAATATGGACTGTAAAGACCAGTCTAAGGAGGTCTCAGATAGAAATCAGGAGTTTATTGGAAACTGTGGCAAAGATCACCCTTGCTGTGAACTGACAAGGAATTTGGCTGCATTGTGGCCATTCCCTAGGACTTTGTGCAAGTTGGAACTTAGGAATTGTGAACTAGAGTATCTCATGGAAGAAATTTCTAAGCAGCAAAGTAGTAAGGAAGCTGCGTGGATACTTGCAACAATCTACTCTGATTTATGGCCACAAAGGTACAACATAAAGCCAGAATTTAAAGGGGAAGCAGAGCATAAAGATTTGGAAAATTTTCAGCCTGTCCATGTTTTAGAGAAGCAGAGAGCTGGGAAAATGCAAGGGTGAAGAAGATAAAGTGTTTGCTAAAGACATTAGCTCAGTGGTGAGGCAGCCAGATGCTAATAACCAGGACAATGGGAAAAAAAGCCCTAAAAGCATTTAAGAAGTCTGGAAGGGTGCCCCTCCCATCACAGACCCCAAGGCCTAGAAGGATTGAGTTGTCCTGGAGGAAAGGACCTACTCCTGCATCCCAGCTGCTCTGGCTGGAGCAACCCTGCCTCAAGTGGCCCCAAGTATGGTTCATGCAGCAGCTCTGGTGAGTAGAAGCCTGAAACCTCAGTGGCATCCACAGTGTGTTATCTCTGCAGGCCAGCAGGACATGAGAGCAGTGAAGGCATGGCAGCCTCCACCCAGATTCCAGAGGATGTATGGAAAAGCCTAGGGGTCCAGGCAGAGACCTGCCACAGGGGCAGAGCCACTGCAGAGGTCATCTATTAGAGCAATGCTGAGGGGGAAAGTGGAGTCAGAGCTCCTACAGAGAGCCCCCACCAGGGAAATGTCTAGTAGAGGCCAAGGTAGTGGGGCTGCAACCAGGACACCAGATCTGTAAGGCCACTGGCAATGTGCAACACCAGCCTGAAAAAGCCACAGGCACCAGTGCAGCCCACTGGGCTATGCCTGTCAGAGCTGTGGGAGTGAAGCTGTCCAATATATTGGGGGCCCAGATGCCCCATTATGCCCAGGATGCAAGACTTGTAGTCAAAGAAGATTATTTTGGAGCCTTAAGACTTAATGTCTGCCCTGATGGGTTTTGGACTTGTTTGGGGCCTGTTTCTTTCTTCTGGCCTATTCCTCCCTTTTGGGATGGAAATGTGAGCCCAATGTCTGTTCCGCCATTGTATCTTATCAATAGATAAATTTGGTTTTGTTTTTACAGGTTCACAGCTGGAAGGACTTTGGCTTTTGGCCTTAGATGTGACTTTGAACTTTGTCCTGTTAAGTTGGTGCTGTAACAAGCCAAGACTTTTGGGACTCTTCGGATGGAATGATTGTATTTTGTATGTGAGAGGGACATGAGTTTTGGGGGGCCAGGCGTGGAATGATAGAGTTTGGATGTGCTGTTCCTGCCAAAACTCTTGTGGAAATCTGATCCCCAATGTGGCAGTGCTGGAAACTGTTTGAGTCATGGGGGTGGATCCCTCATGAATGGATTAATGCCCTCCCTGGGGGAGGGGGGTAGTGATTGAGATCTCATTCTATTAGTTCCCACGAGAGCTGATTACTTAAAACAATGTAGCACCTCCTCGTTCTTGTCACCACTCCCTTGGGGTGACGGAGATGGAGATGCAAAGAATTGCTCAAAGCCCATTTATCTAGAGCAGTGAGAGTCCCAGAAGGGGTTAAATCCAAGGAATGGCTTCTTCAAGTGAAAAGCATTCCTGAGAGATAACCTCAAACTAGGTTTTCTCTTGTTTTTTTATTGTCCAGCCAAGAAAGTTAGAGAAGAGAACAGCTGTGGTTAATCAGTCATAGTGAAAACATAAACACTTGGCTACATGACAATTTTCATTAAAGCAAGTGCAACTTAAAAATAGTTTAAGCAATTTACCATCAAAAGAGTCATAAAACTAAGCTGTGTGACATTCAAAAGAACCAATAAGACAATCATTATGGCAACACTTAGTTCCCTCGGAAACTTAAACAAGCAGTTGAAGGTGAAATGTGGAACCAGCCACTAATTGGCAGATTAGCCTTGAAGCTTTAAGTACACATATTTTCCATAATTAGATTTAGCTGCACCAAGGGCATCTGCCCTTAGAGCAAGCACTTTTGCTGTGTTACCGTTTTCATATCCACACCAGAGACTTTTTAGTCCTGTGAAAGTTTTCTGTTTTTTCCCAAACTTAGCATTTCTGTGTGCAATACTAAAAGGTTAGTTATTCCTCAAACTACAAGGCTTTGGCCTTGCTAAAACTACAGGGCTGTGGTCCCACTATGCTACGGCCTAAACTAAAGGGCTTTGGCCCTTCTAACAGCTAAAGACTGTTGTCCTACTAAGACAAAGATCCTACTAAGCTACAGCCTGATCTAAGGACTGTGGTCCTTCTAATCTAAGGGCTATTGCCCTATTAGGCTAAAGATTAAGGCCCTGTGAAATACATGCACTTTATTAGTGTTAGCACCCTCCACATTTCTCTCTTGCTGCTCCTCACCATGTGATCTGCTTGTACCCGCCAGCTGCCTGCCACTTTCCACCATGAGTAGAAGCCTGAGGCCCATGTCAGATGCAGCTGTTCCAGAATTGTAAGCCAAATAAGCCAATGTTCTTTATAAGTTACCCATTCTCATGTATTTCTGTTATAGCAACACAAAATGGACTAGAACAGCAACGTATGTCAAACAAGCTGTGGTGATCTGATCTCCGCTCTCCTTCACACCTTTTTGTGTGTTTCTTTGTTTGCTTTTCCTATTTTGTCTTTTTAAAATTTTTTGCCACAATATATCAGTGTTTAGAAATCTTATTTGACCTATAAATGATTTATTATTATTGTTACATGTGTAAATTGGTGACTTTCATCAGTTCTAGTAATTTCACAGCATCATTTCTGTGAATATATGATTTTTTATTTTATCTCCTTTTCATTTTTGATAATTTTGTAATGCGTGTCAGTCTTCATAATATCCTCAATGTTTTTTATTCTCATGCTCCCTCATCTTTCTCCCCAAATTTAATCTTTTCATACTAAATTCCTGATAATTTTCTCTGCCCTGGATTTTAGTTAATTATATCCACTTTTTAGCTGTGTGTCAGTTAGAGCTACATCAGGAAAGCAAAATATTCCTTGTATTCCCAGATGGAATTTATTTATCTAAAAGTAATGGAAAGACTAAAAGAGCTGTTTTCTTGAATTAATTTTTACCACTTTGATATGGAATATTAATTAGCAAGAGGGCCCAGGTATTCACTGAATTACAGATTTAAGCCCATAGCAAATGCAGTTAGATCTCCCATATACGCCCTTGAAGTCAGCATTTTAGAAATGGCCACTGAGTCCTACAAATCATGATACTCTCCACCTATGGGCTTTCTCTAGAGCCAAACCTGAATACAATTGGAAATTCTGGAGAGTTAATAATGGAGCAGACTTCACCCATAAATAAATATCCTTCTCCTTGTAAAGGAAAACTTTGACACATGGGTCCTTTTTGCCACAAGTCCTCAGTAAGATTGAGCTGTCATTAGTAGTCACATGCACAACCATGAATTCTTCTCTGGCATCTATTTTTTCCTTGTATCACTTCTTGATCTTTTCTGGCATTTTCTGAGATAATTACTCAGATAAAGTGCTTGTCCCCGGGATCTGCTACTGAGGAAAATCAATCTAAGACAACCGAGTGGAAATGATCCCGAAAAGTTGACTGTTATGATAAGATTATGGGAGTGTTTCTTTTGCTGGCCAACAAAAATGAGGAGTGTGATTTGCCTCTTATGTTGTAGTTTTCCAATCAGTAAGACTCTCACATATGTTGGAGAGGTGGAAGGATTGCAGGAGCCTGAGCAAATGGCAGTTTTAATGATGGAGGAATATTTGGTTCTTAACTGATGCTGGAATATTATAGGAAGACAAGTCAGTCACCACCAGCTTGGTACCCTTACTAATAAAGACTTTAGGTCCTATAGATAAAGGGCAAACTGTTTTGAAATCAACCCAAGAATTGATGATAAGAGGGCTGCGACTATTAAGGACGTTAGACTTACAGCCTCAGCAAGCATCCTGTTCTTAAATTAGGGTTGTAATAGGCAAAGAGTGGACCACAGAGTTCCAGAATAAGAACAGTTAGACAAGGGGGGCCTTGGGCCTTGGCCACAGCACCCCAATACCCACCATGAGCTCAGCTATGACCACCAAGCTACCATAGGAAGCACCTCAGGCTATGGAGCTGGAGTGGTAGAGGTCCAAGGGCTTCAGCCACAACCCCCTGACATCTACATCCAGCCCAGCGACAAACAAGCCACCACTGGAAGTCCCCTGGTCTCCTTTGCAAGAATAAGAGGATGCCACTGGCTTCAACCATGCCCCACCTCCTTCCTCCTTCTCCCACCCTATTTCCTTCCCCCTTCCTCTCTCCCCTTCCCACAACTGCTCCACAACAACATCTTAGAATGTAAAAAATAAAAATATTAATAAATAAATAAACTTTAAGAAAGAAAAATTGGACAGACAGACATGATTCCACTTGAACCCTCATAGCTAGTAGGAGCAGCTTCCTCGTAGCTGAACGCCATGCCAAGGCCTCACCTGAGGCAAATGCTTTGCTAGATAGTACTTGCCCACTTCAGTATTTGTCCCTGTGTACCCTCAGGTTTCCAGAATAACCCAGGGTAATAAGCAGGAAAAATTGTCTCTATTACTGGATAAAAATTATTTTGTTTATTGAAACATAATTAATTGTACATATCTGTTGGGTAAAGCATTGAATATCAATATCTGTGTGCAATATCTGTGGCTCAAATCAGGGTAATGAGTATATTAAGCATTCCAAATGTAATCATTTTTTGTGGTCCTTTATTAATTTCTCACTAAACCACCATCCCCCTCACCCTTTCCCACCTCAGGTGGCCCCAGTTCTTTTCTCTTCTTTTCAAAGTTCAACAAATTATTGTGATTTTTGTATCTTTCTTTTTTTTATTAATTCATTTATATTTTTAAGCTTCCAGTTATGTGTGAAGACGTGGTATTTTTCTTTCTGTGCCTGGCTTATTCCTCTTAATATAATTTTCTATATGTTCATCTATGAGGCTGTGAATGGTAGAGTTTTGTTATTTTTTTATGGCAGGTGAGTATTCCATCATGTATATATTCCACGTTTTACTTATCCCATCTTCTGTCAATGGACATAGGTTGGTTCCAACTATCGCCTTTTTAAAATAAAGCTGTGATAAATGTGGGAGTACAGCTACTTTTGACATGATGATTTCCATTTCTTTGGGTATATACGCAGCAGTGGAATTGCTGAATTATGTGGCAATGGAGTTTGGATGTGTTGTCCCCTCTAAAACTCTTGTGGAAATTTGATCTCCAATGTGGCAGTGTTGGAAACTGATTGAATCATGGGGACGGATCCCTGATGAATGGGTTAATGCTCTCCCTGGGGGAGAGGGGATTAATGCGTGAGTTCTTGCTCAGTTAGTTCCCGCGAGACTCGTTGCTTAAAAAGACTCTAGCACCTTCTCTCTCTCTCACTTCCTCTCTCCATGTGATCTGCTTGTACCCACCAGCTCCCTGCCACTTTCCGCCATGAGGAGAAGCAGCCTGAGGCCCGTGCCAGATGCAGCTGTTCCAGAATCATAAGCCAAATAAACCTCTTTTCCTTATAAATTACCCAGTCTCAGGTATTTCTGTTATGGCAACACAAAACAGACTGAAACATGTGGCCTTTCTGTCTGTACTAATTTGAGGAACCTCTATACTGTTTCTTATAACTCTGTGCTACAGTCTCACCAACAATGTAGCGGTTTTCTCCATATTCCTCATCCCTTCCAGCATTTGTCATTCTCTGTCTTTTCGATAATAGCTTGTTTAACTGGCATTTGATGATATCTCAGTGTGGTTTTGATTTGAATCTCAGTGATGCTCAGTGATTTGGGACATTCTTTCATGTGGCTGTTGGCCATTTGTATAACTTCCTTTGAGAGATTCATATTCAGCTCCGTTGCCAATTTTTTAACTGGGTACTTGTCTTTTGTGCAGTTGAGGTCCTTGTATACTCTGGACATTCGTACCTTGTCTGTTGCATAGTTTGCAAATATTTTCTACCCACTTGGTAGGTTGTCTTTTTGCTCTGTTATTTCTTTTGCAGTGCAGGAGATTTTTAGTTTGATATAATCCCAGTTAGTTATTTTCTCTTTTGTTGCCTCTGCCTTAGGGGTCAAATTCATAAAGTCTTTGCCCAGTCCTACTTCCTGAAGTGTTTTTCCTGTTTTCTTTTAGTAGTTTTATAGTTTTAGGTCTTGTTTTTAAATCTTTAATCCATTTTTAGATGACTATAGTATATATCAAGAGCATAGTTCTAGTTTCACTCTTCTTCATATGGATATCCACTTTTCCCAGCAACATTAACTGAAGAGGCAGTCTTTTCCCCAATGTATTTTCCTGGTGCTTTTGTCAAAGATCAGTTGGCTGTATGTAGGCTTACTTCCAGGTTCTCTATTCTGTTCCATTAGTCTGAGTGTCTCTTTTTAAACCAATACCATGCTATTTTGGTTATTATAGCTTTGTAGTATCTTTTGAAGTCCCGTAGACTAATATCTCTGGCTTTATTTATTTAGTTTTGCTCAGGATTTCTTTGGCTATTCGCGGTCTTTTGTTAAACATGAATGTTAGGATGGAGGAAAATGAAGGACAACACATATTAAAGATGGAGGCACTCTCGCTCTCCAGGATTTGGACTGTCAGCAGAAATGTAAAAAGACTGGGTCAGCAAAAATTTGCAAAGCTTAACCACAAACTACAGACTTCCTATTGAGTTACCTAGGAGATGGGGAGGTATGGGAGGGGTTTACATCTGCCTAAAACATATATAGGACATGCCTGTACCCAATAAAGTTGCCTAGTGTGTGTGCTAAGCCCCAGAACTTTGTGTCTGGTTTCTGGTTAACCACCTCCCCAGGTGGCAGCCCCTAGCTCAATGCATGCCTTGAGCAACTCACCTTGCTGTACCCTCTTGGCAGAGCTGTGTGTGGCTCTGCTCCCTGACGGACTCCAGGCAGAGGCTATGTGTAGTCCTGCCTCCTAAGACCCCCCAGCACCAAGAGTAAGGTGCAGGATTAGGATTTTTTTCTGTTTTTGTGAAGAATGTCATTTATATCTTGAAGGGGACTGCACTGAATCTGCAGATTGCTTTGGGTGGTATGGATATTTTCACAATAATTCTTCCAACCTAAGACCATAGACTATCATTCCATATTTTTGTACCCTCCTTAATTTCTCTCATCAGTGATTTGTAGTTCTTTCTGCAGAGACCTTTACTTCTTTCATTATATTAATTCCTAGTTTTTAAATTTTATTTCATAATTTATTTTATTTTATTGTCAACTGTTATAAATTGGCTTGCTTTCTTGATTTCTTTTTCTGATAATTAATTATTGGAGTGCAAACTGCTAGAGATTTTTACATGTTGATTTTGTATCCTGCAAATTTACCCAAAGAATTTAACAGTTCTAAAAGATTTTTGGAGGGCCGGACCCGTGGCGCACTCAGGAGAGTGCAGCGCTTGGGAGCGCAGCAGTGCTCCTGCCGCAGGTTCAGAGTGCGGTGCGGGCGACACCACGCCAAGGGTTGCGATTCCCTTACTGGTCACAAAAAGACGAAAAAATAAAGAATAAAAAAATAAAAGTTTTTTGGTTGTTTTGTTTTTGTTTTTTTAGAATCTATACGTTCCAATATATATAGAATCATGTCATGAAAAGAGAGAAAGTTTGACTTTGATTTTTCCAATCTGGATGTCCTTTATTTCTTTTTCTTGCCTGATTGCTCTGGCTAGTACTTCCAATACTATGTTAAAGAGGAGTAGTGCGAGATCCCCGCATTCATGATATTGTCAGTGGGTTTGACATATGTAGCTTTTATTGTGTTGAGACACTTGCCTTCTACCCCTAGTTTACTGAGTCTTCATCATGAAGGAATGTTGATTTTTTTTCCAAATACTTTTTCAGTATCTATTAAGATAATTATATGGTTTTTGTCCTTGGTTTTGTTGACAAGTTGCATCACATTATTGATTTGCCTATACTGAAATATCCTTTTATTCCCGGGATGAAACTCGGCTCTTCTTGGTATATAATTTTTTTTCATGTGTTGCTGAATTTTGTTTCTTAATATTTTGTTGAGGACATTTACATCTGTGTCCATCAAAGATATTGGCCAGTGGTTTTCTATTTTTACTACATCTTTGTCTGGTTTGGGTATCAAGGTAATGTTGGCTCACATAGAATGAGTTTGGGAGAATGGCCTATGTTTCAGTTTTTTTGGTATAGTTTTAAAATAATTCCTCTTTAAAAGTTTGGTAAAATTCAGCAGTGAAGCCATCTAGTCTTAGGCTTCTATTTGTTGCAAGACTTCTGATTACTGCTTCAAATTGTTGCTTTTTATTGGTCTATTAAGTTTTTCTGTGATTTCTTGGTTCAGGCTTTGTAGTTTGTATGTATCCAGAAACATTCATTTTCTCTAGGTTTTCAAATATATAGGCATAGAGTTGTTTCTAATAGTCTCTAATGATTTTTTGTATTTCTGTGGTGTCTATTGTAATGTCTTCTATTTCACTTCTGATTTTGGTATTTGGGTCTTCCCTCTTCTTTTTCTAATTAGCCCAGCTACTGATTTGTCTATCATGTTTGTCTTCTCAAAAAACAAAATTTTTTTCATTGATTTTTTTGTGTGTCCTTTTTTGGGGGGAGTGGGGCTCTATTTTATTTAGTTCTATTCTGATCTTAATTATTTCTTTCCATCTACTAATTTTTGGATTGGATAGTTCTTGTTTTTCCCATTCTTTGAAACATACTATTAGGTTATTTACTTGAAAAATTTCTATACATTTGATGGAAGTATTTTTTCTAATAAAGTTCCCTCACTACTGCTTTTGCAGTATCCCACAGGTTTTGATATACCATTTCTATTTATTAATTATTTACAAGTAATTTTTTGATTTCCTGTTTAATTTCATCTTGGGCTCAAAGGTCATTCAGGAGAATGTTGTTTAATTCCCATGTGTTTGTATAGTTTCCAGATTTTGCTTGATATTGATTTCTACTTTGAATCTGTCTTCTGATAATATACATGAAATTATTTCAATTTTTAAAAATTTGTTGAGACTTGAATTGTGAACTAACACGTGGCCTATCCTGTAGAATGTTTCATGTTTTGATGAGAATGTATATTCTATAGTTTTTGGATGAAATTTTCTGTAGATATCTGAAAAGTCCAATTGGTCTAAAGAGTAGCTTAAGTCCTATTTTTCAGTACTAATTTATTGCCTACATGATCTGTCCAATGATGAGAGAGGGGTGTTCAGGTCACTACCATATTGGGGTCTATCTCTTCCTTTAGGTCTAATAGTGTTTACTTTATATATCTGGGACTCTGATGTTGGATGCAGTATGTTTTGATTGTCATGTCTTTTTGCTGGATAGATCACTTTATCATCATTTAATGGTCCTCCCTGTCTTTCTTTATTGTTTTTGCTCCAAAGTCTATTTTATCCGACAGAAAAATAGATACACCTGCTCTCTTTTGATTTCCATTTGTGTGGTAAACTTTTTTGATCCCATCACTATCAGTATGTGTGTGTCATTAAAGGTGAGGTGAGTCCCTTATAGACACATATTTTTGTGTCTAGCTTTTTAATCCTTTGAGTCAGTCTGTGTCTTTTAAGTGGGGAGTTTAATTCATTTACATTTAGAGTTTTTATTGAAAGATATCATTTTACTCCTGTCATTTTACAATTTTCACTTTGGAGTTCCAAGTATCTTTTGTTCTTTTCTTTCCCTTTGATATTTTATCTTTGATTTTTGTTGGTTTTCTGAAGTGGTCATATATAGTTTCTTTCTCTTTCTCATTTGCATTTTTGTTCTACCAGTGAGTTTTGTTCTTTCTTGTGTATTCATGGTAGTGATTAACATTTTTTGGATTCCAGGTGCAGGACTCCATTGAGGATTTCTTGTATGGTTGGTCATGTGGTGGTATACTACCACAGGTTTTGTTTGTTTGTTTTTTGGTCTGGAAAATACATTTTTTCTCCTTCATATCTGAAGGATAGCCTTGCTGGGTATATTATTTTGGGCTGTAAATTTTCTTGTTGTCATTGTTGTTTTCATTTAATTCAGCTCATTGTTTTCTGGCCTGAAGAGTTTCTGTTGAGAATTCTGCTGTTAGTCCGATGGATACTGCCTTATAGGTGACTTGATGTCTTCCTCTTGCTGTTTTTAGGATAATCTCTTTGTCTTTGAGTTTCATCAGTTTGATGATAATGTGCCTCAGAGAGGACCTTTTTGAGTTGAATCTGTTTAGGGATCTCTGAGCTTCCTGGATCTGAAGATCTGTGTCTCTCCCTATACCTGGGAAGTTTTCTGCTCTTATTTTATTGAATATGCTTTCATGCCTTTCCTTTCTCCTACTCTTCCAGAACACCCATGATTTAGATGTTGTGCACTTAAGGTTGTAGGCTAGCTCTCTTATATTTTCCTCATTTAAAATTTTTTTTTCTTTTTTTTCTTTTTACTTTTTGTCTGCCTGGGTTATTTCAAAAAGATTGTCTTCATGATCACAAATTCTTTCTTCTGCTTGTTGTAGCCTGCACCTTAAGCTCTTGATTGTGTTTTTGTTGTTTGTTTGTTTCCTTATTTTTTATGTTGAATGAATCCTTTAGTTCTAGGGGTTCTGCTGCATTCTTTTCTAAGGCATTATTTATTTTGTAAGATTTCTCCTTCATATCCAGGACATTTTTTTCTGATTTTGTTGTGTTGCCTACCTGAGTCTTTTTGAATCTCATTGGTTTTTCCAAGGATTGATTTTAACAGTTCCTTTTAGTCATTTCAAGTGTCTTCTGCTGTATGGAGTCAGGTACTTGATAATTGTTTTCCTTTGGTGTTGTCATGTTTTCTCGTTGTTTTTTTTTTTTTTTTTCCTCATATATTTGTTATCTTAACTTGATGCCTGGTCATCTGCTAGAGTAATTGCTTCTTCAATAACTATGGAGTGGGCTTTGAGGAGAGAGACTTTTTCACTTAGATGTGTTTTAAATTGAACATTTGGTGTAGTGTTTTAGTATTTTTTCTGGGTAGACACATTAGTGTATAGTCTCCATATGGGTACTTCAGCCATATTGAGTGATGGAATTGTACATCAGTGCCTCTGTGTTTATGCACTGGGGCAGATGGTGATTCTTTATTGAGGTTAGTGACACTGTGCTGTTTCTTCAAGAACATGGGTGAGGTCCCAAATTCTTGACAGAAGCACCTTAGTGCCCTGTCACTTTTTGGCTGGGGTGGGTGACTATGGGTGGGCTTTTTCACACCCCAGCTAGAGTTATGTTACCCTGATGGGTGCACTGCAGTATACTAGAGCTCCCAAGTTTGAGTGGGTGACCCTGGACAGGGTTTCTATTTCTTCTTTCCCAGAGGTAGAGGCTTCCTCCAGTTAGGGGATGGGTTGGTGGTAGTTGGGAATTTTCTTTCTTACTTTATTTGGCTATACTGGCTTTCTGCACTCTCTAATTGCTCCAAGTGTGTCTCTCCCTGGATCAAATCAGTTATAAAGGCTGTACCCATACATCCCACCCCCAGGTGTCCTACTTTAGGTGGGAAGTGTATTTCTGCCTGTGGGTTGGACCTCTATGTTTTGGGGCTGCACTCACTCCTTGTGCTCCACTGGTGACCCTCCTTGTGTCAATACAGTATAGTTGTCAGTGGGCCACTTGCATGGCAACAGTGGCTGTGGTGGTGGTTGCTGCTGCTCTGGTGGAGTGTTGCCATTGTAGTAGCAGTGGTGACAGACCACCCTTGCAGTGGTGGTGGTAATGTCAGTGGCTGTGATATTCCACATGCATGGTGGGGGTGTCTTTTCAAAGGCATGTTGCCTGTGCGATGGCACCCCATTCTCTTGTCATCTGTCGGTGGGCATCCCTCAGCTCCTGATGTCCTTGTGCTCCAAGACTCTCTTTTAGGTGAGAAAATCTGTTGTCAATTTTATGGTTTCTCTTTGTAGCAAAGATTCAGGCTTCTCCAAATGGGACTGTCCCTCTAGGTTTCCATGGATAGGGGTGTGGTGGAGTGACTACCAACCAGTCTCCCCAGTGTGGAAACCAAGCTATAGATTCTGGCTTTGAACTCTAGCCTTTCCCGAGAAAAAGGATTATAACCCAAGGAGTTCAGATTTGTGACTGGAAGAACGAGGTGTACATTTTTGGCTGTTAAACTAGGGAAAGAAAGGAAATGTTTTACATCAGGCATTTTTTTTCATGACTCTGGATTTAATTTCAAGACAAGTATTTTTGGTGCCAGTCTAAAAGGATGCTGATGTAACTTTTTGTGCCTATGAGAAAAGTCACAATAAATTTTAGGGATGTTCAGAGAAATAAAACTAATAGGACATATACAGATGTAGATGATATAGGTATAGATATGTAAACACATTTATTTTAAGGAATTTGGCTCACATGATTTTGTTGGTGTATTTGTCAATTTCTGTTCCTTATAACAAAATACTGACACTGGGTAATTTATAAAGAAAACAAAATTTAAATGCTTACAGTTTCTGAGGCTGGTAAGTCCAAAGTCCTTCTGGTGGTGGTGATAGCGACCCAGATGTCACACATTGCAAGACTGTGGAAACAGAGAAAAAGACATACTCCCTCTTCTTTTAAAACCTTCAGATCCACACCACTGCTACCATTTTTAATCCATTCACTACTGCGCAGTCTTTACAATCCAATCATCTTTTCAAGACTTCACCTTTCAATTATCATGATAGGATTTCCCACCCTCTTAACGGTCACAGTGCGGACTTGGCTGAGTTTGTAACACATAATACTTGGAGGACACAATTCAAGCTTCAGTGAGTTTTGAGAGGACATAGCTCAATTCACTGCAGTGGGTTTGGATGTCACTAGATTAAGCTGGAAGACTCTAAATATGATTTAATGCTACAGTCTAGAGACAAAATGTCTTCTTTTCTGAAAAATCTCAGTTTTGCTCTTAAGAGCTTTAACTGAATGGCTAAGGAACATCCAGCTTATTAATGGCGATATCCTTTGCTTAAAGTCAATTGATTTGTAGATATTAACCACACATAGAAAACACCTTTACAGAAAAACCTAGGTTGGTTTTGATTTAGTAAATGAGTACTATAGTTAAGCCAAGTTGGCACAAAACTAAACATTATGGCAACTTACAATAATTGAAATGACAATACCAGACTCACTTTTATGGACTCTTGATTAAGAGATTAAAGAAATCGCATATATAGGCAAATTGGAAGCAGCGTACTATGTAAGGTCAGCTGACTATTATTTCCAGGAAAAGCCAGAGTTTTACGGACTGCATTCTGTATGAGAGCGCAGACCTCACTGAGCAGTTCATACATGGCTGCCCATTTTAAACAAGATCATTGGCAAAAGATGGTGCTGTGAAACCAAAGCTCCATGTGTATTTGGGGATAAAAAAGACTCTGGAATAACGGGAGCCCTTTAGTGCCATACAAACTTTAGAGTCAAGGTGAACCTAATTTATGAAATGGGCAGTGGGCCCTTAAACAATGGCAATAAAGCAAGTGCACCACAGCATTCTTAGGATGAGGTATATGGGTAGTCACCAGGGTGCTGTGGTTTGAATATTTGTCTCCCCAAAACTTAAGTTGAAAAATAATTGCCATTGTAACAGTATTAAAAATTGGGACCTCTAAGAGGTGATTAGGCCCCTGGTTTCTTTCCTCATAGGTGGCATTAATGTTTTTATAAGAGGTTGAGTTTGATGCCCTTCTGTCCTCACTTGCCTCTCTGCCTTCTACTATGTGAGAATGAAGCAAGAAGGCCCTCCCCAAATGCACGCACCTTGATCTTGGACTTTCCACCCTCCAGAATTGTGACAAAACAAATTTCTGTTCTTTATAAATTACCCAGTGTGTGGATTCCATTATAGCAGCACAAAATGCACTAAGCAATAGGAATGTGGCTTGATTAATAGAATCAACAGAGATAAAAGACTCAGGGAGTGGAAGACTGATGCCAGGTACCATTATGGCAATAAATCATAATCCATCACCCTGTCCCGTTTTTAGTCAATTTTCAGTCTGAGAGTATATCAAATGAAATGTAAACCAGGTCTCTTGGAGGAAATGTTCCACAATAACACAGTAAGTATACGTATTTGCTATATACCAGTCCTTCTACCAAGGGATCAACAGTCATATACCACAGCAAAATCCTTAGGTCATTCGAGAGATGTTGGTTATGGATCGTGTGTTGACACTATGGGGTGATCTGTTATAAAGGACAATCTGTGTTTACATCAATACATCTTTAAAATCTTTTGGATACAAAAGCTAGGGCTGCTACTGGCTGTTTCGAGCTTTTCATGCCAGCAGTCTCTTAATGAGTAAATTTCATGTCATCATGTACTTTCTTTCTGGAACTAGAACTTCCAGGAAACCATACTTATGGTCACCTAGACACTGTTGCCAGATGTATTTTGTGTGCCCTATCACATGATCCACCTGCTTTGCAATACAGGAAGTAACCCTGTGTGAATGGCATTAAAGGGCCCTCTTCGCTGTGACTTCTGATTGAGTTCGTCTCATGCAGTCTAATGTACGTGATTCTGTGCTCTTCATATGCCCCTTCTCCTTCAGGACATAAGCTCAAAGGTACTTCAAAAAATTCATGGGAAGCTTTGTACTATCTTCTAGTTCCATTTTTCCACAAACTTTTAAAAACACCCTTGTACTTGTTTCCCTCATTGCTGGGAGTATGACTTTCTGACAGCTCAAGGCTAAATCCCTCTCAAGGCGCTGTTCTTGGTTAAGGAAAACTGCTTATCCCGAGATCATGTTCCTTTCTGATGGCAAGCCTTATCCAATCAATGTCTCTGTGGGAACCAAAGGCAAAACCACTTACCCTACTACAGGACAACTGAGAAGGGCCCTCTCAGAGGTCTTCCCAGGGGTAGCCAAGTCCTTAGTTGTAACTGAGTCACAGTTTAATTTTTCCTATGCCCAATTGTGCTTTGTTCACTCCACAGGTGTTGGTCCTAAGTGTACTCCCCAGTAAACTTCCTTAATGCTTATTTCTGTCTCAGTCTAGTTCCCACGAATCACCAAGTGTGACCCCCCAGGGTGTGGAGAGAACAGTAGTGGAGGAATATTTATTTCTTTTGTTCAGGGTTGCTCATACGTGCCTCTTGGTTCTGCCCTCTAGTTGGGTCATCTTTTAGATGACCTTCTCCACATAGCCTGTCTCTGAAGTCTGGAAACTATTACAACGCCGTTTTACTAGAGCATTGTTTTAACGGATCTGTGACCCCAAACACAACAGTATTTAGAAGAAGAAAAGAAGAAAACTTTATTACAAATGATTGTTGCAATCCTGATAAAAGTTGTATTTGAAACTTGATATACTAAAAGTTTGACATACTCCATGTATTTAGCTAGGAGTCTGGAATTTTTTATGGAAAATAAGATAGCTGACTTTAAATGTAGATTGAACACATGCGATCAATCATCTTCTACATCAGAGTAGTATTTGCGCCCTTGATAAGATTGAACATTCAAAGGAAGAAGTGTAACTAAAATCTATGGTGTTCCTATGTTCTAAACAAACAAAATGGCAATTATAGCTCACCTAGATTAAGATACAAGGGACAGCTTTTTCCATTAATTATTCTATGAGAGAGTTATTGTGTATAATTATCTCTTTATAGTTGTAAAATCTGAGATATATCCACATACTCATAGACAATCCCAATGTCGTGGATGTTGTAGAAGAAGTACGTAGTGACAGAAAATATTCAGAACAAAATATTTATTTAAGATATCAGAAAATGTAGCCTCAAATAAAATTGACATGCAACGTTCTTGGCACAATGAATTCAGCCTGCTGTTACTGTTGATGTTAATATAATTGGTTTTATTTCCAGATACAAACAAACATATAAAATGTAAAAATAAAATAAATTTTATTAAATAAAACAAACAAAATGATGATTAAAATTTAGCAGCAATTCTGCCAAAATTAGTTCAATGGGGAAAAATGATAGCTGGATTCTACCATGGGCTGTATTTCAACTACTGTCTTTGACAAGGAGTATGCTCTCATTATGACACTGCTTAACCTTCCTTCCCTATTGAACATTAGACAATTAATGTCAGAGTCACATTACTTCACTCTGTAGTGCATTTTTAAATCATTATCCTTTTCGAAGAACATTTATTTACATTTTACTTTTGCTCCTAAATAATTCTCATTTTAATGAATAATAGATTTCCAAAAGCACAAAGGAATTATACTGAAATTTAGGAATCTCTAAAATATCCCTGAACATTCGACATCTTTGACATTCAAAGCATCAGATTTATTCAGCTCAGAATAGGATAGCGTTTTTAGCCAAGGATGGCAGTAGGCCACACCCCTTAATAGTAGTCTATAAACACTGATGTAAGAGAAACCCATGGAGCCAGACTAGAAGATCTTTCCTTCACACAAAAAGATACATAAAGACAATGCTGCTCAAAGACAATGTCAACATAACCTGTTGAGGGTTCAAGAGTTTTATATTATGTAAGTAGCTCATACTAATCTCTTAACATTTAATAATTTGGTTATACATTTTGAACTCCAGAATATCCATAGTTACAAAATGAGAAATGCTGTATGATTTCATTTATATGAGATTCCTAGAGTAGCAAAATTTATAGAGATAGAAAGTACAATGGAGGTTTCCAGGGGCTGGGTGGAGGGAGAATAGGGAATTATTGTTCAGTGGGTAGAGAGTATCCATTTGGAGAGATGAAAAGAGTTGCAGAGAAGGATGTTATTGATGGTTGCACAACACTGTGAGTTTACTTAATGCCACTGTACTGACTGTATAATGAAAAATGATTAATATGAAAGGAAAATGAAATTTAAGGAACTTACCCAATAACCTGTAGTTACTAAATTACCACCTGCTTTTTAAGCAGGTTTAGTGTTTAATCGATCTTCAACACTGAGAAGTTGAAATAATGAGGAAACAGAAGTCTTCGATTAAAGAAATAGGAAGGTTTTGAGGTCCTTCAGGAAAGTGATTCTGAGGGCCATAACTAGGGATTTCATAGAAGTCCTAGGTATAGAGAGTGCATGTTAGATACATGAAAGTGCGCAGCTCACAATATTTTTGCCATTAAAGAATACATTTGGCAAGGAGGGAGTGCATTTCCATGATGATTAACTTTTAAACAAGCACCTTAAACCTCAAGTACTCTTCTGTCAGTACAATTACAATAATCAAGGAACTAAGTTTTATCATCTTTACTTGGTAAAAGTTGCTTTACTGTGACCGTAAGGAGAAGCAGTCTTGTAACAGTAAAGTACCTTAATGAGAGTGTACATTTTTCATTATATTCCTTGTGAGGACATATTTTAAGAAGGTTATTTTTGTTTTCGATGTGCAACTCTGTAAAGTCAAACTAAATGCACTAACAAGTCTAAATGAAGTTATGCTTCCATCTCAAACTTAGTTTCCAGGTCTGAAAGCTGGACCTGAGAATATCAGTCTTTTTGTTTGGAAAGTAAAAATGCCTTCCCAGATGAAGTAATTTCAGGAGGTTTCAGTGAATTGTGATATGTTAGAGATGTGTAACCTTTATTATCAAATAATAAGCTTTTATATCATTAAAATATTGATTTAATTCAGCTTCTAAGAATATTGACTATGCATAATGTAAAGCAAACAAAATATAAACTACAAAGTATATGAAAGTTTGTGAATAATTTCCTTCTCATCCATTTATGTTGGGATCAGATTTGTTACTTGCAATTTATCAATGATTTGGATTCAATATGCCAATTAATCAATATTCAAACAGAAATAATCACCCCAAAAACCTTCAAAATCAGAAAAAATGTTAATCTTATGTTAAAGTTAAAACATTTTTTGCAAAAGGCAGATGAGGGATTCAAAATAGGTTTCATCATTTTCACATAAATGCTTTTCAAGAAATGTGTATTTCACATAGAGTGTTGTAAATAATAAGAAGTCTCTCATGGATTACTTCTTTTGCAGTGTCACTCCTGTTTGAAATCATGGAAAATGGGAATATCACCACATATTTCATTCTCCTAGGACTCTTTAACACCACCAGAACGCACCAGTTTCTGTTTGCGATGGTTCTGACGATTGCTTTCACCTCTGTAGTGGGCAATGCCCTTGTGCTTCTCCTGATTTACAGGGACCGCCAGCTCCACACACCCATGTACCTCCTCCTGAGCCAACTCTGCCTCATGGATCTGATGCTGGCTTCCACTACTGTGCCCAAAATGGCTGCTGACTACCTGACTGGAACGAAGTCCATCTCCTCTGCTGGGTGTGGGTTGCAGATTTTCTTCTTCGTTACTCTGAGTGGTGGAGAGTGTTTCCTCCTGGCTGCCATGTCTTATGACCGCTATGTGGCTATTTGCCATCCACTAAGATACTCCAACCTCATGAGCTGGCAGTTTTGCCTGAGAATGACTTCGGGGTGTTGGTTCCTGGGAGCAGCTGATGGACTCATGCAAGCTGTTGTTGCCTTGAGCTTCCCATTTTGTGGTGTACACGAGATTGATCATTTCTTCTGTGAGGCTCCCATGTTGATGCGCTTGGCTTGTGCTGATACATCTGTCTTTGAGTATGTCATGTACATCTGCTGTGTGTTAATGCTCCTGGTTCCCTTTTCCATCATCCTGACCTCCTACAGTCACATCCTCACTGCTGTTCTGCAAATGCATTCTATGGAAGCCAGCAAGAAGGCCATTGCCACCTGTTCGTCACATTTGGCTGTTGTAGGACTCTTTTATGGAGCTGTCATTTTTATCTACATGAGACCCAAATCCTACAGGTCAGCTGACCACGATAAGGTGGTTTCAGCATTCTACACTATCTTCACCCCTGCATTCAACCCCCTCATCTACAGTCTGAGGAACCATGATGTCAAGGGAGCCCTGAGGAAGTGGATGGGCCAGTGTGCCGCCTTAAATCGTTATTAGGAAAGCATTAATTTGCCCCAACTTTCATGACAATACAAAGTGATTTTGTGGGATTTCCTGGAGAGAAGGTACATTCTTCTGTACATGTACATCTTTCATTTCTGTTTTACATTGAATTGCATGCTAATCTCCATACTTTGGATTGATTTACTGAGATGTCATCACCAGATCAAATTGTGGAATACTAAAAATTGTGAGTCATACATCCTTAATAAAATGTATCCATATAATGCCCCATAATGAATTGTTGTTCAAAGGGTGAATTAACTATTCAAGCAATTTTAAGGGGTTAATTGCTGCCATTTGTTTCAAGTACAGGTGTGATTTTTACACAGTGGAAAGTTCACGTGAGGCATTTCTTTAAAGCAACTGCAACAAGTACCTGCACTTCTAACTTACAAGGAATATCAAGAGACAATGTCCACCAGGCCTAAAGGGCCCTCATGCCATTTTCCTGTGAAACTCTTATCTAATGTACAACCACTGGTCTCATTTTTATCCCCATCTGTTAGTTTGGCCTACTGTAAAATTTCTTATTAATGGAAACCAAAAATAGGTATTTTATGCATCTTTTTTCTTTCTCTAAGCTTAATATATTTTTAAGGATTCCTCCACAATTTAATGTTTGTAAGTTCACCAAGGAAGGAGAAGCCAGCTGGGCAAAGGAAGAAAAAAAGATTTTACTAGCAAGTGGCAAGTGGACCTGCCGGTCTGAGCTGAAAAATGGTGTCAGCCCTGGGAGGCAGTTGGGTGTCTTTTATAGGGTTAAGATTAACGTCTGGCCTCACCTAGGCCTAGGAAGACAGTTAACAATTGTTCTATTCCGAGTACATCTTGCTCATGGGAACAGATTTAGAATCCTTGGCCTGCCTGAGGGAAACAGTCACAATGTTACACGCTGTGTACAGCTTGCTCAGCCTGCTGGTGGGAACAGAGACTTAGGGAGATAGAAATTTAGAGGAATGAACAAATCCAAAGGGTGGGGGCTTTCAAAAAGTCAGGTTCTCAGTTCCAGGGACGTAGCAATAGTCATCAGTAGTTTACTCTTTTTAATCACTATTTGTATTCCATTTTCTGGATATATCACCATTTGTTTACCTACTATTTTGTTGAAGGACATCTGGAATATTTTCACTTTGAAGCTGTTTTGACTAAACCTTTTTGTGATCATATGTTTCTATTTCTCTTGGTAGATGTATAATGAACTATTTAGGAAACTTTTTTCAAAGAGTTCTTCAATTTTACACTCCCACCAACAATGTTCGTGAAGTCCCATTGCTCCCAATACTACCTTTTTATTTATGTATTTATTTATTTTAGGAAATTCTAGTAAGTAACTAGAGGAACTCTTTTTGCCTTAATTTGTATTTTCCTAATTACAAGTGAGGTTGAGGATTTTTGCATTAGCTTATTGCCTGGTTGTGTATCTTCTTTTGTGAACATGCTATTTTATTTTTTAAAATTTTTAAATTTTTTAAAGGAATTTGCTTATTTTTTAATTGAAAGATAATTGTACATATGTATGGGTTACAGAGCCATATTTCAGTACACGTATACCATGTGCCAAGATCAAATCAAGGTAATTAGTATATTCATAATTATGAAAATTTATCTTTTTTAAATTGATGCATAATTGATTGTACATATTTGTAGGGTACAATGCTGACTATCAATAGCTGTGTACAGTATGTGATGGTGTGGGGAAAATAGAATAATTTAGGCTCCCTCGACATTTCTTGTAAACAAGTTGTGTGGGTGGAGTTAGAGTGCATGCAACCATGTATCTTTCTAGTTATTTTTGTGTTCTGCAGTTTTCAAGCAGGCTGGGGGCAGAGAGCTCGTGTTTAAGAATAGAGCATGTTTACTCTCTTGGCAGCTGCTCAGTTTCAGTTTTTCTTTAGACCTTGCTGGTAGCAGTTGAGTTTCTGAGTTTCTCTGTGGAGTGCTTAGCTTATAGTGTTGTGTGTGCTGAATAAAGATTATTCCTTCTTCAACCAAGCCTCCAAGGACCTTTTTGCTGGTTACCTAGCCCATAAACCTGCATGTGAAGGGTTTGTGAATGGGCTTGAGGAGTCTGTGAGCTCAAGACCCCAGTGCTAGCTCTACAGATGGTCAACTCAAAATCATTAATGTATTCATCACTGTAATACATAATCATTTTTTGTGTCCATTAACCAGTTTCTCACTCACCCCCTTTCCTATTCTAGTACCTATAGCTATGTTCTCTCCTTCTGAGAGTTCAATGTATGATTGTGATTGTTCTTTCTTTTTCTCTCTGTCTCTTTTTTTGCTGTTTTGGAAAATCTTTATCATTTCTTTGGGATGCAAACTTTCAATCTCTCTTTTAGCTTTTTGAGAACATACAATAAATTATTGTTAATTAAAGATGCCTAGCAAAACTGTGTACTGTCTGTTTTAGTCTCTGAAAAACAAAACAAAACGTAGATTCTTTCACAGAGAAGACAACCTGTGGGTTCACTCATAGACAAAACACGATATTCATACAACTATTCAGAAAATCAGAAAAAAAAACTATATATTGGGTTATTTGTTATTATATTTCTGCCATTTGTTTTAATTCAATGCCTAAGATGAACTATTTTAACTAAATATGTATTTATGTAACATATTTTTCAACTTCTCCAATTTGTTTGAAACTATAAGTTTATTTGTTTCTTTCAATTAAGCACTGTAACAAAATATTACAAATCCATTGAAGGAATTATGCCATTGAAAATCTGAATTGTTTTTTTCTAGGAGGTACTTTTTGCTGAGATATCAAATGTCAGGTAAGGAAGGACAAAAATAGGGTTTCAAAATATCAGGGTTCAGGTGTTCTGAGCATATTTCTTATCTTTGGCTAGTAAATGATTATAAATCTACAATAATTTTAAACAAGAAATTTGGCACATTTAAAGAAACTTGATTTTACAATAGACATAATTATATGTATATTTACATATCTATTTTCGTATGAATACATATTTATGTGCTTTACAATGACAAAATTAAATACAAAATTACATACAGGAAAATAGTTTAAGATAACATGTAGAAATTAATTTTTTTTTACTTTCACTATTTTTGCTTTAATCTGAATCCCATCTTTAATAACTTTTTTTTTTTATTGAATGGCATTTTAGTCAGAATTGTTTTTCCTATCTTACATTATATAAAAACGAGAAGGGTCTAGAAAAAAGAATATAAGGGAGAATGAGCTAGCTTCAATTTTGAAGATCCATGGAAGTATTTTGGAAGTGCACGTTAAGATTATAGTGAAGAAGAGCTGATTTAAGAATTTGTCCCAAACCTGAACATCATGCTTCAGAATCTCTAATGGAACTCTTCCAATTTAATATATTTTAAATCTGTTTATTCCTATAAACACAGGCATACTTTGATCAAAGGGTGATTTCATTAAATATTTTGCCTCCACCATAAAAATGAATGAAATTCTGCCTTTTGCAGCAACATGGATGAGCTTGCAGAAAATTAAGTGAAACAAGACAGGCACAGAGAGATAAATACAATATGTTCTCACCCATTGTGGAAGCTAAAGAAGTTAATCTCGTAGAAGCAGGAAGTAGAATAGTGGTTACTGGAGACTAGCTGGAGATGGGGAGGGGGGACATTGGATACAAAATATTAGAGAGATAGGAAGGAAGAATGGGATCTACTGTTCTATGTACTGGAAGGAGACTACAGTTAGCAACAAAATATTGTGTGTCTTTTTATAGCTAGTAAAGATGATGTTGAATTTTCCTGAAACAAAATATGTGACAAATGTTCTAGGTGATGGAGAAACTAAGCACCCTGATATGATCATTACACACAGTATGAATATACCCAAATATCATTTTTTTTTTTTTTTTTTTTTGTCGTTTTTTCGTGACCGGCACTCAGCCAGTGAGTGCACCGGTCAGTCCTATATAGGATCCAAACCCGCGGCGGGAGTGTCGCCGCGCTACCAGCGCAGCACTCTACCAAGTGCGCCACGGGCTCGGCCCCAAATATCATATTTTGCTCAATATATTTGTACTCTTGTTGTAGGTCAATTAAGAAAAATAAATTTAAAAGAGAAAAAAAAAAAAGAGAAATGAAGAGAATAGTGATCATCAAAGGCAGGAAAGGAGGTGGTTGGGGGCCAGGGAAAGATTTGCAAACTGATACAAAGTTACAAAGTTACTGGTGTCCTAGGGTGACAATAGCTAATAATATTGTATTGTTTGCTTCAAGATAGCCAGAAAAGAGAATCTTGAATGTTTTAACCACAAAGAAATAGTATTTAGGTGATAGTTATTCGAAATAATCTGATCAGATCATTATATAATATATGCATGTGTACAAACAACAAACTGTATCCCATAAACTTTTGCAATGAAAAAAATAAAGTTTTAAACATATTTTATCTCCATATTCTCTTTTAAAGACAAAACTAAGTGAATTTACCTCTTACGCAGAGGATGTAAAAATGTTTAACTTGTCGTAAAATAGCTATATAACAAAAAAATAGTAAATGTAAAATATATTTTATTCATTCATATACTTACTTTGTGACTACATTTTACCTACTGTTTCACCTTCAGTTTTCCCTTTTATTTATTACCATGTCCTTAGTAGGTAGGTTCAATGTTAAGTTCATTTTTGGAAAACGGAATCAAACTTATTAGGGCAAAATTCATTTGCTGGTTTCTCAGAAATCTGAACCCAGTTGTTTGATTGTAAAAGGCTCACCCTTAGTTAGGGAAGGGCAAGTTAGCATAGTAGGACTGAACGCCCGGCCCCCCACATACATACACAGAAAACAGGCCTCTTCTACTTTCCTCAAGAATTAGGTGTTGCCAAATGGGTCTTTATGTTGGGTGAAAGTGTTAGAAGTTGGTGGGGAAATGGTGTATTATTTTACAGTGTGAGTTCTCATACTAGGACTTCGGGATTTAAAGTCTGGGTTAAGCCTGATAACCTTGTGAATGGAGATTAATCCCTGTGGTCCCAATATGGTCATTTGATGATTTAATAAAATAATAAATGTAAGATGCTATTAAATGTAAGATTCTTAAAAACTTGCCTGACATTTAAAAATACTCACAAATGTTTAACTATCATATTAATTATGGGTAAAACAATAAATGCCCTTTGCTGTATTTTCTCACATCTTTACTTTTTGTGATCATTTAATTGTCCCATCCCATGCATCAAATGTAAATTTCAGCATAGTCACATAAAGTGAATTTCTTTTTCATCTTCCTCTCTATTATAGGTGGACTGTGCAATAAGTGTGTTTTTTCACTTACTCTTCAAACCTCAGGGGTCTCTAATTGCTGGCTGAGACAAAATCCACAAAGTGATTTGCCTTAGTGTTTCTACTGGTATAAGAGACAGGCCACACACAGATCCTGTAATAGAGAATGTGCTCTCAGGCTCTGAAGAGGGAATAAAATATGCTACAAATAAATGAATGAATGAATGAATGATGGCATTTTTTCCCCCCAGCAAATGCTTATTGCTCATCTTACTTTATAAAAAACTATGCTGAAATAGACTCCATCTCCTTTTTCCTGTGACACCCCAGGCTCTTCTGCTGCACTCTAGAGAATTTCTAGTCTGTCATTAATGCCCCCATCTCCTTTCACACAAGCCATTTCTGCATGTTTGTGTCCATTCCTTCTCAAGCCACTCCCTGGGGATGTGGGTCCCCATGTGGCACTATTGAAGGTGGCTGTTTCGTCTCCCATAAGCTATAGAACTTTAACATGTGTTGGTATCTTCTGTGCATCTTGTTGCTGCTTCCAAACCGTTTATCGTCCTTATCCCTGCAAACCTCCAGCTAATATGAAGGAAATGCCTAAACTGAGGCAATATCCAACACCTCTCAGTAACTCTCATGGAAATGACATTGAAGAAGACATTTTAAGGGCATGAGCAATGGCTCCAAACCATTAGGGCAGCATGTTTGATACGCCAGTGAGCCTAATTTGTGAAATGTGATAGCACCTGAAAGAATGTGTTGTGTGGGATGAAACTGGTAAGAAAGGTTAAATGTGGTGGGAGAGGAGGGGCCATGACAACACATCAGGGGCCAGGGCACATAGGAATGTACAGGTCATGCTGAGGTTGCACTGGGGCACACCTGCAGCCAGACCCATTGCTGGGCAGTAACAGAGAGCACACGTAAACATAAACACAAACAGCTAATCTGTAGGTTAACCGTGATGTGCTGGCCCAGTTGTCCAATTCTGAGATGCAGAGAGTCATCAGCCTTAAAAAGAGCAAGGAAGTCTTTATGCAGGGAAGATTTTACATGTAAATCTTGGAGAATAGAAAACCTTGAAACCTTTAGAAGTGTTGGAAGAGACTGTTCATATTTGAAGAAAGAAACCAAGTGATGGAAAAGTTTTAAGATAGATAAAATTGCGGAAATACAAATACTTCAGTTTCACTGGAAATGGCCAAAAAAGGTAGGGAGATTTTATGGTGTGTGTGTGTGTGTGTGTGTGTGTGTGTGTGTGTGTGTGTGTGTGTGTGTGTGTGTGTGTGTGTGTGTGTGTGTGTGTGTGTGTGTGTGTGTGTGTGTGTGTGTGTGTGTATTTTTTTTTTTAATGAAGGGAATGTGACAAAGAGTGTTTGCATACTCAACTGTGTTCCAGAAAGCATAATCTAGTATTAGGAGTAAAATGTATTTATATGCAGAGAAATTTGAGGCAAGTCATTATTTTAACTGTCTTTATAATATTATAATATTTTGAATTTTTATCTTATAAAAACTTGTGCTAAGTATTTTGAGTAAAATGTGGTGGAATTATAGTAAATTGAAGCCTAACCAAAGTTACAGTCTAAAGAAAGTGTTAAGAGTAGCAATTATCACAGATGGTCACCAGCTTTTGTCCTCCCAGATCAACATATTTGCCTAATTTTGTGAATTATTTCTCATTAATATTTTCCTTGTAAAAATTTTAATTGCAAAAATGTACAATATTCTTTTGTAATTATACACACACACACACACACACAATGTAGTAAACTGATTAAAAAGAAGCTCTTCATCTTGAAGATTTGCCATAGTAGGCTAGATTTTCCAAAATTAATTCAATGCAACAATTTAACCATGGAATTTTATTTAGATAAAAATAATCATTTGAAATTTTTTGAAACAGCTTAAAAGAAATATGAATTTACTAACTATGGTACATAATTTTAGCTTTGACTTAAATATAAAAAAGTTAGAGGCTGAATGATGTGTATTACACTCACTTTCACTAACAGAAACTGAGAATTAATCTAAATGTAACAAATAAGATAATAGTTAACACAAATTATTTTACATTCAGTTGAAGTCAACTACATTAAAAACCAATAATTCAAAGATCTTTGATTGACTGTGGAGAAATTTTAATGGCCCGTTTCTTAAATACCCGTTTTTAGCCTCTGAAGGAATTACACGTGTCCGCAGAGCTCTTTCAACTTTGATATTGCCCTTGGCATCGAATTTCCTCTCCCTTTCCAAAAGCCTCACTGCCTGTCTTATCTATAACAGAAAATGATTTTTTTTTCTGGTGATGCATGGAATTTGTAACATAATTACTGCTAGTGCAATCTTAGTGGTCAAGGGAGTTATGCTTCCAGAACTCAAAATTCCAAATTCAGAGCAGTACCAATCAGACTTAGGTTTCCTTTCGCACTGTTTCTTCAAATACATAGTTAGTGTGTAGCCATTTTTAACAGAAAGCTATATCAGGCAAAATCTACTCCAAAGGAGATTTTCTGATCTCTTGATTGTTCTCCAAATTAATCAACTATTGCTGTATGAGAATATATTCAACAATAAGTCTGAGTGGGAAAAAAAACTTAGCTTGATCCTTTGTGACAAGCACGATGGCCAATGTTTTATGTGGGAGAACACTGAAGGCAAAGTGCTTGAGGTCTGAACCATGGAGTAATCTCCTTGTAAGTGTGTAATTTTGTGTGCATACAGCCACCATGGCCACACATACAACATAGTAGATGAGAGGTAATAACTGATGGGAGGCATTTACGAAGGCAGAGGATGTAGAAGATGGTGATTTGTGTTTGGAGGAGGCAGAGATAAAGACAAGTTGAAGATGATTTTCTGATCTGATTTCTGTCTTAGCCATTTGAACTTGGTATTACATCCACAGGAATGATAAATTTGATGTCACTGAAAAATACTAATCACAGAATTTCTTTAAAGGGGTGGCAGCAACAAAAGACGGATATATGATCACCTTGCAATGAGTCAGTGAGGATGAAAAGTTAGAAAGGAAATTGGTAGTATAAAATGAAATAAAATAAAATTGTGAGCAGTTCTGCTAATTGTCTTCAGTTAAAACATTAAATGGGTAGGTTCAACATAGGATTGTCAGAAGCTATGCTGATTATTTTCAGAATAAGGAACATTTCTTTGCTCTTTCACAAACATCTGTATATGACTACATGAGTGAGAAATCTAAGGTAAACATACTCATTCAATTTTTGTGTTTCTTTCTTCCCCAGAGAACTTCATGAACCAATTTTACTAAGCAGTGAGTACACAATATACTTCTGAGCCATCTCATTGAATTGTAATTTGCTTTACTAAGTTATATTCTATCACATTCTGAACCACCTCCTGTCTCACTTTCTTTCTGTCTCTTTCTCTCTCCCTATTATTTAATGTATCCCATCTAAACTTCAGAATGACCTTATAAGTCAGGTACTGCTATTATCTTGCCTCAATAAACATTAATTTCAGTTATAATTATTACAACTTCAGTTAAGATTTTATTTTTTATATTTTATATTTTAAATTTTATATTTTATTGGTTTTTTTGTACAGATGAGAGAGAAAATGAATAAAATATTTTCAGGGTACTGTGTTTGCAGTACATTTTACTGTTTATTTCTTTTTAAAGCACAAGGAAATAGCTTATACTGATATTTCCTTAATATAATTACTTGAGAAAATAGCAAACCCATTGCTAGGCTAAGTGATTTCTGTTATACATCTATTTACCTGTAATCCATGCAATTTCCTTTCAATAAAATAATGATTTTATTCTTTCCATATTTAGGTCAATTCAGTGTTTGACTTCTGCCTTTTCTACGATATATTATTGTAGCAAATTACCTGTAACAGCTGGTTTTTTTTTTTTATAACAGTTGATCACTAACCCAGTAAGTCTGACTTTTATGATAGAATTGATGACTAGTAAATTGAGTTACTGATATTATAAATTTATAGAAAGCTCAAAAAATAAAATGTTATTGTAATATAATATAAAATGTACAGGTGCACAGTCAGACATAATATTCCCCAGGATATCCATATCAAATGCTTTTCATAATAAACATTTTTTCAGACAGAAGTGATGTGTTTTCTGCTCTTACTTGTCTTGCACTCAAAATTTAATTCAAAGGATTAATGTAGGGGCAAATCAATAACCATTTAAAATGAATGTGTAGTCATACCAATATTAGTAAATAATTGGTCTCTAGTTAAATCAAAATTTAAAGAAATATTTTATATGCTTTATCTGTATAATGAGAGATCTGGTAGGAAAATTAAATACTATTTTGAAGTCTGATTAAGTGTAAATCTATGAATATGTAGTATATTTTGAGAACCTTCATAAATACAAAATGATAGAAATGATTTTAATATAGCACAGTAAAGGTTAGAATAGAAGATTAGAGTACTGATAGCTACAAAATTGTTTCAAAGTAGGGATAATTTAAGTGGACCATTTGCACAATAATCAGCTAGTAATAGTTTGATTCACCAATTGAAATGAACATATTAAATCCAAAGTAGTTCCACTGAAAAAAATCAAACAATTTAGTTACCTGTACAAACTAGTTGGGTTTGGCTAAATAATTTAGGGAGCCAAATAACTTGTGTGTGAATGGAGAATTTTTTAGATATGGTGGGAAACCACACACACACACACACACACACACACACACACACACACACACACAATCAGATAAGGTTATTGTTTAGAGGTTATGTGATATACTTCTTTGTGTCAGAGTTTCTTAGTATAAAATGATCTGTATGATTCATGCTGATGTTGTTCTATATTTATTTCTCCATAACCATAGTCTCTGTTTTCTTAAAATAAAGTAGCTGTTTTAATAGCAAACAAACATTTTATGTGGAGAATATTGCACACTAGTTGAATTTTGGACGGAACTGACTGATTGATTCTTTCAAAAATTAAAACTCTGAGTACATATAAAAAAGTGGACAGACTCTCAGAACAGATAAGATTTCCTAAAAACAATTGATCCAAAAATTTTTGAAAAACTCGACGCTTAAAATCATGTGCAGGGCATATTCTCTGATAAAGCCCCAAGCTTATAGAAGAGAGATGGGTGTAAAGTGTATGTCATATCTTTTCTCCAACATTCAATATTATTGAACAAGGAATATTTAGAGCGACATGAGAAAAAAATAAAACGTCTTTACCTCAGTAAAGGGTTGCAAATATGAACCAGTTAATGAGAGGCACCACTGCCCTTAAATCTGAACATAGGTCCATATCAAATTTTACTGAAAAATTTTACTGCGGTTCAAACTACTCAATACATGCAAGACTAATTGTAATGCATGTATCTCCAAGCCTCCTTCATGTGCTGATCTCTTAAGACTCTGAAAATCATAGCAAACAGGTGTTAATGTTCAAGGGAACTAAAACTAGAACTAAAGGATTAATTTTTCGAAATGAAAAATCTCAACATTCAGAAAATAAGATACAGATAATATAAAAAAGTATATGTTATCCGTAATATAATTTCCATGTTTAAGTCAAAAAAAGTAAAAATTTAATCTAATTTTATTCAAACATATGAATAAACGTTAATAAGACGGCAAGTGATTTTTTTGTTTGTTGTTGATTTTCAATGATCATACCACTTATTGAAAGACAGAAACTTAGATTAATATTTTCCTGAATTACACCATTTATATATAAGTATGTATGTACACATGTGTCTTTTTATATTTAGGAACAGATTATACATCCAAGAGGTGCACAAATGACTATAGAGTAAACATTTAATTAAACACTATCAAAGTATAAACAAATAATATTAATACTTATAATTCCCTGCTTATAGAACTAATAAATGATGCCTCAGTTTCTACAAGTTAAAACAATAGGCAATAGTAAAATATATTTTGAAAGATGCACTGTTGATTTTGACCAAATATAGCTTTCACTTTTCACATTTAAAATACAGGTGATGCTTCAAATTACAAACACACATCCATTTTTTGTTACAGTATACAGTTATTTATTATTTTGGAAAGTTTTAGAAATTGTCGGGTCCACCGCCGGCCTACCTGAACAGCCCTAGCCTCATTCCTTTCGGTGGGCGAGCGAAGTGCCCGGGATTCCTCTTTCCCTCCTGTCCCCTTTGGAAGGAGACGGGGGAAGAGAGTCGTGAAGAGAGGTGAGCACACCGCCGGCCCCAACCAGCCTGGTTTAAAGGACACGCAGACGCAGCGGGGGTTCTGTCGAGCAGTTCCGTTTATTACCACACAAGCACTTGCTTTTCATAATCTTATCAGCTTAAAGGTCAAGAGAGCATGCATCCTGTCTCAATGCCTAGCTATTGCAACCTCGAGCACGGAAGTGCATATTTGGCCAATAAGGGCTAAGTCAAGGTTCCCGCAGACACCCCACCCTACTTCCTCCTAGTGCCGTATTAGGCTGCCACATTAATACGCCCTTGTGGGCCCATAATGGCGCGGCTTGTAATGTCACTTAAAGTGGCGTTTTTTTTTTTTTAAGGCCCGAAAAGAAATTATACATTTTAATTTCTGTAAGATTTATTGAATGGAAAATGCATTGCAAAGATTAAGTCTCATGGTTCATTCATTGCATTCATATATTTGACAAACATTCTGGAGGAACTGCTATGCTCCAGGCACTGTGGCAGGCATTTGGTTTATACCATTGAACAAAAGAAAGATCTCCCATTGTGAATTTAAAATTCTGGTGGGAGAGAATTTCAATAAACAATAAATATAACTCATATGTTAATTACATAATATGTTACATAAAAATGTGGGAAAAAAAGGATCTGAGTAAAGAGGAACAACAAAGTCAGGGTTCAGATGGGATCATTAAGAGTTTAAAAAGGGTGTGCAGGTGTCAGACTCCTGGAAAAGATAACATTTGGGAAAAGACTAGACTTTAGTAAAAAATATGGAATTAATTAGACCTTGAGACTGCATGGAGCTCAAATCCCACTCAGTATACCGAATGTCATCAGTTGATTCAAAGAAAATAAATGCCCATACTGTAAAATATTCCTATTCCAAAAATTAGCAGAGTTCTTTGATGTTGATTACAGCATATGCATCACTAATTCTCATTTTATAATGCAGATGTATACAAATTAGTTTGAGATTCACACCATTTTTCTTCTTTTTCTATTGAATTCTTATTTATTTATTATATCTTCTTAAGTAAAATAGGAGAATTGATGATGGGATATAAGAATGATACCTTCAGCAGTGACTTCACTCTTTTGGGATTGTTCTCTTCTTCCCATACAAGCCAGGTCTTCTTCTCCTTTACATTTATCCTTTCTATTGTGACTGTAACAGAAAATACACTCATGATCCTCCTTATCTACAGGGAATCATGACTCCATAAACCAATGTATTTCCTGCTCCGCCATCTCTCTTTATGGATATCTTGCATATTTCCAACATTCTTCCCAAAATGGTCACTGACTTTCTGTCAGGCAGCAGATCTGTTTCATTAGCAACTTGTGGCTTCCAGGTATTTCTGTCCCTCACCCTCCTGGGTGGCAAGTGCCTTCTCCTGGCAGCGATGTCCTATGGTCGCTGTGTAGCCATCTGCCACCCGCTGCACGATCCGATTCTTACCAACGAGTATGTCAGCGTTCTCATGGCCACAGCGTCCTGGCTGGCTGTGACCGTCAACTCCGTAGTTCACACAGCTTTTGCACTCCATTTTCCCTTCTGTGGGTCTAGGGCCATAGATCACTTTTTCTGTGAAGTTCTCGCTATGTTGAAATTGTCCTGTGTAGATTCATCATGCGGTGAAAGGGGAGTGTACGTAAGCAGCATCATTTGCCTGCTGATCCCTTTCTGCATGATCTCTGCTTCTTATGTCCAAATTCTCCTCACAGTCCTCCCAATGAAATCATCAGAGACACAAAAAAAGTCACTTTCTACCTGTTCCTTCCACATGATTGTGGTCGTAATGTACTACAGGCCATCTAGTTTCACATATATGAGACCTAAATCATACCACATTCCAGGTCAGGGTAATTTCCTGGCAATATTCTATACCATTCTCCCATCCACACTCAATCCTATCATCTATAGCTTTAGGAATAAAGATGTTCTGGTGGCAATAAAAAAGTGTTCAAATGAATCTTCTGCTTCAAAAAATGGATAGGAAAAATGCCTGAATTATGTGTCCTCACTATTTCAATATAAATACATTATTAGTTTCTGCAGAAAGACAGTCAAAGCTTCTGTCTTGCCAAGTGTGAAAAGCGATATTTTGAAAACCCTGTTAATAATAAATGTTATCATGTGTTGATTTTGTAAATACCTCTAAAAATGTATCCTTCCTTCTATGGTACTGATTATAATCACCCAGCACACTTATAGAAAGTAACAGATACCCCAAAGCTTTATACTCCTTCCACAAAAATTGTAAGAATTCATAAGAATATCTTTTAAAATACAACCACACACCCATTATATAAGCAACCTAAATCTATATAATATCTTTATTTTATTAAACTTTGTAAAATTATCTTCAAATTATCAGTTATGAAAAATCCACAAACTCCACTTGAAATCTACATTATTCTTTGCCTAGTTTGTTTTGACACCTTTTTTCACTAAAATAAGTAAAATATATGCATACACACGTGTACATATATATTCATATACTGGGGAACTATCAAGTTACTCATGCTATGCTAGAAGCAACTATATAATATTAGAAGAATATCAAAAAAATTATGTCTTATTTCATATATACATATAGGATTATATTTTTAAAACTCTTCTAGCACTTATTCTAAAATTATTTCAATGAAGAATTAAATTTTTTACTGATAATTTATTTAAATTATCTTATTAATAGCAAAAACTAGAAAACCATATAGAAATAAGGTAAATGCTCAAGTTAATTTTATTATAGCATATTAAACTAAATATTCATATCAAATAAATATCATAAAATATTTGAAACAAAATATGAAGGTATTACATGAAGCTTAATGGGTAAAAAGTCATTACTTTGCTATCATAGTAAAAAATTTTGAAACAGTAAGAAGGATGATGATACTAGAGGAGAGGAAGGGTCAAGATGGGGGACTAGAAGCACCCAGCTTGCAGTTCTCCTACAGACGAGAACCAGAGCAAAGAGTGGACAGCAGAAATCAGTGCAGTAGAAATTCTCTCTTGAAAAAAGTGAACAGTCTTCTCAGCTGGAGCACTTCCCAGTGGTAACCCCTGACTGGTACTGCCCCAGCACATCCTCATCACTGTGGAGGTCACAAGCACCATTGCCAGGCCCCAGAGCAGTGATTCATCTCCCCCTACAGAAGTTCTTCTTGATCCCTGCTTCAGCCACCTGTGCATAGCATTGCACAGCCCATGCCATCTACAGCCGTAGCCCCAGCCATCGGAACTGCACGCCAGGAAGATCCAGCCACAGCCACTGAACAGCCCAGAGCCCCTAACACCAAAGTGTCATGCTTCCAGCCACATTCTCCAGACCCCCAACCTGTGTGGCTTCCATCATGGGAGGCTGGAGCCAGCAGCCCCTTGAGGCTTTTAGCACTAGAGACTGGAGTGCCATTACGCCACTCCCGGGATCCCTGTCCCCCTTGGGTCTTATGGGGACGCCAGCAATAGTCCTGGGAGACCCACCTCTCACAGCCTTCAATGGGAGATTTCCCCAAGGCCTGGCACTGGTCACAGGAGCTCTCTCCCTGCTGGATCTCACTGGGAGTGACTTGAGAGACTCTACACCAGATCTAGGAGCCCCTCCCCTCACAGTTATTGCCAGTAGAGACTTGAGCACCTCTACACTACCCCAAGAGTCACACCCCTCATAGCTCTCCCCAGGAAAGTCCTCAGCAGCCTGGCACCAGCCCTAGGAGCACTTGCCCCTTGCAGCTCTACCCAGAAGAGACTTGAGCACATCTACACCAGCCCCGAGAGCTCCACCTCCCACAGTTCACACTGGGAGAGGCCTCAGTGATCTGGCACCGATCCAAGAATTTCAGTCCTCATGCTTTTCACCGGCAGAGGCCTGAACAGTTGTGCACTAGCCCTGGGAGCCCAGCCCCTGTAATTTTCATCATGAGAGGCATCAGGGGCTCAGCACCAGCCCCAAGAATTTCAGTCCTCATGCTTCTCACCAGCAGAGACCTGAACAGTTATGCACTAGCCCTGGGAGCCCAGCCCCTGTAACTTTCATCATGAGAGGCATCAAGGGCTCAGCACCAGCCCCAAGAGCCTCGACCCTTGCAGCGCCTGCCCTGTGAGGCTTGAATCAGTGGATGGTAGCCACAGAAACCTTTGTCTCCCCCACAAATCTTGCACCACAAAAGCCTCAAGACTCCTGGTAACAGTTTACAGAGCCCCATCCCACATGTTCTCCACCATTTAAGTCTATAGATTTCAGACAGATGCCACAAGAGCACTGACACATGTGGCCTCTGTCTAGCCACACCCTCTGTAGTCCCACCCCATGTGGTTAAGTGACATGAATCTCACAACACCTGACTACAGCCTTTAGAGCTCTGCCTCTCACAGCTCCCACTACAGGAGCCCAGTGCTGCTAGGTCACAGTACCAGGAGATCCATTCCACATGACCCCTGTCACCCTCAGTTGCACCACACCTGTAAGTGTTCCCCAGTCTACTGATGCTACCAGGAACACCTGAGTATTTCTGAAACCTCTGGAACTATAGAGTCTACCTGGAATCAAAACTGAAGCATCACATACAATAGAAAACATAAAACAAATCTGCAGGAGAGATTTTTCTCTCCTCCAAATACATTCAAGTAACTGAAGAAATGACTGCTCTACCAGATGACTGAACATCAATATAGGGATACTAGAAATATGAAAAAAATAAGAAACTATTACACCCCCAAAGGAATGCAGTAACTCTGAAATACAAGATCCCAATCTATGAGAGACCCTTGAAATGTCTGAAAAAGAATTCAGAACATCAATCTTAGGGAAACTAGAGCAGTCACATAGACAATACAATGAAATGAAAAAAATATCCAAGAGATGAAGGAGGAAATCTACAAAGAAATTAATTCAATAAAAAAGGATGTGGCAGAATTGTTGCAACTGAAGGACCCATTCAGCAAAATAAAAACTACATTTGAGAGCTTTAGAAGCATGCTAGTGCAAGCAGAAGAAAGAATTCCTGATTTCAAAGACAGTGTTTTCGAAATAATCCAAGTGGAAGAAAAAAAAAAAGAAAAGAAAAGAATTGAAAGAATATTAAGAAAATCTCTGAGAGCTATCAGACAGCCAAAAGCATACAAATCTCTGAATCATGGGTGCTCCAGAAGGGAAAGAAAAATAAAAGACATTGAATACCTATTCAATAAGATAATACCAGAAAACTTCCTGGTATTGGTAGAGAAAGAGATTTCCACATTCAAGAAACTCATAAATCCCCAGATTCAATCCAAAAACGTCCTCTCCAAGACATATTGTAATTAAACTGGCAAACACCAAAGACAAAGAGAATCCTAAAAACAGCAAGAAAAGAACATCAAGTCACCTATATGGGCATCCCTATCAGACTAACAGCAGACTTTTCAGCAGAAACCCTACAGGCCAGAAGAGAATGGAATGATATATTTAAAGTATGAGAAGAAAAAAACCTTCCAGCCATGAATGCTATACCCAGGAAGCTACCCCTCAGATATGAAAAAGATGTAGTATATTTCCCAGAAAAACAAGAACTGAGTGAATACATTGTTACACAATCAACATTGCAAGAAACTCTCAAGGGAGTTCTGCACCTGAAGTCCAAAATAATAGTAATAATAGTTACCACCATAAATACACTAGTAAGACCAAATCCCACTGGTAGAACACATAGGCAAAAGAGAAAGAGAAAAAACTACACTGTACCACCTCTAAAAGCCAACAAATTCTGAAGTCAAAGAACAGCAGAGAAAGACGGAAAAAAAGACACTGAAAACAACCACACAAAAGCAATTAAGTGACAGAAGTTAGGCAATACCTTTCAATAGCAATGCTAAATATTAATGGATTGAACTCCCCAGTCAGAAGACATTGAGTGGTTGGATGGATTAAAAAACTAGACCCAACTATATGTTGTCCACATGAATCCCACCTTACCTGTGAAGTCTCTCACAGACAGTGAAATGATGGAAAAAGATAGACCATGCAAATGGAAACCAAAAATGACCAGGAGTAGCTATTCAAATTAAACACACTTTACACCAAAGACTATGAAAAGAGAAAAAGAAGGCCATTATATAGCAATAGAAGGATTTATCCATCAAGAAGTCATAATAATCATAAATATACATGCTCACAACATTGGTGCACCAAGAGTTACAAAGCAGATATTATTACATCTAATGAGAGAGATAGACCTCAGTACTGTAATAGTTGGGGAACTGAAAACCACCATCTCATTATTGTACACAGCATCTAGGCAAGAAACCAACAAGGAAACACAGGATTTAAACTACAGTTTAGACTAATTGGACTAATTGGTGGATATATATAGAACATTTCACACAACAAGAGAATATGCATTCTTCTCATCAACACATGGAACATTCTCCAAGATAGATCACATATTAGTTCCTAAATCAAGTAATGACAAATTTAAAAAATTGAAATCATTTTATGCATCTTCTCAGACCACAACGGATTGAAACTAGAAATCAATAACAAACAAAACTTTAGAAATCAAGCAAATACTGGGAAACTTAACAACATGCTGCTGAATGACATATGGGTTAAACAGGAAACCAAACAGGAAATAATAAAATTTCTCAAAACTAACAATAATACCAACACATCATACAAAAACCTATGGGATACTGCAAAAGCAGTAGTAAGAGGGAAGTTTATTGTAATAAATACATCAAGAGAATAGAAAGACTTAAAATAAACAACCTAAATTGCACCTGAAAGAACTAGAAAAACAATCATAATCCAATCCCAAAGTTAGTAGCCAGAAAGAATTAAGATCAGAGCAGAACTAAATAAAATAGAAACCCAAAAAACATGGTACAAAAGATCAATGAACAAAAGTTGTTTTTTTAAGAAAATAAACAAATTTGAAAACCTGGAGGAAACGGATAAATTTCTGGACACATACCAACTACGAACACTGAACCAAGAAGACACAGAAAAACTGAACAGACCAATAATGAGCAACAAGATTGAAGCACTATTCAGAAATCTTCCAACAAAGGAAAGCTCAGGACTGGATGGCTTCACTCCTGAATTCTACCTAACCTATAAAGAAGAATTAATAGCAATTCTTTCCAAACTCTTCCAAAGAATTGAAACAAACCATTCTCCAAACTCATTTTAGGATGCTGGCATCACCCTGATAGCAAAACCAGACAAAGACACAACAAAAAAAGAAAACTACTGGCTAATATCTTTGATGAACTTAAACACAAAAATCTTCAAGAAAATACTAGCAAACAGAATACAGCAACACATCAAAAAGATTATACACCACAATCAAGTGAGGTTCATCCCAGGAAAGCAAGCATGTTTCAACATACAAAATTCAATAAATGTAATGCACCACATCAACAAAATCAAGAACAAAGCCATATGATCATCTCAATAGATGCAGAAAAAGCATTTGAGAAATTTCACCGTCCTTCCTGATAAAGATTCTCAGAGAATTATGTATAGAAGGAAGGTGTCTCAACAGAATAAAAACCATATATGATAAACCCTTTGCCAATATCATCCTGAATGGGGAAAAGCTAAAATCTTTCCACTTAAGATCAGGAACAAGACAAGGATATCTGCTCTTACCACTTCTATCAACGTAGTATTGGAAGTACTTGCCAGAACAATTAGACAAGAGGAAGAAATAAAGTGCATCCAAATAGGAAAAGATAAAATCAAATTGTCCCTGTTTACAGAAAATGTAATTCTATGCATTAGAAAACCTGAGAGCCTTTACCAAAAAACTCTTAGAGCTGAAAAACAAATTAAGTAAGGTTGCAGGATACAAAATTAATTTACAAAAAATAGTATCTTATTTTATACTCCAACAACAAACTAGAAGAAAGAGACATGAAGTAAGCCCATTTACAATAGTCACAAAAACAAAACAAAACAAAACAGAACAAAACCCTAAATGTAACCGATGAGGTGAAAGGTCTCTACAATGAGAACTACAAATCACTACTGAAAGAAATCGAAGAGAACATCAAAAGATGGAAAGACATTCCTTGTTCATAGATTGGAGGAATCAATGAAGTGAAAATGTCCACACTACCCAAAACCATGTATAGATTCAACATGAACCCCATCAAAATACCAGTGACATTCTCCACAGAAATAGAAAAAGCAATCCTAATATTCATATGGAATAAGAAATGACCCAGAATAGTAAAAGCAATCTTGAACAAAAAAGTAAAGCTGGAGACATTACATTCCCTGACTTCAAACTATATTACAAATCTGGAGCAGCAAAAGCAGAATGGTACTGGCCTAAAACCAGACATGTGGACCAATGGAACAAAATAGAGAACCCAGAAATCAACCGGCATATTTACAGCCAACCGATCTTCAACAACAGCACCAAGAACAGACATGGAGAAAAGATTGCTTCTTCAATAAATGCTGCTGGGAAAACTGGATATCCACATGTACCAGAATGAAGCTTAATTCATACCACTCAACATATACCAAAATCAACTCAAAATGGCTTAAGCTTAAATAGTTAAAGACCAGAAACTTTAAAACTCCTATAAGAAAACATAAGGGAAACACTCCAGGATTTAGGACTGGGCAAAGACTTTATGAATTACACTCCAAAAGCGCAGACAACAAAAGAAAAATAAACAAATGGGATTATATCAAACTAAAAAGCTTCCACATGTCAAAGGAAACAATCAACAGAGGGAAAAAATCTACAAAATGGGAAAAAAATTGTAAACTACACATCTGACAAGGGGTTAATATCCAGAATATACAAAGAGCTCAAACAACTTCACAGCAAAAAAATCCAAATAATCCGATTAAAAAATGGGCCAAGAAGGTAAATAGATATTTCTCAAATAAGGACATACAAATGGACAACAGGTACATAAAAAATGCTAACATCACTAATCATCAGAGAAATGGCCAAAACCTCTTTGAGGTATCACCTCACCCCAGTTAGACTGGCTATTATAAAAAAAGATATAGAATAACAAATGCTTGTGAGGATGTGAAGAAAGAGGAACATTTCTGCACTGTTGGTGGGATTGTAAATTAGTACAGCTTTTATGGAGAATGGTATGGAGGTTCCTCGAACAACTACACATAGAATTACTACATGATCCAGAAATCCCACTTCTGGAGATACATCGAGAAGATTGGAAATAATCATGTTGAAGGGACACCTGTTTATTGCAGCACTATTTACAATAGCCAGGTGATGGAACCAACCTAAATGTCCATCAATGGATGACTGGATAAGGAAATTGTGGTGTATATACACAATGGAATATTACTCAGCCATAAAAAAAGAGTGAAATTCTGTCATTTGTAGCAACATGGATGAGCCTGGTGAAAATTATCCTAAGTGAAACAACCCAGGTACTGAAAGAGAAATACTGCATGTTCTCACTCATAGCTGCAAACTGAATCCATATATATACAAATAAACAATAAAGAGAGAAAAAAGAGAAAAAGAAAGAACAACAATGACAGTAATATGTTGAACTTTTACAAAGAGAGAAAAGAACCATGGTTACTAGAGGTGGAAAAGGGGAAGGTAGGGGGGCTAATGAAGAATTGGTTAACGGACCCAAAGAATGATTGTGTGTGTGATGATTAATAAGATAACTATCCTGATCTAACCATCACATATCATATACAACTATTGAAAATCAATGTTTTACCCTACATGTACGTATAATACATTTAAAAAATATAAATAAATAAATAAATATAATAAATAGATAATAAGTAAAAATATTAAAAATAAAATAACATGTTATACAAGTTTTGATTTATAATCTGACATTATAGTGTACTGTAGGTACACAAAATATGCTACAAAAATTTCAAAATGATCATTGTGGCAATATGTGTTAATAACCTTGAAGAAATTATTAAATTATCTTCTAATAATTGAACTTCTTAATGTTGGTGATGTAGACATATAAATTATTTTATATTAAGAAACATTGCTTTCTTAGCAGTTGGATGATTTTTACTTGTCTCCAACCAAGCAAACTCCTCCTCTCCCTTGTGTCTGAAGGAGTTTTATTTCATTAGAGAACAGGGAGAGAATTTAATAGCATAGCAATATATAGTGGTATTGCTAGAAGTGCAAAATTGACTGGAAATGCTAATGTTAATATTAGATACATCAAGTGCTATGTATTTTTTAAAGCCTCCCATTACAACTGACAATAATACATATATGGACCCAGGAGCATCATAAAATCAGGGGACAGTAAAATTCTGAATATTTAGACATTATTATTGTAATAAGAGAAAGTTCCACCCCAGCTGAACAGATCTGGGGACAATATGAAAACCTAGAAGTCAGATTTAAGAGATATATGAATTTCCAGATTAATACATAAAAATAAAAATAATACGTGGTTGGGCTAAAAGAATAAATTTTATTTTACTTGGAATATAGAAACACAGAAAAGCCTACTTTAAGTGAGTTAGAAGACTATACTTTTTGAAGTGCCCCCATACATACATACATGTGGTACTTCAAACAGTTCATGGAAGGATATATATTATCTTTTAATATTATTTTTCCATGAACTGTTTGAAATACTCTTGTATATTTATGAATACCTTCATAAAATGTGAAAAGTATGGGTCAGTCAACATGGGATTGTAAGAAAAAACATGAATAAAATTGGAAGTAAGAAGGGAATATTTTAAGCACAAACCACAAACCCAGTCTTGCACATAGAAATAATCTGTGCATTAAAAAAAAGTATATTACAACCCAAGGACATGCATTTGTAGTGGTGAGAATTCAGATTACTGTTGGTTGTAGCGGAGAGGTAGGCAGTCTACTAAGGAACCTATTGTAGGACGCTGGTAGCTGTATGTTTTCTTTATACATATATATAAATTCATCTCAAAACAAGTGTGACCTTTTCTGCTGATGACTTACAGTACAGGAAATAGGAAACTAGGCAGAATCGGGTACTACTTTTTATTCATTTAGAGCCCCAATCAGGTTAACATCAGACTTCTCATCACAAACCCTAAAAGCTAGAAAGGAATGGGATGATATTTTCAAAATACTAAAAGACAAAGATTGCCAGCCAAGAATACTCTACCCTGCAAGGCTATCCTTCCGAAATGAGGGGCAAATAGTATATTTCTCAGACAAACAAAAACTGCGGGAGTTCACTACCACAAGACCACCCTTACAAGAAATCCTCAAGGGAGTACTGGGTTTGGTTCCCGAAAAATAACTACCACTGCCATAAAAACCTAAGAAAAATCTAAACCCGCTAGTACAATAAAAATGGCATTCATGAAGAGAAAACAAGCTAACAAAAACACTATCTACAACCTAAGGAACCAACAAACAAAGAAACCAAACAGTAAATCAGAAAGCAAGGAACAAAAGACACCTAAGACAACCAAACAACCAATAAAATGCTAGGAATAAATCAACACCTTTCAATAACAACTCTTAATGTTAAAGGCTTAAATTCCCCAATTAAAAGACACAGACTGGCTGACTGGATCAAAAAGCAGGACCCAACTATATGCTGCCTACAAGAGACCCACCTCACCCATAAAGATTCACACAGACTAAGAGTGAAAGGATGGAAAAAGATTTACCATGCAAACAGAAAAGAAAAACGAGCAGGAGTGGCTATTCTTATATCTGACAAAATAGACTTTAAACTAAAAACCATAAAAAGAGACAATGAGGGACACTACTTAATGATAAAAGGACTGATCCATCAAGAAGACATAACAATCATAAATATGTACGCACCCAATGTTGGAGCAGCCAGATTTATAAAACAAACTCTATTAGACCTAAAGAAGGAAATAGACACTAATACCATAATAGCAGGGGACCTGAACACTCCACTGTCAATATTAGACAGATCATCTAGGCAAAGAATCAGTAGAGAAACACAAGATCTAAACAAGACTCTAGACCAATTGGAATTGGCAGATATCTACAGAACATTCCACCCAACAACCTCAGAATATTCATTCTTCTCATCAGCACATGGATCATTCTCCAGGATAGATCACATATTAGGTCACAAATCAAGTCTCAATAAATTCAAAAAAATTGGAATTATCCCATGTATCTTCTCAGACCACAATGGATTAAAACTAGAAATTAATAACAAACAAAACTCTGGAAACTATGCAAACACATGGAAATTAAACAGCATTCTACTTAATGACATATGGGTCCAAGAAGAAATCAAGCAGGAAATCAAAAAGTTTATTGAAACTAATGAAAACAATGATACATCATACCAAAACCTGTGGGATACTGCAAAAGCAGTATTGAGGGGAAAATTTATTGCATTAAATGCTCACTTCAGAAGAATGGAAAGATGGCAAGTGAACAACCTAACACTTCACCTTAAAGAACTAGAAAAACAAGAACAATCCAATCCTAAAGTTAGCAGACGGAAAGAAATCATTAAGATCAGAGCAGAACTGAATGAAATTGAAAACCAAAAAACAATTCAAAAGATCAACGAATCAAAAAGTTGGTTTTTTGAAAAGATAAATAAAATTGACAAACCATTAGCATGGCTAACAAAAAAAAGAAGAGAGAAGACTCAAATAACAAAAATTAGAAATGAAAAAGGTGATATTACAACTGATTCATCTGAAATACAAGGAATCATTCGAGACTACTATAAACAACTATACGCCAACAAATTTGAAAATCTGGAGGAAATGGATAAATTTCTGGACACACACAAGCTCCCAAAACTGAACCGTGAAGACGTAGAAAATTTGAACAGACCAATAACAATAAAGGAGATTGAAGCTGTTATCAGAAGGCTCCCAACAAAGAAAAGCCCAGGACCAGATGGATTCACAGCAGAATTTTACCAAACATTCAAAGAGGAATTGACACCGATTCTTTACAAACTATTCCAAAAGATTGAAACGGACGCAAATCTCCCAAACTCATTCTATGAAGCAAACATCATCCTGATACCAAAACCAGGTAAAGATATAACCAAAAAAGAAAACTACAGGCCGATATCCTTGATGAATATAGATGCAAAAATCCTCACTAAAATACTAGCAAACAGAATACAGCAACACATACGAAAAATTATTCATCACGATCAAGTGGGATTCATCCCAGGGATGCAAGGTTGGTTCAACATACGCAAATCAATAAATGTGATACACCATATTAATAAACTCAAACACAAGGACCATATGATCATCTCTATAGATGCTGAAAAAGCATTTGATAAAGTTCAGCACTCATTCATGACAAAGACCCTCTATAAGTTAGGTATAGAGGGAAAGTATCTCAACATAATTAAAGCCATATATGACAAACCCACTGCCAATATCATCCTGAATGGGGAAAAGCTGAAAGCTTTTCCTTTAAGAACAGGCACTAGACAAGGATGCCCACTCTCACCACTCCTATTCAACATAGTGTTGGAAGTACTAGCCAGAGCAATCAGAGAAGAGAAGGAAATAAAGGGCATCCAGATTGGAAAAGATGAAGTCAAACTGTCCCTCTTTGCAGATGACATGATCCTATATATCGAACAGCCTAAAACCTCTACAAAAAAACTGTTGGAATTGATAAATGATTTCAGCACAGTAGCAGGATACAAAATCAACACACAAAAATCAGTAGCATTTCTTTTCTCCAATAGTGAACATGCAGAAGGAGAAATCAAGAAAGCCTGCCCATTTACAATAGTCACCAAAAAAATAAAATACTTAGGAATTGAGTTAACCAAGGAGGTGAAAAATCTCTATAATGAGAACTACAAACCACTGCTGAGAGAAATTAGAGAGGATACAAGAAGATGGAAAGATATTCCATGCTCTTGGATTGGAAGAATCAACATAGTGAAAATGTCCATACTACCCAAAGTGATATACAAATTCAATGCAATCCCCATCAAAATTCCAAAGCCATTTTTCTCAGAAATGGAAAAAACTATTCAGACATTTATATGGAACAATAAAAGACCACGAATAGCCAAAGCAATGCTCAGCAAAAAAAATAAAGCTGGAGGCATAACACTACCTGACTTTAAGCTATACTACAAAGCTATAATAACCAAAACAGTATGGTACTGGCATAAAAACAGACACACTGACCAATGGAATAGAATAGAGAATCCAGAAATCAACCCACACACTTACTGCCATCTGATCTTTGACAAAGGCACCAAGCCTATTCACTGGGGAAGAGACTGCCTCTTCAGCAAGTGGTGTTGGGATAACTGGATATCGATATGCAGGAGAATGAAACTAGATCCATACCTCTCACCGTATACTAAAATCAACTCAAAATGGATTAAGGATTTAAATATACACCCTGAGACAATAAAACTTCTTAAAGAAAACATAGGGGAAACACTTCAGGAAATAGGACTGGGCACAGACTTCATGAATACGACCCCAAAAGCACGGGCAACCAAAGGAAAAATAAACAAATGGGATTATATCAAACTAAAAAGCTTCTGCACAGCAAAAGAAACAATTAAAAGAGTTAAAAGACAACCAACAGAGTGGGAGAAAATATTTGCAAAATATACATCTGACAAAGGATTAATATCCAGAATATATAAGGAACTCAAACAACTTTACAAGAAGAAAACAAGCAACCCAATTAAAAAATGGGCAAAAGAGCTAAGTAGGCATTTCTCTAAGGAAGATATCCAAATGGCCAACAGGCATATGAAAAAATGCTCAACATCACTCAGCATCCGGGAAATGCAAATCAAAACCACATTGAGATACCATCTAACCCCAGTTAGGATGGCTAAAATCCAAAAGACTATGAACGATAAATGCTGGCGAGGCTGCGGAGAAAAAGGAACTCTCATACATTGTTGGTGGGACTGCAAAATGGTGCAGCCTCTATGGAAAATGGTATGGAGGTTCCTTAAACAATTGCAAATAGATCTACCATATGACCCAGCCATCCCACTGTTGGGAATATACCCAGAGGAATGGAAATCATCAAGTCGAAGGTATACCTGTTCCCCAATGTTCATCGCAGCACTCTTTACAATAGCCAAGAGTTGGAACCAGCCCAAATGCCCATCATCAGATGAGTGGATACGGAAAATGTGGTACACCTACACAATGGAATACTACTCAGCTATAAAAACGAATGAAATACTGCCATTTGCAACAACATGGATGGACCTTGAGAGAATTATATTAAGTGAAACAAGTCAGGCACAGAAAGAGAAATACCACATGTTCTCACTTATTGGAGGGAGCTAAACATTAATATATAAATTCACACACACACATACACACACACACACACAAATCGGGGGGGGGAGGGAAGAAGATATAACAACCACAATTATTTGAAGTTGATACAACAAGCAAACAGAAAGGACATTGTTGGGGGGAGGGGGGGGAGGGAGAAGGGAGGGAGGTTTTGGTGATGGGGAGCATTAATCAGCTACAATGTATATCGACAAAATAAAATTAAAAAAAAAAAAAAAAAAAAAAAAAATAGAGAGTTCAGACTGTTAAATTAAATAAGCAGGAGGCCATTAACCTTAGGCTGCCTGTATATTGCCCAAATAACTCCATTCTAAATAACAAACCCCAATCTAGCATAGTATGTCAACTAACCTAAATTTATTTTGAGTATATATTTTTTTGTAACCAATAGCTGATTTCTGTCAGTAACAAGTATTTGGCTTGATCTATTTACAGGAAGCAAACTAATCACACAATGCCCAAATCACAAAGGCAAATGACCCATCACACACTGCACAAATAAGGCACATGACTAGTTGCAATCAATCAGGTGATTTCTCTGCTTTCCTTCCACATGCAGCCTATAAAAGTTCCCTGCTCACACTGCTGGGTGGAGCTCTCCACTTTTACTGGTTTTGTGTACTGCCTGCCCAATTAATGAATTGTTCTTTGACTATAATCTGCTCAATATCCTCAAACCCCAGACTCTTGTAACCATTATTCTACTCTCTGCTTCTCTGAGTTAAAGTGTTTTAGATTTCACATGCGTTATTTGTTTTTCTGTGTTTGGCTTGTTTTACTTAGCATAATGTTCTTCAATTCCATCCATATTGTTGTAAATGACAAAATGTCTCTTTTTAAAGATATTCCCTTATGTACATACATGAAATTTTCTTTAACCATTTATCCTTCTGTGGACATTTAAGTTGACTTCATAACCCAGATATTGTGAATATTGCTGCAATGAATATGGCAGTGCAGACATCTCTTAGACATATGCATTTATTTTAAATATTTGGATAAATAGCCAGAACTGAGATTGCTGAACATATAGCAATTCTTTTTTTTTTCAGTTTTATTAAATTTTTATTGAATCATATTTATTTTATGTATGTGTGGGGTACACAATTATATTTCAATATGCACATACAGTGTGCGATGATCAAGTCAGGGTAATTAACATATTCATTATTGCAAATCATAATCATTCCCTTGTGATCTGGACATTTGGCCTCTTCTCTTCTAGCCATTTGATAACATGCAGTACGTTATTGTTAATTATAGATGCCTGGTTTGACTGTACAATAGAAATTATTTTTCCTTTCTATCTGTTTTGTGCCAATTAACCAGCCTCTCACTGTTGTCCCTCATATGTCTTTTAATTTTTTTTTAAGTTATACATACATGTAGGGTACAACATTGATTTTCAATAATTATGTAGGATATGTAATTCTACTTTAGTGTTTTAAGGAAACTCCATACTGTTTTCCATAATGGTTATACTAATTACATTCCCACCAACAGTGTAAAAGTGTTTCCTTTTCTCTCCACATCCTTGCCAACCCATTGTATTTTTTTAATGATAGCCATTTTAACTGGTGTGAGCTGATGTCTCATTGTGATTTTAATTTGCATCTTCCTAGTGAGGTTAGGCATTTTGTCATGTATTCATTAGCCCTCCATATGTCTTCTTTTGAGAAATGTCTATTCAGGTCACTCATACATATCTTAACTGAATTATTTGTTTTTATTTTCTATACAGATGTTTGAGTTACTTATGTATTTTGAATATTAATCTCTTATCAGATGTAGGTGTTGCTGAAGGGTTTGCTGAAGATCAGTTAACTAAGATGTGTGTGTGTTTTTTCTGAGCTCTTCACGTTGTTCCATTATTGATGAGTCTATTTTTATGTCAGGACCATGCTGTTTAAATTACTATCACTTTGTAGTACAGCTGGATTTTTAAATTATGTTTTATTCTGGGCACCTGGCCAGTGTGGGAATCCAAATCCTTGAACTTGGTGTTACGAGGTGGCGCTCTAACCAACTGAGCTAACTAGCCGGACTTGTAGTATAGTTTGAAATCAAGTAGTTTATTGTATTTGGATTTGCTCTTTTTGCTTATGAGGCCTTGGCTATTCATTGTGTGTGTTTATGTGCGTGTACATGTGTTTGTGGGTCCATATTAATTTTAGAATTTTTTTCCTGTATCTATGAAAAATGACACTGAAGTTCTGCTAGGGATTACTCTGAATCTGCACATTGCTTTTGGTAGTATAGACATTTAAACACTACAAATTCTTCCGATCCATAAACATGGGGTATCCTTCTAATTATTTGTGCCTTCTTCAATTTTGTTCATTAATATTTTATAGTTTTAAGTATAGATATCTTTCACCTCCTTGATTAAATTATATCCATTTTTTGTGTGTGTAAATATTGTATATGGAGTTGGTTTTTTGATTTTTTTTAAACGTAATTGATTGCACATATTTGTGAAGTACAGGATTGAGTAACAATACCTGTGTACAATGTGTGCAATAATCAGTTCTAAATACCTTTTGTTCCTATCTTCCTCTTTTAGTACATATCTTCAGTGTTTGCTGTTTTTTTGAGGTGGTATCAATTAGTTTCTTTTTCTTTCTCATTTGCATTTGTGTTTTACCAGCAAGTTTTGTTCTTTATTGTGTGTTTGTGGTAGTGATTATTGTTTTTTGGGCTCCAGAGGCAGGACTCCCTTAAGAATTTCTTCTGGGGCTGTTTATGTGTTGGTGAAATTACTCAGCTTTTGTTTGTCTGGTAAATACACTATTTCTCCCTCATTTCTGAAGGATAGCCTTGCTGGGAATAGTATTCTTGGCTGGCAGTTTTTTTCTTTTAGTATTTTGAATATGTCATTCCATTTTCTTCTTGCCTACAGGGTTTCAGTTGAGAAGTCTGCAGTTAGTCTGACAGGGGCTCCCTTATAAGTGACTTTTTTATACTGCTTTTTGGATTCTCTTTGTCTTTGAGCTTTGCTAGTTTGACTGTAATGTGTTTTGGAGAGGATCGTTTTGAATCGAATCTTTTTGGATTGAATCTATTTGGGAATCTTTGAGTCTTCTGGATTTGAAGGCCTATCTCTCTCTTATACCTGGAAAGTTTCCCACTATTATTTCACTGAATAGGTTTTCAATGCCTTTCCTTTCGCCTTTCCTTTCTCCTACCCTTCTGGAATACCAAATATGATTTGTTGGTGTTTGTGCACTTCAGATTGTCTTCTAACTCTTTTAGTTTTCTTTTCTTTTTCAATTTTTTAAAAATCTTGTTTTCTCTTCTTCTCTCTCTCTTTAAAAAAAAAATTTTTTTTGTCCTGTCTCATTTCAAAAAGACTATCTTTGAGATCCAAAATTCTTTCTTAGTTTTGATCTAACCTGTTCCTTAAGCTCGTGATTGTGTTTTATGTTTCATTGAATGAATCCTTCAGCTCTAGGAGTTTTGTTATATTCTTTTGTAAGACACTTATCTCTTTGCGTATTTCCTCCTTCAGAACCTGGTTACGTTTTCTCATTTTGTTGTGTCATCTGAGTCTTCTTGTATCATACTGAGTTTCCTTAAGATTGTTGCTCAAAATTTCTTTTCAGTCAGTTCATTTCAGGTGCTTCCTGCTCTACAGGGACTGGTACTTGAGAATTCCTTCCCTGCTGTCATTTTTTCTTGTTTTTTTTTTTTAATTATATTTTTATTTTCTTGTATCTCTACATTGATATCTCATCATCTGGTGCAGCAGTTACTTGTTCTATTGCTCTGGAGTGAGCTTTGAGTAGAGAGACTTCCTTTTGTTGATGTGTTTTATATTAACACTTGAGTAGTGTGTTTTAGTATTGGTTCAAGGTAGTATTGGTTCAAACTGCATGTGAGTGCCTCCATGGCCTGGTTATTGGGGCACTTAATGATTCCTTGTTGAGTTGTTGACACTATGTTGACTCATAGAGGACATGGGCAAGCTCTCAAGTTCTTGGGAGAAGTGCCTGGGTGCTTGTCAGTATTTGGCTGTGGTAGGTGACCCTGGGCAGGCTTGTTGGCTCCCTGTGACCCTGTTGGGTACATGGTGCTCTTCAGTTTGAATGGGTGACCCTGGGCAGGTTTTCTCTTTCTTCTTTTCTACAGGCAAAGGCTCTTCTTGAGACCTTATTTCTCCAGTTGGGGAATGGGTTGGTAGTGATATGGAATTTTCTTCCTTATTCTATGCAGGTATACTGGGTTTCTCTACTCTCAAGGGGTTCTGCATGTGTCTCTGTCCAGATCAAAGCAGTCCATTGGGCTGCACACATACCTCCCACCCCCAGGTGTGCTACCTTGTATGGTACCATAATTTCCCTTGTGGGTTAGACCACTAGGTCATGGATCTGTTCTCATTCACCTTTTCCCCTGAGCTCTACTGGTGACTCTTCTTCTGTCTATACTGGTGAACCATCAGCGAGCTGCCTATAAGGTGTCAGTGGCTGCAGGCATGACAGTGAGTTGCCCTTGCAATGGCAGTTCCTGTCGTGGTGGCTATCCAAAACCACTCACTCAGGACAAATGTCTGCAGCAGTGGCAGGGACTGCTGCTTCCAGTGAAGTTGCCAGGTCCACTGCTGCCATCAGTCAGGGTCACAGAGTTGCTTCCTGTGGGGTGAGGTTGCCAGGTATGCTAGTGCCATTATTTGGGCAGATGGGATCATTTAGTAGGGACGGCAAGGTTGCCAGAGATACTGGTGCCATCAGTCAGGCAGATTGGGCTGCTTTCTGGGGTTTCACTTTTTCTCTCCTTTTCTTTCTTCTCTCTCTCTCTCTCTCTCTCTCTCTCTCTCTCTCTCTCTCTCTCTCTCTCTCATCTCTCTCCCCCACCGCCACCCCCACCCCCCTTACTTATAAGTGATGATGTGGTATTTCCTCTGCCTGGCTTATTTCACTTAACGTAATTTTCTCCAAGCTTATCCGTGTTGCTGCAAATAACAGAATTTTATTTTTTTAATAGCAGAGTAGTATTTCATTTTGTATATATACCATATTTGCCTTATACAGTCTTTCTTCAATGGACAGTTAGGTTGGTTCTATATCTTTGCTATTGTAATTAAAGCTGTAATAAACAGGGGAATGCAGCTATCTCTTCAACATGAAGATTTTTATTCCTTTGAGTAAATTCCCACTGGTGGGATTGCTGGATCATATGGTAGTTCAATGTATAGTTTATTGAGGACCCTTCATACTCTTTCCCATAATGACTGCACTAACTTATAGTCCCACCAACAGTGTGTGTAGGGGGGGAGGTCCCCCTTATCTGCATTCTTGCCAGCATTTGTTATTCTCTACCTTTTTTATAATGGTTAGTCTAACAGGGTTGAGATGATCTCTGAGTGTATTTCCCTGATGCTTAGTGATGTTGAACATTTCTTCCTGTGTATGTTGACATTTGTATATCTTCCTTTAAGAAATGCCTATTCAGTTCCTTTGCATATTTTTTAATTGGGTTACTTGTTCTTTTTTTATATATATTGAAACAATTTCTATATTCTGGATATTAATCCCTTGTTGGATGCATAGTTTGCAAAAATTTTCTCCCATTCTGTAGATTTTCTTACCACTGTATTGTTTCTTTTGCTGTGCAGAAGCTTTATAGTTTGATATACTCACATTTGTTTAGTTTTCTTTTGTTTCCTGTGCTTTGGAGATCTTATTCATAAAATGTTTGCTTGCCCATTCCTACTTCCTGAAGTGTTTCCCCTATATTTTCTATTAGATTTATACTTTCAGCTCTTATATTTAAGTCTTTATTCCATTTTGAATTGATTATGATTTATTGTGAGAGGCAAAGTTCTAGTTTCATTCTTCTGCATATGGATGTCCAGTTTTCCCAGCATCATTTATTGAAGAAAATATCCTACCCAAGTGTATGTTCTTGATGCCTTTGCCAAAGATCATTTGGCTGTAAATATGTGGGATAATCTCTGGGTTCTCTATTCCGTTCTATTGCTCTGACTGTTTGTATGCCAGTCCCATGCTGTTTTGGTTATAACAGCTTTGTAGTATAATTTGAAGTCAGGTAGTGTTACATCTCTGGCATTATTATTATTATTATTATTATTATTATTATTATTATTATTATTATTATTACCGTTTTGCTCAGAATTTCTTTGACTATTCAGGGTCTATTACTGTTCAAGATGAATGTTAGGATTGTTTTTCTATTTCTGTTTAGAATGTCATTGGTATTTTAATGGGAATTTCATTGAATCTGTAGATCACTTTGGGTAGAATGGACATTATCACAATGTTAATTCTTCTATGTCAAAAGCACAGAATGCCTTTCCATGTTTCTCTTTAATTTCTTTTTCAGGGTAATTTTTCTCTTTAATTTCTTGCAGCAGTGATTTCTAGGTCTTGTAGAGATCTTTAACCTCTAGGTATTTCTTAATACCCATCTATGATATATCTGTTTTAACATTCTATCAGTTACTCACATCCATAGCTTTTGCAGCATTAAAGACTCCTGTTTTTCTCTCAAATTATGTGTTCTTCAATCTGATAACACTTTGCTCATTATGTCTTCAGAATATGACTATTACTTTCCATTTCCATAAGTTATTACATAATCTAATCATTATGCACACTCACTCACCTGGACTTTGGTATTATCTACCTAAATTATAGTACTGTTTTCGCCTTGGGTTAATTCCTTTCAAGTAGTAAGGCAAATCCTGTCAATGATCTACCCAAACCCTACAACAACAGGAATTTATTGGAAACTCTTTAAATTCAAGTAAAATCTCAACTCTTATCTTCCCTCTTTCATCTATGATCCTCAATTGCCACAATATGATGGAGGTCTTTCAATATATCCTGCAATATTTGTTTTACATTTTGATTTTTAGACAATGTAACTTGGCTCCTACTTTAGTACCTTAATCCAGTTGATTTGGTGTGAACACTTTACTACCAGAAATATGAATATCTACTTCCACAATTCCTTCAGGTGTCTACTGAAATGTTACATTAATAGAGAATGTATCTCCGCTCCTCTATGTCAGGCAGGAATCTCAGATCCTTCTGCCCCTTCCTGTGCAGATTGTGATTGAAAGAAAATTCTGGCAGTTTTATGCAAGGTAGACACACATTATTCTTTAGATATGAGCTTCACAGACATGCTTTATTCCTCCAAGACAAGTTCAGGCTCTGACCCCACTCTGCTGACCCTCCATGCTCTGCCGACCCAGTGGTTCAGAGCAATTACCTTTATACTTTTAGTACACAATAGTGGCCACAAGCCAAGCATTACATAATTCCAACAATCATGCTGAATCAATAAATGGGCACACATACACAGTTACACTACTCTTATTATAACTTGTTTCTGATGAATGTACTGCATCTTGCCCATTCGTAGCAGATGTGGCCCATTCGTAGCAGATGTGAAGCAAGTGAGCCTGACTAAGCTGTTCTTTATTTCACACTGATTTTACTTTTCTTACACTCTAATACAAATCCAGTTAGGACCTAGTCCATTTATCTACTTACTTATTTTTTCCTTAGATAGCATATCGCCATCTAACACATGTATGCATATAGGTGTGTATGTGTGTTTCTGTCTCTCTATACTAAAATGCACAAACTTTGAAATCCTACTTTCACTTTACTTTTAAAATATTTAATTGAGACGTAATAATTGTATGTATTTATTGGGTACAGAGTGTTCTTTTAATACATGTATACAGTGTGTAATGTTCAAATCAGGGTAATTAGCATATTCATTACCATAAATATTTAGGCATTGAGAACAAACCCCTCTTTTCTAGCCATTTGAAAGTATTATTAATTATAGACACAGCACTACTATAGAGCACTAGTGCTTATTCTTCCTATCTAGCTACAAATATATTTGTTAACCAATCTCTCCCTATTTCCCCACACTTACTTTCCAGAGTATGGTTACCACAGTTCTATTCTCTATTTCTATGAGCTCAACCTTTTTAGCTCCCATATGTAAGTGAGAACAAGCATTATTTATGTTTCTATGCCTGATCTATTTTTACTTAACATAACATCCGTCAGGCTTATTTATGTTGATCACAAATGACAAAATTTTGTTCACTTTTTTGGCTGCATAACATTCCATTGGGTGTATATACCACATTTTCTTTATCCATTTAGCTGCTGATGCACTTGTAGGTTGATTCCTTATCTTGGTTATTGTGAGTAGTGCTGCGATAAACAAACATTGGTGTGCAGATGTACCTTTAGCATATTGACTACCATTCCTTTGGATACATGCCCAGTAGTGGGATTGCCAAACCATATGTTATTTCTATTTTTTGATTTTTGAGAAGCTCCATATATCTTTCAATACTGGCTGTACTAATTTACATCCCTCCCAACACTGTATAAGGATTTCCTTTTCTCCACATCCTTTTCAGTGTTTGTTGATTTTTGCCTTTTTGATAATAGCCATTCTAATGGGGGATACGATATTATCTCTTTGTTGACTTAATTTTCATTTCCGTGATGATTAGTGTTGAGCTTTTTTCCACATACTTGTTGGCCATTTGTATGTGCTCTTTTGAGAAATGTCTATTTAGCTCGTTTGCCCATTTTTAATAGGATTATTTGGGTTTTTGGCATTTTTTTGTGGGTTTTTTTTTTATATTGAGTTGAGTTCCTCATATATTCTGGCTATTTATCGCTTGTCAGATGCATAGTTTGCAATATTTTTTTCTGCAGGCTGCTTCTTCATTTTGTTGATAGTTTCTTTTGCTGTGCAGAAGCTTTTTAGTTTGATGTATTCCCATTTATCTATTTCTGCTTTTATTGCCTGTGCTTTTAAAGTCTGCATCATAAAATATTTGCCCTGGCCAAGGTCATAAAGCACTTTCCCCAGTTTCCTTCTAGCAGGTTTATAGTTTCAGGTCTTGCATTTTTAAATCTATTTTGAGTTGATTTTTACATAATGAGAGATAGGAATCTCATTTTATTCTTCTACATATGGATATCCAGTTTTTTCCAGCACCATTTATTGAAAAGTCTGTCCTTTTCCCAATGTATGCTCTTGGTGCTTTTGTCAAAAATCTGTTGGCTTTAGATATTTATTTCTGGGTTCTCTATACTGTTCCTTCAGAACGTGTGTCTGTTTTTATTACGCTGTTTTGGTTACTATAGATTTGTCATAAATTTTGCAGTCACATGGTGCGATGTCTCCAGCTTTTTTCTTTCTTCTCAAGATTGCTTTGGCTATTTGTGGTCTTTTGTAGTTCCATATGATTTATAGAATAAAAAAATTCTGTGAAGGATGTCATTGGTATTTCAATAGGTATTGCACTGAATCTGTAGACAACTTTGGTTAGTATTGTCAATTGATAATATTAATTCTTCCAGTCCTGAACATGGGATATCTCTCCATTTGTGTGTGTGTGTGTGTGTGCGTGTGCGTGTGCGTGTGTGTGTGTGTCTGTGTGTGTGTGTGTTCAGTTTAATTTCTTTCTTCAGGTTTTTTGGGGTTTTTTTGTAATTTTTATTGTAGAAAACTTTTACCTTGTTGGTTAAGTTTATTTCTAGGTACTTTTTTGGGTCACTATTGTAAATTTTAATTGTTCTTTGATTTCTTCTTCAGTTTGTTGGTGGTGGTGTATAAAAATACTATTAATTTTTGCATGTTTTTTTTTTTTTTTATCCTGCAACTTTACCAAATTTGTTTATTAGTTTTAAATTATTTTTGGTAAATTCTTTAGGGATTTTTAAAATATATAAGATCATGTTTTCTGCAAATAGTGACAGTTTGACTAGCTCCTTTCCAATTCGGATGCCCTTTATTTTCTTCTTTTGCCTAATTGTTCTGGTTAAGGCTTTCAGTACTATGTCCAATAAGAGTGGTGAGAGTGAGCATCCTTGTCTTGTTTTAGTTCTTAGAAGAAAAGTTTTCAGCCCTTTTTCCCTCTGCTTTCTTCTAGTAGTTTTATAGTTTCAGGTCTTACATTAACTCTTTAATCTATTTTGCATTTATTTTTATATATGATGAAAGATAACAGTGTAGTTTTTTCCCTCCACATATGAATACCCAGTTTTTCCCAGCTCCATTTATTGAAGAGTTTTTCCTTTCCCCAGTGTATACTCTTGGTGCTTTGGTCAAAAATCAATTGGTTTTAGATGCGTGAATTTATTTTTGTGTTTTCTGTACTGTTCCGTTGGTCCATGTGTCTGCTTTTATGCCAGTACCATGCTGCTGAGGTTACTATAGCTTTGAATGGAGGTTCAGTATGATGTGTGACAAAATATATGCTAAAAGTTTAGATTGACTATTATGGTACTTCAAATGTGAGAAGAATTTATTTGGCCATAATTAAACTAAGATATTCATATAAAAATCAAATCTGACTGATAAATATTATTTGATATGAAAGAGAAGATACAATGTGTCCAGACCTGTGATGGACCTTCTGGACATAAGGAAACTGGGCCATGTCAAAAATGCTTTAATATAGCACAGGTAACATTAATGTTCTTCTGGAGCAGAGATGTTTATATGCAAGCACTTATGTGATCACATAGGTGTTGATTTAGTTATATTAACTCTTTTGGCAGTGCTTTTGGCAATGTGGGTTAATGCTAGGTTGGAAGTAATTTTAGATTTAAGGTGATCAGTTTATGAAATGAGTGTGGTAACCTATGGATGAACAGTGAAGTTTATAAATAGATTCAAAGTAGACTTTGAGTGGGAGTGGCTGCACTTTTTACATCAAAAATGATTTCAGAGCTAACTCATAAATGTGCCTTCTGGATGAGAAGAGTGATAAGGGTCTTTGTAAGAGGTAAGAGTGAGTCATATTGGAGGAGGTTTTTGAGAGTTTTGTGTGAAATTCGATGAACAAAGTTAACACATGAGTTCAACTCACCAATTATGATTGTGAAAAATAGAATTTCCTATTCCTTATTTGGATTTTTAGAATTTATTTATTTATTTGCAAATGATCACAGCGTGGTTACATGTTTCCCTTGGTAAACTTGTCATTGCTTCTTGTGCACTGTTTTACCTTATATGAATCCATTCTTCCTAATTAAAATATTTCTTATATAGATTTTATATAAAATATAAAATGGAAATCATAATAAAGGTTATGTAGTAAAGGCAAAGACTATCCTGTGACTCAATAATATGTTTTATAGATTTAAAATACACGTACTGGAAATAATTCAGGTATTTAGAGGAATACCGAACACGTTACACTATCCGGTTTTGTAGCATTGCATACTACGCCAAAATATTTTGTGAAAGAAAGGGTCAATCAGTGAGTCAAATTTCATTGTTATATTACTTTTTAAAAATTGCCACAGCTACTCCAGTCTTCTGCAACCACCACCCTGATCAGTCAGCAGCCATCAACGCTGACGCAAGGCCCTCCACCGGCAAAGTGATTCTAACTCACTGAAGGCTTAGATGATTGTTAGCAATTTTTAGCTGTAAAGTACTTTTTAACTATGGTACACGTTTTTTTTTTAGGCATAATGCTGTTACACACTTAATAGATCACAGTATAATGTGAACATAACTTACATGCACTGGGAAACCAAACAAATTGAGTGACTAAATTTATTTCAATATTCACATTATTGTGTGACTAAATGTATTGCGATGGTTCACAACAAAACCTGCAGTACCTCCAAGGTATGCCTGTATTTGGAAGCTACGTCTACAATATATTTTACTCCACTTTAACTGAAGTTCCTATTATTTTGGGTGAATTATATAGGACATAATATTTCAAATTGTCTTACTGATTTTTTATTATAACCTTTGAAATGTTCCAAATAAGTGATTTTTGATTACTTTTTATAAAAGATTTTCATGAACCTAATTGCAAAATAAAATTGAATATTAGGAAAACTTTATTTAAGTGTGATCATCCCCACCTTATTTCTTGTAAAATAGTTCAATGGATGTCTAAATATTTTGAATATAATTGTATTTATATCTGTAAACACATTCCATTTTGTCATGATTTACCCTGATTTTTATCAAGTCAAATTAAATCTCTAACTTTTTTACTTTTTCTTTTCCTTTTCTTTTTTTTTATTTTTGAAAAAAAAAGTGAGGGTGGTAAGGAGTTATAAGTTTTTAATAGTTGTATCTAATTAGGCATTTTCCTTCCCTGGATCCTTTCTCTATGATGAAAATCTCACTTGAGATAATTCAAAATTATTCAAATATCAAGGGAGAATAAAATTCCCATGTTTATACATTCTTGGATTTAAATTGCTTTCTTTAGTATTTATTTCCAGGTGCCATATGTAAGAAGTTACACATAACATATATTCCTTATTTAAAGGCCTATTTCTTGACCTTCAGCATTACATTTGTGAAGGTGGCCAAGTTGTATTGAGTTAGCTCCCTAGTCTTTGCGAACCAACAATTCATCACCAAGAAAGTGAATATCTATAAAAATGATTGTTTCTAAGCACGTGATTTCAAATGCATGACTATGAAACATATTAATGCTTAGATTTCAGACACATGCCACAGACTGAGGTTTCAGAGAATCTTCTGCTATTTGTAAAATCTTTCAAATAATGGTTATTCTGTTACATAGACAAAGCATTTTTCTAACTTGGCTGTGTCTACAAAAAGCTATAGAAAAACATATATTACATGCATTCTCACAGTATCAAAGAAAGAAGAAATTCAACCTTATTCCTATTTTTTACTTGGATTTTCAGCTTTTTACATTTTTATAAAAGTGGGTAATTTTTCCCAAATAATGATAAGGTAATAAAATCTTATTACCTAAAAATAGATAAGGTGGCTATAAAAGACTGTGTGAAAGCAACCTATTACAGATTTCTTCTATTAACACATTTTACATTTTGCTTGTTACCTTTACAAGTCCAATTTTTCTTGAGACCCAAATATTTTGAAATCCTCCCTTTTACCTCACAGTGTCTCTATTATTGTTTTCTTACATTAACATCTATATTCATAATTTGTCATTGAACATGCTAGGTAAAATATGTGGCTCAGGTATTCAACAGATAAATAAATAAAATTTTCAAGTTGTCTTATTATCTTAATGGTTTTTATAATAGTATGTGAGGCAATCATTTGAGATATCATCTCTATTTTAAGTTAATAAATATTAATTTGCTTAATTAAAAATCTTCTGGAATATATCAACTTTAAAATTAAAGCTAGCACTTTTGAAAATATGATTAAAGAAAAAGATAAAGAGAAAGAGAAAGGAAGAAAGAAAAGGAAAGAAGAAGAAAAGGATGGAAGGAAGAAAAAGGGAAGGAAGATAGAGAGGGAGGGAAGAAGAGGAAAAAAGGAGGGGAACTGAGAAAAGTAGGGGATCACAAAAGAGTGGAAGGGGGGTGTGTGTTGGGAGAACAAGAAGTAAGGAAGAAAATACCTCTAAGCAAACTGCCCAGAAATTTGGAGCAGGTAATGAAGGAAGGTAGAAAGAATATAAATATTAGTATTAAATTTCTCCCATCCATTGTTATAAAGAAGCTTCATAAGCAAATATATTTTTCTTTCCAGGGGGGTATACTAATCCCATTTTGTGGGTGATTAAAGTTTCCAGAACGTAAACTTACCTGAAGTCAGGATCCCATAACTGGCAAAGGGAGACTACAAATACAAACTTGATGAACAGAAAACCCAAATTTGTGATAATGATGTCTCTTTTACATTTATTCTGGCCACCGCTTTATGGTTATAATGTGAACATTCCTGGGCAGTACAAAACAAGTAGTCCATTCCTGCAGTTTACTAGTTGCTTATGTAGAGGATGTTGAAAGTGATGGGAAATTTAAAATGTAGGCAAACTCTATGAAGATTCTTGCAACTGAGTAAATTATATGAAATGCAGTCTTTTGTCCCCAAAAGAAAGAAATGTTATAAAGGAAAATAAGCTAAGTCTACTACTTATTCACCAATTTGCACAAAATAACCATCTACTCTTGACCATCTGTGTTGGTGCTATAATGGCTGTTCTGAGGCACAGGTTCAGTCTTCAGCACTGGCAAAATGTACAGAAACGTGAGCTCTAATTTAGTTTCCCTTGTTAGATCTGGAACGTATCAATCTGCTTGACTTTTATCACAAAAATGCATATAAATAGTATTGTTTGATCCATTTTAATTAACAATTTAAAAAAAATATATGGCCTCTTAATAAATTTCATGTGTGAAAAGTATTTGAGGTAGAAGGACTATAATCTCAAGTTGGGGAGTGCTAAAAGCGAGTCTTAGAGTGTGTTAAGTATTTTATCCCAGGACATACAGCTAGTAAGTGCAGAAAACAAAAACCTTGGTATGGAATCTTGACTCTAAATTCCATGTTTTCTCCACAAAAGTGCAAGTATCAATATATTTAATCATCAGTAAATATATATAAATATGATAAACAAAATTCATTGTTTTAAAGAGTGTAAACTACTTGTAAAAATGACAGATATTTAATAATAATTAAGGCATTACCATAGGTATAAAGTGCAATAAGGTAGTAAACATTTAAAGAGCTGTAGCCATGATACTCCATGTTGCTATAGCATATAAAGGATGACACTACAGGGACTGGAGTATTTGGCATGGCATAAGGTGGTCGTGAGACTAAAATCTGTGCATGGAGAAGATTTTTGTAGAGTTTTTTGGGGGGATGGTAGAGTGGGGAAAAGTGAGGGATCCAGATGGGAAGGCTTATGAGAAAGGTATATTCACGTAAAGATTTAGGTATTCATTCTACAGCATGAGACTTGTAACATAAAGTATTTACATAAATGTAATATTTTTTATCATCTGAAGTACTGTTTATTTTAATTCTAATTAATCATAAATTACAATACAGGCTAATGAAAAAGCTGTTGGATATAAAATAAGGAGCATCTCACTATTTTATTTCAGTGTTTAGATGCTCACCTGTTTTGCAAAATGTTGGACAAACCTGATGATATGATTTTTATTTTTCTGCTTTATACTTATAATATTTATTATGGTTATAGATATGTATTTATTTACTCTCTTGTTTAATGATGTGAATGTTTGCTTTTGTCTACTTTATTATCAAAAGAATTTCGTTAAATTTTGAAGACAAATACTCTTATGTTATGAAACACATTAGTGTTGAAACCTTGACATGAAAATATGTTTGTAATTCAGCATTCACTGTCAACTACAATCTTTTCCACATTATAAACCATAATATGAGATTTATTATGTATGGATTACTGAGAAATAAAGCATTAAATCACAAAGTAATACAAAGATTATGTAGCAAACAGTAATGTAATTTTATTAAATGATGAGCTGGCCTAAATTTTAAAAAATGAAATCTTTAACCCTTTTCTAAGACTTTTTGTTTTACCACACTATTCAAGAGAAAAATTGACACCATTTCCTGAAGGAATGTTCTTACATGGCTGAAGAATTTGAACCTTGGTAGAAGATAAGAAGTGATTGCATATTTGAGCAAAATCTTTCCTTTTTTGAGATCAAGGCGCACATCACAATGTGAGACTGTATCAGGCAGAGGATTTCTAAAGTGAACATTTACCTCTGGGAACAGTGAATTATTCTTTCATCACCAGGATTAAAGAACCTCATGAATATTGCCCATATCTATATTTGTTCTTGAAAGTTGGAAAATAGGCCAAAGAATGAATGATAGTGGGTAGTATTTGTGGGGAAACTGTGTGCGAAATGCTTATCATATATAGAAACGTCTAGTTGTCTGAAGTGAGAAAGCTATTTTAAAAATGCCAAATCAATTTAGGAGAATTAGATTCTACTAACCAACTCAGAACCCAAACATCCTTATGTCTACGGTAAAGTCTCTGTGCACAGTACTTACCATTTTTAACATATTCACTTACGGAGCTTTGCTTTGTTCTAGGGATCAGAGTTTTGAAGTCAAGGAGAACTTGCAGAGATGGAGCAAAGGAAGTTGATCTGATTAGTTGTAGTTCACTGGAGAGCCATCAACAAAAGTGCTGATGAAACACTATAAAGTCACCCTTTCATCCAACCTACTTTGAGCAGAAGAGTCTGTATTCAAAACATATTAAAAGATCAAAAATCAATCTACCTGATATTTCCACATTAATGTAGCAAATATCATCTTATCAATCTAAGTATACCGAAGTCACTATTTTTTCCTCAGAAATTACATCATATGAATAATGTTTTTGATGGGTTAACTCCAAATAGTCTAATCTTATTGTAAAATAGTTTTCATATTTATGTGCTTTTTCTTTCATCTCTATGGAGTTTCCAAGCATGACACGTTTGAAGAACTACACAGTCACAGACTTCATTCTTCTAGGTCTACTGCAGTACTCTCCAAATCACTTCTGTCTCTTTGCGTTTATCACGATGATGTTCCTTGTCACACTGACTGGAAACAGCTGCCTAATTCTGCTGATCCTGGTAGACCCCCCATCTTCACACCCCTACGTATTTTTTCCTTTGGCAGCTCTCACTCATTGACATCCTGTTCACACTTGCCATTGTATCCAAGGTGATGTCTGACGACCTTCTGCACAGGAGTCATCTCTATTTTGGCTGTGGGATGCAAATATTCCTGGGACTGGCCCTAGGAGGAACTGAGTGTATCCTCCTGGGCCCCATGTCCTATCATAGGTATGTGGCTATCTGGAAGCCTCTACATTATCCATACCTCATGAACTGGCTCCTCTGTAGACAGATGACTGTTATGTCATGGATGAGTGGTGCTTCCGATGCTTTGGTACATACGGTGTACAGTATGAGATTCCCCTTCTGTGGGCCCAGAGAAATCTATCATTTCTACTGTGAACTTCCCAGTGTCTTGTGTGTATCCTCTGAGAACACTTGACTTACAAGATAGGGGTGTTGATCAGTACGACTATTCTGATTCTTATTCCTTTCTCAGGCATCCTCATCTCCTACACACTCATCTTGGTCACCATCATCCAAAGGGCTTCTGCTGAGGGTAGGAAGAATGCATTCTCCACCTGCTCATCTCATTTGACAGTGGTCAGCCTATATTATGCTGCTATTATTTTCGTATATATGAGGCCAATCTCTTCCCATACATCAAGCCAAGATAAAGTAGTATCTGTCTTCTATACCATTCTGGCACCAATGCTCAACCCTATGATATATAGTCTTTGAAATAAGGATGTGATGGGAGCCATGGGAAAAATCCTACAGAAGTGTTCATTATATTCAAAAATGTGAAAGTAATGTTTCAGTGGGCATTGTTTGTTTTGGGGTGTTACTATTGTGTGCACTATGTGATTTTTTTTTACTATCTGATAGCAATCATTTAGTCTATTGGATATAGAATTGCATTTAATCTATTAAGATAAACTACATTTATTCTAAAATACAAAGAGGTAAATACAGAGCCATGGTATAAAACAACCATGCCTTGCCTATTGTATTGAGAATGCAATTTAGGACATTAAATTCCAAGTTAGAACAACAATTGAGGGAGGAGTCTGGAAGGCATATTATGTCACCAAGCAATAACCAGAACCATGAACGCTGGACTCTTGTGTAAAGGGACAGAAAGAAAGGTAATGGCAATAGAAAGTCTTCCACACTGTATTAAGCCCCATCACGACCTGAGGTGTTTTATGCTAAACTAATAACTTACTCTTCAGGGGCGCTATATCAGAAATTAGGATGCTACTCAGCTTTTCGCCCTTGTTCGCTTAGAAATCATCCTTTTAGAATTTGCTGGCAGCTACACAATTAATGAGACTTGGTTTCCCTTTAAGTAAATCATAGTCCTGGGTAATTCTCTCATTAATGGTATCACTCACTGATTGGTTGCTGTTGTTGATGAATAAATATTGTGAACTAAAAAATGATTACCAGTTGGCCTCATAACTGAAAATTTTGTATAAAAGCAACATTCATCAGGTTTGTAGTCTTAGTATGATTTTAGGATTCAAAGACAGATGAAGTAATCCTGAAAGTCATGGTACTTAAGGAAAACAAAAAATCAGTATGGTCTACCACATCCACTCCGTAAGCTATGTGTTGGGGCATACAGGTTCTGAAATATATATTGACTAGTCTCAAAGAGTCTCTGACTGGAGAGCAGCTCACAACTCTAGCAGAAAAATTTGATGGTCATAACTCTAACCCTGCTTGCTTTATTGGAGACTTTCACATTCATGACGCAAAGCATTTACCTTAGCAGGTCGAACAAGACCTAGGACAAAAATGTCCATATCCAAAGTCCTTGGTGTGCCTGACTGTCACGTCCATAGTAGGATGTAATGAAATATATAAGCCATGAGGTAGTGAGTTCAAAGAGCAGTAAGTCAGTAATTTAAAACCCACCGACATGATGATGATGATATCAATTAGCAAACACAATGAATAAAACTTTTGATGTACTGATATATGTAGGCTAGCTCAGTGGTTAAATGTTCCAGAGATCAGGTTTTTTTTTTTTTGTTTTTTTTTTAATTTAAACAATATAAAATACAATTACATTTGTCAATTTGTTTGATCTTAGTATGTCAATTTCTTCACTAGTAAGTTATTATAAAATAATGTTATCCTCACATTGATATCATGAAAATTTAAAGAAACCTTCCACTACAAGTGCTTATTTGTGATTTTTCTTTATCTCTTGACTCTATCTGTGCTCCCCTATTCATCTTTTCTTTCACATGTATTTAAGAATTTTACTCCCATTTAGAAACAAATTGTTCTGTACTGGAACAAAGAAACAAAATTGAACATAAGAAACATTTAATTTTTATTAGCACCCCCTTTTTAACTAGATACAAGAACTTTTTTGCTACTAGTAATTCTATTCACTTAGTCCATTTATTTTATATTATATGAAATGAAACATTTGTACTGAAAATAGTGCTTAGCAAATACCCATGTAATCTTCCATAATTCTTTTCTCAACGGAATTCAGATTGTAACTATGTCATTAGCTCTATGCAATGGATAATGAGCCTAAGTAAAATGTGTCATTTCCAGTCACCCATCTGTCTCTTCCAGCAGTCGAGTCATTGGATATCGTGTGCTATGGAATGGCAAAGCTGCAAAGAAAGAGGACAACCCTGCCCACATCAGAATGTGACATCAAAGATGACTAAATTCTATCTAAGGTACTGAAGTTGCTTATTGTGATAGCTAAAATTGATTGTCCTAATAGGGCATACTGAGCTCGTATAATTTTCTCCCAATAATTCTTTAACTGTTGGTAAAAATGAGTCAAGGTAATGTCAAGTTTTGTGACATGCTTAAGGAAATATATGCTGGCGTTAATTATTTTGTTCCTCCCCTTAAAAATCTCATGTGTGGAAACCTATGTATATATTTACAAAAATGTAAAAATACTTGATTAAATCAAGACCTTTCTAAAATTTATATCATTTCTCATCCTTATAATTATTTTGAGATTATCTGTCCAGATTTTCCATTGAAACTATAGGCTAGAATGTAAAGGTTGTGTAGGATTGTCTACATTTCTCATTTGTGAAGAAATACAATATCTGCTATATTTTGAGGATACTATCTGGAAATAACTCAGGTCACCATAGCCTTGGTGAATGTCAAGATTATCTAGGATTTTATTTGCATTTTTTCATTTTGATTTCATTTATGTTTTAGTTTCTGTATTTCACCACTCTGAAGTATTAGTTTCTTTCTTTATAATTGAATTCTCCTAATCTCATCAGACCATATTTATATTCACAGGTTGAAAAATTAAAATAGCAATCTCACTCCAGAGAATATATCCAAAAGAACTGAAATCAGTAGGCTGAAAATATATCTGCACTACCATGTTTATTGCAGCACTATTCACAATACCTAAGATATGAGAGCAATGTAGGTGTCCATCATTAGAGGAATTGATGAAAAAACGTGATACATATATATCTATATAATTCTGGGATATATTTATACACACACACAGAGATACATAGATATATATATTCAAGTACTATTTAACCATAAAAAAGATGGGCATTCTGTCATTTGCAACAACATGTATGAACCTGGAGGACATTATGTTAAGTGAAATAAGCCAAGCGCAGAAGGACAAATACTGCATTGCTACTTTATCTTGGATTCTAAAAAAGTCACACTCATAGAGTTATGGTTTAGAATGCTGTTTATCAGAAGGTGGGGAAGAAGGATGGATGGGCAAAGGGGAATTGTTGATCAAAGGGTACAAAGCTTCTGCTGGACTGAAGGAGTAAGCTCTAGTGATCTATTTCACAGAATGGTGTTGCTTTGCCTCACACGAATTTGTCACCTCTCTTCTGGGTGGCAGAGCTGCAAAAAGGATTACTCAAAGCCCATTTCTTCCAAGCAATGAGAAACCCCAAAGGGGATAATTTCCCGGAACCTTCAAGAGAGAGGCATTCCTTCCATTGAAAATAAATTCACACACACACACACACACACACAAACACACACACACACACACACACACACCCGGGGGTGGGGGGAAGAAGATATAACAACCACAACTACTTGAAGTTGATACGACAAGCAAACAGAAAGGACATTGTTGGGGGGGAGGGGGGAGGGGGGAGGGAGAAGGGAGGGAGGTTTTGGTCATGGGGAGCAATAATCAGCCACAATGTATATCGACAAAATAAAACTTAACAAAAAAAATTTTTTTAATTTTTTTAAAAATTAAAAAAATTAATAAAAAAAAAGAGGTGAAAAATCAAAAAAAAAAAAAAAAAGAAAGAAATTAACCACGAACTGTGGTTCTCTTCCTGCATTTATTCTCCAGACCAGGAAGTTACAGGAAAAGAACATAGGTGGGGTTATAGTTTAACAATAGAGGCTGGTAGCACCAGTGGAACAAGCAAAGTGACATTCTATAACGAAACTTGCAAAAGATTAAGTTGATACGCCAACAAAAGCTTGATCTTAGCAAACACTGTTTTTCCCTACAGCAATTTCCCCAGTATTTTACATATCATTCAAGTGACTTTTCTGTCCTTGAGCCAGCAACTTTGCAGCGTTACAAAGACTTTAGCCTGAGGAAAGTTTTCTGTCTTTTGCAAGGTTAATATTTCTATATGTAATTCCAAAATGTTAGGCTAAACCTGAGATTACAGGGCTTTGGAAAATAGGCCCTGTGAAATAAATTTGCTTAATAACTGTTGGTGCTCTCTAAAGAATGGCGAATATAATAAATGATAATGCATAGCATATTTCAAAATTGCTGAAAGAGTAGAATTTTAACATTTTCACCACACAAAAACACAAGTATGTGATGTGATGGATTTGTCAATTAATCATTTCATAATGTAAACATATATCAAAATATCACATTGTGCCCCATAAATGTATACAATTATTATTTGTCAATTAAAACTAAAATAAAAAAAAATAAAATAGTGCAAAGCTCCAAAAAATAAAATTTTAAATTTTAAATAATAAATTTGCCCTTCCAAGGTGTCAAAAGCACATCTGGATTTTTAACTGGTTAGTTTAAGGCTTATACTCTACTAAGCCAAGATCCTTCTTTCTCTGCTTTCCCTTTCTCCCTGGGACTCAGTAAAGATACAGGAGTGGCCTGTGTGTGCAGGGTCTCCCTCATGATGATAACTGCACTTCAGGACTCTTTTGTGGTCTGAGACCTTTCCCTCATTCTCACCAACCTTCCCAAAGGCATGTTTATCCTGAATGTGGGCATAAGTCTGACTTTGATGCATTTCTGTCTTGTGCTCCAATAACCCTTAGGGGGCTTTCCAAGCACAGGCAATGCCCGATGTGGAATATCAAGGCATTTCTTCTCCACATACTAGGTTGGACTCCACCTTTCACTTCTCTGGCACCAAGGCCTTCTGAGTGCAGCCTCATGTTCCAGTCACTTGTTGCTTCATCAGGCAGGTCAGGCCCATGCCGAGGGCTAGTATTACACTTAGGGCTGTGGTGATTCCTGGGCAGTGGGGGACAGGAGGATGGCTGGAGGTGAATGTTTGTATTATGATGATGAGATGCCCCTAATTATCAAACTAGGCAATCATCCCTGGAATTATTCTTTTTGTTTGTTTTTATGTGTGTGTTTGTTTTGGTGGCTTGCCTGCAAGGGGATAAAAACCCTTTGACGTTGGTGTTAAGCACTGTGCTCTAACCAACTGAGCCAACTAGACAGCCTGTCTACACTTCTGAATCCATCACACGCACAGTCAAAATTCTTCCCTGAGACTCCGACCAGAGGCTTCCTCTGTTTCACATGGCCTCATCCATCCAGAGTGTGGTACTTATTTTAGATCCCCCACACTTATGTTTGTGATCCACAGTGGGTCATTGTCAAGCAGGCCAAACAAAGTTTCTCAACGACTATTTCATCATACTTTTTGTCCTCTATAAAAGATAGGCATCTGCATCTTTAGTGATTTGTTTGTCAATGTGAAAAAACAAGTATTTAGTCTTCAAAAACCCCCCAAACATTTCAAATCACCTTAATATTACAATTCTATGTACTTATTCTTTGAGATAATTTTCATTGACACAAAATTTTGAAAATTTTTCATTTTTAAATTTTGACAGTGGATCAATGTTATTTTTAATTCAACTACAAGAGATGTATAAACATTGAGAAAAAGTAGTTCTCCTTGTTGATATGTAGTAAAAATTGTATAAGTGCAAATTTTCAAAATACTACAAACTGTAGTGAATAATATTTCACTTGTGGTAATAATACACATTCTTTTACTCTAACTGGAATTTCCAACAAAATTGTTGGAAAAAAGAATATAGAATGTCTTGTGCTAAATATTTTAAGAAAATAACACTCAGCTTGTGTGTTAGATTAAATATTTCAGCCAAATTAATTATGTGTATAATATATAATGATTTCATAAATTTAAAAATCAGTTATGTATATGTATGTGTGTATAAATATGTATGTGTGTTTATGTGTCCTGAATTAAATTAATCCCGTTTTATGTTAATTTATTAAATGTCTACGGCAAATTAATGAAAACTAGCAAATTGATTAAAATTGATTAATTTCTGTAGGCACATTATAACGATGCACTTAGTGGATATTTTTAGTACATAAAATATAGAAATATAGAATATTTCATTGAAATGATTTTTTTAGGACTCTAACAAAATAAAACTTGGCTTTTTTTCCGGTGAACTGACAGTAACCAGCAAGTCTGTGAAAACATCATTCAATATTTATTCAGGATAAGTATGCCTTTGGGAAGGTTCGTGAGAACCAGGGGAAAGTCTGAGACCACAAAACAGTCCTGAAGTGTAGCCATTATCGTGAGGCCCTGCGCACACAGGCCACTCCTGTATCTTTACTGAGTCCCAGGTAGAAAGGGAATGCAGGGAAAGCAGGATCTTGGTTTAGCAGAGTATAAACCTTGAACTAACCAGTTATAAATCCAGATGTTATCAAGACCCATCCCCCATGTTGGCCTGAGGCCATCCTGGGTTACTATCAATTCGCCTCCATTGTTCTAGTCTCAGGGGGCCTTGACATTTTGTGTAATAAACAAAATGATGTGTGAATTAACCTCTAAGTAGAGAAGCCTAGAGTCACGGTTGCAGATGTGTCTCCACAGATGTATAAAATATCAAGTAAAGTATTGAGGGGTGAGTATGGAGATCAAGCAGGTACCCCCAAAACATAAAGCCCCTCAAAAGTTTAGGTAAAAGTGGGTTTTGTCTGGGTTCCCGCTACCACCATATGATATGTTTTAGATTCTGGGAACTAGGCTTTCCAATGAAGAAGTTGGAATTTACTGTTAGCAATTAAGTAAGGATTTGACAGGGATCTGGGCAAATGAGATGCAACCTAGGCAATAAAGGGGGCCATAATCTAGGTCCATTAAACTCTCTGGATCAAAGGCACTATTTTGACATATAGCCTTGAAAAGTTTTCACAGGGAGGAATGTCTAACCTTCCCAGATAATGAAATGTGATGACAAGGTGTGGACCTCAATGAACCCAGACTAAAGATAAGCAATATCTCAGAGAATTTTCTTTGTCTCAAGAGATTCAACCAATCAGAAGCATCCACCAGCTGCCCGGCCCCCTCAAGCTCCTTTCCACCCTGTCTGCCTCTAAAAGTCTTTGCTTAAAAAGTTTCAAAGAGCCAGGTTTTATTCCAGAATTAGCTGCCCTGAGTCTCCTTTCTTGGCCTTGTAATAAATATCTGCTTTCTATCTCTGCAATACTGATCTCACTGTATTGAAATAACTGGATTCTGGGTGAGGAAACGCAGATGTGGTCCTGTGACAGTACATACTTTTCTACAGAAAGTACTCTCAGAGGTTTGCTCAGGGGATGCATGTGGTGGCACTATCCAGAAATTAGGAAGACAATGGGGTAATTCTAATTTTTGTTTTTATGAAGAAAGCTGTAAATGTATTAGTAGATCTTTGACTAATTAATTAAAAATTTTTTTATTATTAAATACTGGAATAAGACCTCACAATCAGCTTAGCGTTTTAAGTACAGCCATGTTAACCACTTCCTCACCCTGCCTCCTACCCCTACGCAAAGTGCTTTCTGAGAAAAACCAGATTCTTTACAAAATAGGAAAACCGCCGAGCAGCTACAACATGCTGAATACTTAAGGTAGCTACCAAAACTCTTCTCCTAATTCAAACCCTATATAACCTCTATCAGTTTGTATAAAGGTGAAAACTGATCTTTCATTCTTCCCTCCGGGTTTGCTGGAAATAAACTCCCTGATGTGGTATTTGTCTTGGAGTCCTTTGATCCCTTTGTCTTGCCAACCTAACATAATAGGAGGCCTGTACAGGGACCAGGATTGTCAGCTGTCACTGCCCAGCCCCTCTAACTCAGCTAGACACGTTCTCTCTTCCCTTTTTTGTTCTAACTCAGAGGAACTATCTCTCTCTCTCTCTTTCAACCTGGGAAGCAATGAGCAATGGCAGCTCATCTTGGGCTAACTCCCAGATCCTGAGTGAGCACTGCATTCCCCACCCATCTCTCTTCTCTACTCTCTCTTCCTCCCTTCCCCCCAACTGGGAATCTGAGCCCAATGTCTCTACTGATCCACTTCTCTGTTGCATTCTCTGTGTGCAACACCAGACATCAATCACTTTCTTGGTGAGTCAAGTTATATTTTTCCTGTCAAACTGCAGCCCTCCAACATTAAATAGTCCAAGACTGTCTCACAAAACTCCTGGCCAGGTCAGTGGTGCTGTGTTGGTCACCAGGTGACCAAGATTCCTCACTGCTGGGGATGCCTGATAGTAGAGACTAGTCTTTCACTTCTCAAGTTGCTAAAGTGTCACATGGATGCCTGTCTCAGTTTTTGGGATCTTAGGAATTAAAACTCTTTTTCCTTTCCTAAACCTATGGGCAATCAAATTTCTCATCCTCCTCAAGCCTCCCCCGTGGGATGTCTCCTCCATAATTTAAAGACCCTAGGTCTTATACCTCACATCCACCCAAAGAGGATTATCTTCTTTTATAATAACACATGGCCTTAATACAAATTAGATAATGAAAGCCATTGACTAAAAGCCAAATTGGCTTTTATTTTCCAAATTCTCTGTAATCTAGAAAACTTCCTCAATCACAATGGAAAGTGGTCTGAAATCCCCTATAGTCAAGCCTTTGTCTATCTCCGCTCTTGTCTTTTATGCTGCTCCTGTAACTTCTACTAAATCCTCTCGCTCAATGAAAACCCATCCAAATCTTCTTCTCCTTCTCAACTGCCCTCCTGATCTCTCAACTTTGACCAGAGGCTCCATTGCCTCTCTCGTGCTTCAATTTTAACCCTGCAGATGTGGCTGCACTACCTCAAACCGCCCTGCCCTTGCCTGCACCCACCACTGCTCCTTATGTCTCCAAACTCTATCCTAAACCCCCCTTTCCTATACCCTCTTCTCCTTTAACCCATTCTCATGGACTGCCACCTCCTCTTTCACCTAAAACCCTAAAACATCCAAACAATTCTCACTCCCCATCTCCTAGTCTTCCCCTTTGAGAGGTAGCAGGAGCGGAAGACATTGTTATGGTCTCTGTTCCCTTTTCCCTCAATGATATGGTTCAAATAAAAATGCAATTAGGATCATACGCTACAGATCCTACTCAGTATATAAAAGAATTCCAAAATCTCTATCAATCCTATGATCTCACTTGACATGACATTTAACACTGGAGAAGAAATAGTGAGTCTGGACTGCTGCCTGAACCCACGCAGACACTATGCATACTCAGGATCAAGCCCAGTATCCTGTGGGTCTGACAGCTATCCCATGGACTGACCCAAACAGGGACTACTAGATAAAATCCCCAGATAGAAGAAGAAGAGGTCACATGCTCACATGTCTCATAGAAGGGATGAAAAAGGCTTCTTCTTTTTCTTTTTTGTTAATTTAATTTAATTTAATTTAATTTTATTAAGAATATTCATGAAATACAAGGCTAATTGTCACCCCTTGTGCCCATGATGTGAGGGCCAAATTCATACTGGGGGCATACCCATTACCAGAAATTACTTTTGTAGCCCATGTCCCTGCCCAATTATCCCCCAACCTCCCTCCCCCTCGCCTCTCCCTCCCCCACTCCCTTTGTAGCCCTAGGAATGTTCCCTCCCTCTGTAACAACAACGCACCACTGTGGTCTTTCTTTCCTTCCTTCCTTTCTCTCTTAGCTCTCACACGAGTGAGCACATGCTGTATTTATCCCTCTGTGCTTTGCTTATTTCACTCAATATGTTTCTCCAGGTTCATCCATGTTGTTGCAAATGAGAGTATTTCATTCTTTTTTATGGCAGAGTAGTACTCCATAGTGTACACATACCACAGTTTCCTTATCCAGTCATCCATCGATGGACATTTAGGTTGGTTCCATATCTTGGCTATTGTAAACAGAGCTGAAATGAACATGAGATTGCAGGTATCCCTTCCACATGACGATTTCCATTCCTCTCGGTATATACCCAAAAGACACATTGCTGGATCATATGGAAGATCTATCTGTAGTTGTTTGAGAAACCTCAATACTGTTTTCCATAGTGGCTGTACTAGTTTACAGTCCCACCAACAGTGCAGGAGTGTTCCCTTCTCTCCACAACCTCACCAGCATTTGTTATTCAGCACCTTTTTGATCATAGCCAGTCTAACTGGAGAGAGGTGGTATCTCAATGTGGTTTTAATTTGCATTTCCTTGATGACTAGAGATCTTGAGCATTTTTTCATGTATCTGTTGGCCATTTGCATGTCTTCCTTTGAAAAATAGCTATTCAGCTCCTTTGCCCATTTTTTAATTAAGTCATTTGTTTTTTTACTGTGTAATTGCTTGAGTTCTTTGCATATTCTGGATGTTAATCCCTTGTCAGGTGCATAGTTAGCAAAAATTTTCTCCCACTCTGTAGATTGTCTTTTCACTCTGTTGATTGTTTCTTTTGCTGTGCTGAAACTTTTTAGTTTGATATAGATGGAAAGGTATTCCATGCTCTAGGATTGGAAGAATTAACATGGTGAAAATGTCTATACTACCCAACGCAATCTATAGATTCAGTGCAATATCCATCAAAATACCAATGACATTCTTCACAGAAATGGAAAAAACAATCTTATATTTCATATGGAAAAACAAAAGACCCCGAATAGTCAAAGCAATCCTGAGCAAAAAAAAAATAAAGCCAGAGTCATAATGCTACCTGACTTCAAATTATACTACAAAGCTATTGTAATCAAAACAGCATGGTACTGGTATAAATATAGACATTCAGACCAGTGGAGTAGAATTAAGAACACACAAATCACTCCTCGGGCTTATAGCCATCTGATATTTGACAAAGGTAACAAAAATCTACATTGGGGTAAGACTGCCTCTTCAACAAGTGGTGCTGGAAAAACTGGATATCCATATGCAGAAGAATGAAACTAGATATGTATCTCTCACCATACACTAAAATCAACTCAAAATGGATTAAAGACTTAAGTATAAGACCTGAAACTATAACGTTACTAAGGGAAAATATAGGTGAAACACATCAGCAATTAGGTCTGGGCACAGGCTTTATGAACATGAGCCTGAAAGCACAAGCAGCAAAAGAAAAAATAAACAAATGGGACTATATCAAAAGGCTTCTTTAAAGGTAGTCAATTATAACAAAATTAAGGAAGTTACTGAACAATCAAATGAAAACCCTGCACCTTTTATGTCATGCCTAAGTGAGGCTGTAATAAAATACACCAAGCGTAACACTAAAACAAAGGGAGAAAAACTTTACATCAACACCCATTTCATTTTCCAATCAGCTTCCAATATACACAAAAAACTCCAAAAATTAGAGGAGGACCCCCAAGCCCCTCAAAGAAATCTAATAAAACAGGCCTTCAAAGTTTTTTAACAACAGAGAGGAAAAATTCAAAACCCCAAAACTAAAACATAACCAAATCAAATGTCTGTTACTGCCTGCTGCTATCCAGGGAAATCAGAAACCACAAACACCTCAAGGCAAAGCTCAGGGTAAGCCTCCCATTTTGCCCCCAGGTGACTGCTTCATGTGTGGCAAACCAGGACACTGGGCAAACATCTGTCCAAACCTGAAGTCCCCGTCTGGTTCTTGTCCACTGTGCAGTAAAACAGGACATTGGAGAGTGGACTGAAGTAAAAGGGCCCCTGGACCTGCTCTAGCCACCTCCTTACAGCCTGTAGAGCCCTGTTTGGAACTGCATGACCTCTTGGGACTAGCTGCTAACAACTACAACTGACGGGGCCTGGGGCTTACAATCCCTTCTGCCATAGCTATAACCATTTCTGAACCCCAGGTAAGTGTAATGGTAGCAGGTAAGTTCATTTCCTTTTTACTGGACAGGGGGTCCATGCACATTTGGTGCTCTCAGAATATTCAGAACAACTGTTTGATTCCTCCATTTCTGTTGCAGGGTGGGAGGAATTCCTTTCAAACCAAACATCACTTCCCTCCTACCTTGCATTCTTTTATTTTATCTATCTATCTATTTATTTATTTATTTATATTATGAATATTCATGAGATACAAAGCTAATTATCACCCCTAATGCCCATGATTTGAGGGCCAGATTCACACTGGGGGCATACCCAATACCAGAAATTACTTTTGTACCCCATGTCCCCCACCCAATTATCCCTCAACCTCCCTCCCCCTCCCCCTTTCTCCCTCACTCCACTTTGTAGCCCTAGGAATGTTCCCTCCCTCTGTAAGACCAATGCACTACTGTGGTCTTTCCTCCCTTTCTCTCTTAGCTTCCAAATATGAGTGAACACATGCAGTATTTATCCCTCTGTCTTTTGCTTATTTCAGTCAACATAAGTTTCTCCAGGTTCATCCACAGTGTTGCAAATGGGAATATTTCATTCTTTTTTTTATGGCACAATAGTATTCCATGGTGTATATATATCACCATATCCTTATCCAATCATCCATTGATGAACATTTAGGTTGGTTTCATATCTTGGCTATTGTAAATAGAGCTGTGATGAACATGGGATTGCAGGTATCCCTTCGACATGATGATTTCCATTCCTCTGGGTATGAATTAAGAATGGGGCATACCTCTAGGAGCATTCTTTTTAAAGTACCTTTTGATGCACCAGTTTATGGTCATTCCACATTGCCCTATTCATATTTTGGAAAGGATCATCCTCACCAAGTTCCAGGCATCCATATAGCTTACTCCAAACCCACCTGAACTGCTTCTATTCTTATGCTTGCCTGGTGGGCTGTGCAGGTGAGCATTTGGGGGTCAGGTGCAGCTGTGAAAGGTGAGCCCTGTGGAAAGGAGGGGCTTTCATCAAAGCCTCCGCTTGGCTGTGATGGTATCAGGGTTGGGGTGGGGGTTTCAAAATGCACAGGGCTTAGGTGTCAAGATGTTGTGTCCCGCTCTTGTGGACATGTCAGTCTGAGCCACTGGCATCCTTTGATATTCCGAGCCCGGGACAGGAGCCCTGGCCTGGGGGAAGCCTGGTGGCAAAGCCAGCTACATGGACCTGAGCCCGCTCCTTGTCAGCAGCAGGGGTGGGGTGTTTCAGAGCCACTCAATGCCTTGTGAACAGTTTGACCACTTGTAAGGGTTAGTCACGACTCTGAGCTGACTTACTCGTAATAGAATTCATGATGGGTTGGAGTTCTTTGCTATTTCCGCATTTTCCTGTAATCAGTGATCTTGGTGTTCAGTTCCACTGCATTATCTGAGCTGGAAACTGCAGGAGGATATGATCCATGAGCTCACCAGTGGGTGCTGGTTACTGCACAGCCAACCTTCAAAGTGGAAGTTTGTCTTTGGAGACTGCATCTTCCGGGTCCCAATTGCTCCTGGCCTTGGCCTGTATCTGAAAGGGCCTACTTTGAAGCAAGCTGACAGTAATGTGATTGCTAAGGCTTTTGTAACCTGCAAATATGATTTTTTGAAAAGAAATCATACTTAGACTTTACCTTGACTGAGGAAAGAAGAAAAAGAAAGGAAAACTCACTTGTGCTTAGATGGAATAGTATTTTTTAAAAATTATTCTTTTGGGGAATACTCACAACCAAAGAGGTGAAAGACTTGTACACAAAACATTGAAACTACATTAAACTACAAAATATTGCTGAAAGGTCTTAAAGAAGATATAATAGAGACATTCTGCATTCATGGATTGGAAGACTTACTATCATTAAGATGCCGAGACTACCCAAAGTGATCTATAGATTCAATGTAATCTTGTCAAAACCCTAACAACATTTTTTTGCAGAAATAGAAAAATCCATCCTACAGTTCATATGGAATCTCGAGGGACCCCAAATAGGCAAAACAATCTTGCAAAAGGTATTATACTTCCTGATTTCAAAACATATTACAAAGCCACAGTAACCAAAAGAGAGTAATACTGTCATAAGACAGATATATAGGACAATGGAATAGAATAGAGAGGTAAAAAATAACCCTCATGAATATGGTCAAATGATCTTTGATGAAGGTGCCAAGGCCACTCAATGGGGAAATGACAGTCTCTTCAATGAACGGTGCTGGGACAACATCCACATGCAGAAGAATGAAGCTGGACCCCAACCTTACACCATATACAAAAATTGACTGAACATGGATTGGAGACCTAAATGTAAAAACTAAAACTATAAAAATCCTAGAGGAAAAGATAGGAGAAAAGATTACATGACATTGGATTTGGCAATGATTTCTTGGCTATGACACCAAAAGTATAGGCAATGAAAGCAAAGATAGGCAAATGGAACTACATAAAACTTAAAAACTTCTATGTGTCAAAGTACATAATCAACAAAGTGAAAAAGCAACCTACGGAATGAGAGAAAATACTTGCAAACCATGTACCTGATAAGGGATTACTATCCAGAATATATAAAGAACTTCTACAACTCAACAACAATAACAACAGGCAAACAAACCAAGTAACTCAAAAAATGGACAAAGGACTTGAATAGACATTTCTCCAAAGATGGCAGATGGGCAGACAAGTACACAGAAAGATGTTCAACACCACTTACTGTTAGAGAGATGAAAAATCAAAACCATGATGAGATGCCACCTTACATCCATTAGGATGGCTACTACAAAGAAACAAAACAAAATAAAACAAAAAACATCCTTGTTGGCAAGGATGTAGAGAACCGGAAAACTTCACACACTGTTGGTGAGAATATAAAATGGTGCAGCTGTGGGTAAACCAGTATGGTGGTTCCTCAAAAAATTAAAAGTGAGACTACCATATTATCTAGCAATATCATTTCTGAGCATACACCCAAAGGGTCTTAAACAGATATTTGCACACCCACGTTCGTAGCAGCTTTATTCACAATAGCCAAAATGTGGAGCAAACCAAGTGTCCATCAACAGATGAACGATAAACACAATGTGGTATATACATGCCGTGGAATATTATTCAGCCTAAAAAGGAAGGAAATCCTGTCACATGCTATAATATGAATGAACTTTGAGATATCATGCTAGGGAGATAAGCCAGTCACAAAAAGACAAACTCTATTATTCCACTTACATGAGGTCCCTAGAGTCATCAAATTCATAAAAAGTAGAATGGAGGTTGCCAGGGGCTGGGGGAGGGAACGGGAAGTTGTCCTTTGAAGGGTATAGAGATTCAGTTTATCAAGATTAAAAAAATTTTTGGAGATCCATTGCACAACAATATGAGTGTATTTAACACTATTGGAGCGTACACTTAAAAATGGTTAAGGTGGTAAATTTTACATTATGTGTTTTTCACCACAATTTAAAGTTTTTAAAAAATCCAAGATATTCCAAACTGCAGAGATTTAAAACTAAAATGGAATCTCAAAGTCTAAGAGGAGATTTTCAGTAGAAATCAGAATTTGAAAACTAGCTTGTTAATCAATGCATGAGGAACACAACAGTTCTTGGTGTTTATAACCACTGAAACACGCACACAAAACTCAATACACAGGTCTGTGGATGTCGAAGAATATTCGCATTTCAAGCCATGAAAGGACTTTTTTGAACTTAATAAGGGCTCAAAAATAAAAAAAAAGAAATCTTCCTGGATCAAATCAAACCTAATGAGTGACCTGGTTTTGAATGTCTTTGAATGAGTCCACGCCCATGAGGCCACTGTGGCATCAGGATGTCCCCTGGGCGTTGGTCATTTCCACTTCTGGGTTTCAAGGTGGGTACAAAGTGCAAGTGGTCCTCTGTTTTCAGTGGGACTGTCGTCCACTCGTAACGATGGCCTCAGGGGGCTGGTGCTCTGTCCAGAGGCATGGTGGCTCCTCTTGTGCAAGTGCAAGGGATCTCTTAGGAACTTCATACAACTTAATATAACAAGGGAAGACCTGCAGCGCTGCAGCCGGGCAGTGGCGTGGAGAGGTGGCCTTGTGTGAGCAGAGAGGCGTCTTCAGGACTGATGCAGGAAGAGCGCTCCTCTCCGGGCTGTGGCCTGACACCTGTGCATCTGCTGGCTTTGGAGGACTGCAGAGCCCAATGTTTGTGCGGGACACGGCACTGGCAGTGTGTCTATCTGGAGCAGATTATCTGGCAGGGCACAGGGTTCTCTGACCAGTGCAGACTTTGGCCTGTTCTTTGGTGACCCCGAGCAGGCCCTGGTACTGCAATGCTGGAAGCTCGGGGTGGACTTACGGTTTGCAGACAATGACAATCGTGCCTGTCCTGGGCCCACAGGCCTCCTTTGTGCCTGCTCAGCCACCAGCTCCCAGGCCAGAGTCCTAGGCACTGTGGGGGACATGGCCTTCATCCATCCTTGGGGATCCTTGCAGAGTCTGCAGGCCTGTGGTGCAAGGACGTTATTCTGACCCGTGCAGGTCTGCGTGGGCTTCTGGGCACCATCATCTGGACCGTGCCACCATCGCCCATGCGTAGGAGGCAGAGGGGGCATCATTCTCTGATGGAGCATGGAGGTGTCAAGAGAGGTTGGAGAGGTTGTTAAAGAACCACAGAAACTTGGTGCAGACAGTCGTAAACACATATTTTCTGTGCGTCTGCAGAGTTCCCAGGACCTGGGCTGGGTGGCTGGGATTCTGCTGTCGCTGGTGTGGCCGAGCGTCTCAGCGGGGGCAGCTGCTTCTCGTGTCTGTCATCCTCCTCCTAGGACGACACTGGGCACAGCCTCACCCCCAAGGCCTCAGAAGTGCCCTTGGGCAAGGGGAGACCCTTTGCAGCTCTGAGCGTGGTGAGGCCGGGTTCCTCCCACGCCCGCCGCGCTAGATTAGCCCCACAGCACTCCAGCTTTTGGTAGGAAAGTAACTCTCTTAAAAGTAACTGAGGATCCCAAAATGCATTTGTTTATATGATTTATGCCCACCTACATTCACTATATTGGGAATTGAAACTAATTAACTTTAAAAACTATTTATTAATTTATCCCAGAATAACAATAAAATTCTATTAGCATAATTTATGCTATAACTTATGTTTATAATTTATAATTTATAGCATAATTTATGTTAGCATCAATATCATATTTGAATGAAAAATAACCATATTTCCAAAACAAAAAAAATGAGAACTTTTTAGTGCCATTGTTTTAAAGTTTTGGAAATCTCTGTAGTGCCCAGCTTGACAGAAGATGCTGGTTTGTGAGTCTGCTCTTGTGTTTTTGCTGCAGTATATGAAGGAAGTCTGACCTCACACCAACATATAAATAGCAAAGGAAAGAGCATTTGAGTTGTCTTTTTGGGTAAGTGTGGATAATCTTCTTTGATACTGCACCAGAACTCAACGAGTAGTAGTTTCTTAAAGTTTATTTTCAATGCGGAACCTGGAACTGAGCCGATCGACTTTTTAACTGCATTGCATTAAAATCCATCAGTCTATCTTGCAACTTGGACATGTTGTGTTGCTCATTTGGAAAACATCGATTCACTGAATTGCGCAATAATTGCTCTGAATGTTGACACATTTCCAAAAACCAACAGTGAAAATGGTACACAACATCTTTGTTTTATTAAGAAAATAATTTCTACATCATGGACCCCCTGCAGGGGTCTTGGGGACCCTCAGGGATCCACAAACTACATTTTGAGAACTGAATGTTGTCAAAACACATCTTATCACTGATTTCAGACTTGAGAGATGAAGACATGGACTCAACCCTTTCAGTGAGAGGGACTCAGCGTTACATGGCAGAAGGATGGATGCAGGGTGGGGGAATATGGGGGTCAGAAAGGAGACCCCCCACAGAGCTCCTGCCCAAGAACCGGACATTATATCAGAAGGTGATCCTGGGCCAGAGGTGTATGGGAGACCATTTTATCATTCGTGTTCTTATTTTGTAATCTGCAACCTTATGTTATTGCTTGATGGTTTCATGTGTGCCTGGCTGGTCGCTGCAGTTGACAGTGAAGTTTCAGACGGTTACAGGTGGGCCTCGCACATTCTCTCGCCACACCTGGAGCTGTTTGAATGTCCAGGTCCTCTCTGGTTTGCTGTTCTGCTATGTAGTGTTAAGAGGAGTAGCTCTGGGGTCAGACTGTCTGTGCTCAAACCTGAGCTGAAAATGTAAGAGCTGGGTGACAACGGTCAGTTGACTTTTCGAAAGCTCACGGACACCCTCTGTAAAACGGTGCTACACACGGTTTGCTGTGGTGGTTCAAGGAGATGACGATGAAGAGCTCAGAGCACAGTAAGGCTTGGCAGACTTCAGCTGTGACTTTCTACCCCAGGACTGGCTTTCACCGGCACCGGGCGATGGTGGGAGGCACGTGCTCGTGTCTGTGGGGCTGGCGCTGGGCCCTCTGCCTTCCTCTGAGCAGCGCAAAGCTGGATTCACAAGCCACGCAGTATCTTTCCCCCTCCGTTCTTTCTGCGCGGTCTTGTGAGATATTCTCCACAGCATAAAACCACTTCTCTTACTCCCCACTCGAAGGACAGTTGAAGCTTGATCTGCTCCTTTGCTCTTTCTTTGCCTTTCAGTCATGCCTAGTCACTTTTCTACAAAGATCTACCTGGCCCAGAACCTGGCCCGTCCTCTGGGTCCGCTTTTGCCGAGCCTGGTGACCCCGATCGAGGCTGGCCCCTGGAACCTCGTCACCTACCAGGTGGAGGACAGAGGTGGGTCCTCCATTGCGAGCCCTTGTAACAAAACCTCTAGGGCAGAGCTCTGACAAGATATTTAAGACATTTTATGGCACTTAACAACGATACTCTTATTATCGTGAAATCCTTAAATGACACTTTTAGTTTCCCTTTGAGCCCATTTTCCTCCCTTTTATGACCAGTTTCTTAAGAAGAAATCCTGACCTCTGTTCTTCCTCCTCCTTTCTAGATGATGCTCCGAACGGGCCTTTGAGGCTGAGCGTCTTCTGGGACTCCCCGCCCCACTCAACACGGGACCCGTGCTGTCCCCCGATCCCCGCATGCTGCTTTGGGCGGGCGACCTGGGCTTGTCCCAAGGGGTGGTCACTCGGTGCTGATTCAGTTCTGTAAGGAGGCTGATCTCATCCCGGTGACACAGGGACCCCACGTCGAGGGGTCACCTTGCACATTCGCTCATTGTGTGTGACACAGGACTGGCCAACCCCGCCCCAGAAATCTCAGCCCTTGCACGTTCCCTGAGTTCAGTCCGGGGAAGCTGAAGAAACACTTTTTAATTACCTACTGTTTGCTAGGCCTTGGACTAAACTACTCTTGAGTTCCATCTTTCCCTAAATCCCTTATCAGTTGTGTGCACTATAGTCCCAAAATATAAACCAAACGCTCATATTTAATTTGTCCCGCTGCCCTGGCTGTGAGTTCTGCCAAGACAGGACAGGGTCTGTTAGCTCCTGTGCTGTGCAGGACGCTGGCCGCCTGTGGGAGCATGAGCTTCTGCTGGATCCCGCTTGGCCTCAGGTGTCGTAGATGTGCGACACAGGAATCAGGGCCTTAGGGTGTCTGGGTGGGCAGCGTTAGACACAAGACTTCCCTGAAACTCATAATGCTCATTTCTGCAAGTTATTGCTGGAAACTACCCGAGCTGGCTGAGATAAGGATTCACCTCTTTTTTCTTTTCCTTTTTCTTTTCTCAGACCAACGTGGGGTCATGTCCCCTGTCCTTCTCCTGCCTTTTCCCCAGCCTCCCAGGGCCTCCCCTCCAGGGCTGGGGGTCAGATGAGCTGCTCCCACCAGGGTGTGCAGAGCAGAGTCTCTCAGACACCCACAGCCAGGAGAAGTGTCAGCTACAGGGCTGGGTGGGATGCGGGAGAGGCTCTTTGCAGCCCTAAAGGCCTTCTGTGTCCGACAGGGCATCTGGGAGCCCTGAGGAGGACAGTGGATGACAACAGGGGGAACTGCTTGGTTGTGGGTGACGCAGGTGGGCAAGGAAGCCGGAGCCCAGACTCACACTTCCCTGAAAACTCAAGTCCCGATTTCTGCTTCTCAGCCTCAGGCAGCTATTTTTTTTAAATTCTGTATAAGAATCACTCTTTATTTCTCTCAATTTTTGCCCACTAATGATGCCAGTTCCACTCTGGAGCCTGAATTCAGCAGCACAGGCTTACAGAGATCTGTCTTACAGGATTTTACAGGAGTGTGTTTTATCATAAAAGTTGGGCCCTTCTGTACCTGACAAGAGGGGAGCTATAATAATCTCTGGACCTATATTTAGAAGAAAATTAAGCCAGTTTTTCTGGGCACTTAATAGTTTTCTCCTTTGTGTAAGTTACACTTGGCTTAAGTTATACCAGATTTGGGTTACAAGTATACAAGTGATCATCTAATTAATGGCTCGATCTACTATATGATTTTTGAAAGGATGATTTAGGATTACTTGATTGGCTGTGGACATACTATGTCCAGACTTACCTAAGTTCTTTAAATAAACAAATTTGAACAAATAGATATATTTGTGGGGAAAATATTCAGACGTTGCTTGCAGAATTGTGCATGTCCATGTGTCTGGATAAGGCTGGCAATCTCAGGAATGACCCCTGGGTCATTGTCATTGTCATGGGCTGAATTATGTTTCCCAGTATTCATGTGTTGAAGTACTAACCCCCCAAACCTCAGACTGTTACTGTACTTGGAGACAGGACTTTTAAAGAGAAAATTAAGATGAAATGAAATCATATGAGTGGTACTTAATCCAATATTGCTGGTATTCTTATAAGAAGTGGAGATCGGGACACAGACACTTATAGAGGGACGACCATGTGAGGTCACAGGGAGAGGACGACATTTACAAGCTGAGGAGAGAGGCCTCGAGAGGAACCAGCCCTGCCCACGCCTTGATCACGGACCTCCAGCCTGCAGGACTGTGGGAGGATAAGTGTCTGTTGTTTAAGCCCCACGTCTGCGGCCTATTGTTATGACAGCCTGAGCTGACTGATGCCCAGGTCTGGGGCCAGCCATGGTGGGAGCCCAGGGTCTGCTCTCTCCGATGCTTTTCCTCCCGTGGCAGACGCTGCTGCAGAGCACACAGGGCCCGCTCTGGAACTCTGATTTTTCTCAGGGAACACCATGCTCTACTCAACACTCGATTTTCTAACCTCTCCTTTGGTTCCAGGCAGTAGCACACAGGCACACTTCCTGGGGACGCACCCATTCCTCAGACAAGAAGGCAAACCCTCCCAGTAGAGACCATTCACTGTGCCACGTGGTTGATGTAGCCGTGCTGTGACATGGCAGTGATGGGAGCGCCAGCATTGTCCGTGACATCAGGCAGCTGTCCCAGAGATGGACATGACAGAGAGATGAAGGAGCAGGCCCAGGGCTTGGGCTCGGTGCACCCTGCCCTAGACTTACTCTTATGAGACAAGCAAAAGTCCCTTTGTCTCAGTCAGTGTCAGACCAAGTTTCTGTCATTCGTGTCTAAACCCACGTGTAACCGATGAGAGCCGTGACAGGGATAAAGGGTTGAAAGTCCACGTCCAACGCTGAGTAGATGGGGCCGGGAGAGCGGCTGGGTCAGCCTCAGGCTGGACTCAGGATGCTGTCCCAACGGGACGGGTGGACACCCACAGTCGGTGACATGGGATTGTGTCTGCCGAGGGGGTGCATGGAAGGGACATGTGGGAAGGTCTGGATTTAGTTCCAAAATCTCCAACTCTGCTGGCACCAGGAGGCAGAGTGCAGGGGAGCAGCGAGGGGAGCTGGGACGAGTGTTCAGTGGTGGGGTCCACGGCGCAGCCATGTGGTCCCACTTCAGGAAGCGTCTCACTCTTCGCTGCAGTGATGGAGACTCAAGGGTCAGCAGCGGGCCTCAGTGGGGCTGTTGTGTTCTGGCTGCTGAGGCATGCAAGCTTCAACCCTCCAGGGACTCACGAACAGATCACGTGGTCCCACCTTGAGGGAGCTACCAGGGCAACTGAGGCAGGGGTGAGGGGCCAGTGCAGGTGACCTCTTTAGGTCTAAGCGTAAAACGGTGGTGACCTGCCGGGTGCCAGGGCTGCAGGGCTGCTGGTGAGGAGGTGCGATGATTGCAGCTCATGGAGGTTCCCCTGCATGTTCTTCCCCACCAGCCATGACTGAGAATATAAAGAAATGCAAATAGGACTTGCACACGGGCACGTGCCACCGGAGCCAGTGAGACGTGAGCCCACGAGCAGGCAGGTGCTACTGGGAGGCAGAGGCAGGTGAGCCGGGCTGGAGGTCAGAGGAGGGACGATGTGGGGTTTGATCTGGGGAAGGTCTGCTCCTGGGAGAGAAAGAACCAAAGCCAAAGAGGGAAGCCGGGCAGGTGCAGAGCGCCCGCCCTCACTGTGCCAGGCTCGACCTTCCCTATGAAGCAGCCATTTGGGGAGGGAGACGGTGGCCACACTTGGGGTGGCCCTGAGCCCCAGACAAGGGTCCACACCGGGTGAAGACAGTAAAGGAGGGTGAATACTCAAGGCTCTCAAAGGGCTTTCTCAGGGGAGGAAGTGAACTTCCAAAACCACGAGGCCTGCGCTGACTAGACCATCTCCATGGCCCGGGGGACATGCTGTGACTCCTGGCGCTTTTCAAGTTTGCAGAAGGGAAGATAGGTGAACAGGGAGGAGGACGTTACCTAGGTTTAAAAACATGTTTAAGGGTTTTAACAATTTTTGCATTACTTAGTAATAATGTTAATTATTTTACACACTAACATACACCACTTTACGTGTATAATTCAATGGTATGTGACAAACTTATAATTGTGTGACCCCTACCACGATTCAGTTTCAGAACACTTCCATCCCCACAGGAAGGTCCCTAGTACCTGTCCGTGGTCCCCTCCAGTCCCACACCCGGCCCAGGCAGCTGCTAACCCGCCTTCTGCCTCTGCCGATTCGCCTTTTCTGGACATTCACGCCGGTGGAATCATACAACGTGTGGTCTTCCGTGTCTGCCTTCTCTCACTCAGCGCAACGTTGCCGGGGTCCATCCACGTCGTGACTTGTATCAGTTTCTTCTTTTTCACTGCTGAAGAGTCATCCGTTGTATGGATAGGCCACATTTTACCTGGCCATTCATCAGGCGATGGACATTTGGATTGTTTCCAGTTTAGGGCTGTTATGAATACCGATACCATAAACATTTGTGTACAAGACTCTGTGTGGACGCATTTCCATTTCTGTTGGGCAGATTCATAGGAGTGTGTAAACTGAGTTTCAGTGATTAAGAAGCATTAGGAGCTGGGCGCGGTGGCACGCACCTTAGTCCCAACTACCCGGGAGGCTGAGGCTGGAGGATCACTGAGCCCAGGAGTTCTGGGCTGAAGTGTGCTGTGCCAGTCAGCTGTCTGCCCGAGGTTTGGTATCAGTATGGTGACCCCCCCAGGAGTAGGCCACCACCAGGCTGCCTAAGGAGGGGTAAACCCACCCTGGTCAGAAACGGAGCAGGTCAGAACTCCTGTGCTGATCAGTGGTGGGATCGCACCTGTGAATAGCCACTGCACTCCAGCCTGGGCCACACGGCAAGACCCCGTCTCTCCAAAAAAAAGGGGGATTAAAAGGGGTGAAGAGGTTGGGAGAGGGTCCAAGGGGGGATATAAGCACCTCCTGACCAGAGCACCCTGCAGAGTGGAGCCGAGGAGGAGCCTCACGGTTGGCAGCTTGAGCAAAGCCAAATGCCCAGGAACTGGGAACCAAGAGTGGGTGCTTGGGCTTGAGGTTAGGGGATGTGAGACAGACATTGTAGGTTCCTAAAGCACAGTAAGTGCAGTATTTCAGGAAGAGAGATTTGGCAGCAGGATGGTAGAGGGAACCGGGTGACTACTTAGAGCACAAAGGAGGATTTTAAGTCTGGGGTTTTAAGCCTCCACTGAGGCTGGAAAAGAAGGGACAGACCTGAAGCCAGGAGGCAACACATGGAGAAAACCTCATGTGGGTTTATGGCTGAAAATGGAAAATGTTAAAATTGAGTAGTGGTCACTAAATGGCTCATCCTAACTCAAATTAGTTCTCATGCTTACAATAAAGCATTTTCTATTTCTTTAAAATATCTTTTTTACATATTACACTGGAAGACTACTCAGAAATAACCGTAAAATGACAAAATACAAATAAAGCACTAAACTGAACAGAATAAAATTCATGAGGGGCCCTGATTCTGACACCACACAGACAGTAAATGACTAAAAATTCTAAATGAGCACAGAAAACGTCTGTCGTGTCAAATACACTAATTCCAACAGTCTAATATATATATACTTAATTAAAATAGTGAAACCATCTGTCCAAAAGGCTTCTCAGCATTAGTTGTCTCAGTTATAGTATGCAGCAGAGAGAAAGGTCTTAGAGTTGATTTCTTTTTTAACAGATTTGAAAACTGGCAAAATGATACAAAAATATTTCTTTTGGTGACATTTGAGAAGAAAAAGAAGCATTTGTTGTGTTGCCCTGTTGGGTGTCTCTGCACAGCCACTGCAGATGAAAAATTGAGCTCTGACTTTGCAATGCCATCTGAGCACTCAGGCCTGCACAAGACGTTGCATCATCTTGAGCTTGGATTATATCTGGTAGTTATATTTGAGAAACATTATTTTTTTCTTTTTTAAATTTTAATTGTGGTAAAAAACACGTAACATAAAATTTACCACCGTAGCCATTTTAAGCTCACAGTTCAGCACTGAGAAGCATATTCACATTGTTGTACGGCAGATCTCCAGAACTTTTTCCTCTTGCAAAGCTGAAAGTCTACATCATTAAACAACACATCCGCATTCTCTTTTACTCCCAGCTGCTGGCAACCACACATCTACCTTCTGTCTCTATTAATCTGACTACTCTAGGGGCCTTGTGTAAATGGAATCATACCGTATCTGTCCTTCTGTAACTGGCCTATTTCATTTAGCCTAACCCTCAGGTTCAACCATGTTGCAGCAGGTGTCAGAATTTCATTCCTTTTCGAGACTGAATAATATTCCCTTGTATGTCTGTACCACATCTTCCTTATCCATTCACCCATCGATGGACATTTGGGCTGCTCCTGCCTCTTGGCTGTTGTGAATAGTGCTGCTATGAATGTGGGTATGCAAAGATTCTGCTTTCCGTTCTTTTGTTTATGTACTCAGAAGTGTAATTGCTGCATCATGTGGTAATTCTATTTTTTAATATTTTGAGGAGTGAAGCCTTATTTGTTTTATAGTAGATTTTAAATAATGTAATAACCTATGTCATAACAGAACCCCACTGAGATTAACCTTTTGTTAGGAAGTTTCTTTAAAGCTGTTAAAAAAGTGACCCAAATGCACCATCTCTCTTGTTAAGTACGATTGAGATGAAGTGGTGAAAGGAAGAAAGTACCACTGTGGGCTTCGGGAGGTGTGGGTTCTGGTCTTGGCTTTCATATTCTTTAGTTGAAAGAGTTGGAATAAATTATTTCTCCTCTTTGAGTCCCAGTTTCGCATATGTAAAAAGTAAGAGGTTGAAATGAATGACATATAAGCCCTTAGTCAGCTCTAGACGTATTATGAGCATAGCTTGCAACTGAACTGAAAGAATAAACAAAACTGAACTCCCATATCATTGCAAGATATTCAGAACTATTTAAAAAGTTGAACCAAGTTTAGATTGGCTGGTAGGGTGAGAAAAAGGCAAAACTGGAACAACACACGCACAACCTAACCTCCAGGCCATGGCTGCTGTGCATTACAGCTAACGCCAGTTTCCTGGTGAGCTTGGACGTGACGTGGGCACTGGAAAAAGACAGTCCCTGCACAATCTAGGGTTGGAAATCTGAGTCTGGGAAACAGCCACCGTCAAGGGATGTGGAACAGTTATTGAAGCTACTTTCATGGCGTTCTGAGGAACTCTATTGTGCTAAGCCAAATTGGTATCTGAGGATCATTTCTTTCAGAAGGTTGGTATGGACAAATCCCACTACCAGTTTCAGTTTTCCATTTGCATAAATAATTCATTTGCCTTTTGTCAAGACATTGATGTTCATTTTTTCATCATTTGTTGGAATAGTCATTACTCTTTGGGGTTTCAGAGCAGCAGCAATAGCTCATAACTATTCTTAGTCCAGTGTATCAAGATGATGTGACGCTCAACCTCAGAAGTCCAAGATGGACTGGGAACGTGTGACCAAAGACGCTGACTTGGTTGTACCAGTCCAGTGTTAGATAATTAACACATAATACCTTGCTTATAAAATCTTATTTTTGAAAACTCAAAACAACACATTTGTGATAGATTAGCTACTTTGTGCAAAGTCCTTTAATTTTTCATGGATCTAAAATAATCTGTTTCCCTATTTTGCCAGAAATGAATTTGCCTTTGACATAAACGCCTGCCTAATAACTACAGATTTGAGCTCCTGAGCTCAATTCTGTAGAATTGGGCTAGAAAGATTAACTTCCTACATGATCCCTGTATCCTTATTATTTCTTATTAGAAATTAATCACAGTAACCCTTTGTTTTTTAGGGTACTGGAGGAAGTAACTGAATATAAATAAGGAAAGCAAAAGGGAAATACAGCCAAAACAAAAAGAAAAAAGCAGACGATCATTTAATATGCAGACTGAATCTAAGCAAATTACTCTCTAGCCACAGATTTTCGGTATGGATAAGTTTTGGGGAGTATAATTAACTGACTGAACAGACATGTAACATCTTCATTTATTTCACAAGTACTAGATTGAATGTGAACCGACAATGTACCAACTTACTCTTAACACCCAAACAATTTGGGAGCAATTGAGTCTTTGGATAATAAGTTCCTTTGGGGTTTTTCTGTTTCCCCAAAGATGTCTTAATAAACATCAATTAGCATTGCATAGGTCTACATCTGTAGATGAAAATAATCTTTACTAGTTCTTCCTGTTTGTTGGAATTTTGTGGATTGAGTTGACTGCACTCAAGGTGTAAGCAAACACAAGGGTGCCCTCTCCACTGGGACTTGTCTTAATTGTGCTGGCCCTCCCCCATTAAAAATAAGTCTCATCACAAATACTACCTCCTCCTGTGAGGCTCTCTAGATAATTCCAGGCCATGCCACTGACTTTCTTGGGGAATTCTCATGGCATTTCGTCTTTGCAGTTTGGGGCACTTTCGTTATTTTCATGTAGATACCTTGTGCCCCAGTTGCATTGTGCCTTAAAGACTTCAACTGGGATCTATCTCACCAGCAAAACGTAAGTTCCTTCTCAGAACTCATTGTGCTCGGGCATGTACTAAATACTACATAGAATGCTTATTGGATTTTATTGAAAGTCAGGAACAAGTTATTCTCATATGTGGAAGTTTGTTCTACTGAGACTGCAGCAATGGCCGGCCTGTATCAGTCAGGAATTGCATCTGGGTGAATGCGGCAGACACCACGCTACAGTGGCTCACCTGTCAGGCGTGCCCGTCAGGCAGTGGGCAGGCAGGGCTGGAGCCGCACTTCCTCCGGCACTGCGTTTTGAGTCCTGTCATTTTCCTGCTCGCTTCCTCATGGATGCCTCATGGCTACAAAATGGATGCTCAGCCTCCTGCCTCACGTCTACACTCTCCAGAAGAAGAGGAAGAAAAAGCAGGAAGAGGGAAGAAAAAAGCAGGATGAGGAAAAGGAGAAAGCAACGAGAAAGAAAGGGGGCACCTGGGTCAGGAAAGTCAGAAGAAGCCAGAATACCCCGTAAACCCTTGCTCTTCCCTCCTTGGACGTCGTTACATCACATTGACAACACCAGCTGCAAAGGAAGCTGGGACGTTCAGGCTTAAGAAAAGTCTGTGGTCAATGCTGCCCTGAAAGGCACAGGGATGCGTTCAGTAGGAGAAGGGGAATGAAAACCGATTGGCCTCTGACCTGTCCGTGTAGGTCAGGACGCCAGCATGCAAACCGGGACATGTGTGGCCGTGGAAGGAGGAAAACATCTGAAGGACCTTCAGGGTCCCCCAGCGATTATCAGACACGTGTGAGAGATAACATGGAGCATCAGAGGCTTGAAAGTAACACCCTGAGGTGCAGGAGCACTCGAGACGGAGGAAGCCCCTGACATGGAGGAAGTCTGTGAAATGGAGGAAGCCCGGAGACCGCGGAAGCCCCGAGACGGAGGAAGCCCCCAAGATGGAGGAAGCCCCGAGACGGAGGAAGCCCCCGAGATGGAGGAAGCCCCGAGACGGAGGAAGCCCCCGAGATGGAGGAAGCCCCGAGACGGAGGAAGCCCTTGAGACGGAGGAAGCCCTGAGACGGAGGAAGCCCCCAAGATGGAGGAAGCCCCCAAGTGGAGGGAGGAAGGCCCCGAGAAGGAGGAAGGCCCGGAAAGGGAAGAAGACCCTGACAGGGAGGAAGCCCCTGAGACCGAGGAAGCCCGTGACATGGAGGAAGCCCAAGACTTGGAGGATGCCCGAGACCAAGGAAGCCCCGAGACCAAGGAAGCCACCGACGTGGAGGAAGCCCCCGAGATGGAAGAAGCCCCCGAGACGGAGGAAGCCACCGACGTGGAGGAAGCCCCCGAGATGGAAGAAGCCCCCGAGACGGAGGAAGCCCCCGACGCGGAGGGAGGAAGGCCCCCAGATGGAGGAAGGCCCCGAAATGGAGAAAGCCCCTGAGATGGAGGAAGTCCGTGAATGTGGAAGCCCCTGACATGTAGGAAGCCCCCGACGTGGAGGAAGCCCCGACACGGAGGAAGCCACGAGACGGAGCAAGCCCCCGAGACGGAGCAAGCCCACGATATGGAGGAATACCCCGAGACAGAGGGAGCCCCCGACGCGGAGGAATCCCCTGAGACGGAGGAAGGTCCCGAGACCGCGGAACCCCCCCCCCCCCCCCGTGACCGAGGAAGCCCGTGACATGAAGGAAGCCCGGAGACCGCGGTAGCCCCCAAGACCGAGGTAGCCCCCGAGGTGGAGGAAGCCCCCGAGATGGAAGAAGCCCCCGACACTGAGGAAGCCCCCGACGCGGAGGGAGGAAGGCACCCAGACAGAGGAAGGCCCGACATGGAGGAAACCCCTGACATGGAGGAAACTCCTAGACCGAGGAAGCCCCCGACATGGAGGAAGACCCGAGATGGTGGAAGCCCCTGACTTGGAGGAAGCGCCTGACATGGAAGAAGCCCCGAGTCGGAGGAAGTCCCCCGACGCGGAGGGAGGAAGGCCCAGAGAATGGAGGAAGGCCCTGACATGCAGGAAGCCCCCGAGATGGAGGAAGCCCCAATACCGAGGAAGCCCCTGACGTGGAGGAAGGCCCGGACAGGGAGGAAGACCATGACAGGGAGGAAGCCCCCGACGCGGAGGAAGCCCCTGACATGGAAGAAGCGCCTGACATGGAAGAAGCCCGGAGACGGAGGAAGCCCCGGACACTGAGGAAACTCCCGACAGGGAGGAAGACATGAGACGGAGCAAGTCCAGGACATGGAGGAATCCCCCGAGACGGAGGAAGCCTGTGACATGAAGGAAGCCCCGAGACCGAGGAAGCCCCCGAGACCGAAGAAGCCCCAAGAGACCGAGGAAGGCCCCAAGACCGAGGAATCCCCCGACACGGAGGGAGCCCCCGACGCAGAGGAAGGTCCCGTCGTGGAGGGAGGAAGGCCCCGGACATGGAGGAAGCCCCCGAGACGGAGGAAGTCTGTGAAGGTGGAAACCCCTGACATGCAGGAAGCTCCCGAGACGGAGGAAGCCCCCAACATGGAGGAAGCCCCCGACATGATCGAAACCCCCAAGACAGAGGAAGCCCTCGATGGAGGAAGCCCCCGAGACCGAGGTAGCCCCCGAGACCGAGGAAGCCCCCTAGACCACGTTAGCCCCCGAGACTGAGGAAGCCCCCGACGCGGAGGAAGGTCCCGAGACTTAGGAAGCCCCCGACGTGGAGGGAGGAAGGCCCCGAGGTGGAGGAAGGCCGGGACAGGGTGGAAGGCCCCGAGATGGTGGAAGGTCCAGAGAGTGAGGAAGCCCCCGACACGGAGGAAGCCCCTGAGGCGGAGCAAGGCCCAGAGGCCGAGGAAGCCCCGAGAAGGAGAAAGGCCCCGAAGCCGAGGAAGCCCCTGAGAACGAGGAAGCCCCCGAGACCGAGGAAGCCCGCGACGTGAAGGAAAGCCCCGAGACGGAGGAAGCTCCCGACGCGGAGGGAGGAAGGCCCCGAGACCAAGGAAGCCCCGGACGTGGAGGAAACTCCAAGACGGAGGAAGCCACCACCACCGAGGAAAGCCCCGATGCTGAGGAAGACCCTGAGACCGAGGAAGCCCCCCACGTGGAGGAAGGCCCCTGACATGGAGGAAGCCCCCGAGACGGAGGAAGTCTGTGAAGGTGGAAACCCCTGACATGCAGGAAGCTCCTGAGACGGAGGAAGCCCCCAACATGGAGGAAGCCCCCGACATGATCGAAACCCCCAAGACAGAGGAAGCCCTCGATGGAGGAAGCCCCCGAGACCGAGGTAGCCCCCGAGATGGACGTAGGAAGCCCCAGACGGAGGATGCCCCTGACATGATCGAAACCCCCAAGACAGAGGAAGCCCCCGAGACGGAGGAAGCCCCGAGACCAAGTAAGCCCCCAGACCAAGGAAGCCCCCAGACCGAGGAAGCCCCCGAGACCGAGGAAGACCCCAAGATGGAGGAAGCCCCGAGACCAAGTAAGCCCCCAGACCGAGGAAGCCCCCGAGACCGAGGAAGACCCCAAGATGGAGGAAGCCCCCAGACCGAGGAAGCCCCCGAGACCGAGGAAGACCCCGAGACCGAGGAAGCCCCGGAGATGGACGTAGGAAGCCCCAGACGGAGGATGCCCCTGACATGGAAGATGCCCCGAGATGGAGAAAGCCCCCAAGACGGAGGAAGCCCCCGAGAAGGAGGAAGCCCCCAAGAAGGAGGAAGCTCGTGATGGAGGAAGTCCCGAGACGGAGAAGCCCCTGACATGGAGGAAGCCCCGAGACCGAGGAAGCCCTTACATTGAGGAAGACCCCGACATGGAGGAAGACCCCGACATGGAGGAGGCCCCTGGCATGGAGGAAGCCCTGGCATGGAGGGCCTCCAGGGGTGCTTGAAGGCAACTCAATTCTCACTGTGCTGTGTGGGTACTTGCGACCTCCTCTGGCGGTGGGGCGAGGCTGAGGTTTGGATGCCAGGAGGGCTGGCCTTGCTCCTCTGGGCAGGGCAGGGAGGAGACACGTGCTAAGGAGACGAGAACCCGGGTCACGTGGCTTGTTAAGCAAAGTCAGACCAGAATTCGTCTTCAGATTCCCGGCCTTTTCCCTCACCTTTTGCTCAGACTCCTTTGTGGAAACATGAGTTATAGCAAGTTCCTCATTTTCTGGCCGGAATTAACAATTTTGATGCTGTTGAGTTTAGATCTGAAGTGGGAAGCCTGGGTTAGTCATACTTTTTAGTTCATAGCACGTTGTTATCCTTGACATGTACAAGGGCCCTCTGTGAGGGACCGATCTCTATCATTTATCTGCCCATCCATCTAGCTATCTAACTAGCTGCCTACCTATCTGGCTAGCATCTGTCATCTATCCACCTCTCTCCTCTTATCCCCAGGACTCACACTCTCCCCTGCCCCCCACACGGGAGTGTTTATATTTATTTGAAGACGCTGAGTTCTTTTTGCAATCCCAGTTCCAGAAGGTGGCTGTTGTCACATTTACTGAAAGCTTCTTCAAGAGATTTGCTGATTTTATGCTGCTGTTACCTTTCTAAGGGGCAGAAGTGCTGTTTTCTCCCCAAGCTGGGTATTGAAGCACACCATGCACTGGAGGATCGTGAGCAGCGTTAAGAGGATGTCCTGAGGCCTGGCACCTGGGCTGACCCAGGGGCCTTGGTCCTCCATTCATGCCTCAGCTCAGAGCAGGCTGCTCATGCATCACTCTTCCAGGGAGCAGGACAGGTAGGGCCATCTCGGGGAGAATCACCTGAATTTGTCCCTCTTCCTGTTCTTTGTCCCTAGCACCTCTCCAAAATCTGTTTGGCTCTGAAATTTCTATACTGTATGTATAGAAATGGCTCTTGTAATGATTTCCAAGATGAAGAAGGGAGGTGAGACCAGGCCCCATGCCATCTGGAGCATGTGGAGGAAGGGACACAGTGGACCTCTGCCTGATGACAGGGGCCCCTGGTGCTGCCCTGGGATCACTTGCAGGGTCTCTCGCGTGTGGGTGCTCATGAGCTACCCCCGAGACCCAGCCTCAGGGTGGCTGGTGTGTAGCAGAGCACTGGAGGTCTCACAAGCTCTTGGGGGGACTCTGCTGTGCACCCAGCTTGCAGGCCAGAGGCATGTGTTGGGTGCAGGAGAGACATGGATGGGCATCACCCTAAAGATGGCTTTGGAGAAACTGAGCCCCTCCCCAAATGCATATGTGTGTTTCATGCTAAAAATAGTAACCAGAGCCAGAGACATAAGGAAAATCCATCTCACTGCTTCATAATCTGCTCAAGCTCCTCACTTACCGTATTCACCAAGCCATTTGAATCCTTCCAGGCCGTCTTTGGAAGCCAGGCCTCCTCCGAGTCTGCAGATCCACCCTCCCCGCAGCTGGGTGGGAGGCAAGGCCCTCGGAGGACTCCTGCAGAAGACAGGCCTCGCAGGAGCACCAGGCTGCACGGATGGCCTCTGAAAGAACTTCTGGAGGCCACTTTCATTTTGATGTCTGCTGTAGCCTGCGCTTGCTGAGAAGCCAGTTACACGATGTCACACAGGAAGTTGAATCCGTCACTTTTTCTACCCAGTTCCAATTTGTAAACATAGCTCCCAGAACCCACGCACAAGTATCTCCCTTCCTTTGCATTCTCTGAAATGCAGTCACACAATCTAAACTAAAATCCTTAAATCAGGTTGCCATCAACAAGAGCACCACGAATGGCCGTGTCAGGTCACCGGTCGGCCTCAGTCCCTGGGGGGACCCTCCCGACAGTTCCTGGTAAATGACCTTTTCCAGGTTCTGTGTGTCTCCTGTCTTCTCCCTGCTGTTGGCTGCCCAGGCTGAGCAGTGAGTGGGGGGAAGGGGGCGAGAGACATGGGATGCTGGGGTCCATGCGCCTTGCTCAGGTGCTCTGTGCCTATGAGTAGCATCCCCTGAGGTCTCCCAGCACAGTTTTCTCCCAGGTCAAACTGAGCCAGACCCACCGTTCTTAGAAGGCTGTTTTGAGAAGGCAGGGGAAAGTCTTTACCGAGAGAATCTGGCAAAGCCACAAGACACCAGGCTGCAGCAGGATGCTGTGCTGCTGCTCTGGGATGACAAACCTTGGTGCCTGTCACTGCCTGAGGGCTGGGCTGCACCCCACAGCGCTTTCTCCATGGCTTTCAGAGTGGCTTGGGATGCCCCAGCAGGCACGGGGACCGTCAGGAGTTGGAGAGCTCTGGCTCCCGTGACTTTCGGGACACACAGGCATTTCTGTGTTTCAGGGCGCTGTTCCCGCAAATGTGCTCAGACAGGCTGCTCTGCACAAACACGACCCCAAACCGCAGAGGAAATGGAGAAGCTTCCTGGGATCCAGTCATCCAATACCACACCTGGAAGAGCCTGGAGGGGCCCTGGTGTTTGGGAAGCCCTGGAGGCTCGTGGTGACGCGCCGGGCACGTGGAGCTCTCTCCGCTCAGAGGTTCATACTCAAACACACACTGAGCAGTTTCTGTGCGCTGGGCCTCGCGGTAGGTACAAGGGGTCAACAGTGTCAGTGCAAGAGAGAAAGAATGATGGGACAGTGTTGGCAAATGCACCTCCTGGGAAGAGATTCAGGGGGTCCCTAGGTGCCCGAATGGTCACATCTGTGGGAATCAGTGATCAGTTTCAAAAGGCAGAGATGTGAAGCAGACCAAAGACGAAAGCTGTCCCTCCCGGGGGCAGTGATTTTGGCTGCATGGGTCAGGCTGGATTGTGAGGAGCCCGTGCCGGGAGGCAGAGGTGTTGAACACAGTGCCAGGGCTCCCACACAGAGCCGAGGGTTGGAAGGAAGTAGCCCGTGGCATCGTGAGCCTGAGTTCTCGGACGGTCTGTGTGTAGCCCTGGGGAACATGTGGAACTTAAAAGAGGGAATAAAAACTCAGGCAGTGTCAGTGGAAGGATGTTGTGGAGAGGAGTTTCAGGCGTATGGGTGTTAGGTTGATGGCGTTAGTGGTCCCAAAGCTCGCCCCTTCCTATGGTCACATCCTTTGGGGTAACCTTGGAGCTTTACCCCACCCCCCCGCCCTGGGCTTGGTCAAGTGACTGGCTGTGTCCACCACTGGGCCATGGGGAATGCCAGGGCTGGGCTACTGGGGGGTGGCATGTGGAACTCTGCTGTGTCTCCCAGGTGGTCTCAGCTGGGAGCCCATATTCATCATCAGCAAGCCACCCCCAGACATCTGAGGGGGTCCAGCCAAGGTCAATGGAATCCCCTCAGTGACCTTCGGCAGGTACATGGGAATCCTGCAGCTTCACCAGCCAGATCGATGTTTTCTTGTCAGCTTCAGCCCCTGAGGGTTTGTGGTCATCTGCTGTCACATGCAGCAGCGGAGGCTGAACACTACCAGCAGCCTCAGGCCATGCCACGGAAGAGGCCACCTTCTCCATCTGGGTATTGGTTTGGAATGTCAATCCTGGTGACTGTCAATGTTTTTAAGTATTAAAATCCCAAGTGCTCCTCCCCCACCAACTGTTCTTTCCTTACAGAGAGCAGATGCCCGTAGCTTCTTCACGGTCGACACCACGTCCTGACGTCTGCAGCCTACCAGGCGTGAGCATGTGAGGCTGTAAGAAGTGTCCTTTGAAACAGCTGGACTGGGAGGAGGCAGCGACTTGTAGAAAGAGCACTGAGGAGCAGGACATGAGTCCTGGCTGCGGTTGTGTTGTTGTTTGTTAGTGTTTGTTCTGGCGGACGGGGCTGTTCTCTGCAGCCTGTGAGGCCTCTGCAGTAGGAGGCAGGTGGTGGAGAGCTGACCTTCAGCTTTCTCAAAAACTCAGTTCTCATAGGCACCCACAAGCCCTGCTGGAATGGGTGAGAATCACAGACTTCTCCAGATGCGTGCGGACTCTAAGAGACATGGCCTAACCCTCTAGATCAAACGCCCCACTCCTCCAAAACTGTAAGAATAGGGAGCAGAAATCTGTGAGTCCCCAGGTCCCACGAGACCAGGCTTGGACAGCCTTAGCATGGTGACTGGCACGTCAGGAGGTGCAAAGCAAATGCTGATCACATACGTCTCTACCCCTCTGTTTTTGAGTTTTCCATCCTGTGGCCTCTCAACTGCTTCATGTGGTTTCCATGGTTTGTCTCGTAAGGTTCATTAAAACTTTGTTTTGCGGCAAAATGCATTTACCCATCCTGAACACTTACAGATGCAGGGCCTTTGTCCCGCCCCGGGAATTCCGCATGGGTCAGGCCAGGTGCCAGCCCTCGGGCAGCCCAGAGTCTGGTGGAGGAGAGATAAGTAAACAGATGCTCACCCTACAGTGCGGCTTGTGCTGTGAGAAAAGTGTGGGCATGTGCTGTGTGGACCCCAACTTGGGGGGCTTCCCACGGTGGTGATGTTTGCAGGGGTCTCCAAGGATGAGAACGAGCTTGCTGGGGATGGGGGAGCATACTTGAAGGTGGGGGCGTGGGGGAGGGACAAGGGTGGGGAACAGCCAGGTAGGCTGGTCCACACTGCAAGGGGCTCCGTCTGCCACACTGAGGAGTTTGGTCCTTGTCCACTGCTCACAAAGAGCCCTCAGCATCACTCCAGAGACGAGTCAATTTAGAAGATGGCTTTTTGGAAACCTTTACTTGCAGATTTTGTGCTTTTCCCTGCTCTGGGCCTCTGGTCACAGGGGAGCAGGCACGAATCAAGTCTTTCAGAGTGGAAGTGCTACTTGCAGCTGCGGGGGAGCTGGGGAGACGCTGACCCTGAAGGAGGAGCTGACCTGGGAGGAGGCCCTGGAGCTGGGGAAGTGGGGGCGGCTCCCGAGAGGTGGGAGAAGCCTCCCCATGGTGAGTTTAGAGAGAAAACAGCATAGTCCCAACTTGAAGTGAGGGCAACTGCAGATCCGTGTTCTTGGAGCTTTCAGAGGCCCATGGAGGCGACCAGCAGATAAGAAGTGGGGGGTCTCTTCTGACATGTCCACGCACCACTCCTGGTTCCCATTTATTTTCCTGGAAGTGCAGCTGCCAACAGGGGGTAGGAGGCCCTGCCACTGTGGGTCATCGTCTCCCTCGGTCTGCTGGGGTCACCTACTTCAGATTCAAAGGGGCAGCACCCCCAGTCTTCCAGTGAGTGGCTTATTCACCCCAGAGTTTGTCTTTATTATTAAAAACATTTTTAGATTTTAAATTGATTAGACAGTTCTAGTAGGCCATATGCTTCCCTGAATTGAGACATCGTTTGTGACCATCAATAATTATTTTCTTATTGATGTAATTAAAGATTTCATTCTTTCCTATCTAGTGGCCTAGGAGAAATAAATCTTCCAATTATCTTCACTTTCAGGCTTTTTTTTTTTTTTTTTTTTTTCAGAATATCTCTAATTATCACTCCTGCTACAAGTAAAATCAACTTGCGTAAATTAGATTCTATTCTTAGCCTTGGTGTAGCTTGTCCCCCATCTTTTTTCTAGCACTTTGTATGTTATGGTGACAAATTCTACGCTAACACATCAATTCCACACACAACCCAAATTGAAAGGACCAAGCTTAAGTAACATATTCACATGTGATTTGACTCAGATGGTGAGACACGCAGAGGCACGAAGACGCGTTCCTCTGCCTGTGTCACGACCTGTTCCCGTCGTCACGTGCTGGAGCCGCCTGTCCTCCCAGCTCCATGCTCCTCTCTGTCCATGAACTGCCGGCCCCTCTGCCAGGTGTGTCTGGGAAACCGAGAGCTTGTCCATTCGCTCGTTCATGTGACAGTTACCACATCCTGCTATGTGCTGGGCTGTCGCCAGGCCTCGGAGGAGGGTGACGTGATGTTGTCCCTCTTCGGACGCTTGTGGTTGGTCGCATCCTGACAGCTTCTGAGGCCGTGTACAGTGAGGGCTAAGCAGTGTGCACTTTCAGTCCCCCAGGAGTCAGGAAAGGAAACCGAGGTCCGAGGCTGGGGCTGTGGTCAAGGGTGGGGGGAAGGGGCGTCCTGAGCAGTCAGGGAACAAGGGCTAGCACGGGGCCTGGTGGGTGGGGAAGACACCCAAAGTGGGGGCTCACCCAGGAAAAATGGTCTTCACTCCCGGAAAAAGAATGTCCCACAGGGGCCAGCGCTGTCCCTGCTGACATCTGGTCCACAGTGTCCCTCCTCGCCGTGAAACCACTGAGAACTACATCAGGCTATTTGTGGAGCTCACGATCCACCAACAGCATTTGGGATCATCTGTAGGACACTCGATCCACACCAAACCACCCTGTCACCCCTTGATCCTAAATGTCCTTTGGAGGCTAGTTTCAGAACTCTAGCACTGAGATGGATGAGGCCGGGAGTGGTGGTCAGGAAAATGAGACAGTCACCATCATTGTCACTGACAGAGTCAGTGACCCTCAGCCTGTGGCGCCTGCCATGTGCTGCTCCCTGGGCGAGGCCCCAAGATGCTTGGACGCCGGTCCCTCTCGCCCTGTCCTGAGGCGGGGTCTCCACGCCCTTCCACATGCCAGGTGCTGAGGTCTGGAGCTGACGAAAGGCGGGAGGGTGGTGGGAGTGCAGACCCTCCCCACAGGGCAGCGCCCTCACCCCACTGCCCTGTCTGAGGCCTGGCACCTGCTCCTCTATTATGGTCTCTGCATGTTTGGGAAAAGGACAGGTGTCCTGGTGAGGCTCAGCATTCTGGCCAAAGGACGTCACTCTGCAGATTGCACAGCCACTTGCCCTTAATTAGATGCTGCCTTGTGGAGGAGCCTCACAGCATCGTCACGTCTCCACAAGGACGGTCATAGCTGGAAGGTGTTTGCTGCCACTTATGTGGTTGTCCGTGAGTCAGGTTCTTCAGTGGGCCAGTTCATTCAGCTCAGCCAGGTGACTCATCTGCTTGCTCTTCTTAAAGTTCAATGTCACAGAAAGACACCTGCCCCACATCAGACGGTGGGGTCTCTGCCTGGAGGGACCCGTGTCCTCCGGCCTGTAATCTCCCATTCGTCCTTTAAGACCTGTTCCTATGGAGACTATCCATGGCTCCCTCTTCTGTGTTCCCAGGACTTTCAGGACTCGCAGCCCTTCCTGTGGCATGAAGGGTGCTGTCACCCACGTGGGCCTCTCTCCCAGCAAAATGAGGCATTAAAGCATTGGACCCTGCATGGTCTCCCAGGGCTGCTGTAGCAAATACCACAGGCTGGGGCTTAAATGACAGATGGTTGTTCTCTCACAGTCCTGGAAGCTGGAAATCCAAGGTCAAGGTGTTGCAGGGCTGGTTCTCCCGAGGCCTCTCTCCTTGGCTTGCTGATGCCATCTTATCCCCATGTCCTCACGTGGTCATACCTCTGTGTGTCTGTGTCCTGATCTCTTCTCGTGAGGACACGAGTCAGATTGGATTAGGGCCCACCCTAATGTCCTCATTTTAACTTAATTACCTCTTTGAAGGTCCTATCTCCAAATACAGTCACATGCTGAGGTTCTGGGGGTTGGAATTCAACATTAATTCGGGGGACCCAGTTCAGCGCCTCACAGCCCAATGCTGAGCATGGTGCCCGGAGGCTCGACAAGTGTCTCAGCGTGACAGTCTGAGCCGAGTCCTTGCACACCTGCTGGGAGCTGCCATCCCTCCCTCCTGTGGGCTCGGCCTGTCCGGGTGGGGTTTTTATTATAACGGCCACTACTTGGAAACTGCTCCCCTTAAGGCACCATTTAAATGTGCTAGTGCTGCCCCAGCGTCTCCAGCCCAGGCCCCTTGCTGATCCATACACAGGATGGCCCACCTGTACTGTCACCTGGTTGTCCAGGCACACGCAGCTAACCTTCTCCAGCTGCCTCTTCCCTCCCTGCCCCTCTAGGAAGCCTAGCCCCCTCCACTGCCCTCCACATTTGCCATCCACCCGATGCCAGGGCCAGAAACCTGGGGCTTGCCCTCAGACTTCTTCCTCTCTCCCTCTCTCTGTTCCTCCCTCCCTCTCTCTGTCCCTCTCTCCCTCTCTTACTGGCCCCTGTGCCCTGCACATCCTGCCAATCACCACATCTTACCGAGTCCACCCTTTCAGAGTCTGTCCTGTCCCCTCCTCTCTGAATCTCAGGCTTTCATCTCCTGCTGCCCGGCCTCTGGTTGCAGCTACCGATGGCTGTGCCCAGTGTTCCCCACCACGCACCCCCATGTGGCACCAGGCCGAGCATGCTGACTTGCACCTGAGCCCCCGTGCACTCATGCTGAGCCTCCTTCCAGCGTCACTGGTCTGCAGGCACCTCTGTCCTTAGCAGCCTTACAGACCTCCAGGATCTGCCTTCCTCCCACCCCAGGGCCTGTCCCTTCTCAGGCTTGCCGCCCACCCGGAGTCCCCCCGAGGCTGAGGCTCTCCCCATCGGCCCCAGTCCCATTTGTAATCCCTCCATTTGAAGCCCAGCCTCAGCCTATTTTCCTGCATTGCTGAGCAAAGTTCTGGGGTACTGTTAGCTCCCTGAGGGCACGAGCAGACCCTACTGGGCTCTGTCCCTCAAACTTAGCCCTGTACAGAGCAGGAGCTGAGCATGTGTTAAAGTCACCCTCCTCCCAGCAGGGCTGAATTCACCCTTCCTAACACAAATACAACCGGCTTCTCCAGCTCATCTCCTGGCCTTGTCTCGACACGGTGTTGCATCCAAAAGAAACTCAAATACAACTCCAAGAATCAGGAAAGAGTAATTCCAACCTATCTGTACTGTGAAAGTTCTCTTGAGGATGCTGTGAAGTGAACACTGTCACACACACCAGGCAGGATGACGGGCAGGCTGGGCGGGCCTGCTGTGGAGCCAGCTCAGTGACTTTCTGTCTGACTTTGGGGAGTGTTGAATCTTTGCCTCAGTTTCCACATGTGGAAAATGGGGACAATACCAGAAGCTGCCTCATAATGTTGTTATGAGGATTAAGATGAGAGCCTGCAAAGCACTCAGAGAGGGCGGGCACAGGAGAGCCGTGGACAGATGTGCAGCCCAGGCCAGACAGGCAGCTGTGGACAGATGTGCAGTCCAGGACAGAGGGGCAGCTCTGGACAGACAAGCAGCTCTGGACAGACAGGCAGGTCTGGACATTTCTGCACAAAGTGTTGGCAAGTCCATGAGCAGCAGGTGCAGGAGAGGAGGATGGGAGATTTAGAGTTTCGTATATTTTCTGCAACTTCCTCGTAGATGGTTTCCCTGATTTACCCAAAAATGCCGCTGTCGTCTTTCCAAAAGCTTGGGCAAGGAATGGCCCTTTGAACAGAGATTTTGTGCATTTCAGTTTGTTTTAGAACTCCACCTGAAGTGGCCGTTCCACATCACAAAACAGCCTTGTGCAAGAGTGCGCATGCAGGTTCCCACTCCCACTCACCTCCGGGAAAAAGCTGTGGGTTTTTTGTTGTTTTTTCTTTTTAGGCGGTGGAGAAGTCTTTAGACACATTTACAAGTTTTCTTTTTGCTAGAAAATGGAAATAATTTCCCTGGACAAGTTTCCTTTTTGCCTCCGCTGTCAGCTGGAAACTCAGCTCGAGCCATGTCCTTGCAGTGTGGGGTCCTGTCTTCTGTTTTCTGGAGGTCCGTTGGTCCGTTCTCCTCCAGTGGAGCATGGAGGGCAGAGTTACTGGGCTCACAGGATGGGTTCCCCTTCATCTCTCACAGGGAGATGCTTGCTTTAGGCCTCTCTCTAACATTCTAATCGCAAACCTACACAGGTTTCCTCAGCATTTATCTGACTCGACAGAAGTGGACAACCCTTTGTAAATATGAAACTGGCCCACTATGTTTCAGCTTTACAGTGCAGCATTTGTTAAAAAAATGGTAGGGTCCAAGGCTGAGACATTTAAATCCTATGCAAATAATTATGGCAAATGTATGAATCAGAAGAATGCGCTTGAGTTGGGCTGGCCTCCCCTTTCAATATCAACTTTTGAAAACAGGCAAACAGAAAAGGAATTATATCTATTTGCTTTTTTTCTGTTGAATATTTTAATGGTTTGTTCTGTCTGAGAAAACCTGATGTTTAGCTAAAGTTGACAGAAACCACAAGGGGACCTGTCAAAACAAGCTGAAGAAAGTTACTTTTGATGTGTTTTATTGAGATATCCGAGGTACTTTCCAATTATTTTATGCCAAGAAAGGTAGTTCTTCACAAAAAGTGATTTCTTTTGAAAACCAAAAGTGTAACTTGTCAAGCCTTAAATATCATTTAGATCTATCAGAGGGAAGTTCTAAAGCCGCTGCCTGCTCCTGGCAGAGAGAAGAAAGCGGACCAGATGGAATTGCAGATGCAGTCGAGTGCGCACATCTGTCTCCCACTGCTGCCCGCACACTTGGCGCGGATGCAGGGCGTGTGGCTTTCTCAGTGTCTCCCGAGGGATTTGCACCATAACCAGCCCTGCGCCCTGAAGGAGGAACCAGAGCTTTGACCTACCGAAGCCCCACTGGCTCTCTCAGCTCTGAGAAACAAGGTGTGCCCCATGGGCATCCTCTGCTCCGGGCTGCACGTGGGCCATGGTGCTGGAAGGCCCCTGCTGGCTCTGGCCAGCCCTGGGTGCCAGTACTTCACAAGTCCCCAAGCCTCCCTGAGCCTGGATCTCCTCAAAACTAGGGATGAGCAGATCTCACTTGCAGGGCTGGCTAACACCTGTGGAGTGCTTGGCCTGGGCTGCTATGCGGGAGCCCCCCTCAATGGACATGCTCCCCTCTCCCCAGCTTTGATGAGGATAGGCCCAGGGGGAGCCCGCTCTACTCCCAGTCCCCCTCTGCCAGGGCCAGGATGGTGGCTTTGCAGAGCCCAGCTGTGCACACGCACACAGAACTTGCCTCTCCCCTCCATGGTGGGGTGAGAGGTCAGAATCCTTTGTAGACACAGGAACTGCACACACGTGAAATACATACTTTTCTAGGCACCAGATTTTTCCAAAGGTAACTTAAAAAACAGTTCACAAATACAAAGACAATGGAGAAGGGAGGTGCTTTTAGATTAGACTAAAACCACATGAAAGACGCCACGGAAGAGGAGCAAGGTTTGAACTTGACTCTGCAGTGGGTGGGGGGGTGGGTCCCAGGGCGGCCAGGAGGGGCCTGGGTGTGGAACTATGGGGCAGTGGCTCCCAGGGGCCGGGAAGCCATTGCGTCCCCCTGCCTGGCCATGTGACCCCGGAGTATTGGAAGACCACATTCTCCATCACACAGATGGCTGGAGCTGTGCGGGGCCTCTGAGGACTGTGCTAGAAACCCTTGGCATGAGGTCACAGGGGCACGTCTGTCTCCTTCCCCTCAGGACCCTTGGCATTGACACTTCTCTGTGGCCCCCTGAACTTAACCACTCAGTGTTCTTTAAAAAAGAGGAGGGAAGACACCAAACACAGGGAAGCGGATCTTTCCTAAGCAAACATTTTGTTAGGGTGCAGCCCCCCACTGAGGAGCACAACGGTCATCTTGCGGCTGGACAAATGGCACTAGGGAGCACACCCGGGCAGATGCACCAGAGCCTGCGCTGAGCCTGATGGTCAACCTTTCGCGGAGGTCACGGAGGGGACCCAGCTCGCCCGGAAGCAGTGGGATTTTGCACATTTTGACTCAGACCGTGTGAACATTTGCGGGTGCCTTGTTTTCTGTGTCTGGCTCCACCTTTAGCAGCACCTCCTTCTGGCTGAGTGGGAGACGCAGGTGGGCTTGCCAGGGTGGGGTGTCTGCCCCTCTTGTGTAAACGTCCAGTGCCCTCTTGTCACCTCCTCCCCACTTCTGTGCCCCACAAGGATCAGGAGAGGCCGCTGGTCCAGGGGCTGTCCTGGGTCCCCAGGGTGGGCTTGGGCTCAGGCCCTCGGCTGCTGAAGCTGCGACTGGGGCTCGGCCACCTCCATGCTTTCTCCCCTGGCTGCCCTCTGCCTTGGGACAGGCCTCGAGCTTGGCTCCCCAGTTGGGCTGTGCTGCACGTGGCTGACTGACACTATGTGGGAAAGGGTCCCTCCGATGCCCTCGACGGCAGGGACGCAGCACTCTCCAAGGCCCAGGGGTGAGTGGCCTGGGGCTCCCCAGCGGCTCGTGTGATATGCACACAAACCAGGACCACAGGGAGAGGATGCTGGACGGTACCAGGTGTGGCAGCTGGAGGACCGTGGGGGCTGTGACCATGGGGGCCTCAGGCCAGTGAGGAGTCAGGACCAGGACACTGGGCCTGGGGCACATTGGGTGACATTAAAAGTGGGCTGTATGATGTTTGTTTTTCTGTCTTTTGTCATTCTCAGCTGGGCATTGGTCCCCAGGGACTTTCCTCCTGAGAAAGAATGAGAACGATGAGGGAGGTGGAGAATGGGTTTCCATGGCGCCTGCACTGTGGGAGCGGGGCATGCCCGGGTCATGGAGGAAGGGTCCGTAGTGGGGAGGTGAGGCTGCCTGGGTCTGCGTCTGGGCACGGCTGTCACTTGCAGGTTCGGCTACACATGCAAGTGCTCTGTGCCACCGTGTCCACGTCAGTCCAAGAAGAAGAGTGAGGTGTTTGGGATCGCTGCCCGCGTGCAAGCTGGCGCTGCCCTGCGCTTTTTACCAGCTTCTGTTCCATGATTTCTTTAGCGTGGAGCTTCTCCACGAGCCTGTCGTTCCTAGTGCGAGTCCTCAAGGCAGGGCATTCCCAGGGCCTCAGGGCCTCGCGTGCAGGTCCCCGCTCAGTGCCCAGCCCCGCTGGTGCGGTCCTCTGCCTCGTCCCTGGCCGGTGTCTCATCCCGGGCCAGCTGTTCCTGCTCTTCTCCTGCAACCTGCTCTTGCTCGGGGGCTCCCTGCAGGGCTCCTCTGCTCCCCTTTACATTGGTAACAGCCAAGTCCACGAGCACGGCCTGAGCGCTCTGCTGACTGCCGGGCCCTGCTCACGAATGCCATCAGGTGACGCGCAGGCCGGGCATCCTGCGGGTGCTGGGGACCCGCCTTGCTAAGCTCGTGCTGTCCACCGAGCTGAGCACAGGGAGCGTGGGGCCAACCCTGCCCTCGGCCCTTCCTCTCCACTCTCTGGCTGCTTTTAAACTCGAAGGCGTTGTGCCTCCAGAGCCTCCCATGCCGTCCCCATCTGGGTTCCCACTGACTTGCTGGGGACGTTACCACAGCCTCAACTCCCGCTCCCCGCCGCTGTCTCCCAGGGCACTGATGACAGGGCCTGCGCCTGGCACATGATCACACGTAACAGTGAGGACCAATTGCCGTGACCAGCCAGCTTCGATGGGACATACAGCCTGAGGCCAGAGCCTTTGGAGGGGTGTCAGGGTCCCCCAAGGCTGCGGCAGGTGCCAGTGATGGCTGCTCTCCAGCGAGAGGACTCCTTGGATAAGGCAACGTGTGTGCTGCCAAAGTTCACGTGACTCTTCATGACAGGGCCTCCCGAGATGTCTACATATCATGGTGCACATGGAAGTGAAATCTTTGCGTGACAAGATGGAGTCAATGGCAGGGTCCCTGGAGATGACCTGCCAGAGTTCGGCTGCCCCAGGCACAGCCCTGACCCGCTGTCCCTGCACCCTTGGGATATGTTCATTTATACAGGGGTCCTCACCATCTCTCACCTCACAGGGAAGGGATTCCTCTTACGGGGAATGACTTGTGGAGGGGACAACCTGGCAAAATCTCACTTTCAGAGGAATTAGATGCATTGGCTGTGACAGCAAGGCTGGAGAGAGTAAGACCCACACTTACGATCTTGGTCCCAACTCAGCAGGGAGTGGCCAGGGGACTTGGACCAGCCCTGCCCCTCTGGGTCCCGGCTTCCCCTGTGGGATGGGGGGTGGGTGCGGTGGCCCCTCAGCCTCCACTCCAGCCTTTTCTTCTTCCTCGATCTCTGTCTGTCTGTGTTTCTGTGGTCCACCTGGAGACAGTCTGTCCCTCTTGGGCTTCTGGGAGAATTGGGGGAACAGGCCATTTCCTGTGGTTGCCAGTGTCCTCGCCTCCCCTCTGTCACCCACGTCTTTGTAGCTTCAGCCCCTTGCTGCTCCCCGTGGTTTGTAGCTGAGGAGCCGCGCAGCTGGCTGGTCCCTGAAGCTGGCTTCCGAACACCTCCAGTTAGCGCTGTGATGATGGGATTAAGGGCGCTCTCTCTTCTTTCGCATAAACATTCATTAAAATGCTTTTCTGCCTAAATTGCACCATGTGTTTTGCCAAGCGCTGCTCTCCCCTGGCCTCCTGGCATGTGCAGCTCAGCCGCGCTGCTCCAAGGCTCCTCCGCAGGTGGGCAGAGGCTTCCTCGTGAGTATCCCGGCCCCATGGTGCAGCCTGGGCCTACCCAGGCCTTCTCTTAGGAAGAACAAACCCAAAGGCCGGGTCCCCGTGTTTACGTGGGCATGTGCCATGTGTGTCTTGTGCGTGCGTGGGGCTGAGTCAGGAACTCACCGATTAAAATTTATGCAGCCAGCACTGGGTCAGGTGAGGCATGGGGCACCAGCAGCCCAGTCAGGAAGTCAAACAAGGAAGTGGGTCAAGTCGGGACCTGACAGCGCTGCTGGCACTCTGGCTGCAGGCAGTGGCCCATCTCTGGGAATGATTACGTGGCAGGGTCATCGTGGTGGTGGAGGGGTCAGGGAGTTCTGTCCCAGGCCCGAGAGGTAAGTAGTGGGAGCCTGGAGCCTCGGTCTCCCACAGCCCTGGTTGGCCAGGGTCTCGCTGGTGGTGAGTGGCCATGTGGTAGAGGGTGTCATTCCACAAGTCCACCCTGGAGCCATCAAAGGCCCGAGTGCCACTGAGCCCCTGAGGGAGCCCATGGGGGAGTCTGCTGCTGACCGCTCAGTAGGGACATTTTTCTTACCCCCGTGCTTTCCCCATTAGTTAGTGTCAGCCCTGTGCCATGGGGACATGGTTTGGGGGGAGCACAGCAGCTCCACCCGGCCCAGCCTGCACTGCCCTCCACCACGTCCCTGGAGTGTGATCAGATGGCCACAGCTCCACGCTCATGTCAACGCCTTCCTTCTCTGCCCACCCTGCAGGGAGGCTGCTGTCACCACACAGCATGGGAAGGGCAGGTCTGCGAGAGTGCTGGGTGCCCATTCCACCTGCCCACCACACCAGGCTCAGCCTGGGAGCCAACACTTTGGGGACATTGGGATGGAATGATTGTATTTTGTATGTGAGAGTGACATGAGGTTTGGAGGGCCAGAGGTGGAATGATGGAGTTTGGATGTGTTGTCTCCTCCAAAACTCATGTGGAAATTTGGTCTCCAATGCGGCAGTGTTGGAAACTGATTGAGTCATGAGGGTGGATCCCTCATGAATGGATTAATGCTCTCCCTGGGGGAGGGGGAATTAATGAGTGAGTTCTTGCTCTATTAGTTCCCACAAGAACTGATTGTTTAAAGGACCCTGGCACCTCTCTCTCTCTCTCTCTCTCTCTCGCTTCCTCTCGCCATGTGATCTGCTTGTACCCACCAGCTGACTGCCACTTTCCGCCATGAGTAGAAGCAGCCTGAGGCCCATGCCAGATGCAGCTGTCTCTAAGCCAAATAAAACTCTTTCCTTTATAAATTACCCAGTCTCAGGGGTTTCTTTTATAGCAACACAAAACGGACTAAAACAGAAAATTGGTACCGGAGAGCCAGCCACGTCATTGCCCATATCAAGAGTCGGTTCCTTTTGACTGCTGAGCAGAGCTCCGTGGTACAGATCTACTGCAGTTTCTCAACCATCACCCACTGAAGGATGTCGGCTTGTTTCCAGTTTTGGACTCCTGCAAATACAGCCTCTGCGAACACGCACAGGGTTTAAGTGAACCACATTCATACATTTTTAAGGAGTGTAAAATGCTAAATAAATTCCTAAATAAATCATGATCGATGCAGTAATGCACACTGGCTGAACCCTGTTGCACAGAGATGAAGGTCATGGGCTTCGGAATCCAGAAGATCTGGGCTGGAGCCTCAGCTCTGCTACTTTCTAGTTGAGTGATCTTGGACAAGTGGATTAACTGCACTAGGCCTTGGTTTCCTCATCTGTAGGAGGGAGAAGTAATGATACATTTTGCAGGCTGCTCGTTAAGATTAATGAGCTCACAGGGGTCAAGCACCAGCATTGTGCCTGGCACACAGGAGGCCATCGACAAGTGGCACTACTATCATCGTTATTACCACCTGGGATGTAGGCAGGGACACCTCCCACCTGCTCTTTGGTATTTCCTGCTCGCTCCTGCTCCCTGCAATGGAACAGCCCTCCCTCCCCCTGCAGCCTTACAGGCGACCTCCTGGTAAAGATTCCAGCACCTATAAAACGTGTTCTTACTAATTTAATGGACGTCCTTATCAAAAAGCACCAGTCACTCCACTCTACCTTCATAAGCAGGATTATTTCCTTTTTCTTCCTAAAGCAAAGACACCTCCCTGCCAAAATAGGTGCATTTTTTATGGTTCGTTGGAACCCAAATGTATCATTTAGATTTATATGAAACACGCCCAGTGCCAAACCCTTGGGGAACATGCACCAAACCAGGAGGGACATGATTAACAAGCAAAACCTTTCCCAGACCTCAGCACCCAGTCCGCTCGTCTCAACACGGGGGGAGAGAAGGGGCCACTAGGAAGAGACCCCAGAGGAAGGGCTGGGTTCTGCTGCAGGCACTCTGGGCTGCAAGGCTCTTGAGGCTATGAAGAGGCCATGTAGGGTGAGTGGGGATTTCTGGGGAAATCAGGACGCAGCCAGCCAGTTCTGCAGAGACCTGGCTCCCTGGGAAGGGAGGCAGGGAAGTGTCTGCAGATGAGTCTTGGGCACTTTGCAGGGACCATGAGCGCTGATGGCTGTGAGCAGTGTTTTCTCATCACGTCTGAGGCTCAGGCAGTGACTGTCTGAGGCCAGGCTGGTCTTGCAGCTCCTCTTTAAAAAGGCACCCCAAAGCAAAAATGCCAATCGACCGAGCTGCGCTTTTTGTTTCATGAATGAATTTGCCAGGGAACTGGAAGAAGCCGGGGTGTCTTCAGGCTGCCCATTTGTACTTTTCAATCTTAGGGTCTTTTTACAGTCATTTTGGCAAAATGCAACAGTAGCCAGCTTTGAATGCAATAGTAGAAGGAGGGAGGGAAGACGGGGCAGACAGACTTCTGTCCCCAGCACAGCTCAGCCACTCTGAAAGCAGGGGCTTGACCGGGGAGCGTGCCCAGTTTAGTGCATGTGTGTGGAGTGAGGCTTGTAATGCAAGCAGACAGAGGTGCTGGGATGGGAAACGTGCTCTCTGAGGTGCACACCCTGGCCCCAGTCCTCAGCAGAGACCAGGTGCCGGGTAATGGTTCTGGAAGTTGCTCATTTATCTTTTTTTTTTTTAATTTTTTTAATTTTTAATTTTTTATTTATTTATTTTTTTTATTATCAAATGCTTTTTATTTTTATTTATTTATTTTTTAAATTTTATTTTGTCGATATACATTGTAGCTGATTATTGCTCCCCATCACCAAAACCTCCCTCCCTTCTCCCTCCCCCCTCCCCCCCAACAATGTCCTTTCTGTTTGCTTGTCGTATCAACTTCAAATAATTGTGGTTGTTATATCTTCTTCCCCCCCCCCCGGTTTGTGTGTGTGTGTGTGTGTGTGTGTGTGTGAATTTATATATTAATCTCTAGCTCCCTCCAATAAGTGAGAACATGTGGTATTTCTCTTTCTGTGCCTGACTTGTTTCACTTAATATAATTCTCTCAAGGTCCATCCATGTTGTTGCAAATGGCAGTATTTCATTCGTTTTTATAGCTGAGTAGTATTCCATCGTGTAGATGTACCACATTTTCCGTCCAAAACCACATTGAGATACCATCTAACCCCAGTTAGGATGGCTAAAATCCAAAAGACTATGAACGATAAATGCTGGCGAGGCTGCAGAGAAAAAGGAACTCTCATACATTGTTGGTGGGACTGCAAAATGGTGCAGCCTCTATGGAAAATGGTATGGAGGTTCCTTAAACAATTGCAAATAGATCTACCATACGACCCAGCTATCCCACTGTTGGGAATATACCCAGAGGAATGGAAATCATCAAGTCGAAGGTATACCTGTTCCCCAATGTTCATCGCAGCACTCTTTGCTCATTTATCTTTACCAACTGTGCTTAGGGGAGGCAGTGAAATGGTTCCTTTCACACCTTAGACAGAGCCTCCAGCAGAGCCAGAGCTGAACTGACCCCTGTCTGACACACGAGGAACCCAGGGGTCCTTTTCTGAAGCCCCTCATTTGCAGAAGGAGGGTCTGAGGTTAAGGGGCTCACCCACAGCACACAGCTTTGGGCAGAATTGGGCTTTTTTACACCCCCCAATCCCCACTTCTTTTTATAACCTCACTGTGCTGCCTTCAGTCTTCACACTTGTTACATTTTTTGGAAATTAGCATCGAACTTATCTTTAACTGCTTAGAGTTAAGAAACACTAAGGGACCCTGTGCGCTGACCTACAGTAGCCATGAGACTGCTATTGTTATGGACTTTTCAGCGTTTCCAGGATGAAAATGTTGCACTTAACCAAAGCAGTGTTTGAATTATTTATGCAAATACCTCAGCAAATGCTAAATTGCCCCCCTCCCCCGCTCGGCGAGCCAGAACACAGCTTCGCACCAGCACATGAGCCCCGCGAAGCCTGCAGAGGAGGCCGGTGAGCATGAGCACGACTGCACAGGTGGGGCTTCCAGAGCCCTTCCTAGGGTCCTGTGTCTCGGCGGGACACACAGCTCCAGCAGAGGTCATCTGCATTTCCAGGATGCCTGTCCTCCCAAGGCAGCCTTAGCATATTGTCTGCTCTAAACACGACCACTCATGGCTCCCTCGGTGCCTTGGGGCCCCCATTGCTAAAGGAGGGACCGATGACCTGTTCCTCTAGCCCTCGCACTCAGTGCTCTGGAAAGGACACCCTCAATGCAGGGCGTGAGAAAAGCAGGATGGAGCCTGTGGGTCAACCCAGGGACCAGTCAGGACAAGGACAATAGAAACTAACACCAATTCTCTGTGCTGTCCTCGCAGAATCCCACAAAGTCTCCGTGGCAACACTGTGAGCAGGTGCCACCGTCTCTGTTTCAAACTGGAGGAAGCTGAGGCACAGAGCAGTGAAATAACTCACCCAAGTCAGGTGGCCGCTGGTGTTTCAGCAGGAGGTGGCGCGGCTCCAGCAGCCAGGAGCCCCTTGTGTCCCTGGCTGGCGGAATGCAGAAGGGGTGCGTCTGTCGTCTGGTGTTGGCTGAGTTTCACATGGACAGAAACCGTATGTGCCCAGTTCCAGCAACGTCATTTCAGTCTGCTCAAGCCTTGTGGGATGGGGACTTTGGGAACATCCCAGCTCCCGGCCTGTGTTGAGGGTCCAGCCCAAGTGGCCACCCACCCCCACCTGGCGGGCCCAGAGCTCTTGTGAGTTTCTCTGTGGCAGAAACGCAGCCCACTCCACTGTGTGGCTCAGGCTCTGCGGGAGCCGTGCCCTGGGCCTCATTCCAAGGCAGTGTCCATCTATCCTGTATCGATTTCAGGAATAGGCCTCCCAGGTGGAGGAAGGTGGCAAGTTCTGAGGGCGACAGGGCGGATAGTTACGAGGATTATCTGACAAGCCCACGTGTGCTGAGAAGCCTCCAGCAGCTGAGAGTCACACCACCCAGCAGATGGCTGCCCCAGAAAATTCAAGACTGTCAGCTGCCTTAGTCCTTCTTTGTTGCTTGTAACAGAATACCCCAAACTGGGTAACTTATAAAGAAATGGAATTTATTTCTTATAGTTATGGAGGCTGGGAAGTTGAAGGTCCAAGGGGTCCATTTGATGAGGGCCTTGTTCCTGGTGGGGACCCTCTGCAGATCCCAAGGGGGTGCAGGGCATCACAGGTGAGGGGCCGAGTGTGCTCACGTGCTCACTTGTGTCTCCTTTCTCCTCCTGTGAAGCCACAGTCCCCCTCCCACGATGACCCCTTACTCCATTAACCCGTGAATGGATTAATCCACTCATTAGGACAGAGCTCTCAAGGCCTAGTCACCTCTAAAGGCCCAGCATCTCCACACTGCCACATGGAAGATTAAGTTTCAGCCTGAGTTTTGGGGGGACAAACATTCAAACAACAGCATCAGCCTGGCTGGGGCCTTAGCATTTCCAGCAAACCCATCGCATGTCCCTGCTGCAGTGCACTCTTCCATCACAAGTCCTCTCCCCAACCTTCCAACGCTCCTCCCTTACCTCTCCTGGCAGGTCACCCACGTCAGAGCTGAAGCCGCGCCCATCGGGCAGGTGCTCCGTGATGTCCCAGGCAGCACATCTCTCAGAGTCTTCTGCAACAGAGGTTAGTCTCGTCGTCTCCAAGGCCCATCCTCCGCTCAGACCTGGGCGCACTCCCTCCCACCTGTCCAATAACTCCACAGCAGCTGTGCCATCCGGCTTTGCATCCGCTCAGAAGCCTCTCACGCAGTGCACCGGTCCCTTCAGATGCTCACTCTCCTTGGAGGTGGGGTCCCCGGGCCCCCTTTTCTTGCTTGGAGGGTGTGTTTTCTACTGACTTAGCACTTTTCAAACACTTTAGTTTCAAGACCGCTTTTCATTCTGAAAAATTGTTGAGGATACCAAAGAGCTTTTGTTTATCGTATTGGAGATTAAATCTGAAAGATTTCAAAAATAGTTATTAATTCATTTAAAAATAACAGTAATAAACCCATTATATAACATATTTGTATAGAAATAACTATATTTTCCAAAACAAAAAAATACTAGTGAGAAGAGTGGCATCAACTGATATTTTTACAAATGCCTTTAAGGTCTGGCTTCAAAAATAAGACAGCTAAATTCTCAAATTTGCTTCTGTTTGCCTTTTTTTTTTTTTCTAAACACCTTTACCAAGCTATTACTCGCATTTTATACAATTTGCCAATTACAATTACACGATTAGTTTTTAGTTTATGCAATTCAGAGTTGCACAATATCACCATAATCAACTTTAGGACATTTTCATCATCCCCCAAAGAAACTCCATATCAGTTGGCAGTCACCCCTATTTCTTTGCAACCTACCTACCCAGCTGTAACCCCTCATACACTTTCTGTCTCCATAGTTTTCCTTATTTTGGACTTTACCTGTAAATGGAATCATGCAATATGTGACCTTTTGTGTCTGGCTTCTTTCATTCAGCAGAATGTTTTCAAGGTTCACCCACATTTCTGTTTATTTCTTATTAATGAATAATATTATGTTGTATGAATATACCACATTTTGTTTATTCACTTATCAGTTGGTAGACATCTGGGTTTTTCCCACTTTATAGCAGTATGAATAATGCCATGATGAAGATTCATGTATGAGTTTCCATGTGGTTGTAAGTTTTTGCTGCTCTTTGTTATTTACTTAGGAGGAGCATTACTGAGTCGTGGGAATTTCATGCTTAACGTGTTGAGCTGCTGTGAAAACTGCTTTCCAAAGAGGTAGCACCTTCCACAATCCCACCAGCAGTGTGTGAGGTTGAAATTTCCACACTTCCTTGCAAACACTTGCTATCATCTGCTGCATTGATTACAGCCATGCTGGTGGGTTTGAGGGGGCACCTCACTGTGATTTTGACTTGTGTTTTCCTAATGGCTAGGACTATGGAACATCCTTGCATGTGATTGTTGTCTATTTGTTGATCTTCTTTGAAGAAATGTCTCTTCAGGTGCTTCATTCATTTTTTAATTGGATCATTTGCCTTTTATTTTTTTTATCATTTGTAGAGGATTCATAAAACAAATGTACCTCACAGGGCCTGGTTTTCCAAAGCCTTGCAGTTTCAAATATTGACCTTGCAAAGGACAGGAAATTTTCCCCAGGCTATTGATTCTCTGTAGCAAGATAAGAATTGTAACACAGCAAGGCTGCTGGTTCAAAGACAGACTGGCTACTAATTGATATGTAAAATTACTAAAAAGCTGCTGGAGGAAAAAGGAATGTTGGCTAAATCAAGCCTTTGTTGCAAATTGCATTGCAAAAGGTCACCTTGCTTGACTTACTGAATGTTACCTGCTTCTATTGTTAAACTTGTTAAACTGCACTTAGCAAAACCCCACCTATGTCTCTTCATGTAACTTCTTGGTCTGGAGAATAAATGCAGGAAGAGAAACCCAATTCGTGGTTAATTTCCCAAATGGAAGAAATGCCTCATGCTTGAGGAAGTCCTGGGATATTAACCCCTTTCTGGGGCTTCTCATCTCAAAAAAGATGGGCTTTTAGTAATCTTTGGTGGCTCCATCACCCAGTGGAAAAAGGGGTGACAAATCCATGGGAGACAAAGCAACAATCATTGTGTTGTAAGAGTTCTTCATATTCTGTATACCAGTCCCTTAGCAGACATATAATTTGAAAATATTTTCTCCCATTCTGTAGACAGTCTTTTTCATTTTCTTGATGAAATCCTTTGAAACACGAAAGTTTTTAATTTTGCTAAAGTATGAATTAGCAATTTTTGTTGTTTGTGTTTTTGGTGTCATAGCTAAGAACACATTTCCTAGTCTAAGGTCATGAAAATTTACTCCTATGCTTCCATCTAAGAGTTTTATAGTTTTAGCTTTTGCAATTATGTCTATGGCCGATTTTGAATTAATTTTTGTATATGGTGTGAGTCCAACTTCATTCCTTTGCATGTGAATATCTGATTTTCCGAGCACCATTTGTTAAAAAGACCATTTTCCCCTCATAGAATTATCTTGGGGCCCTTGCTGAAAATCCATTGACCATAGATGTGAGGGTTTATATATTAACTTGCAGATCAATTTCATTGATTTATATGTCTATCCTTATGCCCATACCATACTCTATGGTATGCAGTGAGTTTTTCTAAGGTTTGCAGTAAGTTTTAAGTCAGGGAATATGAGTTCTCCAACTTATTTCTTTTTAAGATCGATTAGACTATTATGGGCCCCTTGCATTTGTATATAAACGTTAGGATCAGCTTGTCAATTTGTGCAAAAAATACAGCCAGGATACCTACGGAAATTGTATTGAATCTGTAGATCAATTTGAGGAGTGTTTCCATTTAACAGTATTAAGTTTTTCAACCCATAAACATGAGATGACTTTTCATTTGTTTAGATCTTCTTTACTCTCTTTCAACAGTGTTTTGGTGTTTTAAGAGTACAAGTTTTGTACTTCTTCTGTTAAATTTATTTGTAAGTATTTTATTATTTTTGATGCTATTATAAGTGGATGTTTTTTCTTAATTTCACTTTCTGATTGTTTATTGCTAGCATATAAAAATACAGTAGACTTTTTGTATATTGATTTTGTGTTCTATGACTTTTCTAAGCTTGTTTATTAATTCTAATACTTTTTAAAATGAATTCATTAGTATTTTCTAAATACAAGACCATGTTATTTCTGAAAAGAAATACTTTTAGTTGCGTTCAAATCTGGATGTCTTTTGTTTCTTTTTCTTGCCTAATTGCCCTGGCTGGGACCTCCAGTACACTGTTGAATAGAAGTAGTGAGAATGACATCTTTGTCTTGTTCCTGATTTTAGGGGAAAAGCATTCAATCTGTCACCATTAAGTATGATGTTAGAAATGGGTGTCTCATAGATGTCCTTTACTGGGCTGAGGAAGTTCCCATTTTATTCCTAGACTTTTGAACATTCCATCATGGAAGGGTGTTAGACTTTGTCATATGTGTTCTCTGCATCTAGTGATATGTGCATGTTGGTTTTTTTCCCTATTAATTTGATATACAGTCTGTTCTCATATGCTGCATCATCCTTGAATTCCTGGGATAAGTCCCATTTAGTCATGGAGCATAATTATATGTTTGTGAATTCTGTTTGCTGGTATTTTGTTGAGGATTCTTGTATCTATAATCATAAGAAATATTGGTCTGAAGTTTTCTTGTGATTTCTTTTCCTGGCTTTGGAATCGGGGATATTGGCCACATCAAATAAGTTTTTGAAATAAATTTTGAAATAATATTTTTGAAATAGTTTGTGAATAATTGATATTAATTCCCTCAAAAATATTCAGTAGAATTCACTAGTGAAGTCATCTGGGACTGAGACTTTCTTTACTGGCAGTTTTAAAATTACTAATTAAATATGTTTACTTTTTATAGGTTTATGTAGATTTTGTATTTCTTCTTGAGGCAGTTTTGGTGGTTTTTGTCTTTCTAGAACTTTGTTCATTTCACCTAAGTTATCTAATTTCCTGGCAAACAGTTGTTCACAGTACTCACTTATTACACTTTTTATTTCTTTAAGGTTGGTAGTAATGTCCCACTTCCGTGCCTGATTTTAGTAATTTGAGTCTTCTAGGTAACAGTTTGACAACTTGGTTGATTTTTTTCAAAGAACTGACTGGTGGTTTTCTTAATTTTCTGTATTTTTTTCTATTGTCGATTTCATTTATCTCTGAACTAACCTTTATTATTTCCTTTCTTCTGCTTGTTTTTGGTTTAATTTGCTCTTTTTTCCCTAGTGTTTTATGATGGAAAGTTAGGTTATAATGTGAGATCTTTCTGCTTTTATCGTCTAGATGGTTATAAATATAAATGTACCTACAAGTACTGTTTTAGCTGCAGTCTACACTTTTTGATATGCTGGGGGGGGGTTATCTTTTTTTAATCTCAAAGTATTTTCTAATTCTCCTTGGGATTTTTAAATTTACTCACTTTTTATTTAGAAGTATGCTGTCTAATTTTCACATATTTTAAATTTTACCAAATTTCTTTCTGTGATCGATTTCTAATTTTATTCCACTGATGTTGGGGAACTTACTTTGTACAGTTTACATCCTTTAACACTTATTGAGGCTTGTTTTATGGCCTCACATACTGTCTATTTTGAAGAATATGCCATGTATGTTTAAAAAGAATGTGCATTCTGGTGTTGTTGGGTGGAGTGTTCTATAGATATTTGTTAGGTCTAGTTGGCTTACAGTGTTAAAGTCTTCTATTTGCCTGTTGATCTGCCTAGTTGTTCAATTATTAAAAGTGGGGTGCCAAAGTCTCCAACTATTATTGCTGAATTGTCTATTTCTAGTTTTAATTTTGTTAGTTTTTGCCTTGTCTATTTTTGGGCTACATTGTTAGTGCATACAAGTTGACAATTTTTATATCTTTGTGATGGATTGACCATTTATCACTATAAAATGTTCCTCTTTATGTCTAGTACCATTACATTATTTTGCTGCTGTTGTTGTTGTTGTTTTAAAGTTTATTTGTTCTGATGTTAGTAAAGCCACTCCAGATCTTTTATGGTTGCTGTTTCCATGATTCACCTTTTCCCATCCTTTTAACCTTAAATCTGTTTGTATCTCAGAATTTGTATGCATCTCCTATAGACAGAATATAGATGAAATACTTAGATCTTTTTTAAAAATCCAGTTAGATGATCTCTGTCTTTTGACTGGATTGTTAATCTATTCACATTTAGTGTTAGTATTGGTATGGTTGCATTTATGTCTATTATTTTGCTTTTTGTATTCTATATGTCTGGTGTACTTTATTGATTCTCTGTTTGTCCTTTGTTGTTTTCCTTTGCACTAAGCAAATATTTTCTAATTCCTATATTTTTTTACCATATATTTTAAAAATTATTTTCTTAGTAATTGCTCTAGGGCTTACAGTGTACATCGTAACTTAGAATCTTCTTCAAGAAGATTATACTAACAATTCAGTGAAATATTGAGAAGTTACTCTCACATAGCTATATTCCCAATTTCCCTTTTTATGTGCTATCATTGCTATACATATTACATCTACATATGTTACAGATCTAAGAATACATTTTTATAATTATTATTTTAGAGTTCTGGTCAAGATGGCAGAGTAGATGGTTCCTAGCATCACTCTCTCCCACAAACAACCAATTTGCAACTATTAAAAAGCAATAGCAGGAGGCCCAAGAGCCGTGCTGGAACAGGCAGGAGCTGTGTGCTACAAGACTCTCAGCTCAGGCCAGTGCCCACCACCCAGAGAGGCCTGAGAGCCATTGGGCCCACATGCCCTGACTCAGACACAATAGAAAAGGCAGGCACCATGGACCTCCATCCCATTTCAGTCCCCACCACTTAGAGAGACCCAAGAGCCACCAGGCCCACATACCCCAAGTCAGCCATGCCAGAAAAGGCAGGTGACTTGAGACCTCCAGCCCAGGTCAGTCCCCACTGCCCAGAGAGACCTGAGAGCCACCAGACCCACATGCCCCAAGTCAACTGCACCAGAGCAGGCAGGTGCTTCAGGACCCCAGGCCCAGGTCAGTCTCTGCTGTCCAGAGAGGCCCAAGAGCCACTGGGCCCACATGCCCCGAACCAGCCATGCCAGAACAGGCAGGCACTGTGGGATTCCCAGCCCAGGCTAGTTCTCACTGCCCAGAATTAGGAAGTCCCTTCAGGATCCAAGCCAGACATCAGTGTGGAATGAGTAGATTGAGATACTCCCTGCCACAAGGACTAAACACCAAAGGAAAGATACCAGAAATATGAAAAAATCAAGAAAGTACATCACCACCAAAGAAAAATAATAACTTTCAAGCTCTAGATCCTATAGAACAGGAAGTCCTTGAAATGACTGACAAGGAATTTAGAGCAACAATTCTAAGCAAACTAAATGAGATACAAGGAAACTCAGACAACACAATGAAATGAGAAAAAAATATACAGGATCTGAGAGAAGAAATGTACAAAGAAATCAATGCCCTGAAAAAAGAATGTAGCAGAGTTTGTAGAGCTGAAGGATTCATTCAACAAAATAAAAAATACAACAGAGAGTCTAACCAGCAGGATATAACAAACAGAAGAGAGAATTCCAGACCTTGAAGACAGGCTGTTTGAATTAACACAAGCAGACCAGAAAAAAGAATTTAAAAAATTGAAGACAATCTAAGAGAGATAACAGACAACTTTAAGCACTCAAATACCCAAATCATGGGTATTCCAGATGGAGAGGGAAAAGGAAACGGGATTGAAAACATATTCAACAAAATAATAGCAGAAAACTTCCCAGGTATAGGGTAAGTCACAGATCTTCACATTCAGGAGGCCCAAAGATTCCCAAACATATCCAACTCAAAAACGTCTTCTCCAAGACATGTTATAGTCAAACTGGCAAAGCTCAAAGACAAAGAGAGAATCTTAAAAGCTGCAAGAGAGAAGCAGCAAGTCACCTATAAGGGAGCCCCAATCAGACTAACATCAGACTTTTCATCAGAAACCCTAAAAGCCAGAAAAGAATGGAATGATAGATTCAAAATAAAAAAGGACAAAAATTGCCAGCCAAGAATACTTTACCCAGCAAGGCTGTCCTTCTGAAATGAAGGACAAATAGTATATTTCTCAGACAAAAAAAGAAAAAAACTGTGGGAGTTCACTACCACATGACCAGCTTTACAAGAAATTCTCAAGGTGGTAGTGGGTTTTATACCTGAAAAACAACCATTACTGCCATGAATACTCAAGAAAGAATGAAACCTACCAGTAAAACAAAAATGCTAACAATAAAGAGAAAACATAGTTTATCTACCACCCCAAGAAACCAACAAATACAGAAGGCAAAAAGGAAATTAGAAAGAAAGGAACAAAAGATACTTAAGACATCTAAACAAAAATAAATAAAATGCTAGAAGTAAATCAACACCTTTCAATAATAACTCTAAACATAAAGGGATTAAATTCCCCACTCAGAAGACACAGACTGACTGACTGGATTAAAAAGGTGGACCCAACAATACACTACCTTCAGGAGACTCACCTCACCTGTAAAGACACACATAGACTAAGAGCGAAAGGATGGAAAAAGATTTACCATGCAAATAGAAATGAAAGACGAGCTGGAGTAGCTATTCTTATATCAGATAAAATAGACTTTAAACCAAAAACCATAAAAAGAGATAAAGAAGGCCACTATAAAATGATAAAAGGATCTATCCATCAAGAAGACATAACAGTCATAAATATATACACACCCAATGTTGGAGCAGCCAGATTTATAAAGCAAACACTATTAGATCTAAAGAATGAGGTAGACACTAACACCATAATACCTGGGGAACTGAACACCCCCCTTTCAACATTGGACAGATCATCTAGGCAAAAAATCAATAGAAAAACACAAGATCTAAACAACACTTTAGACCAACTGGACTTGGCAGATATCTATAAAATATTCCATCCAACAACCTTGGAATATTCATTCTTCTCATCAGCTCATGGAACATTCTCCAGGATAGACCACATGCTAGGTCATAAAGCAAGTCTCAAAAAATTCAAAAAAATTGGAATTATTCCATGTATTTTTTCAGATCACAATGGATTAAAATTAGAAATCAATAACAAATGAAACTCTTGAAACTATACAAATACATGGAAATTAAACAACATTCGACTTAATGACATATGGGTCCAAAAAGAAATTAAACAGGAAGTCAAAAAATTTCTTGAGACTCATGAAAATAATGACACATCATACCAAAACCTGTGGAATACTGCAAAAGCAGTATAAGGGGTAAAATTTATCACATTAAATGCTTACTTAAGAAGAATGGAAAGATGGCAAATAAACAATGTAACACTTCACCTTAAAGATCTAGAAAAACAAAAACAATCCAAATCCAAAGTTAGTAAACAGAAAGAAATAATTAAGGTCAGAGCATAAATAACTAAATGCAATAGAAACCCAGAAAATAATACAAAAGATCAATGATACAAAAAGTTGATTCTTTCAAAAGATAAATGAAATTGACAAAACTTTAGCAAGGCTAACTAAGAAGAGAGAAGACTTAAATAACAAAATTTAGAAATGAAAAAGGTGATACTACAACTGATACCTCAGAAATACAAGGAATCATTAGAGACTACTGTAAACAACTATATACTAAAAAATTTGAAAATCTTGAGGAAATGGATAAATTTCTGGACACATACAAACTACCAGAACTGAGCCAAGAAGATGTAGAAAATCTGAACAGACCAATAAAAATAAGAGATTGAAGCTGTTATCAGAAGGCTCTCAACAAAAAAAAGCCCAGGAGCAGACTGGTTCACTGCAGAGTTCTACCAAACCTTCAGAGAGGAACTGATTCCAATTCTCTACAAACTACTCCAAGAGACTGAAACAGAGGCCATTCTTCCAAACTCATTCTATGAGGCAAACATCACCCTGATACCAAAACCAAACAAAGATACATGAAAAATAGAAAACTACAGGCCAATATCCTTGATGAATATAGATGCAAAAATCCTCAATAAAATACTAGCTGATAGAATATGGCAGCACATACACAAAATTATCCATCATGATCAAGTGGGATTCATCCCAGGGATGCAAGGTTTGTTCAACATACGGAAATCAATAAATTTGATACACCACATCAATAAAAGCAAAGACAAAAAACATATGATCATCTCTATAGATGCTGAAAAAGCATTTGAGAAAATTCAACATTCATTCATGATAAATACTCTCTGTAAGACAGGTATAGATGGAAAGTATCTCAACACAAAGCCATATATGATAAGCCAACTGCCAATATCATCCTGAACCCCTTAAGAACAGGAACTAGACAAGAATGCCCACTCTCACCACTCCTATTCAACATAGTGTTGGAAGTACTAGCCAGAGCAATCAGAGAAGAGAAGGAAATAAAGGGCACCCAGATCAGAAAAGATGAAGTCAAACTGTATCTGTTTGCAGGTGATATGAACCTATGTATTGAAGAGCCTAAAGCCGCTACAAAAAATTTCTTAGAGTTGATAAATGATTTCAGCAAAGTTGCAGGATACAAAATCAACACACAAAAATCAGTAGCATTTCTATACTCCAACAGTGAACATGCAGAAAGAGAAATCAAGAAAGCTAGCCCATTTACAATGGCCACATTAAAATAAAAATAAAAATAAAATAAAAATAAAATACTTAGGAATAAAGTAAACCAAAGATGAGAAAAATCTCTATGAGGAGAACTACAAACCACTGTTGAGAGAAATTAAAGAGGACACAAGAAGATGGAGAGATATCCCATGCTCTTGTATTGGAAGAATTAATATTGTGAAAATGTCCATATTATGTAAAGTGATCTACAGATTCAATGCAATCCCCATCAAAATGCCAATGACATTTTTCTCAGAAATGGAAAATACCATCCAGACATTTATATGGAATAACAAAAGACTACACATAGCCAAAGCAATCTTGAGCAAAAAAAATTAATAATAATAAAGCTGGAGGTGTAACACTACCTAACTTTAAACTATATTACACAGCTATAATAACCAAAACAGCATGGTACTGGCATAAAAACTGACAAACAGATCAATGGAATAGCATAGAGAACCCAGAAATCAACCTATACACCTACAGCCATCTATCTTTGACAAAGGCACCAAATCTGCACACTGGGAAAGAGACTGCCTCTTCAACAAATGGTGCTGGGAAAACTGGATATTTGTATGTAGAAGAATGAAACTAGACCTGTACCTCTCACCATATACCAAAATCAACTCAAAATGTATTAAAGAATTAATTATACATCGTGAAACAATAAAACTCCTTAAAGAAAACATAGGGGAAACACTCCAGGAAGTAGGAGGGGTACAGACTGTATGAGTATGACCCCCAAAGCACAGGCAACTAAAGGAAAAATAAACAAGTGGGATTATATCAAACTAAAAAGCTTCTGCACAGCAAAAGAAACAATCAGCAGAGTGAAAAGACAACCAAACAGAGTGGGAGAAAATATTTGCAAAATATACATGTAGCAAAGGATTAATATCCAGAATATACAAGGAACACAAACAACTTTATAGCAAAAAAACAAATAATCCAATTAAAAAATGGGCAAAGGAGCTGAATAGGCATTTCTCAAAGGAAGATATATGAATGGCTGACAGACACATGAAAAAATGCTGAACATCACTCAGCATTCAGGAAATGCAAATCAAAACTATTTTGAGATACCATCTCACTCCAGTCAGGATGGCTAATATCTAAAAGCCTGAGGACGATAAATGCTGACAAGGTTGGGGAGAGAAAGGAACTCTCATACATTGTTGGTGGGACTGTAAAATGGTGCAGCCTCTATGGAAAATGGTATGGAGGTTCCTCAAACAATTGCAGATAGATCTACCATATGACCCAGCTATTCCATTGCTGGGAATATACCTAGAGGAATGGAAATCATGTCAAAGGGATACCTGTACTCTAATGTTTATTGCAGCACTATTTACAATAGCCAAGAGTTGGAATCAGCCCAAATCTCCATCATCAGATGAGTGGATAAGGAAACTGCAGTATATCTGCACAATAGATACTACTCTGCTACAAAAAAGAATGAAATACTACCATTTGCAACAACATGGATGGACTTAGAGAAAATCATATTAAGTGAAACAAGTCAGGCACAGAAAGAGAAATACCACGTGTTCTCACTTATTTGTGGGAAGTAAAAATAAATAAATAAATACAAAACTAATAAGGGGGAGGGGAAAAAGACACAACCACCACAACAATTCCTTGAACTTGTTAAGACAAGTGAACAAATAGGGAAGAGGGAAGGAGAGAGCAGGAAGGGGGAAAGACAAATGGGTAAAGAGTCATGAAAATCAACTGCAATGTATATTGAGAAGTTAAAATAAAATAAATAAATAAATAAATAAAGGCAAAAAAATATTATTTTATATAATTGTATATCTTCTAAAGAAACTGATAGGAGAGCAAGTACACATATTTTTGTTTGTTGTATTAATCTTTTTATATACCAATTCATGTTTTCTTAATTTGTTCCACTTATAATGCATTACAATATTTATAATAATATAATATTTATATTTTATAAAATACAGTATTATATAATATAATTATATAATTATTATATTATAGTAGTATATCCACCAGATGGATTCAAGTTATCATCTGATGTTGTTTAGTCTAATTAGCTTTACTATCAACCAACTTTGTGCTGTTATTGTCAAATATATTACATATCTGTATGTTATAGTCCCAAGAATACAATTATATACATATTATTTTACTCTATTACTTCTTAAATTGGTTATAAGAAATATGTAATTGCACTGTCTTCTATAATTACTTACATAGTTACCTTTACCAGCACTCCTTTTTTTTTTTTTTTTTTTTAATGTGAATTAAAATCACCATCTGGCCTCACTTTGCTTTTAGTCTGAAGTACTTTCTTTAGCATTTCTTATAAGGTATGCATGCTAGCAATACATGCCTCAGTTTTTGTTTATCTGGAAATGTCTATTTCACTTTCATTTTTTAAAGGTAGTTTTGCTAGCTATAAAAAGTCTTTGTTGATAGTTTTTTCTTTTTTTTTTTCTTCTTTCAGTGCTTTGAATATATCATCTACTGCCTACTGGCCTCCATTGCTTCTGATGACAAATTAGCTGTTAATCTCATTAGAGTTCCCTTGTCCATGATAAGTTGTTTTCCTCTTGCTAATTTCAAGTTTTCCTTTTTGACTTTTAACATATTTACTGTGATGTGACTGTTTGTAGATCTCTTTATGTGTATCCTATTTGGAGATTATCACATTAAATGCTTACTTATATGTTTCTCATATGTATAGGTACATATTTTTCATCAAATTTGAGAAGTTTTCAGCTATTATTTCTTTAAATAAATTTTCTACTCCTTTCTCTCACTCCTTTCTTCCTGGTACTCTTATTATGCATATGTTGATGTGCTTTATATTTCCTACATTTCTCTTCCTTCATTATCTCTATCAATCTATCTCCTAGTTTTCTGATTCTTCTGTGATCTAAAATCTATTGTTGAATCCTTCTGGTGAATTTTTCATTTTGGTGATTGTACTTTTCAATTCCATAATTTTTGCGTGTGTGTGTGTGTGATTTTCATTTCTTTATTGATGTTCTCTATTTGTTGAGACATTGTCATAATACCTTCTTTTACTTCTTTAAGCATGGTTTTATTTAGTTTTTTGAACTTATAAATAGCTTATTTGAAGTCTTTGTCTATTAAATCTGACATGAGTCTTTTAAAAAGAAATTTCTGTTGCCTGCTATTTTTTTCCTGTATATGAATCACACTTTCCTGTTTCTTTGCACATCTCATAATTTTTTGTTGAAAACTGGACATTTTAGGAAATATATTGTAGCAATTCTGGATACTGATTCCTCCCTCCGTGGGGCTTAATGTTATTTTTTGCTTGTTTATTTGTTTAGTGATTTGGCTGGACTATTTCAGTCAAGTCTGTTACCTTTGCAGTATGCACTCTCTGAAGTCCCTCCTCAGAGGGCACAGCATAGCCTTGAGCATATACACAGTTACCTGGGGATGACAGTGGTTTTAGTAGAGCTTTCTTTGTCTTTTTCCCTTATCTCTCTGTTAGTTTGTCTTCCTGTGTTGTTATCACACTCAGTATTAGCCTCCACTAATACTGGCTCATTTCTCTATTGTTTTTGACAATGCCCTGGGCATAAATTACTCCACAGCCAGTTGTAATTAAATTCATGCCCACCCGTTTTCAGAGTTACTCTTTGGGGCCTGTCTTTGAGTCTTGGTGCAACCAGAAAGGCTCTTCCTAACTGTCTCTTTCCCTGGTTCTCTATGGTAAATCTACAGTTCAGCTTACTGTATTCATGGAGCTACCAGCTCCTCTTAATTTTTTTACCATCAAAATATCCACTGTTTTTGACAGCACCCTTAGTCTTGAATTTCCTCACACTCTGTTCAAAACAAAGTTGGTTACTTATAGCTATAGAGCTATCTGTTCTTAAAGCCTACCTCTATCCCTTAGGCAAACCTCTGCACTCTTTCTCTGAAGCTGGGGAGGACAGTAGCCTCCTTCTCGTGAATGACACCCCTGCTTTACAAGCAGGGCACTGCATGGGGGAGCTAGCCTCTGGTCTTCTTGGTTTGCCTCTTCTGCTTTGGAATCTCTGCCTTATGAGTGTGCTGGGACAAGAACCCAGTGTTCTTGGTGTGGAGCCAGGTGGAAGAAGAGGGCCCCAGACTTCTCAGATGCTCTTGCCTGGCATAAGGCTTCTGCAGCCAGAGCTCACAGTCATGAGAAGTGCTGGTGGCCTGCCTCTCTTTGGGAAAAGCCATAGTCCCAGCCTGGCTTCTGGAGAGACAGAGCCCTATACTCTTGGCTGCACACATCAGGAACAGATCTTTCATCATGCATAGCTTGAGGTGGTAGGGAATGGATCAGGGTTCTGATGCCACAAACTCACTGTTCTTGCTGAGATTTAGTAGATTGTCTTGGAGAGATTCTTTTCCATTTGCTAAATGCCTTTTGGAAAATTTCCAGAGATTTTAATTTTTAAAATAATATTCACCTGTTGTGGTTATTTCCCTGGGGAGGGGGTCATGGGGCTTCTCATGCAGAGAGGAGTTGACTCCTCTCTGCATTTAATTTTATAGTACTATCACCCATCATGCAGTCTTTGAAAGACCCCACTGTGCACTTATGAAAGAATGAGTGAAATAGGAAAATAATGTCTTAGTCATATTTTAAAAATAGTTTTGACCTTGTCGACCCCTGAAAGGGTCTTGGAGATCCCCAAGGCTCTCTGGACCACACTTTGAGCATCACTGCCCTAATTAGTTATTAAATATCTGAAATTTTTTCAGATCTGTCCTGAGATCTCTTCTATGCTGTATTTTCTTCTTGGATGTGTTTATACACCCTTGGCTTACAGCCCAGATACTTTTGCCTCTTAAATGTATGTTTCCAGTCTCAAGCTATACATCTGCTGCTTAAGACATCTCCACATGGATGCCTTGAAGGCTCAACATGACATGCACAGGATGAGCCATGATCCCCTCAAACCTTGCCTTCTCCCAGTCCCTCTGCTGACAACCAAAATTTTACATTTTATTAATTTCTTAGCACAGAATTTTTGTCCATTAGCTTGTTACTGCTAAGATAAATTCTTTGTGTAAGAAAAGACTTTCTGTCTCAGTTTTAGCAAAACAAACAGAGAATTATATTTGAATTTGCAAATGTATTATTTCTTTGGTCTTGGACTTCACATCAGAATAGACTCTGGATCAAGAGCAAGGACTGTGTCATCTGTTCTCGGGTCCCTCACCTGACACATTTGGGGGTACAGTGTGAGGCACCTCACATAACCATGTCTTCACCCGCCAGTCGTGGCAGCCAGAAAGACCACGGAGAACACCCAGGGTCCTGCTCACAGCTGTGTCGTGAAGTGTAGTTGTGTGTTACCTTCTATTAGATCCTTTGCCTTGATTAACAGTGTCAATGTATAAGTATTGACTGTTGTCCTTGATGTGACAAGTAGGATCTGTGGAAGCCAAACACACTATCTTTCAAGAACATGCGATAACACGGGAAGGGCAGCTTTCTCGAAACACACCATCGCTGTTATTAATCGGTGTGTCTTAAATCCTAACAAATGAACCAGTAGTTAGTCACCAGCCTCCCACAGTAAGATGGTGAGGGCGTGCTGTGGGGTTTGGGCAGAGAGGGTCTTTGGTCTCTTTATAGATTTCAGAATGCTGAACGATAATGGCTCGTGGGGTCCTGGACTGGATCCTGGCACAGGAAGAGGATGTGCCTGGGAAAGCACAGGGGTCTGGAGTCTGTGGATAGAGACAGTTCCAGGAATGTGCCCGTGCTGATGTTTGCGTGACACACATCACGCCTAATGACAGGGATGCTGGGTGGGGCTGTAGGAACCCTCTGTACTATCTTTGCAACTTTTCTGTAAATTCCAAATCATTCCAAAATAATAGGTTTATTTAAAAATGTGATGTCTCTAAAATCCCCTTACGAAGTAAACGAAAGCTCACATAATCTCTTCTGCTATCAGTGAAATCTGCAGCTGCCACAGAACGGTCACATGGACCCGGGGGAAATGCCGTCAGGTGGCTGGGTCTTCAGCGAGTCCCTCAGGCCTCCATTGTCCCATCTGGAGAGTGGGCGGGTTTGGTTTTCTGGACCATCTCCAAGGCTCTTTCTGCTTGGATACCCTGCGAGCGAACGCGCAACTCATAGCTGTACCTGGGGGGCAAACACCTCTAAATGTCATCATCTTAGGTGTAAATCCAGCTAGTTCCCTTTAACTGGTGACAAAAATAAGATGCTCAAAACCCCACCAGCACTGTATGGATCTCTGCTCAATAGCAGGGAAGAGTGCAAATTAATCTTTTTGAATTGCTAATTGGGGATTTAGCTGGCTAGATTGAAGGTTATGAGATGAAAGCCTGGGTTTTTGCTCTTTTCCAAAGGCAGGGAAAAGACTCCCTCTCGGGGACCCTCATGTCCTCCTATGCAAAATGCAGAAACGACAGGGAAAATGAGAAAGCGTTTTGGCTCAGCCCTCAGAAGGTTGCTTTGAGTTTATGTTCCTGTCCTCTAAGCAGTTCAAGTGCACGCCCCTTCACCTTTAGAGTGGGCATCGCGTGGGCTAGAGCTGCTGCTGCCACGGACCTAGATATCAGAGCACGGATGTAGCCAGACATGCGAGTGCATTGTTCCCTGAGAGCTGGCCGCTGCAGAAGAGCCTTGAAGGCTTGGCAAGGGCACGGGAAGGGGAGCAGGTGGCTGTCAGAGGCCTCAGGTGTGCAGGGAGAAAACCCGCTTCCAAGCAGCCCCTGCAGTCACCTGCCAAGGGCCCTCCAGTCCATCCACGCTGTTGCACTTGGGTCTGTAAAGGGTTTGGTTCCTACTAAATCCTCTGTAGGAAATAGAAGTTATTAAGTTATCATTTGTCACACACACCCTGATGTGAATTTATAGTTCCTTTTTGACATGTCGGTTAGCTGGGAGGATATTTTGGTTCAGCAGGAGAAAAGGGACAGAGCTTGAGGACACTCTGCTCCTCCAGAAGGGGCCAAGAAAGGAAGGTGGGGTGCTGAGGACCACCGTGTCACGGTTGCTAAGGTCAGGACTCAGGTGACATCGTGCTGCTGTGCTACTGGCAGCCTCGCTAACTACAGACGGGGTCACACTGGTGCGGCCCTTTGAAGTGGAAGACAAAGAGTCTCACAGGACCACGCTGGGAGTCCCGTGGCCCCTCTGCATCCCAGCAGCGGAAGACGGAAGATCCTCGGAGCTAGGACTGACCTGATGCTCATCTGGTCTGTGATCTTCATGGCAGGGTCAAGTCTAGAATCCACTTCTTCTGAACCCTAGTTGGCTAAGGGGAAAGCTAATTCGTCAAGAATGGCCCTGAGCACACTTGGGACCTTGCAAATGAGTCACGTCTTTCCAGCCCTCTGTCAGGTCTCTCTGCCCTTTGTTGGTGTTTCAGAACCTCTCTAGACTTCCAGGGCCTTCCTCTGAGTCACCACGAAACCCTGCATGAGCCTGTCCCCCCTGGACAGTCCTCCAAACTCCCCGTTTCTCCCCTTAAAAACCACCTTAATGATACACAATGAAAACCCATGAAACTTAACCACCTTAACAGCTCACTCCTTACAAACCTGACCTCCTTGCTACCTAGTTTGTTAAATTCGTTTGAGTCACTGTGTTTAGGACATCATAGGCCATCCCTCCTGGGATTAACATGGAGCATTTTAATGTTGTAAGGCATTCCATATCTTTGACTCTTTTGGAGTCTCATCATCCAGGTGTGTAACCTGACCGTGTGTTGGCAGCAAGACTTCGAGAAGAATCCACAGCTCCTGAGCCCCACATCTGGCTCCTTCCCAACATCTCACCGTTTTCTACCATCAAGGTCTGGAGAGTGATTTTACCCCAGTGCCCCGGGAGGTGTTTCAGGACAGTCAGAGCAGTCTTGAGGAGCCTGCAGTCCTTGCAGTCATAGCCTGGGCTTGGCTGGCCACTGTCCCCGGGAGGAATGTCAGCTTCACCACACTTGGCGTTCCATTCTGCCTCTGAGATGTCTAGAGGGTGACTCTCAGCACCGCCTTCTCGGCAGATTTTGCATCTTACTGGGCTCATCTGTTGTTTTGGGTTTCACGCCTCACTTCCCCAAGAGTAAGGCAAGACCTGGAGGGTGGGCAGCCCCCCTGCTCTTGGGACTAGCCCGAGGCACAGGGAAGATGCTCACAACAGTATGCTGGACAGGTGGGTGGAGGCTCACAGATGAGCCAGATGGAGCCACATTTCTCTAAAATATGCCATAGGTTTGCTCTTTTCCACAGGCAGGGAAAGATTCCCTCTCTGTGGACCAATGTCCTCATATGCAAAATGCAGAAACTGACAAGAAAGATGAGCAAGGGTTTTGGCTCAGCCCTCAGAAGACTGCATCTCAAGCCTGCTCCTGTCCTATTTGGTAAACAGGCCAAAGTAATGCCCCAGAGCTGACTTTATTTTTTTAACAAGCACAGAAATTGCCTGGCAACATGGGTGCTGTGTCTTTCACAGGGGTCCCTTGGAAGGCTGAGTGCTCGACTCTGTGCTGTGCAAGAGAGCAGGTGCACAGGGTGTGTTTGGAAGTCCCTCTTCTGGAATCGACTTCAGCGTTTCTTTGGATTAGCCTCAATCTTGGCAAGTCTTCATTTTTTGAAGGTGTACTTGGATCTTGGAAATAGATAAGCCATTTGGAGCCAAGTCATGATCAGTGTTCAATAAAAGTTTTTTGAATAAATTAATGAATAAATGACCTTGGATACACTATAAAAAATGAGTATAATTATTTTTGTACTAGTGTGTGTGAGTGTGTGCTCATTCTTGTTATCTAATGCAGCATAAGTCATCGTTTTTCTTCCCTTGCTGTCTTTATTGGTCAGGGGTTGAGGGATGACTGACGGGGCAATTCTCACTTGGACTCTGTCACGTAGCTGCAGTCAGACATCAGTTAGGGCTGCACCATCTGAGGGCTAGATGGGGGCTGGAGGATCTGCTTCCAAAGTGTCTCCGTCCCGTGGCGGGTGCGTGGTGGCTGGCTGCTGTTCAGGTTCTGCACGTGGCTGCTTGAGCATCCCCACCACATGGCTGCTTCCTCCAGAGTGAGCTGTTCAAGACATGAAGGCAGCAGCCCATGCCCTATTAGGCTGCACTTTGAAAGTCCCACAGCATCACGTGCACTGCACTCTATTGTCATGCTGGGCCCGTCCAGATCCAGAGGGGGAGAGGATCACACAAGAGCTCCCACCTGGGAGGTGTGGATTGTCAGGGCCTTCTGGGAGGCTGGATTCCACCCCCTCTCCTTCCCTCCCTCTCTGTTTAATAACCATTCACTGAGCCTTGACTATACATCAGGTACACGTTTGGGTACTAGGGGTATAAAAGTGAATAATTCACAGTCCTGTCCTCCAGGAGCTTACTGTTTAGGAGGAAGAGAGCTGAGCCAGTATCATTTGGCTACCATGTGTTAAGGGCTGTGGCTGGGGAATGCACAGAGACCCAGGGGAGACGCAGCTAAGGTGGCCTGGTGACTCACGAGGACCTCAGAGTACTAATAAGAGTTATCTGGGCAAAAAGAAAAGGGAACATTGCCTCTGAGAAGGAATCATCTGGACAAGAGGCATGGGGAATGTGCACACACAGCTTGTTTAGGGAACTGTGAGAATTTCACACGATGGGAGCCAGGAGGTGTGGGGTCCTTGGGTTGGGTCTGGGTTTTGAAAAGTCACTTGTTAAGAGGAGAGGGATGGATTAAAGAGAGGCCAGTGGAGGTCAGTGGGAGCTGCAGCAAGAATCCAGGCCAAGCTTATGAGGGCGTCACCCAATGCGTGGGAGTGGAGGAACCTGAGAGATGCAAAGGAAAGATTCCCCCAGGGTTGGGAGTGGCTGGCCTGCAGGAACCAGAGTGGGAGGCAGAGGCGGTGCACCCAGGGCTTGTGCTCCTGGGGCTGGGTGGTTAGAGCGGGAAGTCAACTGTGCTGGCTGGGGGCAAAAGGCACCACTTAAAACCCACATATACTTTCTTGTCTCTGAAATGAATAGTATTTTCTATTTTTAAAAAGTCCATTTGTTTCTGCTTTTAGATAATTGCTTTTTCTCAATGTCTAAGAAGTGAGTGATTTAAATAAAGATATTTACACTGCAAGGTTTTCTCAGTACTTCCAAACAGAGACATATGTGTAAATGCTAAACAGAAGTTTCGAATTAAACCTTCTTGCCTTTCTAATCTTCTCCATTTGGGGAAATTCACCATGACTTTTTTCTGCCCACCCACCTCAAGCCAGAGAAGGGGGGTATGTTTTTTGGGTTCTGGACTAAATGCTAACATGTCTTATAGGTCCTGGGAAGGGTGGCCAGATTTAGTAAATAAAAATATGGAATTTCTGGTTAAATTCTAATTTCAGATAAACAACGAGTAATTTTTTCATATAGGTATGCCCCATGTCATATTTGGGAAATACTAAAAATCTATCTCTTCCTTATCTGAAATTCAAATTTAATTGAGCGTCCTGTATTTTATCTGCAAACCCTAGACATAGGACATTTCTTTCAATGATGTCTGGACATTCCTGTAACAAATTATTATTTAGGCATTTCCGAAAAACAACATGGGATTGGTGGTGAGCATAGAACAAGTTCTTGAACAATTATTAGCACCTTTGAGAAAATGATTGACCATTTCCAGGACAGTTCACCTGCTCTGTTTCCTGAAGTCAGTTACACCCTTTATGATCAACAAAAAAACCTATTGACACTTGCCGAACAAGCCCCTCCTATGGGGCCCTCCCTGATGGCAGCATCAACACCTGTGTGTCATTTCTGCTCCCTCAGGCACAAGCCTGAGTACACAGATGAGATTTGTTCTTTGCCTTGAAGGTCAACAAAATCGGGGACTTCGTTGGTCACCCTTATTTTTTGCTATAATGCAACACATATGCTTACCGTCTTGGGGATTTTTATCATATAAACATAGTATGTAGCCTAAAAAGTAGGAAAAAAAATACTTAGATTAAAGTACTTACATTCAACTACCAAGTCTGCACCTGCCTGCTTATTCGAAGGTGATCCTGGTACTACAGCATTTTGTCAGGAGTAAATGGAGGAGATAAGAAGGCAACTAAAGATTAATTTCTCATAAATATCAAATCTCTTAGAACAATTAACCGAATCAAGATAAAGCCTCTATGATGAAATCGCCATTGTGCATTTCACAGAGCCTCTAGCAGGGCAGGAGTTCTCGGCTGGGAATGCCCAAGTCCAGCCCCAGGGTCCTTAGCTTGTGCTCTGGGTGCCCACATGAGATGAGGACTTGGAGCCCTCATGGAGAATTTTGGAGCGAGCAGGCTTCTGGAATTGCGGTTCGAAGCATGTGACACTTGGAGTAGTGGGTGCTCCATGAGCATGGTCACCAAATGTGCCCTAAGAGAGACTTAAGCTGTGTCCCTGGACCCTGGCTGAGGTTGCTACCCATCCCGAACACTTTATAGTTCACCCTCGTCCTCCTGCCTGTTCCCTCGAGTGTGGTGGGCTTCCTTCTGAGGGATGCTGTCCTGGAGCAGAATGAATCAGGAAAGCTCAAATGCCTGTCCTTGTCAGTTGAAACAAACCACTTCAGAAAGCGTAAGGTGACCATCCCGCCTGAGCAAGACCAAATTCCCGTTAGCAGCGTTGTCTTGTATTTCCTGTGGTCAAGATCCTCACTCCTGCAAGTGCAGTGCCTGCACCAGCAGCATCAGCCCCACCTGGGAGCTTCTTAGAAATGCAGAGTCTCAGACCCCATCTCAGACCCAGTGGGTCAGACTTTGCATTTTGGCCAACCCCCTCCTGCACGATGAAGTTTGAGAAGCACTAGTTTAGGTGACTGAGAGGCTGTTAGGAGCAGGACAGCCGGGGGTCCCCCTGCCATCTTGCAGAAGGTCATGTCTGCTAGGGCCTCAGGGAGCCCCACACGGCACACAGGAGAGCAGGTGGTCGCTCATCTGTACAGAACTGTGGGGAGCCTCGCGCATCTGTCACGTCCCCTCCAGGTGCAGCTCCCCATCCTCATTTGAGAGACAAGAAAATGGGGTGACCTAGAGGGGAAGTCATGCCCAAGTGCCGGATAGCAAGCTAAGGCCGGAACCCAGGTTTTCTGAATCTCATTCCAATCTTCTTACCATTCTATCTAGAGAAAAGGAAATACCAAGAATGCAAAGTGCCTTACTGGAGCATCAAAAGGGCCTTTAATAGTACCTTGAACAAAGAACAGAGTCCTCGTGGTCTGTTCCGTGGGCACTCAAGGAAAATAAACAGACACTTTAGCTCAAAGGCTCCTGTGTAGGCCCAATGATCGGGCGAACCTCCTCACTTGCACATGAAATGGCCAAATGGTAGGAGGAGCGTTTGTCTGTACAACAATCTTGTTCTTGAAAAGTGCACAGAAAAGCCACCTTATTATTTATTTATTTATTTAATTTTTTTTTTTGGTCTTTTTTTGTGACCGGCTGCACCGTGCTCAGCCAGTGAGTGCACCGGCCATCCGTATACAGGACCCGAACCCGCGGCGCCAGCGCTGCTGCACTCCCAGCGCCGCACTCTCCCAAGTGCGCCACGGGTCGGCCCAAAGCCACCTTCTTTTAAAGACACTACAAGAGGCAACTGCTCTCGTGTGCAGCAGAGAGCGAGGCGGCCGTGAGGACGGTCGCTTGCCTGGACTTCTCTGACTGGGGACGATTCTGCAGACCTGGATTTCTTCCACCAGGGCTCCTCTGCACAGGGAAAACGTGGGCCTGCAGAGAGGAGAGGACATGGGGACCGTGGGGTGGAAATAAGCCCCTCTGGAGCGCCGTCGCCTTCTCTGAGCCCCTGTGGATTCCACACTGCTCCTTCCCGGCTCTGGCAGGTGACAAACTGGAGACTCAGTGGCTTTCTGCGCTCGGCCCGGAGCCCTGCCGTTAGACTCGTCTCGACTGGCAGCTTCTGGGAAGATTCATGATTCCACCTCTGAAGTGGCCAGACAGGCGCTGGCCGTGGCAAGCCACTCGGCTGCCGACGGCTCCCTCCGTGCTCGGACGGCGGCCCTGCCCCTGCCCAGCAGCGCCGACAGGCTGCCCCCCGGGCCGGCCGGGCTGCGGCGCCCCTCGTCTCGCTCAGCCCTTTCTGAGGGTCTCCTCGCATTCCTTCCTCACGCCCGCCCTGGTCAGCTGGGGCATTGCTGCTCCTGGCCTCCTTGGTGAGATTCCAAAAGCTTCCCACCCCTCCTGTGAGACGGAGGAGTAAAGCCCGTCTTGGGGTTTCTTTGCAAGATGAGTGAGCGGCCCCTTGAAAGGCCTCGGGAAAGCTTTCAGGAGAGGATTTAAGGCAGGACAGAAGTACATGTGATTCTCAGCTTAAGATGTTGTCTTTGGCATTAGGTCTCAAGAAATCCCGCAAATATTTCCATTGTGTAAGGGAAATTGAAAGCTTCAGCCTTTGCCCACGAAAAATATTTGCTTAATTGATCCATGTTACCAATTGGGCTGTCCTTGCTGGGATCCCACGTGCTAAACCTTCCCTGAGGACTTTATTCTGCTAACAAGAAAAATTGTCTTCAACGCAGTGTCCTGTGCTATATCCTTGGTCAGCAGGGCACCACCTAAACTTCCTCTGGGACAGAATGGAATTAACAGAAGGCAGATTCCTGGGCTTGTGCCTCTTACATTACCTGTGGGGACGGAGACAGACACTCCAACACAGACTTTATTCCTTCACCCTTGTGCACGTCCCGGGCCCTGGGAAACTGTATATTTATCAATACATGAATCTACAAGTACGTATTGATCCACTGTAGTCCGTGGAGAAGGTAGGGACTTTGAGTACTACTGATATTGCACAAGGTCAAGGAGTTTCTCATCTATTTGTGGTGGGAAAGACAAACACATTTTAAATAATAAGTATAACAGAGCCCCTGCCTACAGGTCAAACCGTGTGTTACTGACTACAAAGTCAGCATGTAGGTAAGTACTATACGCGATATGAGGGTACTTCAAAAAGTTTGTGGGAAAATAGAATTAAAAGATAATATGAGTCTTTCTGTAAACTTTTTGGACTAGCCTCATACACATCATTTAAATCAGGGGTCAGAAAACTTTTTTTCTTGTAAAGGGCCAGATAGTAACTATTTCGGTCTCTGTGTGCCAGACGATCTCTGCTCATCAGTTCTGCTGTCCTAGTGTGAAAGCAGCCATCAATGATATGTAAATGAATGTGTGTGTGGCTGTCTGACAATAAAGCTTTATCTACAAAAACAGGCAGCAGGTAGGGTTGCCAAATTTAGCAAATACAAATCCAGGGCACCCAGTCGAGTTTGAATTTCAAGTAAACAACAAATATATTTTTTATTGTGTCCCAAGTATTGCACCAGGTGCACTTATATGGAACATCCCATGTTTTATCTGACAACCTTGTTGATGCCTGATTTGAATCCATGGATGTTTTGACTGAGTCAATGAAAATGTTTATCCTTAAGTCATATCATCTTGAACCTGGGGAAGATGGAAGAGATTTCCTAGCACGGGTTTCTGTTCCTCTGATGGGAGAACTGAATCCCAGAGATGGGAGATCTGCCCAATGTCCCACTGATACTCAGGGTGGGTTTGCCCAGGACCAGAACCAGAACCTTGGCTCTCCCAGCACCGAGGTCCTGATGCCTAGAGAGGAGGGGTCCTCAGGCCAGATGCAGAGCAGGCGCTAGAGCAGCTGCTGTCCGTTCTGGCAGGGTGGCCTGACCACCCTCATAAAGAAAGTCTTCCTGGCAACTCTCTGTGTGCCAAAACATCTGTCCTTCGATGTTACCAAGGATATAACCTAGGTTATTTCTTGGTAATGGGCCAAATGCTCATCCTTCTGTCATTCGGGGGCATAGTTCCTAGAGAATTACAGAAGATGGGAATCAGGCCCAGTGTTACTAAATTCTAATATATGTATTTAACCTCATATATAACATAGCATAACATAACATAACATATATAACATACATAACACAGCACAGTATATGTGTGTGTATACATATATGTATGTATATATAACAAAACACAAAATGGTTTTTGTTTTCATTGAGTAAACATATATTATAATATGTATAAAATGTAAATCAGCCTTCTGTCCTCAGGTACTTTCACAATGCAGAACGTTGGGGCTTCATGAGACTTTTTGCTTGATGCTAAATGAACACGTGACCCAGGACAGGAGCCCAGTGGAGTGAGACACACGGGAGGTTGGACGTAGAATCCTGGGTTCTAATCTCAGCTCCAGCACTCACCAGCTGCCTGAGCTTTCTTCGAATTTCTACTTTATCTTTTATGAAATTGGATTAATGACATGTTCCTCACAAACAATGTATAGAAAAACCCTAGCCCAACACGGAGCATGCGTCTCATCCCTGTTTGTGCCTGGTGGTGCCAGTAGAGAATGCGAACACCTTATCCCCTCAAGCAGGTAGCCTGTCCTTATTGTTTTGTTTAAGCGAGTGCAATGAGCAAGGTCTCTTTTGTCCAACGTGGTGCTGCCTAACCTGCAGCAGGAATCCAGTGTCACACACGTGTGCCAGAGGCTGCAAATTCCGTCGAGAGCTGGGAAGCAGACACTGAATGAGGAGTGGAGGAGAGAGACTGGCCCTATGGAGTGCACACTGCATGCTTACCACCACGGGAGACATTTTCAACGTCTGAAGAGGCGGCGTGCCTTATCAATCTTGCTTGATGACAAAGCAAACACATGCAGAAAAAATGAATTAGCTAATACTTTATAAAAATCACAAGGTCCTTTTTGAGTTCCAGCTGAGACTTAAGTTTCTCCTAGGCGAGTGGCAGGAATGTGGTGTCCCCACGCATGGTGACCGTTGGCACTCTAGGGTCCTCACTTGCAGTCACACTTTTCCACAATTGTTCAGAAACAATTTCCAGGGCTTTGTCCACTTAGGAGATAGCAACACGGGGGAATGCAAAACATTTAGACCTCCTTGTTTGATTTTCTGCTTTTTGCAAAGTCTTCTCTTTCCCTTGCATTCTTCACCGGATAAAGAGCACATTAACAAGCTCGTCACTAATAGTGACAATTAGGGGTAATTTGTAAACTAAAATCTGCTAGTTGCCTTCACTGCTTTGGAGTTGACAGCCTGCTTCTCATACTTCTTCAAAACTATGGTGCTTAACTTGCAGCCTGCCCATCTGCCGGATGGGACGGGGGTTTCTGAACTAGGCGTTCACCTATTAACAGTAAGCTGTGATGGGGTAGACGCTCTCAGAGAAGGAAAATCAGCTCCCCAATGGCTCATGCATTCTGGTCACTTATTTCCAGTGGTTAACTACAGGCACATCTGCAATCTTTGAATAACTTTATTTTTTCTTAGCATAGGGAATAACCAAAAAACTATGGAACCAAAATGTGGAACGAGATGATCATGAGTCTTAGTAATAACCAACTAAACTAATAAACTTCATTGAATGTGTATTTAATGGTTTATTGGTCACTGGGAGAACACACAATATCGGACAGCAAGCAAGATGGCCAGGAAGTACCTACTTCCAGAACCCTCTTCTCCTCCCCACACCCGGCATGCTGCAAGCCCCTCTGTTTGAGTCGGCTTTAGGAGAAATCTGTTTTTCTCTCAATGATCTTGCACAGGTGTGCAGACAGCCAGCTTTTGCTCATTGGTTCTTTATCTCACTTCATACTTTGACATTGGGGCTCGATTGGCTGCATTTCCTCAGGGTCTTTATTTTACTGCACATTGAATAGGCTGAAAGTTTTATGTTAATAGGGTGGGATCTTACCTTTCAGAGAGTTTCGGTTCTGAGCAGTCTCAGACTTAAGCACAGTTAAGTCCCCTTTAAGATCCTCTATCACTGACGACACGAGATCAAATAACCAGCTAATTAAAATTGATGTCCACCTTCTATTGAAGTCATCATTTGTGGTCCCTCGAGGAAGTGGTTTTCTGAATTTGCAACCCCTGGGAATGTTGTTTCCTCCCCAAATCCTGTGAGTGTGAAAATGTGGAGTTTGAGATGCTTGTTTCCTTTCTGTGTCAAAGGAAATTGCTGCCACTGAAGATTTTGTATCCTCCGTCCTACACTCCACAAATACACAGGCTTGTAGGATTCCTGCTAAATACCTCTCTGTACATCAGTGTTGGAGGCAAATGTGTTAAGGGGAATGAAAGCTTTCAGGAAAATAGCCAATATTCATTTGCAGTACTGAATGCTTAATAGACAAAGATACCCTGTGGGGTTGGTATGCGTGCAAGTGTTTGTGTGTGTGTGTGTGTCTTTTATACATGTGTGGGTTACTGCTGAAACAGATGGAATGTTGTGTGTGTGTCTGCATACACATACATATATGTATGTTTACATGTGTACATATATATCTGTGTATACACACAAACAAGGGTACTTCAAAAAGGTCATGAAAAATAGAATTAAAAGATAACACAAAATTTTTCATGACCTTTTTGAAGTACCTTCATATATATATATATATATATATATATATATATATATATATATATATATATATCCTACAGCAGTAGGCTGACAACCACTATTGACCTACAGGATTAGCTGGTGACCAGAGCATGGTGGAGCCCTGGCAACCTCCCACTTGTGGTGGTGAGAGGCTGGCCCTGCATTACCACAGTGGCCAAGGGTGCTGGACACAGAAGGTTCCTGTAGCCAACAGAGCGCTGGCCCCAGACAGGGCAGTGGGCTGGGGTGTGGTGAGGAGGGGATAGGTGGTCTTGGGAATAGAGGGGCCACTCGAGTCACAGTACACTCTGTGGCTTCTCTTCTCAGCCTGCTGTGGGTCAGCGTGACTCTGGGACAATGGGCCAGAAAGGCATCTGGACGCGCCCTCCCTGCGGGGCTTCTGCTGGACACAGCCCTGCCAACTGCACGGGGGCTGCTCTGGGGAGACCTTCAGGGACCTCTTTCATCCCACTTCTCATCTGCTCCTTCCTCCGCCAGGCCTCTCCTCTTTGCTGCATGTGGCAGGGTGCACAGACACCGGTGTTGGAAAAAGGATACTGCGGGGCCCTTGGGGCCTGTCCCTAGGGTTTGGCCCCTGTGCTTGCAGCATGGCTAGTGGGTGGCGAGTCATTCCCTCTGCTGAGTTGACTCTGGTGGGTTCTACAGACACTTGAGGGCTGCTCAGAGGGTCTGGGGCCAAGTTCCAGCCCCGTGGGAAAGAATGCCGTGACAGACTAGTGTGTGTGCTGGGTCCCCCCACTTGCCTCCTGGTTAGGTGGCCTCTAAGGCCCTCCCTGTGCCGATGTTTCCTGCTGTCCTGGATCAGCCTGCTGGCTCCCCGGCCCCTCCTCTCTGCTCATGTGGCAGCAGGTGACACGTCTGATCTTAACTGACGCTATTATTTACCGCTACTGCCTGCCAGCCCATCAGGGACCTGCTCGGTCATTTAGCAGTTGCTGCTTCAGGGCTATTACATCAAAATATATACATTTTTAAAAAGTGGGTGGTGGGTGGTCTTTTCTGGCTTTTGAGTTTCAAAAGCTTGGTCCTGGAGGGCTCCAGAAGTAAGCGAGGACAGAGACAAACTAAGGGATGTCAGAGCCAAGTGTAGAAAGCTGAGGAGGGACAGGAGCTGGGGTCTTGTGGGTGCCTGTTGGGGACCCGGCCTGCCTGTTCTCAGCCCTTTTCCCAGACAGAGCCTGGGGCAGGGACGGGATGGGGTGGGGCAGGAGCCTAGAGAAGAGAGGCTGGTTAGCTGTCGAGGAGGATCTAAGACACGTCTGAGAGCCCCAGGGGCTGGGGAGGGCTGGAAGTGATTGAGGTGCCCTCCTAACGGCCTGGATGGGCAGCCGACTATTCTGCAGTGATCTTCAGATTTGGATCCAAGGTCAGATGAGAGAGGGATCTCGCAGCAGATACCACATGGAGGGATGGCTCTGAGGACCCGGAGCTCTGCCCCTTGAACCTGGTCAATCTGTTGTCCCTAGTACATGGGTGCACACCCAGGGCAAAGGGAAGGTCAAATTGAGATTCATCTGCCTTGGAAGCACAGGAGATTGAAATAGAAAAGTTATATTGAAACCTAAAAAACAAATAGATAAAATATGTCTTGTGCACCTGAGCTCTTAGGCTGAAAGTTATACCCTTGACTTGTAAGCATGTCAAAATGTTTAAAGTTTTTCTGAAAATCTTATTATTAGCATCAGCCCAGGAAGCAGAAAGGTAGAAATAAATAAGAAATAAGGAGGAGAGGAGTCTACAGACAAATGAGTGAACTTTAAATTTGCTCCTGGCCTCTGTGTGCTCATCTGTGAGACTCCAGCATTTCCAGACTCTCCTGGATCTGGCCCTCAGAAAGCCTGCCTAGAAATAGCCACGATTCAAGGTGGTTCACATGCAGAATGACAGGTGGCTCTGCATCCTACCACCCTTCTGGCTTTGTCAGGCCCACTGAGTACCTCTCATGCCGACTTGCTCTTAGGCATGCTGCCTCACAGGGCCCCTGTCTTAGCCAGGGTGCTACAGGGAAACAGAGGTAGGGACAGGATGCACAGATCAAGAGATTTGTTAGGAGGAATTGGCTCATGCACTTATGAAAGCTGAAAAGTCCCACGATCTGCCATCTGTAAGCTGGAGATGAGGAAAGCTGGTGGCATGGTTCGGCCCAAGTCCAAAGGCCTAGGAACGGAGAGTGGATGGTGTAAGTGTCCGTCGAGTACAGGAGACCGATGTCCCAACTCATCAGCCAGGCAAAGAGAGTGAGTCTGCCTTCCTCTGCCTCTTGTTCTATTCAGTCCCTCAGCGGATTGGATGGTGCCCACCCACACCAGGGAGGACCCTCTGCTCTACTGAGTCTGCAGATTCAAATGCTAAAGTCATCTGGAAACACCCTTGCAGACACACCCAAAAGAATGTTTAACCAGATATTCAGACACCCCTGATCCGGTGAAGGTGACACACAAAATGAACCATCACAGCTCCCTTTGATAAGATGAGGGAACCAGACTTGATAAGATTGGGTCGCTGGAAACCCAATGGACAGAAATACGCTTGTCTGCCTCTCAGAAAAACAAGCCCCACAATTATTGGTCTCATTGCCATGGCAAGCACGTCCTGCCCATTTATAAATCTCAGTCCTCACCGTGACTCGAGTCCTGGAGCCAGGGACATGCTCTCTGCCAAGTCCCGCTCAACCGCCCTGGCCCACGCCCACGGTCGCCATGTCTCCTCTGGTCTTCCCTGCATTCATGTCTGGGTTTTGTTGTCAGCGCAGACCTCTCAACTCCAGCCGTACGTGCTTCCTGACCCTGCACTGAGAAGTCCAGCAGCATCTCAGACCCAACACATCCACACTGAGCTTCGACCAGCCCTCCCTGCCTCTGCCAATGAAAACTCCTCCTTTTCTCTTACACTCCACATCTGGTCACTTCGCAAATCTTGCTGAATCTACCTCTAAAACAGCCATTCTCAACAACTTCTTGCCATCCCTACTGCCGTCTGCCTGGTGAGACCAGCAGGTCTCTCACCAGACTGAGGCAGCAGCTTCCCTGCTGGGCTCTTGCTGTTGCCTTGTTGTCTGCACTCAACAGAGCCATCATCTGTCTTCTTCAAGCCATGTTGTGACACTCAAACCCTCCAGTGGCTTCTCACTCCACTCAGAAGAAAAGCCAAAGTCCATAACAGGACAGTCAAGACCCTCCAGGCTTGAGCCCCTGTAACATTTCTGTCCTTTCCCTCAGGACTCACCCTTTGTCCCCTATACCAGCCACACTGGCCGCTCCCTTTGCTGTCCTGGAGCAGGCCAGCGTGGTTCCACTCGGGGCACAAGCACGGATGTCCTCGCTTCTGGGAATGCACTTCCTCCAACAACAGTGTGGATGACACCTGCACTTCTTCAGGTCTTTATTCAAACACGGGCATGAGAAATAAATCATACCAACCCTGCGCAAACTCTTTCAAGAACAGGGGAGCAGGAAAGTCTCCCAGCTCATTTATGAGATCAACATTAAACCAATTTTAAAAACTCCCCCAAATAGGCAAAGACATTATAAGAAAAGAATCTGTAGACTACCATTTCCTATGAATGTAGAAACAAAATTCAGCAAAACATTAGCAAATCATACCAAGCAACATAGAAAGGATAATACACCATGACTGTGTGGGGTTTATACCAAGAATTCAATGTTGGTTTAATATGGGAAAACCAATAGATGCAACTCTTGTGTTATCAGAATAAAGGGAAGATCATATAATTATCTTAACAGATGGAGGAAAAAATGTGAAAAACTTCAACACCCATTTGTGACAAAAAACTTTCAGCAAAAGTAGGAATCTAAGAGAGCTTCCTCGATCTGATAAAGAGACTCTATGAAAAACCTACAGATAACAATACGCTTAATGGTGAAAGACTGGATTTATTTTCCCTAAGATCAATTCTCACCATTTCCCCCCCAGCATTATACTAGACTTCACAGCCAGAACAACATGACAAGAAAAATAAATATAGCCATTCTCAAATCTCAAAAGCACAGATTTGCAAGAAAGATGTAAATCTGCCTCTATTCCCAGACTACAAGTGAGTGTACATAGAAAATTCTAAGTAAAACCTACAAAAAAATACGTGAGTTTATCAGGGTCACAGAATACTAGTAAACATACAAAAATCCATTGTATATTACTATAAGCTATCAATGAACGATTGTAAATTGAATTGAAAACATAATTTCTAATAGAATTAAAAAAATGAAATGTTTAGGAATAGTTTTAGCAAAACAGGCACAGGATTTGTACACTGTAAACTACAAAATATTGCTGAAAGAAATTAAAGATGACCAAAATTAGTTGAGAGTTGTGTCACATTCACATATTTGAAGATTTGGTTTAATGAAAAGGTCAATTTCTCTCTAAACTGGTGTAAACATTCAGTGTAACCCCAATCAAAATCCAACCATGCTTATTTTTTGGTAGAAATGTACAAGCAAATTCTAAAGTCTACATGGAAAAGCAAAGGACTTCAAATAGTAAAAATGACTTTGAAAAAGAGGGAAAAAGTTGGAGAACTAAAACGACCATATTTAGAGACTTATTATAATATTATAGTAGACAAGACAGTGTGGGAATAGCATATATATAATGGACACATAGATCAATAGAAGAGAATAGAGACTAAAAAGTAGACCCACAAACATATAACCAATTGATTTTTGGCACAAGTACCAAAATAATTAAATATTAAAGATACTCTTCAATAAATGGTTCAGGAAAAACTGAATATCCATATAGAAACAAGAACAATATACCTCAACTGTTATCCCACACTACACACAAAAATTAATTCTCAGTGGATCAGAGACCTACAAATAAAACTACTGAATTTATACTAAAAAATACAGGAGAGAATCTTTGTGACTCTGAGGTAGGCAAAGATTATTTAGACATAAAAAGCACAAACCATAAAAGAAAAAGTAGACAAATTAGATTTTCTCAAAACTAAAAACTTTTGCACTTTGAAAGATGCCATCCAGAAAGTGAAAAGGTGTACGCTAGAAGGTATTTGCAATACATATATCTGACAACAAACTGACATCTGAAGTATTTAACACACTTCTAAAACTCAATTATAAGGAAACACACACCTCAATTCTTTAAAAAGGGCAAAAGATTTGAACAGACACTTTGTGAAAGAAAATACATGGATATTCAACACGCACATGAACGTTGTCACCATCAGGGAAATGCAAAGTGAAGTCACGAGATGCCACTACCACCCCAACAGAAGGGCTGAAGTTAGGAAAACCAGCAACACCAAGTGCTGACGAGGCCGTGCAGCCGCCAGAACACTCGTAAGCTGCTGGTCATACAACCCCTTGGGAAAGCAACTTGGCAGTTACATTCAGACACACAATTACTATATTGTCCCTGCACTTTCTGCTCTTAGATATTTATCCAAGATAAATTAAAATGTATGCCTATACAAACCCTTGTATGTGAATGTTCATAGGAACTTTACTTATAATAGCCCCAAAGGGGAAATAACCCAATGTCCATCAGCAGCTGAATGGATAAACTGGTATTTTCATACAACAGGACAATACGGCTCAACAACTAAAAGGAAAGAACTCCATAGATTATCCAAGGCCTTGGATGAATCTTGAAAATATTATGCTGAGAGAAAAAAGCCACATTTCACTTAAACTAGATTGTAGTTAACAATGTAAGTGACAATGAAAGTACAAGTATAATCCTGCTTCATGAATTCATAGATAGTTTCTCCCTGAATAAGAACCACTTAGTTTTTGCAGCATTCTGGTATACATGAACGATTTAGTTTGTAACACGATTGTTGCAGCTTACAGATTTATACAGTGAGACATGGGGGAGGGGGATTGAGTGAGAAAGACCCTACAGAAGGTGTCATCAAGTTCTAAAGCAGTTCCTCATCTTAGCAGGCACAGAAATTTAACCCCGAGTTTGTTCACCAAAGCCTGGCGGAGCTGACTCACATTAAACAGAGTCCCTATAGGTTGATGTATAAAATCATAATGCCAGTTTATTAATTTAAAATGAAATGAGTATATACCCAGAGGACTTACATTCCCACATTTGACAACTAACACATTTCTCTTCCTGTTAAGAAATCTCCCTGAAAAGCCCTATAATAACTGAAATGTCACTTGGTGAGCTTGGAGTTGGAGCAAGGAGCTAATAGGCTGACCCATAGGGCTCCCTTTGCTTCTGTTCTGCACAGTCCTACACACCAGCCAGAGGGGTGAGGGGCACCTGCTAATCCTGCCTCTCACCTTATCTCTCTTACACCTTCCCAGTGGGGCAGCGTGAGTTACATACAGATCTTGCTGGCCACAGGACACCTGCTATTTCTTTAGGGGACCTTGAAGAGATCGATTTTGATTCATCTGTGGATTTCATGGTTTGATTTACTGAGAACATTTTACTTCCAAATTCCAACCTCATTAGTTGAATAAATGGCATATTTTTAAGGTAAATTTTTAAAATTATACACTGAATACATGCTCATTATTAAAAAGATATATCAAAAAAATCCATAAATCTATCATCTAGAGAAAACCAGAAGTAAATGACATTTTAAGTTGCAGAAAATTAAACACGGGATTTTCAAATCATCGCTGTCAGCACTTTCTAAATCTCCTTTTTTCTCCTTCTCCTTGTACTTTTTCATCTTTTTCTCCTGAACAAAAGTGAAAACAGATTTCTCTTCACTCGAGCTGACTTCCACATACATGACACATGTAAAACGTCCATATACATGACACCCCCTTCTTAAATCAAAGAAGTGACTCATTTTTTATATCCTGGAGTGAAAGCAGATTCCTACTGCTTTAATTTTTCAGTTACTCTACCCAACCCCTCATCTGGCTCCTGAGAGAAAACTATTTTTTTTTAATTGGGTGTCAAATTGCTTTTAAATAAATCAGTTAATGTTTCACTCAAACAAGTTACTCTCCACATTTGTATACAGACCGGGTTTGGGCTATCGTCACCACTATAGAATCTCTTTGCCGGGTTAATGATCCTGAACTTCAGACTGGCAGAACAGAAAACTTGTCTTACATTAGAGTTTGCTGTGCAGTGTCACCTAGACACTTTCTGTAACTCCTCAAAGTCCAGACTTCCTCCTCTGCAATTAAAAGAGGTTGTGCACTGTGTCACACACCAAGGCTTGACATTTTTCATCGCTATTACCATCTCTTTGCCAGTTTCAGTAATGACTCTCTCTCTACTCTCAGACTTTGAGACTCTGAATAAGGTGTCTAGGTTACACCATAGCAGCACACTCCGTTGCAAAATAAATTTTCTGCTAAGCAAGTCTGAAGTTAAAGATTTGCCTTGGCTTTATAAGGATTTTTCTGATAACGCTTGAGCAGTGAATATAATACAGGTTTTAAAATGCAATAAACATCTTAAATCACACCCTGAACGAAAAGCACCTGGGGAACACTCAGCAGAAGCAGAGGGGCAGCTCGGCTTACTCAGGGTGGTGCCAAGTCCCCTGCAGGCACCTCCCGTCCCCCACCCGCAGAGACACACATTTGTCTGTGGGAAGGTGCCATTTCTTGGAAAAAATTCATGATGAAATTAAATAGTTTCTTAAGCTCGGAATTCATTGGCAGGAACGACTAATGCGTGGGTAGTGGTAGACTTTAAAAACTAGAAAGAGGAGTCTGCTTTGCCCCACATGTTTGCCTGGCACATCTACAAGAGGAGGAACAGGGCCTGGGCTCTTCCCTCACTTGGTGTTTCCCGTGATTCAGACAGACAGACGGGCCAGGACAGCCGTGGTTTGCTTCATGCCCCCTGTTACGAGAACATCAGGCAAACACTTCAGAGATGTAACTACTTTAAACTTCCCAGGTTTCCTTCGGTCGGGGCACCTTGAACCACACCTGCACCCTGCGGTGGCCTATACACAGCCCACTGCCCCGCAGCAAGTGACCGTCGGGACATAGAGGAATCTGACAAGTTCCCAAACATCCTGGAGAGACTCCTTCGGTTTTCTTCTGCAGGAAGACACATGCGCCATTTAGGAAATATTCATAAGAGCATAACAAAAAGAAGTTTTTTTAAAGTGGAATTTCCTGTCCTCTAATTATTTCATTTAATTGAGGATTTTAAAACAAAACATGTTTTATCACAAAATAATATTCACAAATATCAATTTGGGAGAGAAGAGAAAATATAGGGAAAATAATCACCCTTTGTCTCAAAAACAACCCCTTTTAAATGTGGCTGCTGGATTTCGATCTTGTTTACTATGTCTAGGTTTAAGACATGCAGGTGCAGTCTTAGTGAGCCTACGATTTCTTTACTTAGCACTCGTGTGCCCATGTTTTTGCCTGGTCTTTATGACCGTAGAATAGTCCATCAAGTGGATGTGGCAGAGTTTGCTTTTACTTAACACTTGTCTAGGAAATCTCGACAAATCTCCCTATATATTAAAAATGCGTAGTCACTTTGAGTTCTATTTTATAGCTGTTTTCATGTAGATGTATAAGTGTTTCTGTACTATATAAATGTGTATACGTATTATATATATGTGCACGAGAGAGAGTAAGAAAGAGAGAGACCTCTCCCAAAGTCCAAGCTTCTTGAGGGTAGAAAATATCGTCAATTACATTTACCCTACTCTGGCTCACTTAGGGCCTTACAGAGAGGAAACTCTCAATACATGTTCTGAACTAGTAGAGGGACATTTTTCTGTCTGGCAGGGGATTTTAGTGAAATATTGCCAAGTGACTTTAAACAACTCAGGTGAAAGCCAGCCCACCCCTACCCCTAGAGCTCAGAAGCACCAAAATCTTGCCATCCAGGCTGGGAATTTTGTAAGAACTATATGCCTGTCAAATTAAAATGCATAAATATGCTTCCAGCATAGGAGAGTAGTCTCTCAAAACCAGATCGTGACCTGGAAGTATCTCCCTGGGCCAAAGCCCTACAGCAACTCAACTGTTTCATAAAGACCCAGGCAAACTTATATGAAAGGGAAAGCTATTGAGAAAGTATCGTACAGGGCCAGCCTGCGACGCTCCAGCCGCGGGTTCGGATCCTATATAGGATTGGCCGGTGCACACTCACTGGCTGAGCGTCGGTCACGAAAAAGACAAAAAAAAAAAAAAAAAAAGAGAAGGTACTGGTACAAACACACACACATACACTCAGGTGTGAGAGAGAATTCTTCTTGCTGGGTCAATATTCCCTTCTTTACTTGGTGACACAAATCTGGGCAATGGGAAAAAGAGAGAGAGAGACAGAGGTCAGAAGGGTCCAGCTGAGGACATAATGAAAACCTAGGATAAAAGACAATGAGACAGAAAGAGAAGTCACAGGGAATCATAAAAAAGCACTATCCCTTTGAGAGACTGAATAAAGATTTTAGAAACTTCCAATTAGATTTTAGAGGTTGGACTTAGTCTTAGAAAACAATAGGACACTGAGACTGACCCTCGCGGAGCTCAGGAGTGTATTCAGTTTATGTTCTTAGAGGTAATAGAGCATAGAAAATAGGGGCACAGGCTCCGAAATCGGTATTCTTAAGGATTTTTTGTTTGTTTTTCTTTGTTTGCTTTTTCTGGTTTCTCTCCTTTGGGCTTAAAGGACAACCCCTCTCTCTGCTCTACGACAAGATTGTAAGGCTATAGAAGATTCTGTGGGGTCATTTAAAAAGTCCCCTGTAGTAATAGTTAAGTTGAGGTGTCCTCTACTGCTGGCAAAGCTGGGATACAGATCCAGAAACTTATCACTAAGTGAATGGTACTTGCTCCCTAGAGTGCAGGCAGCAAAGCGACCCATGGTAAACCTCAGAGCCTCCTATTGAGAGGCCCGAGTGATTTTATCATTGGAGTTAAATTCATAAGAGAGACGAGGCACATTCCTAGGACTCCAGCTCACATGGCAGAAAGACCCTGAAGCTGGTTTCTGGCAATAGGGATGAACCTGCTTCCTACCAGAAGGAACAAAAGCCAGGAAGCATAAGAGGAGGTATGACCAGGGGGAGAGGACAGGGCAGGGGAGGCGAAGGTCCTGATTAAGAACAAGATGACAGGATGAAATGAACACAGCACAGGAGCAGCTGCTAATAGAGCCTATCAGAAGTCTAGAAACGGACAGAAGAGAGAGTCAGTTGAAGCTAAAACAAATTTTCTTAGAGGAAGTGACTCAGGCAGGGCTTAGGAAGAATGATTTGAAGTGGTTAGGACCATAGAATCCAAAGAGTCACTAGCCCAGGGTTCTGGGAAGTTCCAGTTTCAAAGCAGGCTGCGCCTGAACTGCAGATCCAGGGCTCAGTCATAGACTCTGCTAGGTGTGGGTCACCTGGGCATCCTGGCTTTTTCATTTCCGAACTGAGAGGACCTGGGACATGGAAGAACACGTGGGCTGGGGCTGCAATCTTCAGGTTTGGATAAAGATATGAATACCTACGTATTCCTCAGTGGGGTGGCAATGGCTTCTTCCCTCTTTCAAGGGAACTCTGACCATCCAGACACAGGCATGAGCCCCACAGAGAAGGCTCTGCAAATCTCCTTGGTGCCAACCATTAGGCAGCATTTGTGGGCCAGGTCCCACAGGTCTCTGTGAAGGGACTCAACTGTCAGTCCCCTCATCTGGACACAAACAAAAATCACTCCACTTCACAGAAAGGCTCTCCACCGTGGCCTCCATTCCAGCTTCTTTCTTCTGTCTCCTGTTGGCTTTACCTGGAAAAATTTCCTCTCTGCCTCTCCAAATTCTGTTCTTTCTTTAATAAGCAGGATAAGCACCAGTTCTTCCTTGAGGATTAGTGAGTAGTTCCACGCATGATAACATGCCAGTATGGCTTGGAGCCTAAGCCCCATCACATAGAACTCAGTTACGTATTCTACCTTGTTCAGATCTCTCGTGGCCAATAGAAGATGTTTTAAGCAAGTTACCTAACCTCTCTCAATCCTAATTTCTCATCTGCAAAGAGGGTATCAACAAATCTACACTTAGTGGCCATACATTAGGCTGCTTGTTAAGTTCCTAATGACTTTCTCAGTGGCCACTCCCCCTCCCCACATCTTTTGAGAAAACACCTGCTTTCCACACCTTCCAGTCTCATGTGTGGTCTGACTGGGAATAGCAATCCTCCCATGACCTTTCCTTGCTGGTGCTGGGGTATGGTCTTAGAGTAGGCACTTGACAGAACACAAATCAATCAATGTCCTTACTAAGAATTTTTTTTGACCTGGGGGAGGAACATTTTATCCTGGTAGTAAAGGCGTGAAAATATAAGCCAGGGGCTGCTAGATTTCTTTGCCTCCACCATGTGAAAAAAGCTGGTACATAGTAGATAAGAGTGAAGTGGATGTGAGAAGGACAGAAGAGATGAGGGGGAGAGAAAGAGGAGAGAAATGAGAGAGAGAGAATAAGAGAAAGAAAACAAGAATGAGACAGAGAGTCTTGTCATGCCTCTGGTTCTATGAATCTGCCCTATTTTCTTTGATTTATGAGCTATTTGTGTAAAATTCCTCTTCTTTATTCTATTTCTTACAACCAAGACTCATGACTACCTGGCTGGGTGGTTCTAAGGATTAAATTAAGCAGCACATGTGAAATGCTCAGCACGCTGATTAGCCCCAGGTGAAGCATGCGAACACTGTAGTTATTTATCCTTGTCGCCGTCTTTGCAGGAAGCCGTACAGCAGAGTCGTTAGGTGCCTGGACTCCTGCACTGCACCTACTCGGTCTGCAATCCCAGACCTACCACTTAGTGTCCATGTGATCTCGTGCATGTTATTTCTCTGTGTCTTAGTCGTCTTGTCTATAAATTGTCTACAAATTGAATAGCCCAACATTCGCTGAGTACTTAAAATTCTAATATTATCATTCTTATCTAAACTATTTGTTTACAAAGCTGTCCCCCCTAGTAACTAGAATCAGAACTTTCTCAAATGCAGAATCTTTGTCTTACATCAACTTGTATATCAGGTGTTGCATATATAATACATAGGCCTTCAGTAAATCTTGAAGAAATACCTAAAAGAGTGTTCTTTCATAAAATGCTCTCTAGCTGTTTAATGTGCACTAGCTTTCACTTCCCAGTTAGATCCTTCATAAGGACAGGTGACAAGCCCTGTAATGGGGACATGGTATGAGCGATACAGACAGATATCCTTTGCCTGATTTCTAGGCCATGTCTGACAAGCAGAAAGGGTTGCTTCCAAGACATCTCAGAGTCACCGCCCCTTTGCTTTCTTGGTGTTCTCTAGAAGTTCCTCAGGAGCAGATAGGAAGAGCCCTGTGGTGACAACAGAGCTGGTCTTTGGATGCTAAGTGGAACTGTTCTTAGATTTGTTTCCAGCAAGAGCCTTGTGCAATTCTTCGGGACCCTTTGAGGTGACAGTCACAGGGGAACCCTCAGGGATCTTATTCTGTAGGGCAGTTATGAGCTTTTCCTCCTTGTCCACTGGGGACTGTCAGCAATGGCAGCTCCGAGCAGCTGCAGCATCTGAAGGAGGATGAAAAACCCTCCCCGACCCCGGGCGCCTTGATGCTCTCTGTGCAGCAGCGGAGGCAGCCTCGGTCTCCAGCTGATTTCATCTAATGTGATAACACTCATGACAATAAATATTGTTAAAAATAAAAGTCACTCTGGGGATTGAGAATCACTGAGACGGGTGTTCAGAATGAGAAGAGAGCAGTAATTGGGTGACTTATTCATTATTGGAAATGCCGCTTAAAATCTATTGCATTTAAAAAAACAATACTTCAGCTGCTCTGTGGCCTTCCGAAGTCATTAGCTGGTGTTCTTTATCTGTTTGTTTTCCTCACTGAAGGGAGGTTTTTAATGTCACATAAGAACTAACTTGACTCTGTGCCAACATCTCAGAGTGACTGATGAAGTCTTCGGAGGCTCACACATCACGCCCCACGACGTCTCTCCTCTCCAGAGCCCGTGGTCTCCGCAGGCAGGTTACAGGGTGGGCGGGGACAGCTACTGCAGCCCCTGCCTGACACCAGAGCCCATGGAGTTATGCACAGGGAGGCCTGTGTGTCCCAATCCTCAGTCCACTCTCTCTAACAGGAGATGCAAATAAATAAGAGACTGTTTCAGACAGTCCCCCCCTCCTTTATCTTTTTTACAGTTGGGGAAAGAGGACCATGATCGAGTAGCCCATATTGGAAACTGGAATGATCAAGGCTCTAATAGAAGCAATGAGCTCTTGATGTCATGTGGCAAGTTAGGGACTCAATTTGTCCTTGAAGTTAGTTTTGAAACATGAAGTCAACGTTCTTTTTTAAATGTAACTCCCAATTCTGCATGAATTATCTATGACTTCAATCTCTAAGACTGAGTTTGCTCCTGGCCATTGGAAGAATCCTCTCCTTGTCATAACGCATCTGAGAAGTTGGATTTGAGACTTTGTTTCAGCCTCTGAGATCTGCTCGCCTTCTGCAGAGATAACCTGTTGTGTTTCTGTCAAATGTATCTTCTGACGTGGCCTCTCCAAGATACTTTCTGAGTATCAAGGGAAAAATCTCTGTACAAGCAGGGAACCACAGAGATACTTTCCCCCTGTTTTGAACCTGCATAAAGTTGTCTGAGGAAGTTTGGGGCCAAAGCTTCAATTCTCAATTCTTAAAGGTAAACCTTTTGGAGTAATTTCCTACAGAAAGTATTCCGAGTGGGGTTGGAGGAGTGGGGGGAACAGTTGCTATAATGTTTTCCTATCCTATTGAGAGCGCAGGTCAAGCAATTCACAGCCAAACTGTGGGTGGGCACCCAGGAAATGTTGAAAATATATAGGAAAGTATCCTCCTTTTACCAGGATCTTCGAAAAGGAAGTGCACTGAAGACTGGAGACCAAAAGATCGAAGAGGCAGTTTCTGTCCTCCAGAATTCATGGGTGTTGGCCCTAATGATCTTAAATTCTACAGGAGTAGCTAAATGCCCAACCCCAACATGATCATATACCTGTCATGGAGTGACTTGTAGGCTGGAAGCCATGAGGCCTGGGTCCTACTCTCCCCTCCACTTTAAATGTCCCTATCCTCTTGGTTCTTGCCCATCCTTCAAAATATAATTTAAACCATATTTCCTCAGGAAGAATTTCCCTGAAATCGTCCGACCTAGATTGGGTCTCCTGTATGCTTCTCTCCTGACATTTATCAAAACTGCCATTGAATAGATCTGTGTGGGGGGGTTGCATACGACTGGCCTCCCTCAACAGGCTAGAAGAACCAGGAGGGCTGGGACCATGTGTCTGTTGTCCCTCCTCTACCTCAGAACTAGCCTGTGCCTGGCGTAAAGTAGATGCTCATTAAACACTTGAGCATAAATGAACAAGAGGAAGAAGCTAATACTTAATACCAAAAAGTCAAAGAATGTTTGACCCATAAGGAAAACTGTCTAGTCCCCTTAATTCATCCCATAGATGCGGAACTTTTCCTTCTATGAAAGTGACTTCTTTATTGGTGAGAACACTGTGGGAGACAACAGCAAGAAGGCCTGGACTGATGGTAAATACAAGTCTTTTGTGCTTGTCTCTCCCTGTGTTTCAGCTTTTTCGCATTTTCTTCACCTTGTGGCCACCTGTGCAGGCGGGAGAGGGAGTCTGGACGTGCAGCCCCCACCCCCTTCCTGGGCTCAGCCAAAGTCCTATCAAGCCAGCCAGTGCAGAGACTGCCAGAGCGTATGTCACCACGGAGCAGCTTACAGGGCAAGGAACTCCAAGTTGGCTGCTAAATAGCATCTCGAACATTCCAAAGAGGTAAATGAAACACATTAATTTCTATGAGAGTCACAACTGGGGCATTCAGGGCTGCACAGAAGTTTCCAACAACTGGCCTCGTTTGCTTCAATAACAAATAAAAAGGGGGTGGAGGGTGTTTGGGTGGGTATGAGTGGCTGTTTCCTGCTCTGCCTTTCCAGACATGTAATCAAAATGAAGTTCCACATTGAGAATATGCAGTTCATTTTATTCTATACTTGAAAGCAAACACATTTGGCCCTTTCCCCTGTAATAACGCAAATCCTTTCTCTGTTTTCATTTAAGAGCATAATGAAGATGCCAGTGACACCAATACCCTGGAAGCTCCTCTCAGCTTCCTCTCAGCATAAAAAGGCAAATTTATTCTGGTTGAGATACTTTGTCCTGGGTACGTGGCATTTGTTCTCTTAAACCTGTGGAGGCTGCAGCTGCATGAATCTATTAATGTTTTTATTTCTATTTTTCAATCATTTTATTTCTATTTGTGGCCCTGGGAAAGCTCCCTCCTCCCAAGTCTTGCACTAAGATTGACTAGACATTTTGAAGGAATTGAAGGCTCAGCACAAATCTAACACCAAAATGCTTGATTTGGGGTCATTTGCAGGATTTAACCAGGAACATGGAATGGTGGGAAAAAAACACAAGACTAACAGTCATAAGATCTGGCCTCAAGCCTTGGCTGTTTTGGACAATTTTGACTAAGTCAGTTAACAGCAGCAGCAACAGTCCATGAACTCCTGCTGTGAGCCAATGACTAGTCTTTACTTTCATTATCCAATTTAAACCTCAAGACAATCCAGTGGATTGCTACTGTTACAAATTTCACCTCATATTTGAGGAAACAATCTTAGGGAGGTCCAGCAAACTGTTTTAGGAACATAGCTAGCAAATAAAAAAGCAAGACTTGGACTCAGGTCAACTGACTTAGCAGCCTGAATTCTTAATAGCTATTTTGCACTGCCTCGGCCTTAATTACCCTCTCAGGTATTTAGTTTTTCTCTTGGTAATAACTAATAATTCCTCTCTCCCAGGAGGTTGGTAGAATCAGCTTAGAAAATAAATGTGCACTGTAAATTATAAAAATAAGAAAGGTAAGACACTATTATTATGCTGCTTCAATAATATTAATAATAAAGGCATTATTATTATTATTGTAGCAGCATAATAATAATGTACAGGATTTACCAACCCAGACACTGGAACACATCCCACTGTCAGATAACTTTTTAGTTTTTTTCTCAGGATATGAAACAGAAGACACTCCTGTGGGTGCAGGTGTGCTTTCCCTAAAAGAAATATGTGGGACCCACTGAGAGTCTCTCTGGGAGGTAGGAAATTAGGACTCTGGGAGATGGGGAGGGGTATGAAACAGGCAATGCGTGGGGACATTTCTTTCTCTAGAACCAGAGGTCAGTTTGTTCTGGATCCACAGTGTAGACAGGATGGCAGTAATTACATTTAGTTGTTGTAAGCTTCTTTTGGTCTTAAGGAAGCCAAAAACAAAGAAGAAAGTTGACCTGGCCCTAGCAAGGACATTGGGTTGCTGCTCTAAGCTCCCGGTGCCCCACTGATCTCATCTGGGCCCCTGATGTTTGCATGCATGTCCAGAGCATCCTGTTGTATGCACCTGTGATTCCCCACCTGACGGCCTCCTTTCATGCCTTCTCTCTTGCCTTACCACAAATGCCAAGAAGTGAATGCTCTCAGGAGAAGCCCTCAGCCAATGACATACAAGAATGAGATGATAAATACAATAGTTTCTTCACCCCTGTGGTGATACAACTGAGCAGAAGGGTCTCCAGAGGTCCCCAAAGAACTGAGCCTGATTGCCCCAGCAATAACCTACTTGATAACCCACCCTTACTGGGCTCTCCACTCCTCTTCCAGTGCTTCCTGAGGTCACTTCCTACATAAAGTACTTGCACTCAAATTCTTATCTTAGGTCTCCATCTGGGTAAGCCCAACCTAAGACATGGAGTGAGAGGACAATTCCTACACTTGTTGTAAAGTAGCAGAAAGAAGTTTGGTGACTCATTCCCAAAAGCAGCAGCGAGAAGGACTCTGGGGACAATAGGGTGATTGCCTAGGACAGGCTGTTAGGGACGACACTGGAACATTGCTTCTTGTCACTGGCAGCTGACAAGATGTGATGGCTTTCTGAAGAAACCAGCATCCAAAGCCAGGGCTCTGGAGGTCTCAGGGGATGAGAGTGCCTCTCCTCTAGTGAACAGAGATCTCATGGAGCCCTGACCATCTGGCAATGACAGTCCTCTCACAGGAGGTACCCAGAGGTACACAAGGTAACACTTCGAAACTCAGCATATGTGTTATCAAAACTATTGTTTTGGGGGCACCAATGTGATCTTTCAATATCCTAATATTATGCAGCTGGATATAAAAGACTATGAATGTTTTTAGTAATGTAGCTATTTCTTTTTATCTCATCCTTACTTGTTTCATGAAATAGTCCTTTTCCCAAATGAAAAAGAGCGAATAAGTTTGGGGGAGGAAAAGACCATGGATCTGAATAGTGAAATTCTCTCAAGGCTTCGCTGCTCACTAATCCTGATGCTCTGAAGAGGAGCTGCAGCACTTGGATTTTAATTCAGTCCATTAATAAATGAATTATGCAATTAGTTGATATAAAATTAACTGGATTCATAACGCATGTAGAACTAACTGGGTCAGCCTGCATCTGTATAAATGTAATGTGCCTAAATGAATATGCCATCAAAGGACATGCAGTGGAATGGTGAATCAAATCTGTCTGCAGTGGAGAATCGTGCCTGCCAGCTGCCGAAAGTTCTGCAGATAAAACCTTGGTCTGAGTTGGCAGGAGAAACAAAAGCAGCACAATGCCGGACCCCAAGTGGCACTCTCTCCACTACAGCAGCAGCATTGTTCTCCCCAGATGAGCTTGGACAGAGATCAATAAATCCCGAATCCTCCTGGGCAGAAAAGATGAGCAATTGGATTTGGATTGGGACCTATCAATCAATCCTAGCCAAAAGTGGTTCGGGCAGCACAAAATAAAAATCTCTTGTGCAACACAGTCCTTACCTGGGATCTACAGTTTGACTGACCCAGATGCAAAATCAATCAAAATACTCAATCCTATGCTACCTAATTCCAGCTGGAAAATGTAAGCCAATAAAACATTCAGTTGTGGTTTGTGGGTGTGACTAATCAATTCCTGTCTGGGGATTTGTCTTATAGTTGAGGCTTTGGTGATCAAGTTAAGGTTGGTATCAGAAGCTCACTGATATCTGTGACCAAAGCTTGTGGGGGGGGGGCGGGGGGTGTGCATGTGTGCATGTGTTTCCTCCATAGGAAGAGAGGAAATCTTATGAGAATTTCTAAATTTAATATACTTAATTTTGTATTTGAAGTTTTCAAAAAATTTTTGGAATTCCTGGGACTTTCTGACTCAGAACCTGTACTTTAACAAGTGGTCCACATGATTTACATGTACATTCTGTCTGAGAAGCATGGCTGTAAAGCATTCCATATTCATTTTTTTTTTTTTTACAATGTAAACATTTATTTATTTTTAATTAGTTTATTTTTTTTTAATTTTATTTTGTCGATATACAATGTGGTTGATTATTGTGGCCCATCACCAAAATCTCCCTCCCTCCTCCTTCTCCCCCCTCCCACCCAACAATGTCCTTTCTGTTCGCTTGTCATGTCAACCTCGAGGAATTGTAATTGTTCTGTCTTCTTCCCCCCACCCCGGTTTTCTTTTTTCTGTGTGTGTGTGTGTGAATTTATTTATTTATTTTTAGCTCCCACTAATAAGTGAGAACATGTGGTATTTCTCTTTCTGTACCTGACTCATTTCACTTAATATAATTCTCTCTAGGTCCAACCATGTCGTTGCAAATGGCAGTATTTCATTCGTTTTTATAGCTGAGTAGTATTCCATTGTGTAGATGTACCACATTTTCCATATCCACTCATCTGATGATGGACATTTGGGCTGGTTCCAAATCTTAGCTATTGTAAAGCGTGCTGCGATGAACATTGGGGAACAGGTATACCTTCGACTTGATGATTTCCATTCCTCTGGGTATATTCCCAGCAGTGGGATAGCTGGGTCATATGGTCCGTCTATCTGCAATTGTTTGAGGAACCTCCATACCATTTTCCACAGAGGCTGCACCATTGCAGTCCCACCAACAATGTATGAGAGTTCCTTTTTCTCCGCAACCTCGCCAGCATTTATCGTTCAGAGTCTTTTGGATTTTAGCCATCCTCACTGGGGTGAGATGGTATCTCAGTGTAGTTTTGATTTGCATTTCCTGAATGCTGAGTGATGTTGAGCATTTTTTCATGTGTCTGTTGGCTATTCATATATCTTCCTTAGAGAAATGCCTATTTAGCTCTTTTTCCCATTTTTTAATTGGGTTGCTTGTTTTTTTGTTGTAAAGTTGTTTCAGTTCCTGGTATATTCTGGATATTAATCCTTTGTCAGATGTATATTTTGCAAATATTTTCTCCCACTCTGTTGGTTGTCTTTTAACTCTGTTAATTGTTTGTTTTGCTGTGCAGAAGCTCTTTAGTTTGATATAATCCCATTTGTTTATTTTTCCTTTGGTTGCCCGTGCTTTTGGGGTCATATTCATGAAGTCTGTGTCCAGTCCTACTTCCTGAAGTGTTTCTCCTATGTTTTCTTTAAGAAGTTTTATTGTTTCAGGGTGTGTATTTAATTCTTTAATCCATTTTGAGTTGACTTTAGTGTATGGTGAAAGGTATGGGTCTAGTTTCATTCTCCTGCATATTGATATCCAGTTCTCCCAGCACCATTTGCTAAGGAGGCAGTCTCTTCCCCAGTGTATAGGCTTGGTGCCTTTGTCAAAGATCAGGTGGCTGTAGGTGTGTGGGTTGATTTCTGGATTCTCTATTCTATTCCATTGATCAGTGTGTCTGTTTTTATGCCAGTACCATACTGTTTTGTTTATCATAGCTTTGTAGTATAGTTTAAAGTCAGGTAGTGTTAATAATGCCTGTAGCTTTATTTTTATTTTTATTTTTATTTTTTTGCTCATTGTTGCTTTGGCTATGTGTGGTCTTTTGTTATTCCACATAAATGTCTGGATATTTTTGAAACAATCACTGTAATAAAATAGGATATCAAGAGCCCTTCTTGTTTGAGAAGGTCCTGTGATATGATAACTCATGATTGATGCTAAGATATTGACATCAGCATCCTTAGAAGCACCATTAGACTGGACGTGTGATCCGGTCTGGGCTTCACCAATGATTAGCTGCATTTTAAATGTTCAATCGCATGAATTTTAACAAATGTATTTTATGTAACCCAAACCCAATTAAGACATGGAGCATTCCATCACTCACCAGTCCCTCTTAGTCACTATCCTGTGCTAGCAAACCAACAGCATGCTCTCATGGTTAGGAGGGAGTGCCGCCTGGTGGGAGTGCTCCACTGTCTTGATTCAGGGGAGGGGTATTCACATGGGAGTACACTGCTCGAGATCTGTAGAACTGTGCCCTTGAGTTGTACAAATTAGACCATTTTATTGAATCTAAATGATACATCAATAGAGTTGATTTTTAAGGAAAAAGGTAAAGATGCATTGAGGGGTAAGAGTTCTTCTGCTGTCTTTCCAAGAGCAATTTTCCTAGATCTCAGAAGAGGAAAGTTAAAGTTTTAGAGCACAGGATGGTTACTCCTGAAATAGTTACTGGATCTATCCATCTCTGCAGTTGACCCAGGCCAGTGTTTGCTAGTCGTTATATTTTTTGTAAGGGTACTAAGGTACAGCTTCTCCCGTGACCCATGAGTGAGTGCTGCTCTGACTCCTGTGTGGCGGTCCCCCCTGGGGCAGAGGCATCAAAAGTCTCCAGAAGAGATGGTCAAAGGCAGAGCACTGAGGCCTCCTCACAGAGCTGGGTGCCATCCTGCAGCTCCACACAGGGAAACGACACAAGAGGCAGGTACCTTCATTATGCTCTCCCTGAGCCCAGAGACTTCACATAACAGAAATGCTCACACACAAAACAGCTGCGGATTTAACCCCATGTGTCAAATGTGAAGCAGTGAGCAAGTTGCTAAAATGAGTTGCCACGAGCAGTTAGTCTCTGACCCGGGTTTATGATCAGGTCCAATTAGCAGGTACTATCTTGAAATTATAGAGCTAAAAGGGCACCTCAGAGATCATCTAGTCCAGGGACTTTCAAATTATTTTTGGCCATCACGTTTTCTTCAAACCAAACTTTATACAGAGATGTAAACCAATAAAAGAGATAAACACATAGTTAGTCTAGTGGGAGCAGAGGTGGGGATTCTGGTGCCCCACCCACCACCATCCTGTGACAAGTCTGGGATCTGATCCAATGCCCTTGTTTGATCGATTAGGAAACTGAGGCCCTGAGAGGTCATGGCTTTAAAGTCAGGCAGTAGGCAGGTCTAGAGGACTTCTGACAACCAGAAAAAATGTTTTTTCCATTATACGAAGCTGCCTCGGCTACTAGAATGAAAACTTATTGCTCTTGGCCACATGATTTGCTCTGATCTGGGTTGCTCCATGAAGAATCTTGGGAAGTCCATGCAGAAGTCAGGCAGCTCAGATTTGCTTAGCAACCAGGTGCATCATTCACTAAGCATTCCCTCCCTCAGTCAGTACTCTACTTTAGAGAATTCAGTACTGCTCAGACTGGAAAGAAAAAGTACCTTTGCATCTCAGGAGGAAAGGGCGTTCCGTAGGAAAGAAAGGAGGTCAAGAAGCTCTCCTCAGTGAGAAATACATGCGGCCCAAGGTGGGGAGTGAGGGGCAGAGGTCAGAGACAGGTGGGGGACAGATCGAGGCCCCGTGGTGTCTGGTGTCCCAGAAACACCTGCAGATCCATCTCAGCCTCCCATACTCCCTCTCCCTTATGCTTAATATCCAAGTAAACCACTAACACTTAGAACCCAGGGCCTACAGAATTGGATGAAGGCCACTGTATTAGTACATTTCTGTTGCTTATAACAAAATACCTGAAACTGGATAATTTGTAAAAAAAAAAATAAAATTAACTGCTTACAGTTTTGAAGGCTAGGGAGTCCAAAGTCCAGGGAACACATCTGGTAAGGGCCTACAGCAACTCAGGGCTCACATGGCAAATATGGCAGGGCAGAGAGAGAGCTAATGCCTCACTCCTCACCCTTTTAAAGCCCTCAGAACCATACCCATGACCACCATTAAATCACCAATGGATTTATCCTTTACTTGGGCATGGTCCTCACAACCTAATCATGTCTTCAAGACCCCACCTTTCAATTACCTTAATTAGATTTTCAACCCTCTTAACACTGTCACAGTGGGGACCAAGCCTCAGTGAGTTTGGGGGGACATCCAATCCACAGCAGCCACAGTTACGCCTTCTTCATGTCCTAAACAGCTTCTTCAACAGGCTCTCCAAGAACGAGCTCTGGGAAGAACAGCAACTGAGCCACGTACCTCAGCTGGTGCCTTCGTAGACCCCACAACCTAACTGGAAAATGTGATCATTCTACCTCTGAAAATTAGGGGCCTCACATCACCCAGGGCCACCATTCTTCCGCGCTTTCCTCCCTGAACCACGCTGGAGAGCAGGAAGCTAGATTACTGTCCGCTCAGAGTTGTCTGATGGCTCTGAGTTAAAGCTGTCTACGGAGAGTCAAAGCTCCTGCTCCACCTGCCACCATCTCCTGCTCCTTGTTCTACTTTGAGGTAACTCCCAGGTGCCCTGGAAGGAGAAACGGGTCAATCTGAATGAGTAGCAACGTGTTCCTGCAGCACCAGTTCCTGGAACAGCTGTGGATGTGCCCTGGTGTTTGAACCTGGAAGACACTGAGGTGCTCTCAGAGTGCCCTCAGTCTTGTTGTTGCCAACTTTGCGCCGTACTCTCTACTCCAAATGCCCGCCAGCCTTCTAATGCCTGACTTTTTTCTGTCTGTGGTAAGCTTCCCACAATGCTGAACTGGGAAGCAAAGCAGACCTAAAATGATCCTAGGAAAAGCTGAATAAGCCTCCCTTACAGTGATGGAGGGATCTGGAGCTTGTGGAGAACCAAATCCTCCCACTTGTTTTAAAATTTCTATCCTGGTGTCTTATCCTGGACCAATAGCTAATGAAAGTAGAGGAAGCTCCCAAAAGGCATTTCATAATGAGCAAGTCATGTGCTGAGGAGCATGGCTGGATCCACCTGAGTGCAGAATCAGCTGGGCCTGATTGCCCCACATGGTCTTCACTGTTGAAAAATGTGCTGATGGCAGTACAGAAGTCTCCAGGTCTCCAGACAAGTCTTACCCAATATGATAGCCAAAGCCACATGTCACTAGTGGCTGCTGTAATGGACAGCAAGATTAGCATGCATCTCCATCACTGCAGAGAGTTCTGTTGGACAGTGCTGCTCTAGACCTTTGTTTCGTCATTTATCCATCTATCAGTAAATATGTGAGTATCTACTGGGTGGGTGCTAGTATGCTAGGCACTATGTCTGGTTCTCAGATTACAAGATCTAACTGGAGAGGCTGGGGAAGGCCGCAGAGAGGTGGTGATTTACCAGACTCTCAAAGGTTGAATAGTTCTTTAGGTGGAACGGGGTTGGGGAGATAGTGCCTTACAGGAAGGAGAACTAGCACATGCACAGTAACACCTCTCCCTCCATTTGTTTCTCTAGACTCTGCATTGGTCAGTTCTCAGTACTTCTGCTGAATTCCTTTACTTAGTTATTGACTCTACTCTCCAGCTGGATAAGTAAGATTCACCTCACAGGACAATTTTAAGCAGCAAAATACAGAACAGGAAGATGTGTGGCACCAAGTGGGACACATATTAAAAGTTTGTTTTTTTATTTTCTTTTTCAGATCCAAGACTGGAGGTCCTCAGTTACCACTCTCTGCCAAGTCTCCTTGCCCAGGTCCTGGCTGTGTAGGGCTATGCCTTGTGGTCAGCTCATGTTCTGCCTGTGTGCTGGGCTAGAATGCTGCTGTTAATTGCAGCTATTTCCAGCCCACAGTGAAGCCTTCTTTTCTTTTCCTTGCTTTGCTTTGCAGCAAGTGGTTCTCATTATTGTGCAGCGAGGTGGTGGCAACAGACGCACGGGCACGTGCCATGTGGTTCACCAGCCACGTGTTTTATGCCCAGAGGCTGTGGGCAAACTCTACTAGTCTTGCAGTCTGGACTCTTCTCTAGTTAACCTTTAGCCTCCTGGGGCAGAAAAATGTCAGGGAAAGGCATGAACTATGGAATCATAACCAATACGGAGTCTCAGCTGTGTTGCTTATCAATAGCCTGACCTTGGACAAGTTACTCATTCTCTCTGCACTTCAGCTTCCTCATCTATCAAGTGGGTGCTGTAGTCCATTTTTGTTGCTGTGACAGAATACTACAAATTGAGTACTTTATAATGAACAGAAATATATTGACTCGGTTCTGGAGGCTGGGAAGTCCAAGAGCATGATGCTGGCATCTGGCAAGGACATTCTTGCTGTGTCATCTCATGGTGAAAGGCGAAAGGGCAAGAGAGAGCAGGAAAGAGACAGAAGGGTCCAAACTTGTTTTTCTTTTTGTTTTTTTATAAGGAAACCTCTCCCACAATAAGAAGCCCACTCCTGTGATAATGGCATTAATCTATTCATGAGGGTAGAGTCCTCATGGCCTAATCACCTTTCATCAGGTTCCACCTCCCAGCACTGTTGCTCTGGGGATTACGTTTCCAACTCATGCCTCTTGGGGGACACATTTAAACCACAGCAATGGGCTAATGCTCTCCAGCTGATATGTCTGTGGCAAGGAGTGATAGGATGACATACAGCAGGCACCTAACACAGTTCAGCACTTATATTCAATGTTGACTTTTTTCCCTTCTGCTGTTAGGAATTCAAAAATTCTAGTGCATAAAAGCAGCTCTCAACAGATCATCATGTTTATTCCACAGTCACATATTCTTCCTTCTATGTGCCAGGCACTCTTGTTGCATGAACTTTGGTTCTCATCTGAGCCTCTGAGAGAGGCACTATCATCCTGATGTGGAGGTGAAGACAACGGAGGTCAGGGAGGTTCAGTGACATCTCCAGAGTCTCACAGCCAATGGTGGACAAGCTGGGATTCCGTTTCCAGCCTCCTGTCTCTGAGTCTCCCCTCCTCCCCTTCTCTGCCCAACCCACAGCTGCTTCTGAGGAAAAAACAGGGCAGTGCAGGGGTGGTTTTCTCTGTTGTAGGCATGTGTGTGCACTCCACACCTGACATACAGGGAGTCAAAGAAGAGCTGGAGACACCGAGAGGCACTAATGGGAAAACAGTGTGGCAGGCCCTCTGGGAACATGTTCTTCACCAGGCAGAATGATTGGGGTGAGCTGTTTGCCAGAGGAGCTGCCACTCAGGGAACAGCCCGGGTAACTAGAGTTGAACACGATGACTTCACACAAATGAAACGACCAGACGGAAACAGCTCGAGCAGGGGGGAAAGCCCCTTGTCCTTTTCACTGCCCATCCCCTGGGCCCTCTTGCTTGCCCTAGTTAGATACCCAATTGCTTCCCTCAGTCCAGGCCCACTTTATCACCCAGAGCAAACTTTGATTATCAAAACTTTCAGCCGCCTACTGCTGATTCACCTGTCCCTCCTGAATCAGCAGAACTGGGAGAGATGCGCCCTCCAGAGAATCCTGCCTTTGACTCTGCTCCTGGAGGTACTGGTGATGATGTCATGGCTGATATTTAAAGCACAGGTCCTGAAAACTCCACTTTCACATTCTATATATAGTGCCTTTTGTCCAGTGTTCACTCGGTAAGTGCTCATCTCATACAACATAACCCTTAGACATAGTGCAATGGTCTGGGCTCAAATTTCAGGGGGTGTTGGAACCCCAAAATAGCTTCTCTTCAGATAAAGACATAGAGTTAATCTTCACCAATCAGGAGTTCGGAGCAGGTAGCAGTTTCTGAAAAGGGGTGGGAAGTACCCACATACCAATATGGACTGTTTGCCAGTAATCGCTTCTACAGTCAGTCCGCGGTGAGAGGTGTCACATGCAATGTAATTAGTGTGGATCTGTTACATTTATAGAGCACTTTAGATTTTTTAATTTATATATATGGATATACAAACACTTTACAGATATGAATATATAAACATAGGAACACTTTACATATATAAATCCATCTGTTTCTTTAGTAACTCTGAAAAATAAAATAGGGATTATTATCCCCATTTCCCAGATACAAACACTGAGAACAGGGCAGTAGTCATACAGCTGGTTCACTGTGGGCCAGGACTAGAGCGCTGTGACCAGTCCTCATTCATTCATTCATTCATTCAGCCTATATCTACAGAGTGCCCAGCATGTACTAAATGGGATGCAAAGTGACAGGCACGCAACAAGAAGCAAAACACACAGAAATATGTTTTCTGCAATAGAGCTGTTGAGACAGACAACTAACACGACACAAAAGTACATGGCACGTTATGTTGGAAGGTGAGGGGGAGCTGGTCGGGGGTAGGAGGGGGTGGTCATTGTAGCCTCAATGAATGGAAGCAAAGACTGGGTACCTGGAGGAGGTGAGGGATGTTCTGTCCAAGCTATATATTTCTGAAGTTTGTGTTCCCACCCTGAGCCACAAGTTGTGCCCAGGAATGCTGTCTGGAAGATGAATGGGCAATGTGTCAGAAAATGGTGTCTGAAAGTTCACACAAAAAATATCATTCCTCATAGTTCAGGTGGATTGGCCACAGAATGAGCTCAGCCTTCAGTTTGTGGGTCTTTGGGGCAAGAAGATGACAGAGGAGAGGCTGAGAGGAAACAGCTGACGTGATGCTGGGACTGTCCTGGAAGACAGTAGCTGGCAGGCCAGCAGTCCTGTCCAAGAGTCTGGTGAAGGCTCAGATTGGTGCATGCTCAGCATAGCCGCAGCACCTGGGCTTTCCGGGCTCAGGGAATCATCTATGTGTGGCAGGACCCAGCTAGAGACTAAGAAGCAGAGGTCCACTTTCAGCCTTTGCTGGAGATGGTTGGTCTCTTACACAGCCCAGTTAAACAGATCATGGTTTCGAAAACAAACATTAGCTCCAAGTGGAAAACCAGGAAATGCACCCTCCACACTGGACGGTGTGCGAGAATGGTTGGGAAGAGGGAGAGGAGGCTGCAATTTAGTGGGCTTCTGGGGGCTGCAAGCCTCTCCCAAGTCCATGATGGCACAGTGTCTGCACCCCACCCCGTGACGCATCTGATCTTGCCCTTCTGCTTCCAGCATCACCCAGGCCTGGCTCAGGAGGTGGGGAGGTAAGAATGCACTGGGTTAGGAAGCACAGGTGGGTACGGCTGAGAGATGCTGAGAAAGACAGCAACCAACATTACCTAAAAATTCTCTCCTGTTTTATAGCAGAGAAGGGGTATGTGCAGACTTTCCTTTAACCGACCAAGGGTTAAAACCCCTTTCCCTGTGGTCTAAGCCTCCTGCAATTCTAACTTAAATTACAGCATGCTATGTGTCAGTTCAATTCATGTTTATATTTATGATGAAGAAAAATAGCCCCAGATTAGTCTCCAAATAACAGCCTTCACGTGCTAAATACTTTTTTTAAGATGGAAAGAATTATGTCAAAAATCCATAAGGCTGGTGGCCACTTTTGTCCTTTTCTCCCAAAGTTTTGAACTGTATTCATGCAGGCCAAACAAGATTGGACACAAGATAGAGGGGGCTATAGTTAAGGGCCCCCTTTTTCTGATAAATCTCTTGATATTTGCCATGCGAGTATCTTATTCCCCGCTGTCCTCCAGGACTACTGGAAATCCAGCTTGGGCCACCTCCCACTCAATGAACTTGGGGCCACGATGGAGGCAAAGAGACAAATGAGTTCGTTTGCAACTGAGGTTGCCCTGAGGGGCACAGTCTCATTGCAAATTCAAAGTGAGTTAAAAGCCAGGACGCACAGACTAAGGGTAAACTGTCAATAACCATCCCGGGAAAAGGTTAATCTGGAGCTTGAGGGAACTTGTGTGAGGGCTGAGTCCATTCAGAACAGGTCCAATATGCTAAAAAGCAGTCACTGCCTAGAGATGCAGGAGCACCAGACGGGACAGAGGATGGGTTAGAGGCAGGACAAATTCCTAGTAAATCACATCATAACTGCTATTTGTTAATTATCATTTATTGAGTTCATTTCCTATGTTAGGCATTGGGCTAAGTATTTTATATATATTTATATTTCATGTGACATAACACCTCAAAAGAGTTGTGAGGAAGGAATCATTTCTGTTCTACTGATGAGAAAACTGAGACTCAGAAGATAAGTGAATTGGCCAAGATCACACGACTAAGATGTGCTGAAACTGGGTCTTCAACTCGGGTACGTGTGGTTACAAATCTTTCATCTTAACCATTCCATTTTATTGTCTCCTTATACTGCTAGTAATAACTTCATCATTATTGTCTTGAGTTGATAGTAAAACCTTAGATTACTTCAAATTTTGCATATGAACGTCTTGGGTTTCCTACCTGGTGTGAGTTCCATTAGAAGCGACAATTTTATGCTTCTCTAATATCCCCCCAAGAGAAAAAAAAATGCCTTAAATATAATAATTTGCTTTTTCACAGTAATTTACGACCTTTAAAACATTTCTATATATGTGTATTTCTTCACTGCATCCCTGTGAAAGAGATACGCTATTATTATCCCTAATTTACAGGTAAGGAAGCAGGAGTATATAAAGAGTTTCACTATGTGTCTCAGTTAGCAAATGGAAGAAAAAGATCTGATTTCCTTGTTTCTTTTACTTCTAGGCCAGTGTCCTTTTGTGTCAGGCACCATTAACTGTTAGCTGCCTTCCCAAAAGCCAGTGTTTGCTAACAGGCAGAAACTCACCTCACATTTGCTTACGAATCAGCAGGGATCCTTTGATCTTAGGAAACAGCTCAGGTCCTAATCCAGACATGGGTGTTCATTCTATTTTAGGCAATGAAATGTAAGCAGGGATGGTGGGTCTCCCTTCTGATAACAGAAATCCCCTGTTCTGTGCTATGTTTTCTAACTGGAACACAGGACCTGATTCCTGGCACTACTGCAGCTATTTTATGACTAGTAGGAGAAGGTCAACGGAATTGCAGACATGCTGACCTTGAGCTCTGATGTCACTGAGCTGCTAAATCACTATGAGTCAGTGCCTACCACCCACCACATCTTTGTTATAATAAAACATAGGATAAAAACCTCTGTTACTTGTAACTGAAAGATTTCCTGCTGCTTTGGCTTTCCACTGCACCAATGGAATGACACTTGGCTGACCTAGTTTTGAAAGAACATGATCTATAAACATGCTTTGTACAGTATGGCCCGTCAGCAAATTCACTACATAAACGCAAAAGTCATCATTGCTGTTACTGTTTTATATCAAACACTCCTTGATATGATTTTATATTCGTATTTGCATTTGAATTTCTAGAATTCAACTCCCTGCAATGAAATGTAAGCAGGGAGGGTTGTGCTGAGAGTAAAGGCCGCTCTGATCAGTTGTTTCAGAGCCAGGTGCTGAGCCTGTGGTTTGAACTGTTACTGTAGGTGAGTCTTTCTCTGCCTCAATTTTTCTTTCCACACCAGCAAGACAATTTTCTCTCTCTCAGTTCAGAGTAGGGTGAAGATGAAATAGGGCTAGGAAAGAAAATTTAAAAAGCAATGAGGAGGGGAACTCACTTATTAAAATGATTATTATGTTTGAACACTTCGTGCAGTTTCACTAACCAACAGCTTTTCAAGGTGAGTGTTATCCTCTCTGGAGACTGAGGGACATGTCGGGGTGTGGCAGGGTAAGCTGAGATGTCTTAACCATTCCCACATCCAGCAGGGATTTGAGATGGGTCATTTGGGTCTGGTACCCCTCCCTGTCACCTGCAAGAGCTTCAGAATGTGAAGCAGCCCAGGCAGGACCCTCCCAGGCTGGGCACCAGGCTGCAAGAAACAGCCAATGGAACTGATCTCTTGGATGGATGGAATGGGGATTTTTGAATCCTTATAGTGGCAGCATATTGAATTATAAGCATAAGAGGAATTTAGAGTGGAAATGAGCTCAGGCCCAGCTCTGTACAGTCCACAGTTAGATTGAGACCAGAGGAAGCTGCAAAACTTGTCAGGCACAGCCGGGAAAGGATTGCTGTAAGTGCAGAGAGAAGAGAAAGAATTTAGAGAAAACAGGATGAATGTGGAACAAACTTCCAGAGGCCCAACAATACGAGAAGTAGCTCAATTAGGACTTCCACACCCAAACTTCCACACTCACCTGCCTCTCAGATTCTACGTGGCTTTGGATCAGTCACTGAGCCATTAAGAGAAGTGTGTTTAAACCTTTCTTGGGACCAGTACAAAACTGATGTGTAGACGAATAAAACACCTGCCCTCGAGGTGCTCAGTGTCTAATGTGGAAGCTCAAGCAGGCAAACCCACCAACGCCAAGTGTGGCAAGCAAGGCACCACTTTGTGACCTGCAGCTGGAGACTCTGAGCTTTACTCACCCTTTATTTCAATCAGTAAGTTTTTGTAAAAGACTGAGATACAGTTTTTGTTTTTGTTTTTGTTTTTTTGAATGAGAGAGAGAAAGAAACATGGAATTCTTCAAATGCGTACAGAGTGTTTAATGCACAGCCTATGACACATGAAGGATACTGGTGTTCAAGAGTGCAGGCTCCAGATCCAGAGGGCCAGGGTTGAATCCTGCCTCATCCACTTAGGAGCCATGGGGCTGTGGTCAAGCCACTGGGACGCTCTGCACCTTGGTGATTGAACCTACCTATGAGTAGTGGGAAGGACCCAATAATTAACCTGTGCGACATTCTTAAAATGTGCCTGGCACAGCGTGAGTGCTCAGTAAATTTCAGCCATTAATAGGAACTGCTCCTCATATGGCAAATAGTTGTAGTAGTAGGGAGAGCAAGCTGGAGTCAGAAAAGCACAAACAGATGCAACTGGTGAGTGGTCATCTGTTAGGAAAATCCAGAAAGTAAGAAGTGACACAGCCATGGGAGCACTACATTGTCAAGGGAGATGTCTATGATTTGATGAAGCTTGAAAAACTTTTAAGTTCTTGGTTTTGCTTAAATTTACTCCCAGCCATGGCAGACCACTGTGCTCCTGAGAAAGTAAAAAATAAAATAAAATAATAAATAAAAAAGGGATGCAGGGAGGCAAAGGAAAAGAAAACCATTATGCAGGCTACAATTTACTAAATCTCTTCAATTGCAACATTAAGTGAAGGCGGAAGTGGGATGGTGGCAAGTACCCTGATGTAATCTGAAGTGACTTTTCTGTTTGATATAAAGCCACAGAAAATGCACAGGGACAGTTTAAAGAACAAGCAAGGTGAGTGAGCTGCATTAAAATGGGAGTGAAAAATAACCCAGAAAATGCTATTTATTGTAAAAATTGCTTGCATGCTTAGAGCTGCTTTGATCATCTTTACCTCAAAGAAAGCAGAGCCAACCAAGTGAAGTTTCAGAAAAGGGCAGTGAAATGATCAGAGACATAATGGGTGAAAGGAGGTCTTTATCCCTAGAAGGAAAGAAACAATCGGAAAAAAATTCTTTGGCCTAATGGAGATCTATTGGGTAATGAATGGTGAGCAGCGGCCACTCAGGTGCTGCCCTCTCTCCCCTGTCCCAAATCACAAGAATGAGAAGGAATTTGAAAGGACTGAAAATAGATAAATGGCCATCACATGTTTAAAGCCTCAACTGGCGAAACTGGCAGCTTCAGGGCATTTTTGAAGCAAACAATAGAATGACTTTCTAAGAAGATCAAAAGTTCTGCACTTGCCCAATAGCAACTCATCATCCAGGGGTGTTTGCTGAAAAACAGAGGGGCAACGGCCTGCACTAGACCCTCTGGAACAGAGAAAGCCTTCCCAGCACTGTCCACAGGGGCAGTCCATTGAAATGGAGGCAGAGAGAAAATACAAAGATTGCATTTCTTTCCCCTTTGGAATTCAGAAAATGCAGTAGGATAGGGCTGAAGAGAAACATATAAACTTTGAATGATGTGAGGCAAATTATCCTACCCTATCCCTACCCCCTTCTTCAAGAAAGAAATGCCCCCTATCCCGTTCTTCAAGAAAGAAAGAATTCCATTTTGTCCTTAGCCACTCAAAGTTGACCCAAAACCAGCTACATCACCCTACAACTCCCACAGAGTTAGTTAAAAACCTTAGCCCCATTACAGATCCTAGAATCAGAATCTGCACTGTAATAAAATGCACAGGTAATCTGCAGGTATATCAAAGTTTGAGGGTTTACTACAATCTCATGGCAATCAGAAAAGTTGGAGAAAATATTGGGTGGGCCCTAACTCCATTTGCTCACTGTGGGACAGCCAGCTGTACTACCTCCATAAGCCTCAGTATCTTCATCCAAAAACTAGGAATTGAATCCTTACAAGTATTAAATTAGATAATGCACTTAAAGCATTTGGAAATGTATCTGACATATAATAAGAATTTTAAAAATGTTAGTGAGCATGAAATTTATAACGATTAATATTTATAATCATCCAACCACCAGGGAATGTGAAGCCATGCTCAAGAGTTAGCTAAAATGTCATAAGAATGGAGAAACTGCACAAGCAGTAAGAAAAAGACATAAGGACATTGACTCCAAACATCCCAACTGTGAGTGAGATGTATAAGAGATGAGCAGGGGACAATTCCTACACTGTTCCAGAGAACACAAATGGCTTTATGCAAAGCCTCACTGTGTATAGACTTGAGAGTCAGGTAGATAGTTACAAGTTAATTAAGAAAGACAATATGTTCGTGTGTGTGTGTGTGTGTGTGTGTGTGTGTGTGTGTGTGTGTGTGCGCGTGCGTGCGCGCACGCACGCTTTCCTTGGTCACTTACCAAACATTTGGTATTGTTTGATTTAATCTTGAGGTTAATTAAGGTCAGTCAGTTGCTTTATTTTCTTCTAAGTAAGTATTTTGCTTTTTAATAAAAAAAAAACTGCATAAAAAATAAACTGGAATACAAAAACACCAGAAAAATACTCCATGGTAATCACCCAGAATATCTCACTCACTTTACCAAAATCCAACCCAAGATTCAAGTTATTCCTGTGATAAACATACTATCCCAACAATCAAGAAGAAATAACTCAGCAACAGTGATTGTAAAATAGAAAAAGCACACATTTTATGAGGCCCAAAATGCCCAAAATAGTGGTAGGGCTGATCACGATAGTAGAAGTGACGTAAGTTGTTTCCATGGATCACTGTAAGTAAAATTCTGGGAGAAGATGCAATTTGAGGGGTGTAGGGCAAGCAGGTGACCTGAGGCCAGTATGTCATTGTACCTGTGCCACAGCCTGAATTGGGCAGCTGAGTATACCATCTATGATGGAGTCATTGCAACCTCTAAGCTCATGCTCAACCCATTTAGACTCTTTGGCGTAGACACTTCAATCCATCCTTATTGTTAGACTAATTAATAGCATGGGTAATAAACAGCCGCCTGTTATTCCCAGACAGGTGTATACCTTTGTCAAAGGTCTTGGCTAAATCATCTTGATTGTCTCTAATAACAATGTTAATGACCCTCTGCATTAGCTTCAGGTTATAAAACATCTCTTCTTGATGTTTATTCAATATTTTCATGAGAATTAGAAACATCTATTACAGACTCTAGGATACTGAAGGGCTCCTGGAACACAGTGCTATAATTCACACCAGAGGCTCAGCCAAAACCACAAGTTCTTGGAACCTGCTCTATCATCTCCCAGTAAGAGAGAAATGCAGTCCTGAGCAATCCCTGAGACTGTCAAAACTATTTCTCCCAAGGAATTTACAGACCCGCAATAGAAAATCATGGATTCCTAAATAAAGTTGTGTGGTTCAGTAACTTTCTGGACAGAATCATTACCATGTGACGTAGGTGAGTTTTGCAGCCAGACTGCCTACTCTGGTACTGAATTATGCTTCTTACCAAGGTGTAGATATGCAGTAGGACAAACAAGAACAATTTAAGTGTTCAGGACTAGGGATTAATCAAAACCTCAAAAACAGCCAAGTGCCTATACAGGAAAGATTGAACAACCAATATAGGCGATTTGTTTTATAAGAGAAGGTGTTCCCTATTACCATGCTGAGTCCTGGGGTTGTGAGAGATCCAGGAAGGTGAGTTAGAAAGACAGCCCCTTGAGAACTTCCTCCCAGAAGAACGAGCACATATCTTTCTGCTCATTCATTCAAAATCTCTTTGAACTTAGGAAGGAACTTAAGTCGTATCTGGACTTTTCAGAAGGCAGAACTTTTAAGTTCTGGTTCTTGTTTTTATTTGATCCAAATTTCTCTTGTGAAATCCACAAATGCCACTATAAATAGCCGACATTTCTACAAAATTTTATGAAATTTTCACATTCTGTAACCTTCAGACTGAAAGGTCACTTGACATCTATCTCTCCCCCAGTCCAGACCTCTCATCCACACCCCACATTGTCTTCACCCAATGAAATCACCTTACATAATCTAACTGAAAATAGAAATCGTAATCTGCTGGACCTCTTCCCTCCCTCTGTCCTCATTCCAGATATCTCAAGTCTGCTCACAGCGACGGACTGCTCTCAGCAGTATCACTACATCCTCTTATTGCTTGAACCTAATTTATCACTTGGAAATGTTTCATTTTCTGAATTACCCTTCCTCTCTATTACCAACACGTATTCACTTATTTATTCATTTAATAAATGTTTGGGGGCATCTATTATATTTCAGGTCTCAGTCAGCACCTTTGAAGGGCCAGACTCTAGGGGAGAGGAAGACCTAGAAGTCGCTTCGCAGAAGTAGCTACCCTTGTCAGCTCACTCTGTGACTGGGTTGATGTCATCTGTTTCTATGGCAGTGGCTGCCAGAGAGTAAGGTAAATTACTCTATGGAAAGATAATGTTACACTGTCTTCTACTAAAAAAAAAATCAAACATATTAAAAGACAAAATCAAAAGAAATAAATACAACAGAAAACAGTCACAGATGATATAGATAAGGGTTTTCAGAAATGGACTTAAAATAGTTATACTAAATCTATGCAAGAAAATGAATGACAAGATAGAGAATTTCACTGGAGAATGCAATCTCTATAAGCATATCGAACATAAAATTTTGAACTGAAAAAAAATCCCTGAAATTATAAACCAAATGAATGGGTTTTTCAGCAGATTGGATCTAACCAGTTTTAGGAGGCCAACATAATTTTTTTACCAGAAGATTATCTAAAAATTACACAAAAAAAGAGAAAAAAAAATACATGCCATCATTCTCAAAAATCAGTTTCAAAACCCCAAAATAAAATAATATAATTCAGCACATTTGTAAACTAAATAAAAGATATTCTATCATTTCATCAGATACAAAACACTTGATAATATTGAATAACAATTTATGATTTAAAATAACACAAAAATCTTACCAAAATAGAAATAATAGGGAGCTTTATTAATCTGATAATAATTATCTCTAAAAACAAACAAATAAAAAAAACCCTATAGCAATAACATTCAACAGAATTTTGAAAACTTTCCATTGAGACCAAGAGAAAGACAAAGATAACCATTATCATCACATTTATTCAACACTATTCTGGTAGTCTTAACCTGTGCAATAAGGCAAGAAAAAGAAAGGCATTATGATTGGAAAAAAAAAAAGGAATAAATCTATCATTACTCATAGATAGCATGATGGTGATCTGAGAAAATTTAATATAATCTATGAAAAGCAACTATTATAATTAATAAGTACATATAGCAAGTCAATGAACATGTGGCTGATTATACAAAAATTAATTACATTTCTATATATAAACAATAAGATTATGAAAATTACAAATAACTGTCATTTACACCATTATATAACATTAAACACTGAGGAATAAATTTAACAAAAGATGTACAACATTTATACACAGAAAACTACAAACCATTATTAAGAGAAATTAGAAAGAAATCTAAATAAATGGAGAAATATACTATGTTTATTGATTGGTGATTTAATGTTTCAATGTTGTGAAGATGCTAATTCTTTTCCAATTTATGCATAGATTTTATGCAACCTGAATCAATATCTCAGCAGTATTTTTTGGTGGAAATTGACCACTTGTCATATTATCAGAATATGAAGGGCTAAAAATAACCAAGACTATCTAGAAAAATAAGAACAAAGTTGGAGGACTTAAATTGCTAGATATCATGACTCACTCGTTATTAGCTATAAAGCAGCATTAAATAAGAAAGTGTAGTACATGCAGTAATGGATAAGGAGCCCCAAAATAAATACACACAAATAGAATCATTCAGTTCATGAAAAAGGAGACACTGTGGTGGACTAAAGAAAGCATAATCTTTACAATAAATGATGTTGGGTGAATTTAATACCAATGTTTGAAAAAGTTAAATTTTACTCTCTACCTTATATCACATATAGAAGTAAATTTCAGGTGGATTTTAGTTCCTAATGTAAAAGAAAAACAAAATAAATCTTCCATAAGATAAAAAGAACACTATCTACATCAACTTGATTTAGACAGATTTCTTTAAAAGGGCATAAACAATGCTAACCTAGAGAAAAATATTAATAAAGTGAACTATGTTAAGATTAATAATTTCTGTTTTCACATTTAAGTAAACATTGAAGCCACAGAATGGGAAAAGATATTTGTGATATGTGTAATTGACAAAGGATTCATATCCAGAATACACAAATAATACTGTTAAATCCAAAAAAAAAAAGGTACAATCTCAATTTAAAGAGTGAGCAAAAGATTTGAATATGCCTTTCACAAAATGAGATCTAAATTTCTAACAAGCATATAGAAAGTGCTTAGTTTTATTAGCAATAAGGGAAATTGACCTAAAAATAATGAAATATCATCAATTCTTACATTGAAAAGATCAATACCAAGTGTTGGTGAAGTGGTGGAGCAACTGGAATTGTAATTTGCAAGTTGTGGAAGTGTAAGTTGTTAAGATCACTTTGGAAAATTGTTCTGCTGTATTTACTAAAAGTGAATATATGACCCAGAAATTCCACACCTAGATAAATGCCCAATAGAAATGTATACATGTAGGTACCAAGAGATGTGTATGATAATTATCATAGCAGCACTATTTATGGCAGACACAAACTTGAAATAACAAAATATCTATTAACACTACAATGCTTAAATAAATTATGATAAGTCTAAGGACTGGAATACTATACAACAATAAGAATAAACAAACTACTGCATATGAAAAACATGAATGAACGCTACAGACATACTATACAGCACAAAAACCAAATACAAAAGAATACACAGTATATAATTCCATTTATGAATAATTCCCAGACAGACAAAGCAAATTGATGGTGTTAAAATTCAGGATAGTGGTTGCCTCTGGAGACCTGGTAAGCTAATCGGAAGGAACACCAGGGGAGTCCTGTGGTGCTGGTGATGTCCTGTTTCTTTGATGCTGGTTTCATGTGCGTTTTGACTTTATGAAAACTAATTAACATGTACACTTTTGGTTTGTGAGCTTTTAGGTCTATATAAAAAATACTTATATATACAAAATAATACATATAACATATATAATACATTGTGTACATAATACACATATAATACTTGGATTACAGATTAACCTGAAATATGAATTTCAAAAAGAAGGGAGTTATTGACAGTGTCCAAAATGTTACAGAATTCAGTAAACCGAAGACAGCAAACGAATATTATATTTTTAAATGGAGGTTATTGTTGATTTGGACAAGAGCAATTTGAGTCTTCTCACACTGGCTGTCTCTCTTCAGCTACTCTAACTTATTGCAGTGATCTTGGAGGCTTTCCTGACTTCAGTATCTCCCCGATTTTAATTCACCAACAATTTTCATGCTACACAACCCTCGACAAAGTCTTATTTGCATCATGTGATTTCCCCAAGAACATCATGCTTATCCGTCCTCAGACTTACCACATCCATCTTTTTCTTAACATTGAGAGCCCTTCATCATCCCATCTCTCTGTGTCTTGAAAACTTACCTTTGACTGCCCGTCATGAGCTTTCTGCCTGTGTCGCTAATTTCTTTACCGAGTTCCATTTCCTGTCATTGCCATTCACGTGTGGTTATTATTATCCCATACTCCTTTAAGACGCCGTGGAAAAGACAAAATGCCTCCCAGTCCTGGATGAGGTCACTGATGTCTTTGACCACTCAAGAAAAGAATCCTATCGCAGAAAGACCTCACAGCAAAAGATTTTATGAGAAAGGAGGCAAAAAGTTATTCTCTTGTTAACTATTCAAATGTAGACAGTTAATTATTCACCAGCTCTGAGCCCAGGGCGCGACAGGATTAACCAGGGGGCAATTTTCTACCCAGAAAGGAGCCTGGTAAGTACTGGCTTTTTGTTTTTTTTTGGAAAGTTGCGGAGAGTACTTCTAGTTTGAAATTTATCAACCCCGTCGTCTCCAAGGATATCATCATCTTCCCCTCGAAACCGCATTTCTGAAACTTTAATATCATTATCAACTTTCTATTCACCCAAGTGCTGAGTTCTCTTTAGCTCAATCTTCTCTGCTTTGACTGATCACTTGCTAAATCCCCAGTGATTCTAACTGAAGTATCTCTCTTGCAACAAACTCCCTCCTTTCCCTCCTTTTCGACATGACTGTCTCTGAGTTGGTTTAGGTGCTTATTGCCTCTTGCTTAAGTTATAACAGTTTATTCTCTCTTCCTTTGCATTCCAGCTTCCAATATACTGGAAAAATCATTCTAGAAAAAGTCCCCCCGGTTCCAGACTGCCTGCAAAATAATACCAGTGATACGGCCTGGCGTCCCAGGTCCCATGTAAACAACCCCAGTCCACCTTTCTAGCTTTACCTCCCACCACGGTGCTTACGCTGACGGTGGTCATTCTACACCCTGTACTTGAGGACCTCCCTTACTCTTGCTCATGCTCACTCATCCCCTGCTGTGCCCTTAATTACCTCCACACTTATCCATTCCCTTTTACATCTATGAAAGTCCTGGCCAACCCTCAGGCTTTATTAAAATGCTACTCTCTACAAAATTCATCTCAGATCTTCAGCCCATGCTCACTTGACCCTCTTTCCCCATTTCCCCATGTCCTCTGATTGTGGCTTTATTTGGGCTTCCATCCTGGTCTGGCTCGAGTCACGGGTACTCGTGTGTCTGCCTCCCACTCTAGGAAGTGCTAGCACTAGTAGAGTGATGGTGTCTCGGCAACCTGCATGCTTCATCTGCATTGTCCTCCATCTGGCAGGGATCAGTCAATTGCTGACTCTTGTGGCAATAGCCATGGCATCATCTTCCCTGGGGTATGGGTTTTACACTGGATTACACCATTTAATTTTCAAAACAGTGCTAAGTAGGATAGTACTATGGTATAAAAAATCAAACCAGTCTAGGTGTTAGATCACCTGAGTTTGGGTTCCAGCTCTGACACTCACTAAGTTTTGTATTTTGGCAAGTCGTTTTTGTTTCTGTTTCTCATATCCTGAACTATACTAAGAAGGAATTGGAGTAGGTCAGCATTTCCAAAAGTATGTTCCAATGAACACCAGTCCAGCAGGATTCCCTCTCTCCACTAGAAAGGATTTTATGATTGAATAAATTGGGGAAATATCAAATAATAGGTCCCCCTCATAGAGATTTGTATTATACCAAGGTTTTTCAAATTGTAGGTCATAAAAAATTTAATAGGCCATGAAATTATTTGTGTGTTTCCATGAATATTTTAAAAATAAATTAGAATAAAAGATACCAGAGGCCTGTCTGTCTCATGTAGGAAGTATAGTGTTGGTTTATGAAACTCTTAAGTTGTGTATGTATGTGTGCATATGCATGTGTGTGTGTATCTTTCTTATTGCAGGTTTTGGCCAAACATACTTTAGAAATACTGCACTGTACACTAGCATATTAAAGGCTCTAAATTATTTTTTGGTAAACAGCCCATTCAACTCTTTTATTCTAGCCTCTTCCAAATTTAAACAATACCTCCACATACACACACACACACACACACACACACACACACACACACCCATTATTTTTTTCTTGACATAACACTTATTGACATGTTGGGAGAAATGATTGTTCCAAGAAACACATATCAGGAAAAAAATGCTAGTTTATGTGCTCTCATTAGTTCCTTTATACCCAAACATGCCATCATCCTGTGACTTGGGGAATGAGCAAGCCAGAAGTAACAGCACTGTCACCTGCTGGAGAATCCTCCCTGCTTACAGAAGAGCTCAGGAAAGTCTGCAATTTTTCCGTTCCCTTCCTACTTTCAAAATACCTTTGTCTTCTTACACACTTACACACCAGACTGCAAGAAGAAAAACACCCTCTGCAGGCTCACTAACCATGGCAAGGCAAACCCCTTTGCTGGACAGGCATGCCAGGGAGTGCGAGTAGCCCGGGGTGCTGGTGGCTGCTGCTGATCACCCTGCCTGGTACCTGAAGCACCCCTGGGAGGCACCGCAGCAAAGCTCTTTGCTTCCCACGTGGTTATTCCTTCCATTACATAAACACAGATGCTGCTGGAGACCATGAGAGGGCTTAAAACACAGCTGCCAGCTGCTCCCAACCTGGCATGTATGAGCAGTTGGATATCCCAGTATTGCCATCTTGAACCCAGACCCGAGACAGCTGAGCAACGAGCAGATGTGATTGAAAAGAAAAGTCACCAGCATAGGGAGTCCAGTTATAAAGAGCTTTGTTCCCCTTGCTGTCCATCTGAGGCCAGGAAACCCCCAGTGCTCAGAAGAAGCGAGTCTCTGCCCCTTAATGCCCTTCTCTCCACAGACCCTCAGGTGAGACTCGCCTTCTGGCAACCCTGCTGTGGAACGACCCTCAGCAGCCTTTGGACACAGCTCGTGTGGCGTACTCTAGAGGCCCTGGGTGACCAGCCTTTCCTCCAAGTCTGTATGCCTCCCTCATGCTGCCACTGTGGCTTTTCCCTGCTTGGCTCTGGGCTGTAACTCCCCACACTCTGTCCTTTTTGGCCCAACATAGTCAGCAAATAGAGTCATAAACTGCTGTAATAGAGTGGCAGAGAACCTTGCGGTAGAACTGCATACAAATGAGGAAGTCACGGGCACAGCCACCGTCACTCAAGCCAGTCTGGCATGTTTTCCTCCCCCGTCCACCCTGCACAGCTGCTCAGAGGAGCCGCCTGTCCATTTCCTCTCAGCTCAGCCCTGGAGAGCCTGGAGCTGCTTCCCGCGCCCTTGACCCCTGGGAAGCTCGGCTAACCGCGCCTGTCACACAGACCACACTTACTCTCGGGTGAAATGGCTCTTCTTTTGTAAATCACTCAAGGCCCAACTCAGTAGCATCACTAAGTGTTCAACGCAGAATTACCCAGAATTAAACTCATGTTCCCCCAGAACACAGCCCGGAATAAGGGGTCACATTAAGTTTCCCCTCCAGAGTCTTTTGTCGCCATACCCGGTGCCCCTCTCTGCTTTCTCACTCTCCTGCCCTTTCTCTCCAAGCAGCTTTGTGGTCTGCACCATTCCATCGAATAGCTCAGGACAGGAGCACACATTTCCAGGTTAATACTCTCCTCAAATCAAGCTTCAGAAAAATGTACTTATTTGGGGTCAGAAAAGAATTAAAGAATTTTAGAATGTTAGTTGGCAGTTGCTTTTAGAGCAATAATCATTTGAATGTATAGCCTGAATAATGCTGCTAAGCATTGCCGTTTGTGTATCCTACAACTATAAAGGAAGGGGACATTGTTCAAAGTATCAAGAAAAAATGAGAAACGTGTCTGTTGTTTCCTACTGAGACAAACAGTTTCCTAAGAAATGGATATTAGTCAGGGTTCTCCAAATAAACAGAACCAGTAGGGTGTGTATGTGTGTGTGGAGAGAGAGAGACTTATCATAAGGAATTGGCTTACCTGTTTGGGGAGGCTGAGAAGTCTCCAGATCTGCAATCTGCAAGCTGGAGACCCAGGAGAGCCGATGTGTAGTTCCAGTACTGAGTCTGAAGACCTAAGAAACAGGACAGCCAGTGGTGTCATTTCCAGTCTGAAAGCCAGCAGGCTCGAGACCCAAGAAGAGCCAATGTTTCAGTCTGAGTCAAAAGGCCAAAATAAATAAATAAATAATGTCCCAGCTCAAGCCTCAGGCAGAAGTCTGTCTCATTCATCCTTTTTGTCCTCTTCAGGTCTTCAATTGATTGTGCCGGTACTATACCAGACTGGTAATTCAATTGAGTACTGGTAGCCAATATGCTCCAAAGCCATTATTATCACATATGATGACCAGCCTGCAGGGACAAATTGAGAACCTAAGGACAAGCCTGTGCAGAAAACAACCAACTCTGACACTTTGCCTGTAGTTATCCATAGCTGCAAGACTCAGCTAACCCCTTTGTGAAACAGCATCGTGCCAGTGTTGTAAATATTTTTATTATTTATATATGTAGCTAAGCTGACTATTTAATAAACCTCTGTGCAATTCAACCATTGTCCTTCCTATATAGGTGTTTCTTAATTAATTCTTTAGCTTCCAAATTCCCATTATATAATCAATTTATTAGTGGTTTATATGGTTTTGGTGTCCAACCAGGATCAACCTTGACTAAATAATCCAGACAATGCCCCCTCCCCCTACAAAATACTATAACTCACTGCTATTAACTTGTGTATCAGTTAGCTTTTGCTACCTAACAAATCACCCCCAAACTGTGGCTTTAGACAGCAGGCATTTCTTATCTTTTCTGAGTGCTGGTGGGTTGGCCGGGCAGTTCTGGACAGTTTGTCTGGGATGGTTTGGTGGATGGTTGCGATCAGCAGGTGGCTCATCTGAAGCTCTGTGCCCTATGATCACTTCCCTTACTTGACGGTTGATGACATCTGCTGGGGCAATAAAGGTGACTTGTTCCTATGTCTCTCATCCACCAGATTAGCCTGGGCTCCGTCTCATGGTGGTCACAGGATTTACCAGAGCAGCAAAACAGGACAAGCCACAAAACAAAAGACATGTTCAAGCCTCTGCTTATGTCACGTTTGCTATTGTCAAATTGGCCAACACAAATTACACGGGCAAACCCAGATTTTGGGAGGGGATCAACCAAGGAAAACTATTGCTGCCTTTTGTAAATAGTATACGACATCTAGGTATCTCCAGCCATTCCTGCTGTTCTACTGGGATAGCTGCCACCACACTGCAACTCAATTATGACAGTCTCAATAATCAATCCATATGAATTTTCAGCAATAGCTTATGTGCACCATCTGCAACTTGCCAAGTCTGATAACGTTGCCACGCCTCCATAACACAAGATGACCACTACAAATATATAAAAATTCCACACACCGTAGTCCTTCACCGATTACCAGGGCTCTTCTCTTTAGTTAAATAAAATTTGACTATATGAAAACTTGTATCTAAAGACTTGCTTTCTGTTTCATGACCTGTGATGACTCAGCAGTATGTGGGTAATGCACACAAGGGAAGAAAAACTTACCATGCGAAATTCCAAACTTACAGAACAGATAAATTAGGAAGTAGAGAGTGATTCATCCCATCACAATAGAATTCTTTGCTCTTACATCAGGATTCTTTAAAAGAGCCAAATCCCCTAGGGCCTCTAAAATAAAACCCATCACCAAACTTACTTTACATGTAAATTCTCAGGACTATACCTACTGCACAGAGCAAGGTGTGACTGTGTTGATTATTCTCTCACTTGCTTCCACTAGGCTTAAGGGTCAGTAAAAGACTGTGTTCTACTTTGCAGAGTGTACAAATCAAAGTAGCAACATTATGTCCAGAAAATATTTATAAATCTCAGACTGTTACATGATTTCAAACATGTGAGCATCCCATCCCATATAGTCTGAAGCTACATACCTTCCCAAAAGGAGAACTGGAGTTCAACCCTTAGCCTTCAGTTGCCAGATGGTGTGGGGGAAGGGCGGGTGTGGGGGAGGGGCAGTGCCAATCCCATAGATCAGGGACAGAGCTGGGGTGAGCTCCCAGCACCTCCCACAGCACTGCCCTGAGACTCCAGCCCCCACAGAGAACCTGCTTCTTTTGCTCTTGCTCTTTCCCAGATCTGCCATGATTAATTTCCCTCACTTGATTGACACAGCCCTTAAAGAGCAGGCGTCTCCATTCCCTTGCTGTGTGTTGGAGCATGGTGAAGCAGGCCGCACAAAATCCATTAAAAGGAAGAAGAGCAGGGCCTCATCCTCCATCACACAGCCTGCACCTCGTCTGTGTTGCCCCCGTTCTATTCCACTGAGGATGTTGTGAGCCAGCAGGTTAGGCAACATCCTATGCAAGGCGTCTATTTAAAACCCTGATAAGTGACAGCCCATGTGACAAACAGTCTTCAGTCTGTCAAGAAAACATCTCCAAGGCATCTGCATTTTCCAGGCTGCTGTTTTCTTTCTTGCAGTCCATCAGGCTGCACTCAGCTATTCAGGCCCCTCCATGGAATGAGAGCTGTTGTGTCTCAGCAAGGGGCTGTCAAATTGTCCCACTTTTCCTGCCTGATGTATACAGGGGTATCCATATTTATATTGATCTAGGCACATGAATGGCATACACATGCTCGTCATCAACTCGGCAGAGATAAGTTTTGCACTCACTAAAACTTTCAACTCATCCACAAAATGCCTGTATTTAGCCTGATGTGACTTGTTTCCCCACTATAAACAGATTACATCAGTGACTGAGTGTGTGTGTACGTGTGTGTGTGTAGTATCTTTCCTATGTTAACTATTTATAAATCCTGTCCATTGTCCAATTTGCCAGTTTCCTAATACAGCTCACCTATAAATTAAGTGATTATAGCTCCTGTTCTCAATATGTCACCTTAGCACTTTCATCCAGCCACACACTCAGATGCAACCCCAGCAGTCCCAACTATGATCAGGATGAGGGGAGAAGGGAGGCCAGCATGCTTTTAATCACGCAGCATTACTGGGGGAGTTGCTACCTAATTCATCCCCAGCCTTTGTCAGTTGCCTTTGAGATACAGCTTGCCTCTTTTGGTCCATGTCACTTTCCCCAGTATCTTCTGCTTATATCCACCACTCCAGTATGTTCTGTGGTAGCTGAGAACTTTCAAGCACAGCCTACTTCAATTCTGTCTGCCCTCTGTCATCTTTCAGTGCCTGGCTTGGTGCTCAGGGCCTCCCAGTTACTCTTTCAGCACCACACTGTGGTGTCCAGATTCTGTGAAGCTGTCCTTAGGCCCATTCAACCCAAGCTACTCCACAGGCCCATTCAACCTGAGCTGTCCTCAGGCCCTTTCAACCTGAGCTACACAACTGTATGTACAGAGTCTGCACCTGGGAATGAAAGTATCAGTTTCTCCTGTTGTTTTCACATTAAACTTAGCTTCTTAGATATTTATCCACCCTCTGCCTACCATTAACTCTGGGGTGATATAGAGCTTTGGGATCCTATTTGCTGGGTTCCATAACTTTGACATTGTCTTCGTATCCACTTTCACATCTCTCTGGAAATTGTTCCAACCAAGAAGGATTAAATCTCCTCTTCTGGTTATGTGGAATCTAACTTTTACACTGTTACACATTTTCTATTTAACTATTGTTGTGTAAAACTTGTTATGCCCTGATCCTTTTCTTTTCTCAAAAAGCCCAGCATTTGCAAATCAAAGGTTTCATTTTCAAAACTATTGTTTCTGCTGTACATTAAATTATATTGGGCTTCTTTGTTTCAGTATTTGCCCACCCTCCCCCCAGGACAGTGCTTACAGGAAACTGTTACCTAAATATTGGTAAAAAAAGGTCATAAGTACATGAAAACTGGATCTTTTGGGGTAAAAGGAAGAAGAAAGAGTTGATATTCAGAAATTGTATCTACTACATTCTGATGAGAAATCCGTACTCATTTTCTTTCAGCACAAATAACCCTTGGTATACATATGGGTGCTTAATTATTTATCATTGCAACAGTAATGATAACAAAAACAGTAATAATAAAGAATTTATTTAGCTCTTTTATAATGAAGAGTGTTTTATATCCATTTTAATTGCATGGACGTCACTGCATTTATGTGCAAGCATGAGTCAAAGTTTCATGTAACATCTCCATGACAGCAGCTAGCTCCTTGGGGACAAGGACAGGGCCTGCCTTGTTCACTGTGTATGTGCCCACTGTATACCCAGCATGATGTCTGGCATACAGGAGGGGCTCTGTGAATTGGTTGAGTGAATGACTGACTCCCACCTCCTTTGTTGACTGCTGAGATGGTGTTCCAAGCACAACAAGATTAAAATATCCAGAATTTTGCCAGCATCAATGTGCTTTCTATAAAAGAGACATGAATGTATGACAATCAGTTTTGGAATCCTGTAATGGCTCTGCTGACAGGATATGTAGGATGGCTTGTCAAACATGAGCCAGGTCTACAGCTCAAAAGCCTCCAACTGTGCTGACAACAATTTAACCTTAATTCCCAACCTGATATGTCCACTTTATTATCTGTGATCTCTGAAGTTCTGAAAATTATTTTTCCACTGTGCCCTCTCATTCAGCTCATGATCTTCTTTGGTTTCTCCAAAACCTTGTTTTCTGGTAAAAGAAAAAAAGAGAGAAAGAAAGAAAAGAAACAGATTCTAAATCCTTCTGGGGAAAATAGAACAAGCCTAAAGCACACTGATCAAGAAACAGAGAACAGGCCAAATGGTGGAATAGACAATCCCAGCATCACTCTCCCACCAACCTCCAACAAGAAATCAATTTACAACTCTTCAGATACAAAAACTGCCATCCTGTAATCACTGGTATCTAGGAGAAGAGGTGGAGAGACCTAAGTCTGTGAAGGCATGGAAAGCTGCAGTGAGTGGCTGAAGGGACCACCTTGGTCAGAACTGGCCCCAGCCGCTCCTGGGCCAGCACTGCACAGCACAGGGGGCAGCTTCCTGGAGATGGCAAAGCTGCAACAGCACCCTTTGCAAGAAGCTACTTGGAGTTTCAGGGGGAAAAGGTGCTGTGACAGCTGGCAAAAAAAGAAATCACTGTGGAGTGAGCCATCGTATTTCCCAAACCAGTAAAACTGCATGCACGCTACCCTGGAGCCTGTATAGGAAGGAGGAGCCACAGATGATGGGAGAAAAGATCCACCCATGGGGTAGTGAGTCTTCCTGGATGAATTATGCTGTGACTTCCCCACGGGAAATGTTTGCAGTGCTGGGGGAGGGCACTGATCCACCAGGGGTGCATCAGGAAGCAGTGTAAGCAGCATATCTGCCTTCTGATTGGCAAAGGTGCAACACAGTGGAGACCAGTACATGCAATAGAAATGCAAGGGCAGTTTGTGAAAAGGACTTAGTCATGGGCTGAAATTCCCACACAGCCCAGTCACATCTGTGGTGAACCCACATGACCCAGAAGTGACTAAAAGGCCAACAATTAAAACTGAGTCTGCACAAAAAGGTTTTTTCCAGTTTAAGATAAAACAGTGAAGGAGAAATTTAGCTCAGGCACAGAGTATAAGTTCTGGTCCCTGCAGGAAGTTTCCCCCAATCCTGAAAGTAATCACAGAAAATTAGCTCCAGGGCAGTACTTAAGTGATGGTGGTTGCTATTAATCCATCACAGAATGGAAAAGAAAAAAGAAAAAAAAAAAGGAAAAGAAAAGAATAACAGACCAGAGATAAAATTCTGATATGGAGCAGTAATGGTCTAAAACCACCAAAGAGCACCTATAAAACCCAGAAGAGGCAGGCATCTCCTCAAATGCACAGGCATCATCAACATAAAGGAAAAAGATCAAGAAAGAACAGAGAATATAACACCATCAAAAGAAACTAACAAAGCACCAGCAATAAATCCAGAAGAACAGCAAATTTATGAAATATCTGACATAAAATTTAGAATATATCTTCCTAAAGATATTCAGAAAGTCACAAGAAAATAAAGATAGAAAATTAAATGATATTTAGAAAACAATCCACAAGCAGAACAAGAAATTTGACAAAGAAATATTACAAATTAAAAAAAATAGAAATTCGGGCCTACCCCATGGCTCACTCAGGAGAGTGCGGCGCTGGGAGCGCAGCAGCGCTCCGGCCGCAGATTTGGATCCTATATAGGGATGGCCTGTGCACTCACTGGCTGAGCACGGTGCAGGCAATCCCCTTATCGGTCACTAAAAAGACAAAAATAGAAGAAATTCTAGAAATAAAGAATACAATTTTCTGAACTGAAAAACTTGATAGCAAGTTTCAACAGCAGATTTGATCAGAGGAAAGAATCAGTAAGCTTGAAGACAGAACATACAAAATTATCCAGTCAGAGGAGTAAAAAGAAAGAAGAATTTAAAAAGTGAAATAGCATTGCAGCAATTATGTGACTCATTCCAATGAAGTAAGCTTTGCATAATCTCAAAAAGAGATGAAAAAGGAAGAGACATAGAAAGCATATATAAGGAAGTAATGTGTGAAATTTTCCTAAGTATGGATAAAGATGACAGCATCCAGGTATAGCAAGCTCAGAGGTCACCAACCAAATTCAATACAAAGAGGAACACTCCAAGGCACATCATAATAAAATTATTCAAAAACAAAAGACAAAGAAGAATATCGAAAGCAGCAAGAGAAAAGAGACACATAATATTCAATGAAGCCCCAATAAGGCTTTCAGTGGATTTCTCAGTAGAAACCCTACAGGCTAGGAGAAAGTGGGATCATATATTCAAAGTACTGAAGGAAAAAGATCATCAACCTAGAATTCTGTGTACAGCAAAACTAACCTTCAAATATGACAGAGAAATAAAGTCTTTCTCTGACAAACAAAAGTTAAGGGAATTCAACAACACTAGACTGCCTTACAAGAAATGCTAGTCGGAGCTCTTCAGGCTGAAAGGAAATGATGGTTAAGTATAATAAGAAAACATTTGAGTGTACAAAACTCACTAGTAAAGTAAATACACAGACATTCTCAAATAATAATAAGGGTGGGGAATAAACTACTTACATTCTTACTATGGAATACAATTCTTTATTTTGACAGCTGGCATAAAAGGGGATCTGAACCCTTAACCTTGGTGTTATAACACCATGTTCTAACCAACTGAGATAACTGGCCAGTCCATCCTTACTATGAAGACTAAAGGACAAACTCAACAAAATTAAAACAAATCCAACAACAGTATAAGAGATAGGCAATATTAAAAGATGTGACTTGAAATAACAAAATGTCAAAAAGAGGTAGAATGATGTCAATGCATAGACTTGGTTTTGGTCTTTTCCTTTTTCCTAGTAATCAAAGTTAAGTTGTTATTAGTTTAAAATAACTCATTATAACTATAGCATGTTTTTTGTAAGCCTGATGGTAACTATAACACAAAAAAATAAAATAGACATACTAAAAATAAATAGGGAGAAATCAAAATGCACTACTACAGAAACAACTCAATCACAAAGGAAGACAGTAAGATCAGAAAAAAAGGTAACAAAATGGCAGTAAAGAATCCCTATATATCAATAATAACTCTAAATGTAAATGGACTAAATTCTTCACCTGAAAGACACAGAGTGGCTGAATGGTTTATAAAACAAGAACCAACAATTTTCTGACTACAAAAAACTCACTTCATCTATAAGGACATAAATTGACTGAAAGTGAAGGGATGAAAAAAAATATTTCATGCAAATGGAAATAAAAGAAGAGCAGCAGTAGCTATACTTATATCAGAAAAAATTGACTTCAAGCCAAGAAAAGTAAGGAAGGTCATTATATAACAAAAAAAGGACTGATTCAGAAAAAGGATATAACAAGTCTAAATATATACACAGAAGACATATAAAGCAAACACAGCTAGACTTAATGGGAGAAATTGACTCTAAAACATTCAATACACCTGTTTCAGCAAAGAACAGATCATTCAGACAGAGAATTAATCAAAAAACATTAAAGTCAATCTTCACTCTAGACCAATTAGACATAATGGACATTATAGAATATTTTATCCAACAGCTGCAGAATACACATTTGTTTTTTCTCAGCAGCAATTGGAACATTCTCTAAATAGACCATATGTTAGGTCCCCAAAAATCTCAAAAAATTTTTAAAAATAATAAAATAAAACCAAATACCTTGTCGAACTACAACAAAATAAAACTAGAAATTGATAACAGAAGCAACAACGGAAACTGTACCAGTAAATGGGAATTAAACAACATGCTCCTTATCAATAAATGGGTCAAATAAGAAATTAAAAAGGAAATTAAAAAGTTCCTGGAGACAAATGAAAATACATAAAGCAGCACACCAGAACCTATGGGGTACAGCAAAAGCAATCATAAGAGGGAAGTTTGTAGCAATAAATGCTTCTCAAAAAAGGACTTCAAATAAAACCTAATGTTACACCTCAAAGAACTAGAAAAAAGCACAAATGAAACCCAAAAGTATTAAAAGGATAAAAATATGAAAGATCAAAGCAGAAATAAATGAATTAGATATTAAAAAAACAATATAAAATATTAATGAAACAGATCTGGTTTTTTGAAAAGATAAACAAAATCAATAAATATTTAATTAAACTGATGAAGAAAAAAGAGAGAAGACTCAAATTAAATCAGAAGTGAACATGGAGACATCACAACTTATACTAAAGAGATATGAAGGATCAGAAGTCTACAACAAACAACTATATGCAAACAAACTGGAAAACAGAAGAAATGGATAAATTCCTGGACACATACAACTTACCATGCTTGAATTGTGAAGAACCAGAAAACCTACACAGACCAGTAATGAGTAATGAGACTGAAGTAATAAGAAAAAGTCTCCCAACAGAGAAAATCTCAGGATCAGACAGCTTCACTGCTGAATTCTACCAAACATTTAAATACCAGTTCTTCTCAGACTCTTCCAAAAAACTGAGGAGGCCAGCATTACTCTCCTATCAAAACTGAAAGAAGACACAAGAAAAAAGAAAACTACAGATCAATCTCCCTAATGAACATACATGAAAAAATCCTCCTTAAAATACTAGCAAGCTGAATCCAACAACACAATAAAATGATCATTCACCATGATCTAGTGAGGTTCATCCCAGGGATGCAAAGATGGTTCAATATACACAAATAAATAAATGTGATACACCACATCAACAGAGTAAAGAAAAAAAATATGAACATTTCAATAGACACGGAAAGAGCATTTGATAAAATCCAACACCCTATCATGCTAAAACACTCCACAAATTAGATATAAAAGGAATGTACCTCAATACAATAAAGGGAAAACCCATAGGTAATGCCATACTGAATGGACAAAAATTGAATGCTTTTCCTCTAAGATCTGGAATAAGACAAGGATGCTCACTTTCCCTAGTCTTATTCAACATAGTACTGGAAGTTCTAGCCTGTGCAATAAGGCAAGAGTAAGCAGTAAAGTGTATCTGAATAAGAAATGAGAAAGTCAGACTACCCCTATTTGCAGATGACATGATCCTATACACAGAAAACACTAAAAATTCCATCAAAGAATTACTAGAACTAATAAATAAATTCAGTAAAATGCCATGATATAAAGTCAACACACAAAAGTCAACAGTCTTTCTACATGCCAATAACAAAATATCTGAAGATGAAATTAAGAAAATAATCCCATTCACAATAGCTACCAAAAAAAAAAAAATGAAATACCTAGGAGTAAATTTATTCAAAGAGGTGAAAGTCCTCCACAATGAAAACTACAAAACACTGGCCAAAAAACTTGATGAAGACACTAGTAAATGGAAAGATATCCCATGCTCATGCATTGGAAGAATTTGTTTTATCAAAATGTCCATGTTATCTAAAACAATCTACAGATTCAGCACAATCCTTATCAAAATACCAACGACATTCTTCACAGAAATGGAAAAACAGTCTTAAAAATTTGTGTGGGACCAAAAAGACCTCATCTAGCCAAAGCAATCTTAAACAAAAAGAACGAAGTTAGAAGTATCACACTTCCTGATTTCACAATATACTATAAATCAAAAGTAACCAAAACAGCATGGTACTGGCATAAAAACAGACAAATTGACCAACAGAACAGAAGAGAGAGCCCAGAAATAAACCCACACATTTATAGCCAACTGATTTTGATCAAAGGTTCCAAAAATATACACTGGGGAAAGGACAGCCTCTTTAATCAATGGTGCTAGGAAAACTGGATATCCACATGCAGAAGATTGAAACTAGACCTCTACCTCTCACCATATATAAAAATCAATTCAAAATGGATTAAAGACCTAAGTTTAAGTCCCAAAACTATGAAACTACTAGAATAAAACATACAGGAAATGCTACACAAAATGGGAAAGGGCAGCACTTGTTTGAAAAAGACTACAAAGGCACAGGCAACTAAAGCAAAAACAGACAAATGACTACATCAAACTAAAAAACTTGTGTATAGCAAAGGAATACAATAACAAAGTGAAGAGACAACCTTCAGAATGGGAGAAAGTTTTTGCAAACTACACATCAGACAAGAGGCTAATATCCAGAATATATAAGGAATTCAAACAACTCAGCAGAAAACCAAATAACCCGATTAGAAATGTGCAAAGGACCTTAACAGATATTTCTCAAAAGAAAATATACAAATGGCCAATAGGCACATGAAAAATGTTCAGCCTTGCCAATCACTAGGGAAATCCAAATTAAAACCACAATGAGGGCCGACCCTGTGGCTCACTCGGGAGAGTGCAGTGCTGGGAGCGCAGCGGCACTGGGAGCTCCAAGGCCACAGGTTCGCATCCTACATAGAGATGGCCGCTGTGCTTACTTGCTGAGCATGGTGTGGGCGACACAAAGCCGAGGGTTATGGTCCCCTTACCGGTCACAAAAAAAATAAAAATAAAAATAAAAATAAACCCACAATGAGATATCATCTCACCCCAGTTAGGATGGCTATTATCAAAAAGACAGAAAATAGCAAATGCTGGTGAGGATGTGGAGAAATGGGAACGCTCCTGCGTTGTTTGTAGGTGTGCACATTGGTACAGCCATTGTGGAAAACGGTATAAAACGGTATGGAAGTTCCTCAGAGAAATAAAAACTGAGCTACATTATGACCCACTGATCCCACTACTGGGTATACACCCAAAGGAAGTGAAGTCAATATATCAAAGAGACACCTGCACTCCCACGTTTTTCACAATGCCATTCAAAATAGCCAAGAGATGGAACCAACCTAAATGCCCATCAGAAGAATGGATAAAAAAGAAAGTGGTATATATGCACAATGGAATACTGCTCAGCTACAAATAAAAATAAAATATAATGAAATAAAATCCTGTCATTTTCAGCAACATGAATAAAACTGGAGAACATCATGTGAAGGGAAGTAAGCCAGGCACAGAAAGACAAACACCACATGATCTCACTCATATGTGGAATCTTAAAAAATGGTGGTTCTCAGAGGAGTAGAGAGTAGACGTCTGATAACCAGAGCTGGAAGGGAAGAGGAAGTTGTGAATTAATGGGTAAAAAGCTGTGCAATGTATTCTAAGTGAATCAATGTACAGTATATGCATATATTGAAAGAACTCACTATACCACACAAATATGTACAAATAAGTGTGAAAAAAAAGAGAGAGAAGGAACAAAACCCATTGTTTCTTGAAAGAGAAATTCAAGACTAAGCATGCTTGTGTTCCCTGACTGCCTTACTCTAAGACCAAGAAGAGAAACCACCACTAATAAAAACTTGCTCTTCACAGACCATGCCTGATGCTCAGCTAAAATATGTCAAGTGGAGTATTTAAATATCAGCTCTTGACAGTATTGCCTCTCGGAGGAAATACAACCAGACCTTGCTTACCAGCTCTCCTGGGGCTGTGATTAGCGTGTGCATGAGTGGACAGGGAAGGCTCTTTTAAGATGTAGGAAAACATTTCAGGAAGGGGTGGGTGGAAGCATCTTCCAGAGCTCAGAGGCAACTGAAGCAAATTGATAAGAAAAGCGGTCCTGAGGTTTGCCCCCCAGGTATGCACATCCATACAGTCCCCCACCCTCTGCTCTTAGAATAACCCCTCACTTGTGAGCAGCTGTGGAGAGCCAACTCGTTACACACTCCGATGGTTAACTCTGCCTTTCACATGCAAAGCAAAGACAAAAGCAGGCAGATCATCCTCCGGAATATTCTTTACCTTATCCTTTCAACATAACTCAAACTTCAATTACTCCTCTTCTTACCGTTTTCGTTTTCCACTTTTAGCCAAATCTACAGATGACATGTTCTATAATTTGTGAAATATTTTTTAAATCAACACAATTTATATTCCTTAGATGCATACATTTAAAAAATATATTTACATCAATAATAATAATAATAATAATAACAATAATAGATGCCCATATCTCAGGGGATTTCTGCGTGCTTTATAAGTGGTAAAGTTTTTCCCAAGTATTTTGTGAAGTGGCCAATACCTCTTGCATTGACTCTATGGATTTGAAACTCACCTCTGCTGTTTCTCAGCTGTTTGATCTCTGGGCCCCAATTTAATCTTGCACAAGAGGGGAATAATAAAACTGTACTTCCTCGAGTTACTATGATGATTAAATGAGTAAGATAAGCAAGATCCTTAAAACACTGCCCAGAAAATAATAGGTGCTTAATATATTAACTAATATTACTGTTATTTATCCCTTTCCATCACTAGTTTATCATCCCTTTTAGAATCCAAAATGTTTCTGAGTTGTTCTGTTGGGCACTGTCAGATCATAGAAAATAAGAGTTGGAAAGATACCTGCCTGGTACCTTCTTGTCTTTACACCTCAGCTTGAATGTCACTTTCTCAGAACAAAGGCTTCCCTGACCATCCTGTGTCCACTGTGCCACCCGTCCCCCTGATTCTTATCAGAGTATTTTGGTTAGTTTCATTTCTAGCACATACAACAGTCCGTATGGTTTCACTCACTTACTTATTTGTTAAATATTTATATATTGTTTTATCTAAATAAATATCCATATATACACATACATGTGTATTGTTTTGGTCCTCTCTGGACTATAAAGTGAGTGCATGGACTCTGTCTGCCTTTTCACGGCTATGTCCCCAGTGCCTCACTCAGTGGTGGCACGTATAATAGCAGCCAATAAACATTTGTTGAATGAATGAATGAATGAATGCTGTTATCTTGCTGACAAGGACACTGGAGCTCAATAGATTAAGTGCTTTTTCCAAGGGTACAAATGTCGGAGGCCGGCTCCGACGAGAACAAAGGTAACCTGAAAGTAGAAGACCGCTGGGAAATAAAGACAGAGAAAAGCGGGGATTGAGGGGGCTAAGAGCAGGGATGCTGCTCACTAGCAAGTTTATTCAGGTTACAATCTTATTTATATCCTACTGGTTACAGTCTACGTGAAGGAATGCAACAAACAAGTTTATTTTTTAAAAACAATACAGGTGGCCTTGGTATTTCTTTGTTCCCTGCTCTCACGTCAATGGCTCATAAACATCTGAGGAACATGACGTTTATAGCAAATACCAGATCTAATCTCAAGGTGTATTTCTAGGCAAGAAGCACGCATACACTGACCTGTGCATGACCCTTAGCAAGGACACCATTATCCCAGATCTCCTTACATGCTTACAGGACATACAAGAAGGACCCTTTTCAAGGCCCTCTTTAGCACCCCGCAAGCTAGTCAGGCCTGCACAGGTCCCCACATACAAACATACTCAAGAAGAGCAGGATGGTGAAGAAAACTAGAGCTAGTGCTACTGCTGCACACCACTTTTGCAGCAGACCGGGACAGCTGTGTGTGATTGCAGACCCCTAGGAGTCCCCTAGGACTCTTTTGGGAGTCTGCAGTGTCAAAATTATTTTCATAATTATACTAAGAATGCCATTTCATTTTTTAACTCTGTTGACATATGCACTGATTATACAAAAGTAATGGTGGGTAAAACTGCTGTCCCCTTAGCACAAATCAAGGCAGTGGCACCCGACCATACTGCATCCGTGGGGTTATTTATTGCCACACACTCACAATAAGGGGGAAAAAAACCAACTCACTTAAGAGGGTCCTTTGATGAAACAATAACAATTATTAATTTTATTAAATCTCACTCCATTTCAGACTTTTTCATATTCTGTGTGACAATCTAATAAAGTGTAGATGCTTCAGAAAGGAAGCATGTTGGTTATTTCAAGGAATAGCACGTGTATGATTGAGTTGTGAGCTGAACTGGGTCTTTTTTTTGAGGGAGGGAACAAAATTTTCGCTTGAAAGAACAAGTTCCAGACAAACTACAGTTATTCAGACTTGGGCATTTGGAAGGCATTTTCTTAAAAATGACAAAGGGGGCATGTCACTTAAAGGAAACAACTGAGAGTATGGGTTGCCAATGATAAAAGTTGAGCTTTATAGTAAAAATCAGAATTTTAAAAATATATGTATCTGCCACGGTGAGTTTGACAGCTTCCCAATGCTCAAAGACTTTTTTAAGGTAATCAGGAACAGCATTAATAAATGCAATGTTTTTGGTATTATGTAATGAAATGTGTCAGCTTTTGGAGGGTCTGAATAATTCAGCAAGCCAGTATTTTTCAAATGTCCAATGCTTGATGTTATGAAATTATGTGTGGATAAAAAACCCACTGAAAGTGTAAGGTAGGCCTGTACATTTTTATATAGCAGAGTGTGAGAAGTTTCCTGATATTGTATCAGATTCCATATTACAATTAACCTTTACGAAACTACTACCACCTGCCAAGTTTTGGTGTTGCATCAAAGAAAACTACCCATAGTTGTCTTAAAAGCCTGTTAGAAAACTTCTTCCTTTCCCTACTACACATCTGTGTGGGGCCAGATTTTTACTTCAACCAAAAGAACTTATTCGAACAGATTGAATGTAAAAACAGATATGAGAATTCAGCTGAATTCTTTTGGCTGACATTAAAGAGATTTGCAAAATGTAAAATAGTGACACTTCTCTTACTCAGTTTTTTTGTTTTGGAAAATATGGTTCTTCTTCATGAACACATTTTTGTTAACAGGTAAAGGGTTTATTTTTTTATATAAATAAATATTCATACTTCTTTGAATTTTTATTTCTAATATGGTGAATATTGATAGCAATAATGTATATTTATAATAGTTATTTGAGGACCTCAGTTATCCTGAAGTATATTTAGGGGTTCTGAGACCAAAACGTTTTAGAATTGCTGAATTAGAGCATACCAGGTGGGGTTCAAACCCTTAAGTGCTTATGTAAGTAGAAAGAGGCCTCCTAGATGGTGAGTTCCAAGAGCATAGAGTTTATGGCATCTGTTACAAATTCTGCAAGGCCATGTCAGTATCATTTTAAAAATCATAAGCTGTATTTGTCAATTTCTGTTGCTTATAACAGAATACCTGAAACTGGGTAATTTTTAAAGAAGTAGAAGTTATTTCTTACAGTTTCAGAGGCTGGGAAGGCCAAAGTCCAGGGAACACAGATGGTGAGAGCTTTCTTATGGGTGGTGACTCCTCACAGAGACACAGGGTGCCAGTGGATCGCTGTGCAAGACAGCCTAACCTCATGGACTCTCCTTTGAGAGCCATCAGAACCACACCCATTGCTCCATGAATGGACTGATCTATTCACAAGAATACAGTCCTCACAATCTAATCACATTTTAAAGGATCCACCTTTCAATTTCCATAATAGGATTTCCCACGCTCTTAACTCTGTTCCGTTGGGGATCAAGTTTCAATGAGTTTTGGGAGACATTCAATCTACAGCATAAGCCAATCATAATATTAAATATTAAAAAAGAATACATACATCTGTATTGATCAGGACATTGGTTTTTAAAAAAAGAAACTTCAGGGCTAAAACTAACAAAGTTCATTTTTCACTCTTGCTACGTATACATTTCAGGTTGTCTGGAGTTCTGTTGCATTTGTCTTTACTCCAGAATATTCAGGATGATGATGGAGCATCTAGCGTGTGGAGCTCTGTCTGGTGCTATGGCGGGAGGGAGGGAACATGGTGAATTGTCGGTTTTAAGAGAACCGCCTCTCAAAGCTCCTGCTGGAAAGGCAGTGTGGCTCTTGCACTTACATTTCTTTGGCAACAGCAAATCTTGTGGCTTTGCCTGACTTCAGAGAGGTCAGAAACTTGCCATCCCACATGACACCATGATCCGGGAAGCAGGAATGTTGGAATAAAGTACTTGTGGAAGGCAGTATATATCAGCAGCTGCAATGACTAGCATGACACTACTCCCCTGTCCTCAACATAAAGCCCCATTTGTAAAATTTACTGACATCTGATTCTTAAGTTACTAATACATAATTTTTCACAGCTAAATGATTTAGTGCATACTGTTTTGTGTTCTTTTCACTTGACATTATTTTACATATCTTCATAGTTTTCATATTTATAATTTAATGTCAATGTTAAATTTTACTTTATTGATATATTATTGTAATCTTAAACATTTCTTAACTGGGGGTATTTAGGCAATAGGTAGCTAGGCTTTCACTCTTATAGATGGCATAGCAATACACATCCATATAAAAAAACATTTTTTTAAAAATTATTTCTTTGGTGCTCCTGAGTCAAGGAGTAGGATGGATTTTTGTGATGACATGTGTTACATATGTCCACCATTTTATAAGCTTTTGTGGAAAAGAATCTGGCCTTATTCATTTCTGTATCCCTAGAACCTAACAAAATATCTAGAATTTGGTAGGCACTCAATACTTGTCCAGGGAATGAATGACTCTCGGCAGATTGCTTTCCAGAATTATTACACCAATTTACAATGCCCCCAGTACAGAACTCTATTGCTCTAACAGACTTTTAAATAGTTTGAGCAGTGGTTTTGTTTTCATTTATGTAGTAGTTAACAGGGTGAAGCATATTTCCGAGATTTTTCTTTTACTATTTGTGTGGAGTTGTTTTTCACTTCTGCTCTACTTAATAAAATAAATCTGGCAATTTGTCTTAAGAATTGTCCCCACACAGTTCGGTTTTCAAAGGTTTGGGGCTATCAAGTGAAGGCTAAATGAGAAAAGAGAATAAATTAGGAATAGGTGGAAGTGGATCCAGGGGGCCTATCTTAAGAAATGAAGCATAGAATTATATTTATATCATCACCATCATCAGCATCATCAACAGACAACATTTACTGAGCACATTGGATAAATATTATCTCTAGTCCTCACAACATTATTGAAAGGTAGATACAATACCACCTCCATGTTCGGGTTGAGCATATTGAGGATCGATAAAGTTCCAATTGCTGGAGACCACACAGGCAGCAAGAAGGAGGGTGGCTTTCGAGTCTGTGCTCGTCTGCATGTGGAGCCTGAGCTTTCTCTCGCTGCTTCGTGCTGCCTTGCCACCGCTCACAAGAGGACACAGCCACAACATGAAGCAAGGCGTGGGAGGGGAGTTTTCTTGGGTCTGTGGGGCTGACAAGGTCACACTGCTCTGTGGACTAGGTGCCCGCAGACAGAGGCTCTCAAGTCAATGCTGCTGGGATACAAAGAGGGACATGTGCCCGGACGCAGGATCCCAGCAGCATCTGGGGTACGTAGCACAAGATCTAGTCCTCAAAGGCAGGGAGTGCAGCAGAGGAGCAGATTGTCGGAACCCTGGTCAAGAAGGGGCCATCTCAGAGCAGGAGGACAAGCCAGAAAGCCAGGTAGCAGCCCGGTCCAGGGCTTGGCACAAAGCGCTCAGAGCAGGGTGGGAACGGAGGAGGGCTGCAGCCTGGTGGGTGCTTCGGGCACACACTGGGCCGTAGACTTATGACAAGTGCCAGACATCTCCTTCCACTGATGAGAATTGGATGCAAAGTCAATCAAAAGAACCCCTTTCTTAGCTCTCCAGCAGGCATCCCCTGGTCACATAGAGCTATTTACATTTAAATCAATTAAATGGAATAAAGTTAAAACATTGGTTAGTCAGTCACACTAGCTACATTTCCAGGGCTCGGTAGCAGCTGCTGTACTGAACATCACAGATGTGGAACATGCCTGTGGTCACAGAAAGTTCCACTGGACAGCGCAGCTTCTCCAGGCGGACCAGCACGGACGCGCAGCATCAGCATCTGCTGCACCTGGGAGCCTGGGAGGAGTGCAGAGTCTCAGGCCTTGCCCCTCACCTATTGCATTGGAATCTTCAGGTGACAATACCCCCTGGTGGTGTGTCAGCACATTCAGATGTAGCAGCACATGTGTCTTCTCAGTGGGTTCAGAAAAAAAATCAGTGAATCTGCTCTGCCTGCCAAAGATCTGTGCTACCTGAGTGGAGGGGGGCTGAGGAAAACAGAGGCTAACCTTTAATTTGTCATCTTTACTGCAAACGTTTCCTCCAGTTTATTGCTCTTCCTTTTATTTTAGTTTTGTTCATTTTTTATGAACATATTTTTTAGACCCTATTAATATTTAAAAGATTGTGATGGTGGGAGCCTGCCGTGGCTCTTCCTTGGGAACGAATCTCATCCCTTGGTCCCCCGCCCCACTCCTGCTTTGGCTGTGTAGCCAACACCTCTGCAGCATCCCTCCATGGAGGCTGTGATCTCACCTGCTCAGAGAGATGCAGTTTTAGCAGCATCACAGACGAGCCAAGTGGAAAGGCTCTGTGCCCTTCTTCTGCAGAGCAACTCTACCGGAGGCATTTATACATGCCCTGGCAGTGATAGCAGCCCCTCTTGCAAGGCCTCATAAATATTTAACAACAAGCACTTTGTAAAGAACAGTGTTATTAAGGGTGTTGCTGCCAGCAGCTTCAAATGTGCTATGTATCAGCAGTTCCAATGCTCTGTGGACATGACCCTTTTGCAGTAGCCCTAGGCAAGTCAGCTCCTTATCTTTTATAGGGAGTTGGGAAAGAATGTAGAGGAATTTGCAAATATTTCTGCCCCTCAGAGGAAAAAATCTGGATCCTCTCATAATAGATAATGGCTTTCCAACAAATCATGTATCTAAGAGAGAAAAAGCAGTGACCAGAAGGAAAAAAATACACACACATACACAGCACCCCCCCCCCCCGAAGAGTACCCTGTCTGGCCAATTTTCAGTGAAACTTCTTTTATTCTGCTGCTAGCAGATGAATCTCTTATCATCGTGGAAGCCAGTCCCAGGCCACTTATTTCAGCACTTCAGGCTTTAATGATACTGGTTCAGTTTTCTTTACCCTGTGGATTGGATACACCACATTGCAATTCAAATCACCCCAAACACCACAGTGAGCATGAGGTGATCACATCTCTTCCTAAGTGTAAATGGCTCTCCACAGGGGACTCATTTTGGAGCACAGGGGCTGGGGCAGCATGACCGATCATCACTGAAGGTAAATGCTTGGAAGATTAAGCTCCCCAATCCATGAAGCAAACTCCGGTTAGGTTAGGAAAATACACTCCACTGGTCATCTTTAAAACAACCAATACATTACAAGGGATTGTAAAATGAAAGACTGGGTGCGTCTGTGTGTATGCATGTGTAGCATGCTCATCACATTTCCCCCCAAATGCTTTCACTTCTTTTATCTCATGACAACCCTTGGGAAGGAGTCTGAAAAGGTCAAGGTGACCCGTAGACACCACTAAAAGAGCATTTACGTGTTTGCTACCATAAAACACTTCCTCCCAAGGTCTGCCGGGAAAGAAATTAACTTCTGAGCCTTTACATAAGTTGTATTTCCATAGGAATAAACATTTCCATGGAACTCACCTTTCACATGCAGAAGCAGGGGCTGTATACATGAGTGGAAGCCCCTTGTGTAAAGTAGGGACCCATCTGCCTTTTTGCAAGTGGTTTTGCATTTTAGCCAGTAAATCGCCCAGAGCATGACCAGTCACCATGTGTTTGCTGAGAACAGGTAAGAAAACTTTCAGAGAACACCAGTGTGTTAACCGGACTGCGCACTAATGTAGCCTCACAAACCTATCATACGTATTCATAAGCAAGCACTCTGCTACGTATCAGCTTTGTTCCAGGTTATTATCAAAGAGAGTTCATTTTTAATTTACTTGGGACCTGGAATAAACTTTCCCATAGAAACAATGTTAAAAATAGTGCTCTGGCCTAGTCCACAAATGTTCTTCTAACACTAAATGCAGTTCCAGTATCATAGAGTTGCAAAAAAGTTTTGCAGAAAACAATAACAGCGCCATACCCGTACTTAAACCAAACAGTAGAACAATAAAATGAATCCTCTCTCAATTTTTTTTTTACATGAAAGTTCGTTCTTGGAGAAAGTGAGATTAATTGAGAAGGATGAGGAGGTAAATGGAGTCTGTGCGGTGCTCTTGAAGGAGGCTGTGGGTTACCTGAAGGGCTGTTGAGGTTGACGGCTCAGGCTCCTTAATACGTTCTCATTTCACTTCAAAACGTGTGGCTTCTCTTTCGCTTCATACAGGTATAGACCCAGCACTACTTATCCTTATCCCTCATAATTAAAGTCAGTTTTCATTTTCCCTCAACAGTTGAGAAAAGGGAGTGAGAGGAATGGGGCAGGGCAGGCGAGACGAGAGGAAGGAGACAGGAGGGAGAGAAAGGGGAGAAATGCTCTCGAAGCAACGAAGCAAGAGTCAAGAAAGAAAAGGACAAGTTGAGAGTTTAAAGAAAACCTGGATTTGAGAGTGAAAGATGGCTTGCCTTGGAGGTATCAAATGCATCAGTCACTAGGAGGGGAGAGAGGGTACAAGAGGGAGGGAGAGGCCTGCTCCCGTGCACAAGTGCTGGCATGACACTTCCACGGCAGGTCATTAGAGGATGCTGGCTTGGTTGCTGACTGGAGTGGATGAGACAGGACAGGCCGGGGTGAACGGGGGAGGCAAGGATGATGGTCAATTGCCCCTTCTCACACTGGGGCCTGACATGCCCGGTGATGACTTCAGGACCTGGAAGATAACTCTCGTGCTGCTGGAGGTGAGTGGCCTCCTTCCAGGTCATCACCTCCTTTGTTTCCCACATGACCTGACCATCCCCAAGTCTTTCAGTCTTCCACAAGCGTCCTTTCTTCTGTTAGGCGTCCGGCATAGGCAGCTTAGTCCTCGGCTCCCTCTCCTGCCGTCTTCCTTCTACTGTGCCCATTCCCCAAAGAACCGCTCGCATCGATGGCTACATTTAACAGGCTTTTACCAAAGATTTAGAGAAGAGATGGAAATTTCAGGCTCTAAGAGAAACAGTGTCAAGTCCAATGCCAGGATGCCATTGTTCCAAAAAGGTTGTCAGTTCTTCCCGCAGTGCAAGGACCCTCCTCTGGCTCTGTTTTCAGGTACTAGGACCCTGGCTGGGTCCCACCCTCTCTCCCCAAAGCAACCTACTGTTGTCTTACACCCAAGTTCCTGGGGTCACTAAGCTCCTTTCCCTCCCAGGTAATTTCTGGTAACTTTCCGAACAGGACAAGGGCTCCTAATCTTTCCTATCACACCCATGTGAGGTACAGCAGGTGAGTGTTCTAAGCTTCTCCTGCTTCATCTACTCACTGGAAGAAAAAAGACAATAGCCATGGGAGAGAACTGTCAGAGCTGCAAGCAGGATGGAGAACCAGCCTGTCCAGGGTCCACTGCTCTGTGGGCCTGAACTATTAGTGGGAAATCCCATAGGCTGGTGGAAACGGAGAGAGGTAAGGAAGGTTGGGAGGTGGAGGGATGGGATGGGAAGACTATGAAAGAATGAGCTTTTGAGAGAAGGAAATCTGGAGGCTCCCAAGAGTCACTGAGTGCTCAGGAATCACGGGCTCTGCTCTGAGAACCTTGGCAGAAACTCTAGAGATGCAAACCTGGAATTCCACGCTGGACTGCACTGCTTTAAATGTGACACAGCTCTTGGGTCAGGGCTTCTGCTTTATTATGCAGAAGGATTTAATTATCTTTTGTCTCAATTCTCCACTGCAGACTAGGCTTCAGAGCCGGACCCAAAGGCCTATTAATTGGCTTTCCTAAACAAAAGAGCCATCTTCCCTGAGCTAGAACCTGTACTCCCTTATAATGCACAGGTGGATGAAGTCATTTATTTTTTTAAATAGCAATCTTTTCCCCTCAGCTTACACTTATTATATGTATTCCTTTACAATCCACAAATAACTACATAATCACCACCTGGCAAACCACCCCACCCCCCAAAACCAAATTCTCATTATTTGGGTAGTAGCTATTTAATAGTAAAAATATTTTCATCACCACCAAAAGAAGTAAAAATAGGAAAATATTGCCACCTGGAACTCTGGATCAAAGCCAAATGACAATTATCCTCCCTTTACTGGCTGCAAGAACTGGGGAGAGAAAGAACAAGCAGGAAGAAGAAACACTTGGCCCCAGTGTGCTGGACTCACAGGGTGAGCCTGAGCCAGGCTGGCGGGTACTAGGCGGTGACTGCACCTGAGTGGCTGTGAGCACAGAGGGTCTCAGAAGCTCTTGGTATCTTTATAGACCCTCCCTGGCCTTATCCTCTCCAGTCTGACCTCGTGAGCCATGTGTGTCCTTTATTTTCCTGACCCAACTCCCCTGCATGCGTGGGTTAACATGGCTGTTGTTATAGACTGAATGCTTGTGTCTCCCCCAAATTCACATGCTGATATCCTAACCCCTAATGAGATGGTATTAGGCATTAATTAGGTCATGAGAGCAAAGCCCTCATGAATTGGATTAGGGGTTATAAAACCCTTATAAAAGAGGCCACAGAGAACTCTCTCATCCCCTTTTCACCATGTGAGGACACAGCGAGAAGACAGCTGTCTATCAACCAGGAAGGGGCCTACGCCAGACACCCAATCTGCTGGCCCCTTGATCTTGAACTTCTAACCTCCAGAGCTGCCAGTGGCTTACAAACCACCCAGTCTGTGGTACTTTGTTACAACAGCTTGAAATGACTGAGAGCTGCCTCCTGTCTTCTTCCCTTACTCCACAGTTGGGCCTGGCAGGGGTGAGTGTGGGAAATAATTTGGGGGTGGGGACTTTTACCTTGAACTTCCCAGACCCTCCGAGGCCTGTTAAGGTAAGTGAGCAGAGGCCACCAAGTCTCTTTTTTGGAATATCTACTTTAAGATTTCATTTGTAAACACAGAAAAGAGTGGTCTGTTATTTTACTAGTAAATCCTAAATATAATAGGATTATTCTGAAATAAAGTTTACATAAATTTTATTAAAAAACAAAAATACATTTATTATAAAGCAAGACATAATTAAATAATACAAATGTAATTGACTATTTAATTTGAAATTGGTCAATTTCACTTGGCTTACAATAATACAAAGAGTTACAACCCAAAAAACAAAAAATCTGTTACATTTTCTTTATAATTCATGTAGTTTTAAATATGAAGTGACAAGAAATAAAATTTAAGTTTTAATGGAAGTGCCAAGATGCAGTAGGTAAGAAATGCCAAAGTAAGTGGTCAGAGAATGTAGATTATGAAAGAAAATTAATGAAAACTTTACACAGCTGTAACACTTTCCCTGCTTTCAAGACATAAAGGGTCAAATGAGGATTTGATGAGTTTTTATATAGAAAGTGTTGTCACCCTGCTTGCAGACCCAACTCCTTGGGGTGGAGGAGGAAGATACTCTCTCTTTTCCCAGGAGAGCTGGTGAGGCTGGGTTTCTGGAGGTCAGTGTAAAGGAGAGGAGTCCACAGCTTGCCTCACAGGCATAGGATAAATCAGAAGGTGGCCGCCCTGATCGGCCCAAAGCTCCGGCTTGCCTGGGCTGCAGTTCTCCCTAGGGCCAGACAGGGATCATGCCAGATGAGGGGTGGACTGGAGCTGGTCTGAACCTCACCCAAGTGGGCTCCTGCCAGAGGGTGAGAGGAACACAGTGGTGAGGGGCCATGACAATTCCCACCACGTGGGACTTCTCACGCCATCCTATTGATATGAGCATGCACTTTCTCCTTAGCTGAGGGGGCCCAAGCCCCTACAGGGAGGGACAACCCAGGTCCTGTGTCCATTCCTCCCTCCCCGGTCCCACTGCCCATCCCTGTCAAAGTTGTCAGGATGGCGTAGGGTTGATTTGATATTAAATCAAGTTCGGAATTGTGATAAAAGTCTTAGACCACATATTCAAACTTCCAAACTCAGATTGCATCTGTGACTTAAACAGAAGATCTATTTACAAACTGATCTGACACTCAGCCAGCAAGTCTCAGTACCGTCATGTGGATGGCTTACTGCTGGTGTCCATTCTGACTGGCCAGTGTGTATGTCTGCTCAATAGGCAGCAAAACAAAAAGCCATGGGCCTGCCAGGACTTTTACCCAAATGCAGATAGAGATTACAATAGAATAGAAAAAATAAAACTTTTTAAACATTGAATAAAGCAAACATTGAATAAAACCTTTAAGTTTTAAACTAATTTCATGTGGCTGCTTCCTTAAAATCATTTCAAACTAGTTCACTTGCTCTTTAATACATACTATCATCCTCATCATCGGGATTCCAAGGAAACAATCCAACCAAGCATATGCTGGAATCAGGTAGGAACAAAAGACCACCAACAGACTGGACCAATTCAGGAGCTGATAATCATTTAAGGAAGAGTTTTTCAACCTACCAATTATGATACATTAATTAGTTATAAAATAAATCTAATGCGCTATGACCCAGTGATTGTTTTTTTAAACTGAATTTGAATAGATGGAATGAAATAGAAAAGAAAGAATAGAATATAAAATGTCAGAGTATATGCTACATAGTAAGGTTAAATATTGTTTAATGATGTTTTTGTTTAAGTGTATGTGTGTGTATTTGTGCATGTGTGCTGGCTGAGGACAAAATGTATTTCGTACTGTGTCTCACAGTCAAAAAAAAGGGTGAAAGACTCTGACATACAGCATGTACGAAATCCATGGGAAAACACTGAGTCAGATGAGAAATTACATGCAAGAAGAAGGAGAGAAGGAAGAAAAAGAAAGATAAATCAAAAAGCAAGCAAGTTAGTGAGGACAATCGGGGAAACTTATACCTCCGTCCCTCTTTAAAAGCAGCCTCAACCTACTCAGCATCTGGGGAACGTGTAACTACAAAAAGCCACTTTAAAATGAGGGGAATTCCAAGTTGCAAGTAATGCACAATCCACTTTGCAGTGTTGTCACACATGAGATATAATTCGGTACTAACAAAATACCTGTGTGTGTATATATACATATCTCCTGTGTGACTGTGTATATATATATATATATATTTGTATATACTTATATATATATATTTGTGTGTGTGTGTATATACATATATATATATATATATATAAAATGCACTGATAATTAACCTTATAAACTTTTTTTTTTTTGAACAACCATCTTGTGCTGGTCAAGGAAAAGTGGCATGTTTTACTGGAGTTTGCAGGAATATTTCACTCCAGGTATCATCTTCCCAGGGTTTGTATTGACCAGAGAAGACTGTCACACAGGACGGACTGCACTCAGGGCCGCCACCTTGTGCTGACTTTAGACAGCACCTTTCCCTGTGTTTGCTACATGAATGGCGTCTCCTGGAGCTGTGAAACGCAGTAGCCTGCCAGCACTGCTCGCCCTCTGGGGCATCTGCTGTCACGCCCCCTGCTGGCCAGGACCACATCAGAGCTAGTTGTAGTCCTGCCCTCTGAACTAGAGGTCTGTGCACCGAGTCCCTGGAATCTGATCTCGACCTCTACAGCGTCCCTGCCTGGTCTTCATCTGTTCTCACCATGGCCTTCCAGGTAGTGTGCATAGCCTCGTATTGATACTACCCCTAATTCATCTGGCGGACTCAATTTCAGGAAAAACTTTTTAAAAAAATACTGTGCTGCCCACAAGTCCTCAGTCACCCTGTCTGCCCCTCAACTGCACTCTTGCAGGGCGGCTGAAGCCTGCAGAGCGTCGACAGCGAAGCCCTTCCTGACCCACCCAGCTCTCACGGATCCTCCTCTGCCCTGAATTGCCTCAGCACTTGGATCCTGCAGCACCTAACTTAACTCCCATCAAATGCTCTCTCTGCTGCTCGCTGTGGTCTCCTGTACTGCCTTTACTCTTGGCCCCTTAGTCAGACTGTGAACTTCCAAATTTTGGGATCCTTTGTGGCAACCTGCACTCTGCAGTGCCGAGAGTACTGGCCACACTCAGAGTTGAGTCACAACGAGTCAGTTCTTCAAACATTGTTGTCTTTATGTCTGAAAAGTGACTTCAGGACCAGTGGATTCCTTTTGGAGAACTCGTGAATGAATGATGCTTGCACATGGTTCTGGAGACATATACACATGTGTGTGTGTGTGTGTGTGTGTGTGTGTGTGTGTGTGTGTGTGTGTGTGTGTGTGTGTGTGTAAAGTGCTTTACACACATTGTTTTCTTCCTCACACCGACCACAACCCTATTTGGTAGGTATTTTTAACCACAATTTATTGAAGAAGAAATGGAAGAGCAAAGAGGCTAATTTCTCCAAAGCTATAGCTATAGCAAATGGCAGAGCCTGGATTCTAAGTCTGCACTCTCCTCACAAAAATACTGTCTCTGGTGCGGATTAGTTTTGTTTTGAATTTCAAATATTTCAGGTAGATGGAAAAATGCATCTCCTCTGCCAAGGAGTTGTTCCAATTCCCCGGAAGGCCTGAGGACAATTTTTCCCAGGAGGACTATGAGCTAGTTCTCCAGGAGCTGGAAGGGCTTTTGACTGTGTTCCATGAACTCACACTGGGCACTGTTCATTCATAAGAAAATTACGTGCAACAATCAAGGTGAGATGGAGGCAACAGAAAAAGAGATGTATCAAGTGAGTCATAAAATCTCTGGTAAAATAACAGGAAATTCAGATTCTAAAGGATTGGAGTGAACAAATGAAGAAAAACAAGCAAGGTGAAGTCAGTGAAGAACCACGTGGAACAGGTTAGAATGTGTGTGCAGCTTTCTGTAGTCTTGATGTCCTTTTAGATGGGCTGCAGCCTCATTGCTACAGGAAAGATAGAAAAGAAGGCTCATGGGGCCAGAAGGCTCATGGGGCCAGAAGTCTCAGGACTCCTAAACCCAGGTGAAATTATACTAATACTGAGTAAAACTTTTATCGAACACTTATTATGCTCAATTGAGCACCGTGTTAAACTTTTAACATATAAATTATCTAAGCTAATAAAAACCTGGTGAGGTTGGTTGTTTCAGCAAATATTCATTGATCTTCTAGCCATTGGGGTACAGCAAGGAGCAAAAGAGACAAAACACTCCTTCCTCTTGCAGCTTACATCACTGAGGGAATGCATTATTGAAAATATTATTCCCTTACAATAGATAATCACACCAATGCTTACAGCGAGTAAGTAATTTGTCCAAATCACACAGCTACTCAATGGCAGGAGGCTGAGGTTTGAATCCAAATCTGTCTGACTCCAAAGCCCCAATCGAACTCCACCCTGTACTGCCTCCAGCTTTACTCAGAGCACTCTGTCAGGTGCACCGGCTGTGAAATCCCACTCTTAATTATCTCACTTGCTGGAGCATTATACACATGGTCTTTATTATCTGTTCTGGCTCTTGATCATATTGTCATTTACTATTTTCTAAAAGGTTCATGGATGTAAGACTCACTTGCCCACCTAAATTGAAAATCCCTAGAAGGTTGGACAAGATAATATATTGTGTAGTGTTTCCCAGGGCTTGGTGTATTTCATACAAGTGCTAAGCTCTTGTTAATCTGCCAGGGCATATTGCTCAGCACCATGGGGAATTTAAAAGTATTGAATAAAATATTGCCCCTGCTACAACTTAGTGAACACATCATTAAAATTCAACATTGACGGAACTGTAGTTTCAGCAAACCCCATTTGTGAGAATTTGGGAAGAACTGGATAAGGTTTCCAAAGACTAGAAAAAGACAAATGCAATGTATGTTTTTAAAACATCAGAAAGATAGTGACTTGGAAAGTTAGAGATTAGTAACAAAATCTAATTTTCCTGTGAGAAAGACTCTCAGGACAAAGCAAGAGAGAATCAATTGGGAGAAGGAACCTAGGGTGTAGGTAACGTCAACGTGGCTTTAAAAGGAACACATATGTCTGACCCATCCAGGTTACTTCTATTCCAAAGAAGAAGATGAACCTTGCAGAGATGGTGAAGCAATAAACATACTGTAGCTGGACTGTAGTAAGTTTGTTGATTCTGCCCCATGACAAACTCACAAATAAGCTAAGAAAGAAGGTGAGTGCACTCACATGACTGTGATAAACAGTCAGTCTGAGAAGCCAAAAAAGAGGTCATGGTTAGGAATTGGTCATGAGTCCTAAAGTATGTACAATTTCCACTGATGATGTGGGTGATAGGGGCAAGCATGGGCTTATGATGTCATCATAGCATCAAGAGAGAAGTGTGCGCAGATCCCTGCTGAACAGGCCTGGAATTCTCTACAGCTCAGAGATTATTAAGAAAGTGGTAGAACATGGGAACAGTTGTATTTTAATAGGGAAGGCATGCAGGGAAAACAACTTCTGACTTTACTCCTGAGAGCCAAGCATGGAAGAAGCCTTTTCTTGAAGCCAGAGGCCCAGGTGTGATAGGATTACCTGGCTTTGGGTGGTGAGTTGGTCCACGGGGACCTCGGTTTTCTCATCTGTGCAATGGGGTAACAGCTAGCCTTCTGTACAAACAGCATCACGTGTGGATTAGCTCATTAATGATCATTTAGGGCCTTAAAAATGCACAGGGTGGCATAAATGCTGAGTATTATTATGCTTCATGTAAAGGGCAAAGATCTTGAATTGAAAAGAAAATGGGAGGGAAAATTACAGGAGACAGGACGAGAGTGCACAGGAGAGAAGCTATTAGCCAGTTTGGGGCGTGCAACTGCCAGGGCTCGAGCATCACAAAGCATCTGTGGTGATTGCTTCTCACCTCTGCTCCCCTCGTCCTGGGGAGGGAGACAGCAGTCTGCTGTCTTTAAGTGAAGAATAAGGGAGAGCAATGAAGTGAGTGTCTGCCCTTGACAAGGTCGAGGAAATCTCTCAAAGGCCAGACAGTTTGGGATGTTCTGAATGAAGAAACTACTTAATCTACCTGGGGATTGTAGCTATTACATAAACCAACATAAACAAGCCTCCCAAATCCAGCTACTGAGGATTCTCTGGCCACACAGCAGGCAGCTCCAAACTGACAAGTTTCCTCAGCTGCCCTTGAAACTCCATTTGCTGACACTCAGTTCACCCCAGATTAGTGCAGATGCCTGTTCAACACTCAAAGCTGCCCTTTTGGGCTGCCCTCAAGAGTCCCTCCTGGGTATAAGGAAGGCCATAACAATGCCTGGATGTCCTAGTACCGTGGGGTGATATCAATTAAATAGAAGGCATTGATTTCCATTAGAGGCGGGGAGGGGCACTGTGGCTAAGTCTTCTATTGGTGGTGGTCAGCCGAGCCCAGAAGAGGCGAAGAGATGGGGTGGGAGTTGTTTCAGAAACCAATGCCATAAGCAAAAGGAAACAATATTTGCCCATTTTTTTTCCCTCCCTAGTTTCACCACCTGCTATCTGGAACGTCCCTCTAATAAATTAAAAGAGCCTTGTCAAGAGGCTGATTCTATTATTAACTAGATGTGTGTCTCTCCTGGGCTTCCAGGCAGATTAAGAAGGCTGTCATCTCCTCCACAGGGTCCCAGGGCTACTTAGCTGAGCTCAGCAGCCTCCACAAGGGAAGTACAGGAAGACGATGCCCTTAATCTGGCCCAGAGGCCCAGTGGTAACTATGTGATCACACTGGAGTCCTGTTGGTGCTTGCAGTCCCTCCCGGGCCACTCAGGGGCATGGGTGCTAGATGTGAGTGTGGGCAGGGGGTGAGCACAGGGACATGATTCAGGTCTTAAATATCCCATCTGAAGACCCATTGGAATTTTTACCTGATTGCATAGAGACTTGAGAACCAGAGAATTGACTTTCTGTCCTTGGAAGCTAATCATCACAGGCTAGTGCAATAAAAATTAGCACATGCTCAGGCCACAGCAGAAATCAGGACAGACAAAAATGAGACAGGCAGGATTCCAGACTACTTCCTAGAAACCTGGCCATTTTTTGAAACTTGACCATTTCTAGGACAGTTTCATGGGTTATTTCTGGGTGCTTTTGTTTAGAAATAAATGTGTACCTTTCGTGTGATGTTGGCAGGAACAGAAAGAGAAAGGAGCAGTCGAGATGACAGGGCAAAAATGAGTGGTAAAACATTACTCATGTTAGGTCAGTGGCACTTGGGAAGCCCAATCACTTTTTAGCACCAATAGACAGCTGAAGGAGCAGAAAATAACAAATACAGAAAGAAAAGAACATTAATACTTAAATTTTGTGGAACATCCCCGCTAAACTGGGAGCACCTCCAAAGTAGAGACCACTTTAAAAATTTTTCTGAAGCCTCTAGCACAGTGCCTAACACGGAGTAGTTCTTCAACAGACGTCTGTGAATGAGCTAATGATTAAAGAGTAGATTATAAAATGCTCAGAAATTGAGCATAGTCACCTAACAATTGCTAAGAAAGAGAACCGTGTCCTAATTTTCCAAGTGCAATTTAAACAAACCCATTGTTAACAAAATGTAATCCATATTAGGCCCTTGAAGCGTCTCCTTTAGAAGTACCTTCCACAGCCACTCCCGGTTGGTGGGAGCACAATATGGAGCCGACAGTGGCTGTTTCTCCTCCTTACTCATGTCAACGGCTCGGGAAATCAAAGATCAGTGCAGCTGCTTAGGCAGTCCTAAGTATAATTCATGTTGGTTTAGGATTTAGGCTTATAGGATTAGACTGAGGATCATAAACCTTGCCCATTATAAAATCCTAAAATCATTATTAATTTTAAAATGAGTATAAAACCTTGGGCAAAACTAATAACAAATGTATGCCAACTCTAAGACCAGGACGAAGTCTAAATCCTGTCTAATTTAAAGAGCTCAGGCTAGAGCGGATTATTAAGCGAGCCTGGTGGTGCTGCCTTCCTGGAGAGAACAAGTGGTGGGGGGACAGGCTCACGGTCTCTGCCCAAAGGCAGCGACTGACAAGGGTCAGCCTGGTCGTTCTCTAGGCTGCAGCTTGACCAGAGAAGGACTGGGAGGAACTAGAATCAACACTCCTAGGCTGAGGAATGTCCAAGACAAAAACAGAGCTGGGCCCAAATACAGCTCCCGGGGCGGTGAGGGCTCTGTGACCCTCCTTAGCAATGAGTCTTACAGCTGCTTGTGCCTTCACAGCATGAAAGACAAGGAATGCGAAAAACATGCCCTGGCATCCCAAGGACGGGACTTAGGATCACATACAAACACTTGCTTCTGATAAGCTGTGAGGTGAATTTGCCCATGCAAACAAAACCCACCGCTGGCACTCCGAGCACGATGCAGACATAAAGGGGTGGAGAGGCCTGTCTCAGCCAGGGGTATGTGATTCACAAAGTTCAAAGTAATGACAATACTCCAATTGACAATATCATGTTTTTACTTTTTAAATTATTTTATCCTAGTTTTCCAGCCCATAAGGAATGCACCTTGGTGTCAAAGGAACCCCTTTGTCTCTGTAAGCTATTTTGAAACAAAATATCAGTAAATTGCTTCCCAAACTACCACACAACTAGATCATGCTGAGAAAATGGGCTTTGCAAGAATGCAGTAAATTATTTCTGTCACAGAAGAAAATAAAACTAGTAGAAATCATTACGGATGAGTCATTATGAGAAGGGGCCAAAAAATTAACCTTCATCCGTTTTCTTTGTCTTTGTGCATGCTGGGGGTGAGGGGGTGGATGTGTTTATCTGAATACTTGGGACTGGAGCTTGGACGGATTTCAGAGATAAGCAAGGCCAGCCCCTTGGCTGACACGGGTGTGGGGGAGAAATAGCAGGAGCCGCACATCAGAAGATGGTGTTGCTGAGAAGATGCTGGGCACGACTGAAGGGCAAGTGGCTCTGTGATTAGAGGAGGAAAGAGAAGAAAACTTTTACTTTAAAACATGTATTCAGATTTATGAAGTAGTGCTAGGCACAGGACTAAATGTTTTATACACGATACCTCTTCTAATGCTATTTCTCCCAGAGGTCCTACTGGGTAGGTGCTGTCTTACCCCCATTTTACAGATGAAGACATTGAGATTTAGAAACGCTGATGACTTGTCCAGGGCCCCACAGCAATGAAGTGACTGTGCTGGGATTTATGTCAAGAGGGTCTGATTTCAAGCCCATGCTTTGAAGTGTGGCGCTATGCCACCCTGGCTGGGGAACACACTGGGCGCCGGTCAGCATGACGGCTGAAGAACATGGGTGTGAGCCAAGGTGCACACCTGAAAGAGTCAGAGTGAATCATTCTCATCCCCCAAATCTTCAGAATTGCCTGGTGGCTCCTCACCCAGTAAGCTTCCCTCTGAACCCTCTAGTCATGGGCGACCCGGCATGGGGACCTGGTGGAGTTCCCTCGGGCTCTCTGAATTCATTTAGCTTAGCTCCAACCTCTCCTCCCTGTCTGCCAAAACGAGATCCATTTACAGTCACCAGTAATGATTCCTTCTGCCCCCTCTGTGCAAACAATGGTAGAGGAAAATATTCCATGACGGTGTTAAACATCCCCTGATGTGTGATCATTGATTTCACATCTGGAATCAGAGATAGGACAGCATCGTGGGACAATGGACATGACAGCGTGCTGTCTGATTTGATGAGCACAGCTATAAGGTGCTGGTTCTCTGTGCAAGTGCTAATCGTCTCGTAGAACTGGCCAAAGGTCATGCTCCCATGAAGCAGTGCCCTAGGTGGACAAGATAGGACACAGAGGGCCACCTTCACTCCCTGTCAGGAACTATTTTGTGTCTTACCCAATGGCAAGTCAGGTCAGTTTACAAGTGACACAAATTTGAGGGCTCTGTGCTGCTGTGTGGATCTGCAGCATGAAGCCACCTCTGCAGTCAGCCAGGCTCAGGAGACACCCTGAGGCAGGTGCAGGTGAAGGCAAGCTGCCCGGGGAGAGCTGGGGAGGAGAGCAGAGCAGGAAAGCATCAAGAGTTGAGGTGAGGACTGCACAGGGAAGACTGTGTTCCTGCTTATGACAGCACCGCCCTGGAAGCCAACGCGTACGTCTGTCTAAAAGCCAAAGGCAACAAGAAACACAGGTGTGTATGTTGCTCATAAAATGGACTAAGAATTTCCACAGATATGATCTCACTTTGAATGTTCTCATCAACCTCACAAGGTTGGTTTTCTTGTCAACATATAGTGAAAAATAGATTATCGGTTCTCAACTTGGGTTGCATAGTTACCTGAGAAGCTTTTAAAGAGAAACCAATACTGAGGACACCTTTTCCTCACTCCCAAGCCAGGTTCCTATTTGGCTGGGCTGAGACGGAATTCAGATGCCAATATGTTTTAAAAGTTCTCCCAAGTGATTCTGACACAGAACCAGGTTGAGTGCCACTGAATTAGACGAATGTTTGTGAATAAACTGATTGAAGAGAAATGTATTAGAAATGAAGAGGTGCATAAAATTCAAATAAATTAATTTAGGAGATAGAAGCGGAAAGACTAAAAACACAATAATCCTTACCTCTGGCCTGTTCTGATGGGTAACGGCTCGGGGACATGGATGAAATCATAAGGCTGGAGCAAGGTAATCATAGCCTATATTCTAATTAGCAGGATGCTCCTCAGGTGACATGCCAGGCCCCTAGAGTCACGCTTCCAATCCATGGGATTTAGAAAAGAAAGGAGAAAGGAGTCCTTTCAGATGGAGGCTGTATGGGACCAAAGTCAAAACATGAGCACAGAGGAGACCTGAGGAAAAGACCGTTCTCCATCCTTGCTTTATACTCCTCAGATTGACTTAAAACAATTTTTAGAAATGTCCTCAGCTCCTACGGGACTCATTTAGCAGCACAGCGCCTCCTCTAATGAACGATGAACTGTGCAGGTAACCTCATCTCTAGGCAAGGAAAGTACTCTTTGCAGTCCCTGGGTTTCCACAGGAACCTGCGACAACTCTATCATGATTTGACACATTAGCAATACAATAATAATGACGACAGCAGCCATAGCAAACATTGATGGAGCCCCTGCTCTGCTCCATGACTGTGCAGCGTGCTGCAGAGGCCTCTCCTCTGCCCTTTCTCCTGTACACCACCTTAGCAGGTGGGGGCTGCGAGCTTCCAGTTTCACACAAGGAACATGGGTCTCAGAGAGGATATATGTGGCGCCCAGTGTCAGCGGGCTGGCAGGCATCGGAGCCGGGTGGGATCTAGGTACACCTGGCTCAAAGTCCTGCTGCTTACAGGTGCAAGTGCTCAGCAGAAATAGCTGCAGGTTTGCTCCTTGCTGCTTGGAGGAAGAAATAGTTAATCATTGTTACCCTTTCCTTATCACTTCTTTAAACCATGCAATATGCTAAACCATTTAAATATATTCTCTCATTTAATGCTCAGAAAACCCTGAGAGGCTGCTCTTTTATCCTCAATTTACCCATGAGTCATTAGAGGCTCAGTGAGGGTGTGAGTGAGCCCAGGACGTGAGGAGCATGGGTGCCCCACGGGCATCCACAGACAGGTTTGGCTCTGGCCCCTGCGGTCTTCACCCGAGTCCAGCCCCGCGCACACGAGGGAGGTCACGTGTTGTCTCTGCTACTGATGGGACTCTCCTCGGCATCACTTTACCCATCAGGGAGGAAGTGGCTTCTGTCTACCAGCTGGGAAAGGAAACATGGTCTTGCTCTGTCCAAAGTCAGAGTAATCTTAGGTCCTGGAGGAAAGAAGAAGCCCCTCCTTCTGGTGTTTCTGCCTGTCAAGGTCATCCTAGGACCACAGTTCTATCTGCATCAGCACAGGGCTCAAAGTGTGCCTAAGACGCAGATAACAGGCTGCATCAGAGTGCAGTGGGGAAGAGCAGGCCTTTGACAGTCTCGTAGGCTGGGGTTCAAGTCCTGGCTGTATGTGGATTGAACAAGTCTTGTGGACTCTGAGCCTCAGTTTCCTCACCTGTTAGCCAGTGATTAAAACAGCAACTTCTCAGAATTGTCAAAAGGATTATAGGAAATAATTGTTCACAAATACATGCAATGCATAGCCTAGTACCTGATTGCTTGATTAATGGCAGCTATTATTACTCTTAATGGCTAGGGGCACTGGGGCTGAGCCAGTTTTCTGGCTGTCTCCAGGCAAGACAGGAAATGGCATGCTCTTCCACACTAATCCTGTATTTTTACCCATATTTCCAGGTGTGGAAAAATCCCCATTACAGCTTTCCCATCCATAATCAATTCCAACCCCAAGAGGGACCCAATTGCACTTGGACTTGAAAGGATGCTGAAGCACAAAAGTAGGTGTGGAGATAATCTAAGATGAATGACCCTCCAGTGCTTGATGGAGCCCTTGGTCTGGCAGCCCCACTGCACATGCCCACACCTGTGGTCCAGGCAAATCGGCCTGCAGGAGGCCAGTGTTCCTAGTATGCACCTAGTATTCCTGTGGATGCAGAGATCTACCACTCCCTTCATTTAGCACATACCACTCCCACATGCATGCACACACATGCACAAACACACAGACATGTGCACACACCATGCACCACACAGCAGTCAATATCCACTGCAGAGACAGTGTGTTCATCAGGCGCTGGAGCTCCCCTGGGGCTGGGAAGGGGTGTTCTCATAGGCATTTGCAGCCCCTTCAGTGGCTACAGAAATCTGTTTTCCCCTCAGTCTTCTCTCTGCCAGTCACCTTCTGTCAGGGAGTGATTATGCTCCTTTCTGTCAAGAACACTGAGTGATTGTGGCAAGAAAATTGCCTTCAGCGATAGGGATTTAAGAAATGCTTTTCCTGAAAATAGTGCTCAAATTAATTAACTTGAAGGAAAAGGATTTTTTTTTTGGGGGGGGGTCTGGATTTAATTTATTTTTTACCCAAAGAGTTTTTTGTCGTGTGATAAATGGTGAGAAGAGTGCTACCTGTTGGCTGTGGACCTGCAGCCGGGGAGGCCTTGCCAAGTCCAGTCTCACAAGATGCTCCCCATAAAGCCAAGGGACTGGCTTGGTATTCAGGAGAGATTGATGCTGCTCACATAGTGAAGCAGGGTGTGTTTGAAGGAGGTAGTGGGTGTTGATGAAGAAAAATCCATGATAGGAGTGTAAGACAATTGTCATAGTGGAAAGTGCATGGGGGTAGGAACACTCCAACCTGCATGCTGGTGTTATCTCTGACACCAACAGAATAAATTCGCCTCATTTCTCTATAATGGGGTATAATTCAGGCAGGATCTGCCAGTCATGCTGGCGGTCACAAGGGTCATATGAGGCCTACCTAGGCTACACCTTGTGTTCATCTCTGTGATCCCTTCACAGCACCTGGCAGAAGGGTGTTTTAGGCCACAGGGCAGAGAGCAGAAAGTAAAGGCTTTGCTGCCAAGCAGGTCTGAAATCAAGGCCAGTGCCACTGTCCCAAGCTGTGTAATCTTGGGTCAATAACCTAACCTCTCTGAGCTTTTGTGTCCTCATTGTAAAATGGGGATAAAAAATAAACATAGCATCATTATGAAAAACAATGAATCAATTAAAAGACCCATCCCATAATTGATCGATAAATATCAGTTCCTTCCTCCACGCTAGTACTATGCAATACATCAATAGGCACCCAAAAAATATATGTGTGTGCTATATATTTGAATGGACACAAACGATTAAATATATACATGCATTTATTACTAGTGGATGTTCTTTTTTCTCATGCACACTTTGATTCCTGTCAAGCCATAGTGAAAAATACCACATAAAACAACTCCCACTTTTCGTGGAAGTTCCAGCTTCAGGCACTCCAAACCAACGCTGTGATCCACATGTGGCTGTTCTGATAGCTGCCTTTTCTAGGTCTTGTCCTCCGTGTACACTCAAGAAATGCAAAGACATTTCTTCTCCACCTCGACCAGCATTTCTTAACTGGGAGTTCATGGATGGGCTTTTTGGGGTCCATGATCTTCTGAAACATACAAAAAAGATTTGCATTAAGTTCATGTGAGTGTTCTGGGGATTAAGTGCATGGCTTTCATCAGGGCAGGGATGGAGTGAGATGTGATCCTCTACAAAAAGAAATGAAGACAAACTGGCTTATCCCAAAAAGAATACTGATGCAAGACCAATTAAAAGAATATAAAATTCCAAAGTGGATTATTACATAAAGTATCTTTGGATATATTCTTTTCACGTAATTTTAAAAAGCTAATTTGAAGAAACCCAATCAGACATCACTCTCCTTTAGACAGAGGCCTGCACCATGAACCTATATTCACATCTCTCTCTCTCTCTCTCTCTCTCTCTCTCTCTCACACACACACACACACACACATACACACACACACACACACGCACACACACACACACACACACACACACACACACACACACACGGTGCCCAGTGCCACAGAGAAGCAGAGCAGGGATGCACTGGTGTCTCTGCAGCCTCCTGCCCTCAGAAGCGTGTGGGTCTTTCCAAGTGTCTCACCAGCATAGCTTTAGGCTGGCTGGGTGTTCAGAGTTTGCAGGTGAAACAAAGGAAAGGAAAATGTCTTGCCCTGAGACACGCAGCAAGGATGGTCCACTAACCTGGAAGAAGCAGGTCACACCATCAGGAGGACTGCTGAGCAGCTGTAAAGCAACAGAATGCAACTTCCCAGTGGGAGCTGTGCAGAATATCGGGGCTGACCCCCTCAGGGATGCAGGTCTGGGATCCCGGCTGCAGTGGGAAGCAGTATGAGAGGCATACAAACACCGTTTGCAATCAAAGGCAAGAGGAAGATGCAAAGTCTTTCCCACTTCCAAACAACTTTAGAAGAAAGGCTGTGCTGTGAAATGTGCTTAACATCATTTCCATATCGACTGCACCATTGGGTCGCACATAGCCCTGGACCTTCATTCAGCTACTACAGCTACCACTACAACTATTGACTATGATTACTAATATATTTACTATTTTACTTTCCTGGTTTGTTTTTGTGTCTATACAGTAGTCAAACACCCTGTACAGGAGGCTTAGGGAGAGGAATGCAGAAGTGGGTACCCAAGCATACCGTGACATGGATAAATTAACTCAGTTTCTAAACTCCAGTGACTTCACTAAGACCACCGGCCTGCGTGTTAGAGATGATGATCCCAGAATGTTCTGCTTGTCTCCTAACTCATCCTCATGTCCAGCTCAACAGGCCCATAGGGCCAAGAGAAATCCACTCACCACCTCCACTGGATTCCCTTGGCTTGTGACATTACAGATGGACTGTGCTAGTCATTGATATTTTCTTAATAAAACTTACTATGGGAGGGATCTGATGAGATGCAGAATTGGTAGGAGATGAATGAATGAAAAAAGAGAAGAGGAAAAAAGAACAGAGGAGGAGAGGGGTGGGGAGGGGAAGACAAAAGCCGATTCTCTAGAGAATAAACCCTGTTGCCTTGAAAGCATTCTGCATCAGCAAATCCTGGAATGGAGTGAGGATTGAAGGGCCAGCCCAGAGGAACAAAAGTGGGGAATAAAGAAGGTGACAAGTGGGAAAAAAGAGTGAAGAGAAATAAGGACTGGCAAGAGCAAAGGAAACGTGCAGAGCGAAGGCTCCAGAGAAGCAAGGGCTTTTCCTAACTTTGAGAACAGTCCTTTCACTACACTTCATTAATCATTACACAGGGACATAAATGCTTAAACGTACAGAAATACAGTCATACGCAACAAAAATGAGAACACATAAATTTAACATAGGATTGTCATCCTAGCACTGTCTGAGGACACAGGACGACACCATCTCCATTTCAACTTCTCCAGCCACGAACAAGTTTCTAGTAATGAAGCTCTCTTTTAGCTCCGGCTAAAATCAATGAGTGAAATGTAGAGGGAAGGAGAAAAAATGCTCCAGAGAGAGAGGGGAGGGAAGACAGAACAGCAAGCAGCACAGCAACAGGAACAACTTCGTTCTCACGTGCCGGGGCCCTGCAGGCCGGGAAGCCCTCTGACACACCCAGCTCCAGGCTCTCCTGCAACTCCAGCCAATCTCATGTTCTCTGGATCCATCCACCAAGAGACTGTGACAGTTGACTGATTCAAAATGCTACAACATGAAAGAACAAAACTGTAAATAGGGTCCACCAGGCCCTGTTTCTGAAATCTCGGATCTCTATGAAAGCAGGGCCTGGGATGGATAGGTAGAGGCAGAGAATACGCTCATGAATGATAAAATCTCTCCCCTCTGTCAACTATAAAAACCATCTGGATTTCCCCATCTTCCTGCCCCAAGCCTTCTGCTGCCAGTATCTAGACATTTTGATCACTTGGTGTGACTTGACAGTGATTCAGACCTGGGCTGGGTAATCAGGGAAGGGGTGGAGACTGAAGAATCATCACGTGACAGCCTCCAGCTGACCTTGTTCTCCGACTTCCCCTTCTCAGCACCGCACTCTACCAAGTGAGCCACAGGCCGGCCCCCGCGACTTCCCCTTCTGATGGTCTGTCCTGGGTCTGATAACTGAGGTTTTGGGGGCTGGAGAGGGGTGCATCTTGCAATCGGTCTTCATGATGCTTTGGTCTCTGCAGTGCTGGTGTTCTCTCTGCATCGTTGCTGGATGCAAAATTCCCCAAGACCCGAGCCTCGCCTTGTGTCCCAGCTCCCTGCCAGGGCCCTGCTCACACCACACACGTCACTGGTGCTGCCCCAGACTGACTGACCAAATGAACTTCTAGTACCTCTTTTCATCTCTGCGGTCATCTGTTTCCTCCCCTGCCTGCTCTGGTACATACGAGCTCCATGCTACTGGACTTGTGTGATGAGCAGCCCTCTCCTTTATGTAGCCCCACTCCAAATACCACTTCTAAAGAGGTTTTTCATGTATCTGAGCCCCACACCTCTTCTACTGGCCAGCACAGATATCCTTCCCATCTGCCTGCTATTGGGTCTAGCACAGAGACACTGCAGAGAAGCTGGTGAATGGTTTCTGCTTCTCTAAACTCCCCAGGATTCCATAATTGCTCTTTGGAAGCTGTAACATTGTTACAGAAACAGATCCCAGTGAACACCAGGCAGAGAGACTTTTCCCTTGTCAGGAATCCTGCCCCAGCCAGTTTCCAGGCTCACCAGCGTGGCTCTCTGTGCCCTCTGATCCTGTGGGGCCCAGTAGTGGAGAACACGTTCCTGCACCAGGGAAATCCGCATCCTCCCTTGCAGCTCCCAATTTCCTGTCTTCTGCTTTTATTTCCCAGGACTGTGAGAGAGCATCCAAAATATGATTTTATCAGTGCCCCGAATTCAGACCCAGTGTGTTACCTGACACATTCAGGTTTCCTTTGTGCCATTCCCTAGGAGTTCTATTATTGTAACCACATCTGTTATCCTTGATAACCCCCAAACTGACAGGAATACACTGTGTCTTACCCCAAGAAGCTCAGAGGACCCCACTTGCAGCCTAATGCTACCCACGGCATGTGGAGGAGCACAAGAGACGCTTTCCCTGACAAATGCCTGGCTGCTCCCTGCTTGTCAGGCAGTAGGTAGATGCTCATGGGCCTTGTAATTGGGCCACAGTGACCTGAGAGGGGTCAAGATTAATATCTGAGAGGGTACAGTCACCTCTTACTAACCACACATGCATGTCCGCTGTCCCCTGAAGGGGCTGGGGGCTCCTGAGCTACCCGCTGACTGTCCACAATTGCAGTGCTGAGTGGTAGAGTTCAATTCGTAAACCTAATTCCCAAAGATTCTAAAGCCACAATCTAAGTTCATCAGCAGAGTACAGTCATCAATTAACGGTGTCTGTACTTGAGAGAGAGGAGCAGGGCTTCATCAGCAGCCCTTAGTGCCAGCAAGTGAGGCACTAGTGTCTATGATCTGAGATCACTCCATATGCTGGAGAATGTGGCAGCTTAAATGACCTGCCAGGATCTGGTCAACTGATTGCAAAATAGCCTCAATCCTTTCCCTTTCCTCACCCACTATCCTTTCAAGTGGAGTCCACTTCTTCACCCCTGGAATCTGGTCTGGCCTTGCAGTGAGAAGGACAGTGGCCAGTTCTGAAGGCTTGCCGCCCTCCACATGCTCTACTGGAGTGCTGTGTCTGTCACAAGAACAAGGCCACACATGTCTGCTGAAGACCAAGAGACCACATGGAGCAAGGCCAGTTCATCCCACCTGTGGCATCTGAGACCAGCCATTCCCCAGCTGAGCCAGCCAGTGGCTGCAGACACAGGTGAGCCCTGCAGAAGAGCTGCCAGTGAGCTCAATGGAAATGCATTGTTTGGTGCCACTGGGCTTTGTGTTTTTGTTTGCTTGTCTTACACAGCATTATGATAACAGTAGATAATGGATAAAAAATTAGCAATAGATTACATCCTGAGGAATCCAGCCATAACTGCTGATGATGAACGTAAGATTTTTTTTTTAACACTCTTGGCATTGCTGATTCAGTCCAAGTCTAGTGCTTCTCTATCTGTGGTGAAGGACCAGCTACTTTTTTACATGATACTTTATATATTTTTACATTTTATTTGAAATAATGTCAGATTTACAAGAAGTTGAAGAAGATGGAATAGTACAGAGGATACAGGAGGTGCTCACTTTCCTGTGCTCGGGTTTCAGGACACGCCTCTGGGTTTCCAGCCACTCCCTGAGGTCTCAGGCCCCCTCCTCTGAGCTCTCCCCTGGGGGAAAGTTACTGTTGCCAGTTAGACCTGTTTTCAGCACCAACCTGGGAAAATGAGACCACAGGGCTGGCTATTCAAATCCAGTGGCTGGGCATGCTCGATAGAGAGCACAGAATACTCTTGAATACGCCTGGTGCATGGAACTGGGAACCACCCCCTTAACTGAATGTTCATCACATAAACTATAAAAGTCAAATCCCAGCTGAAGGCGGGTCGCAGCTCACTGTCCTGGAGGCCACCTGTACTTCGCAGGCTGAGGCTGAGGTGTGTATATTTCACTTTGTATCGAACTTGCTTTCAGCAAGCGGCTGCTCATTCTCTGGAGCCAGCCTGCACTTTGTACTGAACGTTAAGGTGTTTTTCTTCCTTTTGTGTTAGACTTGATGTCTGTACTGAGCTTACTTCTGTGTTAGACTTGGTGTGGGCCCTGCTCAGTGTCTGGAGCATGCCGCACTCTCTGTGCAACCTGCATTTCTTATCTGTCACAATACACTACTTCTCACCATCTACTGTGACTCTGCCCTTGAATTCTTTCCTGGGGCAGAGTCACGAACCTGGACAGAGGACTGGGTGTGTTGAGGCCAACTACCGGGCCCCCTGGACCCTACCTCTGACATCAAGACCATGTGGTGTTTGTCCTTCTGGGCCTGATTCCCTTCACTGCACATCAAGAACCCCCTTCATACCCAATCAGTAAGAGGAGGAAGATGGACAAAAAGAATTGACGAGATGAGAAAATACTAATAGGACAAGAACATGTCACCCTTCTGATCTGTGTGAGAGGAGACCCTCAGGGAGTTCGTTTGTTTATGTAATGGTGACATCCGTGAGGATGGCATCACCAAGTCCAGTATTCACCAGCTGGGAGCCCTGATAGGTCTCTGCAGATGTCAGCAAGGGTACAGGTGGGGTCACTTGGGGTCATGAACAGGGTCTTAGAGCAGAAACCAGGGACGACAGGTGTGCACACACACACGTGCACACAAGCACACATGTGCACACGCACATGTGCAAGGTCTCAGTCTGCTCCTGGGTCAGCGCCCCCGCCCCCACCAGCCAGATGAGCTGCCGACTCTGACTCCACCACGCTTCCCTCCCTGTCCTTTTCCTTGGCCAGTGGTCAGCAGCATCCATGGTGAACTGCCCCCACATAGGCTCAGGATGCGAGGGTGGCAGATGCCAGGAGCAGGAATAGAGAGGAAGAGGAGGAGGAAAAGAGGGAAGGAAGTTCCTCCAGAGCCCAATCAGCCCAGAAATAGAGGTGACTGTGGATCATCCCAGGGACGCTTTACACAGATTGTTGTTCCCTGTCCTATACTCACCTGGCACCGTAATCCTTTACTTCCCCACCAGTCCTCCCTGGGCCCTTGCCAGGCAAAGGTTGAATCACAGTAAATCACTTGATGGCCTTGACCCTGGTGTCAGCTGAGAGTGGGAGGCTGTGGGCCTGTGGCCTCTAATGAGGTATGTGGGAACCTGGGCTCTGGGTGGCCATCGTCCTGCTGAGGACCTTGCCAGGGGGAGGCCGGGAGAAGCTGGTCTGTGGCCTGGGCTGCAAGACCCTGACCTTTCTCCTGCCCCAGAGAGTGTCCTGTGCTTCCTACAGAGTTCTGGGAGCCACAGAAACAGGCACGTTGTAACTGACAACAATTTATTTTGTCGGTTCCTACAAAATGGGAGAGTTGGGCTCAAGTCCTCAGTGAGCCTTCAGTGGGCAAGACAGGGCCTGGTAGTGGGGTTACTGTGGGGGTGAAGGACTGGGCCTGTTCTGTGGCCCTAGGGTTTGGCCACAGCTTATGGACAAGTGGCACGGACCCAGCACTCCTGTTGAAAGCTGACGTTGGGGAACCATGGGGCCCCAAAGTCCACATCACTGGGGAGGTTTGGCAGCGAGCTCCACTGCAGGAGTTTCCATATTACTGGTGGCCTGTCCTGGACTGGGGCCCTAGGGGTGGCCACAGCTGATGGACAAGTGGCACGGACCCAGCACTCCTGTTGAAAGCTGACGTTGGGGAACCATGGGGCCCCAAAGTCCACATCGCTGGGGAGGTTTGGCAGCGAGCTCCACTGCAGGAGTTTCCATATTACTGCTGGCCTGTCCTGGACAGGGGACAGGCCAGCCACACCCTGATTTCCCCGGGCACCCAGTGAGAGATTCGCAGCCCTGGGCTCTGAACAGGCTCCCTCATGCCTCTGGGCCTTGGCCGGTGGGTTAGAGATGGCCAGTCCGACATCTCTGGGGTGAGTCTCCATGCTTCGGGAGGCCAGCCGAGGCCCGGGTCCTGAGGACACCAGATCCAGGCCCAGGATCTTCCTCGGAAATTCATCTCTTCTCGCTGAAAGAAAAGCAGACACGGTCAGCGTCCACATGGAGCCTATCCGGCCCTTCCAGGAGAGGTCCCATTGACCCGGCTCCCTGCAGTGCTCCTGGTTGCTGTGTGGCCTCCCTGGCCTGACACTGAGGACATTCCTGCAGGCTGATGACCCCAAAGCAAAGGGTGTGCTCAGCCCGAGGCTTGGGAACTGGCAGGGCACCTCTAGCTGCTCCTGGGACATCCACATGGTGTTTGGTTCAGGCTGGCTCAGGCTTTCGGCATCAGGCCCTCACCCCATAGGAGCTGGGCCTGGGCATCAGTTTTGACTCAGAACTCCTGAGACACCCTGTCACCTAACCCCCTTGCATGGGGGCCTCTCCCCATACTGGCTGAGATGCCACCAGGTACTTGGCCCCTCTGCTCTCTAGGGCCATCTGCTCCTTGCCAGGACTGGACCATTCCCACACTCAGCAGAACTCTAGGTACTGCCTCAGGCCTGAGGGTCCCATGTGTGCCCTCGCCCTGAGTCCTTTTGAGCTTTGCTACACGATTCTTTTCAGTGTCTGGCTCAGGGCTTGTTGTCCTGACGAGGTTGTGTGGGAGTTCAGGGAGGGAGGGGTGCCCTGCTGCTCTCTGGGGGGCAGTTGCTGCTCTCAGGTGGGGTCTTCTGCTTGAACACATAGGTCTGAAGGCTGCTGTGGCCACCAGGGGGTCTTGGAGAACAAGAAGTAGAGGGTGTGGGGGAGGAGCTGGTGGCAGATGGAGACATCCCCCTCCTCCCCTCTGAGGCTTCTGAGGACAGCACCTGCCCTGAGGCCCTGCTGGCCTTGCTTTCAGAAGCTTCTTAGAGCAGAGGAGGGGAAGAGGAGGCAGGAAGCCCTGAGGGCAGGGCTGGTGGTTCCCAGGACTCCTGATTATTTACTGCCCCCGATGGCGAGTCACCAGGGCACCTACTGCTGCACTCACCTAAGGGGGCCAGGCCACACTTGGCTCCACGCACTTCTTCCATAGACACCTGAAGTTGCCTCAGCACCTCATCATCCTGGAGGACCCAGTCCCTGGACAGTTTTTCCGTGAAAAATCGCAGGATGCCAGCCTGGTGCAGGTTCTGGAGGAGTTCTAAACATGGGGGTGGGAGTCAGGGTAGAATAGGTCACCCCCCGGGTGATTCAGTGCCCAGACCTTGCTCGCTTTCAGGGCACCTCCTCCTGGGTGGCTGCGGGGTCCTGCCTCGGCCATACCTGGGTTCCAGGTGCACATGGGAGGCCAGGGCCAGAAGCAGACCAGGCCAGGAAAGTGCCTTCCCCGCTCCTGCCCTCTGTCAGTGTCATGTCAGGGGGTGGGCTCGGTGTCTGGAAACACCAACGGTGCCCTGCCCCACCCCCCATGTTTGGCCTGGCTCGACCCCTCCTCCATCCATGACTGGCTCACTTTGGGCTGAGGAGACCTTGTGGTCAGTGTAAACAGTTGCCCTTGGCAGGCCAGGTCCTGTCCTGCCTGCTTGCCACCCTGAGTTCCCTGGGGAACAGGCATACTTACTTCCATGAATTTTCATTGTAGTGTATGCCATGCCTGTCAGCAGTGGCTCACCTTCCAAGATGAACACATCGAAAATTCTCAGGGAGAGATGGAAAGGGATCTGCGGGAAGAGCAGGTGTGGGAGATGCAGGCCTGGCTGGGCCGAGCCCTGGTGGCCTGAAGTCAGCCCACTGGGGCCTCACTTTGTAGTGTGGAGACCCAAGCAGGGAGGAGATTCTCCATGAGGCTGCCTGAGACACGGTCCTGCAGCTTCTCAAGGGGTGAACTCAGAGCAGAGAGGCGTGTCTCCCAGACAGAGGGGCTCCTGGGGGCTCAGGGCTTCCTAGGGCTCTTCCAGGATAGCTCATGGCTGGGTTGGCCCGTGATTCTGACCCAGAGGCCTGGCTTCCCACATGGGACAGGCCTCTGCAGGGCCTGGCCTGTCTGCCCAGCAGCGACGTGTCTATGCATCCTGTGAGGTGGGATCATCTGGGTTCGACCAAGGGAGCCACATGCCTGGGCTGGGGAGCCAGGTGCTGAGCGGAAGGAGGGTGTCCCTGCGCGGACTTACCTCGTCGATGAAACACTGGCTGAACCAGTAGGTGTATATATCTGCTATCACTCCCTGGTCATCCTGACAAAAGGAACACAGGTGCTCAGGGACCCCTGGGTTGGCCTGAAAACCTGCCAGTTCCAGGGCGCTCTGGCAGGCAGTTTCTCAAGGGGCAACACACCTGGGGGTGGTGGCCAGGGTTCCCTCCAGTCTGGCCCCTGCCCCCTACACAGATCCTTGGATGACCAAATGTCCTTAGCCCTGTTCAGCCTGAGTCTGCCCCTAGTCCCCGTGCTTTTGTCCCTCCAGGGGAAGGAAAAGGAAACCAAACTTTAAACCCATTGACAGTCACATATCCCAGAAAAGGCTATGGTGACTACGCCCCTCACCATGGCAGGAGGGGCTCGGGCTTTCCCTGTCCCCCTGACCTGCCGGAACCCAGGCCCTCCAGGGAGGAGGCGAGGGGAAGGTTCACTCACCAAGTGCTTGTGTAGCTGCGGAAGCATTGTTCTGAGCAACTGCTCATGAAAGAACAGGAGTCTGCGCAGCTTTGGGGCTCCTGGTATGTAGAATCCTGAGAAACACAAGGTCCCCCCACATGAGCACCTGCTTCCCCACCCAGGTGGAGCCAGCCATGCAAGGCCGTACACTGACACAGTTGAGGTAACCTGGGAAGGATGAGGTCCAAGGCTGGAGGAGTTGGGCATTGCAGGGTGCCCCCCAAACCCAAGGCTTCTTCCTCTTCCCACCCAGTGACCCTACTATGTGTCCTCAGCCTTGAGGACAATGGGTGGGGATGTCCTCTCAAGCGTGAGTAGGCTCACTGCCCAGCTGTGTCCTGCAATGAGGCCCCAGTAGAACTGTGCTGACTTCTAGGCAGTAAGGAAGGACGATGGCGGATTGAAGGGCTGTGTCAGACATGTTGGAGCCTTGTGCGGCCATCGGGGTGACAGGTGTGAGGGATGGGGGGGGTGTGGCTGTCTCTTAGACTACAGGTCTGGCTGGGGGATACCAGTTGGGGAGGCGCTGCCAACTGAGCTCTGTCTGGTTATTGGAAGGGTGGCTGGCAGGATGGCCAGCGTGAGGCAGAAGGACCAGCAGAAAGGAGAGAAAGGCCTGGACAAGGATGAGGCCACAGGGCCGTGGCCACAGGAAACAAAGCAGGTCACAGCGAGGCTGCGGGTCCCTTCTCTGATGGAGACACAAGGGGTCCAACTCAGGGTTACGGGTCCCTGTCCAGACTTGGGCTGCTTTGGGACTGTCACTAGGGGACTGTCCTGGAGACTCATAAACAGTTGGAGAGGGACGGGGCCATGGCTGTAAGCCACCATCACTTGTCCAGTGTGGCCATCCCTGGCTTGGCTGCACAAGGCACTGTGGGCAGCTGTTCACCTACCGTGCATGTTGTGACGCTGATTTGTCATGAGCTGGACCAGTGCCCAGAAGGCGTCCTCCTCGTTTAGGTGCATAAGCAGGATGGCAGCAATGTGGCTCATTCCCTCACAGTAACCCACCTCCTGCAAGAGCCAAAGTCACCATGCAAGGTTGTGCCCTGAGACAGCTGAGGTCACCTGGGATGGCTGAGGTCAAATGGGAGGACTGAGGTTGCCAGGGAGTACTTTGGTCAGCTGTGAGGGCTGAGGTCACCTGGGAGAACTGAGGTTACCTGGGAGGGCCCAGGTCAGCTGGGAAGGCTGAGAATACCTGAGAAGACTGAATAAAGGTAACCTGAAAGAGCTGAAGTCACATGGGAGGCTAAGGTCACCTAGGAAGGCTGATGGGAACCAGAGGGACTGAGGGCACCTGAGAATGCTGAGGTCACTGGGGAGGGCCGATGTCACCTGGGAGAACTAAGATCAAACAGGAGAGCTGGTGAAATCTAGAGGGACTGAAGTCACCTGGAAGGCCTGAGGTGACCTGGGAGAGCTAAGGTCACCAGGGAGGCCAACCACAGACCTCCGAGTATGTGGGGTCCAGCCTCTGTGCCCCTCCTGGGACACTGGGCATCAAAACTGAGCATGTCCCACACATGTCAGGTCACACGGAGCACCTGGAGGGACTCCTGCAGCACAGTGGCCAAGCTCTTCTGGCCAGAAAGGTCAGATCAAGAACTGATGAGAGCCCCCCTCCCACATGCCGAGCCAGGGAGGCCTCTGCGCCAGGCTCAGGCCAGCACCCACTGTCTGGATTCACCATGAGGGATGGCTGTCACTGAGCGCCCCCCGCACAGAGTCCAGAGATGGCTCACAGGCTGCCTGGCACAGAAGGACAGCTAAGTTTAGGCCCCACGTGAGCAGCCTGGGGTGTCCTCTCGGCGGCTTTCTCTTGAAAGTATGGTCTGGAAATCGGGGGCAGAGCGACAAGCAGCTGCTCAGGAGCCCCTCCCAGGCTGCCGCACTCTGTGGGGTGTGGGGAAGGGGAACTTTGATCTCTGCCCAGTTTCTCACGAATCATATGGCATTTGTCAATGCACACTCATCTGATGAAAGCCCATGAGGCACCTCGCTCCCCTGGAGAAGATCACTCCAGACACGAGCATCCTGTGACACTGCCAAACTCTTGGGATTTTGGACACCCCAGCAGGAAGGTGTCTGTCCTTGTTCTAAGGAGCAGTGGTCAGGTCCACTTGAGGGAGGAGCCTGGACCCACCCTCTCCATCTCAGCTTGAGCTTAGAGACCTTCCTCTCCTCGCTGGGACCTCTGTGAGAGCAGTGACCTCACACACTAACTAGGATGTCCTGGGTCCTCATGAATCCTGAATTTTCAAGAAGCAACCACACCCCCTGGGACACCCAAGCCAGCGACTATGGGAATGGGCTCAGGATGTCATTGGCCAGGGATACTCACCGTGTCATAGGCAGAAAAGGCTACCAGCACGTGGAAGAGTTCCTGCTGCCTGGGAAAGGGCGAATAGAGGGTTCTGTTGGCTCCATGCCCATGCTGTTAGTTTCCTGTGGCCTAACAGACCCTGAGATGCACCTGCCCTTCCAAGTCTCCCCTCCCTGGGCACTGGGCCACCCCTTGTGGCAGTCTGGTAAGGGCAGGAGCACAGCCAGCCACTCAGGCACGGCCACAGCCTGACCTCGGCACCTGCCTTCTGCCTCCCTCTGGCTGCAGCTGGGTGGCTCATTTCCTACCCCCATTCCTGCCTCTCCACACCACACTTGTCCCCTCACTGTTCACTCAGCATGCTCCCTGTCACCCTTTAGGTCCTCCAGTCACAAGCGAAAGGCCAGGAGTCCCTGGTCCTGCCGCCCTCCCATCGGTCCCTAACCCTGGTCCTCCTGGCTCATGGAGAACAGTTTTCACCACGTGGCATTACTGTGTTTGCTGCCATCATTCTCAAGAGCCAGATGGGTTCTGGCCCCATGTACCTCAGCCCCCGGTTTAGGACTCAAGTGTCCGGTAGGCGCTGGGTGCATGGTGCAGGCTGCTCCCTGTGCCAGGAGAGAGCTCGGCAGCTGTGTCACCTCCCTCCTCTGGGAACCCTGCCTCTCCCCTGGGAACTCTCCATGTTCCTGGTGCTCCCATGTCCCTCTGGATTTCCTCATCTCCTCTGCAGCCTCCACTCTCCGCGATCCCCACCCCCCAAGGGGCTTACTTGATGCCATAGCGGTCCCGAAACATCACATGGTTGGGGAAGGTGCAGCTGACTTCAAGGTCAATTTTCTGTATTTGTTGGCAGAGCATCTTGCCCTGCTCCTTCATTCTCTGCAGGACAGGGCCAAGAGAAGAAAGGGTCTCAGAGCAAGTCTGAGACTCACTGCCATGGGCACCAGTCATACAGGGGTCAGTGCACGTGGCCGGAAAGGGAGTTTTTGCTGCAGAAATGTCCTCATGATTGTTCCCACAGCCAGGGGCAGTCTCCAGAACACAGCATGACTTCAGTACCCATGTCACAGCCTGTGCTCAGCAGTCCTGGTGGGGGCACCACTGAGGACGGCCCACTGCTGATGGGCAGGCCCCAGACCCCTGCCCCTCAAACCCCTTTTAGATACATGGGGACAAGGCCATCCCAGCCCAGGCCTCCTGCTCCATCTCCCCGGGGACTCAGTCCTCACCTGGGGCTGCCCCCTTCTGACCATCTGTCACTTTCCTTCTCTCCTCAAGGGGCCTCTCCCCATGGATGAAAGCAAGTGCCCCCCGGGCCCTGAGTTTGCTTCCCCTGCAATGTTTTACTCAGGACCTGTTCCCGGGGCTGCCTGGCCCCTACCCCTCAGGGCTTTCCAGGAGTCCAGGAGGGCAGCTCGTGCCTGGGCTTCCACTCCCTGATGCCACCTGTCAGGGTGACAGTATGGAGCCGATGCCAACCTCTGTGAAGGCTCCCATGATCAGCTCATTCACTTCTCAGGAGCTCCCGAGAGGAGAGTCTGACAGAGGGACAGGGGCTGCCCGGGGCTCCAGGAGAGCTGTGCCTGGAGACTGTGCTTCTAGGCCTGTGAGCTGTGATGGCTCCCACACTCCCTGCTGCTAAAAATGTCCTGGAGGAGCCCAAGCCCCACAGCCCTGACACCCCCAATTTGGGGCTTAGGGCTCTAGATCGGCCCCACTGATGTGCACATTCCCACATTTCCCCTACTGTTTCCTTACGAAGAGGACAAGGCCAGATCCCTGCACCTTCTCTTGCAGCCCCCCAACCTGCTAGATTAGATTTTGGAGAATCTTCTGAGTTGTCTTATATGATCACGTACTTAGAATGCACTAAACTGCAGGCACAGATAAATCCTTCTTGTTTGTTTTTTTATTTGTTTAATTTGTGTAAGTTTCCTTTATTTTCCCCCAAATTTTCTGAAATCAAGGAGGGTAAGAAAGTCCTGTATTTCCTTCTATTTGATTTTCACAGGAATGGCTTTGGGAGTTCATGGCCCTCTAAGATATTTTCTACTGTTTTTTTCCAAATAGTTTAAAAATAATACTTAGTTTATTTCTACTCAGATATTAGTTAACGCTTTGTAAAAGGCTGCTGAGTTTGATGTGTCAGCTTTCTGGAATCTCCTGATATCATTTATGCCTTTTATTTCTTACTGTGTCCATGGGTTACTGAGCACCCATTGCGTCCTGCTGAGCCTCCCGTGGTTTCTGGAATGTGTCCTCCTTGGTCAGGATATATATATATATATATATATTTTGGACATCTCCCTACATTCCAGCTGGGAAGAACATATTTAGAATGCTCCATGTATAAAGTTCCATAGGAAACTCATCCCTGGGTCTTTCTTTCTGGGGACAGGTTTACAAGGTTTGGGTTCTTAGGCTCACAGCCTCAGTGAGCATTTGGGAGCTTTCCCCTTTCATCAGGTCTGGAAGATCCAGGCTGAGGAGCTGCCCGTGTTTAGAAGAGCGTGTGCACCTCAGCCATGACCAGCCTGGCCCTTGACCGATGGTGGCCCCTGTCTTTTAATCGGTACTTTGGTCATCGGTCAAGGAAGGCTTTTCTTTTTCTTCTACCTGGTTCGGTGTTGCTTGGGAACTCATGGTTTCCTCAATTTCCAAAGTGTGCCCAGCAAGATGCAGGCAGCTTTTCCTCCTAATTCCCTTTATCCTCACCTTGCCTGTGCTCAGTGCCCCCTTTCTACAAATTCCTCACATTTTATTCTCCCTCCTTTTCTTGCATTATGCTTGGGAGAAGTTTCATGCTGAAACTGGCCTTTTCAGAAAACTACTTTTGTGTTTTTGTTTTCTTCTCCTAGCTCTTTTGGTTTTCCATCTCACCTTGCATTTTTAAAGTCCTTCTTTCTACTGTTTTGTTCCACCTGAAATTCAGGTGTCCAGGCATGGCTGGGGCAGGTGCCATGTGGTCTGGGTGCATTCTGGTCCTATCACTGTCAGGTGTGCCCAGAGTGCCCACCACGTGCAGCCCCCGTGCTGGAGGGTGGGGGCTGCCCCACACCCTGGGCACCGCTCGCTCTCACGATGTGTGTGAATCCTGCCGGATGGAGATGACCTGCGTCCACCACCGCTGCCTCCTAGGGCTCCTGCTCTTCTCCCTAACCTGTGAGCTTTCTGACCCTTTCAACATTGGGACGCTTTGATGATATGCCCAAAATGCTGTGACACACCTTGCTGGAAAAGGTGCAGCCTAACTCCTGTTCCTTTGAGTGTTGGCCAGACTTGGCGACATACTACTCATAAAGAGGATGTGACAGAAGAGAGAGAGAGAAACTTCAAGACCACGTTGTAGGAGACATGGCCGTGAAAAAGCAGGATGGGCGTGGAGTCTCAGATCCCTGGGATGTGCACCTGAGCACCCTGCAGGCACCGCTTTTCCCACATAGGGCACCCGGGCCCCTGGCCACGCCAGGCCTGTGCGTGCTGTGTCTGCTTGAGTGGAAAAGGGCCACACCTGGTATTTGCCTGGGTTCTGCATCTTGACCTTGTCCACACCCAGTAGAAGAGACCAGGCCCGACCCCGCACTTGGGGGGGAATCCCCTTGTACACCCGGCGAGACATCTGTGGAGAGAAGAATGCTCTGGAGAGAGTCCACAGGGTAACCATGGAGGGTGAAGGGGGGAATCACAGAGTGATGGTTCTGGAAGATTCCAGTGTTTGTCTTCATGGTTCCTCGAGAGAGGCTAAGTCTACCTAGAACTGGGCCTTTTGTCTTGTGGGTACGGACTGGATGGAGGTTGTGAGCTGTAATCGCCATGTCTTCCTCCCTCTGGGGCCAACAGGAGGCATCGCTGTCCCTGGCCTACATGTGGCCCAAACTCTGGCATCAGATTCTCTCCCAGCAATGTGACCTTTGCAGGGATGTGTAGGAAAGCTTGTGACCCAGGCCTGTGTGGCCTTTCGGCATCAGGACAGGGTGGCGCCCAGCAGCTGAGAGGCAGGCAGTGCCAGGGATCATGTGTGAACACCACTCACCCTCCCTCCGCAGAGGGTGGGCACAGGGGCCTCCACTCCCTACATTACCTTTTGGCTGCTTTTATATTTATCCCAATGTTGAAACATCTTCAGCCATTTGTGGCATCGGGCAATTTCCTTCTTTGTTTGCTGTAAAATGAGAGATGATGGACTTAGCTGAGCTGCTGTGCTTTTTGGAGTGGCCCATGGATGCCGCGTCACTCTTGTGCTTGGGGTCCTAAAGGCACAGAACTGGAAAGAGCCAAACTAGGTGCAGAGCCTTGGGCTGAGACCCTCTGACTGGGTGAGCACGAGTGGCCTGGCCTGGTGAACACAGGATATGGTGTCCTCAGGCCACAAACCCCCATGCCTAGATGGGGTCCCAACCTCAATGTGGGGTCCTGCTGGCCTGTGGCAGTCACTCCTGAGCTGCATGTGCAAATCTGGGATGGGCACATTTGGCAATCAGCCCCTGGAATGGAGTTCTGGGATCAGGAGCTCGAATCTCGGCCCATCCTGGTGACTAAGTGTCCTTATGGACACCTGCCCGTGGCCACAGGCAGGCCAGGCTTGCCTAACAGGTGACCAACCAAGCCCTGGCAGAAGGAACAGCTCTTACCTTCACCTCCTGGGTGGTGACACGGGGAAGCTCCTTCTCACTAAAAGGCAATGGAATCAGAGCTGAGGACTCGCTGCAGGCCAGGAGCCATCCCCTTCCCTGAGCAGACCCCAAGGAAGGACAGGCTCCCTTCCCAACCACCTGCAAGTCGCAGCCCAGGAGACCACTTAGGAAAGGGAGGACAGGGCCTTTTTGCTGGCTGCCAACCAGAATGGTCTGAGACACAAAAGCAAAGGAGCAGCAGGGCCAGCCAGGGCCTCTCAGGGGCCGTGGGGGTTGGGGGTGCAGCCTTCGTGGGCTGCAGGCAGAGCCCTCTAGGAGAGGCAAGAGAGTCCAGAGCTGCTAAGAAACAGCACTGCCTGAGGGTCAGTTGGCTGGTCTCTGACAGCTGCCCCCAAGGAAGTTACTCCATCACCTTCATGGGTTCCAAGGGGTCTGGGTTGAGACCTTCCCAGTGTGTGGAGGGTGCACCCTGGAGCTGTCCCATGTGGCACCCCACCCCAGCCAAGCTCTGCGCATTCAACACCCCCTGCCCTTGTCTGCACCCTGTGCGATGGTCATGCCCGTTCCTTGACTTCACCCCATCCTGTCTGGCCCACAGACCCTGCCGTCACCTCGGCCACTTTGACACTGCTCTTTACCTTGCCCTGTCAGATCCTCTGAATGTGGCCCCTCAGCCCCTCGATCAGCCCAAACTCCTGCCTTGTGCCTGTTCTGCCTGTGCTGGGAGACACCACTGGGCAATGAATGGCGACGGAGGGCCCTGCAGGTGGCCGGGATCGCCCAGGGCCAGATCTCCAGCCTCAGCTGGCTCTCGGGGACATCAGCGCTATGTCCTCCTGCCTTCCCCTGCAGTGGCTTTCCTCCTCATGCCTTCCTGCCCTGTCTCGGCCCATGGCATCCTCTCCCCACCTGCGGTGTTCCCGAGCAAGCAGAGAGCGGAGTCTCCAGTGAGCATTGCAGTCCTTGGAGATACCGAGGCCCCTGAGGCTCAGGGGCCCCAGGTGGAGCTGCTGTCCCTGGCCCCACCTCATCCAGCCTGTCCACCCCCAATGCCTTCACTCTATCCCCAGGCTTGCTCAGGCAGACGCATCCCCGAGTCACCCGTCACATCTGGTCCCCTGCAGTCCAGCTCCCCCAGGCTCCGTCCCTCTCTCCATCCTGTGACCTCAGGAAAGACAGACTCCAGGCTGGCCTCCTCCCCACCAGGCATCACATGACCTCCCAGCACCAGACCAATGGCTCAGGTGGCCTTCCTCTGCCACCCCTGCCTGCCTCCATGGCCTTCCTCCTTCCATTCCTGGGCTGGGGCCTTATCCCTGCCCCTCATCTCACTACATGGCCAGATTCTTCCGTACACTTTGTCTCTTTGTGCCCCTCTGATCCTGGCAGGACCTGATAGACAACTGTCCACAGGCTGGACCAAGTGCCCTCGTGCCCTCTGGCCCCACCCTGCTGAGCTGACAGCAGAACAGGCTCCTTCTGGGGACAGGGCTCAGCCCTCTGGTTGCCTCTTTCTTTTGCAGACATAAAGGCCACACTTCTGAGTGTTCAAGGGCCTGGACCAACCACAGCTTGGTACGTGCCCTCTCCCCAGAGCTGCCTGGATGAGCCATTGAACTGAAGCCATGTGCTGACTGCAGTGGACCTCCAGGGGAGCAAGGGACTCGTACCCACCCTGGGAATAAGGTCAGCACAAGCCTGGGAGACATGCCCTGCCTCATGCTGGCCTTTTCAAGGATGGATCCTGATGGAGTTTGGATGTGTTGTCCCCTCCAAGACTCATGTGTAAATTTGATCTCTGGGCCAGCTGGTGGCTGACTCAGGAGAGTGTGGTGCTGATAACACCAAGACCATGGGTTCGGATCTCATATAGGGATGGCCGGTTTGCTCACTTTGGAGAGTGTGGTGCTGACAACACAAAGTCAAGGGTTAAGATCCCCTTACCGGTCATCTTTAAAAAAAAAAAAAAGAAAGAAAGAAGAGAAATTTGATCTCCAATGTGGCAGTGTTGGAAACTGATTGAGTCATGGGGGTGGATCCTCATGAATGGATTAAAGATCTCCCTGGGGGAGGGAGGAGTAATGAGTGATTTCTCACTCAATCAGTTCCCACGAGAGCTGGTTGTTTATAGGACCCTATCACCTCCTCTCTCTCTCTCTCTTGCTTCCTCTCTCGCCATGTGACCTGCTTGTACCCGCCGGCTGCCTGCCACTTTCCATCATGAGTAGAAGCAGCCTGAGGCCTGTGCCAGATGCAGCTGTCCCAGAATCGTAAGCCAAGTAAACCTCTGTTCCTTATAAATTACCCAGTCTCAAGTATTTCTGTTATAGCAACACAAACAAACTGAAACAGAGGCCAACCCCAAGATAAGATGGGGGATGTCAGAGAACTCACTGCAGAAACCCGAGCCGGTCAATGCGTCTGTAGATTTTGAATTCCTCATCCCAGTTTTTCACCAGTGTCCCAGCTCGGTGTCCCTGCAAACCCAAGAGGGCCTGGAGTGAGGGCGCCATGGTGATGGGTTGGGGGCATGGGTGGCTTTGGATGGTTCCTCCCTCCCCTGTGTCCCCAGGGAGCCCAGGCCCCTCTGACCTCAGGGACAACAGAAGAGGCCAGGAGTGGCCTGCCTCAAGGGAGCAGCCAACCCTGTACCTGCTGGTACTTCTCCATGATGTCTATCACCTCCTGGGCCCACAGGGTCTCCATACCCGTCTTCATGTTTAATCTGCAAGACAAAAGTAATCCAAAGCTAGCAATGCCCGTGAGAGCTTCAGAGAGTACCCCTAACTGCTCAGGTCGGGGATCCAAAATTCCACCAGCAATACCCCCGCCCTCCACCCCCACCCCCCAGTACAAAGGGACCAGACTCTCTCTCCACCCCACGTGGTCTCGGGGGTTTCTTCCCCTGGCCAAGGTTAAGCTCCTGCCTGAGGACCTGAAAAACAGGGACCTGGAAGTTGAGGCCTGTTGTCCCCAAGGTCCCTACACAGACACACACGTTTGTTACCTGCTCAGCATGAAGGGCCCTGATGGGCCGTTTTCGGCACCAGGAAGCAGAATGTGATTTAGAGACCACAGGCCTCTATACGATTAGCCTCCCAGATGATCTCGGGAAACACACAGTCGTCCAATTCTTTAGAGGCAAAAAGAAATCTCATGAGTGCTGCATTCTACTTAAATCTTAGCACCAGCCAAGCAGGAAGGTTCTGGGTTTGGGCAAAAGGTGACCTTTGTGACTTGGAAGTAGCCTCTGTGCTTGTTGAGGCCATGCCTTAGGCAAGAAGGACACTGGAGTTTACAGTTCTGAGTGTGGCAGTATCAGAAGGGGCTCCATCTTTATCCCAGGCACCAATCAGAAACTAGTGAGCTCTGGGGATGTGTCCTGGAGCACAGCCAGAGACATGGTCCTACTTTGGAGATGGTCCCAAGGGAATCCCCTTGAAGGGAGGGGTGGATGAGGCCTCTAGAGGACGAGACAGAGGGCAGGACACAGAGGGTGACCCCCTTTTCCCACACCCTGGCCTGCAGGGCAGACACTTGTCACCTGCCTGGCCTCCCTCAGTGGTTTCTTCCCTGTCCATGACTGCCCCAAGACAGAGGGCTCCCCACCTTGCTCCCAGCCTAGGGACCTCACAATAGGGTGGGCCTTACATAGGCCGTAAGTGATGCTCTGTGATGTCAGAGGTGACCAGATGCCCACCTGGGGTGACCCATCTCCCATCACAGACCAGGGCGCAGGCCGCCCCTCCACCCCACTCTCCATCTTCACAGCCCACGGAGACCCCACTTCAGTGGCTCTTCCAGGGGCAGGCTTTGCCCTATCACAGTTTGGAATCTCAGGAAGAACCTGAATCTAGGGAGGGAGGCTGCAGAGGCCAGAAGTTGTGTCTAACATGACACAAGGCAGGGCGGAGGGCACAGCCAACGGTCACCTCTGGGTCCCAGGCCCAGTTACCTCCTGTCTGACCCCAGGCTTCTCACCTGCCAAGTGGACACATCAGCCTTAACCCCACGGAGTGTGTGTGAGGATGAATGGGACAACTGTATATGCGGTTAGCACAGAACAGGCACCTGGTGAGGCCCAGTGGGCATAACCCTTGACAGCCACCCAGCGAGGCCCGGGCCACCCACCTGGTAGCACCTGTGTGGAAATCAGCAGGAAGGGAAGAGAGCAGGTCACACTCACCTGAATCTGTTCACCTGTGCAGAGATGTACCTGTAGCCTACAAAACGGACCTGCACCAACAGCTCACAGACTCCAGAATGAGCCTCCTACTGCCACGGAACTCAGAGGCAGCGGTGCTTGGCAACAGTGACATCATGGGGTTCCATCACCCCCTCACACTGGCCCCCTCCCCGGGTCAGCATAGCCCAATGCCGCATCCTCCACCCCCTGACCTGTCCACCCGTGTGGGTGCGTGTGTGTTTGTGCGTGTGAGCATGCACGTGTGTGCATGAACACGTGTGTGCCTATATATGCTTCTCCCCTAGCCAGGCCTGGCTGCTCTTCTCAAATGTGCACACACGTCCTCATCACTGTCACCCCCAGGCTTCATGGTTCTCATCAGAGAGGCCACGGGTGCCGTCCCATCTTTGCTATGCCCACCCGGGGCTGGCTCTTGGGTGCAGAAGGGGAAGGGTGGAGGGCTGGCCCCTCAGCAGGTAGGACTCAGATCGTGTGTGATGTGCTAAAATGAAAAAACCAGAAACCCCAAAATAGGATCACACACGTACCAGCCCAGAGTATTCCTTTAAGATCACAGTCAAATAAAGCTTATCCAACTCTCAGACACTTCTGACTTTAATACCAAGGTTTACTCAACTTCTGGTTAGTGCAAAGTATTCCCATGAAGAAGAGGAATAGTCTTTTTTTAAGGCTATGTAAAATAAACCACTAATTATGTAGATCTCTCAATAATCCCCAAGAACAATCTAAAAACCATGCCCTCTATGTGTGCACCTTGCTGTTACTTTAGCTTCCCTGCTCGACAGTTCTGGCCTTGAACTTTTAATAAAACCGTTGATGCATCAGTTGTCAATACAATGGCCACCTCTAAAGTTTCTGAAATATCCTCTACAGGGAAGCCCTGATATGACGTGTCCCCAGTGTATGACCCTGTTGGAGAGCCTGCCAGAGTAACCCGACTGCTCGCCAAAAGAGACCTTCTAGAAAGCCTCAGATGATTTCCCCTCCTTCATCAGCAGGCTCATGAGCACTAACTCCACATCCAACTATCCCCAGTCCTATCTGCTTCCCAGTTTTGAGGAACTAAAAGGCAGCGTTAATCAGATATTCTTTAATCTGCATCTTCTTGGCTTCTCCGGACTTTTGTCAGGGGAGGACTCCCTGCAGTCAGGCCTCGGACTTCAGTGACTCAGCGTCCACTAGCATCTCAGCACACACACGCTCAGCCTTTACCCAGGAACGTGCTGTCCTCAGCCCTCACAGTTGCAGGCCCTCCACTGTACATACCAGAAAGGTTTTTAACCTGGTGTGGATGTGCAAAGAAATAAATGGAAATCTTGAATTCAGACCTGGTATAATCATTTTGAGTTTTTAGTAAAGATTATTTTGTTCAACGATATTCCTGCCATGTGGTATTCAGCAGGATGTTTTCATCAACCATTTCAGTGGACATTAATTCCCCGTTAAAATTTTTAAAAGTCCAGATTATAACCACTATCTCTGTATAATCTCATAATGTCAAACATCATGGAGTAGCAATACTCCATGAAACAGGTCAGAGATCACCAAATCTATCAGCATTCTTTCACTTACTGTTTATTTATTGGTTAGAGGCTAAATAGTACAATATTTTTTGAAAGATAATTTATTATATATACTTGCGGGGTAGAGAAATGAATATCAATACATGTGTACGATATGTGCTGATCCAATCAGGATAGTTAGTGTACTCATATTTACAAAGCATATCAATCTTTGTGACCCTTCACTAATTTCACACTAACCCTCACCCCCTCCCCCTTTCCCAACTCAAATAACCACAGTTCTCTTGGCACACAAAGAGAAATACCACATGTCCTCAGCCATAAGTGGGAGCTAAAATAAAGAAGGGAAGTAAGAAAGAAAGAAGCAAACAATAACAATAAACGGTAAGATACATTGTCATAGAAGGATGCACTGATATGACAAACAGGCTGCATGTAAATGCATGTCAGGCATATCAGGCCTCACAGTCAGCTTAGCATAAGCACAGCCGTGAGAACCGCTTCCTCACCCTGCCCCTGCCCCTCCCTTTCTCTTAAGCGACGTCCTTTCTGAGAAAAACTGGATCCTGTGCAAAATTGAATCTTGTGTGAAACAGGAAAACTGCAGAGCTGTTACAAAGTACTGAATGCTCAGAATAGCTACCAAGCCCCTTCCACTAATTCAAAGCCTATAAAACCTCTATTAGTCTGTATGGGTGTGGGAACTGATCTCTCAGACTCCCCTCTAGGTTTACTGGACATAAACTCCCTGATGTGGTGAGCGTTTGGCTCAGAGTCTTTTGATCCCTTTGTCTCACCAACCTAACAAGGGATTGCCTGGCTACAGTTCCTCTGTGAAGAGCAGAGAAGACTGCTGTTTCCAGCCATGATGGGGTAACAAAGATTGGGCTTAGGATACCATAATGGAACAACTAGAAAACACCACAAAATGTGTGAATCGACTGTTTTCAGACATTGGTCAGTAGACAGGAGAAAATGGCAATTCCTGAAAGAAGAGAAACAGATTAGGTAAGCTCGGGGACTGCTGTGGAGTTCTGCCTGGAGGATATTTGTGCATTTGGGAAGAGGAACCCTAACAGAGTGTAGCAGCCTCGATGTACTAAAGAGGGTCAGGACAGAGTTCCAGACGCAGAAAACTGTACATGAAAAGAGCTTTAGAAATCTGCATCTGGGTCCCCTTGAGTCTTTATTGAGTCCTAGTCCATGCCAAGAAGACTGAATAGTCTGGAAAGCCTAAAAGATTTATTACTGGCTGTTTATGAAATGAGTTTGTCAACCCTTGTTCTAGAATGAAAATATAATATCTACAGTGAAAGTTTCACTGGATAAAATTAACATAGATTAGACACTATAGAAGAAAAGATCAGTAAGCATGAAGACATAGTAATAAAACCTATCTAAAATAAAGCACACATTAAAAAAAAGACTGAAATTAAAATGAAGAGAGCCACAGCGATGTGGAGACAATATCAAGTAGTCTAATGTACATGTTATAGGAGTAGGAGAAAGAGAAAAAAGAGCGAATAAGATGTAAACATATTTGAAAAATATAATGGCTTACTTTTTTCTAATTTTAATAAAAACTACAAATTCATGGGCCGGCCCTGTGGCTCACTCGGGAGAGTGCAGTGCTGGTAGCGCCTAGTCCGCGGGTTCGGATCCTACATAGGGATGGCTGGTGCACTCACTGGCTGAGCGTGGTGTGGACAACACCAAGCTAAGTGTTGCGATCCCCTTAACGGTCATAAAAAAAAGACAAAACTATAAATTTATGAATGGATGGTTGATGAACTCTACCAGGATAAACACAAAGAAAACCTAAGACACATCATAATCACATTGCTTAAAACTAGTGATACAGGGCCACCACCCCATGCAAGGTAGGATGGTGATTGCTGTGGGGGACATAGGCTGTGAGGGGCATGTGGGGGCTTCTGGGTGGCTGCGCATGTTCTAAGATCAGGGTGGCGGTAACGGGGCTACACATATGCAAAGAGTCATTGAGCCTACAATTATGACATGTGCACTTTACTTGATCTAAGTTACACCCCAATAAGAAAATAGATTTGACCATTTTCCCCCTAGGACCTCAGGCAGCAGAGACTCCCTCCCTGGGCCTCTGGGGGACTCTTCAAGTCTCATTTGCAGAACATCCTATTTACTATTCCTGTGGGTCTATCATTCCCTGAATTAGATGTTTTTTTGTTTCTTTAATCTTGGCAGCTGGCCGGTATAGGCATCCAAATCCATGACCTTGGTGGTGTAAGGCTGTGCTCTAACCAACAGAGCCAACCAGCCAGGCCTGCTACTCCCTGGAGTTCAACAATCCTAGCCAATCCCTACCAAATCGATCTGGCGTTCCCAGGCGCCTAATCTCAGGTCTCCCACCCAGGTCTGATCTTTGTGCTCTTCCTTCCAGAAGTTTCCTCTGAATCATCTTTCACTCACATGAGTTCATAGAAAACTGGTTTTTGTGTGTGTTGTCTTTGGTGAGTCTTTCTGTTCCAATCAATGAGCTCACTCCGACATTCCCTCCAGCAAGTGTCCTTGACTCCCCAGTGCTGGGCACCAAAGGGTCCCTCTGGGTCTCACAGAAACCACCATGGAGTTCCTGGCATCGCCTGACATTCATCCACATACATTTCCCACGCTTCAGCCGCGTCTCTGCACAGGTTTGCTCCTGACGCTGCTGCTGTAAACCAGTCGCAGCTCCTCTGCGGGGGTGGCCAGTTGAGGTGTGAAAGTGTTGAAGAGGGGACAGACCTGGGTGTTCTTGCGCTGGCTTGAGTTGGCACGCCGCCACCAGGTGGCGGCAGAGTAATCAATAAAGGAGGTGCTGCCTTCCACCTGGTGGCATGTCCTGGAGCAAGTTGGCCCCTCTCTCTCTGGCGTGTGTGGCCACTCGCCCTTCACGGGGGGTCTGTGATGACCCCTCCCCCTTCCCTGCCTTAGACTTCCCCTCTGTGCCCGCCCCGGCTCATTCCTCATGCCGCTACCAGGGGGACCCCCTTCCTGCCTACTTCTCCCATGAGAAAGAGTCCGCGCCCTCGCTGCAGCAAGTGTTCCTGCTGCGGCAAGTGTCCCCGCTGCTCGGGCCTCATCCCCACAACTGCTCTCCTTCCCCACACCACACGCCCTGCTGGTTGGTTCCTGACGGAGTCTTCGCACTGGCGGTGCCCCTGCCTGGCGGGCCTCCTCTAAGTTTCTACTCACGCTTTGGCAGTCAGCTCAGGCACCGCCACCTCCTCCAGGAAGGCCCCTTGACAGTGCCTCTGCCTGCCCCCAGCTGGATCAGGAGCCCTTCAGGCCCAGTCACAGCCCTGACCAACCCATGTTATCATGCCTGGTCCTCAAGGAGCCCCTGAGCTGGGAGACACAGAGCTGGATCCCCGAGAGTCAGGGTGGGGTCAGTTCTAGGACATGACATGTCTGGGGTGACTCTATTTTCCAAATGAGAAAACTGAGGCACAGTAATGAGTAGCAACTTGCTCAGGGCCATGCTGGCAGCCTTTGTGGGCATCTGCTGTGAGACCCACTGGGACCTGGGTCTTCCAGGTCTCGGCTCCAACTCCCCCAACCCTCAGTCCGGGGTTCAGGGACTCGGATCCAGGGGCCCTCTGGGCAGCTCTCCCCCACATTGCCCTGCGTGGGAAGGACAGATAGGAGACAGGGTGTTTCAACTTTTATTGACATCAGTATGGGGCAGGTGCAGGGCTGGCCTGGCTCCCGATGGCCCCATGGGATGGAGGAAGATGGTGTCTGGGACAGGCAGGGGCAGCCCAAGGACCGTCCATGGGCAGAAGCAGGAAGAAGCAGCTTTCAGGAAAAGATCCGCCTCTGCCCAGAGTTCTCCCTTTAGGCCTTGTCACCCAGCCTCAGAGTTGGGGAGGGGGTGTGTGGGAGGGGACGGCTCAGGGACTGCCGTCGCCCCCTCTCTGCGCAGCACTGACTGTATCCAGTCCACGTTGAGGCCACTTTAGCAAGAAAGTCAGGATACTGGCGGGTGGCGCAGCCCTGGGTCACGAAGGAGTCCACACCCTGCAGGACGCCGTTGCAGACCAAGGGGCCACCGGAGTCTCCCTGGGAGGGCAGGGACGGGATGGTCAGTCACCCAGGCTGGGCTGAGGCGTGGCTGTGTCAGGGAAAGGGGGCTGGGGATGGCCAAGTGCTGTTTCCAGTCTGGATTTTCTTTACAACGTGTGAATGAGAGAGAGGCCACTCTGGAGGACGGGATCGTCTAGTGGCCTCCTGCTGGATACCTGGACCGCTGGACTCCGGGTGGGGGCCCCAGGAGGAGGAGGATGGGTCCGCCATGCTTTCCCGTGGTCCGAGAGGGCTCAGGGTGAAGAGAAGGCCCCAGACCCACAAAGGCAGCGGGACACAACGTGAGCGTCCACTCTGTGCCTGGGGCTGTGGCCATTCCCCGCCCCACCCCGCTGGAGACTCACGGTGGACGTGCCACCTTCCAGGTGAGGAGACGGAGGCACCGAGCGCAGCTGCCTGGTGAGGAGGTGGGACTTGGCCCCACCGGCCCCCCGGTGCCCTTCCCTGGACGGTGGTCCCGGAGCCCCCTCCCACTCCAGGGTGGGGGACGTACGAAGCAGATGCCAGCGCTGCGACAGGGCACCCGCGTGCACACATTCTGCGGCCGGCACAGGAAGGTGACCACGGTGACATTGAGCTCCTTCAGGACCCGGGACACCCGTGGGGCAGCTGCTGATTCTGCTGCGGCAGCTGGGCCACTGCGACCTCAGCGCGGAGGGTGGCTGGGCAGCCCAGCTGGAACGGGGCATGGGCAGCGGTGAGACCCTGTCCCCAGGACCCTGAGGCCACCCCCTCTTCGAGCCCACCCACCTCCTGACCCCTCCCACCACAGCAGCACCTCAAAGGGCTTCCCTGGGGCCTCTGCACGTGCCCCGTGAGCTCTGTCTGGACCCCAGGGACCTCTCCTTTGTGGCATTTGTCACTCATGATCACATTCTTTCATTCATTCATTCACAAAGCACTTATTGGGTACCAACTGTGTAAGTCCTGTTCTAAGCCCCAAGGGTCCAGTAGTGAAGAACGTGGACAAAATCTCATGGCCTAGTACACAGTAGGTGTTCAATAGGTGTTTGCTGAAGGAATGAAGGAATGAGGGACCCCATGAGCCCTGCTGGTCCCACCCCTCTGAGCTCTCCAGGTCCCCCCCAACCTGTAAAAGGAGGATGTCATTGAAGCTCTGCTCCGGGTCATAATTGTTCCCAAACAGGTGAGTGATGTTGAACCTCTGCTGGGTGGGCTTGGTGGTCTGCAGGTTGTGGGCCCCCAGCACTATGCTCACCTGGTTGTGGGGGCTGAGGGATCAGGGTGTTCATTTTAGAGGTATCCTGGGCTTGGGGTCCATCAACCGGGCTTGAGCCTGACCCTCCCTGGGCAGGTGGGACCGTGGGGAGGGTCCCCCAGCCCTCCATCCTCCCTGGGGCAGGGCTGGGCCACCCCCTTGGACCCCGCTCACATTTCCTGCAGGCAGTGGGCGGCGGTTAGCACCAACCGCGGGTGAATCAAGGTGCCCCCGCAAAAGTGGCTGCCCGGGGCCTGCAGCAGCTGCAGTGACGCCATGCAGGGCCGCGAGTGGGGCTGCACTTCCTGCCCGTCCACGATGTCGGTGGCCCGGGCTGCACCTGCAGGACACGGGGTGTTAAGAGCCCACAGTCTCGGGGGACAGCAGAGCCGCTGGGCCACCTCCACGCAGTCCCTGACTGCTCTGAGCCTACGTCTCACCATCTGCATCATGGGCATCCCGTGGCATTCATCTCCGGTGGGCTGGTGGGAAGCAGGGCTCCGCGCCTGGGGTGGGGGCACCAGGTCCTGGCGGTTAGCACGACTATCGTCCCTGGGGGCCGGCTCCTAGTCCTGAAGGGTGGGGAGGTTTTTGAGAAGCAGAAAAATAAACAAATAAATAAATAAAAATAGCTGACACATGGACCCATTTTGCAGAAGGACAAACTGAGGTATTGAAAATCCTCTTCAGGTGAGGACTGGAGGGGTCCCTCGCTCCTGCTCTCCCCGACACCAGCGTCACTGACTCAGCGACTTCATTTATTCATGGGTACCCAGGAGTACTGAGCGCTCGTCGTGGGTCAGGCACTGTCTGGGGATTCGCTTATCATATTTAATCCTTACCACGCCTCTCTCCCAGGGAAACACCAGTTTCTGCCCATTTTTGAGGGTGGGAAACTGAGTCAAGCTGCCCAGGGCTGCCCTTTTCTCTCACCCTCCCCTCCCTGGAGGCATTAGTCCCAAGCAGCGAAGGGAGTCCTGCCCTGGGCCTGCCTCGGTCCCCCGGTCCCTCCTCCCCCTCCGGCTGTGACAGGAGGGTGTTGGACTCGACCTCATGGAGGCGACATTCCCCCAGAATCAGCCGAGTGCACGTGGATGGGCAGAAGGCCTCAGTCACCACCCAGCAGCAAGGCCAGCAGGACGCAGGAGAGGACAGGACTGGAGGCTTCGCAGTGACACGCCACGGTCTGGCTCCAGGGTGCCCCCTGCCTGCTCCACTTATAGCCTACAAACGGAAGGTCATTGGGGTTGTCCTGTGGCCAGGCCAGGCGTCCCCACTTCCTCTTTCCACCTTGGGGGCCACAGGGAGTTTGGGGTCAGAACCAGACACCAGGATGTAGCGGACTTCAGGCTCAGGGTCTCGATTTTCCTTGGGGATGTGAGAAGCTGGCTCCTGCCCACTCCATGCTGGGGGTCCCTGGACAAATGGGCAGCCTGGCCACAGCCCTTGGGGGGACACAAGCCCTCCCCTCACATCCAAGGAGACACCTCCCCAGCGTGGTCCCAGCAGAATGGGATGTAGCTCATGTGTCCAGCGGCTGGGGCAAGTCTGAAACCACTGTGAAGCCCGCCTTAGCAGGGGACAGGACAGGACAGGACAGGACAAGGGAATGGGGAAAGGTGGGGGACAGAGCCACGTGTATCCTCTCAGTCCCCCCCTGAGACCCACAGAAACACCTTCTCTCCAGCTTGAGGATTCGTGTTTCTCCTGGAGGGCAGTGGTTCTCAGTAAAGCCACAATCCTGTCAACCCCCATCCAGGGGACACTGGGCACTGTCTGGGGACATTTGTGGCTGTCACGACTGGGGGTGCACCTGGCATGGAGTGGGTGGAGGCCAGGGACGCTGCTCAGCACCTGCAGTGCCCAGGACGCCCCACTATGGAGAAGGATCCAGCCCCGCAGTGCCCTGGGGGAGAAGCCACAGTGCAGAGGAGATGTTTATTTATTTATAAGTGACTCGTCTTTTAAAATGTTTTTAGTTTTTATTTTTTGTTTTGTTTTGTTTATTCTTTTTGTTTTTATTTATTTTTCACTTCTCTTTAACTGACTCATCATTATGAAAAATTTAAACCTCAAAGAGGAGGTCTCTAAACTTGGGGACAAAAAAAGTTTTTAACATTTTCCTTTTTTTTAGTTTATTTTTATTTTTATTTTTTGGCAGCTGGCCAGTGTGGGGATCCAAACCCTTGACCTTGGTGTTAGCAACACTGTAACGTTTCATTTTGAAATGATTTCACGCTTACAGAAGTCCAGAGAGTTCCCGGATTCACCTGCCCCGGCTCCCTGGATGTTGTCATCTCACACAACTGAGGGGCTGCGGTCGAAACCAGGGAACGATCATCGATTCAACACGATGACCTCATCCACAGACCTTCTGAATGTCCCCAGTTGTCCTTTTTCTGGTCCAGGATCCCATGTTGTGTCGTGTTTCTGGCTCCTTGGTCTCCGGTCAGGGACGGTTCCTCAGCCCTTCCTTGCCTCTTGAGACTGTTGGACAGAACAGGTCAGTCACTCTGTAGGGTGGACCGAGGGACCCCTCAGCTGCAGCGCGTGTCCTCCTGGGACCGTGTCGGGAGGCCCGGGTGTCCACGTGTGTCATGCCAATGGTGTTAACCTTGACCACTTGGTTGGGGTGGCGCCTGCCGGGTTCCTCACTGTCGAGCTGTGATCCTCCTCTCTGGCTTTAATGTCTCTTGTGGGGGATCTTTTGAGACAAAAACACCCTGTTTCTCCCACGTTCAGGACTCAGTGTTGGGCGGTTGGCTGTGCTGCCTCATCCCTCCTGCGCCAGTTGGCTGGAATTCTACTCTAGGGACAGCCTGTCCCTTCTCTGCAGGTGCATTTTTAAGAATCAGACTCCTGCCCATCCCTGGGGAAGAGCCCCTCGGTGTGCACCCACGAGGGCCCTCTGCAAGCTGGGGTGAGCTGCTCCGCCTGCTGGGACTTAGTTTCCCCACCTGGAAAGGGGGATGATAATGGAGTGGTTGATGGATTCGACTTTTGGAAAGTGCTGGGCACTGGGTGGGGCCTGACAAGCCCGGGTGCCAGCCTGCAGGGTTACTGCTGGCGGTGGCGTGCTTTCTCCTGTGACCACGGGAATGTCCTTCTGCAGCTGCTCCTCCCGTCGCTGGGCATCAGGGCAGCTGGGCAGGGCGGCTCTGTCTCGTTTCCAGGCTGTCCCCCGGGAGGCCCCTGATGGTTGCTCGCCCTGGGCTCCAGTGCCCACTGCCTGGCTTCCAATCCTTCTGTGCTCTGTGATTCTGGGCTGGAAACCACCTCTCTGAACCTCAGTTTCTCCATCTGTCAAATGGGGACGGTGAGAACAGCCCCACCTCCCAGCGGCTGTTAAATGACTTAATACCAACAAGGGCACAAGAAACCAGGTGTCCGTGCATGACTGGGCGGACACACACGGCGCAGTCCCTCCAGGTGCTGGAACGTCACTCAGCCAGGAACAGGAGCGAGGCTCTGACACACGCTGCCACAGGCATGGACCCTGAACACGTCACAGTGACAGATGCCAGACACAAAAGGCCACATTGCTTGACTCCATTGACACGAAATGTCCAGAACAGGCCAACCCACAGGGACAGAAAGTGGGTTCCTGGTTACCAGGGGCTGGCGGGTGACCACTGAGGAGGACACGGCTTTCTTTCTGGGTGGTGGAATGTTCTGGAGTCGGGTAGATGCGGTGGGGTGCATGAATGTAGCCAATGCCACTGAATTGCCACACAGATGGATGGTAGGCCATGGGAATCATCTCAATAAAGCTGCTGACAGAAGACAGAAAAGAAAAGAAACGCACAAACCCTGGTACATCAGGCAAGCAAGTTGCCGGGAGGTGCTCGGGGACATGGGCTCCTGGCTCTGCGTGTGTTCAGATCACCACCGGCCTCCACCCGAGGATGACGCTCACACGGAGCCTCCTGGAGTGTCCCAGGGTCATCACTGCAGGTGGCGTCTCCCGACGCCTGGAGCCAGGTGAGTGCAGGGTGGGTACCTGGGAGTGGCTCCTGGGGGTAGAGGGGACAGGATGTCAAGGGCGCAGAGGCGAGATGGGGGGACAGGAGCCCTGGGGGTTGTCACAGGGAGGGGGTTGCGGAGCACTCTGGGGGCCTCTACGGGGATCTGGCTGGGGCTGAGGGAAGTGGGGGCTGCAGGCTGCGGCCTTGGCCCCTTTCTGTAACAACTGTGGTGGCGAAATAGGCAACGGCCACCCATGGGGGTCCCAGGACCAAGGGCAGACCGAGGGCAGGGAGGGCGCGAGGACTTGGGCCGGGGGCCTTTCTCCATCTCTGTCTCTGTCTATCTCCATCTCTCTGTCTCTGCCTCTCTCCATCTTTGTCTCTGTCTGTCTCCATCTGTCTGTCTCTGCCTCTCTCTGTCTCTGTCTCTGTCTCCCTGTCTGTCTCCATCTCCCTGCCTCTGCCTCTCTCCATCTCTGTCTCTGTCTGTCTCCATCTCTCTGTCTCTGTCTCCCTGTCTCTGCCTCTCTCCGTCTCTGTCTCTGTCTGTCTCCATCTGTCTGTCTCTGTCTCTCTGTCTCTCAGTCTCGCTTTCTCTTCTCCTTAAGAAAGAGGCTCTTTTCTTGAGTGATGGGAAGTTGTCTGTTTTATCCACCATGGCTGGGCCCTCACAGTGGGCATATTTTTGCACCAATTGGAGACCTTCAAACGTGCACACATGCGGGTCCCCAGGCCCCTTGGGCACCCCGACGGGTCCTCTAGCCTCCAACCCAAGCCCGTCCACCTGCACCCCTCCGTGGCCCCCCTCACATGATGTGTCAGCCCCCCAGACACTTCACAATCTGCTTCAAGAATTCACAAAACTAACATCTTTACAAAGAATCAGTGAGTGGCACGCAGGGTGGTGGGAGAAACGGGGCCTGGATAGCTGGGACATGGGGCAGAGGGATGTGTCTGCAATGGGATCCTGATCTGTATCCCTAGAATCCAAGGCCTGAGAGGGCGTAGGGCCTATGTCACCCAGCAGTGTGCACACACGAGACCCCAAGCCGGGCTGACTCACTGACAGGTGGGCCCAAGCCCGGCACCTCCCTGCTCAGGACAGGAAGGGAGCACCATGGCTGGGGGAAGATGGGCAGGAACTGCCCTAGCGGGGGGTCCCTTGGGACAGAGTCTGCTCCCAGCTTGGGGGACCACACACTCTTGGAATCAATCCCACCCCCAACTCCAGGTTTGTCATCTGGGCAGTGAACGGCCATGTCTCTAGCAAGGGCCCTATGATGTCTGGGTTCCTGAGCCTTTTTTAGTACTGGGTGTCATTATTTTGTCTTTTTTTTTTTTAATTTTATTTTTTAAAAGACGACTGGTAAGGGGATCGCAACCCTCGGTACGGTGTTGTCTGTGCCATGCTCTGGCCATCCCTATATAGGATCTGAACCCATGGCCTCAGCACTACCAGCGCCGCACTCTCCTGAGTGAGCCACGGAGCTGGCCCAGGAGATCTTAACCCTTGACTTGGTGTTGTCAGCACCACGCTCTGGCCATCCCTATATAGGATCTGAACCCATGGCCTCAGCACTACCAGCGCCGCACTCTCCTGAGTGAGCCACGGAGCTGGCCCAGGAGATCTTAACCCTTGACTTGGTGTTGTCAGCACCACGCTCTCCCAAGTGAGCTAACCGGCCATCCCTATTTTTTCTTTATTTAATTTAAGTAATTTATTTATTTTTATTTTTTGGCGGCTCACCGGTACCGGAATCAAACCCTGGATCTTTGTGTTATAACACGACTCTCTAACCAGCTGAGATAACCGGCCAGCCCTAGAAACTCTTTATATATTAAACTTATTATAATTATATGTTATTATATGTTGTTAAAAATATATTCACATGGTGCTGATAACACCAAAGTCTGAGGTTTGATCCCTGTATCAGCCAGCCAAAAAATACACACACACACACACACACACACACACACACACACACACACACATTCAAAATAAGGCATGTAAAATGCAATACAAGGGTTTGAAGTTTTTATTTTAATAAAGACATTTTATCTAGTTTAATACAATTATATATGACATAACTACAATGTTATCTATACTACTTATATATACAATTACACTTATTATAATGGTCATATTTTAGCTCTTTATGTATCAGGCACATTAGCCATCTATGATCCAAGTGGCCAATATTGTTTCCAGGTTTCCCGTGCGTGGCACTGCACAAAATAACCTCCACCAAAAGGAGAGGGGGTGAAGGGGCCTCAGGATTGCATAGATCTGGGTTCAAAGTTCACACAAGCTCTATGACCTCAGGTGAGTCACCGAATCTCTTTGAAACTCAGCATCCCCTCTGCCAGGTGGACGTAACGACAGTCCCTGTTTTTCAGCATCTGTACAATTACTGCGCTTGGGGTGATGCCCCTAATGCCGACTAATGTTCCATTCACCCTCCCCAGAGCCATGGGGCCTGTCTCCTGCTCCCAGCCCTGTCCACCCTGGTGAAGCAGAAATCAGGAGCAGAGGAGAAATGGCTTCTTTATTAGAGTCACGAGTACAGGGGCTGGGGGTGGGGGGCAGGCCTGGAGGTGTGGGGGCATGCAGAGTGCCCTGGGATACGAAGGTCAAGGCTGGGTTCCACAGCAGGTCACAGGCTCCGCACGGCTTGCTGGGGCTTCCCTCGGGCCAGCAGGAGGGTTGAGGACACTATCAATCCAGTTTTGGAAGCGTGCCACGCAGGTGAAGAAGTCGGGACCCCGGCCGCGGGACTCCATGGTGAAGGAGGCCACACCGTGGGCCAGACCATTCAGATGAGGGGGCTGCCCCCGTCACCCTGGGTGGGAGGCCGGCATGTCAGGGTGTCCCCGGGCCCTGCTCCACCCTGCACCCCAGCCAGCACCACTGACCAGACAGTTGCTCCCACAACTTCCTGCTCCTGGAACCACAAATCCAACCCCAGGCCCTTTGCACACTCTGTTCCCTCTCTCTGCATGCTGTTCCCCACACCCTTCGCCTGGCTAACCCCTAGTTGAATTTTGGGTCCCAGATGACTCCAGGAACTTCCTGGTACCCCCAGGCTGGGTCAGATGCCCCCCGAGGCCCCGAGCAATCACAATGTCTGACAGCCCCCCACACTTCTGGGTCTGGGAACTACAAAAATGCAGGCCCTGCTCTGTCTTGTTGTCTGGGGTGTCCCCAGGAGCCAGCGCAGGACTTGGTACACGGTAGGTGTTTAATAAGTGCTGTTTCTCTGTTTCTAAAGTTAAAATGCTCAATGCTGCTCCCCACCGCACCCCGAGTCTCCTTTGACCTGGACTTGCTTTCTCCTGCCACTGGGAGCTCAAGTCCTCATATGACGCCTCCTCCCGCCATGAGGAGCCCACGCTGGGTCTGCACCCAGCCTGGCCATACCTGGCAGATTCCACCCTGGCAGGTGAGCACACCAGTGCACACACTGTTGGGGCAACAGCGGTCTTTGGGGGTCACGGTCACGTTGACGACCCTTGGGAAGTGGGAGAGATGTCCCCCAGTCCACCAGGTCCCCCAGCCGGCCATGTGGCAGCTGGTGCCGGCTTCCACAGTGACATTCTGCTGGGTCAGCAGCACCAGCGCCATGTTGCTGGTGAGGTTGGCCTAACGGTCCAGCTAGGGAGGGAAACTGAGTCAGGGGAGAGAGGAACTAGGGGGCCTCATGGGGCCGCAGCTAGGACAGAAGTAACAGCAGCATGAATTTTGATCTGTAAGTGGTTTGAGTGCAAATCCCGGCTCAGGAAGTAACCTGCTGTGGGATGCTGGCTAAAGCCCTCTCTAGGCCTCTGGTTCCTCCCCCACAGAAAAAGAATAACAAATCATTCCTACCACAAAGGTGGTCTGGTGCATAAAAGAAGACCCTGAACGCAAAAGGGCTTACCCTGGAAGTGCAGATACAAACAGCAAGGCCAGCCAGCCAAAAAAAAGTTAAAAAATCATAATACCCAATGTCAGTGAAGATGTGGGAAAATTCTGCTGGAGCGGAGGGTAAATTGGTCTGGTCATTTTAGCTGCCCGGGATGGAGAAATTTTTGTAAGAACAGTGTACAAAGAAGTTCCCCGTGATTCTGTTATAACAAAAGCACCTGGAAACAACTTCAGCGTCCCCCACAGGGGCTAGATAAGTGGCCTGTGGTGTGTCTCAGGACGTTTGCTGTATTTTTTAAACCATCAAAGGAAACACACACATGAGTTCCTCTCTCCTTTAGGCCCCTCGGGTGGCGCCCCCCACCCCCAGTGCATCTCCACCTGCAGCAGGAGCAGGTCGTTGAGGTTCTCCTGGGGGTCATAGCCATTTTCACTGATGGTCCTGATGGAAAACCTCTGCCTGGAACTCTCCCGACGCCACAGGTCATAGGCTCCCAGCACCACAGTGGCAATTCCAGGGTTCCTAAGGATTGGGGAAACACCAGGCTGGGGACAGCCCCCAACCTTCATGTGCACCCTGGGGCCCGGGCACTTGGGGAGGGGGGCAGGCTTGCAAATAAGGTGGGGGCTGGGGGAGGGTAATCACGAGGCCTCCTTCCTAAGCCCCCCTTAACTCCCCTCCTTTTACAGAGACCCGGCAGATGTCCACCAATATCATTTAATACTTCTTCCTTTAATAGCAGAACTCCTGTCTTTAGCTGAGAACATTGGTACCCAGCTGAAGGCTGACTTCCCAGACCCACATGGCTGTGTGGCCATGTGACAAAGCTCTGTCACTTCCTGTCTGTACACTGAGAGGAACAGGCAAGTGAACCTCGTGCCTCTGCCACCTTCCCACGGGCTGAGACACACTTTTGATAAAGGATCTGAGATTTTTATTCTTGTTTAAGCACTATATTGGGTGGCTCTCTTTGTAATAGCAGCTTAGAATGAATCCTAATTAATATGGGTAGTACCTTTTTAATTTTCTTTGCCCAACAGAGCTGGTAACTTTGCACAGTAACTCAAATTTCTCATTCAATCCCTGTATTATCCGAATTTAAAGAAAACACTGAGGAAATTGCAACCACATTTTTAAAACTGGGAACAAGGACTCTGAAAAGAGAATCCACCCCCTATCTTCCTACTTCTACTCTTGCTAACTTTATCTATGGTAGAGTCAACTATGCCTTTAAAACACAGCAGTTTATTATTGCTAGGCTCTAAAAAAGTGGAGAATCTCTAGGAATACTTATTAAATGAGGTTTTGTAGTAAAAGAAAACAGTATACATATATAAATGCAAGTATCAATTTGTGTGACGTGGGAAGAGCCCTTCCTCCTCCTAGTCCTCTGCTGGTTGCCCAGTTCCTGAAAGGGGATTGAGTGCACCTCTGGCCACACTGCCCGGGCCTCTAATCACCTGACCACCACCTGCCCCACACCCAGCTTTTTCTGGAATGCAGGCTTTCTGGCCTCCTAGCTTCAGCTGCTCCTGTTTATAGCACTTTCCTTTTGTTGTCAGGTTGTGTGTGTGTGTGTTTTATCTCCCAGAAGTCACTGTGGAGACATTACTAGACTCCAGTGCCTGTATGTTAGGATTAGAATAATTAAGATCATGTGAAGGACTGGAGTTTGGAGCACCCAGCCAAGCTGAATCTCATTCCTGCTATAGAGTTATCTGAATCCTTCCAAACAGCCAGTGGGTACAGCCTGTGAGCTTCTCAGCACCAACCTCACCTCTGGAAAATCTCCTCTCAAGATAAACCCTAACTCAGATTAAAACCAGGAATCTCAGGAGGGGCTGCTTAGCATCAATATGTTGTCTTGCTTAAGTTAAGCCGTCACGGTTGGAATGCTGGGATTGTGTGCAGACCCCATCACTTTGCTTTCTGTGAAGCTGATTTATCAGGAACGAGCCCCAGGGTGGCATTACTTAATCAATAGCAGAGATGCTGAGGGAGAGAAAGAGTCTGCAGTAAACTGATGGCTGCATCTGGTTTCCTATGAGCAGTCACAAGACTAGTGAAAATCCTCTAAACTCATCCAGCAACCAGACAAACTGATTGTGAGTTCATTAATAGTTGCTAGGGTGGAGGAAAAAGAAAGAAAGGGGGGAAATGAATGCATCATTGGAATTGCACCCTTAATGCAGGTCAAGAAGCTCTTTCAAAGCCACTCATGGCCCTGGGAGAGCACTGGGCCAGAACGTCTGGACCCTAGCCTAGAGCCAAGATTAACACCTAAGGCCTCAGAGAAAGGCAACTGACTTACAAACAGGAAGCCGTGTGCTTGTAGATTGTTCTACAAAGCATCCAAAGCTTCACATTAAAAGGAAAAGTCTGAGTTATCTATCTTGATATTTCGTTCACATTATGCCAAATAGCGTTTTCCAAATATTTGGCAACATTTAGACCCATAGAGATGTTTTAGCAAATTCAAAGTTGCCTATCAGCCTTATCTGCCAAAAAAGCAAACAAAAATAAAGCCTGGGAATGTGCCTGAAAAGCACGTGAATTCATAATAAGTCCATTTCATTTGGGGTGTAGGTTCTCCTACCTCAGTTAACTCAGACTTGCAGACTGTCCCTCTAAGCTGTTTTTATCCATATATCTGCTAACCAATGTGCTAAAAGTCTGCAAGAGCTAGTGCCCTATCAAAAAGTGAATATTTTCTGACACAAATGTCTTGTAGCTTTATAGCACAGGTATGTAATTTGAAGATTGTATACAAGTTGATCCAACAGTAAAACACACGAATGTGGGCACATTTGCTTAAAGGAATTACAATCCTCTTCTAAACAGATAACCGTCTGCCAACATACCAGGTTTTCAATACTAATTTTTTATGTATTGTGCTTTTTATAAACAGGCAGAACTATTTCCTGTCAGAATGAAATTCAATGAAAAGCATGCAAGATGCTCTTCAGTCAGGCTTAATGTGAATTTTACAGCAACATTCTATGAGGGGATATTTTCCCTGAACCTTTTCCCTTCTCAGAGGTTCACAGTAACTTATGGGACTCCTTTATTAACTACACAAATATTTATTGACTATCTATTATGCGCTAGGCATTGAGCTATTATTAGTGATATAATAGACTCTCAGTGAGCATGGTTCTTTACCTCAAGTGACTGCAGACCTCTAATGAGGGTCATAAAATGTGCTCTGGGAGGACCCAGTAAGTGGCAATAGGCTTAAAGGCATGGGCTGTTAGAACTTCAAGGTATAGGGCTTGCCCTGGGAAGCAGAGGGAGATTATTCCAGCAGGACCAACAGTTGACCTGAAACTGGTGGAAAGGAGCACAATGCTATGATCTGAATGTTTGTCCCCTCCAAAGCTCATGCTGGAACTTAATCCCAATGTGGTATTTGAAATGAGGGGCCTTCAAGAGGTGATTGGATCATGAGGACTATACCCTTCTGAATGGATTAATCCCTTCATTGACTAATGGGTTAACAGTTTAATGAGTTGTCAGGGAGAAGACTGGGGGCTCTATAAGGAGTGGAAGAAACCTTCTGGAAATGTGCTCTTGCTCAGCCTTTGTTAGCAATACTCACCAAGAGACACTGTAGTGAGTCCCCACCAAGAAGAAGATTCTCACCAGATGTGACACCTGTATTTTGGACTTCCCAGCCTCCAAAACTGTAAGAAATAAATTTCATTTTTGTTTTATGAATTACCCAGTCTCAGGTATTCCGTTATCAGTGATAGATAATGGGCAATACATGTGGTCTGAGTCAGCAACACAAAGAAGTGAGGTGAGAGTCTAGAAAGAAGGGCAGAGGGCAACAGGGTTCAAGGCCAGGGCTGCACAGAAGGGACAGCTGTGGCAGAACTCATAAGAAATGTAGATTGGTTTAGATGCTCCTCACAGAGAAGGAAGGCCCAGAAGATTTCTTCATGAAGAAGTGACAAATTTGAGTTTAGAAAAAATCATTTTGATGGCTGAGTGGAGAATCCACTGCAGGGTGGGGTATGACAAGCAGAAGGTTAGGAGACCTGTTTGGAAGACATTGCAGTCATTGTGGACATGGACCATTATGGGACTGAGTACACACGGCCCACTCTTTTGTGGCCCGCCTCGACCCTCGCACTTTGCACAGCTCAGTGCCCCAGCCGGGCTACGCCCACCGTGAGTGAGCCCTGCTGTCAGGCCTGCTTTCCTCCCATGCTCTAGGCTCTGTTAGTGAGGCAGCAATATTGCTCAGCCATTAAAAAGGTAAAGACAGAAATGACAACCGTGAAAATAAACCAGGAATGTTTTAAATCATCTGTGAAGTAGACATAATTTTTCCTTGTAGAGAGGAAAGTTTGAGATAAATAGCAGAGAATCAGTAAATAATTCAGCCGATGACCTTGATGCTTATTGATTCCTGCAGCTGTTTATCTTTCTCTAGGCTACCCAGGAAAAAAATCCTCCAAACAACAATTATCACTTAATTATAAAATTGCTTGGCTTGGGAGAGCCTTCTGGTTGGTTTCTGAACACTCCAAGGGAGTAAGTTAATCTCTATAAACCACCCAGCCTGACTGAAGCTGCTGCTTAAAATTCTTAACCACGTGCTGCATTATTCTCTGATATGGATGAAAAAAGAAAAAAAGAAAAATGAAACACCCACATTTTCTTCTCATTTTCTGACACTTAGAATGTTTAGCCAATCAGATGACTGGAATGGTGGGTTATTTCTCACCTGTGGGATCAGAATACAGATTGACTCTAGCCATGGGGTGCCCATCCTGGTGGGCTCCTGGGTCCTAGAGTAGCAGTGACAGGGGGAGGGGAGGTGGCAATAATTTAGATTAGGCTGCAAAGGGCAAAAGGCAAAGTACAAGGTTTTTGTTTCTGTTTTTTAACACAAATAATTTCTTCTTTAACCTTAGTTTTAGTGAAAGGCAGGGCTTCACAGGCAGCCCTGGTTCTCACCAGTCATTCCCTGGAGGTTGGGAACTTCTCACTACTGGTGTCAACAGGCACTCAGAGCATGAAGTTTGATCTTGGTTGGCAGTGAGAGGTGAGGAAGTCAGCCAGCTGGATTTTGGGGGTTTGGGCAGATAAACTTTTAGCCCAATTTCACCCACTTCTTTACATGTATTGCCTTAAATTGGTGATCATTAAAAATGGTTGGCTAGCACATAACCAGCCCTATTAAAAAATGAACAAAGGACTTGAATAGACATTTCTCCAAAGAAGATGTACAAATGACCAATAATTACAGGAAAAGGAGCCCAGCATCACTAACCATGAGGGAAATGCACATCAAAACCACAATGAGACACCACTTCACCCCCATTGGGATGGCTGCTATCCAACAAAGCAGAAAACAGCAAGTGTTGGCGAGGACGTACAGAAACTGAAGTCCTTGTGCACTGCTGGTGGGAATGTAAATGGTGCAGCCGCTGTGGAAAACAGCATGGAGCTTCCTCACACGATTAAAAATAGAATTACCATATGATTCAGCAATTCCACTTCTGGGTAGACACCCCCCAAAAATTAAAAATGAGTTTTTGAAGGGATATTTATACACCAAGGTTCATAGTAGCATACCTTTCAATAGCCGAAAGGTAGAGGCAACTCAGTGTACTCATGAATGAATAAACAAAAAGTGGTGTACACATACAATGGAATATTATTTGGTCTTAAAAAGTAAAGAAATTCTGACACTTGCTACAATGTGGATGGATCTTGAGGACATTATGCTGAGCAAAGAAGCCATTCACAAAAAGATAAATATTGTATGATTCCACTTTTACGAGGTGCTTGAATAGTCAAATTCTTAGAGACAGAAAATAGAATGATGGGTGCCAGGTGCAGGGTAGTTGTTTAATAGGTGCAGAGTTTCGGTTTTGAAAGATGAAAAGACTGGAGATTGTTTGCACAACAGTGAGTGTACTTAACACTATTGAACTGAACAATTAAAAATGGTTAAGATGATAAATCTTATGTTATGTGTGTTTTACCACAATAAAAAATAAACAAGAAGGCTTGGCTAACTTTTGAAAATGAGTTATATTCAGCAGGAGAACAGACAGAACTACAGAACCCATCCTGCCTCCTCTTCCAAGAGGTGATTTACTGGAAGTCCTCAAATATCAAACTGCTCTTCCAGTTCCCATTTCTAAAATATGATGTGAAATAATACCTAATTAGTATCTCGTTAAGGGGTGGGGATCGGAACAAGGTGTGTAGAGCAAGAAAAGTGCCCTAAATGTCATGGAGACCAGTCCCCTGCCTCTACCTAAATTGTGATGGGAAATGGCAGCTCACACACTCACCCGTGGTAACAGGGAAGCTGCTGGGTCCCGGAGTTACCTTCTTCTGTGGGGTTCTGGACTGAATCTCCCTCACTAAATACTGAAATAGCACCTCTCTTCAGCACTTCCCACACCGCTCATGTATAACTGCACAACATCACGGGAACAGCTGTGCCACTGTCCCATCCTGTCATTGTGGAATCCAAGGTGTAGACGTGGGATTTGAATCCACATCCTGGACCTTCAGGTTCAGAGCACGTGCTCTGCTCTCCACCTTCCACTTTCCCTCAGGACTGTTGCCCATGTCTGGAAAGCTCTGATTTCCTTCTCCTGAATACCCACACTCTGCCCATCCTCCAGACCTCATTCAAATCCTTCCTCAACTCCTGACTCCCTGGCCTCCCCTTTTCCGAGCCTCTTACAATATCATTTTAACATCCGGCCCTGACCATTGCTTCCTGAATCCTTTAATTCCTCCTCCCCACACCCACCCTTGACAGACCTTTTGGCTGTCTTGCAGTCCTTCAAACCCAGCAGGCACATCCCCTGGGATGCTCCTCTGTCTGATGGCCACACGGCTGGTCTCCTTTGGATACTGCCCTGACCACTCTACTTAAAGGATCAGTCCATCGCTCTCACCCCTTGAATCCTATCTGCTTCTGCGCAGACAGGGGTTACCGTCCTTAACCACACTTAGTACCAACTGATGTACCAGATGTGTTACATGTTTACTCACCGTCTGTCTCTCCTCAGGATAATGTAAGCTCCATGAGGGCAAGGATCTTGTCTTTCTATTCATTGCTGCATCAGGGTCTGGTGCACAGTAGGTGCTCAAAAATATTTTTGAATAAGTGAATAAACTCCCATATTTTCACACAGAAGTCAGCATGAATATGTTTGTAATATGTTCTGAGAAACAATAGCTCTACAGAGTGTAAATAGCTGTTATGCAGAAAAAAAGCATTCTCTTGCTAACCTAGCTTGGGTAAAGCTCAGCTAAGTAAAGTCAAGCACACTTTCTTCTTTCAGGACTTCTGAGAGCCTTTCCTACTTTGATAAATCGATGTGCATTGCAGAGCTCTAGGGAACAGGACATATTGTACAGCTTCTCCCAGGGGTTTCCTCACAGAGATACTTCTGGAGGGTGCCTGCCCGACACTTGTGGACATGCTGTGTGGCATCAATGAGTTCTGCCTGTTGGTGAATGCCTTCCTCTCCTGTGGCCTCAAGTTCTCTGCTGCTTTATGGGTGAGAAGGGGGTTATGACCAGTCTGAGGCTTGTTCTGATGGTATGGTAGGATTTCTGACTCAAAAAGCCACCTTGGCTTTATTTGCTTCCCATTCATTCAAAAGTGCTCTGTTCCATAGAAACATGGTTATGTCTCCATCAACATACTGATTCTCTCTGATAATCTGGATGATTGCTGAAAACAGGGGGGACCCTAGCTTAGTAAAACTGAAAACCTCTGAACAAAACAGAGTCCTCCTGCTCTACTTGCCACCAGAGCACAAAGTGGGAGTTGGTAGGAAGGATGACCGAGAGGAGGTAGGGGTCAGGTTAGGTAGGATTCCTGCTCTTCAGTTAGAAGGGAAGTCATAGGGGATGTGTGAGAGATCGTGTCTGGGGACTGAGCTATGGAACTACTCAGATGAGAAAGCCAAATGCCACACCTCAGAGCTGCAGCAGACATCCAAGCTCTGTGCCACAGGAGCTCCTTGGGTGTTGGTCCTCACTGGGCAGGCATCCCTGCTCAGCCTCTGACAGCTGTCAGCTGTGAGCCTACTAAATGGCAGCCTCATGTCAGCCGCAGTGAAAGAGAGGCAGAATCTGACAAAGACCAAGAGACTGTAATCGGTTGATATTTATTGAGTACTTACTATGCATTTGGCACAGTTAGGAGTTTATTCATACCTTCTCCATTTGATTTGCATAATAATTGTGAAATACGTATTATATTCCTGTTTTGAAAATATGAAAACTGAGACTCAGAGAGGTGAAATAATTTGCTCAAGGTCACACAGATGGTAAGGGATATAGCCAGATCTCCTGGCTCAAAGTTCACTATGCCACAGTAGCAGCTGAGAGTGTAAGGTCAGCGGGCCAAGCTCTGAGAGATGCACAGTTGGCAAGGAATGGAGGAGAGGGTGGGGACACAGAAAGCAGGTTATTTGACTTGTCTGAATATCCAGCTTCTACCCATCCTTCAAAATCCTTGAGGTCAGGTAAGAGCCATGGAACCTGTCCCCAGAAAACAGAAGGCAAACAGGAACAATTTGGGGGATCAATCTATATTGATCCCTAGTGAGGATATCCTAACTTGGAGGAAGGAGTCAGAGAGAAGGTGGGGATGCACTGGGTGAAGAGTCTTTCAGTTTCTTGACTCCTTCTTGTGGTCCACTGACACCCCCTTAATGTCAAACACCCTAAGGTCTCAACATCCATCTAGAAGACCTGGTGAGGAGGAAGCTAGATCTTTGGAATAAACCTGAAATTTAGGAAAGTTTAGTTACACAATCAATAATTATTTCTTGGGTTTCCACCATATGCTAAAGCCTTGGTTTTTGCTACCAGGGAATATGCAAAATGCTCCCTACTCTCAAGTAGCCTGCAATAGGGTTGGGGAGTGGGAGGCAAAGTCTTAAGTGGGTACCTAACAATGTAAGAGAATAGACAGGAATGCCATGGGATGATAAATAGTAAAGGGCTTCAGAAAAATGTGTCCAGATATGGAAGGAAATTCTCAAAGAGGAAGTAACAGAACTATGCTTTGGAAGGTGAGAACAGAACACGCAGAAAAGAAGAGGGGGAGGGATTAGGCAGGGACCAGACCCAGAGGGCCAGGTAGGGAGCTTGCAACCAGACACGATGCAAAGGACGAGGCCAGGCCAACTGTGGTGAGCTTTTAATGCCGGTCGAAGAAGGTTGGACTTTAACCTCTAAGCATCACAGATTTACAAACAAGAAAATAACAAACCATACAGTATATCTGATGAGTTCACAATGATTGCAAGATGTAGTCAGCACGGCCCCAGGGAGAAGAGGCTCAGAAGCACATGGGGGAGAAAAGCAGAGGCCCAGTGAATACAGGTTCTTCTCACCTGCCCAATATCTACTTCCCCATCTCCTGGAAACTGTGCCTGGATTTTCCTTTGGAAACCATTTTGCAACAGTTTTGGGTGAGGCTGATTCCACCCCCACTCCCTTTCCAAAGATAGATGTGTAACCCAGGCTGGCCAGGCAGAATGGTTCTTTCCCCACCATGCAGAGTGGTAAAAATAAGCCACGTCTCAAGGTGAGCCAGAGAGAGCCAGCCCTTGTATTTCTCCAGCAATCATTAGAAGTAAAGTATGCCCTTTGCGCTGCGGGTGCCAATTGGGGGCTGAAGCCTGAGGAGCTGGTGGTCATCTTACCAATGTGGGAAGAGGAACAAAACTGAAACAAAGGCAGGAGTCAAGGATGGGGCACAAGATTTCTAAAGTGACAGAACCCCGGGATTCAGCCATGTCTGACATGTGGTCTGGAGAAAAATAATCAAACTGAGTAAAGAGGTTGGAACTGCCAGAAGGGAGGGGGAGTGGTGGTCAGGGATGGCCACTCTGACAAGGTGACATCACACGTCTTTCCGTCTTGTCTTCTTGCAAGCTCTGTGTCTAACCTGCTGGCCTGTGCTGAAGGACATGAAGGAGTGAGCACGGGCGTCCAGAGAGCGGGAACGGTGACAGCAAAGCTCTCGGCCAGGGGTGCTAGGCACGTACGTCCAAGGAGCAGCAGAAAGGCCAGCTGGGCCAGAGCTAACTGAGCAGGAGGGAGGGTGGGAGGCCGGGCTCAGGTCACGTGAAGCCTATTATCCTTTGAAAGGAGCTTGGCCTCTACTCTCTGCATGTGTGGAAGCCATCAGAGAGTTTTGAGTTGAGCAGTGACGGGAGGGAACTCATGTTTGAAAGGGCCATCAGGGTGGCCCGCACCTGGTGCTTCCTTCTGACAGGCACCAGGCATTAGCCGTGAGGGTGTGGGGAAGGAGGCGGCTACCAGAAGGGGTGGCAGGTGTGGCTGAGACCGGCCCTGGCGGGACAGCACAGCTGGCCTGGCACTCAGCCAGCCAAACAACTACAGGTGACCTTGTCCTCCAGGCAGGCGGGTCCTGAGCAGGTGAGGGGAGGCTGGGTCATGAGGTGGGGGGTGTTATACAGAGTTTGTAGGAAACTTCTAGACAATTGCTGTGCTCCTAAGTGACCGTGGCCCTGGGGCAGACCGGGGGCCCTGTAGGTTCTTGCAATATCTCGGCCCAATGATCTCTGCTCTCCCCAAGCCTGAAGCCGGCCACCTCTTCGGTCCACCACCATGCTGCCAACCCTTCCATTTTCTTCCCTTTCCCTGGGGAGTCCTGGAAATGAGACTGTGCTCAAATGTCCATTCGAAGGGAGCCTTGGCCATCCAAGAGGGTTGCAAGGGCCGAGCTGCGTGTAAATTCCAGCTGTAAATATGAAGCCATAGCCAGTCCTATAGCTAGGGGCTCCTCCACCAAGGTCAGCAGGCTTCTCCCACACAGAGAGAAAGTCAGAAATTGATCTTGCTCTTAGCATTTACCAGGCATTCTCCGAGGAGGCCACTTCATCAGCCGCAGCGTTTGTCTTTGCAAAAGACAACATCTTGTCCTTCCTCCTACCATCCCCAAACACTTGTCACTGCGTCTGGCTCATCCTCTGCCTCCCAATTTGAGCTTTGAATTTGCACATTTTATTCCAGGCTTTCTTACTCAAATCTGGACCCCTAGTGCCTGTCTCAGCATTTGGCATATAGTGGGTGATCAATAAATAAAAAAAACTGTTGAATGTTGCTGAATGAATAAGTTATTGTCATTGATTGCTAACTGACTGGTTCTTCAACATCACCTTCACATCAGCTCCTTGTCCTCAGAAAGCCACATCATAGGCCAGGAAGGAACGTGAAAGGACATCGGGCTTACTAACCTTTCACAACTTTCTGGGAGTGGAAACTAGACCATGGCCTTTGCTCTACACACCCTTTGGTGGGTATAGTGTATACTGCTGTCTTTCATCATTAAAATAAAATAAAATAAATATAAATATATACACATACACACACATATATATAAAGCAGCTTCTAATTAAAAATCTTTATGCTAATTGCTGGGGGTCTGCAAAACTATGGAACAGCACTGCCTCCTAGAAAACGGGGCTGGACAGAGCCCCGCCACACTGGCAGTTAAGTGCCCTGCTGTGCCTGAAGTCACTATCTCACCTCCGCCATCTTGGATAAGTTACTCTCATCTTGAAATCTCAGTTTTCTCATCTGTGAAATGGGAGGGCTAGGATAGGGGATCAGCAGGCCCTTTTTAACTCAGGCATTCTACGACCACAAGTGAAGTAGAATCTGAGGCCCTGATAGAAGAGACATCACAGAGCAGGTGGGAGGTAGGACAGTGAGGTAAGAGCAGATCCTGGACTTGGGAGGGAAGTGCTAACAGCACCCTTCTCATAGGGTTAATAGGGTTAAATGAGTGAATGTGTATTAATTTGGCAAAATATTTAACTATAATAGAATCTCAATAAATTACCACGTCTACTGACCAAATTGATGGTCTATAGCAGCACTATCTAACAGAACTTTCTATGATGACTGGAAATGCTCCATATCTGGATTCATACAGTAACTGCTAGCCACTGTGGCTACTGAGCAGTTTAAATGTGGCTAGTGTGACTGAGGAAAAAAATTTTCATATTTACTTACTTTTAATTGTTTCACATTTAAATAGCCATATGTGGCTATTGGCTCCTGCATCAGACAGAGCAGGTCGAAACACTGAGAGCTGCCAGACTTTTAAAAAGAGCAGCAAGGAGTGGCACATCCAGACAATGGAATATTATTCAGCACTAAGAAGAAATGAGCTATCGAGCCATGAAAAGACATGGAGGAACCTTAATGTATATTCCTACGTGAAAGAATCCAATCTGAAAGGGGACGGACTGCATGATTCCAACTCGATGACATTCTGGAAGAGGCAAAACTATGGAGACGATGAAAAGATCAGGGGTTGCCAGGGATGGCGAGGGGAGGAGGGAGGAATTGGTAGAACATGGAGAATTTGTAGGGCAGTGAGGACACCCTGTGTGTGAGGTCATAACGGTGGGTACAAGTCATCAGACATTCACTCACACCCACGACATGTATACCACCTGGAGAACGCCAATGTAAACTGTGGACTCTGGATGATAATGATGTGTCAGTGCAGTTGTAAATGATGTACTCCTCTGAGGAGGGGGTGGATATGGGAAATCTCTGTAACTTCCTATCAATTTGACTGTGAACCTAAAACTGCTCTGAAAAATACAGTGTGTTTAAGAAGAAAAAACAAAGATTGGAGAGGAATGCATGGAAGAAGGGGGTTGGAGATAAGCCCTCAAGAATGGATAGGGTACGGATAACAAGAGCTGTGTTTGCAAGGACAGCAGGGTTCAGTTGGTGAGTTATCCAGTGGGGGCAGAACAGAGATTTTTTATGAAAAAGAAATGAGGGACAGGCTGGGAGATAATGAGCTCAGGCTGGGGAAGACCTTAAATTTCAGGTTAAAGACCCTAAAATGTATCCACCTACCAATCGAGTCCCTGAAGTTTCCAGCTAGTGCTATGAGATATCCGAAAAGTGTTTTAAAAATATTAATATCCTAAATAAGTATGCTATTGGGGATATTAAGTTTTTTGAGGGTCGAGTCCACATCTTCAAGTTAAATTATGTGAGATTCCTGCTTTCACACTAGGAACTCAGAAGTGCTTAAAACAATTTAAATCAAATAAATAGATAGATTTGCTCAGATCATGCTGCTTTACAAGAATCCTCCATTACCGATGCTGTGTGTTGCCCATATTGCCTGGAAAATTGCAGGCTTTTAGGGAGTCCTGCTTGATGGATTTGTCTAAATGTGTCTGAAAAGAAGTGCACAATGCAGACCACATCGGCGCCGGGGACGTGGCGTTCAGAACGCTTAAGTATCAAGAGAAGATTCTCATTTGTGCTCTCCTGCAGTGCACTATCTTCAAAGGTTCCCAGATTTATTATTTCATCAACAGATCAGAGAGGGGAGTTTGTATGAGATCAAACAAACACGAGTACTATGGGAAGGCTGGCAGGTGATAGTGTATAAATTGCCCGATGGAAAATGTCAAAAGTTGACATCAGAGCAGTAGGAGAGTGGGAAGCACACAGAACTGAGAACAAACGGCTGAGCCTTTCTGTGAGCCAATTCCTTACACAGTCCAGCTAACGTTCTGCAAAAACCCTGGGGCTCAAAACCCACTGAGAATCCACTGAAACCCATTAACTCAAAATCTATCCAGTATTAAAAATTTTTTAGAAAGCATCTCTTTGTTTCTACACCTGTTCTCCTGTTATTTCTGTTGTTATATTTGCTTTCTTCCTCTCTCTCTCTCTCTCTCTCAACCCCCTACCCACACACTACTGCATGCTTTCTTTTTATCTGCCCTGTGTTCATCCCCGTATTTCTTTTACATCTCCTTCTTTACATCCACTTGTTCAGTCTTTCAAGGGTAGTGTATCGATAGTTAAGGCATTTTCCAAGGTGGAAAATTATTATACCCTATGTTAATGCCAGAGCCTTGCAGACTCAGAATCAGATACAAGAAAGACTGATAAAAGTCCCTCCTACCAGCCTCTGTGCTCCTGAACAGGGACTTGCATATATCTGAATGCACAGTAGCAGTTAGGGACATCGGCGGGTGTCTGAGAGCCAGCGCGTGCTTTATGTATATTAACTCATTTGCCCCCCACCCACAGCAATTTCTGCTGCAAGGCCATCTGCTGGGACCAGCCCTTTCTTGATCATATTACCTAAAATAACCACCACCCCCTACCCCACTTCTACCCTTGCCCTGTTTTTATTTTACAGCACTTTTCATTACTTGGCACAAAAAGAAATACTTCTTTCTCTATTGCTAGAAATAAATGCTTACTTTCTTCCCTATTAAAATGCATGTTCCATCACATTTGAACCCTCAACAGCACTGGCAGTAGGCACTAAGATTCTCCAGGAGGGGACACTGCGAGAACACAGAGCTAAGGGGCTTCCCCACAGTCCTCCAACTCCCAAGTTGCAGAGCAGAGATGGGGACACAGGCACACCTTTTACTCCAGTGTCCATGCTCCCGCCACCACACTTGACCTTCCTCACGGTAGTGGGATCAGGATTCGAAGATTAGACCTTTCTGTCCAACAAGAGTCAAGCTTGAATGTGGCTCTGGTATAAAAACTAAATGACCTGAAAATGTATTTGCACTCAAATTACTTTCTCTCCTCTCTTCTTACCGAGTGAGAGGAGGTGCAGAGTAACAAGGAATTCTAACTTCTATAAAAACACACACTGTTAGAATTTCTCCAAGTGCAAGCTCTGAGTGCTCTGTACCATTACTGCTTTGGCACAGAGTTTAATCAATAATCTCTTTATTTTTATTCTCATGTTTCTATGAGTTCCTAGCTTCTCCAAGAATATGCTACCAGAGTCCAATAAATGTCGCTTTACTTTAATTCTCAAAATCAGACTTCATCTGCTGTAAGCTTCCAGCTGCGAGTCTCGATAACTTGAGGCCTTCTCTCTCTCTCCCTCGGTGGAATCAAATAATGGTCCCCGTATTTGCTTTTCCTATTGCTACGGCCAACTGTGGACATCTCTGCCCAGCACAGGCCCTTGTTACATGCCATCTTCTATCCACCTCTTGGGCATGCTGCCTTGGGCATGCTCGTGTATGTTCTTCACTACCGTCTGCCTGCAGAATCCGGGCCTCACACCCGGGGCATGTGGAAGAACTTGTCTCTCCTCTTACCTGTCTCTGGGAAAGCTCCAACTCTACCTCTGAACTCAGAGCGCCCACTTCTGCAATGCAAACTCGCCATCTGTCCCTTCCTCTTCAGGGACAACCCAACACCATCTTCCCCAAAAGGACCTTGCAAAGATCATCCTGCCCTCCCTTCCTGGGGTGAGGTGGGAAAAGAAGATAGTCAATTCAGTTACTTTTTTAAAATTGAAGTCAACCCATTACCTGTAGTTTCTGTATTAGATGCATTTGTACTACTACTAAGCTTTTTATTAATTCGCTTCATACCCTGACCGTTTGCCAAGCTGGTACTACACTTGGCTGACAAATACATCTGCTGTAGCCAAGAAAGAAGAAAACATTTCTCCTTCTCAGATAACATCAGACTTGTGATTTCTCCTGGGATCCTACCACACAGGCCACTCCCACGCAGTGGCTGGCAGTGCCCCTGTGATCCTCACTGGACGTAGGGGACAGGGGAGGACAGGCTGGAGGCAGTGACCCAGGCTGCCATCACTAGCTCAGCACTAGCATACGCTGCTGCCTCCGATGCTGCTCCTGAGTTATTAACAGCTGAACAGAATTCCGAACCTTCTGTTCCTAACACATTTCTAACGCCTTTCATAATCCACAGTTGTTATCAAAAGGCATTGGCAGCTGTGAAGAAAGGTGGGTGGGCAGACAAAATAAATTAATAAATGAAGAGTTCCTGTATAGAATGCTCAGCTCAGCACAGCTTGAAATCTTACCATGACCCACCTCGGGATAGGGCAACCTAATCAGGCTTCCTTTCCTCCTCCACCCTCATGCAAGAGAACACAGTGCTAACGTCAGTCAGGCAGTAGACCCACAGTCACAGAGCACCGACCTACACAGAGAAACATCCTGGTGTTGGTGAAGAGACAAGGAGCCCACCAGGAAGACAAAGACCTCTTGGTTGGGTAGAGACCCAGTAACAGCAATTCTTCAACAATTTGAATGTGTAAAGTATATCAGGAATGATGAGCGATGAGCACATGCCAGAGTGCAACTTCAAATCCAGCAGTGGTGGAAGAAACTCCTTTTGCTTTTATCCTGGCATCTCCGGTGTGTTCCAACGTCCCTCCTTCTGGCTTTTGAGCATTTGAAAAGTGGAGGAGGTTGAACAGTGGGGGCTCAATCTATCCATACTCCAGAGAGGAGTAATAAAAAGTTCCTGATCCCTCAAAATGGTTTCCTCATTTCTAAAGATCTGGTTGAGAGGGATTCTGGTAGATTTTAAGGTCTACATATTATCTAAGTCAGGGTGTCTAAAGAAGAAGGGAAATGGCTGAACTAAAACACCCACGATCAATGGGCACGGCCAATGAGCCAGCCATGTTCAGACATGCACTGAGCATCTCCTCTGTCCCCTCTGTGTCAGCACTGTGCTAGGCACCAGGGATGAAAAGATGAAGATGTACTCCCTGCGCTTAAGATGCCCACGGGCTAGTGAAAAGGAATTTTCATATGGTAGCACATCAGATGTCACCATGGCCACATGGGATGCTGTGAAAGGCAAAGGCAGTAGATGATGGAAGAGGGAGTGAGGGAAATTCAAGGAAAGAGCAAATCCTTGGGCTAAGTCTTCAAGAACAAGAAGGAGTGAGCCAGCTGGAGAAAAATGAGGAAGTTATTCCAGGCAAAGTCTACAGCACAGGCCAAGGTTTATAGAAAACTGAAGGAACCAAGAGCATTTGGAGAACTTCCACCATTTCTATGTGATTGAAATATAAGGTTGAGGTGGGAGTGGCAAGGAATCGGTATAACTCATATTAAGAAAAGTCTTGTGAGTCACCCCAAGAAATCGAAATTTATCTTGAGGTTTGATGGGGAGCCTTCAGAGCATCAAAAGGGGAAAGACATGGACAGACTTATAATATGGAAAGACCCATCTCACAAAAACGTGGAGGTAAAGACTGGATAAAAGGATAGGGTGGACACTGGAGCCAGGGAGACCTGTTAGGGACCAGTCAAAATTTCAGGTAAGAATAGATAAGACCCTAAACTGATAAATAGGAACACACATCAACAATGACCATTGGAAAGTATTTGGCTTCTTATGCATGGTTTCCTCTATTGAGAATGAGCCACACAGAATAATACCTCCTATGATGCTAATTTTATCATAATTATAGTATTTCTACAAGTACAGAAAAAGTGAACTCATCTGAAAATATAAACAATGCATCCAGTATTTTTCCTAATGTTTCTAGCATCAGGAAGAAGGGATGCTCCATTGTGCTTTCGACTGACTGCAAAGCCTGCTACGTCAGTCTTATTCTGATTGATACGGGGGCTGCCAGGAAAAGACACTCCAGTCTGGGTCTGGGGCACTGATTCATACCGAGATGTGACTCAGCTTAATGGATTATATCTTCCTGGTTCTTCCCTCTCCCACCCCCACCAACCTCCGTCAGACCCAGATTTAACTTAAAGCTAGAGAATGGATTCTACTAATCCTGGCATATCTGGTGTGGTTGAAGTTCAGAGGGGAGAGGCAAAGGAGGTTTTCCAGATACTCCTGAAGCCACCCCTGAGGTCAAGCTGGACCCCAGACGGGCTTCGCCACTGTGACTCCCCATTGTTCTGCACACACAGTGACTGTCCCCTAGAGGGCAGATCAGTCAGAGAACATTGAAGAGACTAGGATCCAGTGTGAGCACGCTATAACAAAAAGACCCAGGGCTTGGAATCACATAGACGTGGAACCCAGACCCAGCCTGGTTTCTTGTCTGTCAAATGGAAGGCAGAGGTCTGTCTGCAGTGAGAATTAAGCCAGATAACATGTGTGACGTGCCCAGGACAGAGTCTAGGTCAGGGTTCCTCAGCTTGCCACTCTCAGTGTGCAGGTGGCAAGGAATAGGTCTAACTCATACTAAAAAAAGTCTATTGAGTCACCCCAAGGAAACTGAAATTTATCTTGAGGTTTGATGGGGAGCCTTCTGCCTCCAGGGAACATTTGGCAATGTCCAGAGACATTTTTGGTTGTCATAACTGGTCAACTAGGGGAGTGGGTACTACTGGCATCTAATGTTGCTAAACATTCTAAAATGCACGAGATGGCCCCCACAATGAAGAATTATCCAGCCTAAAATTTGTATAGTGCTGAGGTTGAGAAACTCTTGTCTAGCTCAATAAATAACTTTTTAACTTCTCCCTCCCACTCTCCTATGACCCCCCAAATGCAAATTAAAAGGAATATCCTCGGGAAGAGATAGCCACCCAATGGGACAGTCCCTGGCTGCTGACGGGTAAGATTAGCCCCCCACATCTGTCCCCACCCTCTGCCCCATCATGAGTAGAATGAGCAGTTTGTGAGGAGCTGGCTCACTCAGCTCCACACTATCCATTATCCTCTTTACAATATTTTTGAGTGAATTTTATTTTCCACAAAATGAGGCAAGAAGCCCTGACATCCTGCTGGGCTCGTCCCTTTTCTTCACTGTGCTTTTGTGTCCACCCCCAGCCACCATCCTGGTCACTTCCTTTCTCAATTCCTTCACTGTCCCCTGCCCTCAAGCCTGAATTTGGCTGTTTACTGATCACAGGGAGCAGGTGTGTGTTCTCAGCAAGCATTCCCGGGGACCATTGGGAAGTTTTGGGTGTTTTTTGCGGTTTTTTTTTTTTTCACATTTATAAGCCAGCTTGTACAATGGGCTGCTCTGATTGAGAGTCTGCTTTGTGGCTTGCATTCGAGCCCCTCCCTGTCCTGTCTTCTCCATGCACTCAGGTTGGACCAGACAGCTCTGCACCGTTCTGAACCAGGCACCCTCCCACCAATGCTCCCTTCCAGACGAAGCACGGGCAAACATTTGAGACAGAGGAAAGGAAACAACCACCTTCTTCTTGCTTTATTCTTCATACATATATGTACAGGGACCCAGCCCAGCACACAGTACACACAGACAGCCACATGGGCCCATGCACACACCAGAGGAAAAGGAGTCCAAGCAGGAAGCTCAGAAACAGCTCCAGTGCCAGCGGAAGTCTGGCTGCAGGCCACAGGGCCCCCAAGGGCTGATTACTGTCTGCCTTCTGCCTGGGGGACAAGGCTGGAACCCAAAGAGCTCATCACTGGCTCTGTGATGCCCCCTGCCTGATCTCCTTCTGTGCCATCTGCTGTGCAGTGTCAGTGTCCAACCCTTCCTAATCTACCCCTTGAAATCAAGAAAATGCAGTGCTGGACACTGATCAGGGCCCCTAATTATTACCAGCTCAAGATTTTCTGGTTTAAGACCTCCTACCCATGTCCAAGTGTTGGCTGAATCAACCAGCGACAATGCAAAAGGATTGAAGGGAGGGAATGAGGGACAGGAAAACGGTGATCACAGATAGAGATCTGTGGGCTCCTTTCTCCCCTTTCTTGTCACCTCTTTAGGGAAACAAGGTGGGGGGACTTGTCTGTCTCCTAGGTTCCAGGGCTTTTCTGCAGAGGGCCTAAGCTAATTAGGCGTCAGTGAAAAGAAGGACATGGAAGTCCCAAAGAGAGAAAATTTACTCCTAAAGTACCGACTTTTCTTGCCAGAAGTCACTTTAGTTAAAATATTATTTCTCGATCCTTCGTTTCACAAAATATTTGCCACCAGTAGAGTAGTTCCTTTCCAGTGCTAAAAGCCTTGTGGAAGCCAGCCCTGGAAGGGACTCAAATATAATGCCACCCCTTGCATCCTCCAAGAAGCAGAGGCAGAGGGAGCAGGAGGTTTTCCCAAAGACCTGTCTCCCTCCTGTCACTGACCCATACTAAGGACACCGACACGGTGGCCCCATCCAGCAAGCCAACCGTGGGGCACGAGGAAACTTTTGAGAAGGTGCCATGTTAGCTGGGTCAGCCTGGGCCCTGCCTTGGGATATCTTGGGAGAAGAGTTTTAAGGTTGAGGTGGAAATAGTCCAGGTGACAAGGGATGGGACAGGAGAACTGTTGTCTCATAGAGGCAAGAAGGCATGGAAGGGAATGGGCTGCTGAGTCTTGTAAGTACGTGTGTGATGCAAACATTGCTAAGAGGCAGGTGGGTGGGGCAGAGACCACCAAGGACTCAGCTCAGACACTGGCCTTGAGCCTGCAGCATGCAGAGGCCCTGAGGGTTTTCAGTTCAGGAATGAAATGATCAGAGGCACGTCCCAGAGAGACCTCTCTGGCCGCTGTGGGTGGGGGTGGGTTGTAGGGAGAGGAATGAAACATTGCTCTGTTTTAACATGAAATTTAAATGTCTCTGAGATTTATTGGCAATATACTGGGCTACTGTCTGTGAATCGCAGTGCAGCAAATTAGGTGCACAAGATGCACATCTTTTTGTAACTCCCTTTAATTTCTCCTTCAAGCCTCCTGTCTGACCAAGTTGTTAGAAAACTTTTTTCTTTTTTTTGGTTAGAAAACTTTAACACAATCTTTTTGAGGCACCTCTGTCCCCCACATTGTGCCAAGGCGTGGGGAGTGCTCCAGAAATTTCAGCGGATGAAGAGACCATCCCTTCTGCAGGCTACTTCTGCACACCTATGGTCCTGGCCAGTGCTTGTGACCTGTTTAGGCAGGAAAGGAAGTGGAGGGTCAGAGGGAGCAAGCACAGTTAATACATAAAGTGACTTACTCCACCACAGTGGGCTTTTTACAAAAATCAAATAATATACATACCTAGGAAGCACCAATACTTTATGTAAGAAATTTTGGAGCCTGAACTAGGAGAGAGATAGGAGGAATAAGAGAAGGGGTTGAATTTAAGTTTCAAGAAAAATGTAAGATCCTCAAATAATTAAAAATAGAACTACCATATGATCCAGCAATCCTACTTGTGAGTGTTTATTCTAAAGAGTTGAAATCAGGATCGCAAAAGAGATGTCTGCACTCCCATGATCACTGCAGCACTATTCACAGTATCCAAGACATGGAAACAACCTAAATGTCCATCGGTGGGTGAACGGATAAAGAAAATGAGGTATATACACACATAATAGAATGTTATTCAGCTTTAAAAAAAAAAAAAGGAAATCCTGCCCCAGACACCTTGCACTCGACTGTCCCCAGATTCTCTTCACCCCAAGCCTCACACTCCTGCTCCTGCTGTCATTTGCAACAACATGGATGGACCTGGAAGACTTTATGCTGAGAGAATAAGTCATCACAGAAAGACACACACTGCGTGCTCTTGCTTACGTGAGGTGTCTAAAGCAGTCAAATTCAAGGAACCAAGAGTGGGGTGGTGGTTGCCAGGGGCTGGGGGGAGAGGAGAACGGCAAGACTCTACTCAGTGTGCACGGCTGCAGTCGTGTGAGATGAGACCTTCTGGAGATCCGCCATGCAAACTGTGCTTATGCTTCACAGTAACGCACCGTACGCTTAAAAAGGTGCGAAGACAGTAGATAGCATGTTGCGTTGTTTAGCAATACAAAAAATTTTAAGAGAAATATTCCAGTTAACACTCTTGAAGAAGCAGCTGTGGGACTAATTCTTAATAAAGTTGTCAAAAAATGGGAGAAGAAAAGAAAAATAAATAACAGCTGGTGACTGATAAGAGGTGCAGGGTAAGGGAGAGGGTCCCTAGGCTTCTGGGCCAGGCAACAGCGATGGCAGCCACTGAGCCGGAAATCACAGCAGGAGCAGGAAGGCTGGTGTGGGGTGAAGAGGTGCTGGGGACCGTCGAGGTGCCCGGGCCTCCCTCAAAGGCAGTTTCCCCAGCAGCTGAGCTGCCCATGAGTCTGCACCCATGACTGCTGCTCAGCTCTGGCTGGGGGTCCTGAAGGTGGCATCCCAGGTGAGACTCCAGCTCCTAGGCCTGTAGCACCCGAGTCACACCTTCATGCTGTCTCTGGCCCGGCCCCTGCAGCTCAGTGTGCCCAAAGCGTTTGTGTGTCTCCTACACTGACTCAGTTGCCTCCCCTTCTTTAAGAGTTCCGTGCACACGCCTGTACATTTTCCATGTACATAAAGATTGTTCTCCTTTAGCCTATGGGTTTGATCCCAACAGAGCTGTTCTGTTCTCTGGAAGAAGAGCTGGGTGAAGGGCCTGTTGTGTCTGAAACCAGCTGGATGATCCCAAGCAAGTCGCAAGCTGCCTTAGCATCCACCCCTTATCTGTAAGTGAGGACAGTGACACATGTTCTGACCAGCTCCTGTGTTATGAGGAACAAATGACATAAGGTATGGAAAAGTAGTCTTTACATGGAATGCACATTGTTCAGATGGAAATTATTAAGACGCCTTTGCATTCCCCTTCTGTGCTTACCTCTGTCTGCTCCCCACCTTTCTTTCTTTAGCAATCCCCCTTCCTGTAGAGCTAAGCTGAGAAAAGCGTCGTGGGGAGGGGGTGTGTGGCAAACGTGTGGGGCTGTGGAAGAGCGGGAGTGCTTCCCTCACGAGTGCGTCGCGCCCGTCCCCTGCCCCGAGCCAGAGCCGGCCCCAGAACTCAGCGGTCACTGCCAGGCGCCCTGGCTTCACACTGGCCCTGCCACAGAATGCACTTTTGTTTTTCTTTTCTACTCTTGGCAATGTGGTAGAAATGGTACCTACTTATCCCTATTCCAAGCCCAACAAAATATAGCTTTCATCAGTTGATAGTGCACGTGGACAGCTGTGCAGAAGCACAAAAATCAATGTGCATTGATTCCTAAGCTAGGAATTCATAAACTTCTTTAAGGTCACGGATTGATTTTTTACTTACAGTAAAAAACTGTGAGACTCCAGACCCTTCCCTTCATTTTGTCGCCTTTCTCATCTGCAGGGACACATGCTGTCTCTCGCCGGGGAGTGGCTGCCATCCTTTGCTCAGTACACCAAGGGGAGAAGCACTTAGGGAGAGAGAGAGATGCTTCAGCACTCTTTCTGCCACATCAAAGCCTCTGCACCCTGGCTTAACACCCAGGATTAATCAAATAATGGAACAAATGGATTTGAAGGGTGGCAGCACAAAAATGAACACAGTGATTGGAATAGACTCACCAGCATTTGCCAAATCTAAGCTGGGCACAAGGGGTTTGATTTCAGAGCAAAGGCTGGGATCAGTCTGGTGCCCATCCCAGCACTGATTCTGCCTAGGGCACCAGGTGCTGAGTGGCAGAGCGTGAGCTGGTGTCCAGAGGTGGCACAGGCTGTGGCACAAGGGGAGCCTCCTGCTGGACCCTCGGTTTATCCACATCTGAAAAACTCTAGCAAATATCTACTACTCAGAAGTGGTTATGAAGACCAAATATGATGGTAGATCTAAAAGCACTTTTTAGACTGTAAAGTATCAGATGAATACAAAATAAGTACTTCCCTAGTGTCCCAAATCTTTCTTACTGATAATTAGAATCAAAAGCTTTTGGAGAAATTCATGAATGATACCACTGATAAGGTCATCATGGGTTCCTTCCTTCCTTCTTTCACTTTTCTTTTAAATTTTATAGTATTGTGGTAAGAAAACATAACATGAGATCTACCCTCTGAACAGATGTTCTCAGGGTGGGATACGTTATTGTTGTCTGTAGGCACAATGTTGTACAGCGGCGTCTAGAACTTGTTCATCTTGCATAACTGAAATGTTTTCCTCACTCCGCCCAGTCGCTGGCAAACACGCTCCTGTTCTTTCTTCCATGAGCATGACTATTTTAGATACCTCATCTAAATGGAATCATAAAACCACCGTATGATCCAGAAATCCCACTTCCAGCCATTTATCCAAAAGAGTTGAAATCAGGATCTCAAAGAGATATCGGCACTCCCGCCTTCACTGCAGCATTATGCACAGTAGCCAAGATGTGGAAACAACCTAAGCGTCCACAGACGTGGTGTCTACATACAATAGAATATTATTCAGTCTTTAAAAAGAAGGAAATCCTGCCATGTGCAACAGCATTGATGAACCTGGAGGAGGACACTTTGCGCAGTGAAATAAGCCAGACACAGGACAAACCCTTTTTTTTTTTTTCTTTTTCTGTCTATGCTATCTGGAGGCAGTCAAGCATGAACTCTGCAGCCACCTGCCACCGGGGTCCCATCCCAGCCTTGTCACTTGTTGGCTGGCTGGTACCAGCTACCTCACCTGCCTAAGCCCAAGCTCCCTCATTCATAAAATGGTCATGACAACATCCACCAAGTGAAGTTAGAGGGTCAAACCAGAAAACGTAGGGACGTGCAAGGGTGAAGCCACACATGGGTTGGAGAGATTATCACTATCTGCTTCAGAAGGTCCCTGTCCTGCCAGCTGGGGGCTGTGTGGAAAATGTCCTGCCACCCAGGCCTCTTGCTTTGGGCTGGACAGGGTACCTGCCCGGACTACCTACCCTGGCTCCGCCAGCTTTCCCAGCAGCCATGGCAGTTGATTCTCCAGGCTCCTGGTGAGCCTGGGAACCCAAGTATCTGGTCTCAGCTGCCTGTGGGTCACGTGGCCTTGCTGTGTCAGGCTACTCAATTAGCAGTGAATCAAGATGTTCAGATGGTGCAGGAAGCCTGGGCACCAGACCCGCCTGCCCAGCAAGGGTGGCAGATTGCGCCGGTGCTGGCTACCAGCTTCCTGTTGGCCTCACAGGCCTCTGTGTGGCATGCCAGCCTCCTCTCTGCATTCTCAGAGTCCTTCCTACCCTCTGGCTCAGCTTCTGCAGGCTGTCACTGCCTGGACCTCAGAGCTGGGGCTCAGCTGGGCCTGCCAACAGAGTCCCTCTCATTAGTGGTGGAGGCCTCTACTGGTGGGGGATGAGCACAGATAGGGAGTCCTGGGTCCTGTGCCATCTGACCCATCCCCTGGCCAGCCTGCGTCCCACCCTAGGTGCACTGGAGGGCTTTGCAGCTGTGCTTCCCCCCAGCATCTGGAGCTACACTATGTTAGGCATGACCTGAGCCCAGAGTCTTAATCAGAAGATGACTCTGGCTGAGGATGTACCACAGGTGACTTGGCAATGAGCCCAGGAGGAGATAAGCACTTCTCCAGCCAACCGGCTGATACTGCCAGAACCAGAGCGAGACTGATGATTGTTTACATGCAATAAGCTCTTCATCTTTAAAGCACAGAAATAGGACGGCTCCTGGCACTTTCTGCACGTTCTGTGGGTATCCCCCATTGCCTTCCCTTTGACCTGTACACAAATGCCAGGGGTGGTGGGGAAAGGAGAGAGGCACCGAGGAATTGCCTGCCTGGCTGGAGCTGCCTGGTCTGTTTTCCCCTCAGGGCCCTGCACTAGGCACAGGGGGGACCGGGGGGGCACACAAGGCGCCCCTGCACCCCACCCAGCAGCGTGGGTCAAGCAGGGAGGCCAGGCTTATGCACAGGAAAGAGGAACAGGGCAGGTAGGCTGTATCCTGGTGCGGGAGGATGACCTGGCCTAAGGTGGGGGATTCAGAGGAGGACCAGTGTCCTGGGCAGAGGCCCTGAAAAAACTGAGCTTAATTCCAAACTGGGGCTTGCCTTTGTGGTGTTGCCTTGCAAAAGGCGGGTGCTGCAGAGACACCAGCTGCTTTATTAGAGTCCTGGGAAACAAGAACAAGGTGAGGAAGCACCTGCCGGTCATGACCAGGCCGGGGTCATCTGCACAGATGCTGATCTCCGTGCAGGTGGAAATAAAAGCATCATGACAGAGCAACACCATCCCTCTCCCTTCCCCACCTCCCTCTGCTCCTCCAGTGTCAGAGACCCACGGCACAGAAATGCCCAGCACCCACACTGGGCGCCCTGGCCTCCCTCTGCCACGTCGCAGCTCCTGGCTCATCCTTCCAGTGATGGGCCCGTCGCGTCTTCAGTAGTCAGGGCGGGGACTCCCACGGAGAAGCCACCCAAACTTCTCTATGCGATTCCGTTTCCTCCTCCTCATTGCCTTCAGCATCTGGCACGGAGCTTGCTGGAGCTGCTCCCCGAGGAGCAGTGCAGGGTCACGGTCTTCTCTTCATTGTTACCTCCAAGGAGTCCCAGCAGAGATTCACAGAGACGTGGTTCCTCAAAAGGAAGCTCAAGTTTAACAGGCTACTAAGTGCTGACCCACCCCAAGGACTGTATCACAAAGTACCTGGGAAAAGAGAATAGTAAAATGCATCTCTTCTCAGCTTTGAGCAAGGGCATTGGGGCACCAGTGCTGGTGGTGGCTGTGTCTGGACAGCACCTCCATACTGGGGGGTGTGGGTGGCTGGCAGTGGAGGCCTGTGGGAAAGGACCAGGACACAGAAGCTCAGTTCACACAAGAGAGAGCTGGAGAGTTATTTTGCAATGCAAAAAAAAAAAAAAAAACAACTTTTCTTACAGAGGTGCTGGGGACTCCTTCATACTTATGTGAACATGTTTATCACTGCAATGGTAGCGCATCTTCAGACTCTATGCCTCTTCTCTCTCCCCTCCAGGGCATGTCTATCTAGGCTGGTGGAGCAGTGCCCTGCTAATCTGTCCTTCCTGTGTTTGTGGAAAACAAAAATGTAAAACATATATCACCTCTCTTCCTTCATAAAGTTGGGAGTTTGCTGCTGTTTGGTTCAACTGTAATAGCACCCAATCTCTTGCTGCTCCAGAGGATTTGCCTCCAGGGAGTGGCCACAGCCCATGGGAAGGCCTGGAAGACATGCAAGGAAGTGACACGAGACGTGTTCTAGGATTATGCAGGGTCCAGACCAGGGCAAGTGATCTACAGCTGTGACCATGGGCTCCAACTAGACGCCAGGAAGAAATGCCAAGGCACAGAATCAGTGAGACCAGAGCCTGGCAAATGTTCAGATCAGGCACCGTAGAGAGAAAAGGGCCATGGTGATTCCTTATGGAGCAGTGACTCAATGATTTTAAGTGCCAATTGCCCCCCAATCCCTCCTTCACCCCCCCATACGTCCAGGTCTGGTTGGACTGTTGCCGACGAGGCCATGCTGATGAGCTGCACTTTGACAGCATCAGTGAGCATTAGAGAATGGGAGCAAAAGGACCTCCTCAGCCTTCTGTTTGATTAAGAATGGGACAAAATAATGCAAGCGAATTACAGATCCTCTGAAATTCTGATGAATATTTGGAACTTCTCACCAGAAAAATGCACATACATAGAAAAACTCTATAAATAATTTCTGTTGGTTCACTGCCCCCTCTAGGCAAATTCCCTGAAGTGGTTATGGGTCCCAGGCTCAAAACCCTGATGTGAGAAGGTAGTAAGTCCTGTTCTAACCTCCTGGACTTTATGGCCTTGGGCAGCCATGGACTGTCCTGTAGAGGAATTGCCTGTGATGGCTCAAGGTCACCCTGCAGGCAGGGGACGGCCTGCGGGAACAGAAGCCCCTGGGGTCAGGTCTAGTGTATTTGCAGTGAGCTGCTAGGTGGGGAGAAGTACCAAGGCTGGAGTCATCTCCCCTGCAGCACATCAGGACTCCCTGCCCTCCCCTCCACCCCACTGGCTTCTGGAGTTTCTCCAAAGACAGCAGCAGGCACCAATGGCTAATTGCTCTGAAATAGCTAGTCTCCATTTCAGGGTGCTGCTTGCTTTTGCTTTAGTAGCTGGCAAATGAATCCTCCTAGGGATTATAATAACCCTGTCCTGGCTGTGTTCCCTGCAATCTTGGCCTTTTTCCCTGGCACTCTTCCCAAAAGGGTTGGAAATCTCTGAGTATTTATCCCCTTGAAGATTCCCCGTGCCCGCCTGGCTCCCAGCCACCCTGCACACAGACGGCAGGCTTCCTCCCTTCTCCGTAAAGCAGATCTCACCCCGGCTCTCCCCCACGCCCATCACCCGGCTCTCTGCTCAGGCTCCAGCCCACTCCCCTGAAGGCGGCTCTATTCCCATTTGGGGGGCTGCCAATCTGCCCATCGGACCCGCCTCCTCTCTGTCCTCCCGTCGATATTTCCATCCCATTGTGCCAGATTTATTCTTTTCCCACAGCATCTTTTCCACCAAAGCTTCCAAGGTACTGAAGGAAGAACCTGTAGGATGCTTTCTTTGACTGAAGAAAGAGACTAGCAACCTCTGCGACGACGAGAGACTGAAGTGATGGCTTTCTCCCCGAGTTGATCGTCAGTTCATTCCTCCTGATAGCAAACACACGGTTCTGAGGGCAGGGGATGCATTGCCATTCTGGTTCTGCACCTCGGGACATTATTGTAGACTTCTTGGTAATGACATAGAGTTATCAGAGCACAGAGGAGGGTGAAATCAGACCTCAAACACTTATCAGGTGATGTTACTATTGTTTTGTGTACCTGTCCCTCTCCACCAGCTTCTGAGCTCCATGAAGATGGGAACTAGACCTTACAGTTCTTTGCAGCTACTGTCATCTACTCCTTACCCTCTGTCATCAAGGATGGGGGCAAGGGGAGGAGAACCTAGCACAGGACTGGCATATATTAAAAGCTGAATAAATCATGGCTGAATGAATGAGCTATGATTGCCCAGTTTGTATGACTTTTAGCAAAGCCCCTGCACAGAGCATTGAGTTGTAGTGTACATGAACCCTGCGTGTCAATGGCCACTGAGAATGTGAGGCTGACCGATGGAGAGCAGTGGTGCCCACGTGGGAGATTTCAATTCACCAAGTCCTTGGCCTTTCTCATGGTGGGGATCAGGTGGGAGGGTTTATAGCTGGATGCCAGCACAGCCATCGTTGTTGCTGGAAAACACACTGAGAGCGGGTTGGTGCTATTTTGGTATAGGAAGTACAGCACATTTTACTTCAGTTAATCCTACCAAGTGCTACACAACACTAGGGAGATTCTCAGCTGCTTCCTTCTAGAAGGACTTACTCTAAACAGACCTGCCTGGGCAACACTTTGCAGACTTGCAGTCACACACGCTCAGGAGGACCGCCTCTTCCTTTCCGCTGCTCTATAGCCTTTCACTTTATAACCCAGGTCTGCTGCCTCCCTGGTAACAATATTGTAATATTATCTTTGTGTGCCCTTGGCCAAGTCACTATTGGCTCTCCATAGCAATTCAAATACAATCATAATAAATAAACAACAGTAATTAAAGCATCACATAACAGATCATATAAAACCTGTACATGACTGACAAGCCAAATAAGCGGCATTTTAACAAGAGAGAAGGGGAGGTGGGCCAGCTCAGAGGAAGTGTGTTTGGGAAACTAAACTGTTTTCAAGCAGCCACCGTGAATTCTCCACATTCACAGTGAATTCATGGTGTCAGTGCTCCAGAGCCAGGAGGACTTTCCCTGTGCAGCAAATTGCAGACGCTGCTGGAAAATGGAAAATAGTGTGTGGTGGGGAGGCTGAAATTTGGTCAGAAACTGTCTGATTAAAGCAGAGACTTAAAAGAAATAACACATAAGAAAGCGAATGTACTTCGTTTCCCGCACTCAGGGTCAGACAACCTCTGCAAAGACGGACACAGTCCCACGAGACTGGAAAGCAGCAGATCTCAGAGGAGGGTGCTCCTGGTGAGGAGGGAGACCCCCTTTTCCTGCTCAGCTCCCTGAGGGAGCAGCTCAGGGCTGGGAAAATACACGTGCTTTAGAGCCAGAGAAACATGATTTGCATAGGAAATCTGCAATTTATCAGCCTAAGCTACCTTAACCTCTGTAAGTCTTTGCTCATCTCGTAAAGGGAATGAAAATACCTGTTTCATTTATTCTGAGAAATAAGTGAAGTAACACATGTAAGGAATTTATCTTGGCATTTAGCACATAGTGGGTCCTTACAGATGTCAGCTCCCTTCCCACAGAGCCCCCAGTATTTAGAAAGGTCAACATGACCCTAACTCAGTGGAATGTACCAGCTTGCTTTGGAAGTTAGGGCCACTCTGGCCACATTTGGGGCCTACTTTGGGTCTTTGTATCATCCTTGACACCAACGATGTTCAGGTGAATGCATCCCAGATCCTGAGAATACGCCTGCAAACTACTGGAAGAATCATCTCCTACCACCCCCTTGCTTTGTCTGTGGCTAAAATCAACAGGTATTCAGAGTGGGGAGGGATTAGTTCTGCCTCGAGGTCATTGGGGGAAGCATCAAAAAAGGGCGTACCAGTTGATGCATGAATGAGGACCAAGAATATCTCCTCAGGAAAAAATAAAGAAAGAAATTCCAAGCAGAGACAAGGGCATGAGAAAAGGTACAGAGGGATGCACCGATGTGGCATATTTGCAGAGTGAAGTGGCAGATGTTGCTCACCTCCTCCCGCCTCGACCCTCCATGCAAGCTGCCTTTCTCGAGCTCCCTGAACCACATACACCAGGGGCCTCGCCACAGTGCCTGCAAGGAGCTGCACATTTCTTTAGAGCACCAATCACAGATCACAACATTAGGGATGACTGGGAGACCCAGGAGGAAAAGCCCGGGGGTGTGCACTATGGAGCATGCTAGCAAGAGGGTTGGTGGGACTCGCCAGGGTTAGAACTTGAACTTGGGGTAGGGTTAGCAATGGGGGTTTTGCTGTAGGGAGCAAGCTGACTCTATAGTTCCCTGATTGAGCTGAGATCCACCCACCCTCTGCCACCTCCCTGGTTTTAACACCTTGTAATATAAAGAGCAGAAATTTAAAAAGAAAGCCAAAGATGACAGTTGTAGGGTAAAAAAGGTGTGGGAAATATGTGAGGAACAGAAGGCTTGGGATTCTGCAGTGCTGGTGGGAACGTATGGGGCGTCCGCAAGGAACCACGCTCGCTGGGTTGAGGCCACAGGACACCCAGCAGGGGCTCAAGCCCAGAGGGGACAGTCTCAGAGAGTCTCAGGCAAGCTTCGACAGGGCCTTCCCGTGCCAGTCCGGGGAGGGGGCGGATGTGCCCGGTAGTCATGTGCATCCTGAGGCCTGGGACCCATCTGGCTTTTACTCTTGCTCTGCCTTCTCCTTTCCACCCTCTTCAGTGTCAACTTCGCAGGCTGTGATGGGGAGGCTGACAGCAGACTGCTGAGCACTTTAAGAGGAGGACGCATTCCATAAACCTTCTTTGAAATCACTGAGACAGGGGAATTAGGAGGCAACATCTCATGCTGGTTGTTAGCAATTCCCTGAAGAGAGAGACATAAGAACTCGCGACAGAGTGTGGCCTTCTGGACCAAGACCACCTAGTAGCCTTAGCTGAACCTGCTTTCAACAGAGTGAGGAGAAAGTTCTAAGTTGTCCAGTGTACAAGCCAACATCCCCCTAAACCCTAAACCCTCTTTTCTCTCAGTAGTTGAGAATCCGGCTCTGTCTTCATGTCTACGTGCTGCTCAGCTTTCTCTGACCTCTAGGGGTTGGACAGCAGCACGATCCCGGCCTGACCACCCTTCCAGACCATGTTTCCAGCCTTTGGGGGAAGCCATTCTATTGCCCTCAAGAGCACTCCTTCCTAAGTCTCCAGACACTCGCCCACTTTCCTGCTGGGTGTCCTAAAGGAGAAACAAGAAGAGTCTTCCTGCAGCAATAAAAAGCTAAGAAGTACGAACAGTTATTTCTGGAGATGAAGACAGGAGTTTGCAGTCCAAGGGAGCAACATTCAGTGAAAGAAATATCTCCCCATGAGCTTTCCAGGTTCTGTGGCCACGATAAGCAAGTGTCTGCTCCAGGAACAAATGATGTGCTGGTGTTGGGTCTGAAGGATTGAGCACGAAAGGTCCACACCCAGCCGCTCCTCCTCCTGGTGACTGGGGACAGGATGCCTCACAGGTATCCCACCACTGCTGTCTGCCTGACATCAGCACCAACTTTCAATGAGCTGAACAATTGTGCTTGGTGCCACTGCAGGCCATCTCAGAGCCATTCATACTGGCTTAGTAATGCATTATGGCAGGGAGGTAGGCTAGGAGTGGGAGGGGTGGCAGAGAGGCCTGGGTAGCAGAGAGTTGCCAGAGATTTATCTTTCTAATTATGCTTGGCTTAGGGCTAATATTAAAATTAGTTTTAATTCCCTGAGCGCACAGCAGCTCAGGAACACGCTGGGCATTGGGGAGGTTGGCCAAAGATCTTAAATTTGTTTAGAATAGGTACAAATGAGTAATGGCAAGTCAGCTGTTAAAGCCTTGCTCTCCTACCACAGAGTCTGCTTGAGGCCTCCAGGTATCGCTCCCAGTCTAGTTGTTCCCTCAGTTCAGACAACGAGGATGGAGGATCAATCCCACTGCCATGTGCCTTGTGCTCCCCATGACTTGCACTGCAAATGGCTTCAGCAGGTGAACCACACACCTCTTTGTTATTGTTCTGAAGTGAAATAACCCTGGATAGGGTAAATATATACAATTATCAAATCAGTAAGGAACGATGTGCCTCCTTTGCCCCCAGTGCCAGGGATGTGTTGTGCTAACGACTTTTGCACCTGCTGAGCGTAATTAGTAAGCAATCTGCATGGCTGTGTAATTACTGGGTAAACACATGATATTTACCAATAACTTCCTGCTAGGTAAGCACCAATGAACACTAACAGGTAGCTATTAGGGCTAAATGCAGGTGAAATGAGAACTGCCCCCAACTTTGGCTTAAATCTAGACTTCGGTGAGACTTTCTTCCAGCAACACAGTTTAATTTGTGAGCAAGATCCCTACCAACAGTATGCCCTCCTGCCTTTTTAATCAGACCTTGAATCATAAATACCAAACATCCCAAGATGTCTTATCTATACAAGAGAAATAGCATGGGTCTCCATGCATGACTTGAGGCCAGCCCGTTTCTTTATATGTAAAATGGAAATAGCCCTGTTTCATGGGCTTGTTCTGTTTGGTGAATGAAACAAACACAGGAACAGGGTTGGAAATACAAAAAGTTTTACAAGTGTATGTTATTAAAACTATTATTCCAACCTGGCTGACAATACACAGGCCTGGGAATCTTACATAGGAAATTGTCAGATGGACAGGTAAGGTTAGACAGGGTCTAGAAACCTTCTAACGCACTCCCACCCTTGGTGGTATCTACAAAACCTTCAGTACTAGAAAGGGAGGTAAAGGCTTTGCATTCTGCACCTGTCCCACTCCTGTGCCCCCCCCACATACATGCATATACACACATATATATGCATGCAAATGTAATATACACACATACACATATGTACACATACATGCATGCACATGTGCACACATACACAGAGATCACACATATACAAACACTCACGTGGACACACATACACGTATATGCACATACACACACACACACACACACACACACACCCTGCATGAAAACTTCCCCATGCATAAAATATCAAGAGTGCTAATCTGAGGCAGTATGCAGAGGAGAAGTTAATGCCATGTGTGAAAACTCCCAAAATGCATTCAGACATTTAGTTTGAACTTTTAGTAGGGGTCTGTAGGCATTCTAGCCACACCTCTACCCCATCCCAACCCACTTTGTGGCACCAACTCTGACCACAATGTCTAAGAGTTGGGATGAGAGCAGAAGAGGGCTGCATGCAGAAAAGGGAGTGAGAGGGTGCTTGCTTATTCGTGAGCCTGCTGGGTCGTCCTCTAGCGGACCCAGTCCTGCCACAGGGGAACACTGGTTTGCAAGTGTCCACTGTATCCCCTTCATTCTCCATATCTTCATCAATGTCACCAGTCCCCCTGCCTAATTTTCCTCCACCCTCCCACTTGTCTTTACTCTGAGATGAATTTGTGTGGATTTCATCAGACTTTCAACTAGGGTTGCCACCACGTGGCCAATGGCCACATTCACAAGCCACTCATCAGAGTGAGAGACACAGTCTGTGCCTCCAGAACAGACTGCAGTTCATTCACCAGCGCAGGCCAGACCCAAGACCTCAGCCTCCTTAGGGGTGAGCCCTGGCCGGGTGAGTCGCCGCCGCAGATACCCACGGAATTCACACAGGCGGCACTGCTCATTGAGGGAGCCACATCCTCATGAGACAGAGCAGTAATGGATACAAATTAAGGGGATTTTCTCTGGGTGTTAACTGGAATTGACATTATATTTTTGAAGTACATTTGCCATGAAATGAACAGAACTACATTGATTTTCACTAGATACAATCTTTATTTTAAGTTTTAATTTTATTTATTTTTACCGTGAATAGCTAATCAATACGTTTGCATAATTCAAAATTCAAAGAGACAGAGAACACTCACTGAGGTGGTTTCCTCTGACTCCTGGTTCACGCCATAAAGTTCTTCTCCCTAGTGTTCCCCAGTGAAGAACTTCTTGAATCATTCCAGAAATAGTCTGTCATATATGAGCAAATATCTATGCTTTTTCTCCCCCTTATTTTACAAAGAGAGCAAGACATGATATATACTCCTCTAGGTAAAGTGTCTTTAATGGGAATTTTCAAAATATTTTTGAAAGACTAAAACATAATTTTCTTATTTACATATTTTTTATGTCCTAAAGACTGATCAAACGACTTCTAGAAGATTCTTCTGAATCTTTGATTTTTCATGTGCATGAATATCCATCCACTCCCCACATATCTAGTAGGTCAGACATACTCTCTTTGCTTTTTCAGCAAATGTACTCTCTTGGGTTGCAACTCGGAGATGGTGGGGCTAAAAACGGCCATTCCCCCTTGCAAAAATAAACACAAAATGAGCTTATATTGCCAGTTTCTTTCTCTCTCTCATTTAGCAGAAGCAGTGACATGAGCTGATTACTGCTGAGAGAGAAGGAGCAGAGGAAGTAATTAATTCCGCGCCTGCTATGTGCTGAGCAAGGACATGCAGCAACTCTCTTCCCTTCCCAGGACGCTGGCAGGTGAGGAGTTTCATTCCTACTTTCAGGTGAGACAGTGGGAATCAGAGGAAAGTTTGCTTAGGGTCATCACATGGTTCATTGGTGGGGAGGTCAGGATCTAGAGTTGAAATTGTTTTCTAAGCGCACACTCTTCTTCCTTACCAACCTGCCCCATGATGTCTTAAAAGTGCTGAAAATACAAGGAATTTTAGAGCAACATGTGTGAATGTTCAGGTGAATAAAACAGTCCAACTTATACCAGGGCCTTGTGAGGTGCCACAAATAGGTCGGAGTGCAGCTGCTTTTACCTGGTTAGGTAGCAGGAGCATTAGACTTTCCTATAGAGGCTATCAACTTAAAATCCCTGCTTTTCTCCTCTGCTGGTCAGCACCTGAGCTCACATTAGGTATTCTCCTAGGGACTAAAAAGTGGGAGCTACATGATAGCCAGGAAGAGGAGACACTGCAAACTAGTGCCTTTTCTTTTCTGCCTTGATGTAAATCAGATAACCTGCATTTTGACTCCTGTTTATTTTTATCTTCATTTTGTAAAATCTCAAAGTTAGTTTATATGTAGAAAGATCACATTTTCAATTATATCCCTAAATTGTCATGGGGAAAGACTACTTTCTACTTTCCTCATTTTCAGACGTCTCAGTTTCCCATAGAAACATGAAGGCCACAGCTGCAGCAGCTTCCACCCGGGTGAACTACAGGGTACAGACAAACCTCAAATCCCAGAGAAGGTGAGCAGCTGTACAAGGGTCTCTCCAAAATTCATCTGTTGAAATCCTAACCCCAAAGATGTTGGTGTTAGGAGGTGGGGACTTTGGGAGGTGATTAGGTCATGAGGTGGCGCCTTCATGGGTGAGATTAGTGCCTTTTTATAAGAGAGCTGCCTCACCTCTTCCACCATGTGAGGACGCAGTGAAAAGTGGGCATCTATGAAGAAGGAATTAGGCCCTCACTAGACACCAAATCTGTTGGTGAACTTGATCTTGGATTTCCAGCCTCCAGAGCTGTGAGGAATAAATTTCTGTTGTTTATAAGCTACTCAGACTAAGGAATTTTGTTATAGCAGCTGGAATAAATTAAGACGAGTTATTTTTCTTCTCATTTTGCAGATAGGAAAACTAAGGCACAAAGGGCCTAAGAAAAGTCATCCTTCCGAAGAGTGGCTCATGAGAACCAGTCTGTGCCTGGAGCTCAGGCACACTAGCACAGGGACCGAGGAGATGCAGGGCAGGCAAAGGGGAGTGCCTGCAGCTGGTGCTCAGCTCAAGGCCCCCAATAACACTGTGCAAACTGTCATGAGTAACCGGAGACCCATTTCATTTGCAAATGCTGTTGGTCGCTGCAAAAAGCACCAAGCCTGGGAATTCCCACCACAATGGAGAATCACATTTCACCAGCTGCTTCTAGCACAGGATGCAATCCCCACCGACAACATCCCTCCCACCTCCAGAAATAGAAAACCTCTGCCAAAAGATAGCCCTGTTAGTAAAATTCCCCACTTCTAAGGGTCACCGATCGGATTTCTTCTGAGCTTTCTGCATGTTTCATTCATCTCTGCAGCCTGTTGGAGCGTGCCCAGACACAACCATGTGTTCAGCCCCAAGCTGTGGCTTCTCTCGTCTTCTCTGCCCACAGCACTTCCCCTCTAGGAGCACAAACTCTGAGCTGTCACATTCCTGTCATCCAGATGGGAGGTCAGCCACAAAGCTGCTAATGCCTCTTGCAAGGACAGGGGCTTTTGCCACAAACAGGCTCTCTGTGAGGCTACGAGCAGGACTGAGTGAGTTAGGGTCTCTTAGTCACTATGATTTCTGTAGACGAAAGGGCCTTTTTGTCATAAGGTTCGCATTGGTAGACTCCCCTCATCCCCAGCACACGTTCCCCGTCTGTCCCGTCTGCTCTCACAGCTTCGTCACAGCTGGCATTGCAGCAGCGTGCTGACAGCAGAGCGGCTCCAATGAGCTGCCATTCCAGATGTCAGGAACAAGCTCCCAGGTAGGAGGCCTGTAGGATATTTATGGCTTTAATTCCTCAGTAGAGGTTTCTGTCCTGTCATGTGGCGACATATGAATTGCTACTCATTTGCTCCTGCATTTCCCTGTCAGCAGCAATTATGGAAGGGCTGCTTGCTTTCTTGCACGACCCCCCAAGTTATGATCCCTGCATATTTCAGACTGAGTGAAGCGGAGGAGGATTGCAAACAGTGTGAGAGAGGGCTGGGAAATGACAGAGCCACAGAGAAGAGGAGCAGGCTTCCAGGCCATGAGGTGGTTGTAAACATGTGAGGAGAGGTGAGGAAGTGGCCAATGTGTTCAGGGGGTCTAGGCAGCTTGGGCTTCCCTGGCCAGGTGGGGGAGGTGGTGAGGGGGTTGGTAAGAGGAATGAGGTCTCAGACCCAGCTGTGGAGGATTCAGGCTCTGCTATCCCCAGCAGCTACCACCTTTGTCCACCTGTGACCTTGGGAAAGTCACTTCCCTTATCTGGCTCTTGCTTTCCCCAGTTCTGAAATGAGGACAGGCCTCCTGGGAGGAGGGAAGAATTCACTGATGCATGCACAGATGAAAGATTCCATCCAGAGACCCAGAGTCATGTTGCTCTGCATGGAATGGAGGTGTATTCTGGCTCAACCATAGCATTTTTTCCCTTAGAAAAGAAAAGGCCTCTTAAAATCCAGTGTGCCACCAACTTGAGAGTATAAATCCCCCTTTCTATTTTTTTTTTTTTTTTGTAATCTACAACAAATTCATAAAACAAAGAGGCTTTTTTATTTCATTTTTGTCAATAAACCTGGCAATGGAAATATCAATTTGAACAGTAATTTTCCCCGGTCTGAGCTGAAATTGGCTCCGGATGAATTGGTTTGCAGCTTTTACATGTAAATTCTCTCCACGCCCCTCTCTCCCAGAGAGAGTCCTGGGACGTTCTCCTGTTTTGCGGCCACTTCTTTGCCCAAACCTTTGGTTCCTGGAAATGACACCTGTCTATGCAGTGACTCCCGCCTTCTTCTCTAAAGCCCAGTCACAAAGGGCGTGGTGCCACAGGACGCATGGGAGAGCTGTATAGCACAGTGCCAGCAGGCGGGCAGGGGCAGGTGCAGCTAGGCCTTGGCTGTGGGTGGCCCAGGCCAGTGCAGGCTTGTCCCACTTTACTCGCTGACCCTCACATGTCCACTTCCAGAGCACTGTCACATGACCGCTGGCCCTGAGAGCAAACTGCTCCAGACCCAAGGGCTTCCTATATTAGCGTTGCCAGATTTAGCAAATAAAAATACAGCAAATGCTTTTTAGGATGAGTATGTTCCAAATATGGCATGGAATATCCTTATACCAAAAAATTATTTATTGTTTATCTGAAATTCATTAACTGGCCACTATGTGAAAGGGCCTTTTCCTCCAAAGATGTTGGCCTGTGACTTTGGGGCAAGTAAGGATCTTCTCACCCAACAGTACTGCTCCTCCCTCAGATTATTATAAATTCAACCACAGGTTCTTAAGAGTGCTACCCATCCCTCATGATGCTAGAACTGAAAGACCAACGTGAGCCAAGCTTTAGAGAGACAGAAGGAAATTCAAGTCCTTTCTCTCCGTCCAGCACTTACGTTACCTTGAGTTAGTTCATTAAGTTTCACTACTTCATTTACTCATCTGTAAAATGTGGACAACAGTATTAGCTACTTCAAAAAATATTCCAAGGATTGGAGAATGTATACAATATCTTAAGTGTGGTGCCTGGCACATAGTAAGCATACAATATTTTTTTTTTCTTCTCACCACTAACAAGGATCAATAATTAACTTTTACAGTTTCTATATATAAAACAGAGTTTCAAATATGAAAACAGGTAAACCAACAGTTACAAAAATTTTCTCAGGTATTATTTATTAAACTTGAGCAAATGTGTATTATTATTCCACTTTATAGATGAAGATTTAGTACATTTACAGAGCCTACTGCAATTAATTGGCAGAGTGCCGAACTTGAACAAAAGTATTTTCAGGCTCAGATCAGTATATTTCTAATTATATAAAGTTGTCCTGATCCCTGCCTTTAGATTTAAATAGTAATTCTACGAGGACATGGAATGAAATACCAAGTTATTCCCCAAACCAAAGTAAGAGACAGTGTCTCTGTGGGCTTTGAAAGTTCAGTGTTTTCTCTCAGTTCTTCTTGGTCATGGGCTGTTCTTAAATGAGCTGCAGACAGTGTGAGGACCCTAACGAAACTGACTGTACATAAATCTGCAAATTATAGGCAGACAGTATGGTGTGTGGTCCAGCTCGATTCAGCTCAGGAAGAAAATCTAGATTCTCTCCTTAGTTCCACAGGCCTTAAACTGTCTGCACTAGCTAGACTCTCTCCCAGCTTCCATTCCTGAAGATATTCATTCTTGACAGTCTTCGATACACAATCTTTGGGTTGAGGCTAATGTCTAAAGCAGTCCTGGGCATCCCAAGCTGGTTAATATCTTCTCTCTTTCCAAGTTCTAAATCTCCCTTCACTACTGGAAATTAGATCTGCTGCTTTAGTTTCTCTCCAATGATGGAGTAGCCCAGAGGGGTGCCCATGGAACAACACACAAATTAGCTGCCTTTCGAGGGCTACACTCCCAGGGCAGTGGTGACCACTCCATGCCCCGAGGCAGGAGAATGGTCCAGTGTCACGGTGGATGCATTTGACAGCATTACAAATTATGCTAGCACTTCTAGGAGCAATGCCTACTCTGTCTGGTTTCTAGAGGTTGCTAAGATCTTCCTTCGATCACTTTGTTATTCTTCACATTTTAAAACTCCCACAGCATCAATGATACGTGAATAATACATGTTTATAAAAAAAGGACAAACAGCATGGCATGAGAAAGCCCAACTTCCTAAAAAGATCCTACATTCATTCCACACCTGAAAGAAATCCATTTCTGAAACCCAACAACCAGTTTCTTTCCTAGCTTTTCCAGCGTAAGCCATTTTCAAAAATTCTAATTTCCTCCATGAATAATCTAAAACACTCTAGGTTCATCTGTTTTCACTTTTCTAGCCCTACTTCTAATCAATTTTCTTTTACACTCTCTGTCCCTCAGATAAATCAAATGACAATTTGTCTTCTTCTCCCCTATTTTCTGCCTTCTTTCATTTCATCTCTGGCTCATCACGAATCAGCCTGTGCAAGCATCCACATGCACAGTGTATATTTGATATTTCTTGTTTGCAGCAAGAAGGGGCACCTTAAATTCTTCAAAAACCCAGGCAATAGAGAAGGATACTATCAACTGTAAGAAAACAAAGCAACATATATAAATTAATTAGAGAACAACCTGAGCTAGCAATAATATTAATAACTAATAACATTTGTTTACAGTTTTTATTTGTCTGTTTCATATAACAAAATACTTGAAACTGAGTAATTAATAAAGAAAACAAAATTTATTGCTGAGAGTTTCCGAGGCTGGAAGTCCAAAGTCCAGGGAACACATCTGGTGAGAGCCTTGCTGGTGGTGACAGTGACGGCAGAGTAACACACTGTGAAAATGGTGGAGCAGAGAGAGAATCAGACTGTCCTCTCTCTTCTTTTAAAACCCTCAGAACCACGCCCCTGACCACCATTATTAATCCATTCACTACTGCACAGTCCTACAATCCAATCACCTCTTCAAGGCCCCACTTTTCGATTATCATAATAGGATTTCCCACCCACTTAACACTGTCAGGGTGGGGACTAAGTTTGGGGGGATATTCAACCCAGGGTACAGCGTAACAGGGCACAAAGCACAAAACAACCTGAATCTCATTTGATCTTCACAATTACACACGATGAGACCCAACAACAGACTGTGCACAATGGGGGCAGGGAGCAGAAATGGCATTTATCACCAAATGGTGTGGTTTGAATCACAACTTGGCCAGCCAGCGTGTTATGTTACTTGTCCAGGACCATGCTGCCAAGTGTTCTCACCTCTAAAATATAAGAATATCTAAAACGCAGGAGTTGGTGATAATTAGAAATAATGCTCACACAATGCCTGACTCATGGTTGGTGAGCTGTTATTAGTCTCATTTTATATGTAAGGAAAGAGGCCCAGAGAATGATTCTGGTTTGTTTATGTTCATATAACCAGTAAGCAGCAGAGCTGGGATTCAAACCGGGCATTTATGAATTAAAGCCTCGATTTGGTCCATTTCGTCATGACTAGAGTCTTTTGTCCAGTGTTTCTCAGAACTTAATGTGCATTTCTCTCACCTACAACCTTATTGATATGCAGATTTTGATTAAGCTCAGGATTCCCTGAGATTCTGCATTTTTTACAAGCTTTGAGGTGATGCTTAGCCTTCTGGTCCAAACTTTGAATAGCAAAGACTATACGCATTAAACAGAATTTAGGATAATTCCAATGCAATGCAGTTGGGCCTTTAAGAAGTGAGGGTTTTACATCTTCATGGTTCAGTTTTGGGAGCATGTGTGTGTCCAGAAATTTATCCATTTCCTCCAGATTTTCAAATTTGTTGGCATATAGTTGTTTATAGTAGTCTCGAATGATTCCTTGTATTTCAGCTGAATCAGTTGTAATATCATCTTTTTCATTTCTAATTTTTATTATTTGAATCTTCTCTCTTCTTTTTTTTTGTTAGCCATGCTAATGGTTTGTCAATTTTATTTATCTTTTCAAAAAACCAACTTTTTGATTCATTGATCTTTTGTATTGTTTTTTGAGTTTCAATTTCATTGAGTTCTGCTCTGATCTTAATGATTTCTTTCTGTCTGCTAACTTTAGGTTTGTCTGAACAGACCAATAACAATAAAGGAGATTGAAGCTGTTATCAGAAGGCTCCCAACAAAGAAAAGCCCAGGACCAGATGGATTCACAGCAGAATTTTACCAAACATTCAAACAGGAATTGACACCGATTCTTTACAAACTATTCCAAAAGATTGAAACAGACACAAATCTCCCAAACTCATTCTATGAAGCAAACATCATCCTGATACCAAAACCAGGTAAAGATATAACCAAAAAAGAAAACTACAGGCCGATATCCTTGATGAATATAGATGCAAAAATCCTCACTAAAATACTACCAAACAGAATACAGCAACACATATGTAAAATTATTCACCACAATCAAGTGGGATTCATCCCAGGGATGCAAGGTTGGTTCAACATACGCAAATCAATAAATGTGATACACCATATTAATAAACTCAAACACAAGGACCATGTGATCATCTCTATAGATGCTGAAAAAGCATTTGATAAAGTTCAGCACTCATTCATGACAAAGACCCTCTATAAGTTAGGTATAGAGGGAAAAAATCTCAACATAATTAAAGCCATATATGCCAAACCCACTGCCAATATCATCCTGAATGGGGAAAAGCTAAAAGCTTTTCCTTTAAGAACAGGAACTAGACAAGGATGCCCACTCTCACCACTCCTATTCAACATAGTGTTGGAAGTACTAGCCAGAGCAATCAGAGAAGAGAAGGAAATAAAGGGCATCCAGATTGGAAAAGATGAAGTCAAACTGTCCCTGTTTGCAGATGACATGATCCTATATATCGAACAGCCTAAAACCTCTACAAAAAAACTCTTGGAATTGATAAATGATTTCAGCACAGTAGCAGGATACAAAATCAACACAAAAAAATTAGTAGAATTTCTATTCTTCAATAGTGAACATGCGGAAAGGGAAATCAAGAAAGCTTGCCCATTTACAATAGCCACCAAAAAAATAAAATACTTAGGAATTGAGTTAACCAAGGATGTGAAAAATATCTATAATGAGAACTACAAACCACTGCTGAGAGAAATTAGAGAGGATACAAGAAGATGGAAAGATATCCCATGCTCTTGGATTAGAAGAATCAACATAGTGAAAATGTCCATATTACCCAAAGTGATATACAAATTCTATGCAATCCCCATCAAAATTCCAAAGACATTTTTCTCAGAAATGGAAAGAACTATCCAGACATTTATATGCAATAACAAAAGACCACACATAGCCAGAGCAACACTGAGCAAAAAAAAATAAAACTGGAGGCATAACACTACCTGACTTTAAACTATACTACAAAGCTATAATAACCAAAACAGTATGGTACTGGCATAAAAACAGACACACTGATCAATGGAATAGAATAGAGAATCCAGAAATCAACCCACACACCTACAGCCATCGGATCTTTGACAAAGGCACCAAACCTATACACTGGGGAAGAGACTGCCTCTTCAGCAAATGGTGCTGAGAGAACTGGATATCAATATGCAGGAGAATGAAACTAGACCCATACCTTTCACAATATACTAAAGTCAACTCAAAATGGATTAAAGAATTAAATATACAACCTGATACAATAAAACTTCTTAAAGAAAACATAGGAGAAACACTTCAGGAAGTAGGACTGGACACAGACTTCATAAATATGACTCCAAAAGCACGGACAACCAAAGGAAAAATAATGTCAAAACTAAAATAATATCAAATTAAAGAGCTTCTGCACAGCAAAAGAAACAATTAACATAGTTAAAAGACAACCAACAGAGTGGGAGAAAACATTTGCAAAATATACATCTGAAAAAGGATTAATACCAGAATATACAAGGAACTCAAACAACTTTCCAACAAAAAAAACAAGCAACCCAATTAAAAAATGGGCAAAAGAGCTAAATAGGCGTTTCTCTAAGGAAAATATATGAATGGCTAACAGACATATGAAAAAATGCTCAACATCACTCAGCATTCAGGAAATGCAAATCAAAACCACACTGAGATACCATTTCACCCCAGTGAGGATGGCTAAAATCCAAAAGACTCTGAATGATAAATGCTGGCGAGGTTGAGGAGAAAAAGGAACTCTCATACATTGTTGGCGGGATTGCAAAATGGTGCAGCCTCTATGGAAAATGGTATGGAGGTTCCTCAAACAATTGCAGATAGATCTACCATACGACCCAGCTATCCCACTGCTGGGAATATACCCAGAGGAATGGAAATCATCAAGTCGAAGGTATAACTGTTCCCCAATGTTCATCGCAGCACTCTTTACAATAGCCAAGAGTTGGAACCAGCCCAAATGTCCATCATCAGATGAGTGGATACAGAAAATGTGGTACATCTACACAGTGGAATACTACTCTGCTATAAAAAAGAATGAAATACTGCCATTTGCAGTGACATGGATGGACATAGAATTATATTAAGTGAAACAAGTCAGGCACAGAAGAAAGAGAAATATCACATGTTCTCACTTATTGGTGGGAGCTAAAAATAAATAAATAAATTCACACACACACACACACACACAAAAAAAAAAAAAAACCTGGGGGAGGGGGAAGAAGACACAACAACTACAATTCCTGGAAGTTGACATGACAAGCGAATAGAAAGGGCATTGTTGGGTGGGAGGGGGGAGAGAGAGGAGGGAGGCAGGTTTCAGTAATGGGCCACAATAATCAACCACATTGTATATGGACAAAATAAAATTTAAAAAAAAAAAAAAGTGAGGGTTTTAGTGATGAGAATAGAATGCAGCAGGTCATGAAAATTTGGTCAAGGTGTTGTGTGCTTACAGCGTGCACACCATGGAGCCAGTTTCTGGGGACACAAAGGTGACCCAGATATCCTGGGAAGCACATATGTAGACAAATCATTACAGCAAATGGCCTATTATATTTGGAGGGTGATAGGGGTGGGTCATGTGCCTGCCAAAGTAATAAGGATCTACTATAGGTATAAAAACAAGGAATCAGAGTCTAAATCTGGTTTGAAGCAGAGAGACAGAAATCAAAGAGACCAGCCACAGGCTGTTAAGAAAGCAGAGGTGAGATGGTATGGACTTGGGCTTTGGTGGAAACTGTGGAAATGAAAAAAGACAGATATAGGAGACACCAAGGAGGACCACGATGTGTGGAACACCGGACTCTAAACTTGGGAGAAGACATGGGTTCGATTACAACCCTTCCTCCCATTAACCATCTGATTTTGGCCCCCTCTGAGCTTCCGTCTTTTCAGCTGTAGGATACAAATCATCTATTTCGGGAGGCTGTTGTGAGGATTAAATAAAATAATGCATGTGAATGCCCTTTGAAAACTCTAAAGCAGTACATAAATTAAGGAGCTATTAAGTTTCTTATGCAGCATCTGACACATTAGCACTGAATTAATTAAGTAATGAAAGAACAGAATTTGATGAATGCTTGGATCTGAAGAAGGAAGGGGAAATAACCTGAGGAGATCTGCACATGTCCAGAGTGCTAGCGTGAGAACGTGGCTGCACCGCTTGCTGTTAACGGGACGAACAGGGAATCCTCAGGGGAATGTGATGGGTTGGGGCTGGTGAATCTGATGAGACTCGATGCTGCTAAATCTGAGTCCCAGAGGCAGGACATTTCTCTGACTCTCAGAAGAAACAGTGGGATTTCTAAGAGCTGCAGTGAAAAAATTTCACTTAATTTTTATCATCTCATTACCACCATGACTGGCTGAGGCCCAGTAGCTTGGCCTCGGGCAAGGTCTTGCTAGGCAGTGTCTCCCCAGCTATAAATGGGGGTACAAGTAGGAGATGCCTCAAAGGGATGCCATGAAGACCACGATGAGTAATGCTCGTAAAGCCCCTCGCCCAGTGCCGCACACCCTAGGTTCTCAGTAAAACCCTCCTTCTCATCGCCAGCGTCTTCATGGTTATCATCATGGCAATGTTTAATCACAACAGAGAAACCTCAAAGGAGGCATAAGTTTATCCATCAGAGACCTGAAAGCAAATATTAAAATATCTATTTATATTTTAATGTCCTCCCTTGAAAATATGTATATATGAGTTTTATAAAGTAAATACCACATTAATACAATTAGACATATGTAATTTATAAATTCTCATAGACACATAGGGAGGTCTTTCTCAAATTAATTTTACAGATAGGGATCAAAAACATCCTATTTCTTAAGATACAGAATTGTATGATCTTAGAGTTGGGAAAACCAACTGGACCAAAACACAGAGAATATTAAAGCTGACAGGAACCCAAGAGGTCCTGAGTTCAAGTCTCTCTCACCCACAACACACTGTTCCATCATTTTACAAATGAGAAAACCGCATCCCATAGAGAACGCTAACGATCAGCAACATTTCTTTCCAATGAGCTGCTACAGTGTCCTTACCCTCACGGTTCTCCCAGTGACATTGGGGGTGCAAAAATCTCCAGGAAACCGAGGGAGAAATACATGCTGAAGCACTGATTTGGGTGAGTTTGCTCCACGGCAAGGCAGTTCTTTTCATCAAAGGGAGAATTATATTCCTTCCAAGCTGGACTATTAATTAAAATTCAGCAATGCTAATTTTACTGGCAACTTAGGAGATTCTTATCACATTTATTTTCCAGGTAATTGCTGCTTGTACAGGAGTTCAAATAGATGTCTCTTTTAGATGGTGCAATAGATCAGAATTATAATAGAGCCTCACCTTTCATTTTGCTCCCCTCTAATTCTGAAGCCACTTCCTTAAATTATGCTCAGAGTTTCCTCCCTCTCTCTCTGCCCTGTTTTTGCTTCAGATGGCTCCTGTGTTCTCTCTTCCTCAGTGACAGGACCCACAGAGGCATGGAGTATCTAAACAGAGTTTCTGTTTTGTTGTTCATGATTTCATCATACCATTTCCCCTTGGAGAAAGAACCAAAAATACTCCCTTACTTATGTATGGAAATATATACAAAGCACATTTCCTTACATCATCTGTTTTGTTTAATCCTTCATTACATTCCCAGTTTACAGATGAATAAATTGACACAGATTCATAACTCCCCCAATGTCACACAATCAATAGGTGGCAGATTATGGTTCCACCTCTTATTTTTTAATCTTGGACAGGAAAAAAAATCAGGAAAAAATGTAATGCATTAGGCTCCAAAAGAGGGAAAAAGATAGTGAGAGGGGAAGCTTCACTCTCCAGGAATAAAAGCATCCCGTGGGAGCAGTGGAGGGGTGGTATGGAACCTCCTAAGTCATCTCCAGAGTTAAGGTCAGTCTTTGTCCCTCCTCCATGGCACTGGACCCATCTCTCATTTTTTTTTTTTTCTTGACTGGTAAGGGGATCGCAACCCTTGGCTTGGTGTCATCTGCACCACGCTCAACCAGCGAGCGCACCGGCCATCCCTATATAGGATCCGAACCCGCGGCCTCGGCGCTATCAGTGCCCCACTCTCTGGAGTGAGCCACGGAGCCGGCCCCCATTTCTTATGAGAAGCAGGCTCCCCTCTCTTCTGCAGCTCTGAATCCCATGATGATAATGCTAGGCAGGATGAGGCACACGTGAAGGCACTCACTCGTCTGGGATGCTGGTAGAAATCTGTGCTAGAGGCACTACTCAGGGGCCTCCTGAGGCTGGCAGGAGGAAGCAGGCACCTGCACCCCTGCATGCCAGCTTTATAGGTGTGAGCTTCAGTGCACACTGGGAGTCATGGGCCTTTAAACTAGAGCAGCAGTTAATACTGTCTGCTGGGGAAGGCAACGGATGGCAAGGGAGGCACATATTAATTTTAAAATCTCAGTGGTAGTTGTCATTTATTGTATCCTTATTATGTGCCAAGTATAATACCAAGCATTTTACGTGCTTTACCTCAATTGTCTCAGCAACCGTGTAAGATGGGTCCTATGATTATAATCTGGTTTGCTTTATGGGTGAACAACCAGGGCTCAGTAAGTTCTGTGAGCAAGGCTGGGTCATGTGGCCAATAGTTAATGGAGCCAGAACTTACACCTGAGTCTCTCTGACTCCAGAGTACCTGCATTTTGAGTGGCTCTGCACACTTCCCACCCAGAAGCTTTGTCTTGTCTGAATCTCTGGTCTTATAAAGTAGTATTAAGTAAAACCAAGAAAACGAAGTAATCGTGTCTACAGCAGTGATATACAAACTAGAATGCTTACACCTCAAAAGAGGTGTAGGTTTGTCCATCAGGGACGTAGAAGAAAATATTAGCATGTCTATTTACATTTTAATGCCATCCCTTGAAAATATGTACATGTGAGTTTTATAATGTAAACAACACATTCATACAATTAGACATATGTTATTTATAAATTCTCATATAGACATATGGGAGCTTCTCTTTGCTACTGCTTTACGGCAATGGAGATGCAGCCACTTCTTTCCTGAAACTGAGATCTACATCCAGCTCCAGACCCAGGCTGACCCAGTGAGCACGGAATGAGGACAGTGTAGTGGACGTAGACTTTCACATGAATGCCCCAGAACTGATCGACACTGTGGCCCAGCATACATTCCTGGTGAAACCAGCAAAAAATAATCCAGAGGCGTCAGAGACTCACGAACATCCTGAACACAGAAATTCTTGCAACAGTGACAGCTTGTCCTCTCAAGCCTGTTAACCTAGTGAATTAACTCCGAGTTCTTCTCCAAGTCTATCTCTTCTCACCTTAGCCCTTCCCCATTAGTTTTCTTTTTTGTGCTCCTGAACTGCTGAAGTCTTCAATCAGCACCGCAGAGCTAAAACTCCTCTAGAAGAGAGCTGTCAGGGCGCTGACAGACAGCTGGAGAGGTGCAGAATGACATGGGCGAGGGCCCTGGTGCCGATGTGGAGGACGAGAAGGCAGTCACTGGAACCCCACGCAGGCTGGAGCTGAGACCGACAGAACGACGGCTATTCTTGGAGGCTCAGGCAGTTCGTGAGAAATCACTCATTGCCAGCTGGCTCCTGCATGAATGGCTCTCTAGACAGGCTGGCCTTTGTGACTTAGAAGGGTATATGCTGCCTCTAAGCTCTTTTCCAAATTACTGACACCCGAGGGAGTTTTAGTCACCAATGAGCGCTGGCCTGAAGAGAGCTGCCAAACGTCTTTTACCATCCACTCATCCAGTGGTAGCAATTGTGACAGTCACATCAACACAAATCTCTAGTAGCACCCCCGTTGCAGCCATTTCAGACTTGGGACAGGGCGCATCAGAGTTCAAATTCCACTTTGCCAGCTGCTAAATATGTACCATGTGGGAGCTGCTGCGTCTGCTCTGGTCTCCCTTCCCTGGTCTACAGAAGAGGGCATGCTGCTCCTTGAGGGGATGTCATGCAGGTAACATGAGACAGGCAAGGGGTGCAGAGGCTGCTCTCTTAACACTGTAGTGTTTTTGTGTTGCTTCACTGGAGGCCTTTCTCTGGTGACTAGAGACTGCTCTGCCCCCATGTAGCACTGGCCAGGAGTGTGAGAATTAAAGACCTCTCCAACCCCTCAAGAGCAGCCTTCAAGCCATGTTTGATGTGGTTGGCATGTAAACAGCACAGCTCCATAGCTCTCGGGTTTGAAAACACGCTTCCCAGAGGGACTGAGCTCCCAGCACCCCTGGTGGTAACTCATTTGATGTGCCTTGTATTGGCCACCTCAGTCCCCACTCTCCTACTGCTGTGCTCTGGAATCACCTCTCAAATAAACTACCTGAATCCTTGTCTCAGGGTTTGCTTCTGAGGAGACTCCAACTAAGATAATATGTATTGCTTTAAATACAGTTTTGATACAGAGCAGATAATGAAAAAGAAGAGCTAACAGCAAAACATAGAATTCTTGAGCAAGTGTTAGGCACTAGCCCTCCACAATTCATCCTATGCTCTCCTCCTCACAACGCCAGAGTCAAGGAACCCTGTCTCGTAAAGGAATTCCTTTTATGGCCTGGGTAGATGTTTCTGCAAGAATGTGAACAGGCCAAGTCATTTAGCCAGCAAGAATTTATCAGTTGTTTATAATGTGCCCAACACCGTGCTAACTCTGCAGAGGATGTTAACAGCCTAAGTAAGGCATGGTCCCTGCACTCTAGTTGGAGAGATGGGACATATGAAACAAGGAGCAGCAAATTTCTAACCCATGCCGTTTTGACGGAAGTGGTGCCTTCCGACACTCGGCATACGCAGTGAAGCCTGCCTGATTCCCCGATTGGAGGGGCTCCTGTGCCCCTCTGAAATGCTGGTGGATAACACTTAGCTGGGTAGCTACCTCCCGGCACACCAGCCCCTCTTCCAGACCAATACAGGTCAGCCCTTGCCTCAAGACGGGACTGAGGCTGTGGTGTGACTTGCACTCCACAGCTTGCCCTCGTGATCAGCTTGAGCTGATCAGTCTGTAGCTGAGGCCACATTCTTGCCTGGCTTTTCTCCATTGTGCTATCCTCTTGCCTCACTTTTCTTCCGAGATCTGTTCCCTAGTGAAGCACATGGTCTTAGACTGGGCTGCAAGGAAACCCGACCTAAGACACTGCACATCAGAATCATCTGCAGAGTTTCATAAAAGCACCTACATCTGAGCCTCACCACCTAGACTTCCTGAACCCAAATCAATAGATTTCAGAGGTGGGCACCAAACAACTGTATACGTGGGTAGTTCAAAAAATTCAGGGAAAGATTTGTATTATCTTTTAGTCCTGCTTTCTATGAACTTTTCAAAGTACCCTCTGGTTTAGTTTTGTTTTTCGAGGTTTTTTTTTGTTTTGGGGGCTTTTGTTTGTTTGTTGTTGTTGCTGCTGCGGTTGTTTGGCATCTGGCCAGTACAGAGATCAAACCCTAGACCTGGGAACCTTGGAGTCATCAATGCCATGCTCTAACCAGCTGAGCTCACTGGCCACCCCCCACCAAAGCCTAACGGGTATTTCTGATGCACCAGTTTATCTCTCAACCTTTTATTTTGAAATTTTCAAACTCACAGAAATAATGAAAAAATAATATAATGATAAGCCTATACTTTTCATCTCAATGTACCAATTATAAACATTTTGTACCATTTTCTTCTCTCTCCCATATCAAAACCAATTTGCAAGTAAAAGGTAGACATTATGACATGTCATTCTTAAACAGAACAAAATGTGTTATCTAAGAATAAAACATTTTTCTGCATAGCCCTAATACCATTATTACCCCTAGGGAAATTAATATTAATTCATTGATACCACCAGAGTATATGGTCCACATTTAAGGTGAGCCTTCTTTTTTAGGCCCAAGTTGAGATTTTCCCAACTATAGATAGAAGTTTGGAGAAGGGAAACATCTCTGTGAGTTGAGTAGAAATGGGAAGTCTTTCCTCAAGGAAATAGGGCTTGCACTGGACTGTGAGGGACTGGTATTAGAAAGGGGACGAATGTAGTGAGTGCACATGCAAACGTGCAGAAATGGGAGCCAGTGCGGCCTTTAGTGGAGGCAGTGACTGAGCACAGGCCTCAGACTGGGGTAGAGGCTGACTTTAGAGCAGAGTGAAGATGGACAGGTCACGTGGAATTGGAGTACAGAGACGGTGTCAATGTAAGCAGTCAAAGAAACAGTGACCACAAACTAAGAAAATTTAAATATGACTGGACTTCCAAGAGTTACATCAGACTTTTGGAACACATTTGGGTGAACATTAGGCAGAACAATGTCAAGGGCTCGAGATCAGAATTAGGCCAGAGAATTAATCACCGATTGAAATCCATTCATTCATATATTTATTCTACAAACATTTCCTGAATACATATTATGTGCCAGGTACCGATCTAACACAGGAAATAGAAGCATTGAAAAAAATAGACAAGGTCCCTGCTTTCGTAAAACTTAGGCTCCAGTGTGTGTGTGTGTTGAGTGGGAGGGGGACAGGAAATCATGAGTCAAATAAGTAAATGAACAAGAAAATCAATAAGGAATGAGTAATCGATAGTCAAACAAGTGAATGAGCATGAAAAGATTTGAGCACGACTGATATGGTTAATTTGAAAATTATTTTTTAAAATGTGCTAAGGTCAAATGTGTTCCTTAGAAGTTCATGTATTGGGATCTTGATCTCCACTGTAACTGTGTTAGGAGGGTGGGATTTCCAATTACGGAATTCGAAAGGTGGGGACTTTGAGAGATGATTGGATCTTGAGAACTGTGCCCCGTGAATGGATTGATCCATTCATGAAGTAATGGTTTGATGGTTTAATGGGTTTCTTGGGCGTGGTACTGATAGCTTTATGAGTGGAGCAAGAGAGAAGGCTAGCTCACTCTTGCCCATACCATTTTCTCTCCTGATGTGCTACCCCAACATTGCTGTGAAGAGTCACCACCAGACGTCTTCCCTGGGCCTTGGAGTTCCCAGCCTCTGAACTGTAAGAAATAGATTTTGTTTCCTTGTAAATTATCCAGTTTCAGGTATTTTGTTATAAGCAACAGAAACCGACTAATTCAAAAGGTTTCACAGTGAGTATAGAGACTTACTTTAGATTGGTTATTCAAGAGAAGCAACATTTAGAGCACTGCTGGACCAGAGCCGGATACCAGCTCAAAAGAATGGCTTGTTAAATTGTGCACAAGTTTGTGAGCTGCTTTGACATCACACTGGTAACTTTAAATAGGCCATGGCGGGTTATTAAAACAAATTGGCAAACACTACAACTCTTGGCTTCTTTTTGCCAGAGAGCTGGCTGTTAAACCTTTACCAGCACACCACTGCATTTAAAACAAAACCTCAATGACAGGGAGTCAGCAATATGAAAATCAAGGAGAGAATATTCTAGGTGGCTAGTGCATCACCCCACGCTGTAGAATAAGCTCGGCATGTCTGAGAAACACAAAGAAGGCTGGGGTGCGGTGACACTGGGAGGGGCATGGAGGAGGTAGACTGGCAGAGCTGGGCCCTTGGAGCTGTGGTAGCCTGGCATGGAGTGTGGGGTTTTTATTTTGAATATGATAGGAAGTCATTGGAGGATCTGAAGCATAAACATGACATAATCTGAATTATGTTTTTAAAATATCACTTTGATTGTTAGAGAATGGATTGGAGGAAGAGAAGAGCAAGAGAAAAGACCTCAGCTAAGAGATTAGTGCTCATGAAGCAGTGCATATACAAAATTACTTACTGCAGCATTGCATAAAGGCAAAATATTACAAATAACCTAAATGTCCATCAACAGGAAAGAAAGCAAACTAATAATCGTATATTTATGTAATGAGACTACTTAATAGTTGTTTTTTGTTTTAAAAAAGACACTCTTTAGTTACTGGTAACAAAATACCTGCAATATATATTATTAAATGAAAAAGAAGTTGGTACAAACCAAAATCAAAAGGATGCAGTTTTCAGTGTAAAACAGTGCAAACACACGTACTTTTTTGTATTTGCAGGCATATACATTGGCAAAATATCTGAAAAAAATTATAGGAAATTAACAGATCAAGCTATATTCAACTTCAATTTTTCAAAGCCAAAAATAATCAAAACTTGGCAATTTCATATGATTTGGTCTAAGAGTTGCTATTATTTTATTTGATATTTGTTTATCAGAGAGAGAACAGATGTGGTACAGTACTGTGAGGTGTGCTTTTTACTGTACAACCTTTTATTCTTTATTAAGCTATGAGAAAAAGTTCTCTTACTAACTATTTTTAAATGAGATAGATGTAGATAGATAATAAGTAGGTAGGTTGGTGGATAGATAGGGCAACAGAGAGATGGAAAGCTCCTGCAGAAGTCCAAGTCAAAGGTTATGGTAGCAACTAAGAAAAAAGCGGAACCAAGGTAAGTATCCTCCACCCTCGCTTAAGCAATTAAATGCAGCTGCTTGAGCAGCTGAGTCAATGGTCCTCCCATTTATTAAAATAAGAAAGACTGGGGAAGAAGGAGCAGGCTTGGTGGGGAAAATTGAGAGGCCGGGAAATGTTAAATTTGAAAGAGCTGTTAGATGCCCAAGTGGATTAGGAGCTTAGGAATTTAGGTAATCAAATCTGGGGTTCACTAGAGAGTTTAGGGCTTTGATCTGTAAAGTCAAGAGTCATCCCAACTGTGAGAGGGAAGAAGTTATTTTTTAAAAGGATCCTGGCAAATTTCAAGGCTTTCTTTTTCCTTTCTCTGAGAACATCAGAGGTTTCACAATAGGTAAATCAAACAGGATGTCAAGGAGAAATGAGTAAACCAAGGAAATTTAAACAAGTTTCATACATTTGAATGCCCCGGGGACTCCGTATCATATACTCTTCAGGCCGTGTGAGCCCACAGATGGAGGAAGGGCTTTCCAGGCTGGCCCCACCAGACTGGGGCCCATCGCAGCTCTCCATCTGCACAAGGTCGTTCTGAATGTCAAGTGCCGCACCTCCTCCCCTGCTCCAGTGGGAGGTGCGTAGGCACAAAGCAAGTTCAAACAGGGGCAAAACTGAAACGGTTCTATTTTCCCCCTAAAACTAGCAAATCCAACCGTAGAGAATAACTCAAAGAGAGATAGAACTCAGTTATTGAAGATGGCATTACACTGACCTGGTCATCCATAGGACTGGGAATAAAAGAGTAAGTGACAAAAACAAGATCAGTGGAAACATGATCAAAATAAAAAGCTTTTGTGAGATCGAATGATTGGGATTCTCTGCCTGGGATTCGGGCGCAGAACCCAGCAGGATTTGAAGGGAGTTTGGCGGTGGGGAATGGAGCAGACTCTCTGTGGGTTGGCAGAGGAAGCATGAAACCCAGGCTCTGAACACACCGAGCACACTCATTTTCAGAGAAGATGGTCCCCGGGCACTTCTGGCGAGTGTCGAGCTATTAGCCTTGCATCCTTGCTCAGTTCTAAAAATGGATAATTAAATTCTATCGCTGTAATGAAATTCCCCCTGTCATTTACACTGCAGAGATTGTTCTTGGAGCCTTTGGGAGACTGGGGGGAGTGCACACCTAACAGGAGATCATCTGTACTGCACAGGGCAAAATGGAAATAAGTGGCTAATCGTGGAGTGTGAGTCCTGAGGGCGACTCAGGCCAGGAAGTCAGGACCCAAGCTGGACAAGCGTAGTAGTTCCAAACGGCCCACGATCTTCAGGTCCAGGGCTATTCCCACTGAACAAAATGTACCAGATAATTGCCAAATGTGTATTTAGTTTGGTGTTACAAACATCTCGTCTTAGATCACTCTGGAGAAAAAGAAAACATACATTGGTATGTAGGTTAACAGCTCTCTTGTCTACTCAGAAATCTTCCAGAAAAAGAGGATATGACCGTGGATAAATGCATACATGTTCTTATACTCACTGCTGCTATTACAGGATCCATGACTGACACGGAAGGACGATGGTATGAACTTGTGCAAAAATTGAAATATACACATATTTACTGATGCACATTTGTGGGTTTTTGTTGGAAACTGAAAGCTTGGTGCATTGAAAACTCTTACAGCAAAAGGAAGAAAATATTAATTCATATTTCCCCTTTGGGTGATGCCTTGGATTGAATGTCCCCCCAAAGCTTAATCCCCACTGTAACTGTTGAAGGTAAGAAATCCTATTATGGCAATTGAAAGGCGAGCCTTAAAGAGGTGATTAGATTGTAGGACCAAGCCTCAGTGAATAGATTAATAATGGTGGTCAGGGGCATGGTTCTGAGAGCTTTAAAAGGAATGCATATGAGCACCTCTCTCTGCTCAGACATTTTCTTTTTTATTTTTTTTTGTGACCGGTAAGGGGATCAGAACCCTCGGCTTGGTGTCGTCCTCACTGCGCTCAGCCAGTGAGTGCACCGGCTATCCCTATATAGGATCCGAACCTGCAGCCTCGGCGCTTCCAGTGTGCTGTGCTCCCAGCACCACACTCCCCCGAGTGAGCCATGGGCTCGGCCCTCCGCTCAGCCATTTTCTGCCAAGTGATACCCCTGCTTTTCTGCCAAGGAAGGCCCTCACCTGGACTTTGGACTTCCTAGTGTCTGAAACTGTAGGCAATATATTGTTTTTTCACATAAATTACCCAGTTCCAGGTGTTCTGTTATAAACAACAGAAATGGACTAACACAGACATGGGGAGATCATCATCAAGGCCCTCAAGATGACCTTCCTGTGGTTAGACTGGTCTGCGTTGGTCAACGAGACAGCATAGGTCCAGGGAAAGTCTGGTCTTATCACCAGTTTTAGGCTCTTACTCTCTTTCAGAGAGTGGGAACTTGCCGCTTGACCTTTGCAAGGAATTTGTAAGAAAACTTTGGGATCCAAAGACATACCAAAAAATGTACATTTATATTATAAACCTAAGACAGGAGCAAGAGGTAGGTGGGGGAGGAATGAATTAAGGGAGCGATTGTGACAGTGAAGTGCATTATTACCTAGTTATTCATGCACTCTTGGCTTTTCAGTTGATGAACTTTTCACACCAGAAATGGGGAAACTCATCAACTTTTCCTCCCTTCATGTCTTCTTGTACCCTTTCTTCTGTCTCACCTAATTGTTATGCACTCAACATGGACAAAGACATTCTTCTCATTTCGACTTTCTCTACAAGGCTCAGGTGACCTTATGTGACTCTGAAACGCAATCGCACCTCACCTAGCATACCCTGCCTTTAGTTTCTGCAACAATTCCTTAAGTGGGCATGAATGGGGGAGCTCCCTGGCTTCTTCCGTGATATGAGAGCAATATTGGAGCCTAAACTCCTTATCAAACTAGTAAAAACTCAGTTTTCTCTGCTGCACTCAACTGCTTCTTCCTTTTCTCCTCTCCCAGTCACCAGAAGAAAACTGAAGTGTCCAAAGGTATTGGTGACAGCTATGACCAGACCTTGTGAAGACCCTGAAAGAAAAAAACTAATTTCACCTATAAAGCAAAGACCTCCTTGCAAAAATCATTACAGATGTTTCTAGCTCTGTCTGCATGCTTTAAGAAAAAACAGAGCGAAAAGAAACTTTGTGGATGTATCCAATTTCTGAATATATCATGATAAATAGACAACTTCTGGAAAGCTAAATAAACTTTATAATTGTTACCTAGGGTTTTCACATTATATGGGTAAGCTCCTCTCTCCATTGAAATAATCCATCCACATGCTTTCAGAATTGTTCTGGGAATTTAAGACCTTTAGAACACTAAGCTAACTAAGGCCCTGGACATCAACTCCCTGGTTTAACAACCATTTATTTGCAAGCTGTGTTGACATCACTCCTATGTGACAAATTTACAGAAGAAGAGACACAGCCTAGCACATGAAATATAAGATGATTCTATGTCTTAAGTACTTAAAGCCTATTACCAAAATAGGTGTGCGATGTTGCCGTTATAAATATCATCCTTAACACCTTTTGATTCTTTTTATTCTGAAATGTCCAACCTATTATGGAACAAAGAAAGGCCACCTTTTAAATCCTGCTCACTTAGGCTTCCTTAAAGATGAATGTGCCCCCTCTGAGCTCAGCGTCACATAAAAGCACGGCAGTGCACTGCTGTAAATCTGTTTTACATCAGCTTTTATGTGCACCAGGCCTGGGCTGGGCTTCATTACCTTTATTTTTTTATTTTTTATTTTTTGACTAAAAAAAATGTAGTCTCCAGCTAAGGCAGATGATTTGCTTTATAAATAAAGTGAATTCACTTTCCTTTAGAGAAATCTCTAGGAAGGCTGGGACTCTCAGCCGCTTGTCTGGTACTGTAGTGGGCACCATGGGCTTGTGGAGGTGCCCTTCTTGGCCATCCTCCAGGCACAGTGTCCCCCGACGGCAGCCAGGTAGGTGTCTGGTCTGCTTTGCTTTGCTCTGGCAGGGCCACTGCAGGCCCTGACTATAACAGGAGCAGGCCCTAAAAAGGTCCTGTTGAAACCAGGTGGAAAAGTTAACGTGTCTACACCTCAAGTCCACCATACGGTCCCCATGGAAACATATTTAAAAGTTTGAATTTTGCATTAAAGTTGCTGTTAGAAATTACGTTCCTCTGATATGATCAAGGTGGTGTTTCTTGAGCTGTGCCTACTCGAATACAGCCTTTAACCAGCAGTTAAGGGACTAGAATCACATTTTAATCAATAGCTCATTACAGGTGGTATATAGAGGAAAGAACAAAGGAAAGAGAGTGAGATCTGGCTTCATCTGTGTTCATCGGCTTTGTGATTCGGGCGGGTCAGTTAGTTTCCCCTAGCTGTAGCTTTTTCATTCCTAAAATGAGAAGTTCTTACCAGACAACATGAGAGGCTCTGCCTGTTTTTAAAATTCTCTGGGACTGTGGTTTTATGACCAGTGTGTTTTATCACAGAAGAGGGGAAGCTCCAGTCATTGCTTGGGTTTCGTTTGGCTTATTCCGAAGGGATAATAGTACTTGGATCCCTGACAATTAAGCCCAGAATTTATTTTATTTCATTTTTTAGCTGTCCTATTCAGAATAGAAATTCAGAAAGATTAAGGTTAAATGAGAGCTGAAGAACTTTTATCTAGCAGTTATTTAACATCGTAAAGTATATACTCTGCTAGGATTAAAAGGTGAACCAGCCACATGCACGTTCACCCCCAGTTTCATCTAAGGAACAGTTGAAATAGAAGTACAGATGTGTAAAAAGGAATAAACTAACTTGTAATAACTAAGTAACAAGGAGCTTGGATATGAGGGTGTTACTAACAAACGAGAAATTGTAATGCATTTCTTGGAGACTAACAAAGAGTACAAAATGCCCTCACCTACAGGGGGCCAGCAGGTGAAGTAGGGCCGGGCTGCCCCGAGGCTCTGGGCTGGGAGTGAGCAGGTACAACAGAGAGGGGGTGGAAAGTCAAACTGAAGACAAAAGAAAAAAAGTGTTTGCTAAAGAAATTGAGCAAAATGTGAAAAGTTAAGGTTTTCAGTTAGGCATGTTCGTACCCTTCATTCTGGCTCTGCCCAATACCACCCACAGCTCAATGTCAAAATCCCCAATGACTGTTTCTCCAGTATTAATAACTAACCAAGGATTGCTTGGTTCATGTGGAGAACCAAAGGAAGGAAAGAGAAAGGGTCAGTAAACAAACAGAGAAAAGGAGCCTGGAAGGCAAAAGCATGGTTTAGAAAACAGAACAGAATTTTCTTCATCGTCCTCATCACCATGTCAGAGACACTGAAGAGATCTTTTCTCCATTATGAAAAGGGAAATAACGAGAACATACGAATGAGCTCACAAATATTAAAAATGCAACTGACATTTTTTAATGCTGTAACTAGAAAGCAAAAATAAGAAAAGCTTTCTGATTATAAAGCAAAGAGTCAAAGAGAAGTTATGAGGAGAGCTAAAGAGGACCAGATCAAGAGGTCTAACATCCAACTAATGCAAGTCCTAGAGATACAATAAATGAAAAGAAAGAATTATCATGAAACAAGAGATGAGAATTTCCAGAGCTGAAGGACATGAACTTTTAAACTTTTAGATTAAATGGGCTCTTAGAGTGCACAGCATAATCCAAAGAAAAAGGCCTACATCTAGACATAATATCACAAAGAGAAATGCTTCCAGAAGGACAAAAACAAGCTACCTAGAAAGAATGTGGATCAAGCATGCATTCCATCAGATTTTCAATTAGCAACTTGGACACAGGAAAACAACAGAGTGATGTTTTCAATGTTTGGAAGGAATATAATTTTAGTCCAGAATTCTATGCTCATATCTACATAATCAACCAAATCTAAGAGTAGAATAAAGACACTTTTAAAATGTAAGGGCTAAAAAAAAATGTTACTTCCCAAGCAAGCTTTCCTGGGAAATTGTTTGAAAATGGACTCTATCGTAAGGATAATCCAAGAATAGGAAAGTGTGTGATCCGAGAAACAGAGGATTCTGTATAAGGGAGCAGCAGAGAGTGTTGATGATGCCTGCTATGTGTGCAACCTAAGAAGTGACCCACAGAGATTGGAGGAGGAGAACGGAGCTCCAAGATAGAGGTCTGTAGGAAAACACGGGGACTCATGAGGATAGATGGTGTAATGAGACTTTGAAAAATAACTGAAGGCATGTTAAAGGCAATGGTACAACAAAAGAAAGGTGTTAGTTTCTCATGAAACAATCGGAGGAAGTGTTTGCCAACCACACATCAGACAAGGGGCTAATATTCAGAATATATAAGGAACTCAAACAACTCAACAGCAAGAAAAACAAATAAACCAATTAAAAAATGGGCAAAGGACCTGAACAGACATTTTTCAAAAAAAGACATACAAATAGCCAATAGCCACATGAAAAAATGCTCAACATCACTAATCATCAGGGAAATGCAAATTAAAGCCACAATGAGATATCATCTCATTCCAGTTAGAATGGCTATTATCAACAAGACAGAAAATAACAAATGCTGGCAAGGATGCAGAGAAAAGGGACCCGTCCTATATTGTTGGTGGGAATGTGAATTGGTGCAACCCCTGTGGAAAACAGTTTGGAGGTTCCTCAAAGAACTAAAAACAGATCTACCTTATGATCCAGCTATCCCAGTACTGGGTATATATCCAAAGGAAATGAAATCAATACATCAAAAAGATGCCTGCACTCCCATGTTCATCACAGCACTATTCACAATAGCCAAGAGATGGAATAAATCTAAATGCTCATTTAATGAATGAGTGGATAAAAAACTGTGTTATATATGCAAAGTAGAATATCATGCAGCTATAAAAAATGATTCATTTGCAGCAGCATGTATGGAACTGGAAACCATCATGTTGAGTAAAGTAAGTCATGTACAGAAAAACAAATACTGCATAATATCACTCATATGTGAAATCTAAAAAAAAAAAAAAAAAAAAAAAAAAGTGGTTCTTATAGAAGTAGAGAGTAGAATAATGGTTACCAGAGAGTCTGGAAGGGGAGAAGTGGTAGACTAATGGGTAGAAAACTATTCTATCTACCTTAAGTGAATCACTATGCCGTACATGAATGTACTGAAACAGCACACTGTACCCCACAAATATGTACAAGTAAATGTTAAAATAATAAAAAAGAAGAAGAAATTCATGTCCTAACTGGGAAGCAATGTCAAATGAGTCATGATTTTAGGCAAATGATGAGGTGTGAGAAGAGAGGATCTATTTGACTTTGATTCTAGAATAGTCTCCTAGAGGGGCTCCCACAGAGAAGGAGATGTGGTCCCAGCCCTCTCCTCGGCCAGAGATTGAGTAATACTTTTCATGGTCGCAATAATGTAAATGCTATTTATTAGCTTTCACCTCTTAAAGAAAACCTGTGGACAAAGAACAGCAGCCTTGCCTGTGGCTGCAGAGCAGAGTGTAAATGATTTATCAGGCTTGACAGGGTGAAAGAAGAAGGGCTCGATGTTGAAGGGAAGAAAAGGAGGCATAAAGGGTCAGGGCGTTCACACTCCTGTCCCAGCTGGACGAGGTCAGGGGCTGACGCTGTCAAACTCGGGACTTAAGTATCTTTTAAATGTAACCAAATAGGATAATCTAAAAAACGTTAATAACCTAAACTCTCACCATTCATAGAAGAATTGAATTAACATTGACTAAAATTGATAAATGAAGAGAGCTGGAAGCCCACTTCCCGGGTTCTGTTGTGAGGCCCTAGATCAGAGCACGGTTTCAACCTCGGCTGCACGTCACTATCACTTGAGGGGCTTTAAAAAACTGACCCGGCTGGCCGGTTTGCTCAGTGGGTTAGAGCGCAGCCTTATAACCACAAGGTCATGGGCTTGGATCTTCACGCCAGCCAGCAACCCCCCCCACACACACACAACCACACACACACAGTACTGATGGCTGTGCCCCTCCCCTCCCCCAGAGATGCTGACTTAATTCCTGTGGGGTGAGGCCGGAGTGTTGAGGTTTTTTAAAGGTCCCCAGGTGAATGCAATGTGCTGCCAAGACAGAGTCACTGTCCTAAAAGGATAGAAAAGGATCGGGAATAGAGAGAGGGTGGTGAGAGCAGGCCAGGGACTGTGTGTTTGCGTCACATGAACAGTACAATGCACTGTACTGTTTGACTTATTACTGCATGCATACATTATCATGATTAAGATTGAAGTGCAGCTGTAACAGTGGACTTGATAATGGGAAACATCACTGAAGTACAGAGCCAGGTGAGAACAGGTTGTGGTTTGAGAGCACTATATACTCCAGGCACTGGGGTTGAGGCGTCCCCTCTTCATTCCTTCCTTATTTTAGAGAAGAGGACACGGGGGCTCAGAGAGACTGAGTAATAGGTGGCACTGTGTATCTATACACGATGGAATACTATTCAGCCTCATAAAAAAAGAGGGGGGGATCTTGTCATTTGCAACAAGACAAATGAGCCTGGAGGGCATTATGCTAAGTGAAATAAACCAGAAACAGCAAGAGAAATACCACATGATCTCACTTGTATGTGCAATCTACAAAATTCAAACTCATAGGAGAAAATAGAATGGATAAGGACAGGCTTGCGGGGGTGGAGGGGAGATGTTGGTCAAAGAGCAGGAGGTTTAGTTAGACAACAGAAATAGACTCTGGTGAGCTGTTGCCTGGCATGCTGGCCGTAGTTCGTAACAATGTATACAATACTTGAAAATTGCTGGGAGAGTAGACCTTAAACAGTCTCACCACAAAAAAACAAGTAGGTGAAGTGATGGCTTATGTGAATTAGCTCGATTTAATCATTCTGCAATGTACACCCATCCCAAAACATCGCATCACATTGTACCCTAAGATAGATGCAACTATTGTTTGTCAATTAAAAGTAATAATAATAATTTGAAAAGACAGTACTGATTGGAAGCAGGGCCAGGGCTCAGAGATGCTGGCAAGCTTCTCTCCTCTGCGCCTGGCTGGCTGTGAATCCCTCCCTCGCCTCCTCTTCTGCTTGCATGTGTCTTCTGGCAAGGACACTCTTTGTGCCCTCTCCTCCTCCTCTTCTTTCCCTATTCCCTCTTCTCAGCCCCACAGGAGAGAGTACACAGAAGCACACCTCAGAGGACACGGGTGGGTCTCCCTGAACTGACATGTGTTTTCTCCTTGTTAAAACGGATGTGCCCAATCTGCTTCAGGCCACTTTCTCTTTCAAACTAAACTAAATTTGGTATTGATATTCAATGTGATACCCCACAGATACTTATGACCAATTATGTTTCAATAAAAAATAAAATAAAATCTTTACTCAAAATAGATAAATAAATAAATTATCTTGCAGTTCACTTCTGCTTGGTCTTTGGTTTCCTTTCTCCGTGGGTTGGTGAACCTTCGAGAAACTGTTCTTCATGCTAGCTGCAAAGCTACCTCTGTTTCACAGAAGAGGGCTGAGGGGGTGACTGGCCTGGTATTATACATCATATCATGGAGTTGCTGAGTTTACGTTTTTTTCCCTGTAGTTCTTGTTCTTTGTTTCTTCTTTTCACTTATATCAGTGTGAAGGACACATATATCTCCATCCTTGTCCCCACCACCATGGAGAAATATGACAGGACCAAAAACAAAGGTAAGAGATTTACAGACCCCATGAGATCCCAATTCATAGAAACCATTGGGACTGTCACCTGCCTTCTGCTTCTGAGGCCCCTAAACATGCAGCCATGTCCTCCCATAAAACAAAGAGTGTTGACACTAGAAATAAAATATCTGTACTGGTGCTCAGAAAGTGCTTTATATGCATTACCCGGCCATACTCTGTGTTTAAACTCTAGCTTTTTAGTATAATTTTAGCCTTAGAACTTAACATTTTTACTGCCTTTTTCTCCAAATAATCAATATTGATTTTACTGTATCTGTTATTATCCTGACATTAAGATTTATTTTCTTACTTTGCTTCATATGAGACTGTAGTTTATAGAATGAACATTTATTCTATTTTTTCAGGAAGCTCATGGGATAATTATCTTGCCCCACTGGCAAATCATTCAGCTTACATTGTATTGAAAAATAATAATTGGCTTTGGCCCTCGTCAGGTTTGAACAGCTTTATTATTATTATGTTTGCTGATACAGTGCAATGACATCTTTGCAGGCTTTAGAAGTGTTACGGACTCAGAAACCTGAATCCATTTCGGTGAGATCCCCACTCCTAGCTTTCTCAGAACTCTGTTTGCTGTGAACAGTGTAAAGCACACTGATGTCCCATTTCTCATATTCTGTTTCTACCACTGTCTTTTGCCTATATTTCTACAAATGCAAAGAACCTATCTTAGGCCCAGTTGTAAGGCATCTTGGGTGGCAGTCACAGAAATGAGAAAGGAAGTGACTGGAGGAAATGATAGCCCCAAGAGAAATGATCACATATTTATACACTATGACTTAGGTGCTGGATTATTTCATGAATAGTCTAACTTTAGACAAAGCTGCATGATATAGTGAAGAGACCATAAAATCAGCAGCCAGTGAGTCTGGGATCTACTCTTTACTAGCAGTGTGACCCTAAATTTAACCTCTCTGACCTTCAGAGTCCTGCCTTGGCAGGAATAACAACACAGGAATATGTTATATTATTTGGTTTTGTCTATTAAATGATGTCTCATACAGTGGTTAATAAATGTAAAGTTGTATATGAACATGTGTTTAAACGATGTCATAATATAGAACTTACACAAAGTATCCAGAAGACACATAGTTGTGGGGCTCCACCTACTCATTCACTCATTAATTTGTTTATTCAGTATTTATTTAGTACCTGCTACCTGTCAAGCGCTGTGCTAGGTGCTAGAGTTCCAAGAGGCGGTAAAACACTCTATCCTTCCTCTCATGGATCTTACATACAGTTAGTTCCAAAAAGAGGAACCTCTTTAAGAGGTACATGGAGCCATGAAAGCCGGTAAGAGAGATATAATCCTAGGAGGTGGCACCTGAGCTGGGGACTGGAGGAGGAGACAGTGGCTAATTGCCAAAGCTGCAGGAAAAGCAATCCAGGCCGAGTGAACAGTCCGTGCCGCAGCCCTGCAGCAGGACAGAGGAAGAGAGCACCAGGAGCCGAAGAAAAGTCAACATGCACCGGCAGAGGGGAGCGGCACACGACAGTGGTCGGGGGGGGGGGGGGGGGGGGGGAGAGGTCGGGGGGGGGAGAGGTCGGGGGGGAGGTCGGGGGGGGGAGGTCGGGGGGGGGAGGTCGGTGGGGGGAGGTCGGGGGGGGGGGGGGCGGGAGGTCGGGAGACCCACAGTGACAGCCACAGAGCACGAGCGCGGGGTAAACGGCAATGCTCTCTGTGATGGCTTATGGATCGTCTGTGCTTTTGTCTTCATAACTTCTTTACAGTAAAGAAAAAAACGGGGCGACCCGACCCCGTGGCTCACTCGGGAGAGTGCAGCGCTTGGGAGTGCCGCGGCCGCAGATTCGGATCCTATATAGGGATGGCCGGTGCGCTCACTGGCTGAGCGTGGTGCGGGCGACACCAAGCCAAGGGTTCCGATCCCCTTACCGGTCACAAAAAAAAGAAAAGAAAAAACCCAAAAAATGCAGACCAGGAGGCAAAGACGGAAATGAGCAATCGTGGCCAGGGCGGCAGAGGGTACAGTTGAGAGCCGGAGTCAAAGGCGCGGGGCTGGGGGGACACGCGCTCAACTCCCGGAGCGGAGACCGGCGGGGCCCCGTGCCGGCCCTGGTGCTCCCTGCAGGGAGATCACTGATTCTACCCGGTTTTCCTCGGAAGAACCTTAAATGCCGCGGACAGGGCTCTCTGTCACTGGGCTGCCGTGGTCCCCTCCCGAGGCTCCTTGTGCCCCTGCCCGGGGCTGGAACCGCGTCCGCTGGAGACCTGGGGAGTTCCCAGGGCTCACGACAGCTGCTCCGCTGACCTGCCGGGGGACGCAGCTGCTGACCCCCCCAGACACTCAATTAGCAGGACAGACGCGTCTAACGTATGCTTGACACTGATACGATTTAACGTTAATAACTGGTTTTCAAATATTTATTACAGTGGCTGTTTTAATAAATATTTCATGAACACTATTTTTTTCAGAAACCCTCTGTTGCCAGCTTTGCTGCCTTAATTTGCCTTAATAAGGATTTTTTTTAATGCAGTGATAAATTGTTTCCCTGACAGTGTACACGGGGCGAAGAGGGCCCTGACAGAATATTCGTCATCTGGAGCAGCAAACCCAGGAAAGGATGAAGAAACAGCATAAAAAGACCCCAATAGGGGACAGACAGCTGCCGCCTCGGCTCTGTGGCCTACCAGATAGGAGAAAGCATGTCTGTGACAGCAAAGGGCAGGAAGCCTTTGGACAGGCAACTGAGGAGCCTGGGATCTTCTCAGGAAAACCTGGAAAACATCCAAGAGAAGGGAGAATCCCAGCCCAGACATGCTTGGAGGAGGAGAACAGAGCCACTCAGGGGCCCTGCAGCCTGACAAATAAATGCTTCAGAACGTGAGTGAAGTGGGGTATGGGGGAGGGGTGGAGGGGCTGTCTCCCCGTCTCCCCTCCTCCCCCCCGTCACCACACACACACACACACACACACACACACACACACACACACACACACACACACACACACACACACACACACACACACACACACACACACACACACACACACACACGGCTTCCCAGCAACTGCTGCCTCTGCCTTCACTTAAGTGCCCACCTGCCAGGTTCATCTGGCCCCACTTCCTGAACCACTCATTTAATATTTCTGAAATCAGGACAACTCTCATGATCCGTGTGCACACATGGAAGTGTACGTCGCTTTCCCTGGAGAGCTACTTCACTGTGGACGTGGAAAAATGAGAAAACACAGAGAATCCACAGTTGTAGCCACAACATCTGTGAGGTGTGGGACTAGCTGCCTCCCCGACCAGGCCCCGACACCTGGGCCCAGCTGCCTGATGTCCCTCTTGCTCCCAGTGGCTTCTAGCTGCCACTTCCTCCTGGGAGGTGGCGCCCAAAGATGGCCCAGGGCACCCACATCACCTCAGTGGTGGAGTCCCCTCAGCCACACTCCCTGCCATGCCTTGTTCAGATGACTGAGATCCCGCCGGGTCACCTGGGCTCTGGCAGGACAGGGGTCCAGCTCTCCATACCCCACCTAGCAACCAAGAGGTGTTGCTGCCCTGCACTGCTCTAGTTCATGCTCCTGCTGGACTGGAAGGCCCATCCCTTTTGCCTACCCAGGAGCAGAAGAGTTTTCCAGAATGACAGGCAACCTAGCTGAAACCCCTCCATCCCCCACCATGTGCCTCCAGTGGGGCCACTTCTGGAACTGTGCTTGTCACTTGCATTGGTGCCTCCGGAGGCCACCTCCACAGCCATTTTACTCCAGCACACCCTGTCTCATTCCCATGCTTTAATCTTCTCCCCTCTGGTCCCAGCATTTTACTACCTTCCCCTGTTGCCTTCACTGACCTCAAATGTTACATGTTGATTGTGTTCACAGCAATTGCTTACTAATAATTATGTTCATATCGCCTTGCCTCTCCTGGAGGGCCACTGCACTGCAGAATCCCAGGAACCACAGTCCACACCATGCTTTGCCCCTGTGGAAACCCCTGGAATTGGGCAGTGCTCAACCTGCAGGGCTGAGCATGGCCTGCCTGCCCCCTCACTTCCTCAACTCACCAGAGTAGCAAAGCAACAGCTTTCATGGCCCTATTCAAGGAGGTCCTGATCATAGACAGACGAGGCAATTAAACAGAGCAAGTTTTGGGGGCATTTGCTACACATGTGCCACACACTGGTGATACAAAAAAAGAAAAAGATGTAGAAGAGATAAACACATAAGTACAGTAGGTCCCCCTTATCTGCAGTTTCACTTCTTTCGGTTTCAGTTACCTACATCGACCATGGTCCAAAAATATCAAATGGCAAACTCCAGAAATAACTCATAAGTTTTAAATTGCATGCTATCCTAAGTAGCATGATGAAACCTCACACCATCCCTCTCCGTCCCGCTCAGGACATGATTTATCCCTTTGCCCGAGCATCCGGGTTGTGGACACTCCCTGCCATTTACCACTCGTAGCCGTCCAGGTTATCAGATCGACTGTCACAGTATCGCAGTGCTTATGTTCAAGTCCCCCTTATTTTACTTCGTCATGGTCCCAAAGCTCAGGAGTACTGATGCTGGCATATTGTTATACTTGTTCTATTTTATTAGTAGTTATTTTTAGTCTGTTACTGTGCCTAATTTATAAATCAAACTTTATTATAGTTGTGTATGTATAGGAAAAAAACATAGTATATTTAGGTTCTGTACTATCTGCAGTTGCAGATATCCACTGGGGATCTCAGAAAGTATCCCCCGAGGGTAAGGGGAGGACTACAGTATGTGTACACTTTGTTGAATTCTAGGATGTGGGTATGCTCAGAAGGGCACCTAAACAAGCCTATAAAGGTGGCGAGGGACGGATACAAGAGGGGCACATCTGAACTAGGTCTTAAGTCGACCAGGGTCAGCCATGTGAAGAAAGGGGGAGATTGAAGGTAGGGGTGGGGCACTCCCCAAAAAGAGCACACAGTCACAGACACCTACCTTCCTCCTACCCCCAGTGATTAAGTGGCAATCTATATAGTTTAGTATGTGTGGAACATAAAATATGACTCAGAAAATGCCAGGGTCAAAGCTGGAAAGTTAGGCAGTAGTTATATCCCCGAGGGGTTTGTTTTCCTTGTTAGGAAACTCTGTTGTCCTGTAGGTAATGGGGAACCCCTCAAGGGTTGTAGAAAGAGGAATGATATGATTAGATTTGCCATCAGTCACTCTGGTAGCTCTGGAAAGAATAGATCTGAACAGGACAAAATAAGATAGAAAGCCCAATGAATTGTCAATAACAGAGTAGTTTTATGCATGGAAAATGATAAAGACCTTAACTAACAGTAAGATGGCTAATATTTACTGAGTGCTTAGTATGTGCCAGACCCCATTCAAAGCCCTTAAAAGCATTATCTATCTAATTTTCACAATAACTCTATCAGAAGGCACTGTTAAGATTTCTATTTTACAGAAGAGAAAGTAAGATACAGTGAGATCAAAAACTTTCCCGAGTCCATCCAGCAAGGGAACTGCAGGACTGAAGGAGAAGGGCCAGATTCTGGAAGATTTAGGAAGCCCACGGAAGCACGACCAACGAGGTGATGCTAGGACAAGGGCTTGGGAGGGCAGGGCAGAGCTGGGAGGGATTCCCCAGAATGTCCAGGACCAGTCGCTTGGGGATGGGCTGCTAACCAACAAGGTAAATAATTTGGGAAAAATTTTTGAAGCATGGGGGATAAAGACAACGAATTCAGTTTGGAACCTGAGTCTGAGGAGTCTGTGGGACATCCGGCAGCAATGACATTAAGCCAAAGCTTAGAGGAGTGGGAAGAGTGCGGGTAGAGATTTGGGAGCCGTCCACAGATAACTGGTTGCTGTCAGTCAGAGAAGCTGTTTAAATGCTGAAAATACGACGTCCTGTCCTTGGTCTAAGTAAGCATAACCAAACGATTCTGATTCTCAACTTTAAGAGTTGATAGAAGGTGACCAAAAACACAGGGCACTGGTCTAGCCTACTATGAATGGCAGCTCTGTCTGGGCTCCTGGGCTACAGCTGTGCAGCTGCTCCCACCAGCTCCTGAGCTAACCAGCAGCCTGTCCCAGGCCTTTTGACAGCCACTGGGGGAGTGAACAGTGAATGTACCACGTGGCAGAGGGGCTGGGATCATGCAGAATGACAGCCTCCCATTTTTTCAGGAACTGTGAAATGAACTTTTAAAAAAATCTAATAGACTAACCTGGTAGAAAGTCTGGGTGAGTCCTGTATGAACCCAGCGGCAGAGAACCCATTCCAGTCCTCCCGCTGGCTGAGCCACCACAGCACAGGACAAAGAATGCTTTGAAAGCCAGGAAGGCTGACCGTGGGGACCCTATGAAAGGTGGCTTGGGAGCTCTGCTGCATGGACGACCTCCAGTGACAAATGCAATACGCACCTTAGTGTAGTGGCGAGGTATGACAGCTACACTTAATTCTAACAAACCTAAAAGAGGCAGGGTCAGCTTAGGTGGTGGGAGTGGAGAGCAGATGGGGAGGAGTGCCGAGTTTTGGAACAAACTCTAGCAAAGCCCCCTTCCCCCTAGGTGACCATGGCCATGCAGCTCAAACCTTAGATCAGGGGTGTGGACTGGAGAGGAGGGCTGGGTCAGGGAGGGCATCAGTGTTGCAGAGACTGGCAGAGGCAGGGAGCCCACAAGGAGGAGCAGTTACCCGGGAAGGATGGACAAAACCAGACACGTGTCAGAGACGAAGGATGCTGCACAGAAGCAGCATGCCCGGCCCGTGCCCTAGACAGTGAAGAGTGGCCAGGACCTCGGGGCAGAGGAGACCAGACTTCAGGGCCGTGAGGAGAAGCAGGAGGAGTGAGAGGTGCAAAGGAGCACCGACTGCTACGTCTGAGTGATAAGGGTGGGAGAGAGACACAGCAGCCACTGGAGAGACAGTGCTCAGCAAGGACAATTCTATACGACACGGTGTGTTAGGATCCTAGGACCACTGTAACAAATTTGCATAAACTGGGTGGCTTTCAACAACAGAAATACCTGCTCCACAGTTCTGGAGGCCAGAAGTCCAAAGTGAGATGTCAGCAGGACCGTGCTCCCTCCTTAGGTTCCATGAGAAAATCTGTTCCTTGCCTCTTCCATCTGCTGGTGGCTCTGGACATTCTGTGACTTGTGGCAACATCACCTTTGTGTGGGTCTCTGTCTTCACCTTCTCCTTTGCTGTCCGTCTCAAAACGCCCTCTGCTTCTCTCTACATGTAAGACTGGGTCCAGGACTCTCTTTGATAATTCAGGACAGGCTCCTCCTTTCCAAAATTTCAACTTAATCACATCTTTTGCCATATGAGGTGATGTGCAGACTTTTGTCATATAAGGTAATATTCACAGGCTCCAGGGATTGAGATGCGAATATATCTTTGAAAGGCCATTTTTTCAGCCTACCACAGGGGGAGCAGTATACTTCTAGGCAGAGCAAAAGAAATCAAAGGGAAGAAATTGTTAAAGAAATGGGAAGAGATGACATATTGGAGGAAAACTCTAAAGAGCTGGGAAACATTAGAAAGACCTGGGCAAAAACAAGTGAGTGGACTGATGGTTGGTGTTAGGTTTAGAGAGCACGAGTCTTCATTACCACTGGGTTGAATGAGTAACAGCCGTTGCTCTTTGACTCAGGGCAGGAGCAGAGTGAGCCTCATTAACTCAGGACAAGGCTCTGCTAGCTTGGAGTTGCCCGTGTGGCACTCTCTAAGTGCACCCTTGCAGGGACAAGGGCAGCAAAGCGGGCTTGCTGCAGCCAGGCCACTCTGAGCATGTAGCAATGTGGGCCAGTCTTATCAGCCTTGCCAGTTGTCACCTTGGTCATTTCAGAGGACACTGACAAGAGGCAATCAAAGTGGGACATGCAGATTGCGATGAGGGAAGGAGTTCCCAAGGAGAAAGAGCTGAGGGTGGAACTGATCGTGGGTGGGTTGGAAGAAGGTTAAGGGTGGAGAGGGGGTGCCCAAAGGCAGCACAGCAGAAGCCCCCGGGGGAAGCCCAGTGAGGGGCAGGGTGGTGTTGTGGGAGCAGGGACATGCCAGAGGGGAAGAGAATTGCTGGTGGCACCGCTACCTGAGGCTGCACAATCTGCAAACAGCTGCACTCATAGGAGGCTGCTGAGCTTCCTCAGTTGACACAGCGGATGCTCTTGGCTAAGTCACTTCACCTCCCCAGGCCTCAATGTTTTCAACAATAAAATGGAGCTATAAAAGAACCCACTTTCTTCAAAAGGTTGTTCTGAGGATAATGGAGATTACATGGGGACTAGGACATAGCCCTGGCACACAGAGGCTCCTGGCAAATGACAGCCTTTAGTAGTATCACTTGTGTCTGAGACTTGGAGCCTCAGCCTGCAAATCCATAGTGAGTCCCTCTTCCCTTTCCAGAGGCCACAGTTTTCCATTCTCCCTGCAAAACCCTACTCTCCAGGTTGCTGCAAGTGGGGTCCGTCCTTGCTCCTCTCAACTCTACCAGGGGAATGCTACCCCCCACAACTGAAAAGGAAGTCCCAGACCATCCCACAGCCCTGAAGCCACCCCTCCCTGGCCTGTGAGTCAGGACGCTGTTTATTTTCCTGTACAAGAATGGCAGAAAAGGCTTTTCTCATCTGCTCCTCCTCTGCCCAGGTACCCACATGGCAATTTGTTCCACATGCTAGGTAATTTGCATAGTCCCGCTCAGCATGAAAAACGTTTCTCCAATGCTTATCAACCCCCAGAAAAGGGGATGTTTTCAAGCCTGCCAGCCAATCACCAACACTTAGCTGGAAACTCATGGGCCTTTAATCACTGCTGTCCAAACACGGGAAGAGCAGCATCCAGCAGAGAGAGAATCAGTGCTGGCTTGGTCCAGGGAAGTCAAGCAATCTCTCGCCTGCTGAGCCCCGATGGAAACCCCTAAAGAGTCATTGTTTGTCTGTCTTTCTGGGAGATGTGTCTCCAGGAAGTTGGGGAAAGTTCACATACTGAATCAAGTAGGATCCTCAGCGGAAGCAGAACCACTGGGACTTAGAAAGTAGTCCAAGAGAGGTTTAATGAACCAACCCCCTCCTTCCTGCTGATGGAGGTATAACACTCCCTCAGGGTCAGGGCAGAGAGTTACTGAAATGCTGTGTGTATTGCACTGTTACCCATAGTGTGAGGACCAGACCACAGCAGCACGTGGGGACTATAGCAATGCCGACTCACAGGCCCCAGCCCAGACCAGTGCATCTGAACCTGCATTTTAAGGAGATTCCTGAGTGCTCCCTATGCACAGCACAGTTTCAAAAGCACTAGTTTAGGTGACACACATAAAGTCTCCGTCCCCTTTCTCACCCTGAAATACCTCCCTCCATTAAGCTCTGCTGCAGATGCCTGGAATTTATTCATTAACCACTCCTCAATCAAGACTGGGAATTTTTAAAAAGAGATTGCAATATACAGTCATTATTGCTACAGGGTCCCTCTTCCTCTGCAGGTCTTTCAGGAATGATAAGGTCAGATTTTCCCTAAAACCTTTTGTCTCAAGGTGCCTGCCTGCTCCTTGTGCTGCACGGCAATCTCCAGGCACGGCTGCTGCCTGCACAAGCATTACAGCATAGTCTGTAGTCTCTGTATGCAAGAGATTAAAAGTAATCTTAGATTCCCAAATAGTTGCTTAGGGGATGACTTGGGACCTAGCTCAGTGGCTGGTCTATAGTTGGCTTTCAGAGTTCACAGGTGGCTGGATGCCATTACCATGTTGGGGCTCTCTCCCTTTTTCTCCCTCTTTTTCCATTTCTCTATGTGACTACCTACCTGTCCCCACAGGTATATGTTCCTCGCAACACCTCCACTGAGGAGGCAATAATGGTGTCCCTTTTCCAAGGCCACAGCTAACAGATGACTGAGCAGGTCATTTGGCTCCAAAGCTCACATTCTTCACCAGGTTATTTCACCTCCAGGTCTCGGACTGAGTAAATGGATGGTAACTGGATGGCAGAGACCATGTTCGTGCTCCTTAGCAATGTTCTCTTTTAAAGGGGTCACCCCAAATACACCCGAGGGCAGAGGCTTATTTGTGTCGGCCTGGAAAGGAGCAGCAGCTGCCTTGCCTGCTCCTCGGCGAAGGCTGTCCCCATGCCCTGTAACAGAAGCGTTGCCAGGCGTGTGAGCAAACAAGCAAATTACGATTCAGCACAGGTTCCTCAGCAAATGTCTGGGTCCTGCTGAGGGACTCGAGCTGTGGAAACTAAAGACAACAGCGAAGATCAGAGACAGTCTCAGGGAGTGACAGGTGAACACTAGGATCTGTATGCTTCTCTGTCACCAGCTTCTCTACTCCTGGCTTGAGGAGTCCAGAGAGCCCCATGGTGCACGATTAAAATTTCCTCTGTTGCGGTCTCCCCTCGCCTTGGTCTTCTTTGGTCTGAGCTGACACCAGAGACAATCAGAGACCGTATAATCATTGCTGCTGAGGCTGAGCTTCCATGTGCATTCTCCTAGAAGGGTCTCATTACCATATTAAGCATCTTTCACTTGACAAAAAATCAGTGAGAATGTTTGCCTCCATTTTCCCCAGAATACAGACAAGAGTGTCAAAAGGGAAAGGCAATGGGAGCCACGGATGGGGACTAAATCATCAGAAACTTCTCTTTCACTCTCATGGCATTTATTTCCTTTGATGTTGAAATGTCCTTTCTCTTCTTGTGTTTTATTTATTTGTTTTTGATTTCTTCTTCTTTTTTTAACTGCCATTCAGAGCTGCTATCCTTTCCGCAGAGCCCAGAACCAGCCTATGTCAATTGGAAAGGCCGGCTCAGCTCTGGCAGTTAGAATCCTCCCATCGTTGTGGACCCCTGGGGCAGACATGCACAGCAACTCAAATCTGGCCAGTGGGGCCCAAAGATCTCACACATGATTGGCAGCTGGCTTGAGACCATAAGGTCCCATCCGCCATTTTTAATAAACAACCTAGAAAAGAAAAGCAACCCACAGAAGCCAACTTTACAATAAGCCCCGAAGTGCTTTTTTACTTTCAGGCAAGTAAAGTAGACAGTTGGATCAATTATCTAAATCATTGAAACCCCAAACACATCTCCCCTGGAAATACTCAAATAATTGAAGCAAAAAGAGCTTTAGGGGTGATCTACACCAATAACTTCCTTCATCGGCCACATTGTTTTTCTACCTAACCCAGGATTTTAACAGTAAGGCCACTGGGTGTGGGGACAGAGGAAATAATTTATTAAGTGCCTGCTATATTCCAGGCAGTGCTCAACAGGCTGAGCATACCTTACATCACTTAGGTATACACATGACAAGACCTGGGCCTCCCCCCTACTCAATTTTGGAGCCATATTCACTCAAAGGATCATAGTCTGCAAGTCATAAATAAATGTTAAAGGAGTTGCACTTTTAACTCTTTCAAACTATGTTAATGGGAATCCAATTCATAAGATAGAGCAAAATTTTCTGAAAACAAACAAACAAACTGCCTCGACTTTTAACTCCAGCTCTCTGTTGCCCCACCACTATCCTGAGGCCCTTCTCTGAGCCCCCCAGACTTCTCCTGGAGCCACTGCCATGAGGATCTGGCCTTTGGTTTCTTTCCCGGTTACCTCACACCTCTCCAGTTGAGTCTCTCTTCACTCACTCACTTGATTCTACATCACCAAAACCCCAGAACTAGTTGTGAACACTGAATTCTCATGGGGATGAAGGAGGAAGGAAACTTGAGCAGGATGTCTAAAAAGACACACTTGTTGCCAGGGGCTGCGACTGGGTGGCATAAGGAAAGGGAAGACCAGGAACATGTACATGCAACTAACGTGCACCTGTCTCACATGCTGTGTGACAACCTAGAGAAGAACATATCGTTCTCTCTCTGCCATGGTAAGAAATGTGAAGCCCAGTTTAATTGTCTGAGGCCGCAGACCTAACCAGAGGCAAGAGTTCGAGCTAAGGTTTGTATGACAACAAAGCACACCACCTTTCCACCAAACCAAGAGTCTCTGATGCAAGAGATAAAATGAATCTGAGATGATAACAGTGAGAGCAAGGAGATTCTCCTGACTTATTTCTCATCACTCCTCACTGAAACATGTATCGCAGGTGGAAGATAGAGCCCAAGAACATGGCACTGACTCCAGTGGGGTTGTGATCCACTAATATCCTCTCAACATTTACTCAACACTAGCTGGGTCAGTCCTTCCTGATTGTACATAGGTATGATTTGGCTTTCCTTAATAGGTTCAAATTCATTTATTCAACGGATATTTGTTAAGTTCCTGCCATGGTAGAAATCGTGGGGGGTGGACAGGCAAATAGAACAGCATGATCCTCTCCCTCCCTCCCAGGGGAGGGTTGAAGCTGGGTTTTGGAGACAGGCACATAAACAATTAGGACTGTAGAAGGTGGTCAGGGGAAAAGAGCGGGAAACACCCTACTGGACCTGCATCGATCACGAAAGACTTCACTAAAGGCTTGGCATTTGATACCACTCTTGGAGGCCTGTGTCCTACCATTGACACTACTCTTAGAGACTTGTGTCCTACCAACTTTTCAATGGTTCCTCTTAGTTGTCTTAAACTGTTCTCAATTTTCACACTTAATAATTATGTTCTAGAGAAATTGTGAAATAGACCAGACCCCAAAGTCACATCCTCCCATAATGAATCACATAGTAAAATCTTATTTCCTTGGAATTAACACAGTTCAATTCTACTATCACTGGCATGGTTAAATAAATACTTTTTCAGCATCTATTGGGATAATCATGAGTAAATAAAGACATAGCCACTGGCCTCGTGGAGCTTAACACATTGGAGCAGATGAATGCTAACAAACATTAGTGAAATGTATGTAACATTTCATAGACATGAAGGTGAAGTTTTACTGTGCCCTGAGATGATAGAAGAGAGGGATCTGACCTAGGGGTGGAGGGTGTATTAGTCCATTTCTGTTGCTTATAACAAAATACTTGGAATTGGATAATTTGTAAGAAAACAAAAGTTATTGTTTATAATTTTGGAGGCTGGGAAGTCCAAAGTCCAGGGAACACATTTGGTGAAGGCCTTGATGGTGGCAACAGTGACTCGGGGGTCTCACATGGCAAAAAATGGCAGAGCAGAGAGAGAGAGACAGCTCCTCATGTCTGTCCTTTCAAAGTCCTCAGAACCATGCCTATGACCACCATTTTAATCCACTCACTAGGCATGATCTTCAGAATCTAATCACCTCTAGAAGGCCCCACCTTACACTTACCATAATAGAATTTCCCACCCTCTTAACAGTCATAGTGGGGGTCAAGCTGCTAACACATAAAACTTGGGGGATGCAATCCATATCTTTCAGCCCCTGGCCCCCCAAAGTTTATCTCCTTCTCATGGGTAAATACATTAATTCCATCCTCAAAGTCTTAATTTGTTTAACCTCAAAAGTCCGAAGTTTCAAGGTCCCATCTGTGAAATCAAAACAAGTTATCCACTGCCAAGATAAAGTGGTGGGACAAGCAGAGGGTACATATTTCTGTTTTTGTTTAGCTGTTTAAAAGGAGAATGAGGAAAAACAAAGACAGTAATATGTGAACATGGAGAAAACATGGATGAAGGTCCATTCCCACCCTCCTGCCCTACTGTCTCATGGACACATTTGTGAATTAGAAGGTTTCCTTTTTTGTGTTTGTTTTTGGCAGCTGGCAAGCACAGGGATTGAACCCTGGGCCTGGGTGTTATCAGCACCATGATCCAACCAACCAAGCTAACCCGCCAGTCTTAGAGGCCCTCCTTTTAAAGTGAGCCATGATACTACTTAGTTTCCCTTTTTAAAGAATTATGTACATTTTCCACATTTTCCTTGTGTGAACCTTTGCATAATTACTCAATTGATAATATTTCCCCCTCCAAAAAAAATGCCAAGAAAAGAAAGTCACACTCTGAATTTTCCGAAGTACTGATTCCAGAAAGAACAGAAATGATTTCTTATTCTCCTCCTGTTCTGCAATCGTATCTCAACTTCTTGGCTTTTTAAATGATGAATAAGTTAATGCTGTTATTCTTCTTAAAAATAACAAAAGTATTCTACTGAAACCTGTTTCAGTTTTATGAAAAATGGCACGTCTTGAATTCATAAAGAACTTGAAATGTGAAGTAAAAATTCCCCACAAATATCGAAGGAAGGGTTCTCAGACACTGCAATTCTCTTAGATGTTACCTTTTGATAGCATTGGCCAGATCTCTCCCATCTTTTCTCTTGTTGGTCCCCTCCCACTGATGCCTGTGTTCCTAGAACCTGCACTCCACGCAGCATGTCAAATGCTTCTGAGAGCTTGGAGAGATGGGCCCCTGCCTCCCCACGTCAAGTCTGGCCATGCCAAGTGCACAAAAATCCAGGTCATTGGGGTGAGCACCACCTACCTGTTGGATTCTTTTCCTTTCAGCCTCTATGCTGGCTGCTCCCAAGCTGTGGCAATCTCTCTCAAAGAGCAACTGAGTCACCTTGATGCAGAAATGCACCGTGTGTGAGCTCTGCAATAATGTGATTGAAATTATCCTGGTAGCCTGGCAGATAATTATCTTAATAAGAAGTTTTCTTTGAAAATGTAGATTCTACAAACTACCTCCTGATCTCCAATCTTTAACCAAGCAAATAGCACCATCTCAAAATATGACCTTTGAGTGAAATTAATATTGATTATGAGGGATAAAAAGTGCTGAATGGAAGATAGTAAAAATTATTTCAGATTGGGGGTAGGGGAATAAGATGAGAGTAAAAATGAAGTATTAGCAAAGTGCTGTAAAATGACAATAAAGCCCAGTGTTGTTAAATCACTGAGTTAATTAATACAAGATTCTGGATATTAAATTACCACTGAATTGTGTGGCCTGTTTTTAAAATGTTCAACATATTAAAAAGTTGAGGAGGTTTTGAGAGAGGGACATGAGGCTGGGATGCTAAAGAGCAGGACTGGTCCACACGGACTTTACTCATGTGCTCATCCGTGCACTTAGCATGTCTTTCATATGAGCCACTGTGTGCCAGTGGCATGAAGTGCTACAGACTCAGAGGACAAATCACTGTCCTCAGGGCACCCCTAGACTATCCAGAGGAGACTGCAGCAGTCACCATGATTAAAGCAAGAAAAGGTTACATTGGGGACCAAACAGAAGAAAGACAGTGGTGCGTTCTACCAGAGGGATCAGAAAATTACCAGACACCCCCCAACAACAACCTACACACGATGGTACAAGCGGGCTGTTCCTGTATGCATTTTGGTTTTGCTGTGCTGATGGAAATACAGAGCCGGGACCTGCTCTTTCATGGAGGTAGCTCAACACAGAAAAAAAGGCATAGCTCCTGCTGACAATCTCCCAGACAGAGCAGAAGTCTCAGGCAGGACTTCAGAATGTACAAAGTAGGCAATGGGTGGTAAACTAATGTCCACAACAAGGGAGAAGTCTAGGAGCAAAAAGGGAGGAATTATCCCCACCTGCCTCTAACTGATTATGGTGAGGGCTCTTAGGCCTGTGCCATTCTCTGTTTGTTACCAGGAAGCTGTAGATCAGAGTAGTTCAAAGCAAGAGCCCTGGAGGCAAACTACTCTCATTCACATCCTGACTCCACCGCTAATTACCGCTAATTAGCTGAATAATCTTGCAAAAGTTATTCACTCTTCTTCTGCCTCCAGAATGGAAATAACCACAGGACTTACCTCATGGGTTGTTGTAAAGACTGAGTAAGTTATTGCATGTAATGCACCAAGATAATTCCCCCGCATGGAGTAAGCACTCAATAACTATTTGCTATAAAATAATTGTCATTAAATAGACTTGAATTTTAATAAAGACTTATATGGGCTACTGATTGTTTATAAAGGTTTAAGATAATGAATGAGAATATTGGATGTTTTCTCAGGAGCATACATAAAGAGTGAAAAGGGAAGGGTCTTAGAGGAAAAAATGATATGGGCAAGATGGTAGACATCAGAAAGAAACTTATGAAAAGGAGTTTCTAGAGGAAGAATCAGGGCCCTGAGTTCCAGGAGCCCTTCCCTACTATAAGATTCTCCTTTTGAAAATAGTCTTGAAGGGTCTGGCTTTTATTTTTATTATGGAATTTCATGCCAATACTCCAAAAGAAATTTGAAAACTATTTCGTTCCCTTGCATAAAATTCTGCAGTAATTTCCAATTGGAATAAATTACATGGTCCTAATCTTTCAAGTTAATTCCCACTGAGACTCCTGGGTATATTAGCCAGGACCTTGGCTTTCAGGTCATTTCATTGCCCAAATTCACTTTCCCCAAATCAGGTGAGGATAGATGTCATGCAAAGGGGGCACAGACACACACCACTACCAACAGTGCTATGCATTGAAAATGTGAAAAAAGAGTTTTGAGGAAAAACCTATGTGAGAGAAGCGGCAAAATGCACATGGCCTTGATCCTTATCCACAGAGAGCTCTGTCCAGGCTCCACATGGCTGGACGCACCACGGAAAGGGCTCGGGAGACAGACCCTGTGACTTTGCATAAGTTTGTATTACACTACACATTCAAGGAGAGTTGAGAAGGGACAGGAAACTTCTAGTTGACAATGCAACATTGGGAACCTCCTCTTCAAGGAAATGGCATTATTAGAAAGGGGGAGACTTTGGAGCTAAGCCACTGGGATCAGCCTGTTCCAGGGAACTCACTTGGAGCTGCCAGGTTGGCCTCTTGCTTGAGCTATCCAAATGGAGAGGGCATGAGTCTCCCAGCTCTGAATACCTGCACACTGTCAGCCCATGTGTTCTGTCAGGTGTGCCTGAGGCTTTCCCCTAGCCAGCAAGTCCACTTTCAGTATCTCCACTGCACCCATAAGTTAATGCCTCCTAAATCCAAATCTCCAGTCATATGTTCAGAATTTTCCTGCTTGTCTTACAATACCTCATGCTCAGTATGATTAAAAATGGGCCACCCTCCTTCCCCAAAACCTTCTCCTCTGCCTAATGTTCCTACAATAATTGATTGTCCCACGATCCAAACCAGAAATGTGGTGGTCATCTCTGGCTCCTCCTCTCACAAGCTTTTCATGTTCATGCATCACCAAGGCAGGCCAATTGTGCTTTCTATTTTTTGAATCTTTCTTATCACCTGCATGCTTGCAGCCAAGGCCTTTATTCAGATATTCCTCATTTCTTGTCTGTATCATTCCATAGTATCTCAGCAGATCACCCTTTCTCAATCCTTCTTCTGTGATTAGCTACCCGAATTCCAAATCTGAGCATGTCACTTTATTCCCCATTTTAAAACTCATTAGAGGTCTTTATTGCATAAATTCTTTAAAATGACCTACAAGGATTTTCATGGACCAATTATTTATGATTCCTCTTCTTTTACCATGTGATACTAAATTACCTTTAATGTGCTGTAGGCAATGCACACTTTTTTCCTCTTGGGTATTGGAACATAATGTTCACTTTTTAGAGATATTTTAGACCTAATTCATTATCACCACCCATCTCTTGCTGTGCTAGTTTCATCTCATCTTTTATATCTCCGTGACAGAATTTGGTGATCATTTATGAAGACTCCCAAGTATCCAGATATCTGTGAAGGGTCCATTTGTCCCAGAAGAGAATCTAGAAAATCTAAAAATCCCCTGCAATCTTTGCCAAATCCTAATGATGGACCCCATTTCCTGGATGGAGTGTTTTATCATTGACACCACCCATAACAGGGGTAACAATATTGGGGGTTTTTTTTGTTGTTTTGGGGGGACAGGTGGCCAGACAATATCAGTTTTATAGTTATTGACATATTCATAAATGTGCTGCTTTCTTCTAATCAAGGGACTCGTTTATCTGAGAAACGTTCCACTTTTTTAACCTACCCCACCAGATTGTCTTTGACTGAGGGCACCCACACATTTCCCAATTTTTGCAGAAATTTGTCTTCACTTTGCAACCTTAATTGCCTCTGTCCTATCACATCACCCAAAGCTAACAGCCGGGAAGAGAGGAATAAATGCCTCGAGGATCTGTCTGCTGTTCTTCCACCCATCGTGAAGCTTATCCCTCATAAAAGGTCATCTGGGCCGAAGTTTTGCATTTAAGTCACCTTTTCCATCTCCTCTCACCACTGGGCCAGCCATGGACATACTTTTTCTAGACATATTAAGGCTCCAGAATGCCAAAGAATTGTATTAGATTCAAGTCAGAAAGCATCAGTTGCCAGGCAAACTAAGGGCAAAATTTGATTCTCTATGTAACGGTTTCTTTTTATCCAAATTTCCTAAAATAAGACTGACTTCATTCCCATCACCAAGAACACCTACACCCTCAAAGTCTATCTCTGCTCTGTTAATGTCTACTCTGATCCTCCAAATTCAAGCACTGGATAATCTCCTTAGGTCCATGGACCATGGACACAGTGGCGTTACACTACTGGCATCCACTAGTCTGTTAGAGGATGGAATGGCCCAGCCTCAAGAGAGACCAACCAGACAGCAAGCCCATCAGCTCCTGGGACACAGGTTCTCACCATGCACCCACAATGCTCTGCTTCCCCACTGACGCACTGCCCTGCTCGCCAGCCTTCAGAGGCTTCCCCTGCCTGCCGTCTAGAGCTAGGGCCAGGCCCTGGTCCAGTGGGCCACGTCCTCCCCCTGGTTTCTCAGACCCTTTCTGATTTGATTCCTGCCTATGCCCCTCACCTTATCTACCTCAGGGACTGGTCAAAATGTACCTCAGGGAAACGTCAGTCACAGCCAGCTTTTTGAGAAATATATCTGGGGAAAGTATAGCTTTCCATCCATAGAATTCAACTAATAATGATCCAAGCCTTATAACCTGGCCTTTGGAAAAGACAGATTTTCAGATAAGCTCTGTTAGCAAGGAATATTTATACTAGGACAGATATTTTGAGTTAAGGGCAATATGGGTAACACTCAAGAGAGATCCAGACCATGTCAGAACCAAATGGGCAGAACCACAGTAATGGTTGCCATCAATTCCTCAGTGAAAAGAGGCTGAACCCCAATCTTGGAATTCGTGGCACTTCCTTTGCTCTATACTGCAATGGAAAATGAACTGCGGATAGTTCTCATTCCACGTTGTGAGCTCTGTCACACTAATCTTCTTGTCACTTTCACAAAGCTCCACACTGAAGAATCTCTCTGGCCATCATAGTACCTAAATGTTGGGTTCTCAAGGTCAGATCCTCCCTGATGATTGGGATCAAGACTCTGGCACATAGCAATGACAGGACCCGGTGTGTCCTTCCCTTCCTCACAGAAGGCTGTCTTGATGAGACTTAGTCCTGTCTAGGTTGATCCCACGTTGAAATGGCATTCAGCTGCAACCCTCTCTCTGAGGGTAAGTCCTGCTGCTTCCATGGACCCCGGGCTGGCTGATATCCCAGCTCCAGCCTCTGAGACTCCTTCCCTGACCTTAGAATAATAACCACCATGTCCCTCTTATCCTGTTCCCCTTACCCTCATGGACACCACTGCTATATTACCAAGGTCTCACTATTAGGACAACATTTCTGCTAGGCTTCTACCCCTGCTCACCTGGCCAGATGCACATCTGATTATTTGAGTTCAACTCTGGCTATCTAGCCAAATCCAGCCTGGCTGATCCAAGTGAGGGGACACTCCATAACCCGCCTTGGCAGGTGCCCTGGCTTGAACTCTTCTCCATGGCCTTCCCGGGCAGGCTGAGTAGACAGTTTGGCTGAGGCATATGTTTCGTGTAGGACAGTTACGGGAAACAGGGCTATAAAAGCTGATTGGGGTCATCCTGGGGAGGACTGGGAATGAGAGAGAAGGAGGCATCCCTCCTGAGCTCCTGCAGCAGCACACACTGGATTTCATTTACTGGATGGGGAGCAACTCCATTAAACTTCAGAGCATCACTTGAGAGAGGATTATTTTCTTACCAAGGTGACTGGAGGTATTTCGGTTCTAAGACTTTATGATCACATTGTCTCACAGGCAGCTTGACAACGTCTTATGTCTCTGACACTGGAGGGATTTATTCACTTGAAGCACGGCACTAAATCCTTAGCGGGCACTGTATGTAAAATCTGACTTTATAAATAAACACTGCTTTGCCCTTCTGTCTCCCTTTATTCTGAGAATGTGCCATCCCCCACCATCTCATAATGAAATGAGCCTGTGCTCCCACCTTGATGGAAGGCAGATGTATCCTTGCTGTGTTTTAGAGCCTTCCTGCTCTATAGGATTGGGGTGATAATATTCATACCTCTTTCCCTCCCACAGCTTAAAGAAGTTTGAGTGGATAACAGGGTAGAATTATTCCACTTGGAGATCCCAAGGGAGAAGTGGGAATCCTTTGTTGTAAGCACCACTGCTCTATCCTACTGCCTCAACCTTTCCCTAAAGCATCCTTGTGCTCCCCAATCCAGCACAAATGCGTGTATCCGATGAAGAGCCCGTTGGCTTAGAAGAAACCTAAGCCTGGTTATTCCTCCTGGTGATGAAGTGTCCACTGCCCCGCAAGGTGGCCAGTTCCATGGAAGACGGCTCCCTTTCTCACATGAACCTAAAATCTCATATCGGCTTTCTTGCAACTGGTGCCTTTGGGTCCCAGCCATGACCCTCTGGAGTACCTGCAAGCAAGAGTTATTCTTTCTCCACATGACAGCACCTCAAATATTTGAAGGCAGCAATCACAGCCACTTTTCATTGTTTTCTTCTCCCACCTGAGCTAGGGGCAGAGCTTGGCAAGCAGGAAAAACTGTTCACAGTGGCTTGTAATATTTCCTTTTCTTAAGGAAAAAAAAAAACATGGAGCAATTTGTCACCCATTTACTGTCCTATTTTTTTAGGTAGAATAAATGCTATTTCCAGCTCTGAATCTACCTAGGTGAGCTCTGTTTCTCGGAAAGCTGCTGAATTTGGTTATGCTCCAAAACCTTTTCTGACCCTGCTCCTAGAAAATGTTGGTTGCTTTCCCCTGATGCTCCCAAGACACTCTGAGATTTAAATTATTGCATTGTTTTGTTTCAGTTCATTTACACCCAGCCTTGCCTCTCAAGACCTTAAAAGTCTCAAGCACAGCCCATATTTTAGTCATGGTGGTATTCCCCCATGCCTAGAAGGGTGCCTAGAACTTGGTAGTGACAAAAGAAATGTTTGCTGCTGAATGAATGCTGTCTATACATCATAATAAAGAGGGTTGTCAAGATTTCTTCAATGCCTTAAACTATTGGGAATATGTTACTTTACAAAGTTGGTTTATTATTTCTCCTGTCAGCTTCAGGTTCCAAAAATATGGAGCACGTGAACAAATGCAGAAGCAGCTTTGTGTATATATGTACCCCATAAAGAAGATCTACACCAGTGCTCTGCTGTACTTATCTGGCAACTAGCATCAGTGGTGACACATAAAACTATACAGTTAAAAGGCGTTAAAGTACAGCTTAGATGAAAACAGATGAAAAAGATAGAAACTGCTCAAAAGGCTACAGAAAAAAAAATACCTTTAGGCCCATTCTTTAAAGCATTTACATAAATATTCCCAACTAGATATGCACTATATTTTTTTTAATTTAAAAAAAAAGGGTGTGCGTGTGTGTGTTAGAAATGGTGTGTTTAATTTAAAGCTAGCATTAGCCGTGATGCCTACTTTACTCTTCTGCCTCAATGTTTTAGGAGATTGTCAGACCGTCTTCAGATATCTCGTATCACTTTCAGAAAGGGACTGTTAATGACAAGGACTGCTAGACAGCACAAATACACCAACAAATCTGGTAGAGTCAAAGGGAAGGGGTGGTAAAGTTTAATTGCTCTGTTTAGTTTCCTGTCTACTTAGACCAAAAAATAAAAAGCTTATGCCAAGAAAACAACCAGTTAAGAACTAATCCTCACCAGCCGAGTTAGACACAATTAAACCACTGTGAGTGTGTTTGACAAATGCTTTTCTTTACTCAAATTCAATGTTCAGTAAAGGTGAGGGAGACGAAGAGAAAGCTTAACCTTAACCCTTTAATACAATCGACAGAAGCCTTTAACAGGAGGATGAGTCCTAGTATTTCATGCAAAAAGTAATAATAATTCACTGTGCAGTTGAGAGGAGGGACTTCACGGAGAGGTTATGAGGCCGGTTGCTACATTATAACCTTAACCTAACTGGAGAGAGATGCCCAGAGTGCGTCACATTACAACCATCTTTACACTTGCCTGTCATGTCAAACGTTTCATGACATTTCTGCCTGGGACTCAGATGTGAGCCAAACAGAAGGTGAGATGCCCAGAAGAGGGGCACAGACAATGGCAGCTCTTTTGGGCAAGGAAGGCTCCAGATACAAGGGACAGGAAACAGGTCACATCCCATAGATTAGTTCAGGGAAGCAAGTAACTAACCTAAGAAGCAAACTTTGGTTTTCAGAAGTGACTAAGTCTTTAAAGCTTTAGGCAGCTAGAGCAGGGCTCTTCATTCACAACCAAAGCCTGCAGCATGAAACTATGAGCTCTTGACTCAGGCATCCCAAGTTCAAATCCCAATCACTCCACTTTCCAGCTTTGATGGCCGGAAAATCGTGAAACCTCTTTAACTAAGGTTTCCTGCACGTACAAAGAGAATAAAAATGTTACAAGCCCATAAATCTGTACTGAAGTTTAAACAAGATAATCCTATGAAGCTCTCAACATCATGCTTGAAACATAAAATATTCAATAAATGCTTCTGAAGACATGACTGAATCACAAAGCAAATATTATGAATTAGCTTGAGGCAACAGAGACAAAAAGAGTAAAGATTTTCCTAAAAGAAAACGGAAGGGTATTGTATTCATTTCCTGTGGCTGCCGTGACAAATTAGAACAAACTTAATGGCTTTAAAGAATAGAAATGTATTATTTTGCAGTTCTGGACTGGCTATTATCAAAAAGAGAATAACAAATGCTTTGCTGGCGAGGAATTGGAGAAAGGGGAACTCTCCTACAGTGTTGGTGGGGCTGTTAAATTAGTGCAGCCATTATGGAAAACAGTATGGAGGTTCCTCAAACAACTACAGATAGAACTACCATATGATCCAGCAATCCCACTGCTGGGTATATACCCAGAGGAATGGAAATCATCATGTCGAAGGGACACCTGCACTCCCATGTTTATTGAAGCTCTATTCACAGTAGCCAAGAGTTGGAACCAACCTAAATGTCCATTATCAGACAACTAGATAAAGAAAATGTGGTATATTTATACAATGGAATACTACTCTACCGTAAAAAAAAAGAATGAAATACTGCCATTTGCAGCAACATGAATGAACTTAGAGAAAATTATGTTAAATGAAATAAGCCAGGCACAGAAAGAAATACCGTATGTCCTCACTTATATGTGGGAACTAATAATAAACAATAAAGAAATAAATAAATAAACAAACAAACAAAGACATCTATTTTTTTTTCCAGATAGAAATCATGTTTCCTTTTAATTGGGTACTTAATTCAGTTTCCTCTCTTGGCTGTTACTCTGGTAATAATTAAGTCTTCATCTCTCAAAAACACTGCATCTGACCAGACTGAGAGCTAGTGTGAACGCAGGCGCCAAACCTGGGCCTTCAAAATAACAAGGAACAGTAAAATCAGCCTTTCCCTTCACTTCGAAGGAAATGTAAATCATTGGGTCCAAATCTCTACCTTCCAGATGTAAAAAACCTGGAGTTCAATGCACAAAAGGAAACCAAAATCTATCAGGAATGAAGCATAGTAACCCCTCATATACTCAAGGTCAAGACGGTTTTTGAGAAATAAGTATCTGACCCTCTGGCCTCTTCTATTAGGAATGGCCCCTCTCCAGCATACTTAAAGGAAGATAGATGATTTTGCTTCTACTTCATTTTCCCAAAGGAGTATAAAATCTACTAAGAGTGATATAATGAATCAGAATAAATTAGCTCACTCACAAGAAACATTCCTGGATAATGATTTTTGGCTGCTGAGAATATTCAGCACGTTATTTCAAAGAAGAAAAATTCAGGGCAATGTGAGAAAAGAGAATTCAAAAGTGGCAGCCACATTCGCTGACAGGTTTGCGTAGGACACACACATTATAGACAACCCTCATTTTCTTCAGTGTGTATGTCAAGAGGCCAAGACCCCTGATTATCAAAATAAGTTACTTTGTACATTACAGTGCACAGAACAACAGAGGGAAAGCGCTTTCTTGGGGGGTGGCTGAAAGGCATTTTGCAAAAGGTCCATATCACTCTGAGGAGGAAGGACTGGAGCCCAGTGCCCTGTGCTTTCATGGGCTCGACCGCTCCTCCTCCTCTTCCGTTGCAGCGGCCTCAGGGGGCGCCGTTTCCTCTCCTCGTTCTGCGGCTCCTCCTCCTCTTCCTCCTCGTCCTCCTGGGGGTGGAGGTCTGGGTACTTCTGCATGCATCCCTGCATGGCCCGGAGCTGGTCTCCACAATCTGAGCCCCTGACATCCTCCGTGCTCTAGTGGACGCAGGAAAAGGCTGGCTTGAACTGTTCCCCACAGCGGCCACTGGCCATACCCCCAAGGCAGGGCAGTTCCAGTGAATGTCTCCATTTGCCAGTATCAATCCATGTACCTCATATGGATCGTGGGGTCATCGGCCACCAGCTCTGCACTGCTTGGCGTTTGGTGGTCTTCTTTGGTGACAAATTCGATTCTCTCCTTCCCCTCCTGCTGGCAGTAGGCCATGGCCGTGGCCCGGCACTCAGACCTCACAGAAGCGGCGGTGGCGGCCGCAGCTTGGGGCGGCACAGGGCGGTGGCTGGAGGCCCGGACAGAACCGCCCTCTCCGGGGCCGCCGCGCGCCTGCCTCAGCGACTGCGCGGCCCCATTCCAGCCCCTCCGCCAGAAGCGACGTTTCCCCGAAAGACACCTTGATCACAATAATACATTGAACTTTTTTTTTTTTTTTTTGTCTTTTTCGTGACCGGAGCTCAGCCAGTGAGTGCACCGGCCATTCCTATATAGGATCCGAACCCGCGTCGGGAGCGTCGCCCCGCTCCCAGCGCCACACTCTCCCGAGTGCACCACGGGCTAAGCCCAATACATTGAACTTTTAAGAGATGAAATCAGAACCGAGTTTACCAGAGGTGGGAAAGGGGGAGGAGGGAAGGGAGGAATTGGTAAAAGGCCACGAAATAGATTCCATTGTATAATGGAGAGTATAGTAATTACCCTGATTGAATCACCACATATTGCACACACTATTGATATTCAATGCTGTCCCCCACAGATATGGACAGTCAATCGTGCCCTAATAATAAATATATATATATTTTTAAAAATCCAAAATCATGATGTTGACAGGTATGAGCTCCCTCTGACGGCTCTAGGAGAAAACCCTTCCTTGTCTCTTCCAACTTCCGGGGGCTCCAGGTGTTGCTTGGCCTGGGGCTGTGCTCCAGTCTCTGCCTCTGTCGCCACGTGGCCTTCTCTTTGTGTCTGCGTCTTCTCCTTTTCCATCTCTTCCAGGGGCACTTGCCATTGGATTTAAGGCCTGCCCAAATAATTAGGATGGTCCAACCTCAAGATCCTTAACTTAATTGCATCTGAAAAGACTTTTTCCAAACAAGGTCATATTCAGAGGTTCTGAGGATTGGAACATGGACATATCTTTTTGGGTGCCATCGATCAATCCACTACAGGTGTTGATTAAGCAATAATTGCTAAGTTTAAATTAAATAGTAAAATTGAGTTAAGAAGATCATTTTTAAAAATTAAACTCCCAATAGTTATGTTGAAGGTAGGTTCCGGGGGGCCTGATGTTGGCCTCAACCCACCCAGTTCTCTTACCAGGTTCTTGACTCCACCACAGGAGTGAATTTAAGGGCAGAGTCACAGTGGAAAGTGAAAACAGGTTTAATATAACAGATAAGAAATGCAGATGCCACAGAGACAGTGCGGCATGCTCCAGAGACTGAGCGGGGCCCACACCAAGTCTAACACAAAAGTTCAGGGCAGACATCAAGTCTAAACAACTACAAAAATGTGCTTAAAGGTCAGCACAGAGTGCAAGCTGGCTCAAGAGAGTGAGCAGCAGCTTGCTGAAAGTAAGTTAGATACAAAGTAACATATTGCACACCTCAGCCAGCCAAGGGCGGACTGCCTGCAGGAAAGTGAGCAATGGCCCTGCCTTCACTGGGATTTGGCTTTTATAGTTTCTCTAATGAATATTCAGTTCAGGTTTAGTTCCTGGTTATATGCATCAGGCATATGCAAGAATGTTCTGTGCTCTCTACTGAGCACGCCCAGCCACTGGATTGCAAAAGCCAGTCCCTTGTGGTCACATTTTCCCTGTGTTGGTGCTGAAAACAGGTCTAACTGGCAATAGTAACTTTCCCCCAGGGGAGAACTCAGAGGTAGGGGCCTGAGACCTCAGGGAGTGGCAGGAAACTCACAAGCATGTCCTGAAACCCTGGCCCAGGTAACTGAGCAATTCCTGTATCAGTCTCACCCATATGGGTAAGCAAAGAGAAATAAAAAAGTGGTTCTCATAGAAGTAGAGTAATGTTTACCAGAGGCTGGGGGGGGGGGAGGTGGGGAGGAGGAGGTGTAGACTAATGGGTACAAAACTGCTATCTACCCGAAGTGACTCATTCTGCAGCTTATACATGTATGGAAACAGCACACTGAACCCCACAAAAACAAGTACAAATAAAATAGAATTTTTAAATAAAGCCATGACAGGATGCTCAGCACTGTCAGGCAAACTGAAACCACAATCAAATCCCACTGCACACCTATTACAATGTCTAAATAAAAATGAATGAAAATCTCAAGGGCTGGCAGGGATGTGGAGTGACAGAAACTCTAAGACATCACTGGTGGGAAAGAGACATGGCACAGCCACGCTGGAAATAACTTTAAGTTTTTTATATAAAGGTCAGCTCAGGCTCACCGTAGGTCTCAGCCATCACACCCCTGGTCTTTACCCTAAAAAAAAAAAAAAAGAAAAGAAAAGTTTGGGCAGGTGCACCAGGACGAGGGGGCGATGCTTGGGGTCCACTCTGACCCCCTGTCCACAGGGCCAGGGAGGAGAAGCTGAGCCGTGGCACCGACCCCAACCCCCACTGTAAAATGAGATGAATAACCCCAATTTCCCAACAAAGCTATGTGACTTCAGACTTTGCTCATATGCAAAAAGTTAAGTAAATCCCAAGCTGCAAAAAAAAAAAAAAAAAATGAATGAAAAAGAAAAGTTTATGTCCACACAGACACCTGTACACAAATGCTTATAGGGTCCTCAGTCATAATAGGCAAACCTAGAAGCAACCTAAATATGTTTTAAGAAATGAATGGATAAAATACTGTGATACATCATGTAATGAAATACAACTCAAAGAAAAATAGACCTGATAAATACACACAAAAGCACACACATGCATGCTCACACACACACGCACACTCACGTATGGATCTCCCAGTGTTAGTAGCAATGTTTAAATGTACAGCTCAGCATTAAATACAGGCAGGATGCTGTGCAGCAGATCTCTAGAACCTACTCCTCTACCATAATCAAAATGTCATACCTTTTCCACAGCAGCTCCCTCTTGACCCCTCCCCTACCCCTAAAGACCACCATTCCACTCTGCTTTGATGAGTGTGACTAGTTTAGGCCCATGTCAGTGGAATCCTACAGTATTTGTCATTTTGTGACTGCCTGATATCACTTAGCATGCTGTCCCCAAGGTTGACCCATGTTGTTGCAAAGGACAGGTTTTCCTTCTTTTTGAAGGTTGAACCATGTTCCATGGTACAGATAAAACCCAATTCTTTAATGATTTATCTCTCAGTTAAAATGTAGGTGGTTGTTGTGTGGTTGAGTGGGAGCTATGGGGGGATCGTGTCTGTCAGAAGATCCATTTGGATGGGGCGGCAGATGGTGCCTCCTGAGCAGGGGTAGGACCCAGTGGACATGTGGCAGAAGAGCTCTCCAGGCCACTGTGACCCCTTGTCCAAGTGAGGTTACAGGTTACAAGAATGAGAGCAGGAGGAGGCAGGAGGGGATATCCTTGGAGCCACGGGAAGACTTCTGAGGGGACGGAAGGGTTGCAGGAATAAGTGACCCCATTTCCTTCCAGTTTCATTGTCGGGGGCCACAGAAGATTTTATAGATGGAGATGACAGATGGAAGAGCCCAGCTGACACAGGAGAGACAGACGCTGATGTCTGAGAGCTGAATCCACCTGCCTCCCTCCTGGGCTCACCCCAGCCCCATGCCCAGTCAGCAGAGAATATGGTCAGTGGGTCTGTTCAGCTGGCCACCGTGGGACTTGGTGCTGGGGGTGTGACTGTGAGGACTCGTTGCCTCCATCAGTGGGGGGGGGGGGGGGGAACTAGTCACAGCACCCCTGAGAACTGCTGGGAGAAAAGTGGTGATTACTGACCTGCCAGGCAGGGCAGGTACGTCACACACGACCTGAGTCCCACCTATTGGGGGGCCAGCCCTCCACTGTCCCCCTTCTGCACCGTACAGCCTGCCCCGGGTGGGCACAAAGATGGGACAGCTCCCATGGCTTCTGTGAGGAGAGCCATGCACCCAGGGGTTGACAGTGATGAAGACCTGCCTGCACACTTGAGAAGAGCACCAAGGCCTGGCACAGAAGTGGGCACAAATGTGTTCATGCACGCACATGTGCACGCTCACATGCACAAACACACACACACCCACACAGGTGGACAGGTCAGGGGGTGGAGGATGTGGCATTGGGCTCTGCTGACCCGGGGAGGGGGCCAGTGTGATGGGGTGATGGAACCCCATGATGTCACTGTTGCCAAGCACCACTGCCTCTGAGTTCCGTGGCAGTAGGAGGCTCATTCTGGAGTCTGTGAGCTGTGTGTGCAGATCCCTTTTGTAGGCTACAGATACATCTCTGCACAGGTGAACAGATTCAGGTGAGTGTGACCTGCTCTCTTCCCTTCCTGCTGATTTCCACACAGGTGCTACCAGGTGGGTGGCCCGGGCCTCGCTGGGTGGCTGCCGAGGGTGATGCCCACTGGGCCTCACCAGGTGCCTGTTCTGTGCTAACCGCATATACAGTTGTCCCATTCATCCTCACACACACTCCGTGGGGTTAAGGCTGATGTTTCCATTTGGCGGGTGAGAAGCCTGGGGTCAGACAGGAGGTAACTGGGCCTGGGACCCAGAGGTGACCCTTGGCTGTGCCCTCCGCCCTGCCTTGTGTCATGTTAGACACAACTTCTGGCCTCTGCAGCCTCCCTCCCTAGATTCAGGTTCTTCCTGAGATTCCAAACCATGATGAGGCAGAGCCTGCCCCTGGAAGAGCCACTGAAGTGGGGTCTCCGTGGGCTGTGAAGATGGAGAGTGGGGGTGGAGGGCGGCCTGCGCCCTGGTCTGTGATGGGAGATGGGTCACCCCAGCAGGGCATCTGGTCACCTCTGACATCACAGAGCATCACTTATGGCCTATGTAAGGCCCACCCAATTGTGAGGTCCCTAGGCTGGGAACAAGGTAGGGAACCCTCTGTCTTGGGGCAGTCGTGGACAGGGAAGAAACCACTGAGGGAGGCCAGGCAGGTGACAAGTGTCTGCCCTGCAGGCCAGGGTGTGTGGAAAGGGGCTCACCCTCTGTGTCCTGCCCTCTGTCTCATCCTCTAGAGGCCTCATCCACCCCTCCCCTCACGGGTATTCTCTTGGGACCGTCTCCAAGGTGGGACCATGTCTCTGACTGTGCTCCAGGACACATCCCCAGAGCTCTCTAGTTTCTCATCTGTGCCTGGGAAAAAGATGGAGCCCCTTCTGATACTGCCACACTCAGAACTGTAAACTCCAGTGTCCCTCTTGCCTAAGGCATGGCCTCACCAAGCACAGAGGTTACTTCCAAGTCACATACGTCACCCTTTTGCCCAAACTCAGAACTTTCCTGCTTGGCTGGTGCTAAGATTTAAGTAGAATGCAGCACTTATGCGATTTCTTTTTGCCTCTAAAGAATTGGACGACTGTGTGTTTCCTGATATCATCTGGGAGGCAAATCGTATAGAGGCCTGTGGTCTCTAAATCACGTTCTGCTTCCTGGTGCCCAGAACGGCCCATCAGGGCCCTTCATGCTGAGCAGGTAACACACGTGTTTGTCTGTGCAGGTACCTTGGGGACAACAGGCCACACCTTCCAGGTCCCTGGTTCTCAGGTCCTCAGGCAGGAGCGTAACCTTGGCCAGGGAAGAAACTCCCGAGACCACTGTGGGGTGGAGACAGAGTCTGGTCCCTTTGTACTAGGGGGTGGGGGTGGAGGGCGGGGTGTTGCTGCTGGAATTTTGGATCCCTGACCTGAGCAGTTAGGGGTACTCTCTGAAGCTCTCAGGTCAGTGCTAGCTTTGGATTACATTTGTCTTGCAGATTGAACATGAAGACGGGTATGGAGACCCTGTGGGCCCAGGAGGTGATAGACATCATGGAGAAGTACCAGCAGGTACAGGGTTGGCTGATCCCTTGAGGTAGGCAAGTCCTGGCCTCTTCTGTTGTCCCTGAGGTCAGAGGGACCTGGGATCTCTGGGGACACAAGGGAGGGAGGAGCCTTCCAAAGCCACCCATGCCCCCAGCCCATCATCATGGCCCCCTCACTCCAGGCCCTCTCGGGGTTGCAGGGACACCGAGCTGGGACACTGGTGAAAAACTGGGATGAGGAGTTCAAAACCTACAGACGCATCGACCGGCTCGGGTTTCTGCAGTGAGTTCTCTGACATCCCCCGTGTTATCTCAGTGTTGGGCTCTGTTTCAGTTCGTTTGTGTTGCTATAACAGAAATACCTGAGACTGGGTAATTTAGAAGGAAAAGAGGTTTGTTTGGCTTACGATTCTGGGATAGCTGCATCTGGCACAGGCCTCAGGCTGATTCTACTCATGGTGGAATGTGGCAGGGAGCCGGCGGGTACAAGCAGATCAAATGGCGAGAGAGAAAGCAAGAGAGAGAGAGAGAGAGAGAGGAGGTGACAGGGTCCTATAAGCAACCAGCTCTCATGGGAACTAGTAGAGTGAGAACTCACTCATTACTCCGCCCTCTCCCAGGGAGAGCATTAATCCATTCATGAGGGATCCAGCCCCATGACTCAATCAGTTTCCAACGCTGCCACATTGGAGATCAAATTTCTTTTCTTTCTTTTTTTTTTTTTTAAAGATGACCTGTAAGGGGATCTTAAACCTTGACTTGGTGTTGTCGGCACCACACTCTCCAAAGTAAGCCAACCAGCCATCCCTACATGGGAACCAAACCCATGGCCTTGGTGTTATCAGCACCACACTCTCCCATGTGAGCCACCAGCTGGCCCGGAGATCAAATTTACACATGAGTTTTGGAGGGGACAACACATCCAAACTCCATCAGGATCCATCCTTGAAAAGGCCAGGATGAGGCAGGGTGTGTCTCCCAGGCTTGTGCTGACCTTATTCCCAGGGTGGGTACAAGTCCCTTGCTCCCCTAGAGGTCCACCCCAGTCAACACATGGCTGCAGTTCCGTGGCTCATCCAGGCAGCTCTGGGGAGAGGGCGGGTACCAAGCTGTGGTTGGGCCAGGCCCTTGGGCTCTCAGAAGTGTGGCCTTTATGTCTGCAAAGGAAAGAGGCAACCTGAAGGCTGAGCCCTGTCCCCAGAAGGAGCCTGTCCTGCTGTCAGCTCAGCAGAGTGGGACCAGAGGGCACGAGGGCACTTGGTCCAGCCTGTGGACAGTTGTCCATCAGGTCCCGCCAGGATCAGAGGGGCACAAAGAGTCACAAAGTGTATGGAAGAATATGGCCATGGAGTGAGATGAGGGGCAGGGACAGGGCCCCAGCCCAGGAATGGAAGGGGGAAGGCCATGGAGGCAGGCAGGGGTGGCAGATGAAGGCCACCTCAACCATTGGTCTGGTGCTGGGAGGTCATGTGAGGCCTGGTGGGGAGGAGGCCAGCCTGGAGTCTGTCTTTCCTGAGGTCACAGGATGGAGAGAGGGACGGAGCCTGGGGGAGCTGGGCTGCAGGGGACCTGATGTTACAGGTGACTCGAGGATGCCTCTGACTGAGCGAGCCTGGGGATAGAGTGAAGGCACTGGGGGTGGACAGACTGGATGAGGTGGGGCCAGGGACAGCAACTCCACCTGGGACCCCTGAGCCTCAGGGGCCTCAGTCACTCCCAAGGCCTGCAGTGCGCACTGGAGACTCCTCTCTCTGCTTGCTCGGGAACACCGTGGGCGGGGAGAGGATGCCAAGGGCTGAGACAGGGCAGGAAGGCATGAGGAGGAAAGCCACTGTAGGGGAAGGCAAGAGCCAGCTGAGACTGGAGATCTGGCCCAGGGTGATCCCAGCCACCTGCAGGGCTCTCAGTCACTGTTCATCACCCAGTGGTGTCTCTCAGCACAGGCAGAACAGGCACAAGGCAGGAGTTTTGGCTGATCGGGGTGCTGAGGGGCCACATTCAGAGGATCTCACAGAGCAAGGGAAAGAGCAGGGTCAAAGTGGCTGAGGTGATAACAGGGTCTGTGGGCCAGACGGGATGGGGTGAAATCAAGGAACGGGCATGACCGTAGGCCAGGGTGCAGACACAGGCAGGGTGTGTTGGATGCTCAGAGCTTGGCTGGGGTGGGGTGTCATGTAGGACAGCTCCAGGGTGCACCCTCGACACACTGGGAAGGTCTGAACCCAGACCCCTTGGACCCCATGAAAGTGATTGGGTAACTTCCGTGGGGGCAGCTGTCAGAGACGAGCCAGCTGACCCTCAGGCAGTGCTGTTTCTTAGCAGCTCTGGACCCTCTCACCTCTCCCACAGGGCGCTGCCTGCAGCCCAGGAGGGGCAGGTGCAAGCTACACCCCCAGCCCCCATGGCCCTTGAGCGGCCCTGGCTGGCCCTGCTTCTCCTTTGCTTTTGTGTCTCAGACTGTCCTGGCTGACAGCTAGCAAAAAGGCCCTGTCCTCCCTTTCCTATGTGGTCTCCGGGGCTGCAACTTGCAGGTGGATGGGAAGGGAGCCTGTCCTTCCTTGGGGTCTGCTCAGGGAAGGGGATGGTTCCTGGCCTGCAGGAAGTCCTCAGCTCTGACTCCATTGCCTTTTAGTGAGAAGGAGCTTCCCCGTGTCACCACCCAGGAGGTGAAGGTAAGAGCTATTCCTTCTGCCAGGGCTTGGTTGGTCACCTGTTAGGCAAGTCTGGCCTGCCTGTGGCCACAGGCAGGTGACCATAGGAAAGACACATAGTCAGCAGGATGGGCCGAGATTCTGAGCTCCTGATCCCAGGACTCCATCCCAGGGGCAGATTACTAAACATGCCCATCCCAGATTTGCACATGCAGCTCAGGAGTGACGGCCACTGGCCAACAGGACCCCACATTGAGGCTGGGACCCCATCTAGGCATGGGGGTTTGTGGCCTGAGGACACCATGCCCTGTGTTCAGCAGGCCAGGGCACTCGTGCTCACCCAGTCAGAGGGTCTCAGCCCCAGGCTCTGCACCTGGTTTGGCTGTTTCCATTTCTGTCCCATTAGGACCCCAAGCACAAGAGTAACATGGCATTCATGGGCCACTCCAAAAAGCACGGCAGCTCAGCTAAGTCCATCATCTCTCATTTTACAGCAAACAAAGAAGGAAATTGCCCGATGCCACAAATGGCTGAAGATGTTTCAACATTGGGATAAATATAAAAGCAGCCAAAAGGTAATGTGGGGAGTGGAGGCCCCTGTGCCCACCCTCTGCAGAGGGAGGGTAAGTGGTGTTCACACATTATCCCTGGCACCGCCTGTCTCTCAGCTGCTGGGCGCCACCCTGTCCTGATGCCGAATGGCCACAGGCCTGGGTCTCAAGTTTTCCTGCATATCCCTGCAAAGGTCACATTGCTGGGAGAGAATCTGATGCCAGAGTTTGGGCCACATGTAGGCCAGGGACAGGGATGCCTCATGTTCTCCCCAGAGGAAGGAAGTCATGGAGATCACAGTTCACAATCCCCATTCAGTCTGTACCCACAAGACAGAAGGCCCAGTTCTAGGTAGACTTAGCCTCTCCAGAGGAACCATGAAGACAAACACAGGAATCTTCCAGAACCATCACTCTGTGATTCCCCCTTCCCCCTCCGCGGTTACCCTGTGGACTCTCTCTAGAGCATTCTTCTCTCCACAGATGTCTCGCCGGGTGTACAAGGGGATTCCCCCCCAAGTGCGGGGTCGGGCCTGGTCTCTTCTACTGGGTGTGGACAAGGTCAAGATGCAGAACCCAGGCAAATACCAGGTGTGGCCCTTTTCCACTCAAGCAGACACAGCACGCACAGGCCTGGCGTGGCCAGGGGCCCGGGTGCCCTATGTGGGAAAAGCGGTGCCTGCAGGGTGCTCAGGTGCACATCCTGGGGATCTGAGACTCCACGCCCATCCTGCTGTTTCGCAGCCATGTCTCCTACAACGTGGCCTTGAAGTTTCTCTCTCTCTCTTCTGGCACTTTCTCTTTATGAGTAGTATGTCACCAAGTCTGGCCAACACTAAAGGAACGGGAGTTAGGCTGCACCCTTTCGAGCAAGGAGTGCCACAGCATTTTGGGCATATCATCAAAGCGTCCCAATGTTGAAAGGGTCAGAAAGCTCACAGGTTAGGGCGAAGAGCAGGAGCCCTAGGAGCCAGCGGTGGTGGACGCAGGTCATCTCCACTGGGCAGGATTCACACACACCGTGAGAGCGAGCGGTGCCCAGGGTGTGGGGCAGCCCCCACCCTCCAGCACGGGGGCTGCACGTGGTGGGCACTCTGGGCACACCTGACAGTGATAGGACCAGGATGCACCCAGACCACGTGGCACCTGCCCCAGCCATGCCTGGACACCTGAATTTCAGGTGGAACAAAACAGTAGAAAGAAGGAGTTTAAAAATGCAAGATGAGATGGAAAACCAAAAGAGCTAGGAGATGAAAACAAAAACACAAAAGCAGTTTTCTGAAAAGGCCAGTTTCAGCACAAAACTTCTCCCAAGCATAGTGCATGAAAACGAGGGAGAATAAAATGTGAGGAATTTGTAGAAAGGGGGCACTGAGCACAGGCAAGGTGAGGATAAAGGGAATTAGGAGGGAAAGCTGCCTGCATCTTGCTGGGCACACTGTTGAAAATTGAGGAAATCATGAGTTCCCAAGCAACACCAAACCAGGTAGAGAAAAAGAAAAGCCTTCCTTGAATGATGACCAAAGTACCGATTAAAAGACAGGGGCCACCATCAGTCAAGGGCCAGGCTGGTCATGGCTGAGGTGCACACGCTCTTCTAAACACGGGCAGCTCCTCAGCCTGGATCTTCCAGACCTGATGAAAGGGGAAAGCTCCCAAATGCTCACTGAAGCTGTGAGCCTAAGAACCCAAACCTTGTAAACCTGTCCCCAGAAAGAAAGACCCAGGGATGCATTTCCTATGGAACTTTAGAGATGGAGCATTGTAAATATGTCTTCCCAGCTGGAATGTAGGGAGATGTCAAAAAAAGGATATATCCTAACCAAGGAGGACACATTCCTGAAACCACGGGAGGCTCAGCAGGACGCAATGTGTGGTCACTAACCCATGGACACAGTAAGAAATAAAAGGCATAAATGATATCAGGAGATCCCAGAAGCTCAGCAGCCATTTACAAAGCATTAACTAATATCTGAATAGCAATAAACTAAGTATTATTTTTAAACTATTTGGAAAAAAGCAGTGGAAAATATCTTAGAGGGCCATGAACTCCCAAAGCCATTCCTGTGAATATCAAATAGAAGGAAACACAGGACTTTCTTGCCCTCCTTGATTTTAGAAAATTTTGGGGAAAATAAAGGAAACTTATGCAAATTAAACACATAAAAAAACAAAGAAGAAGGATTTATCTTTACCTGCAGTTAAGTGCATTCTAAGTACATGAGCATATAAGACAACTCAAAAGATTCTCCAAAATCTAATCTAGCAGGTTAGGAGGCTGCAAGAGAAGGTGCAGGGATCTGGCCTTGTCCTCTTCATAAGGAAACAGCAGTGGAAATGCGGAAATGTGCACATCAGTGGGGCCAATCTAGAGTCCTAAGCCCCAAATTGGGGGTGTCAGGGCTGTGGGGCTTGGGCTCCTCTAGGACATTTTTAGCAGCAGGAAGTGTGGGAGCCATCACAGCTCACAGGCCTAGAAGCACAGTCCCCAGGGACAGCTCTCCTGGATCACAGGGCAACCCCTGTCCCTCTGTCAGACTCTCTTCTCGGGAGCTCCTGAGAAGTGAATGAGCTGAGCACAGGAGCTTTCACAGGGATTGGCATTGGCTCCATACTGTCACCCTGACAGGTGGCATCAGAGAATGGAAGCCCAGGCACGAGTTGCCCTCCTGGACTCCTGGAAAGCCCTGTGGGGTAGGGGCCAGGCAGCCCCGGGAACAGGTCCTGAGTAAAACATTCCAGGGGAAGCAAGCTCAGGGCCCGGGGAGCACTTGCTCCCATCCATGGGGAGAGGCCCTTTGAGGAGAGAAGGAAAGTGACAGATGGTCAGGAGGGGGCAGACCCAGATGAGGACTGAGTCCCCGGGGAGATGGAGCAAGAGCCCCGGGCTGGGGTGGCCTGGTCCCCAGGTATCTAAAAGGGGCTTAAGGGGCAGGGGTCTGGGGCCTGCCCATCAGCAGTGGGCTGTCCTCAGTGGTGCCCCCACCAGGACTGCTGAGCATAGACTGTGACATGGATACTGAGGTCATGCTGTGTTCTGGAGACTGCCCCTGGCTGTGGGAACAATCCTGAGGACATTTCTGCAGCAAAAACTCCCTTCCCGGTCACGTGCACTGACCCCTGTATGACTGGTGCCCATGGCAGTGAGTCTCAGACTTGCTCTGAGACCCTTTCTTCTCTTGGCCCTGTCCTTCAGGGAATGAAGGAGCAGGGCAAGATGCTCTGCCAACAAATACAGAAAATTGACCTTGAAGTCAGCTGTACCTTCCCCAACCATGTGATGTTTCGGGACCGCTATGGCATCAAGTAAGCCCTTGGGGGGTGTGGATCTCGGAGAGTGGAGGCCCCAGGGGAGATGAGGAAATCCAGAGGGACATGGGAGCCCCAGGAACATGGAGAGTTCCCAGGGGAGAGGCAGGGTTCCCAGAGGAGGGAGGTGACACAGCTGCCGAGCTCACTCCTGGCACAGGGACTGGCCTGCACCATGTACCCAGCGCCTACCGGGCACCAAGTCCTGAACCGGGGGCTGAGGCATGTGGGCCCAGAACCCAGCTGGCTCCTGAGAATGATGGCAGCAAACACAGTAATGCCACATGGTGAAAACTGTTCTCCGTGAGCCAGGAGGATCAGGGTTCGGGACCAATGGGAGGGTGGCAGGAACAGGGACTGCTGGCCTTTTACTTGTGACCGGAGACCTAAAGGGTGACAAGAGGCAGGCAGAGTAAACAGTGAGGGGACAAGTGAGGTATGGAGAGGCAGGGACGGTGGTAGGAAAGGAGCCACCCAGCTGCAGCCAGAGGGAGGCAGGAGGCAGGTGCCGAGGTGAGGCTGTGGCCGGGCCTGAGTGGCTGGCTGTGCTCCTGCCCTTACCAGACTGCCACAAGGGGTGGCCCAGTGCCCAGGGAGGGGAGACTGGGAAGGGCAGGTGCATCTCAGGGTCTGTTAGGTCACAGGAAACTAACAGCATGGGCACAGAACCCACAGAACCCTCTATTTGCCCTTTCCTAGGCAGCAGGAACTCTTCCACGTGCTGGTAGCCTTTTCTGCCTATGACACGGTGAGTATCCCTGACCAACGACATCCCGGGCCCATTGCCATAGTCACTGCCTTGGGTGTCCCAGGGGGTGTGGCTGCTTCTTGAAAATTCAGGATTCATGAGCACCCAGGACATCCTAGTTAGGGCGCAAGGTCACTGCTCTCACAGAGGTCCCAGCGAGGAGAGGAAGGTCTCTAAGTTCAAGCTGAGATGGAGAGGGTGGGTCCAGGCTCCTCCCTCAAGCGGACCTGACCACTGCTCCTTAGAAGAAGGACAGACACCTTCCTGTTGGGATGTCCGAAATCCCAAGGGCTTGGCAGTGTCACAGGATGCTCGTGTCTGGAGAGATCTTCCCCAGGGGAGCGAGGTGCCTCATGGGCTTTCATCAGATGAGTGTGCATTGACAAATGCCATATGATTCGTGAGAAACTGGGCAGAGATCAAAGTTCCACTTCCGTGCACCCCACAGAGTGCGGCAGTCTGGGAGGGGCTCCTGAGCAGCTGCTTGTCGCTCTGCCCCCGATTTCCAGACCGTTCTTTCAAGAGAAAGCCACCGAGAGGACTCCTCAGGCTGCCCACGTGGGGCCTGAACTTAGCTGTCCTCCTGTGCCAGGCAGCCTGTGGGTCATCTCTGGACTCTGTGCGGTGGGCGCTCAGTGACAGCCATCCCTCATGGCGAATCCAGACAGTGGGTGCTGGCCTGAGCCTGGCGCAGAGGCCTCCCTGGCCCGGCATATGGGAGGGGGGCTCTCGTCAGTTCTTGATCTGACGTTTCTGGCCAGAAGAGCTTGGCCACTGCCCTGCAGGAATCCCTCCAGGAGCTCCGTGTGACCGGACATGTGTGGGAAATGCTCAGTTTTGATGCCCAGTGTCCCAGGAAGGGCACAGAGGCTGGACCCCACATACTCGGAGGCCTGTGGTTGGCCTACCTGCTGACCTTTGCTCTCCCAGGTGACCTCAGTCCTTCCAGGTAACTTCAGTCCCTGTAGATTTCACCAGCTCTCCTGTTTGATCTTAGTTCTCCCAGGTGACATTGGCCCTCCGAAGTGACCTCAGCATTCTCAGGTGCTCTCAGTCCCTCTGGTTCACATCAGCCTTCCTAGGTGACCTTAGCCTCTCATGTGACTTCAGCTCTTTCAGGTTAACTTTATTCAGTCTTCTCAGGTATTCTCAGCCTTCCCAGCTGACCTCAGTTCTCCCAGGTGACCTTGGTCCTCACAGCTGCCCAAAGTATTCCCTGGCAACCTCAGTCCTCCCATTTGACCTCAGCCATCCCAGGTGACCTCAGCTGTCTCAGGGCACAACCTTGCATGGTGACTTTGGCTCTTGCAGGAGGTGGGTTACTGTGAGGGAATGAGCCACATTGCTGCCATCCTGCTCATGCACCTCAACGAGGAGGACGCCTTCTGGGCACTGGTCCAGCTCATGACAAATCAGCGTCACAACATGCACGGTAGGTGAACAGCTGCCCACAGTGCCTTGTGCAGCCAAGCCGGGGATGGCCACACTGGCCAAGTGATGGCGGCTTACAGCCACGGCACCGTCCCTCTCCAACTGTTTATGAGTCTCCAGGTCAGTCCCCTAGGGACAGCCCCACAGCAGCCCAAGTCTGGAAAGGGACCCATAACCCTGAGTTGGACCCCTTGTGTCTCCATCAGAGAAGGGACCCGCAGCCTCGCTGTGGCCTGCTTTCTATTTCCTGTGGACATGGCCCTGTGGCCTCGTCCTTGTCCAGGCCTTTTTCTCCTTTCTGCTGGTCCTTCTGCCTCATGCTGGCCATCCTGCCAGCGACCCTTCCAATAACCAGACAGAGCTCAGTGGGCAGCGTCTCCCAACTGGTGTCCCCCAGCCAGACTTGTAGTCTAAGAGACAGCCCTCCCCGTCATTCACACCTGTCACCCCGATGGCCGCACAGGGCTCCAACGTGGCTGACATGGCCCTTCAATCTGCCATCGTCCTTCCTTACTGCCTAGAAGTCGGCACAGTTCTACTGGGGCCTCATTGCAGGACACATCTGGGCAGCGAGTCTACCCACGCTTGAGAGGACATCCCCACCCATTGTCCTCAGGGCTGAGGACACATAGTGGGGTCACTGGGTGGGAAGGGGAAGAAGCCTTGGGTTTGGGGGGCACCCTGCAATGCCCAACTCCTCCAGCCTTGGACCTCAGCCTTCCCAGGTTACCTCAGCTGTGTCACTGCACGGCCTTGCATGCCTGGCTCCACCTGGCTGGGGAAGCAGGTGCTCATGTCGGGGGACCTTGTGTTTCTCAGGATTCTACATACCAGGAGCCCCGAAGCTGCGCAGACTCCTGTCCTTTCATGAGCAGTTGCTCAGAACAATGCTTCCACAGCTACAGAAGCACTTGGTGAGTGAAGCTTCCCCTCGCCTCCTCCCTCGAGGGCTTGGGTCCCGGCAGGTCAGGGGGACAGGGAAAGACCGAGCCCCTCCTGCCACGGTGATGGGTGTAGTCACCAGAGCCTTTTCTGGAATATGTGACTGTCAATGCATTTAAAGTTTGGTTTCCTTTTCCTTCACCTGGAGGGACAAAAGCACGGAGAGTAGGGGCAGACTCAGGCTGACCAGGGCTAAGGACATTTGGTCATCCAAGGATCTGTGCAGGGGGCAGAGGCCTGGCCACCACCCCCAGGTGTGTTGCCCCTTGAGAAACTGCCTGCCAGAGGGCCCTGGAACTGGCAGGTTTTCAGGCCAACCCAAGGGTCCCTAAGCACCTGCGTTCCTTCTGTCAGGACGACCAGGGAGTGATAGCAGATGTATACACCTACTGGTTCAGCCAGTGTTTCATCGAGGAGGTAAGTCCGTGCAGGGACACGTGGGGCTGGACACCTTCCTTCCGCTCAGCACCTGGCTCCCCCAGCCTGGGCATGTGGCTCCCTTTGTCGAACCCAGATGATCCCACCTCACAGGATGCATAGACATGTCCCTGCTGGGCAGACAGGCCAGGCCCTGCAGAGGCCTGTCCCATGTGGGAAGCCAGGGCTCTGGGTCAGAATCATGGGCCAACCCAGCCATGACCTATTCTGGAAGAGCTCTAGGAAGCCCTGAGCCCCCAGCAGCCCCTCTGTCCGGGAGACACGCCTCTCTGCTCTGAGTTCACCCCTTGAGAAGCTGCAGGACCGTGTCTCAGGCAGCCTCATGGAGAATCTCCTCCCTGCTTGGGGCTCCACACTATAAAGTGAGGCCCCAGTGGGCTGACTTCAGGCCACCAGGACTCGGCCCAGCCAGGCCTGCATCTCCCACACCTGCTCTTCCCGCAGATCCCTTTCCACCTCTCCCTGAGGATTTTTGATGTGTTCATATTGGAGGGTGAGCCAGTACTAACAGTCATGGCATACACTACGATGAAAATTCATGGAAGTAAGTATGCCTGTTCCCCAGGGAACTCAGGGAGGCAAGCAGGCAGGACAGGACCTGGCCTGCCAAGGGCAACTGTTTACACTGACCACAAGGCCGCCTCAGCCCAAAGTGAGCCAGTCATGGATGGAGGAGGGGTCGAACCAGGCCAAACATGGGGGGTGGGGCAGGGCACCGTGGGACTTTTTAGACACCGAGCCCAACCCCTGACATGACACTGACAGAGGTAGGAGCGGGGAGGGCACTTTCCTGGCCTGGTCTACTTCTGGCCCTGGCCTCCCATGTGCACCTGGAACCCAGGTATGGCCGAGGCAGGACCCTGCAGCCACCCAGGAGGAGGTGCCCTGAAAGTGAGCAAGGTCCGGGGACTGAATCACCGGGGGTGGACCTATTCTAGGCTGACTCCCACCCCCATGTTTAGAACTCCTCCAGAAGCTGCACCAGGCTGGCATTCTACAATTTTTCACGGAAGAACTGTCCAGGGACTGGGCCCTACAGGATGATGAGGTGCTCAGGCAACTTCGGGTGTCTATGGAAGAAGTGCATGGAGCCAAGTTTGGCCTGGCCCCCTTAGGTGAGTGCAGCAGGAGGTGCCCTGGTGACTCGCCATGGGGGGGGGCAGTAAATTATCAGGAGTCCTGGGAACCACCAGCCCTGCCCTCGGGGCTTTCTGCCTTCTTTCCCCTCCTCTGCTCTAAGAAGCTTCTGAAAGCAAGGCCAGCAGGGCCTCAGGGCAGGTGCTGTCCTCAGAAGCCTCAGAGGGGAGGAGGGGGATGTCTCCATCTGCCACCAGCTCCTCCCCCACACCCTCTACTTCTTGTTCTCCAAGACCCCCTGGTGGCCACAGCAGCCTTCAGACCTTTGTGTTCAAGCAGAAGACCCCACCTGAGAGCAGCAACTGCCCCCCAGAGAGCAGCAGGGCACCCCTCCAACCCTGAAATCCCACACAACGTCGTCAGGACAACAAGCCCTGACCCAGACACTGAAAAGAATCATGTAGCAAAGCTCAAAAGGACTCAGGGCGAGGGCACACATGGGACCCTCAGGCCTGAGGCAGTACCTAGAGTTCTGTTGAGTGTGGGAATGGTCCAGTCCTGGCAAGGAGCAGATGGCCCTAGAGAGCAGAGGGGCCAAGTACCTGGTGGCATGGGGAGAGGCCCCCATGCAAGGGGGTTAGGTGACAGGGTATCTCACGAGTTCTGAGTCAAGGCTGATGCCCAGGCCCAGCTCCTATGAGGTGAGGGCCTGATGCAGAAAGCCTGAGCCAGCCCACACCAAACACCACGTGGATGTCCCAGGAGCAGCTAGAGGTGCCCTGCCGGTTCCCAAGCCTCAGGCTGAGCACACCCTTTGCTTTGGGGTCATCAGCCTGCAGGAATGTCCTCACTGTCAGGCCAGGGCGGCCACACAGCATCCAGGAGCACTGCAGGGAGCCGGGTTCATTAGGGCCTGTCCTGGAAGGGCCGGATAGGCTCCGTGTGGAAGCTGACCGTGTCTGCTTTTCTTTCAGCGAGAAGAGATGAATTTCCGAGGGAGGTCCTGGGCCTGGATCTGGTGTCCTCAGGACCCGGGCCTCGGCTGGCCTCCCGAAGCATGGAGATTCACCCCAGAGATGTCGGACTGGCCGTCTCGGGCCCACCGGCCCAGGTCCAGCGGCTTTGGGAGGCCAAGGCCCAGCAGCATGAGGGGGCCTGTTCAGAGCCCAGGGCTGCGGGTCTCTCACTGGGTGCCCGGGGAAATCAGGGTGTGGCTGGCCTGTCCCCAGTCCAGGACAGGCCACCAGTAATATGGAAACTCCTGCAGTGGAGCTCGCTGCCAAACCTCCCCAGCGATGTGGACTTTGGGGCCCCATGGTTCCCCAACGTCAGCTTTCAACAGGAGTGCTGGGTCCGTGCCACTTGTCCATCAGCTGTGGCCACCCCTAGGGCCCCAGTCCAGGACAGGCCAGCAGTAATATGGAAACTCCTGCAGTGGAACTCGCTGCCAAACCTCCACAGCGATGTGGACTTTGGGGCCCCATGGTTCCCCAATGTCAGCTTTCAACAGGAGTGCTGGGTCTGTGCCACTTCTCCATCAGCTGTGGCCACCCCTAGGGCCACAGAACAGTCCTGCACTCCCACGGTAGCCCTATTCCCATGCCCTGTTTTGCCCACAGAAGGCTCACAGTGAAGGCCCACGTCAGCCGCCCAGCACAGCGGTCCCTGCAATCGGCCTCATTCAAAATAAATTGTTGTCAGTAACAACGTGCCTGTTTCTGTGGCTCCCAGAGCTCTGTAGGAAGAACAGGACACTCTGGGGCAGGAGAAAGGTCAGGGTCTTGCAGCCCAGGCCACAGACCAGCTTCTCCCAGCCTCCCTCTGGCAAGGTCCTCAGCTAGACGATGGCCACCCAGAGCCCAGGTTCCCACATACCTCATTAGAGGCCACAGGCCCACAGCCTCTCACTCTCAGCTGACACCAGGGTCAAGACCATCAAGGGATTTACTGTGATTCAACCTTTGCCTGTCAAGGGCCCAGGGAGTACTTGTGGGGAAGTAAAGGATTATGGTGCCAGGTGAGTATGGGACAGGGAACGACAGTCTGTGTAAAGCGTCCCGGGGATGATCCACAGTCACCTCCATTTCTGGGCTGATTGGGCTCTGGAGGAGCTTCCTTCCCTCTTTTCCTCCTCCTCCTCCTCTCTATTCCTACTCCTGGCATCTGCCACCCTCGCATCCTGAGCCTGTGAGGGGGCAGGTCACAACGGATGCTGCTGACCACTGGCCAAGGAAAAGGACAGGGAGGGAAGCGTGGTGGAGGCAGAGTCGGCAGCTCATCTGGCTGGTCGCGGGGGCCACTGACCAGGAGCAGACTGAGACCTCGCACGTGCACACCTGTCATAGCTGGTATCTGCCCTAAGACCCTGTCCATGACCCCGTGACCCCACCTGTACCTTTGCTGACATCTGCAGAAACCTATCAGGGCTCCCAGCTGGTGAATACTGGACTTGGTCACTCCATTCTCACAGATGTCACCATTACATAGACAAATGAACTCCCTGAGGGTCTCCTCTCACACAGGTCAGAAGAGTGACACGTTCTTGTCCTATTATTTTTTTCTCATCTCATCAATTCTTTTTATGCATCTTCCTCCTCCTGCTGATTGGGTATGAAGGGGGTTCTTGATGTGCAGTGAAGGGAGTCAGGCACAGAAGAGCAAACACTGCATGGTCCTGATGTCAAAGGTAGGGTCCAGGGCCACAATAGTCAGCCTCAACCCACCCAGTCCTCTTACCAAGTTCTTACTCTGCCCCAGGAAAGAATTCAAGTGCAGAGTCCCAGTAGATGGTGAGAACAAGTTTAATAGAACAGATAAGAAATACCGTCTGCACAGAGAAAGTGCGGCATGATCCAGACACTGAGCAGGGCCCACACCAAGTGTAACACAGAAGTAAGTTCAGTACAGGGATCAAGTCTAACACAAAAGCAAGAAAAACACACTTAAAGTTCAGTACAGAGCGCAGGCTGGCTCCAGAGAAGGAGCGGCTGCTGCTGAAAGCAAGTTAGACACCAAGTGAAACGTACACACCTCAGCCGTGGCCTCCAGGACAGTGAGCAGCGCCCCGCCTTCAGCTGGGATTTGACTTTTATAGTTTATGTAATGAACATTCAGTTAAGGGGTGGTTCCCAGTTCCATGCACCAGGCGCATTCAAGAGTATTCTGTGCTCTCTCTATTGAGCATGCCCAGCCACTGGATTTGCATAGCCAGCCCTGTGGTCTCATTTTCCTGGGTTGGTGCTGAAAACAGGTCTAACTGGCAACAGTAACTTTCCCCCTGGGGAGAGCTCAGAGGAGGGGGCCTGAGACCTCAGGGAGTGGCTGGAAACCCAGAGGTGTGTCCTGAAACCCAAGCACAGGAAAGTGAGCGCCTCCTGTATCCTCTGTACTATTCTATTTTCTTCAACTTCTTGTAAATCTGCCATTATTTCAAACAAAATGTAAAAATATATAAAGTAACATGTAAAAAAATTAGCTGGTACTTCAACACAGATAGAGAAGCACTAGACTTGGACTGAATCAGCTATGCCAAGAGTGTTAAAAAAAAAATCTGACGTTCATTGTCAGCAGTTATGGCAGGATTCTTCTGGATGCAATCTATTGCTAAATTTTTATCCATTCTCTACTGTTATCATAATGCTGTGTAAGACAAGCAAACGAAAATACAAAGCCCAGTGGCACCAAACAATGCATTTCCATTGAGCTCACTGGCAGCTCTTCTGCAGTGCTCACCTGTGTCTGCAGCCACTGGCTGGCTCAGCTGGGGAATGGCTGGTCTCAGATGCCACAGGTGGGACGACCTGGCCTTGCTCCATGTGGTCTCTCGGTCTTCAGCAGACATGTGTGGCCTTGTTCTTGTGACAGACACAGCACTCCAGTAGAGCATGTGGAGGGCGGCAAGACTTCAGAACTGGCCACTGGCCTTCTCACTGCAAGGCCAGACCAGATTCCAGGGGTGAAGTAGTGGACTCCACTTGAAAGGATAGTGGGTGAGGAAAGGGAAAGGATTGAGGCCAATTTGCAATCAGTTGACCAGATCCTGGCAGGTCATTTAAGCTGCCACATTCTCCAGCATATCGAGTGATCTCAGATAATAGACACTAGTGCCTCACTTGCTGGCACTAAGGGCTGCTGATGAAGTCCTGCTCCTCTCTCTCAAGGACAGACACCATTAATTGATGACTGTAGTCTGCTGATGAACTTAGATGTGGCTTTAGAATCTTTGGGAATTAGATTTACGAATTGAACTCTATCACTCAGCACTGCAATTGTGGACAATCAGTGGGTAGCTCAGGAGCCCTCCAGCCCCTTCAGGGGACAGTGGACATGCATGTGTGGTTAGTAAGAGGTGACTGTACCCTCTCAGATATTAATCTTGACCCCTCTCAGGTCACTGTGGCCCAATTACAAGGCCCATGAGCATCTACCTACTGACTGACAAGCAGGGAGCAGCCAGGCATTTGTCAGGGAAAGCGTCTCTTGTGCTCCTCCACATGCCGTGGGTAGCATTAGGCTGCAAGTGGGGTCCTCTGAGCTTCTTGGGGTAAGACACAGTGTATTCCTGTCAGTTTGGGGGTTATCAAGGATAACAGATGTGGTTACAATAATAGAACTCCTCGGGAATGGCACAAAGGAAACCTGAATGTGTCAGGTAACACACTGGGTCTGAATTCGAGGCACTGATAAAATCATATTTTGGATGCTCTCTCACAGTCCTGGGAAATAAAAGCAGAAGATAGGAAATTGGGAGCTGCAAGGGAGGATGCGGATTTCCCTGGTGTAGGAACGTGTTCTCCACTACTGGGCCCCACAGGATCAGAGGGCACAGAGAGCCACGCTGGTGAGCCTGGAAACTGGCTGGGGCAGGATTCCTGACAAGGGAAAAGTCTTTCTGCCTGGTGTTCACTGGGATCTGTTTCTGTAACAATGTTACAGCTTCCAAAGAGCAATTATGGAATCCTGGGGACTTTAGAGAAGCAGAAACCATTCACCAGCTTCTCTGCAGTGTCTCTGTGCTAGACCCAATAGCAGGCAGATGGGAAGGATATCTGTGCTGGCCAGTAGAAGAGGTGTGGGGCTCAGATACATGAAAAACCTCTTTAGAAGTGGTATTTGGAGGGGGCTACATAAAGAAGAGGGCTGCTCATCACACAAGTCCAGGAGCATGGAGCTCGTATGTACCAGAGCAGGCAGGGGAGGAAACAGATGACCGCAGAGATGAAAAGAGGTACTAGAAGTTCATTTGGGCAGTCAGTCTGGGGCAGCACCAGTGATGTGTGTGGTGTGAGCAGGGCCCTGGCAGGGAGCTGGGACACAAGGCGAGGCTCAGGCCTTGGGGAATTTTGCATCCAGCAACGATGCAGAGAGAACACCAGCACTGCAGAGACCAAAGCATCATGAAGACCGATTGCAAGATGCACCCCTCTCCAGCCCCCAAAACCTCAGTTACCACACCCAGGACAGACCATCAGAAGGGGAAGTCGGAGAACAAGGTCAGTTGGAAGCTGTCACGTGATGATTCTTCAGTCTCCACCCCCTCTCTGATTCCCCAACCCAGGCCTGAATCACTGTCGATTCACACCAAGTGATCAAAATGTCTAGATACTGGCAGCAGAAGGCTTGGGGCAGGAAGATGGGGAAATCCAGATGGTTATTATAGTTGACAGAGGGGAGAGATTTTATCATTCATGAGCGTATTCTCTGCCTCTACCTATCCATCCCAGGCCCTGCTTTCATAGAGATCCGAGATTTCAGAAACAGGGCCTGGTGGACTCTATTTACAGTTTTGTTCTTTCATGTTGTAGCATTTTGAATCAGTCAACTGTCACAGTCTCTTGGTGGATGGATCCAGAGAACATGAGATTGGCTGGAGTTGCAGGAGAGCCTGGAGCTGGGTGTGTCAGAGGGCTTCCCGGCCTGCAGGGCCCCGGCACGTGAGAACGAAGTTGTTCCTGTTGCTGTGCTGCTTGCTGTTCTGTCTTCCCTCCCCTCTCCCTCTGGAGCACTTTTTCTCCTTCCCTCTGCATTTCACTCATTTATTTTAGCTGGAGCTAAAAGAGAGCTTCATTACTAGAAACTTGTTCGTGGCTGGAGGAGTTGAAATGGAGATGGTGTCGTCCTGTGTCCTCAGACAGTGCTAGGATGACAATCCTATGTTAAATTTATGTGTTCTCATTTTTGTTGCGTATGACTGTATTTCTGTACATTTAAGCATTTATGTTCCTGTGTAATGATTAATTAAGTGTAGTGAAAGGACTGTTCTCAAAGTTAGGAAAGGCCCTTGCTTCTCTGGAGCCTTCGCTCTGCACGTTTCCTTTGCTCTTGCCAGTCCTTATTTCTCTTCACTCTTTTTTCCCACATGTCACCTTCTTTATTCCCCACTTTTGTTCCTCTGGGCTGGCCCTTCAATCCTCACTCTGTTCCAGGATTTGCTGATGCAGAATGCTTTCAAGGCAACAGGGTTTATTCTCTAGAGAATCGGCTTTTGTCTTCCCCTCCCCACCCCTCTCCTCCTCTGTTCTTTTTTCCTCTTCTCTTTTTTCATTCATTCATCTCCTACCAATTCTGCATCTCATCAGATCCCTCCCATAGTAAGTTTTATTAAGAAAATATCAATGACTAGCACAGTCCATCTGTAATGTCACAGTCCAAGGGAATCCAGTGGTGGTGGTGAGTGGATTTCTCTTGGCCTTATGGGCCTGTTGAGCTGGACATGAGGATGAATTAGGAGACAAGCAGAACATTCTGGGATCATCCTCTCTAACACGCAGGCCGGTGGTCTTAGTGAAGTCACTGGAGTTTAGAAACTGGGTTAATTTATCCATGTCACGGTATGCTTGGGTACCCACTTCTGCATTCCTCTCCCTAAGCCTCCTTTACAGGGTGTTTGACTACTGTATAGACACAAAAGTAAACCAGGAAAGTAAAATAGTAAATATATTAGTAATCATAGTCAACAGTTGTAGTGGTAGTTGTAGTAGCTGAATGAAGGTCTAGGGCTATGTGTAACCCAATGGTGCAGTCTATATGGAAATGACGTTAAGCACATTTCACAGCACAGCCTTTCTTCTAAAGTTGTTTAAAAGTGGGAGAGACTTTGCATCTCCCTCTTGCCTTTGATTGCAAATGGTGTTTGTATGCCTATCATACTGCTTCCCACTGCAGCTGGGATCACAGACCTGCATCCCTGAGGGGGGAAGCCCCAATATTCTGTACATATCCCACTGGGAAGTTGCCTTCTGTTGCTTTACAGCTGCTCAGCAGTCATCCTGATGGTGTGACCTGCAGGTTAGTGGACCATCCTTGCTGCTTGTCTCAGGGCAAGACATTTTCCTTTCCGTTGTTTCATCTGCAAACTCTGAACACCCTGCCAGCCTAAAGCTATGCTGGTGAGACACTTGGAAAGACCCACACGCTTCTGAGGGCAGGAAGCTGCAGAGACACCAGTGCATCCCTGCTCTGCTTCTCTGTGGCACCGGGCATCATGTGTGTGTGTGTGTGTGTGTTTGTGTGTGTGTGTGTGTGTGTGTGTGTGTGTGTGTGTGTGTGTGTGTGTGTGTGTGTGTGTGTGTGTGTGTGTGAGAGAGAGAGAGAGAGAGAGAGAGAGAGAGAGAGAGATGTGAATATAGGTTCATGGTGCAGGCCTCTGTTTATGGTGCAGGCCTCTGTTCATGGTGCAGGAGAGTGATGTCTGATGGGGTTTCTTCAAATTAGGTTTTTAAAATTATGTGAAAAGAATATATCCAAAGATCCTTTATGTAATAATCCACTTTGGAATTTTATATACTTTTAATTGGTCTTGCATCAGTATTCTTTTTGGGATAAGCCAGTTTGTCTTGAACCCACACAGGAGCAAGGGGCCACAGACAACTGAAGAAAAGGAGCCATTCAGGGTCCAGTTGAGTTATTGCAAGGGACTGGCACATGGCCCATCCTATGGGAAATGTTTGGAGTCTGGGCAGTGGAGGAGACAGGCCCATTGGGGGAACACTGGGGCACAGCATGGGCAGCTGATCTGCCCTCCAATCATCACAGGACCACTCAGTGGAGAGCGGTCAGAAATATATGACTGCAAGAGACCCAGTTTGCAGAAAAAACTCAGGCCCAGACCAGAGTTTCCAACAACACAACTGTACCAGAACTCACAAGACCCAGAAGTATATACATGGTCAACAATTAAAAACTGAAGTATGGGTCTCGTTTCATTTTCCTGCATATTGATATCCAGTTATACCAGCACCATTTACTGAAGAGGCAGTCTCTTCCCCAGTGTACAGGCTTGGTGCCTTTCTCAAAGATCAGATGGCTGTAAGTGTGTGGCTTGATTTCTGGATTCCCTATTCTATTCCATTGATCAGTGTGTCTATTTCTATGCCAGTACCATACTGTTTTGGTTATTATAGCTTTGTAGTATAGTTTAAAGTCAGGCAGTGTTATGCCTCCAGCTTTATTTTTTTTGCTTAGCATTGCTTTGGCTATGCATGGTCTTTTGTTATTCCATATATATGTCTGGATAGTTCTTTCCATTTCTGAGAAAAATGTCATTGGAATTTTGATGGGGATTGCATTGAATTTGTATATAACTTTGGCTAGTATGGACATTTTCACAATGTTGATTTTTCCAATCCAAGAGCATGGGATATCTTTCCATCTTTTCGTATCCTCTCTCATTTCTCTCAGCAGTGGTTTGTAGTTCTCATTATAGAAATTTTTCACTAAAGTCAACTCAAAATGGATTTAAGAATTAAATGTACACCCTGAAACAATAAAACTTCTTAAAGAAAATATAGGAAAAACACTTCAGGAAGTAGGACTGGACACAGACTCCATGAATATGACCCCCAAAGCACGGGCAACCAAAGGAAAAATAAACATATGGGATTATACCAAACTAAAAAGCTTCTGCACCGCAAAAGAAACAATTAACAGAGTTAAAAGACAACCAACAGAGTGGGAGAAAATATTTGCAAAATATACATCTGACAAAGGATTAATATCCAGAATATACAAGAAATTCAAACAACTTTACAAGAAAAAAACAAGGAACCCAATTAAAAAATGGGCAAAAGAGCTAAATAGGCATTTCTCAAAGGAAGATATATGAATGGCCAACAGACACATGACAAAATGCTCAATATTACTTGGCATCAGGGAAATGCAAATCAAAACCACACTGAGATACCATCTCACCCTAGTTAGGACGGCTAATATCCAAAAGACTCTGAACGATAAATGCTGGTGAGGTTGCAGAGGAAAAGGGACTCTCATACATTGTTGGTGGGACTGCAAAGTGGTGCAGCCTCGATGGAAAATGGTATGGAGGCTCCTCATACAATTGCAGATAGATCTACCATATGACCCAGCTATCCCACTGCTGGGAATATACCCAGAGGAATGGAAATCATCAAGTTGAAGGTATACCTATTCCCCAATGTTCATCGCAGCACTCTTTACAAAAGCCAAGAGTTGGAACCAGCCCACATGTCCATCATCAGATGAGTGGATATGGAAACTGTTTTATATCTACACAATGGATACTACTCTGCTATAAAAAAGAATGAAATACTACCATTTGCAATGACATGGATGGACCTAGAGAGAATTATATTAAGTGAAATGTGTCAGGCACAGAAAGTGAAATACCACATGTTGTCACTTATTTGTGAGAGCTAAAAATAAATAAATAAATACTCACAAAAAAATGAAAAAACAAACCAAAAAAAACCCAGGGGTTGGGGGCGAAGAAAACATAACAATTGCAATTCCTTGAAATTGATATGACAAGCAAACAGAAAGGAGATTGTTGGGAGGGAGTGGGGAGAGGGAGGCGGGAGGGAGGTTTCGGTAATTGTCCACAATAATCAACCACATTTTATATTGACAAAATAAAATGAAATAAAATATTTTTTTAAAAAAAACAAAAAACTAGCTGCACAATAAGCCTTCCCCAGGGAACTAGAAGGAAAGTAGCTGTTTAGTTCAACTACAGGGCTCCAGTGCTGGTCCCTACAGGAAGTTCCATTTGAGAAGTAAGCAAAGAAGAGCAAATTAGTTCCAGTGCAGAGTTTAGGTGGTGGAACAGTGAATAATCCAACACAGAACTGAAAGAAAAAACAAAATATCCAACCCACAGGTCAGAGAGAAAGTTTGATATTACCTAGTAAAGTTCTAACACCACCAAAAACACCTGTAAAACCTAGAATGACTGGAAGCCCCCTGGGCTCCCAAGCCAGGAATGGGGGAGGGCAATGAGCCTCAGTCATGCCCCCCTGACTACCACACACAGCCCTTTGATGACCACTGAGACACGGCAGGAAGCACCCCAGGCTCCTGGGCTGGGTTGGTGAGAGGCCAAGCGTTTCAGCCACGCTTCCTTGAAGCCTATATCCAGCCAAGCAATGACCCAGCCATGCGGGAAGCCTCCTGGTCTCCCCTGCTGGAATGAGGAGGGGTGCCACAGGCCTTGACCAAGCACCCCCTGCTTCCTACTCCTCACACGCTCTTTCCTTCCTCCTTCCCTTCCCCCTCCTGCACAACTGCTCTGCAATATCTTAGAATGTAAAAAAATAATAATATTAATAAATAAATTGAAAAAAAAGAAAAGGTGGTAGGAGAATCCCAGTCTGTTTTGTACTGACTCAGTCTCCACAAGGACATATACAGGACATGGGACCTTTCCAGAAATTCCAGAGATTTTTGACTAAACATTCAGATTTCAACTGAATTTTGTGATCTAAAATAAAAGTCACAATGAATTCCTAATTGTGTAATTGAGTCTTTACTGGACAGATGAATTTGTCGAATATTTTTCCTTCTTCCTCAGATTGTGACATCAGTTAACCTGCTTTAACTATCTCACCACCAGTTTCTTAATTAAAATGAGAAAAGTAGACCAGATCATTTTTTAAAATATTTCTATCTACAACATTTCATTACTCTTGTTTTAAATAGTTATTAAATGCACTGTTTTTTGATATTTCTTAAAAGTATAGTACATGCAAAAGTGCTTTTTACTTAAGTGTTCTTTATACTTACACATTTAATTAGACTTGAGGCTTTATAAACTATTTTTAAATTGTCTATCTATTTACATATACATACATATATATGGAGAGAGAGAGATACATTCACATTTATTGTATTGCTATTTCTCCCTTCAGATCTGTCATAGATACAAAAATCTGGAACAAAGTACTTGAAAACCAAATTTAACAAAACGTTGAAGGGATTATACATCATCGCCTAGTGGTAACTACCCCCGAGTTGTGAAGATTGTTCAAAATAGGCAAATTAATAATTGCGTTGCATCACACTAATAGAATGGATAAAAATAACACAATAATCTCAATAGATTCAGAAAAAGCATTTCATGAAATTCAAAACCCTTTCATGATAAAAACTCAAAAAACTAGGTATAGAAGGAGTTTACCTCAATGAAATAAAGGCCATATATGAAAAGCCCACAGCTAATATCATACTCATTTCTAAATATTTTTTACACACTGATCAAATGAAAACAGAAGTTATTATTATTTTATGAATGCAGCAACTTTCTCACAAGGACAGGTTCCTACTGATATATTTATTTCAGTCTGAAATGAAAATGGCTTTTTGTTGTATTGCTCTGCATTCTGTAGTCTTTTTCAATCGAGTTGCCAATTTGAGTCCCTTTCTCCCTCTCACTGATATTAAGGATAAATCATATGTATATTTCATTTATTGTGAAATCACCCAGCTATTATCATATGATTTAGCAATGAAAACTGACCAAGGCTTCAGAGAGGAGGCTTTGGAAAACCAGGGGAAGGGATATTATTGACTAAAATGATCCATACCACAACACTTAGCAGTTCAGGAATGGGTCTCCTTGGTAAGTAATTTTCAGCTACATGTAAATTTTGATTTAGTATGTAATATTTTCATCCGGATAGAGCGTGGATTCAGGAGACTATGCCAAAGTAGAAATAAAAGTCTACTTTTATTTATCATTCTTGCTATTAATACAAGCGTAAATGAGAGAAATATGAGTGAATATAAATACATATACCAAAACAATGAAATGCAAAAGTTTAATTTTGTAATGGTGTCTAACCCAAATCTGTAACGGCATCAATTCACTTCATTTTTATAACTTACTAGAAATAGTATATTAATTACTATTCCTGTTATTGAGTACATACTTATGACAGGCAACATAATTATTCATTTACATTTATTAACTCATTAGGTACCACAAAGTTAACATTCAGTAAGTGCTAGCATAATGCCATGTGCAAAATGAAACAACTTTTTGAAAAAGAGAATATTGAGGAATCAACTGTTATTATATATTAACATAAATAAATATATTAATTTATCTTCACAGAAAATAAGAAAGTTCCAAGTACATGTCAAAATTTGGTATCTGACTAATCAGATATCTCAAATGAGGATTTTCAAAAAAGTACAAAATGTCCTGTAAATCGTATTAGGGTTAGCAGTGACACTGAAAGGAATGATAGATGCCAAATATCAAATAATGTATAGATCAGAGGATTGAGGAGTGGGGTGACGATGTTGTAGAAGAGGGTGAGGAACTTGCCCTGGTCCTGGGAGGAGTTGTTGCCCGGTTGCATGTACATGTAGATGATGTTTCCATAGAAAAGTGAGACCACAGTGAGATAGGAGCCACAGGTGTTCAAGGCCTTTTGCCTCCCTGACGCTGACCGAATTTGTAACACAGCCTTCACAATGTAGCTGTAGGAGACCAGGATAAACACCAAGGGTGACAGGACAATGTCAACTGCCAGGACAAAGACAGTGTCTTCGATGGCCAGAGTGTTGATGTAGGCCATCTGGATCAGGGCTGGCATCTCACACAAGAAGTGGTCCACCTTGTGGTACCCACACTGGGGTAAGCTCAGGGTCACTGGAGACATGATAAAAGAGTTGGTCAACACACAGCCCCAGGCCACTGACACCAAGCCCAGGTAGAGCCTTGGATTCATGATCACCATGTAGTGCAGGGGCTTGCAGACAGCCACAAACCGTTCATAGGCCATGACGGCCAGGAGCAGGCACTCAACACCGCCAAGACCCAGGAACAGGAAGAGCTGGATGGCACAGCCAGTGTAGCTGATGGTCTTGTCCTGTCCATGAAGGTTATAGAGCAGCTGAGAAATGGAGCTGGTGGTAAAACTGAGGTCCAGAAAAGACAGGTGGGTGAGGAAGAAGTACATTGGAGTGTGCAGGTGAGGGTCCAGCCAGTACACCAGGATGATGGTGGTGTTGCCCAGAAGGGTCAGGAGATATGCTATCAAGATGACCACAAAGAGGATCCCCCTCTGCAGATGGGGGCGGTCAGAAAACCCCAGAAGGATGAAATGGTTTTGGGTGCTGTCATTGGTTCCATCCATCTCTACTGCACTTGAAGAGAAATATGGATGCTATTAACATGATCACCCATTATTAAAGGAGCACTTACGATTAGCCAGGCATTTTTCTATGCTTTTGACATTTATTTACTCATTTAACCCCAATGACAATGTAGGCACTATCTTTATTATAACCAATTTATAGAAAAGAAAACTGAAACACATGTGTTAAGCAAATTGTCATATGTAGAAAGAAGCAGAGCTGACTTTGAACCCAGGACACATGGCTTAGAGTCTTTGTCCTTAACATCTGCTGGTACTGCCTCTAAATCCAGTGAAGCCAAAGATGACTCCTGCTATGGCCCAACCATTGATTCTTCTAGAGACCCAAGTACCTGAGCTCCTGTCAAAACCCCAAAGACCCAAAACCAGCCCTGAAATAATCAGTAAATAGTATTTAGGTAATATCCAGTGTATGTAGAATACATCATCTGCTCTTGATCCCAAAGAAACACTTCACTCATTTGGTTATTATTCTCAAGATAATGTTTAATTTCCTAATTAGATAAATAATGTATGAGACAACAGAATATTATTCAAGCAACATACACATAACATCTCTCTTTCTCTTGCTGCCTTCATTGGGTTTGGAATTGAAGAAATAGAGTATATGATTTTTTTTCTTCCAAAGTAATATATACAACTTAAGGGGGGAAAAAAATCAAAAAAAACTTGTAACAGAAAAATTTTGTAATAGAACCTTAATGCAATAATTCACATATATGTGCAGAAACCTCTATCAAATTCTAATTCCAAGACTGTGTCACATTTGAAGCAAACCATGTTTGAAGAGATAAATGACAAGTCTTACAGACAAATGTAAAGGGACAGATTAAATACATTTTAGGCGACAGCTCCAAACTCCTCTGTTAGAATCCCTTAACCAATGTGCCACAGTTTTGAGATCTTGGAAAGCTCATTTACCTTTTCATAGTTTTCTCATCTAAAATAATACTAATCAAATCTACCTCATTTATTTTGCAATTATGTTTTGAGACTTTTAAAAATGTAGATTTATAAAATATACTAAGGTTTGATGAATATAAAAATTTCCATGTATGGTAAATAAAATAGACATATCATAAAAACAGAGGATAGGAAAATGAGTCCATGAGGTTAGGCAGAGAAATTCTGAAGGAAAAAAAAAAAACAAGTCAATAAAGAGAAACTATATTGGTGCATATGTAAGCATACTCTGAAAATACAGTAATTCAAACATGAAAACTGACAAGGAACTTGCATGTATTCTTTATACAAAGACAAATTTCAAAGTATTTATTTAAACATTAAAAACATACAAATACTACATGAAAGCATAATAGTCTTTTCTTTTTTTTCTCTGACCATGGATTTAAGTAGACCTCACAAGAAGTTACAATTCTCTAAAGCTATGAAGCAAAATATGAATAAATTTTATTGCATATTTAAAAAGTCTGCATTCTAAGAAACACTACTAACAAAATCTAAAAAAAAAAAAAAAAACCAACAATAGTAGAAAAATGCATAAAACAGTTGAAAGTCTACCTTGTTCAATTTTTTTCAAAAAATGGACAAGAAAAGCATGTAACAAAATGAAAATAGGTAATGACTTGAAGAAGCAGTTCTCAGGGAAATGAATGATTTACAAAAATGTGATTTATAAACATTGGAAATGTTCTCAATTATTAAGGATATAAAAATTAAAACATAAAGATATTTGCTTTTTAGATATGTAAACATTGAAAAGTGTGGTAATATCCAGAACCTTGAAAAGTGTGGGGAAATAAGCCCATTCTCAAGAACTCTTGATAGGAGTTTAAATTGGACAAGTATCTTTGAAGAGACCTTAAAAAAACATCATTGTTTAAAAAACATATATTCCTTGACATTGTACATATTATTTGACCAAAAGAAACAGCTGTCTTCCATAACATTTAAAAACATGTGGGATCTTCTTGACCCATTAATTCCATATCTAGAAATCTGCCCTCCCTTTAACCATCAATAAGTAAATACACATCCTCAAGAATCTTCATTATAGCATTGGTTGAAATAGATAATATTCAGAAAAATGTATATGTTTAAAGTTATAGGCATGATTTCATTGAGACACCATTATGAACTGAAAACAAATAATTACTAAAATAAAATAAGTATATGTATGTGATGTCACATGAAATTTTATTAAAAAATTAATTTCAAACAAGTGGAAAGCAAAATATACAGTGAGATTATATGTAGCATACTTCCTTTTCTTTTTTTTTTTGCTCACAGACTCTTGTTATATATGTGTGTATGCATATATATATATATGTTATGTGTATTAAAATAGAACAATATCTAGAAGTATGCACTGAAATATTAAAAAGACTCACTTGTAGAGAGTGAGATGGATATTAAGGGAGGCTTTCATTTTTACATATTCCTTCTTTATAATATCATAACCAATAATCATGAATTATTTTGAAACTTAAAAAGAACACATGTGTATATATGTAGTATAGACAATATGATATTTAGGAAATTTCCCTATGAATAATTTTGTTTAATTTAATTTGTTAATATATCTTTTTAATTTTGTCATCCCTCCTTTTCAGAGATCACTGCTCTATTCCCCTTAGTAAATTTTTATCTTTTAAAACTTAACAAACTGAAAAAAGAAGGAAAAGAAGAAGAAAGGTAGGAAGGCAGAAAGAAAAAAAAGACAAAATTTCAATCACCATAATAATACAATAGTATTTTAAAACAAACCACTGCACAGTTTCATGGTCCTAAAATTGTGAATACTGTGAAACAAGAGAAAAGTGAGAATGAGTGAAAATAGGACCGAATACAGTAAAGGACAAAAGTTTGGTTTTCAGGATAATTAGAATTCAGATCACCTTCCGAATCTCTTTTCTCAACTGTGATGAGGGGTAAGCGTGACTTCTCGTGGGAAAGTTGGCAACAATTTAAAGAGAATGTTAATAATAGTGCCTCACATACTGTTAGCTCTTAACCAAGATGTTGCCTCATTTCTCCTCTTAAAAAAAAATAGATGAGAACCATTCTTTCAGGCATTCAGTAATGTGTGTATAAGCACATGTTGTTTGGCCAGCAGCTCTAGAAAGGAGCGTCCACAAGCCCTATTGCTAGCACACACCTCTCTCCATGGAAGGAAAGGGTCTATCACAAGGAATCCACTGTACCTTCACTTTCTGAAAAGTTTTGGGAAGGGACACATATTTTCTCTCCTTAAGTTTAAACTTTGGAAGGAATATGATGAGTTTTCTTCCTTCTATGTAGAGACCCTTTTCCGCATTATGGCCCAGTATTTACAACTCTCCGTGTCCCTTATAGTTTACACTTAATAAGCACTTTCTACAGCTTCTGTATTTAACCTAATTAGGCACCTTTTCCTGCACATAACAAATTGCTCTGTATTTCGTGTGGATTTGTCGCCACTCTTTCCAAGTTCCTCTCCTGGTGAGGGGAGAGATTGGGCAATACCCATCTTTTTATCTTTAATACACAGGCACAGAGTAGGAGCTCAGCTCAATGAATGAGCAATTCATTGGTTAACTAATTCAGGTGGCAGTTCGAGTCTTCCCTACCTTGGGGAGGTTCTTCCTCTTCATGACTCAAAGCTAGAAACACTGAAAGGCAGAACCAAGCACTAAACTAGGGAGATTTTCCCCACAAATATGAGTGAGGACATTTGGAAAGGGCAAGAAATGAGTCTAATGACTAAAGACAGACAGTGTTTCAGACATGATGTTGCATGAAATTGAAGATATGGAGCAGCTCACCTGCATGAAGGAAAACTATTGCTTTGTAAAAATATTTGTTTAACTTACATATTTGGGAGTGCATGTGTTGATAGTGTATCAAAATTAAAATTTATTTCTCCTGTGGATGGTGAACAAACAGCCTGAACAGCTATTGCCCCCAAATACTCCATGTTAGAAATGGGCACACTCAAACAAAAAGTCAACAACATGTGGTTCGTTTTGTTTGTTTGTTTGTTTGTTTAGTTCCTGGAGGATGGGTAAAAGTCATATGATTAAAGATTTTAGTTCATTTTTAAAGTTTAAATCTTTTAAAATTAATTTTAAATCCTGAAGATTAAGGAGCTTTAAACTCACAAAAAGTGTGGCTACAATAGCAGGATGTGGGATCTATGTTTTCAGAGCAGGGCATGGGTCTAGACCATTCCAGTTACAAGCTGATGGGTTACCCATTTCTCTCTCCAAGATGCTGATAACTCCCTTTTCATTGATACTTTTTTTCTGTCTAAATAAAGTTCACATATCAGATCTCATTTTCTTATTTCTGCCCAACAAATCTTTTTTTGTTTAAAAAGCACCAATGTCATCATTTTAAAAAAACTGCAAAAATTTATATTTTGTGTTTCTTCATATGTTGTCTCCTCAGTACTTTTATATTTCATCATTTAAAAATAATTTTGCATTGGTAAATTTACTGCTAACTAAATGAGTTTTGATGTAGGTGTTTGTGTGTACATTTGTGTCTTGGTGTGTCTATTATAATCTATAAACTTTTCAAGAGCAAGGCTGATGTTCTTCATTTTAAAATGTTTCTTTACTTTTGAGGCACTCCATATGGCTTCTTTATTTAACAAACCAACTGAGAAGTGCAGACCTCTGAGTTGATCTCCTAAATCCAGAAATCTACTCACCATTTTTACTTGCATGCTGCTAGGTACCATGGAAGTCAGAAGGCAGAAGGTGTAGATCTAGTGGGAGGATCTCAGTGGGATCATGCAATGTCTTCCTCCCTCCTGGGTGCACACAGGCGCTGCAGCCAGGTGCTTTCCAGATGTGGGAGGAAATACAGGTGCCTTTCCCAGGCTTGGCCTATTCTTCTATAAAGCCAGTGGACCACAATATTTGTGCAGGGGGATTTATTGCAATTTCAGATTGATGCAACTCTCCTGAGGAAGGATTGGAGATGGACCCTGATGGTGGTCTTGATTCATAAGCATCGCCAAACTCCGGGGAAAGCTCCAACCCACAGGGGTTATTAGCACATCCACTGAAGCACTTTGCAGTGGTTCATCACATTAAACACTCCAATCTCCCATAGGGGCCAGATGGAAAATGAGGACCATGAGGATTTGTCCCTTGATATAAAAAGGATTTACTACCTCATGTAAAATTGGGGACTCAGTCCATTGTTGTTCTAAAAACATAAATACCAATGGGCCATTTGTTCCTTTCCCCTGTTTTGAAGAATTATTATGTGACTAAAAAAGAAAAAAATAACTGAGACACAATCAGCTTCACCTTATCAAGAACAGGATCTTTCCTTCCTTCCTCCCTCACTCCCTCCCTGCCTCCCTTCCTTCCTTCTTTCTTTCTTTTCTTCATCTCCTTAGACCTACTGAAAATAGGGCAAAAGTATTTTGACATCTTTTTAGTAATAGTTTCATATATAAACTAGAAAAAATTTGTTGTCCTAGATAGTGAAAAAATTTCACAGGTACATTGGTTAACAGAAAGTTTATTATTAAATTAAGCTAAAAGGGTACCTATTTTTTTTTTATTTTTACTTTTGGATTTGAAAGGAAGATGTCAGCATACATGGGTTTATACTTCAGTTTCAAAAACTAATTAGGGGGAAATTGAGCAAGTATCATGAATTTCCTGATTAATTAGGTGGTGTGTATGTATCTATGTTTTTAATGCTCTTGTAGAGGCAAAAATGACACCACAAGGCTGACAATTTAAATAAATAAATAAATAAATGAGTGAGTGAGTGAGTGAGGGAGGGAGGGAGGGAGGGAGGGAGTGAGGGAGTGAGTGAATAGAAACTGAGTCATTGCAATCAGCCAGGCAGCATCGGAGAAAAATCAGGCTGATTAGTTTGAATCAGTTTACAAAAAAATTTACCAAAATGATTGATTGGGTGCGTACTTTTGAGTACATGTAGTCATAGAATTAGGAATTAAAGACAATATTCCATATAGGTGAATGTGTATAATTTGTACATTTGTAGAACATGTATGCTACATATATGCAGACCACATCCATCCTCTCCTCCCGTATACCAGAACAGCTCCACAGAGGGTCCCAGGAGCACACCGAAAGCATGCATTGAACGGTCAGTGCTTGAAGAGCAGACAGATTTAATAAATCCCAGTGTTCCCAATTTCTCTGCCCTTTGGGATGCTAAGAGTTGAAATCACCACTCTACATTGTTCCCTTACATTTGCTGGCTAATGAGGCTGTTTTACTTCCCACTCCCAACCAGCTCCACATATCCCCCTCCTTCCACTTCCCTTCATCCAGGACCTTCTCAACATGCTTGAAAAATATGTTTACTTAGTTAGTTTGCTTAATAAACCAGTCACTTGATTGGCAGGGGGAGGCGCTGATCAAATTAATTATTTGAATAAATCATCCAGTCTTCCGGATATACTTCGTTTGTATAGACATAGTTCTGCAGAGTTGTAGCTTAGGAAACACTAGACTTGAAATTTGGGGATTGACTTTTTCATTAGTCTTTACAGAAAAGAAGAGGATTTGATTGGTAATTGTCAGAGCAGTGCTTAAGGATATGTCACAAAAAAGAAAAAGATAATATGGGCTAGAAAAAAGTCTGATGTATAATAACTGAGGGATGCACAGTGGTAGAGAAGTGATGGGGAAGAAAGCAGACCCAAGACATCCCAATGCAGAGGGCACGGCTTTATCGTCTAGGTCAGATGAAGAGAGGCACATAAAGCATGCAAGAGGTAGTGTTTTTTTAAAAAGGTTTTAGTCTATATAAGTGTATACAAAGTTCCCCACATTCCTAGTGAATGTATGTGTGAACTACATAATCTCACTTTTCTGTAGAATCTAAAATAGATTCATAGAAGCAGAATGGAATGATGGTTATCAAGGGGTAAAGGGATGGGGAAATGGGGAGATGTTGGTCAAAGCATACAAAGTTTCAGTTATGCACGATGAGTGAGTCATGGAGATCTAATACGCAACAATGCCACTATCACTAACAATATTGTATACTTGCAATTCATTAACAGGGTAGAACTTAAGTGTTTTCACTACACACACACAGAGGGGCAGCTATATGATTTAATGAATTATTTAATTAATATTAAGTAGTTTTATTGTAATTATTTCACAATGTATATGCATTTCAAATTATCAAATTGTGTACTTTAAATATATACAACCTTTAATTGTCAAGTATTCTTCTATGAAAAGTAAAATAAAATAAAATCACCTAAAATGAAAAAAAAACTTTTCCGAGGTGGCTCCTGTTATATGAGACGAAGCATAATTCAAAGGTGTCAAACTACAGAAGACTCGATGGGACTGCACCTGGGCATGCGAAGTTATTGTGACACTAAAATCCATCATCTTTACAAAAATAGCCTTCTATTCAAACTTTCTCTATACCTAAAAATTGATTTTACTCATTTAGCACTTGGCATTGGACTTGATTGGCATTGAACTTTATTGTCTAGTTACAAAAATAATAATATATTAATTATGTAAAAGTATTAATTTATATATAATTATTTATAATTAATAATAATAATAAAATAATAACACTTTCAGGTCCATCATTTAATTCTGCTCTCTGGATAGGCAATCATTTATTCATTCAACAAATGTGCATTGATTGATAATCACATAGAAACCAGTGTTTGGTGTACTTGGGATATGTCACTGTCAACAGACACAGATCCCTTTCCTCATGGTGCTTACATTGTATCACAAAAAGGCAAAACATATATAAATACATAAATAAGAATAAATCTAATAAATAAGAGAACAATATAATACATTAGAAGTTGATATGTACTATACAGGACAAAAGAGGCTCCACTGAGCTCAGTGAGGGGGACTGGGAAGGTGAGTTCTGGGTGGGTTCAGGGGTGGGTAGGGCTGTGCAGTTCTCACTGAGAAGGTGGATTTGAGCACAAGCTTAAAGGAGAAAAGGAGGTGGGTCAGGGGGACATCAAGAGAAAGAGTATTTCAAGCAGAAGCCACAGCTAGAGGGAAGGCCCTATGTTAAGAAGGGGAGGAAGAAAGAGTCAGAAGGGATTGGGGTTCGGAACCTCTAGGAACTGAGGATTCACTGTGAAGATTTTAACTTTGGGTTGAATAGGAGGAGGTCACTGCAATGGTCTTGTGTGCTAAAAGGATCAGCTCAGCTGTGATGTTGGGAATGAATGTGGGAGGGGCTGGAGCCCAGCCAGGACTACTGTTAGGAAAGGAATGTGGTAATGACTGTGGTTACAGCCGTGGAGCGGTCAGGGCTGGCTGAGCTCTGGGTACATTCTGCAGGCAGAGCCAGCAGGGTTTGCTGATGGACTGGATGTGGCATATGGTGAAAGCAAGACAGGAACCAACCAGATGTTTAACTTAAGCAACTGAAAACAGAAGCGCCATCCACTGAGATGGAGAAGCCTGTGATTATTTATTTATTTTTTCCAGTTAGAGGGAGACTTGGGGAGAAACTTAGGGTTAAGTTTTAGGCATATTGAGTTTAAAATGTCTATTTTGATGGCAAGTGGATACTCGAATATATAAGGCTAGCATTCAGAAGGAATGACGAGGAAGAGCAGGAAATAGGTATGAATTTGGAGGATTTTGCTGGTAATGAATTAGAATTCCAGAGGGAATAGTAGAAACCTTTTGTAAACTGGGAAGGAGGAGGGGTTCATAACAGAAGACACATAAAGCTTTGTGAAGCTTAGAAAGCAAGGAATAAAGACTTACGTGGATTTAGTGACTTACATAACCACAATAAAATGTGCAATAAGGTGACAAGACTCGAGAGTGACAGTGGAGACCAGGCTGTCAGGTTACATGGTGGGGAAGACGTATTCCTGGGACTCACTTTTTCACCTTATGAAGAGGGTAGAGGGCACGTGTAGGTAGTGTCCTTCCCAGGGAACAGGTGCAGCCCCCAGGGAAGGTTCGGTCTCAAACCAGTGACACAGTCCTTCCTGAGACCCTTGAGGAAGGGGCTCTACTGTTGAGCTAAAGCTCACCTTCCCTAACCAAACTGTGCATCCAAGAGGCCTGGGGCATGAATGGACTGTAAAATATGAACAAGAAGTATGTAAGGGTAGGTTATTTTCTGTTTGCAAATGAGAGACAGGGAGGAGAAGTGTCCGCTTATGTTCAGACAATTAAAAAATCTAGAAAGAGAGCTATATTAATAACATGATTGCAAGGTAAGTGAATGATGTCAGTCAAAGATATCTCCCTGGACTTAAATAGGAGGATTAAACCTTTGGTAGATTATCATCAGGACAGCGTTAAATAAAATTGCCATTAATACATATTTGGTTAGCATTTAAGCACTTTAGCATTTGCTTAGCAATTATTTATTAGGCACAGATACAGAGAAAGATGGCAGCAAATTTAGCCTTCAATGACTTTTAAGAATTATGTTGGAAAGGTACAGAATATACTTTAAAAATAAATTAAATCTTCTCATCATTTCATTATAATCATCTTTACATTGTATCTAAACAGCAAAATTGAATCCTTTATGACTTTAAATATTTACCACAACGCTGTGAGGCCAGTATCATTGTTCCACGTACAGGAACACTAACCAGTAGCCAAGACAGAGAGAGAGAGAGGTGTGTTTATTTGAAGTCTTATAACTAACTAATAAATGTCTAGCTGAAAGAACTGGTTGAACCAAATTTCTGAGAAAGTCCTACTTTAACAAAAAATGTATCCCAAGATAAGAAAAAGTCTAGAAATCAGTGATATTAGATTCACATTAATAAATTTCATAATCCCCAAAAATACATCCCAAAATAAAGAGAATTTAGAATGTAATTGAATCTAGTAATAGGAAACATGAGTGTATATAGGAATGGTTCTGAACATATTAATCTAGAAGGAAATGAGGTTAAACAATGAGGTATATAGCAAAAAAATAAAAATAAACAAGAAAGAGACAGAGAGACAAAAAGAGAAAAAGCAGAAGAGAAGAAAAAGAGGAAGAGAAGTGGGATTACGGATCTGACACTTGAACGATATCAGACTGTTCGGAACCAACTTCAGAACTGCCATTTTTAATTATCAATATATGGAAGGTTTGGAATGAAAAGATATTCAAAAGAATGAAGAATTATAGTGAATGTATAGACATATTTGCTTAATACAAGGTCATTAATTTAAAGAGACCCATCAAGAAAGTTTATGGAGCCATTTGGAAATAGAATTTGATGAGATTCCTTCATTTCTATTTTATATTTTCTCTTTTGTCCCTATGGGAACATTGCCACAGCCACAAGGAATAAAGTGCTGACCTCAATGGGAACATGTGTGGAAACAGCACGTGTATCCTTCACTCCCCTCCAGGAACCTCTGTCAGGCTAGGAAGGTATCTTGGGAAGAGACTTTTAGGAATGACCATCTCTCACATTAGATGCAGGGTCAGGATGACCCCTGGATGCACAATTTCCTGATTCTGCTTCTGTCATAGGTGGCAAATTAAGAGGAATTGTGTCACAGATGAAAAAATAAGGCCGGAGGATACCAGAGAACAGCTGGTTAAATGTACAGATGTAAGACCCGTTTGTGACGTTGTACAATGAGATTTCCCCGGCTTCATAGTCCAAGAAGATCCCGATGCAGCGAGGCCGTTCCAGTGGGAGGACAGGCACCGATGGGGAGGCCAGGACCATGTACTCACTCCCTTTCAGCAGCCACATGGCCCAGACCCCGTTCTCAGGAGACGGGGTGGTGTCCCCCTTTCTTGGCACTGTGTCTTGACAGATGCCTAAACCCCACTCTGATCTTTCTCCCACCACAACCTCCCAGTAATGCCTTCCTGACGAGAAGGTCTGCAATCCCAGGATACAGGGCCATGTGTCAAATCGCTCGGGGTTGTTGGGGACGTCCCTCCACAGTTCCCCATCCTGCACACTGCGCAGGTCAGCGGTCAAGAGAAGGCTCGGATGAGCCGTGGCAGGATCCAGCTTTACATCAACTGTGGAAAGAATTTTGTGGGACATGTAAAAGGACAGAAAGGACTAGTAAAAACTTAGTAAGTCACTGAGGAGAAAAGTCATCCAGTTCCTCATTCGTCTCTCTCTAATAACTCCCAAGGGAAAACAAATAAGTATTTCAGAACCTTGCAGGTCCTTCAGCATATTCGCCGTTACTCTCTAATGTATTCTGCAAAATCCAGAAGTCATGATCACTCCCAATAGAAAACATACCATTGATGCTATGACAAACCAAATGCATAATCATTTAGATTCCTTTCTTTTACATCAAAAGCATTTGGGTGCACTTAGGAGGATCTTATGCATTTAACATAAAATTTATAAACTCCTTGAGGATTTTTTCTCTCAAAACCTAAAGGAAAATTTTATTAAAACCAAATCCACTGCTTTCAAAGTTATATTATTGTGGTTGGCAGAACTTTAAAGTGGACCCCATGACCTGCACACCTTAGTGTTGCCCTCATGATATGTTACATTATATCACAAGAGAGAAATTATCTGGGTGGGTCTAATTTAATTGCATGACCTTTTAAAATCAGAAAGGTTTCTCTAGCTATTGGGTTGGTGGCAGAGAGGAAAATCAGAGAGATTTGGATTTGATATATCACTGCCAGCTTTGAGAATGAAGGATCACATGAGGAGAAAGGCAGGTGATCTTTAGAGCTGAGAGTGGCCTCCAACCAACAGCAGGAAAATAGGGATTGCAGTCCAGCAATTGTAAGGAACTACATTATGACAATGACCCGAATAAACCTGGAAGTAGACTCTTCCCCAGACCCTTCAAAGAAGTTCAGACTGACCAACATCTTGACTTTGGCCTTGTGAAAACCAAAGCAGAGGAGCCAGCTGATCCCACCTAGATATCTGATCTTCAGAATTATGAGCTAATAGATTGGTGTGGTTTTAAGCAGCTAAGTTTGTGGTAATTTGTTACATAGAAATAAAAACCTAATAACGACACTGTGAAGTTCCAGCAAGATTGATGTGACATTTGACCTGTCTACATAATAAACAAATACATCTAGACATGAAATCTCAGTGAAGGGTGGATGTAACATATTCAGAGTATTTCCTTATATTTATTCAAAAGTAGTAAATTCGTTAACATAGTTTTATTTTTAATATTATAACAAATACTACTACCACAACTACTGCTACTACTACCGTTAATCTTACTCATTTTTAAACCACTTCTAGTGAAATATTATTGATGCCCAAACCTTAGTGGTCACATAACTAGGCACTGCATGCACATTATCTATATCAACCCATGTAACAGCCCTCAACATAGCCGTTCCTATTCCTGCATTAGAGATGAAGAGATGAAGAGTCAAAGAGTTTATGTGTTTCCCCAAACTCTAGCAGTAATCAATAACAGGGATTGAAATGTAGGTCTCCATGGAATTCTGTAAGGTTTATTTAACATATGTTATGGAACGTTACACACCGTTCCTGCTCCAGCACATTCGTCTTTTCATTTATAAAAAGAGATCTATGGAATGGCTTTTAATGGCTACCTACCCCTTCTCTATTAAACTCAATTGCTCATCATGACAGAACCATCCCCCACCCAAACTGCTCATGTCCATCTTCCCAGCGACCTCCATACTGATGAATGGTTACTTGTCAGAGTTCACCTTACATGATTTCTCTGTAGCACTCAACACGGTTGAGAATCCACTTGTCCTGAAAAACCTCCTTTCTCTTTTCCAAAGGTACCAGTCATCCATGCTTTCCCCCCTCTCTACTCCCTACTCTTTGGTTTCCTTTGCTGTTCTCTCCTTTTCTCCTCTATCCCTACCACTGCAGAAACCTTGGTCTCAAGACTGGGACCTCTTCTCTCTCTCTGAGCTTACTCCGTGTGTGTCCTTAAGTTGGCTGGCTCAATGCATTAATTAAATCACATCCATATGCTGACTGATTCCAAATGCATATCTCTAGCTTAGACTTTCCTCCTCAAACTCGATATTTGTAAATGCATCTGACTACCTGACATCAGCACTTGGATATTTAGCAACATCAACATGTCCAAAACCTAACTCACCTTCTGCCTCACCAGCAACTTTACCCATCAGTGTAAACGTCAACTTCATTATGCTAGTTCTAGAGACCCAAAACCTTGGAATCATTCATGGCTTTCTTCTTTGCATGACATGTTATAACTAATCCAACAGTACATCTTACCAGCTCAGTCTTCAAAATATACCAAGAATCTCTCTTTCTCAGTTTCTCCAGTACTAACACCTGTTCCAATCCATAATCATCTCTCCTGAAGTTATTGCAATGGCCGCTAACCATGTTTCTCACTTCAATCTTTGCCTCTCTGTAATTTATTCTCAATAAAGCATTCAGAGTAATGCTCATAAAACATTAGTCCAATCCTGCTTTTTTTCTATGTACAGCTTAAAAGTGATTTCCTGCTTCACTCAGAGACAGAGAATCTTGCTCACTGTGTCCTGCCTATCTGGACCCTCCCTGGCTTCTCCCCCATCCCCCACTCGCTCTGTACTGGTGTCTGCACAGAGCCCGGAACACCGGAACACGTCCACCAGGTATCACTGGTCGTTGTTTCTGCTGCCTGAGTGCTCTCCTCCAAATCAGATATTTGCTGAGTTATCCCTACTGGGTGAGGTCTTTCTTTATCACACCTTATTCAAAATTAGAACTTCTGGTCTCCCTTCTCATACTCTTTTTTTTTTTCCTTCAAAATTCTGTATCATCTTCTCATACTCTGTGTATTTTGCTTAACTTAAGTAAATATTTGCAAGATGTTTGTTGTTGTTCAATGATATGTTATAAGAGTATCTGGCATAAAATATACAATATTGATTGAATTGATTATTTCATTCAGTAAAAAAAAAAAAAAAGAAAAGAAAAAAAGAAAATGGGAATATGAGGTCACTGGGTCTGAATGTGCCCTAATGATTTTCATCAAGTCATGAGGTTAGTATATACAGATTGAGCATCACCAATACAAACATCCAAAACCCAAAATGCTCCAAAATCTGAAACTGTTTGAGGGCCCACACGACGCTCAAAGGAAATGCTCATTGGAGCACTTCGGATTTCAGATTTCTGGATCAGGGATGCTTAACAGGTATGTATTCTGCAAATAGTCCAAAATCCGACCCACACTATATTCATCTGCCCATCAGAGCACGGGTGGAGTCACTGAGCAGTATTGCTGAGGTGGCTTTTCTCATGATGGGACAAAACTTTTTCCACGTAATCGGTGAAGCCACTACTTAGCCACAGTTTGTTTACATAAATTGGCATAAATTATATGTAAAAAATGAAAAAAAAATATTGAACCTATACTGTTTTAAAGAATGACATAATCAGACTGAACAAAGTAATTAATTTATGACATTAGTTATTTCTACATAAAAATAGTTGATTGAATATCTTTGGCTTTACTGACTCACCAATTCAAGCAACTTATCAAATGTTAGCCAATAAATTGAACCAAACTTCTTGTTAACTGATACTCTGCAACGCTTTCATACTGATGAGTTTTTTTTGGGGGGGGTCAAATATGTTTAATTTAGTCCTCCAAACAATGTGTTTTTTTTTGCATTTTATAAACAAGGAAATGGAAATTTACTGGAAATTATGTTACTCATATCACAGCTAATAAGGTATGAACTAGGCTTTCAAGCCCATTGTTCTAACCAAATGCAGACTGTATGGGTGTCTGGGACTCTGATATTCTTTAGGATTGTTCACGAATATCCCAGTCCTCATTCTCCGGGGCATGGTGCACTCTCCCAACTATTTTACAGTTTGGCATAGCCATGTGCTTCACTTTGGCCAATGAAATCTCCGGGGCAGACATTCACCATGAAGGCCTTTCAGGCTCTATAACTGTGATACTGTAAAATACATATTTGGTTTTCACCCACAATTCTTGACATGTGGCTCCTAAAGTCCTTAGACTCGACAGAGCTACAAGAAGGCCTTTTTGCATGTTAATAAGATGAATGCCAGGGGACCGACCATGTAGAGGCTGCCACTTTCGGTTCTACACACCCTCCCTCACCTCTGAGACGGCTGAAGGTTGAGTTAATGAACCAATAACCAGTGATTTCATCAATCATTCCTACATCATGAAGCTTCCATAAAACTCAAAGAGACTATGTTCTAAGGGCTTCCCTACAGCTGAACACGAGGTGTCTGGAGGGTGGCACGCCCAGAAAGGGAACACGGAAGGGGAATGGAAGCTCCCATACAATGTCCTATTTGTCTCTTCCATCTGGCTGTTCATCTGCATTCTCTATAATATCCTTTATAAAAATGGTAAATGCAAGGACGTTTTTCTCTGAGGTCTGTAAGCCACTTTAGCACATTAGTCGAACCCAGGAGGGGGTTATGGGAAACCCGATTTGCAGCCAGTTTTTCAGGAGCACAGGCACAATCTGCGCTTGCAACTGGCATCTAAAGTGGGGGAAGTCTTCTGGGACTGAGCCCTCAATCTGTGGGGTCTGATGCTATCTTCATGTATATAGTGTCAGAATTGAATTGAATCAGAAGACACCCAGCTGGAGAATCTGCTGCAGAATGGATGTGAGGCAGAAGTAAGGATAGGGCTGACAGGAGAGACTCCATTTTGTTGTCTGCTCTGAGAACCCAGCAGTAGTCTCTGTGCTGGAAATGCAGCAGAGACCCTCAAGGCAACAGACCACATCCTGTTCCAGGAAACACCAGAGAGGACAGGGGTTAAAGATAAGCCCTAAACATGTTGGTGTATCTCTTTCCCACAAGCATGTCATTACCCAAGTTTGCTTAACCCCCTTGTGTAAGCATTCTTTTACAGACCTCAAGAGAAAATGAGGTCCCCACCTGATGAAGGTGAAAACAGAACACCCTGACCAACTGAGGAAGACCCCAATCATGAGACCGGAGACCTCACCCTCTTTCCCATACCCAACTCTTTTGCCTTAAAAAACCCCTCACACTAAACAATCGGGGAGCAACACTCCTCTTTCATGTTGGCCCCTTGTGCACAAGCTATCTTTCAACAAACGTAGCTTGCTCACTCTCACTATGGGTTCAGTGTTCATTTCCATGACATTGACTCCCAAAGAACCTGGCATTCTAGGTCTAGGTTGGTAACAGATTGGCTGTTGGTGGGGAGAAATCTCCACATACTTTCATGACCAGAGATGTGTTGTACTGACTATGTAAGAGAATAGGGGAAAAAATAGCCCTTTTCCTCCCTATCTCTTTAATCACCTTACCCTTTTCTATCACCAACAGCACCCAGAAGGAGATGGAGCTCTGTCAGCATGGATCTCAGAGTGAGAGGTTGTGACACAAAAGTCTCCACAATTCAGTAATCAATCAACAGTAGGCTGTTCAGAAAAATCTTGCTCATTTTGGCCATGAAGACTTTGGGTTCTGTTAGTTACTGCAGCCTGACTAGCACAGTAACAAAATGCAATAACAGCCAAACCCAGGCATCAGAGTTCTCCTATGATGCAACCTACCTTGGAACTTCCTCAACATTTCCCTCATGCCAGGGATGCGACATACCGCCTTCAGCTCCGTGGGGATGGTGTCTGGTTCGAGCCGTGTGACAGCCTTACTTCTGAGGAGAGCAGAGAACAGTCAGATTTCAGTTGGGTTATACACCTTCCTCCTCTGCCTCTCCCAGCCCCTTCACTGATTCAGAAAGTAAACGGACCTGCTCAAGGCTCCTCTCACACCCTGAAAGTGAAAGAGAAACAAAAACAGCTGAGCTAGACACAAGGGACAGTAAATTTCTTTTCATTAAAGCCCAAAATAGGCTGTCATTTAATTTTCTCACACATCTGATATAGCAGAATCATTAGTAATTGGAATAGAATCAGCTACAAAAACTTTAGGTTAATTTCTATGGCATCTATCAATGTATTTTCTGAATTGATAATTCTGGCACTTGGACGTTTTAACAGAGATTTATGTTCTGCACCTATTACAGATGGAATTATGGTAAAAATGGATCCTAAATATTTGTGGAATTTATTTGAGGAACAATGGTAAGTACAGACATAAAATGTTACTCTCAAAGTCTTTATAAGAGAACCCCAAATTGCCAATTCATTGAACCGACACATCAGAGCTACCCATAAGAGTAGGTTAACAAAGCAGATAAAAAAGGAAGTCACTAATATCTAGCAACCTATTATCTCAAAGTCGATTATTAAAAAACTCTCCTGTGATACACTTCACTCCTTCCTCTAAAAACAGTCACCAGCCAGATAAATTTTGATAGAGCATAAAAGCAGGGTATAATTCATCTTCCCCTGCATGGGAATGACAGGACTTGGTCTTAGGCATTGTCAGGAAGATATAGTTTATTGGTACTAAAGAAGAAAAGCAAAGGACAGCATAAAAATAAACATAAATTATTTAAGAATATATTCTCCCTAAGATTTGTATTATAAATTATTTTAACATTTATTTTGTGCTAAGAAATGCTTATTCTAAATAAGATGTTATGGAGATATGGTGAAGTAAAGCAATGAATATTATTATTAAAAATGTCAAAGTACTATGTTTATTTGATATCTACTATTTAGAAAGTTAATTTCTTTCTGACCCTTCATTCACTTATAAGGAAATGGGCATAGCAATAATACTAATAATGCTAATAATAAAAGAACATAAATTTTACTTTTATATATATATTTTGAAAATAAAATGTGAAAAATTAAATGAAAATGCTTTGTAAATAAAAATGCTTTATAAACCTACTCATTTAATAATTCCCCCACTATGTGACCAGTATTGTTTAGTAATTGTAAATGTTATACAGATAGTTAATATAGTTATTTATAACTATGTCATTTTCAGTGTCTAGAGCTAAGTCAGACAAAGTACAATCTGTCAGGCAGCTACTAACTGAGAATATAAATTACTTAGTACCAAATTTCCTGAATGAGTCGCTGGGGATGAGACACAGAAAAGTGTGCCCACATAAATTCCTGCTGCAGGTGATTCTATCAAGATAACACGCATCCACCAACTAATACCATGGCTTTCCCTGTTCAACTGGGGTTTAATATCTTCATGAGGGATTAAAAACAATTATTTGTTTCTCTGTTATTTTTCCTTCTGCTCTGTAATCTCGAGTACAAGTAAATAGTGAGAGCTGCGTGGGAGTCCATGTACTCCCTCCCCACCATGCCTGGACTGGGCATGCCACATGGGCTAGGAAATTAGCATTCACCTTAAATTTTTTTTATTTATTTTTTATTGCCAGTGCATACTTATCATGTCAAAACAAGAAAAGTGAACTGCAAATATTACACATGTAGGAACAGTGTACATTATTTTCTTTTGTTTTGTTTTGTTTTGGTCAGTTTTTTTAGCCTGGAAGACCTTATGTTAAATGAAATAAATCAGGCACAAAAAAATACAGCATGTTCTCACTCATATGTGGGAGCTAAAAAGAAAAGAAAAGGTGAATTTTTAGAAGTAGAGAGTAGAATCATGGTTATTAGAGGTTGAAAAGTGGAAGGAGAAAGGGAGTGAGAGAAGTTGGTTAATGGACACAAAATTACAGCTAGATAGGAAAAATAATTTCTAGTGCTATATAGTAGAGCTAGGCATCTATAACTAACAATAACTTATTACATGTTCTCAAATGGCCAGAAGAGAGGAGCTCAAATGTGAAACGAGTAAGGCTAGGCCTGAGAACCAAACTGATTTCATTTTCCCTGCAGAGGACATTTTGTTACTTTTCCACTGCTCTGTCATGAGACCCCCCAGGGCAAATGATTACCCCAAGGGCTGTCCTGACAAAATAGACTGAGAGGGGAAACAGATATTTACTGAGTTGCAAAACCCCTCCCCAAGACTTGTTTACTGTAATTGTAAAAGTTACAGATTAACTTTAAGACCCCTTTAGGAATTCCCACCTGTGCACAAAGCATCAAGGTGACTGCTACAATGACCCTCCTGGGGTGACAGTGGTGTTCATGTGCTACTGAGCATGCACACATGACGCAACCAGGAAGAACAGAACAGACTACCTCCAGTGACACTGGCCTGCCACCCCTTAACTCCTTTCCTTATAAAAGACCCTAAACAGCTCCCCTTGGGAGGCTAGCTTTACTGTTGCTACCACCCTTCTGCATAAGTCTATCCCCTATTTTAATAAAGCATTGCTTGCTTTACTGTTGGGTACATTGTTCATTTCTATGACTTTGGAATCCGGGAGCTTAATTTAGTCACTGGTGAAAACTGGAAAGCTTTGAGCACCAGAGAAGATTCTAGCTGCAAGATGCAAGCGGCCACTGGGACTATTTTGCTCCCATGTCTCTGCTGCTGGTAGATCTCTCCTGGAGTCCCTGGCCTAACTTCTGACAAGACAATGGTTATTCTCTTTACCTTTCTCTGATTTTTCTGAGCCCTCTTCTGTTTGGTTGGATTGTATCCATTTCTATATAGGTGAACCCTGGAGGGCTCCTGGCTATGCTTTGTTTTTCTGATTTAAATCTAGTCGATACTTTTCTTCTTTATGCTGAAAACAGTGGGGAGAACTGCTTTTATCAATTACTGTTAATAGAATAGGTTGGCCCCACCGATTGGGACTAGGATAAACTGGACCCCACTGCTTCACTTTTCTCTTTGTTTGCTTGGTTAGACATTTAGTTGAGTATCGGTAATCTGAATAAACCTTCCAATCTTTGCACCAACTTTTGGACTTTCAGGTCATTCGTTTAATGTGAGAGGGCAAGCCGAGCCTGGCCTGTCAGTAACAAACGTTCTCATCACAAAGAAATGATTAAGTTTTACAATTATGAATATGCTAAATACTCTGATTTGATCTTTACACAGTGTATACATGTACTGAAGTATAACTCTGTACCCCATAAATATGTACAATCAATACACCTTAAAATTTAACATGAAAATTTCAAGTGCAACAATTTAAGGCACTGTTCATACTTTTGGCTATTTATACCTGAAATGGGTTACCAAAGACTTTTTGGATTGACATCGCTGAGAAAGAGCAATATTATCATTGACAGACTGTTTCACAGCCAGGATAGTGTAAATTTGATTGTCTTTTTCCTAACTGTTTAAAGTTTTCATAAACCATTAAATTAATTTTAATTTTTTAAAAATTTAGGTTTTTTGTCTTTAATATAAGCTGTATGATGCTCTAGGGTCCCTTCTGATTCTGATGCTAGATTTAGGATTAAGATGCTTTCCAAATAAATTATAGGGTACTCTTTTGCTAAAGAGCATAAATGCCCAAGTCGGTGTCTGGAAATGTCACTGTCCTCTTGTTTCTGTCCTCTTGGTCTCATTTCTGCTACCCTTCCCACACTCGGCCTCACCTCCAGCAGACCCAGGGCTGGGCGCTGGCACCTCTCCTCCAGCTCCTCGGCCAGCTCCTTCAGGGCCTTGTTCTGCTGCACCAGCCGGTTCTTGCTCTCCCGCAGCCTCTGCAGGGTCGATCGCTCCTCCTGCTCCAGCCGCCTCAGCTGGAGTTGCTCCTCCAGGGCCAGAAAGCCACGATACTTCTCAAACTCCAACCTGAAGCACTGCCTCTGCATTTCCACTTTTTCCTGGAGTGAAATAATGGATCACATCATCAGTGATTGGGGCAAGGTGTCTGAGTCTCCCCCTACATGTATAAGATGGTGGAGCAGGAGAACGCAATGTCCAGAGTTCCCTCAGCTCTATAACTCTGTGGACTGAATGGCTGCATTCTCACAAGATGCAGAATCCAGGCACCACTCATATGAGAAGTGACCTGGTAGAATATTCAAACTTAGAGTTTGAGAAAGACTGTTAGATTTGGGTTCCCATTTTGCCATAGGCTTGGGGCCAAGGAACTTTTATATTCAAGTTTCAACATCATATATAAAATGCGGGGAAAAGAGGAATATGTGGATTAGAGTTGAGCACAGTGAATATCATGGTGTAGTAACACAATAGAAGTTTCTATTTACTATTAATATATACATTAGTCGCTAGAAGCACTAGAAAACAACTGAATTATAAACAGAGATTAGAGAGACCTGGATTTGTAAAGGTGAATAAGAAAAGGCTGAGAGATTAGAAAACATGAACTTTCTTTCAGAATATGGTAATTGCAAAACCAACCTTAAGGTCAATGTTCTCTGTACAGAAAAGAAAGAACAAAATGATCCTCGGGCCACTTATTTCAGAGTTAACTTCAGAGAATTAGTCCTGATTTCCTCCCAAGTCTCACATCTACAATTTTTTAACAGACCTAAGGAACGTATTTTGCTACAAGTTTATTATATCTAAATTTAATTCTCTCAGGTTAGTATGTAAGAAGGTAGCTTTAAACTGAATATGAGAGGCAAATTATCCTCCCAGAGTATCTACACCTTGAATTCTCAGCCTTGTTTTTAAACATTGTAACTTCTTGATTTGACTAAAAGGCATAAGCTATCACTTTTTTTAAACTCTAACAATGGTTCTCTCCAAATCCTGTAAGACTCAGTTCCTTCCTCCAATTTTCTATCTCTGCCTTCTACCATTTTCTAAAACAACAGATTCATACAATCTTGGCCTTTTTCTAAAATCAACCAACTCTGAATTTCACATTTAGATTTTTAAAAGGTATGGCTCATTTAAATATAAGCAACTCTCCCCCATACTGGGGGTGGCTGTGCTGTTGAGCAGTGGAGTTAATAACTCGGCCACTGGAAACGAGTGGAGCCACATTCAGGGCATGAGAGATGATGTGGTGCGAGTGGTTTGGTTGCAGTTCATTTTCCTTTCACACATCCTATTGAGTACAGGTCGAGCACCCCAATCCAAAACCTCAAAATCTGAAAGACTCCAAAATCCCAAACTTGGATTTGTGATGCTGAACTGGTAAGTATATATAATACAAGTATTCAAAAATTCGAAAAAAATCCAAAATCCAAAACACTTCTGGTCTGAAACATTTTGGATAAAGGATACTCAACTGTATTAAAATTATATCTGCACACGTAGGAAAAAAAGTATTGTTTTAGAATTTAGAGTTTATTTTTATCCAACCTGTGTTTGTTGCATTTGACTCACATGGATACATTATTGATGGCAAAGATTATGTCGGTTTACTTGGCTTTGCCCAGGGATCTTAATAGCATCTCTATAATAATCAATGGAGCGTTTTAAAAAATGTAGTAATCCAGACCTTGGATATGGGGATTCTGATTTCAGTCTATGTTCAGGCCAGAATTTAAAACAGCTGACTCGGATTATTAGACTAAAAAGAACATAAAATTGTCAATTAATATTTAACTTTACCTATAATATACATAGTGATAGGAAAGCATAAGACTTATCCGAGAAGAAAAATACAGCAAAAAATGGTTCTTTGGAAACATCTGTCTGAGGACAGAGTTGAAGACTAAATTTTCAGAGGAAGAAAGAAGAAAATAATAAGGAAAATGTAGAGAATGATCGCAGAAGAATGACTACTTGGAGAAAGAGAAAGAGTAGAAATAACCTATAAAATATATCCTATATCATATAAGACATTGTGTAAATTTATAGAACTATAAACACAGTTTCTATAGATAGTTTCTCAATCTTAACAATACAGACATTTTCACCAGATAATTTCTTTGTTGTTTGGTGTGGAGACTCGAGACTGCCCTGTGCGTTGTACGGTGTTTAGCAGCATTCCTGGCTCCACTCACAAGACGGCAGTGGCACACTGCACACTCAAGTTGTGACATTCAAAAATGTCTCCAGACACTGCAAAATGTTTCTTGATGAGGGGCGCAAAATCACCCCAGGTTGAGAACTACTGTGTGTGTGTGTGTGTGTGTGTGTGTGTGTGTGTGTGTGTGTGTGTGTGTGTGTGGAGTGTGTGTCTGTGTGTGTGTGTGTGAGTGTGTGTGAGTGTTCGCAGGTGAGGTGTGGAAAAGAGGGAATATGGATATGAATACTGAAAGGAGGCTGAAAGTTCTGATAATCTTTCTCTATGTAAGATGACCACCATTAGTTGTACTGCACGTGCTATAAAGTTGTGAAGTGCTCAATATTTCATCTATCTAACAAATACTTTTTTAAACTAGTAGTGACAGTATGAGATTCTGTTCTGGGGATACAGCAATAGGTTTTACAGTCAAATTAAGACAGTAAAGCTATTTATTTATAATTTGGAATGGGTAGTATCAATAGAAAGAACAAAAGTGGACCATATAATTTGGGGGGACGGGATGTTCCTGGATGGCACAGAGATGTTTTTCTTGAGGAAGTATGTGGATGAAATATAAGTATTGGGGAATGCGAGATGGTGGAAGAAGGATTTATTGACCCAATTCTGGATCCTTCAGATGGGCAAGACTCCTGAAGCGCCCATATTCTATTACCTTCCAAATGACAGTCTTCCTCCCCATGTTAGCTTCCTGAGTCAAGGCCTCTTGCATCTCTTGCCTCACAAGTTCCAGAGCCATTTGGAGCTTTACCTGTTTGGGAACATATACTAAAATCATTATAGATACACCCAGATGTGTGAGGAAATACAAAGATAATCTGAAACAGTCCTTAGAAAGCATATAAACAAGAGGGCTCGACCGTGGCTCACTTGGGAGAGTGTGGTGCTGATAACACCAAGTCAAGGGTTAAGATCCCCTTACTGGTCATCTTTTAGGAAAAAAAAAGAAAAGAGAGAAAGCATATAAACATGCTCCACCTCATTAATAACTAAACTAAACATAAATGTATTTAATACCAGACACAATCAAAGATTTATCTAAAAATATGTTCATTGCATCATTATCTACAAAAGTAAAACTGTAGTTAAACACAATGGAGTAAAAAAATGTTTTATGTTAACAGGATATAATTAAAATAAACTGTTGCAGAATATTTAATGACAAGAAATACAATTATAATGTCATGTAAAAGAGTATATTCTATAAAACAACACCAATTTTGAAAGAAAAGTGCTTGTAACGAATACATAAAAACTAGCTGAAGGTAAAGAAAAATGTTATTAGATAAAATATCATCTATTGGTGCTAGGTTAAAGACATGCTATTTTTATATCTATCTATATTTCAATTTCTAAAAATTATTTACTACTTAATGATAATAAAAGAATCTATCACTAGTAGTATTATTAGGCCAAAAGAAATGTTGTGGATTCACATGCTTAAAATTAAAAAAAAAAAGTATGTTGTAAATCTTACAATGAGTAAAAAAGTAATCCAATGAAAACTACATCTCCCTTCAACAATACGACCCTTGCTAGAGGTAAATATGTGTATTTTATTTAAACTCACAAAGATACACACATAAACACAATTTTAATAGGGAAAAAAATTTCTATTCCCAAAGTTAATCAATAAGTCCTACATACACATCATTGCCTCTAAAAGGAGGATATTATATAGCTGTAGATGGTGTTGCACATAAAACAACAGTAGAATTTGTGGTGCCATTTGACAGGATGGGGTGGGTGGCATTTATTTCAGTGTGTGCAAGAAATACAGAATTTTGACACTTTTAGATGTAGAAAAGTTCCCTCAGACCCAGAAATTGTGAGCAAAAGCAAGGAGGTGAAAAAACAGTGTGGCACATTTGGGGCCAACAGTGATTAGGCTAATTTTGCTGAATCTCATGGTTGGTTAAGACAAGAACTGTGGATACATAACTTAGGGCCCTAGAAAGTCTTGACTGACAGGCTCAGGAAATTAGATAATATTTATTTGTTATTTAATTAAGGAACTATGAAAATATAGAGAATGTCTTTAGAAATATTTCACTAGCCATGTGGTACTTTCTGGATTAAAAAAAAAAAAAACATACATATGAGATCCTATATATCGCAAGTCTAGCTAGAAAGTACCTAGTACGTGAATTTTGTAGATGACAACTGAAATCAAGAAGAAAAACCAAGAGAAATATTTTCAGATAGATCCAGAGGGAAGTTTCCAGAGGGAAAATATACCCAAACCTGATTAAGTAACCAAACGAACAAAATAAATACATAAATAAAAATCTGAGAAAGCTAGTATTTGCAATTTATTAGTGTGATAGCACTTTAGTTACATATGTCAGTAGATTAAAGATTAAAGATGACTCCGGCCTCCTTTGTGCTAGTAGCTGTTCCAAATGTCGGGAATTTAAATGTGCTCAGAATATGTCCACAAACTTTTGAAGAGCACCAGGAGGAAGAATCCTACACAGTTTCACAGTTGCCACCTTTGGGGAACAAATACTCCAATACACGTCACTCTTCACTGAGGATTTCCAAATTATAAGTTTTCAAATATTTGCCAGCGCGTGGCCTGTGTACCTCCTGCGTCAGGGGAGGCAAGCCTGCTCAGACTTTAAAGGTGGCAGGGACAGAGCCCGCCAGACTCTATTCTTAACAAATGCCCCAAACTGAGGGCTGTTAATTAATTAATATTAATTAACGCAGAGATAAACACTATGAAAAAGCAAAACTTTGTACGAATGAAAGTTATTAGGACGCCTTTACAATAAAGATGTACACCGGTAACCAGCCGGACCGCCCAGCCCTCCCCACCGGAGCTCAGACGATCAGCATCGGGAAAAATAAGACCAGCATGAAATTAAAGAGCCAGGAAGGCTTCGGGGGAGAGGCGGGCAGCCTGAAGTGACGGTGCGTTTGGGCTCCTGAGCAGGAGTCCCTAAGGGAGTTCGCCACCAGCGAAGGCTGGGGCCCCGTCTGAGCGTGAGCTGCGACGGAGGAGCTGGGGTGGGTGCAGGGCAAGGGGAGCAGGAGGCAGGAGGCCGGGGAGGACCCTTTGGCTCTGTCGCTGCGCAAGTCACTTCGCACCCCGGCTCAGCCTGCCCCTCTGTCGCAGCAGCCTTTCCGGGTGCGCCCTGCCCGAGGACGGCGCAGCGGCTCCCACCTGGTAGCAGGCGGCGGCCTCCTGCAGCGGCGCCGTGCGGTGGCTCCTGTGCTCCGCGGTGGCGTCGCAGACCCAGCACAGCGCCACCTGGTCCTCCTCGCAGAAGCGGCTCAGGTCCTCGCCGTGCCGCGCGCACGGTGGCGCCCCCGCGGGCCCCGCGCCCGGCCGCAGCTGCCGCACGCTGTCCACCAGGCTGGCCAGCTGCCGGTTGGGCCGGAAACCCGCGGGCCGGAAGGGGCCCCGGCACTGCGGACAGGCGTACACGCCGCCCTGCGCGCTGTCGCACTTGTCGCACAGCTCGGAGATGCACCTGCGGCAGAAGCTGTGGCCGCAGTCGACGCTGACCGGGTCCTGCAGGAAGTCCAGGCACACCGGGCACCTGGCCTCCTCGCGCAGCCGCTCCCCGGGAGCCCCGGAGGCCATGGCCGGGCCGGCCTCGCCTGGCCCCGCCGCTAGTGGCGCGGCCTTTCCAGCCGCCCGCACTATCTCCTCTCGCCGTCTGTCATTCAAGGGAGGAACCCCACAGCCTCCGGAGAGGGAGAGGCAGGCCAGGATGGGCTTTATCTGCTGGCTGTGGCTAAGGGTCCAAATGAGCCACTGCTGATGAGAAGCTGCCACTCAGACACCCTTCACCACAGGTATAAATTAACACTAGTGACCCAGGCCTCCTGGGACACTGAGCATTTCTCACTGGGATCCATCCCTCATGGTGCACCTTAATGAAGTCTCTCATTCCAAATTGTCACTCTCAGTCGACTTGGAGAATTGCTGAGCTCCTTTCTTTCATTATTTACCGAACTATTCCGTGGTCTTCTCACGGCTCATGGTATGATCATTATTTTATTTTATTTTTTCCTTGTAAGACATGGTCATTTTTTAAAGCCTTTTTTCCAGACATCAATTTTTTCTGTCTTCCACCAACTATCTCACGATAAAGAAATGACACACCGGCTAATAGGGAGATAGATGCCTGCACACGAATGTCTATGCTAATGATAGGTCTAGAGCCCAACAACAATTGTGAATATGTAAATGAATATCTGACCCAGTTCAGTGAAGGTCCTACGATGAATACACACCTGTGTTTAGATTGGAGGTGACAGAGCTGTAGGCGAGATATTTGCTGGAAGGAATCATTCAAGCATAGCCTATCAGTGCTGCACGTGCGGAAGCTGAGACAGACAAGGAAGGAGCAAGATAATTTGACAGGATGTGATCCGCCAAGGGGAGGCGGAATCAGGGTAAGTTTGGTGACGTCATTAAGGTCATCCAGAAAGTAGACATGTTCGGAGAAGTGTCCGTCATCTGAGTGAAATGTAATTTCACCATGGATGAGTTTGAAGTGATGGTGGGGCAGCCTCTGGTTAATCATTCAATCATTCCTCACCACTCTTTACCGCACATTTATGTTTGTTGTTAGCTATGGAGTTTCAGGTGCTGCAGCATGCAGTTTCAGAAGGCAGGAGGGTGAGGAAGAGAGATAAGGCCCTATCTCTCAAGGAAAACTAAGATCAGCTGTGAGAGGTTCATGTGGAGTCGTGCAAACATGTACAGTCCTCTGTCGGTATCCTTAGGGGATTAGTTCTAGGACCCTCCGCAGATACCCAAATCCTCAGTGCTCAAATCCCTTGTGTAAAACGCATATAACCTACATGTATTCTTTTGTATACTTTAAATCATCTCTAGATTACTTTTCATACCTGATAATGTGAATTCTATGTAAATAGTTGTTACACTCTGTGGATTAGGGAATAATAATAAGAAAAAAGTCTGTATATGTTCAGTACAGATGCAATTTTTAAAAATATCTTCGATAGGTGGTTGGCTGAATCCACAGGTGTGCAACCCATGGATATGAGAGCAGGCCGTAATTACAAACAAATAGTTGGGGAAAAGGCCCCTCACCAATCCTGCAGAAACAAAATAAAGGACTCTGAACTAGTCTGTGGGATCAGGGTCAGACTCTTGAGGGTCTCTGAGCTAACATCTGAAGGGCAAGTACAAGCCGGCAAGAAGGAAAGTGGTGGTACGGGGGGCTCCGCAAGCCTGAGCAGCCAGAGGGCACAGAGGACACAAAGTGAACTGAAGGAGGGAGCAGGATGGACCCAATTGACCCAGAGATGTGTCACGGGCTTAAAGGTTAGGTGGATCATGACAATGGATAGATTCTTTAAGAACAAACATAGGTGTGAGCAAAACATCAAAGATGTCGCGCTAGAGAAGAAAGCAAAAGGGTTGAGGGCTTAGCAAAAGAGAAGCAGAGCCTGGCTCCAGCCTGAAGTTGGTGCCACCTGCTGAGAGGTTTGAGGTGAGCTGTGCCACCTTCCCATGCTGCATTTCCTCTCAAATGCAGTGAGTGATAATGCCACTCTCACAAGACTGTTCAGAAGATTAGATGAGCTAATAGACATTGTATGCTTAATATAGGTCCCAGAATGTAGCAAGTAAATTGAATTGAGTATTGAAAAAAGAAATAGCAAAAAGAATGGGAGAAGGAGGGTGAGTCAGCACCTTACAGAATGACTGGCATACACAGATTCTCAGTAAATACAAGTCGAATAAACAAGTGCATGAGTGAATGAACAGAATCAGGACAGTTGTCCTGGAAGCTAATAAAGGAGAGAATTTCAAAGGTGATAGTATCATAATATGAGATCAAACGTGAGGTACAAATTTTTCTGCATGACCTTTCTCTTTGTCCTCATGACTCTGGCAGATGCAGAACATTTTTCTATTGTACAAATATTTATCTTGAGACCCAATAAAGCAAAATTTTTTCTCAAATGTATGGATGAATTAATCACCAGGCTCACTTGAATTTAGATTTCTTAGTGCCTGGAGGCTAAGGAAAGGTCACCGGTTTTTGTGAGGGTCACAGTGCTTTTCAGGAGGGTGTGGGGAAGTGGGGGAGCTCACTCCTTCTTCCCCCACTGGTTCTAGAATTAAGCTTAAGCTGTCTTGTCTCTTTCACTGGTAGGCTAGGGATAAGATCTATACCACTGTTCTTTAGGAACACAATTTCCCTTACAGCACATCCATGGAGGTCAGCACCGGACTGGTTAATAACTAGGTGTCACCATATTTACAAATGCTATGTCAAGTGCCTCCCCAAGCACTTTCCTCTTTAATAGGGGAACGTAACTTAAAATTGTATTTTTTTTGTGATCTTTCCGCTGGGGTGAATAAAGCACTTCTTTGTTTATGCTGATACAACCACACTCTGATGCACCCCTGCTTAATCCTATCTTAACTCCATCCCCAACTCATTTACAGGGTGCATGGTTGCAAATCTTTTACCTCCCCCACTCCCCACCATCCTCCTTCTCTAAAACTCCTCTCCATTTGTGTCCTGACTTCTCTGACATCCTGTTAATTCATTGAAATATGGAATCCACCATCATCTGAACATTCCTCCCTGCTCTCGTTCTTAACCTGGTTGGCATCGTGGCTGTGGGTTCCTGAAACTGTTTCTTCAGGACAGCAGTATTTTCTTCCTTACCCATGAACCCTTTTCACCAAGGCTGTCCTCTCTTTGTGGCCACACCCTTTGCCTCCGCTTTGGGGATTCACAATCTCCCAGCTCCACGACCCAAGCTCAGTCCAATTCACAGTGGGGGAGAAATGAAGTCAGTGCAAACCTCAAGAGCAACAGCCGCTGACTCAGCATTTTCTCCCCTGCTTGTGGTTTTTAAAAGAACAGCTGTTTGTTTGCATTTTTCCTCCCAATTTTTTACTGTGGTAAAGTACGAAAAGTTTACAGTCTTAACTATTTTTAAGTGTACAGTTCAATGATGTTAAATACATTCATAATGTTACACAACCATCTTTTGAATTCCTTGCATCTTTTAAAACTGAAACTCTTTACCCATTAAAGAATAACTTCCATTTCTTTCCTCGGCTCCCCCACCCCAGTCCCTAGCAATCACCACTCCACTTTCTGTCTCCATGAGTTTGACTACTCTGGGTACCCGATATAAGTGAATCACATTATTTGTCTTTTTGTGACTGACTTATTTCACATAGCATATAATGTCCTCAAGATTCATTCATGTCATAGCACATTGCAGAATATCCTTCATTTTTAAGGCTGAATAAAAGTTCTTTGTATATGTATACCAAATTTTGCTTATCCATTCCTTTATGGCCACTTGGGTTGCTTTCACATTTCAACTGTTGTGAATAATGCTGCCGTGAACACGGGTGTACAAATATCTCTTTGAGACCCTGCTTTCAATTTGCTTGGGTACATACCCAGAAGTGGAATTGCTGGATCATAAGTAATTCTATTTTTAATTTCTTCGGGAACCTCCATACGGTTGTTCACAGTTGCTGTACATCTTATATTCCCACCAACAGCGCACAAGTTTTCCTATTTCTCCACATCCTCACCAACACTTTTTGATAGTTGCATCCTAATGATTGTGAGGTCATAAACCCTGCATTTTTATTTATTTATTTTCCCCAGGAGCTATCTGGAATTACGGTTGAGCTAAGGTTGATGGTCCCTGTGGGCACAGGCTGAACTTTCCCTATCTGAATTAGGGTTGCTGGGATCTAGTGTACCTGTGTGCTTCCATGGAAGGAATTCAGAGAGAAAGTTTAAAGCACAGACAGCTCCTGATGACTGTGATGGTGAGAGTGAACCAAGAGGTCTACAAGAGATGGACACAGAAGAATAAATGCTCACCTTTGTCTTGCTTTCCACACACATGAGCTCCAAGCAGTATATGTGCATTTTAACAAAGGTACATTTATATCATAATGTTTTATGTATTTATTTATTTGCATTATGTAGGATCCAAACCCTTGAACTTGGTGGTATAACATTGCACTTTAACCCACCGAGCTAACAGGCCAGCCCTCTGTTATATTTAAAGAGCAATTTACATTCTTTTTCACATAATTTGACTGAACCAGAGGAAAAAATGTATCCTGTTAATATTTTTATTTCAACATCTCTACACCGGGCCTGCACAGAATAAGGGCTCAGTGTATAGCTTCTGTAATAAGTTATTAAATGCAATGTGTTGTATGAGAGATACAATCACTCTCTGAAGGAGATGGTGTAAACTCCATCCATATTTTCGATGTGAGGAATTGGAATCTTGAGCAAGTGTATGAACAAATCCTATTATTACAGGTCCATTGTTGGATGATGCTCCTGGTGGGCTGATCACAGACATCTGTCTACTTGTTCAATAGAGTGTTTTAGGAGTCAGGAACCACGTGTTAATTAAGACACAGAGCTAATTAAGAACAGGAGCCTGGAGTTCGTGTCCTACTGCAGGGAAGAACTGGCGCACGGACAGAATAAAAGCACAGAGGGGACATATAATATAAGATGCAAGAACCAGAATGAAGATGCCACACAAGAGCATGGGGAAAGGGTTCTGAGAACGTTCACAAAGGAATTTCTATTTGAATTCAGTGCTCCAGAGACCTGAAATTTCAAGCCTGCCTCTGTAGTTCTAGAGTAATCAGTCAGAGAAAACAACACATACAAAGTCCAGCAGAGGATTAAAAACTGTGGTGTGTCTTGGAACCTTCCCTAGTTCTATGTGGCTCCAACTTAGTTGGCATTTGAGGCAGACCAGATAATTGCTAGTTTTGCATGCTACACAAAAGTTCAATTTTTATTGGTAGGCAATGGATATCAACGACAGACTTTCATAATTATCTTCATTGAATGTGGTATCTGACCTTGCTGTCTTCCCTGGTGGTTGTGTCTGCATTGAAACCCTGTGGTCACTGAATTAGAGGCTTTCTCTATCCTCAGGAATGCTCTAGGGTGGCTGGGGATGGGTGGGATGGAACAGCAAAGTTGTGGGATTTTCTAACAACTTTTAGAAGTAGCCCAGACCCAACTGCATTTCCATAGATCCTATTGTTCCATATGATAAATGTAAAAACAGACATGCTATGGCTTTCTGGCCACTTCTCCAAGGAAGGTCTATGAAAAGTTCTTCAATGAGTTTGCCCTGATATCTCAACCCCCCAATTCCATTTTTGTTCTATGTAAAATGCATAGGAGAAAGACACAGAGGCATTTTTTTTTTCAGGTATATAGACTTCCTCACATCCACAGTGAATGGTCTAGCATTAGTCCAGTTTTTTATATTGTGCTATTGTTGTAAATCAGCTTGATACAAAAATATGTACTGGCACTTTGTACTTTTATGACATGCCCATGCTAAGAATGTCTGTGAGTTCAAGGGTCTTCTGCAAACACAGCATTATAGCACAAGAAGAAAAAAAAATGAAAAATCATGAAAGAGGATTTTATTTCTGCTTTCTATAAGATTTACAGGAAGGTAAGAAGCATATTTATTGGATTAATTGGTGGCAGGGTGGGAGGAAAATCAGGAAACATCTCATGATGATATTTGAAGGGGATTTCCCAGTAGCAGAAACAGCAAGATGCAAAGCACTCACAAAAAAAAAAAAAAAAAAAGATTACAAAGTTAAACCCCAATTTTTAAAGAAATGAACACATTTTCAAAGTAAATAAGTACAGGAGGTAACATGATCCGAGCTGAGCCTCTTAAAAGTAAAAATTTTTAAATTTAATTTTAAAATTCAAATTTGTCTGAAAAGCAGAGGTATCAATCCTGGGGCTATATCCTGAACACTCTCCCCAGGCCCCCTGCAGAGGGCTTCCCTTTTCAACCCCATTGCCCTCTGACCCTGCCTCACCACTTCTGTGGAGGGAGATCTCCAATTCAGGTGTAAGGTTCCTTCCTTGTTTGTCTCTCTGGCTGCTCCTGAATTCCTAGCACAACCAGTGGCCTTATGTCATTTGTATAACTAACATTTACTCATTTCCTTTTGGTGCCCCTCTGAGCTTGATTCTACTACTATAGCAGCTGTAGTTTCAATAATTTTCCTGAAAACCGTGCATTCAGGCAAAAGACAATGGTCTGAAGCTGAAACAAACCTGTGTTCAAACACCAGTGCTCTGATATACCCACTCTGTGATCCTAGTGAGTCATGTAAGCCTCTCTGCCTTTGTACTCACTGCAAAAATGATTCCTTTTACAAGGCTTATGTGGGGTATTGTACGTAAAGTGTCTGGAATCTAATACATATTCAACAAATGCTCATTCAAACCCTGGCTCCCCAATCACATTATGCATCTGGAAAAAAGAAAAGGAAGAGAAATCTTTGGGGACATACTTTGTTCAGTTGTCTGAAAGGGCTAATTGTTTTGAAGCTTTCTTATCTCCATTGTGTTTAACATGGAGGTCTGCAGAAGTAAGGGCTTTCTCCCTAATTTTGTGTCAGGAGGTTTATGAACATAATAACAAATTACGTGCTGATTTCCAGATGTAATCGACTTAAAAAGAATAAGTATGTATTCCTAGATTGGTTATTTATCTTCAGTGGCTGATTTTTTCAACTAATTCACCAGCTGGATTCAGGTACTTGAGTCCAGAGAGTGGTTATAAATTAAAAACAGCCATCCTGCCAAAGTTTGACCTTGGAATTTTAGAAATTCTAAAAATATATAATGTAATTATCACTCTACTGAAAAGATAATGCTAAGATGGTTCATAAAGGCCATGAATTCCCACACCATACACATAAACACATAGAGAAGACAGCAAGCAATGAGGTATAAGGTTTAGATGATTCCTGTTCTCACTTTATAAGAAAGTTAAAATGAAGCTAATATATTTGAAAATAACTTTTCCAGCCATGTAGACTGCTGGACTTAGAATTCTTGGACCCCTGACTCTATCCATCATACATCAAGTTCTCACCATAGTAAGCAATGGTATAGTATTAGGATGGGATTCAAGAGAGGTGGTAGCTTTTTTCGAATCACAGCCTTAATTACTGCACTTTAGAAAATCCCCTCCACTTTGTCTCTACGCAGAGGCAATGTCTATACTGACAAAGCTGAATTTAGATTTTGTCAAGAAACTGTGCTCCTAAGTTAGTTCAAATTAATTTCTATCTATGAAATCATGGAATTAAATTTTAGAGAACACTTGGGTATCGACCTTCTCTATCAAATCATTATTCCCTTTTATAATATCTAACCAAGTGATAATCTTCTGAATAACATTAAGCCTGAGTTTTAGAGTGTTCTTCCTTTTATTTAACCAAAACATATTTTCCTAAAGGCTCCATTAATGGCATTTCTACTTTTATTGTGAATTAGCAATTTTAATTCCTCTTGCAAAACCATTTAATTCCTCTTTTTAAAATGATCCATATTTATCTTCTATTGTTTTCTCTAAATCATATGAAAACCCTCCACTTCTTTGTCCTTACTGTTCTCTTGGCATAATTCTAAAACCACACAACATCCTCCATGCAGTACATACCACATTATCTAGCGGCTTCTCAAGCACTGTTTTTGCTTCTCAAAAGCAAGGACAGTGTGCTTCACGAAGCCTGCATAAAGGCGTTCTGTCCCCAGTGCATACTGTGTGAGACTTCTACTGACCTAAATACAAGATTGCTTCCCCTTTATTATTTTGTGAACAGGTATATTTGGAAAGGCAGGGCGTTACCATTCTCTACAACTGGAGAAGCAGGAAAGAGTTGTATTTGCAATATGACTTCTATATACAGATATTCTGGGTGGAACGTGTAGTAACACAGTAACCTTGAGCTAGCTGGCCTTGAGTTAATTACTTCCTTTCCGGGCCTCAGGTTTCTTGCTTGTAAATTGATACTCAACACGTAGACTTGTTGTGAAGGTGAAATAGTAATGTGTGTAAAGCATTTAGCACTGACTCAAACTAAATAAATACCCCCGAACGCCAGGTATATTATTATAATAATATCATCACCATTTTTATGTTTTATAAAATGAAGGTAGCTTATTACTACAATGAAACGCTATCACTTCTTTTAAGTTGTAATAACTTTTAGCAACATTTGGCTAGATTTAAAATTACCATTAAATATTTAAGTTTTCATAATACCCATAATATCATGATGATAAACAGTTACAGAATTTCAAATTTCTCTGTGCACTGATAAATGAATTAGCTGTGTATCTGTGAAGAAAAGTTTAGAAGCAACTTTACTGGGAAATATAAAAGAAGAATTCTTGAAATATTTCTAGATAAAATCTGAATATTTGAAAATAAATATCAGTAAATGTGCTGTTGTAGTGTGATATACATAAATGAAGGATTATATTTAACTTAACATAAATATTTATTAGTATGAAATAAATTATAGTCAAACATAAGGTTATAATGTTCAAAATGAGAAATCAATAATAGGATTTTAGATCCTCTCTGTAATGAAATGTACAGGAAATGGCATTATCAAATGGCATATTCAAACATTCCTAAGATATGATACTACCTTAATAAACCATTAGAAGCCATGGTGCTCACGGGAAATGAAAGGCTTTTGGAAATAATACCCAAGTTACTTGGGCCAGGAGAGTGGGGAAAGATAACCAAGTGAGAGAGGAGCATTGAACAGGGACTTTAAATAAATAAAATTAAGTTCTTCTAGTGGGTCATGGGTGCCTAAGAGTTTATGGCATTAATACTATTAGAAACCTACAAATGTGTGCTGTCCCTTGTAATTTACATATTTCACAGTGTATGCTTTTATCATCAATATACTCTTCACCTTTAGAAGTGATGTTTATTCACCTATCATCTTCTTGCCACAGAAAAGAGATGTCAACCCATGTCAAGACATGCTGAGGGTAGCTTACCGACACCCACTATCTGCCATGACCTGCTCTTATTGGGAGGCTGGGCTAATTTGTGAAGCCTGACCACTTGTGGTTGTGGTGATGTACACTGATTATGTTCCGAATACCCTCTGGTTGTATCTCCCTCATGTGTAGGCAATGATGGTCTTTGTAGGCCTGAGCATGCTTCCATCTCCATTAATCCGGCTGTGGCTGATATGCACAGATCTGTTATTCTGTTTCTGCAGCTGTCAGAGAAAGTTGATGCATAGTCTGCTTTGCAGGCTCTATCATGCCTTTTTCTACAAACATGCCCATATCACAAGAGCTAGATTTGAGATGAGATATGAAAATCCCACATCAAACAATGGCCTATTATGCAATCCATAAATGGTGTTTAAGTTTTTTCCCCTAAAATTTAACAGGAGAAGAAAAAAAACCTATGTTGGAAATTAACTGTAAAAGTAACAATTTTTTAAAAAGCCAAGATACAGGCTATATAAAATAAGGGGCAGAAAAAGCCAAGATGCAGTCAATATAGTAGTAACCCAATTGTATTATCCAATGTGGGAATCGCAAAAAGATTTTGGAAGACAAGACATTAGGTGCCTAACTCGGGAAGACAGTACTATTGTTGGAGTGAGCAGGACTGAAGCCACGTTGGGAACTGAAGCTGCCTGGGGTGCAGAGGCAGGGGAGGATTTTTAAAAAGAGTTTTTTTCTCTCCACTCTTTCTTCCATCCCCTGACTTTCTTATCTCACTTGCTAAGTAGGAAAACAAGGCCAAGAAGCTAGTTTTGGCTGTATTCTGGAAGACTAGCCAGCTTTTAGTTATGCACCCATGACTAAGACAGGAATGACGCTCTATTGCAAGAATGAATGTGTCACCTATGTATGTGTTAGACTCTGGAGAAAGGTGGCCACAAAATGGATCTCTTAATTATCACACCTTGGTACAATTGGAATGGTTTTGCCAGAGACAAGGCAAATGGGATCAAATACTTTATTTTTAGTCTTTTATGCTTTTACATAAATAGGACTCTTTGAGAGGAGGATCAGGGTCCAAACTGATGGTTCAATGAGGTGGCTCCTCCAAACTGTCTGACAAGCCACCTTATTATTCCCCTTTATCAGACAGTGAGGAAAAAAGGATAATAAAATAGAAAATCAATAGTTGTTAGAGGCTTTGAGTCCTATGGGACCTGCAGTGGCACCTTTTCCTGAGCCACTGTTTGAGACACCTCAGCTTCAAATGGTGGCCCCAGAGCTTCCTGATGATGAATTAAGTGGGGCATCAATCCCACTCCAATATGGCCAGGGCCTCGGAAAGGCCTCTCCTTCTAAGACCCAGCAGAGGATCTATTTTGGCCCAGGTGCATACCCCAGCATAAGGGGGCAATTTTCACTCCACCAATTCCCAGTTGGAGGACTGAATGTGCCGGGCCAACCTGCAGGATTTTTCTTGTCATATATGCTGTGGAGCTGGGGCTAAGGCTAATGTCTGGAATCCTATTGACATTGCCAATTGTAGAACTCTTTTTTTTTTCATAAAATCTTATTTATTAATTTTTGATGCACAATGTTATGTTTAGCAGGGTGCAGCAGATGATATAAATGTCCTTTGCCTCAAATAGGGAGGCAAGCCAGAGAAGCAAACATGAAAACAGAAGCTAACCTTAAACCAAAGCCCATGCCCAGAACAATGTTATTACATGCCCACCAGTCACCCGCTTGTAGGAATGAAATAAGAGCAATGCCCCATGCTCCCCTGTCTCTGCCACCCATCACAGGCAAGGAGTGTTGTTGCAGAGGTATGAAATAGCAAAAAATGATGCTGATGCTTTTCTTGCTGCCTCTTAAAGACAATCATTATTGCTGAAATGACAATTTGTAGGCTCAACCTAATTACAGCCAAATTGATTAAGAGATGCATAATCTAAGGATTAGCATTTGGGCAAATATTGCTTAACTTAGCCACAAAGGATTCAAAAGAGAAACAGCTGTGTAGTTCAGGAAGTTGTTTGGAATAAAAGAGTGATTTTTGCCAGTAAAATTCAGACTTAGTACGTTCTTTAGAATCATCTCTTTCTTATTTGAACTCCCAAACTGGAAACTTTCTGGGATCAAGTATTATAAAGACATGGTTCCTGGGTCTGTGGGGAAGACAACAGTGTTACAGACATCAGAGACGGTCCTAGGCTCCATCTCTTCTTAACAAGGAAGCTGCCTGAAATCTCTTAGCCTCAGATATCCTTTCCACAAAATGACAATCAATACCTTACAGGAGTCATGAGGAATAAATGAGCAACCATACCTAAAGTTTCTACAACTGAAAGAGAGGTTTTCAATCAGTGTTTTCTCCTTTCCTTCCTTTCCTTGTCTTCTGGGACTTTTTTTTTTTTTTTTTTGTCCTTTTATTTATTTTATTTTATTATTATTTTTTTTAAATTTTATTTTGTCGATATACATTGTGGCTGATTATTGCTCCCCATCACCAAAACCTCTCTCCCTTCTCCCTCCCCCTCTCCCCCCCAACAATGTCCTTTCTGTTTGCTTGTCGTATCAACTTCGAGTAATTGTGGTTGTTATATCTTCCCCCCCCCCGGTTTTGTGTGTGTGTGTGTGTGTGTGTGTGTGTGTGTGTGTGTGTGTGTGTGTGTGTGAATTTATTTATTAATTTTTAGCTCCCACCAATAAGTGAGAACATGTGGTATTTCTCTTTCTGTGCCTGACTTGTTTCACTTAATATAATTCTCTCAAGGTCCATCCCTGTTGTTGCAAATGGCAGTATTTCATTCGTTTTTATAACTGAGTACTATTCCATTGTGTAGATGTACCACATTTTCCGTATCCACTCATCTGATGATGGACATTTGGGCTGGTTCCAACTCTTGGCTATTGTAAAGAGTGCTGTGAACATTGGGGAACAGGTATACCTTCGACTTGATGATTTCCATTCCTCTGGGTATATTCCCAACAGTGGGATAGCTGGGTCGTATGGTAGATCTATTTGCAATTGTTTGGGAACCTCCATACCATTTTCCATAGAGGCTGCACCATTTTGCAGTACCACCAACGGTGTATGAGAGTTCCTTTTTTTCCGCAACCTCACCAGCATTTATCGTTCAGAGTCTTTTGGATTTTAGCCATCCTAACTGGGGTTAGATGGTATCTCAATGTGGTTTTGATTTGCATTTCCTGGATGCTGAGTGATGTTGAGCATTTTTTCATATGTCTGTTGGCCATTTGTATATCTTCCTTAGAGAAATGCCTACTTAGCTCTTTTGCCCATTTTTTAATTGGGTTGCTTGTTTTCTTCTTGTAAAGTTGTTTGAGTTCCTTATATATTCTGGATATTAATCCTTTGTCAGATGTATATTTTGCAAATATTTTCTCCCACTCTGTTGGTTGTCTTTTAACTCTGTGAATTGTTTCTTTTGCTGTGCAGAAGCTTTTTAGTTTGATATAATCCCATTTGTTTATTTTTCCTTTGGTTGCCCGTGCTTTTGGGATCATATTCATGAAGTCTGTGCCCAGTCCTATTTCTTGAAGTGTTTCTCCTATGTTTTCTTTAAGAAGTTTTATTGCTTCAGGGTGTATATTTAAATCCTTAATCCACTTTGAGTTGATTTTAGTATACGGTGAGAGGTATGGATCTAGTTTCATTCTCCTGCACATGGATATCCAGTTATCCCATCACCATTTGCTGAAGAGGCAGTCCCTTCCCCAGTGAATAGGCTTGGTGCCTTTGTCGAAGATCAGATGGAAGTAAGTTTGTGGGTTGATTTCTGGATTCTCTATTCTATTCCATTGGTCAGTGTGTCTGTTTTTATGCCAGTACCATACTGTTTTGGTTATTATAGCTTTGTAGTATAGTTTAAAGTCAGGTAGTGTTATGCCTCCAGCTTTATTTTTTTTGCTCAGCATTGCTTTGGCTATGCGTGGTCTTTTATTGTTCCATATAAATGTCTGGATAGTTTTTCCATTTCTGAGAAAAATGTCTTTGGAATTTTGATGGGGATTGCATTGAATTTGTATATCACTTTGGGTAGTATGGACATTTTCACTATGTTGATTCTTCCAATCCAAGAGCATGGGATATCTTTCCACCTTCTTGTATCCTCTCTAATTTCTCTCAGCAGTGGTTTGTAGTTCTCATTATAGAGATTTTTCACCTCCTTGGTTAACTCTATTCCTAAGTATTTTATTTTTTTGGTGGCTATTGTAAATGGGCAGGCTTTCTTGATTTCTCGTTCTGCATGTTCACTATTGGAGAATAGAAATGCTACTGATTTTTGTGTGTTGATTTTTTTTGTATCCTGCTACTGTGCTGAAATCATTTATCAATTCCAGCAGTTTTTTTGTAGAGGTTTTAGGCTGTTCAATATATAGGATCATGTCATCTGCAAACAGGGACAGTTTGACTTCATCCTTTCCAATCTGGATGCCCTTTATTTCCTTATCTTGCCAATTGTAGAACTCTTAATCCTGTTTGTGATACCAATTGTCTAGCTACATGACCACGCTGGATGTCGGGCTCTTTTACCTGCCTGTAATCCTGTACTGACTGGGCCACTTGCTAAGCTAGGGCTGGGACTGGAGCTCACAGACCCCTCAAGCCCATTCACAGACTGGGTCACAAACCCTTCACATACCAGGCTGGGTCCCCAGACCCTTCACATACCAGGCTGGTTCACTAGACCCCTTCACGCAGGTCTATGAGCTATGTAACTGGCCAAATGGTCCTTGGAGCATTTGTTCGAAAGCATGGCCGCACCGGGAGGACGCCTGAGGCAGATGCCCACCTACCTGCATTGCTAAAACTCTTCCGTCTCAATCTCTCTCTCTCTCTCTCTCTCTCTCTCTCTCTCTCAGAAAACAAGAATAGCAGCAAAACTAAAAAGATACATTGGCACACATGCGCACTAACTCCACACACACACACACAATTTGCTTACAAAGGATGTGCTAAAACCAGACCCAGATGGACCTGAGGTGAGGGTCCTGACCAAACTATTCTATTTTCCCAACATACGCCTTTCTCTACCTTGGACGTTTTAAGTTGGAAGCATTCAAACCCTCCATGTGGAGATGATCCGCAGAAAATGACTTAACTCTTTACCAGTGATTTAATACTTGTGGACCCATGTGGGCAGATGTGCAGGCCTTAATGAGAACTGTATTAACAGCCAATGAGAGCTGACTTGCTATAGATAAAGCAAAAGGTGAGGCTCACCACCTCCATCAAGAGCATCTAATGGAACCCCAGATTCTGCAGGGGCTGTGCCCCTGCTTGAGCCTAATTGGGACCCAAATAATGATGGAACTGGAAGACATCTCTGATGATGAGTGAGGGGACCAGGGGGCTCCACTAAACCTTTCAGAGCTACTAATTCTTTCCCCACAGAGGCCCAAAGTACAATTGACAGTGGGGAACAAATTAATTGATTTTCTACTGGAGACTGGAGCCAGTCACTCATTCTTAAACACTAAACTAGCTAAAAGTGCTGGGAAGACAGTTTCCATAATAGGGGTTAGAGGTAGGCCCCAACAAAAGCCTTTTCTTTGACCTCTAGAGTGCCACCTGGGGGACATAACATTGAGACACAGCTTTTTGTATATGCTTGAGTGTCCCATCCATTTGCTAGGAAGAGATTTACTATGCAAAGTGACTTTTTCTCCTGAGAAACAATATATGCAGAGATGAGTGCCTCCAAGACTTACAGTTCCAGATGCTCCTTACAGGAGTCAGACCTCCAAAAATGTGAACTGTTTCCACCCAAAGTCTGCAATCAAGTGAGTAAAACAGTTTGACCTGATGGGGTCCCTGACTGAGCCAAAAATATAACTCCCGTATCTATAGAACTGAAGATAGGAGCAGGAGTTCCTAGGAAAAAAAAGAAATATCCCCTGAAAAGGGAAGCCTTAGATTGTATTCAGCCTGTGCTGTAGAAGTTTTTGAAACATGGACTTTTTTGGTCTTGTCAATCTCCCTATAATACCAATATGTTGCCAGTAAGAAGCCTCATACTAGTGAGTGTCACTTTATGCAAGACCTCAGAGCTATGAATAAGATGGTAGAAGATATCCACACCACTGTTCCAAGTCCTCGTTCATTACTGATGACCATACTGGGAGATTATGGTCCGTTTTCAGTTTTGGATTTAAGGATACATTTTTCTGCCTATCAGTAGAAGAGGAGGCACAATTGTTGCTTGCCTTTAAATGGTAAGATTAAAAAAACAAAAACAGAAAAAAACTGTTTTCCAGTGTGGCTGGACTGTGTCATCTCAGGGATTTGGAAATTCTCTGGCAATATTTGGCAAGGTGCTAGCTAGAGACTTAAAACCCTTTCAGCGGATGAAGGAAACTTATTGCAATATGCAGATGATCTGCTTATTGCTAGGCCTACTTTTCACAAATGCTTAAAGAACACCATTATCACCTTAAATCATTTGGCTGAATGTGGATATAGAGTTTCTTCTTCCAAAGCCCCAATTTGTAAGAAAAAAGTTAACTTCCTAGGTTTTTCACTAAGTAAGGAAAAGTGCAACCTTCTCTTTGAAAGAAAGATAAGTACAGCAGCAATAAGTCCCAAGCAATAGGAGACAATTGTAAGGGTTTGGGGGAATGGCCAGATTTTATTACATCTGGATTCCAAATTATAGGCTAATAGTAGAACCCTTATTTGGGGCATTAAAGGGGCTAGACACTGAGCCTCTATGTTGGACTAAAGAGTGCCAGCAGGCACTTGAAACCATGAAGGAAAATTGATGATGGCTCCTGCTTAAGGCCTTCCCAAGACTCAAAAGCCTTTCAGCCTGTATGTACACAAAAAACAAGGATTTGGACTGGGGCTTTTAATCCAGTTACTTGGAACTGTACCCGAACCAATAGCACACTTCTTTAAGCAGCTAGAACAAACAACCAAGGGATGGCCACTTTGTTTAAGGGCTGTAGCTGCCACCTGTGATATGTTACAAAAAGCAGAAAAATTTTACTTTGGGAAAACCTGTTGCAGTGTGTGTGTCCCACCAGATGCTGACTCTTTTAGAACAACAGGGAGGTTGCTGGCTTACTGCTGGGCATATGGGCAATATCAGGCAATTCCTTTGGATAATTCCAATATAGTCTTACAGACAACCACTAACCTGAATCCAACCACCCCACTGCCCACCAGTGGCACAGAACACAGCCTAATTAATGCATGACTGCCTTGAAGTTATGGATGCAGTCTATTCCAGTGGGCTGGATCTTTTAGACCAGCTATTGCCTAAGAGAGACTGGGAATTATTAATCAATGCAGCAGCTTCATGGAGCACAGAGAGGGTGTGGCACTACTGCAAGGCTAATGTCAGAATACTGCTGGCGTCGCCAATTGTGGAGCTCTTTTACCTGCCCATAAACCTGCTGACTGGGCCAGACCCAGCCCTAGCTCAACAATTGGCCCAGTCGGTGCAGGATTACAGGCAGGTAAAAGAGCCTGACAACTAATGTGATCATGGAGCTAGACAATTGGCATCACGAACAGGATTCCAGAGCTTAGCCTTGACTTCACAATTGGTGTAATCGGGCAGGATTAAGAGCACTACAATTGGTGAAGTTGACAGTAGCCAAGAGCTTTACAATTGGTGTAATCAGGGCAGGATTAAGAGCTCCATGGATACGATATGGTGAATTTAACTGAGGAAATAGAGGCCCATGGCCCTCCCAACTGGTATCTCAGCTCAAACAGCAGAGCTGATTGCACTTACATGGGACAAAAAGTACAATATAAGGGAATCCATCCTTTTGAGGACCAGAAAATAGATTTCATTCAGATGCATAAGACAATGGGAAACTTTAAATACATACTTTTAAAATCAAGAAATTGATCATCAATGCTTTTATGAGGAATGCATTGATCAAAAAGGGGGAAATAATGTCTTGTCTACAAAAGCAGTTCTGTAAAGTTTCCTGGCCTTGAAGAGGGTGCTCACAACTTGGATGAGGTGTCCTGTTCCTAAACAAAGGATTCATGTACGTTCTTAAAAGACTTGATGTACTAATGTAGAGCTCTGCTAATGTCAGAAACCTGCCGATGTCACCAATTGTAGCGCTCAGGCTGGCTCTGGAGCTCACAGACCCCTCAAGTCCATTGTCCAGACTGGGTCACAAACCCTTCACATGCCAGGATGGGTCACCAGACCCCTCACATGCCAGGCTGGGTCACCAGACACCTCACATTTAGGTCTATGAGCTAGGTAACTGGCCAAAAGGTCGTTGGTGCCATAGGTCAGAGAGCACGGCTATGCAAAGCAGACGCCCCAAGCAGTATATGCCAGCCAAGATGGCAATGCTGCACATGCACACTAATTCCACCCACACACAATTTGAAAACAAACAATGTGCCACACTACTCCCAACTGGGCCTGAGGCAAGAGTGCCTGATTATTCTATTTTCACAGGTACTAATAATGTATAGTTTGCTAACTATGAGTAAGCTGTTAATCAACTGTTAAGATGATAAATAAGCAAATGCCCTTGGTCCATCCACCACTCCAGCTGGGCACCAAAAGCTATATCCTCCATCATGTCAGATAGTTCCATTCCACATTAACCCCTACTGTGCCCTGAAAACAGCTCAAATCAGTCAGATGAGCCAGCGGCCCATTCCATAGAAATGGAAGGAACTACTGACAGTGGGGAGTTGTTGGAGTGAGCAGGACTGAAGCCATGTTGGGACCTGAAGCTGCCTGGACTGCAGAGGAGGGAAGGTTTTTTAAAAGACAGTTTTTTTTCTCTCCGCTCTTTCTTCCCGTCCCCAGACTTTCTTATCTCAATTGCTAAGTAGAAAAACAAAGCCAAGAAGCTAATTAGTACTTTGCAAACCTAATAGTTCTTTCTTTGGGACTTGTAGTGTTTTGAGAAATGATCAAGGTCAAATGACTGAAGCTGACCTTGGGCACCAGCCAAGTATACCCGTGCAAATCAAAATCTTGTGAAAGAAGTGTTTTCCAAGCTAGCCGCAGTAACGCCATTCCGCAAGGCACAGAAAAATACCCTAGTAAAAAAAAAAAAAATCAACAGCAGTTTCCAGGGCGCCCTTCAGCTGTTTCAAGAACTCCCACATGACCCGCGCTTTTTCCCTGGCCTTGTTTAAACCGACCAATTACCTTGCTTCTCGCTTCTGTACCCGCGCTTTTTGCTATAAAACAAGCTCAAAAACTCTACTCGGCGCGCCAGTCTACCGAGAGACTGAGCCGCCCGGGTACCCGTGTGTTCAATAAAACCTCTTGCTAATTGCATCCGGAGCCGTGGTCTCGTTGTTCCTTGGGAGGGTCTCTCCTGACTGATTGATTGCCCAAATCAGGCGTCTCTCATTTGGGGGCTCGTCCGGGATCAGACCCCCACCCAAGGACCACCGACCCACCAACGGGAGGTAAGCTGGCCAGCGATCGCTCCGTGTCTCGTTTCTGTGTCTGACTCCGTAACTCTGACTGTCCCTCTGAGTGCGCGCATTTTGGTTTCAGTTTGTTCCGGGCTGATCGCTCTGGGAGCGACGTGTGAGTAGCGAACAGACGTGTTCGGGGGCTCACCGCCCGGTAATCCTGGGAGACGTCCCAGGATCAGGGGAGGACCAGGGACGCCTGGTGGACCCCTCAGGAGAGGATCATTATGTTCTGATCCCACTGCCGCGTCTAGAGAGGCGCGCTCTGCCATCTGACTCCTTCTTTTGTCTCTACGCTACTCGATCTCGCCGCCGTTTCTGGTTTCTTTTTGTTTTGTTCCTGATAGGCCTCTGTGTCGTGGTCCCTCTCTTCGAAATGGGACAAAATAACTCTACCCCTCTCTCCCTCACTCTAGATCACTGGAGGGACGTGAGAGCAAGGGCTCACAATCTGTCCGTGGAAATCAGAAAGGGAAAATGGCGGACCTTTTGTTCCTCCGAGTGGCCCACGTTCGGTGTCGGGTGGCCGCCGGAAGGAACTTTTAATGTCTCTGTCATTTCCGCAGTTAAAAGGATTGTCTTTCAGGAAATCGGGGGACACCCGGACCAAGTTCCATATATCGTGGTGTGGCAAGACCTCGCCCAGAGTCCCCCACCATGGATGCCGCCCTCTGTCAAGGTCGCTGTCGTCTCCAGTCCAGAGAGGCCATCCGCTCCTCCCCGACCCCCCATCTACCCGGCAACCGACGACTCGCTCCTTCTCTCTGAGCCCCCGCCCTATCCGGCAGCCCTGCCACCTCCTCTGGCCCCTCAGGCGGTCGGACCGGCGCCGGTCCAGGCGCCCGATATTTCCGATCCTGAGGGACCAGCCGCGGGGACCAGGAGTCGCCGTGCCCGCAGTCCGGCAGACGACTCGGGTCCTGACTCCACTGTGATTTTACCCCTCCGAGCCATAGGACCCCCAGCCGAGCCCAACGGCCTAGTCCCTCTGCAATATTGGCCTTTCTCTTCAGCAGATCTTTATAATTGGAAATCTAATCATCCTTCTTTTTCTGAAAATCCAGCAGGACTCACGGGGCTCCTTGAGTCTCTTATGTTTTCTCATCAGCCCACCTGGGACGATTGCCAACAGCTCCTACAGATTCTCTTCACCACGGAGGAACGAGAAAGGATTCTCCTTGAGGCCCGCAAGAATGTCCTGGGGGACAACGGGGCCCCTACTCAACTCGACAACCTCATTAATGAGGCCTTCCCCCTCAATCGACCTCAGTGGGACTACAACACAGCCGCAGGTAGGGAGCGTCTCCTGGTCTACCGCCGGACTCTAGTGGCAGGTCTCAAAGGGGCAGCTCGGCGCCCCACCAATTTGGCTAAGGTAAGAGAGGTCTTACAAGGACCGGCAGAACCCCCTTCGGTTTTCTTAGAACGCCTAATGGAGGCCTATAGGAGATACACTCCGTTTGAGCCCTCTTCTGAGGGGCAGCAGGCTGCAGTTACCATGGCCTTCATCGGACAGTCAGCCCCAGATATTAGAAAAAAGTTACAGAGGCTAGAGGGGCTCCAAGATTATTCCTTGCAAGATTTAGTGAGGGAGGCAGAAAAGGTGTACCACAAAAGGGAGACAGAAGAAGAAAGAGAAGAAAGAGAAAAAAAAGAGGCAGAAGAGAGAGAAAGGCGGCGCGATAAGCGCCAAGAAAAAAACTTGACTAGGATTTTGGCCGCAATGGTAAGTGAAAAAGGTTTTAGAGATAGGCAGACAGGGAATCTGAGCAACCAGGCAAGAAAGACACCTAGGGATAAAAGATCTCCTCTGGACAAAGACCAGTGCGCATACTGTAAAGAAAAGGGTCACTGGGCAAGAGAATGTCCCCGAAAGAAAAACGTCAGAGAAGCCAAAGTTCTGTCCCTAGATGACTAGGGGAGTCAAGGTTCGGACCCCCTCCCCGAACCCAGGATAACGCTGACTGTGGAGGGGACTCCCATTGAGTTCCTGGTCGATACCGGGGCTGAACATTCAGTTTTGACCCAACCCCTGGGAAGGGTAGGGTCCAGACGGACAGTCGTACAAGGAGCAACAGGGAGCAAAGTCTACCCCTGGACCACAAAGAGACTTTTAAAGGCTGGACATAAACAGGTGACCCACTCCTTTCTGGTCATACCCGAGTGCCCCGCCCCTTTGTTGGGTAGGGACCTCTTAACCAAACTAAAGGCCCAGATCCAGTTTTCTGCTGAGGGCCCACAAGTAACATGGGAAGACCGCCCTACACTGTGCCTGACCCTGAACCTAGAAGAAGAATACCGGCTACATGAAAAGCCAGGTCCCTCCTCTATCGACCCATCCTGGCTCCAACTTTTTCCCACTGTATGGGCAGAGAGGGCAGGCATGGGACTGGCCAATCAAGTCCCACCAGTGGTAGTGGAACTAAGATCAGGTGCCTCACCGGTGGCTGTTCGACAATATCCAATGAGCAAGGAAGCCCGGGAAGGTATCAGACCCCACATCCAGAGGTTCTTAGACCTAGGGGTCTTGGTGCCCTGTCAATCGCCCTGGAATACCCCTCTACTACCTGTAAAAAAGCCAGGGACCAATGACTATCGGCCAGTCCAAGACCTGAGAGAAATTAATAAAAGGGTACAGGATATTCATCCCACCGTCCCAAACCCTTACAGCCTTCTGAGTTCCCTTCCGCCCAGCCACACTTGGTATTCAGTCTTAGATCTCAAGGATGCCTTTTTCTGCCTCAAGCTACACCCCAGCAGCCAGCCGCTATTCGCGTTCGAGTGGAAAGACCCAGAAAAAGGTAACACAGGTCAGTTGACCTGGACACGGCTGCCCCAAGGGTTCAAGAACTCTCCCACTCTCTTCGACGAGGCCCTCCACCGAGATTTGGCCCCCTTTAGGGCCCTCAACCCTCAGGTAGTGCTACTCCAATATGTAGACGACCTCTTGGTGGCAGCCCCCACATATAGAGACTGCAAAGAAGGGACACAGAAGCTCCTACAGGAATTGAGTAAATTAGGGTACCGGGTATCGGCTAAAAAGGCCCAGCTCTGCCAAAGAGAGGTCACCTATCTGGGGTACCTACTCAAGGGGGGAAAAAGATGGCTGACCCCGGCCCGAAAGGCTACTGTTATGAAGATCCCCGCTCCCACGACCCCCAGACAGGTCCGTGAATTTCTGGGCACTGCAGGATTCTGCAGGCTCTGGATCCCTGGGTTTGCTTCCCTAGCTGCACCCCTGTATCCCTTAACAAAGGAAAGCATCCCTTTTACCTGGACTGAGGAACATCAAAAAGCTTTTGACCACATAAGAAAAGCCTTGCTGTCAGCCCCCGCTTTGGCCCTCCCAGACCTCACCAAACCATTTACTCTATACGTAGATGAGAGAGCCGGTGTGGCCCGGGGAGTGCTTACTCAGACTTTAGGACCCTGGCGGCGGCCAGTAGCTTACCTATCAAAAAAATTGGATCCGGTGGCTAGCGGGTGGCCAACCTGCCTGAAAGCGGTTGCAGCCGTGGCACTCCTTCTCAAGGACGCTGATAAGTTAACCTTGGGACAGAATGTGACTGTGATTGCTCCCCATAGCCTCGAAAGCATTGTGCGGCAGCCCCCCGACCGGTGGATGACCAATGCCAGGATGACTCATTACCAGAGCCTGCTGCTAAATGAAAGGATATCGTTTGCACCCCCTGCCATCCTGAACCCAGCTACCCTCCTACCAGTCGAATCGGAAGCCACCCCAGTACACAGGTGCTCAGAGATCCTCGCCGAAGAAACTGGAACTCGACGAGACCTGAAGGACCAGCCATTGCCCGGGGTGCCAGCCTGGTATACGGACGGTAGCAGTTTCATCGCGGAGGGTAAGCGGAGAGCAGGGGCCGCCATCGTAGATGGCAAGCGGACGGTGTGGACAAGCAGCCTGCCAGAAGGTACGTCAGCCCAGAAGGCCGAACTAGTGGCTTTGACGCAGGCATTACGCCTGGCCGAAGGAAAAAACATCAACATCTACACCGACAGCAGGTATGCTTTTGCCACTGCTCACATTCATGGGGCAATATATAAACAGAGGGGGTTGCTCACTTCTGCGGGAAAAGACATTAAAAACAAGGAAGAAATTTTGGCCCTGCTAGAGGCCATTCACCTCCCTAAGCAGGTCGCCATTATCCACTGCCCCGGCCACCAGAGGGGAAATGACCCTGTGGCCACCGGGAACCGGAGGGCCGACGAGGCTGCAAAACAAGCCGCCCTGTCGACCAGAGTGCTGGCAGAAACTACAAAACCTCAAGAGCTAATCGAACCCGCCCAGGTTAAGGCCGAGCCAAGAGAGCTCACCCCTGACCGGGGGAAAGAATTTATTCAGCGGTTGCATCAGTTGACACACTTAGGACCAGAAAAGCTTCTCCAATTAGTAAACCGCACCAGCCTCCTCATCCCGAACCTCCAGTCTGTAGTTCGCGAGGTCACCAGTCGGTGTCAGGCTTGTGTCATGACTAATGCGGTCCCAACCTACCGAGAGATCGGAAAGAGACAACGAGGAGATCGACCCGGCGTGTACTGGGAGGTAGACTTCACAGAGGTAAAGCCTGGCCGGTATGGAAACAGGTATCTGCTGGTATTCATAGACACTTTTTCCGGATGGGTAGAAGCTTTTCCTACCAAAACTGAAACGGCCCTGACCGTCTGCAAAAAGATATTAGAGGAAATTCTACCCCGCTTCGGGATCCCTAAGGTACTCGGGTCAGACAATGGCCCAGCCTTTGTTGCTCAGATAAGTCAGGGACTGGCCACTCAACTGGGGATAAATTGGAAGTTACACTGTGCGTATAGACCCCAGAGCTCAGGTCAGGTAGAAAGAATGAACAGGACAATCAAAGAGACCTTAACCAAATTAGCCTTAGAGACCGGTGGAAAAGACTGGGTGGCCCTCCTTCCCTTAGCGCTGCTCAGAGCCAGGAATACCCCTGGCCAGTTTGGTCTAACTCCTTATGAAATTCTCTATGGGGGACCGCCCCCCATACTCGAGTCTGGAGGGACATTGGGTCCCAATGATAATTTTCTCCCTGTCTTATTTACTCATTTAAAGGCTTTAGAAGTTGTGAGGACCCAGATCTGGGACCAGATCAAGGAGGTGTACAAGCCCGGTACCGTGACAATCCCCCACCCGTTCCAGGTCGGAGACCGAGTGCTTGTCAGACGCCACCGACCCAGCAGCCTTGAGCCTCGGTGGAAAGGCCCGTACCTGGTGTTGCTGACCACCCCGACCGCAGTAAAAGTCGACGGTATCGCTGCCTGGGTCCATGCTTCTCACCTCAAGCCTGCACCACCCTCGGCACCAGATGAGTCCTGGGAGCTGGAAAAGACTGATCATCCTCTTAAGCTGCGTTTTCGGCGGCGGCAGAACGAGTTGGAGTGAAAACCCTCACCAGCCTGTGACCCTCACCTGGCAGGTACTGTCCCAAACTGGGAACGTTGTCTGGAAGACAGAGAAAGTCCAGCCCCCTTGGACTTGGTGGCCCATTCTTACACCTGATGTATGTGCCCTGGCGGCCGGTCTTGAGTCCTGGGATATCCCAGAAACCGATGTATCAACCTCTAAGAGAGTCAGACCCCCTGACTCAAACTATGAGAACGCTTATAGACAGATCACCTGGGGAGCCATAGGATGCAGCTACCCTAAGGCTAGGACCAGAATGGCAAGTTCCACCTTCTACGTGTGTCCCCGGGATGGCCGGTCCCTTTCAGAAGCTAGAAGGTGTGGAGGGCTAGAATCCCTGTATTGTAAAGAATGGGGTTGTGAAACCACGGGGACTGTTTATTGGCAACCTACGTCCTCCTGGGACCTCATAACTGTAAAATGGAATGACACAGAGCGATCATGGGGTGCCCTACTGGCAACCTGTGAAAAAACCGGCTGGTGTAACCCCCTTAAAATAAATTTCACAGAACAAGGACGGCAATCCAAAGAGTGGATAATAGGAAAAACCTGGGGATTGGGATTCTATGTGTCTGGATATCCAGGCGTACAGTTGACCATTCGGTTAGAGATCACCAGCAAGCCAGCTGAGACAGTGGGCCCCAACTCCGTCCTTGCGAAACAAGGACCCCCTAACAAAAACCCCCCTTCCCCAACGAGGGAAGCGCCGCCCATCTCTCAACCCTCGGCGGCTCCTAGCCAAGTCCCCACGGTACTGGAGGGAAGTGTTGTCCTGAACACCCTGTCTCCCACCACGGGCGACAGACTCTTTGGCCTTGTGAGGGGGGCCTTCCTAGCCTTAAATGCTACCGACCCAGACGCCACGAAGTCTTGCTGGCTCTGTTTGGCCTTGGGTCCCCCTTATTATGAAGGAGTTGCCTCCTTAGGAGGGGCCTTCACTTATACCTCCAACTATACCCAGTGCCGCTGGGAGAGCCAAGGAAAGCTTACCCTCACTGAGGTCTCAGGACACGGGTCGTGCATAGGAAAGGTGCCCTCTACCCATCAGCATCTTTGCAATCAGACCCTACCCATCAACTCCTCCACGGAACATCAGTACCTGCTCCCCACCAACCATAGCTGGTGGGCCTGCAGCACCGGCCTCACCCCCTGCCTCTCCACCTCAGTTTTTAATCAGTCTAAAGATTTCTGTATCCTGATCCAGCTGGTCCCTCGCATCTATTACCATTCTGAAGAAACTTTGTTGCAGGCCTATGACGATCCTCACCCCAGGGTTAAAAGAGAGCCTGTCTCACTTACCCTAGCTGTTCTTCTGGGGTTGGGGGTCGCAGCAGGTATAGGTACTGGCGCATCCGCCCTAGTTAAAGGGCCCATAGACCTCCAACAAGGCCTAGCCAGCCTCCAGACCGCCATGGATACTGACCTCCGGGTCCTCCAGGACTCAATCAGCAAGCTGGAGGACTCGCTGACTTCCCTATCGGAGGTAGTACTCCAAAATAGAAGAGGCCTTGACCTACTGTTTCTAAGAGAAGGAGGCCTCTGCGCGGCCCTAAGAGAAGAGTGCTGTTTTTATGTAGACCACTCAGGTGTGGTGCGAGACTCCATGAGAAAACTCAAAGAGAGACTAGATAAAAGACAGTTGGAGCGCCAGAAAAACCAAAACTGGTATGAAGGGTGGTTCAATAACTCCCCTTGGTTCACTACCCTCCTATCAACCATCGCCGGGCCCCTATTGCTCCTCCTTCTGTTGTTCACCCTCGGGCCCTGCATCATCAATAGGTTAGTCCAGTTCATCAATGACAGGGTAAGTGCAGTAAAAATTCTGGTCCTTAGACAAAAATATCAGACCCTAGACAACGAAGACAACCTCTAAATTCGCTCTAAGATTAGAGCTTCCCACAAGAGAAATGGGGGAATGAAAGAAGTGTTTTCCAAGCTAGCCGCAGTAACGCCATTCCGCAAGGCACAGAAAAATACCCTAGTAAAAAAAAAAAAAATCAACAGCAGTTTCCAGGGCGCCCTTCAGCTGTTTCAAGAACTCCCACATGACCCGCGCTTTTTCCCTGGCCTTGTTTAAACCGACCAATTACCTTGCTTCTCGCTTCTGTACCCGCGCTTTTTGCTATAAAACAAGCTCAAAAACTCTACTCGGCGCGCCAGTCTACCGAGAGACTGAGCCGCCCGGGTACCCGTGTGTTCAATAAAACCTCTTGCTAATTGCATCCGGAGCCGTGGTCTCGTTGTTCCTTGGGAGGGTCTCTCCTGACTGATTGATTGCCCAAATCAGGCGTCTCTCACTTGCAGGGTCCTGAAATAACAGAGAAGATGAGAACAGAAACCAGATGAGGCCTTGGCAAGTCCTTGTACCTGACCCATAGAGACAGACCCCTCATAGCTCACATCTCCTTCTCTCCTGCTTTTCACCTCCCACATTTCATTTCTTCAACCTGTCCTTTAAAAACCCCTCAGTAAATGTAAATCTTTGAGATGAGACAGCCTACCATCTCCTTCAGTTGAATACATCTGCTTTTCTAACACCAACCGTTTGATTTTGAGTTTTTTTCCTTTCCTTTTCAAGGGATTGGGCAGCAGGACCTGAGTCCGGTAACACTATTGGTATATTAAAAGATACATTTTTGTCTGTATTTTCTTTTCTTTTCCAATTTTTCTAAAAAATGTACACATGAATCATATCATTTTGAAAAAAATGCACATTAATTAAATCAAACATCAATAAATAAGAAATGATGTCATCCGACTCCATTAGACAATAATGTTTATGGACTCAATGGCATATCCCAATTCCGAAAGATCCCTATGCGTATAGTAGGTGTTAAATGTGAATTTTGTTGAATAAATGAATGACTGAGAACCAAACAAAATAAGTATGATTTTCTTCATTTATTTATTTAATCCTTTAAACTTTGTAAACTAAAAGATCCAAATTTAATTTTAAAATATTAATAAACTAGCTTTTCTTAATTAGACAAACTTCCACACACTTGGAGGTTTTTTATTTGTTTTTTGTTTTTTTAAATCCTGTCATATTAGGAATGGGTTGAGAATCTGTTTCGAAAAACAAAACACAAACAGTTTTTTGTGTACTCTCTTACTCAACAAGAATCCACACAGAAGACCAGTGTCTGACTTCTGTAACCAAATGTGTGGCGACTTTTTCTCACTGGCAAACAAGCCATCAGTTCTTCTGCGGACACTAGCTGGGTGTCTTCTGATTTAATTCTGGTGCTATCTACCTGGACATAAGATCCCACAAGTTGAGGTGTTACCAAAACCCCAAAAGTCCGTTTGCTCAGCACTCAATAGCTAATAATTGGGAGACAAGTGTCAGTGTAAGGAAAGGTTCCTTTAATCAGGAAGCTGGCAGCCTGAGGAAATGGCAGACTTATGTCTCAATGACCCTCTCTGCTTCTCCAAGACATGGCAAAGGGTTTGATAGGGACAGGTGGTAGGGGGGCCGATTCATGGTGATCTAAACAGGAACGTGCAGGCATAATCATACAATTGCACATAAACAGCAAAGAACTTCTCGGCTGGGAGCTGAATCATGTTGACCATCCTGCATGACATCAAGTAACAGATTCAGTTCCTGTTAATGTTTTAAAAAATCTAGTTAGTAAGCTAGCAAAGAATGGCCACCTGGGCTAACAGTTTCTTCTATAATTATTGTGTGTACAGTGTGAGCAAAAGTCATTATGTTCTAACAATCATGTGAACAAGAACCATTCTGTTTTAATGCCCAGCTGCAAGCTATGTGGTTCCGGTTACAAGAGTAAAATAAAAAATAAATAAATAAAAATTTTTTTAAAAAACCTTCTTAATTTAGAAGTTTAATAAAATGAAGCCACTTCTGTTCAGCCTGTTATAAAGGCTCAGTCCCCAAGACTGTCACGCCCTTCAGATGTCAGTTGCAAGCCCAGACCTCTGGAACTTCTAACCAAGGAGCTATAAATCTAAATCAGCGTTTCCACAACCCCCTCCATGGGTTCAATTAGTTTGCTGGAGTGGCTCGCAAAACTCAGGGAAACACTCGCTTTTACTGGTTTGTTACAAAGGCTATCTTAAAGGATACAGAGAAACAGACAGATAAAGAGATACATAAAGCCAGGTCTAGAAGGGTGCAGGGCATAGGAGCTTCCTTTCTCATGGAGTTGAGGTGCACCACCTTCCCAGCACAAGGGTGAGTTCAGCTGTCCAGAAGCTCTCTGAACCCAGTTCTCATGAGTTTTTATGCAAGCTTCATTGCATAGGCATGATTGATTAAATCACTGGGCACTGGTAGTGAACTTAACCTGCAGCCCCTCACCCCTCCTCAGAGGTTGGAGATGGGACTAAAAGTCACACCTCAGTCTTTTCTTAATTTTTTTTTCAAATTTTTTTGTGTGTGTGTGTGTGACCGGCCACACCGAGTGAACCGGCCATCCCTATATAGGATCCAAACCCGCGGCGGGAGTGCTGCAGCGCTCCCAGCGCCTCACTCTCCTGAGTGCGCCACGGGTCGGCCGGACACCTCAGTCTTTTCTGTGACCAGCCCCCTATCCTGAAACTACCTAGGGGTTAGCAGCCATCATTAGCATAAGAAAAGAACTGTAACTAACTTATCACTTTGGAGATTCTAAGAAGTTTATAAATTGTATGTCAGGAGATTGGGATGAAAACCAAATGTATATTTTCAAAATATCACAGAATCTTTTCTTTTCCAACTCATCTTCTAAAACTCCAAGTGAGATATCCTTTCAGAGCAATTCATGTATTGCACTTGCTTTGTTAAATTGACAAATTGACACTAGAATGAGCTTTGGTACATTGGTACAGATTGCTTTAATTGAATGAATGGATTAGCTTGCAGTGATCATTTTTTTCTTAAATTTAGCCACACCTGTAATTAAAGTATGATGGTGAAATGCAGCCAATAAAAGCAGCCATCGAACTTTCATTGCTCAGAATAGGTCAATCACTAATTGCCTGCTTGCTGGATTTTAGAGAAATACCCTTTTGTTTGATTCGGTTTTTATTCAACATTATTGGTACTTATACTAAGTTAAATAAACAAATCCATTTCACAAAGAATGTAAAAATCACATCAACCCCAGGTGTTTTAGCAACATCTAAGTCTCAGTGGGCAGAGTTTAATCTCAGAAGGTTGATTTCATTGTTTACTAACTCGACTAGCAAATTACAGAAGAACATCTGGGGAACAGGATTCATGGAAGGGACAGGTCCCCAAGAAACCCAGGGTTGTTCAAAGAAGTCTGCTTTCTGTCAAATGCCAGCAGAAGATGGCAAATTCTATTCTCACAGTGAATGCACAGTCCAAATTTGGGTTAGAGGAAGGCAAGGAAGATCCTGGAATAATTTAGTGCTCTGGATACTGAGAAAATGGAGAGGTAGGGGTGGTTCCTACAGATAAATGCAATTTTTTTTCAGAAGGAAATCAAAGTGTTACATGTTTTAGTGTCAAATGACATAAATTTTCTTGTTTTGGTTGTTGTCACTGAAGATGTTAAATTTAAAATTACTTCGACCTAATAAATTATTCCTCCTTATTCTTATCAAGGCAATTTTAGACTCTACAGATGCTCTGTCTATATGGAAACAGTGCAAAGATTTTGCCTGTAACTGGCTAGCATATAAAACTATAGTAACAGAAAAGTAACCAAGAAAGTGTTCTTGAAAAGTCAAAAGGTCACTTAGTTCACTCTAGGAAAGACTGCATAGAAGAACAATAGCATTCCTGATTATGTTTATTTTCATATAGTTTTAAAGAATTCCACAATATTAAATCTAGTTTACTATAGTTAAGCAGACTCAGTATTATTGGAGGCAGATTTTTTTTCAGTTCTATATAATTAAGGTAATTATGAGTGTTTAAGTAGTTAATATTTTAAGATGTGATTAGCTACTCATTGCTGAAAGTAAGCAATGAATGGTGATTAACAAAGTTGGGTGTTCTCGTGCATTTGAATGTGTACTGAGCAAAGGACTTTTAGTTAACCAGGACATTCAGCCAAATGCCCTGTAAACATTGTCTATTGTATTACACTGCTGTTTTGATTTTATTGCCATCTTCCAAACCTAGCCCTCATTGTTCCACATGTTTATTTTATTAATATAATACATTTACTGTTCATTTTAAATTGAGTCTCATGGTAACATTTTTACAAAAAATGAGAGAAAGCCAAGAGAGGGTGGGGGGAGACCATTCTGCAAGATAACATTGTTATTTTACTAAGAGAGTCTGTGAGCATAGCTGTGTCTCCAGAAATCCGCTATCATATCTTCCTCTTTCTGTACAAGATGATCTATGTAGATTAAATAACAGTATTCTAGCATCTGTTAGTTGTTCAACCAATGGTTTCAAGCTAGAATTGTTGCAATATTCTGCCTTCAAACCAAGATACACCGAATACTTTTACCTTGAATCCATGTCAGAAGCTCTAAGAACAGAGAAGGTGACATCTGAGCTGGCTGAAAAGACATGAGAATGAGCCCCATAGAAATGTTCAGAGACAACATCCCAGGGAACTGAACTTATTAAGTGGAAAAGGTGGTATGTCCTGGGTAGTTCGAGGAATACTAAGGAAACCAGAGTGCTGGGAGGTGAATGGACAAGGAGGAAAGTAGACTAAGAGATTGGAGAGGCAATGGGAGGAAAGAACAAATAGGGCTCAGAAAACTGTTAAGGCTATGGCTTTCTTTCTCTCTCTCTCTCTCTCTCACTCTCTCTCTCTCTCTCTTTAGCTTTATTTAAGAAATTGAGTACCATAGACTTCAATATACATGGCATGACATATTCAATATTGTGGTTTTGGTAGCCAATGCATAGATTTGCTAAGATATCAATTTCACTCAATGTAAACATTTCATGATCACATGGAGATAATATTCCCAGTGATTTGCCCAAGTCGGAGAGGAGAAAACAGAACACAGCAAAAATGGTAAACTACAACAGAGATGAAAAACAAAAACAGCCAATTAACAGACCAGTTGATTCCTAATAGGTGCATAAAGTGATTGTTTGGTCATAGTGTTTTATTCCTTTACAGGAACAATTCATAGTACTTTCATGTTCCCTGTGTAAGCTATTGCATGTTCAAAGAATTTAATTTTGGCTGCTTTATTGAGCAGGCAGTGTGGAAATGGAGGAGCTGCAAGGAGACTGTTGCAACAATCTCGGTGAGAGATAGTGATGCTCTTTCCAGGGAGCACGGGATGTTAGTGAATAGTGATATAGTGATCGGATCAGAGTGTGCTTATATTCTCAGGTGGAGTCAGCTGACTTCACTGAAAAATTAGATATTGGGTCTCACAGAAACAAGAATTGAGCAAGTAGGAGGATGGAGTGGCCGTTAAATAGATGGAGGTACTGCACTAGGAAGGCTGAGTATATCCATAATGCTGGTTAGGTAGGGTAGGTAACTTAAATTTCAGATGCAGCTTAGACATGTGAGTGCTTTTCAAATAGGGCTGTGGTTTACAGAAAGCTTATATTCAAGCTTGATATATAAATTTAATGGTTGAGAGCTAAATGATGGCATTTAAAGTCAAAAGACTGCCTGAAACCAAAAAGGAAGTGAGGTAGATTAAGGTACTCAATCCTGGGGTCATATAAACCTGAAAATCCAGATCTGTAGATCATGGATATCAGGTGACTAGAGTCATCCCAGAAGAGGGACAGAACAACTGTGGATGCTGCTGACAGATCACAACAATTAGGAATGAGGATGCATGATTGGAGGGTGAGGACAACATGGCAGAGCAGTTTGTGGTAGTAGCCAGAAGAAAACCCTGATTGCTTTGGATTCAGGAGAGATAGGAAGCAGAGCAATAGGGGAGCTGAAACAGATGCTTTCAGAAAGGGAAAAAAGAAAGAAAAGAGTGAGCAGACAATACAGGCAGCATTTAATGGAGAACAGGATAGCATCAAGACATTCCTTTTTGTCTTTTTAAAAGAGAGATAAAACCAGTCAGTAGGCCTGCTGAGGAAATGACCAGCAGAAAGAGGGCTCTTGATTCAGGGGATGACGATGGTGTAACACCTGCAGTATCTTCCGGTGGCACCTCATGCCCACGGGGGTGGGCACAGACTTTATTCAGAGGGAGATGGAGGAAGTGGATGCACTAGAACAAAAGGTGATATGTGGGGGAATTTGCAGATATTCTCGTTAGAAGATTTCAGTTTTATTTAGTAAAATAGGTTTCTTGTTGAAGGTACAGATAGACAAGGATGTTTTGAAAGATTGGAAAGAGAAGAGCATAAATGAAATAGTCATTTAGGAGACTGGAAAAGTGAGTATATGAGGGAAATGGAGAATGATTGCTCTGTAGCACAAAGAATACACCAGTTTATTGGTTAGGAATTTTAAGGTGGCAATATCATGTGTTGTGTCTCACCCCCTCCATTGCATGAAGCTCACATATGGCAGGTTGACAGTGAATTTATCCAAAACTGTGTTAGACAATGAATTAAATGAAAGGAAGGAGAGGTGTACACGAGGAAGTGATTGCAGTGGCTGAACACAAGTACAGTATCTAACTGGGCAAGAAAGGACACTGGTGGATAAGATACAGGTTAGCTCAGCACAAGGCTTCACACACACACACACACACACACACACACACACACACACACAGCAGGTATTGATAAATATTGTTTGAGAGAAGAATGAATAAACTTTCTCAGAATGTCATAGAAGATGCAAGTGTCTGTTCTCTTTTCCAGACAAAATCCATATATGAGAAAAGAAAGACATTTGATCCCATATGTGTGTGATTTTTTAAAGACCTTTGTTGTTATTGTTAGTTTGTGAGGTCTGTTTATAACTTTATTGAGGTATAATTGACAAATAAATATTGTATATATTTAAGGTGTACAACTTGATGTTTTGATATATGTATATACTGTGAAATCACAATCGATCTAATTAACTTATCTATCACCTCAAATAATTAAAATTTTTTCTTTTTCTTTTCTGGTGAGCACACTTAAGATCTACTGATCAGAGTCCTTTTTTTTTCTATTTTTTTTGGATTGAGACTTCTAGATTTCAGACAATTCCAACACAGAAAACTTGAGTCTCTTTACAGGATCTAATCTTCACAATCAGCTTGTGATTTCAAAATGTATTCTTACAGAAAAGAGCTGGAATTATGCATTTGCCCTTCTAAATAGCCACAAATAAAACTCTAAACTATTAGGAAAAAATTAATTCCTGAAGTTCCAAACACAGATAGTTCTAAATATTGTTATGGCTTGTGTACTGTGCTTTTCCAAAATGTTTTCCACCCCCCACCCACAGGCAATGGAGCACCAAAATGTGTCCAGTGTCACTGAGTTTCAACTGTTAGGATTCCAGAACCTTCTTCAGTGGCAGATCCTACTCATTGCCATTTTCCTGGTCATCTACTTCCTCACCATCACAGGGAATGTCGTTATCATCACAGTGGTGAGCCAGGACCAGCGACTGCACTCACCAATGTACACATTCCTCAAACACCTCTCCTTTCTGGAGCTCTGGTACACATCCACCACTGTGCCCCTTCTCCTAGCCAACCTGCTCTCCCAGGGCCAAGCCATCTCCTTCTCCGCCTGTATGGCACAGCTATACTTCTTTGTGTTCTTTGGGGCTACTGAATGCTTTCTCCTGGCCGTGATGGCTTATGACCGATATCTGGCCATCTGCAGCCCACTCCACTACTCCTTCCTCATGAGTCCTGAAATCTGCACAAAGTTGGTGGCAATCTCCTGGTTGACAGGGGTGGGCACAGGCTTTCTGCCTTCCCTGATGATTTCCAAGTTGGATTTCTGTGGGCCCAACGAGATCAACCATTTTTTCTGTGACCTCCCGCCACTCATGCTGCTTTCATGTTCCAGTGTTTATACTACTGAAATGGCCATCTTCATCCTTTCAGTTGTTGTTCTGTGCCTTTGTTTTTTTCTGACACTTGTGTCCTATGTTTTTATTGTGTCCTCCATACTGAGAATTTCCTCAGCTTCTGGACGGATGAAGACCTTTTCTACATGTGGCTCCCACCTGGCTGTTGTCACTATTTACTATGGGACTATGATCTCTATGTATGTGCGCCCCAATGCTCATGTGTCACCTGAAATCAACAAGATCATTTCTGTCTTCTATACCGTGGTCACCCCATTGCTGAACCCATTTATCTACAGCTTCAGGAACAAAGACTTCAAACAAGCTGTTAAAAAAGTCATGAGAAGGAAGTGTGGCACCTATGGAGTAAGACTGAAAGGAAATTTCTTTATTAGGTAAGGAAAATCTGTGCAGGACACACAGTAGATTAAGTACAGGAGTAAGTGAATGCTAGGTTCACAGCCTTCAAACCTGAATGCCATTGTCAGTACTGCACTGAATTCTTCAAACCACAGTGAAAAAGCTTCTTAATGGTTTCTTGTCAATAACCAGTCAGAAGCTAAATTGCCTCCACCAAGCCATTTTGGGGGCAATTTTGTTATTAGACACTGTCTTCCAGTTTTTGATGAGAATCTGTACAATTTCAGTACATGGTAATTACACATACATGACTTCCAGATTCTAAAATAGGATTTTTGTTTGTTTGTTTTTATAGCCTTATACACAGAAAGTTCTGCATCTGTTTAGTACTGTGAAGACACTGGTCTTGTAGACCTAAAACCTTGTGGGTACCATTAGTGCTTATTAAATAGATGTACAAAGAATAAATGAAAAAAGAAAAAAGTATATTTGAAATGTGTGTTGACCCACATTATCTCCTAGTAACAAGAAAAATAAATAAATAAAAAACAACAAGGAGTTTTGAAGTGTCAAACCTTTATCTACAATAACTTTGACTTTAATCTTTTTTTGTCTGCTTAATGAAATTCTAGCTAAGGAAATAAAAGAAGGAAGGAAGGAAGGAAAAGAAGAAGGGAAGAAAAGATCCAAAGTATTACATGCTATCATGAGCCTTGGGATTCAAAGAGTGTATACTAAAATGCTTAAATCACTTTAGGATTTCCTTTTATTCAGCTAATATTTATAAGATTTCTACTAGTCCTGCCCACTCTTCCATTCATTAATTTCACATATATTTAATCTCCTGATATGCGCCAGTCCTGTGATACAGTCTGAGTTCTTCGAGGACACAGTAACATAGAAAGGGCCACGGAAGTCTTTGCCTTAATGGAAATTCCAGTCAGGAAGGGAAGAGAAATATGTAATGAAGCATAAATAAATAATTAAATGGCTGTTTCTATTTGCTGTGATCACTCTGAAGTGATAAAGCACAAGCTGGTGCATGCACATAGAACAGTAAGTTTGAATCAACATAGAAGGCTGGGAAAGCTCTCTGTGTTTATATAGTACTTTAAGCTACACTGCAAGGAGTAGGAGAACAGGAATGGAAAGAGTGGTCTGGAGTAAATGTCAAGAGAAGGCTGAGGAATGGGGGAGATGGATGAAGGAGATGAGTCTGAAGAGAAAGGCAGGAACTTGTCCATACAGGTCATTAAAAGCCCTGTAGGGTTTATGGGTTTTGCACTAAGTGAAATGATTGATTATCAAAGGGTGCTAATTAGGAAATGACAATATATTTTGTATTTGCAAATCTCATTGCTGTTTAGAGAAAAGACTGAAAGAGAGCAAGAGTGGCTGGGGGTCATTCCAGTAGCCCAAATGGGAGATGAAGTTGGCTTGATTTTAGGTTTGTGGACGTAAGCCGTATAGTAAATGCCTCACAGATAGTGAGGTCAGGTGTGAAAATTCTGGTCTCACCTACTCATTCCTGGGCAGTGGTGCCTGTTTGTAGCCTCTTCATAGACTTGGGATATGTTCTTCATCGACCTCTGAGCTTCAGTGGTAGGTGCATTTTGATCTTCTAGCTCACGTAATTTCCTCCCACTACATGTCCTTGGGTTCTTTTACCCTCCTTTGTCCAGCCATCTCATTCTCTCTCTTCTGGGATTTGGCCTGTGAGAGCTGTTGCTTGCGGTTTTTCTTTGTGGTTTGATGATTTTCTGTAGTGGTACGCTTTGAATTCTTCTTATTTTTGTCCTGCACTTCTAATAACAATTTTTGCTTTGTGTTTGCCGTGAGGCTTACATAGAACTTCTCACGCTTATAATAGTCTTTTCCAAGCTGATAACAACTTAACTTTGATTGCATACAACAACTCTACACTTTTACCCCCGCTTCACGTTTTATGTTTTTGATTTCACAATTTACATCATTTTGTAATGAGTATCCCTTGACAATTTATTTTAGCTATAGTTGTCATTAATAATATTGTCTTTTAACCCTCATATAGTAATAAAATAGCCTTACACACCTTCACTATAGCCTTAGAATATTCTGAATACAGGTTTATGTTACCTATAATATTATGCTTATGTATACTTCTTGTTTTTAATAAGTAACTTTTAATTTCAGTTTAAAGAACGCTCTTTAGAAATTCATGCAAGGCAGGTCTAGTGTTGATGAACTCCCTTAGCTTTTGTTTGTCTAAAAAGTTTTCATTTCTCCCTTATTTTTAAAAGCTTGGCTGTATAAAGTATGATTGTTTGGTATTTTTTTTCTTTTCAGCACTTTTACTACATCATCCTACTCTCTCCTGGCCCACCAGGATTCTGATGAGAATTCCACTGATAATCATATTTGCACTCCTTTATATGTGATGTGGGGTTTTTCCCAGCTTTATTGAGGTATAATTGATATATAAAAATGAATATCATTAACATATACAATTTAGTGAGTTCGGACATGTGGATACATTCAAATTATTAACACCATAATCAAGGTGATAATACACTAACAGAGCCACCACCTCAAACAATTCCCTTGTGTCTTCGTGTTTTTGTTTTGATATGCTTTGTTTTTTTAAAATCGACAGATAAAATGTTATGTATTTATCGTGTACAACATGATGTTTTGAAGTATATATGCACTGTAGAACAGTTAAATCTACCTAATTAATAAATAAATTACCTCACATAATTATCATTTTTATGGTGATGAAATAGAAGGTGCTCAGTCCCCCTGGGATCAGGTTTTGGGCCACTCCTCTGGGCCTCTAACTACTTCCCTTGGACTCAAGCCCCACCTCTGAGTCCTAAGCTATGGTGGCCAGCATTTTTGGCACCAGCACATGGAGGCAGACTTATGTCATCCCAGTTGCTGATCACGCTCAGTAAAAAGGAGTTTACTGCTTAAATGACTTTCCACTGGAGGCACTAGAGAGCACAGTATATTTGAATATATTCATTGCATGTGGTGGAATTTGACTAGTTAGCATGCTCTAAAAGAGACCAACAGAGCATGTGCAAGACTAGGTTACATAACTTAGTTGAATATTCATTAGATACCATGAATATATATAGATTACCAAACTATGAAAGTTGAATTCAGGAAGAAGGCGGGGCTGCTGCTCACCTTCTCAGTCAGCCTGCAGTTTGTCTGCAAATGTGTATTTCTTACTTTTGTATTAAACTTGGTGGGTGCCCTGCTCAGTCTCTGAATCTAGACCACACTATACCTGTGATGTCTGTACTTCTCGTTCTTTCTATTAAACAGGTTTTCACTTTCTACTGTGACTCTGCTCTTGAATTATTTCCTGTGGCAGAGTCAAGACCTGGTAAGAGGATGGGGTGGGTTGAGGTCGGCTTTTGGGCCTCCCCAGATCTTCTCCTCCAGTGTCAGTGAGGACTCTTAACATACTATTTTTTGCAATTTTCAAAGAAACAGTATATTATCATTAAATGTAGTCATCTTGCTGTACAATAGACTTCTTGAATTGATTCCTCACTTCTTAATGTAATTATGTATCCTTTGTCCAGCATCTGCCCACCCCGTCCTCTGGTAACCACCATGCTACTCTCTACTTCTATGAAATGAACTCTTTTGGTTTTGACATATGAGTAATATCATGCTGTATTTGTCTTTCTGTGCCTGGCTTATTTCTCTTAACATAATGTCCTCCATGTTCATCCATATTGTTGCAAATGACAGGATTTCTTTCATTTTTATGTCTGAATAGTATTATATTGTGTATATGTACACCGTATTTTCTTTATCCATTCATCCATTGATGAAAACTAAGATTGATTCCATATCCTGGCTATTGTGAATAACATGAGAATGCAGATATCTCTTCAACATACAGATTACATTTCCTTTGGACACATACTCAGTAATGGAATTGCCGAATCATATGGTACTTCTATTTTTAATTTTTTCATGCTGTTTTCTATAATGGCTGTACTAATTTGTATTTCCACCAGCAGTGTACAAGGGTTTCTTTTTCTCTACATTCTCACCAACACTTGTTATTTTGGTCTTCTTTACAGCCATTTTAACAGGAGTGAGGTAATATCTCATTGTGGTTTTGATTTTTATTCTCTGATGATGATAGATATCTAGCATTTTTTAATATATCTGTTAGCCATTTGTATGTCTTCTTTTGAGAAATGTCTACTCAAGTCTTTCTTTCACCCATTTTAAAATAGGGTCATTTGTTTTCATACTATTGACTTGAATTCCTTATATATTTTTGATATTAAACCCTTAGCAGATGTATAATTTGCAAATATTTACTCCCATTTTGTAGGTTGTCTCTTCGTTTTGTTGATTATTTCCTTTGCTATGCAGAGCTTTTTAGTTAGATGTAGTATCATTTGTTTATGTTTGCTTTTCTTGCCTGTAATTTTGAAGTCATATCCAAAAAAATCATTGCACAGACCAATATCATGAAACTTTTCCCCTGTGTTTTCTTACAGTAGTTTTATAATTTTTGGTCTTATAGTTAAGTCTTTAATCAATTTTGATTGGAGTTTTGTACATAGTGTGAAATAAGGGTCCAATTTCATTGTTCTGCATGTGCATATCCAATACCATTTATTTAGAAGACTGTCCATTCTTTATGTGTCTTCTTATCACCTTTGTGGAAGATCAATAAATGTATGAATTTATTTCTGAACTCTCTAATTTGTTCCACTGACTATATGTCTGTTTTTATATATACCAGCACCTTGCTGTTTTGGTTACTATAGCTTTGTAGTAGATTTTGAGATAAGGTAGTGTGATGCCTCCAGGTTTGCTCTTTTTGCTGAAGACTGCTTTGGATACTTGGGTATTTTATAATTCCATGAAAATTGTAGGAATGTTTTTCTATTTCGGTGAAAAACTTCATTGGAATTTTGATAGGAATGACATTAAACCTGTAGATTGCTTTGGGTAGTATGGACATTTTATCAGTATTAACACTTGCAATCCATAAACACAGGATATCTTTTTCATTTACCTGTGTTTTCTTCAATTTATTTCATCCATGTTTTATAATTTTAGTGCAAAGATCTTTCATCTCTTTAATTTTATTCCTAGGCATTTTTTTGTAACTATTGTAAATGATATTATTTTCTTGATTTCTTTTTCAGATAGTTCCCTATTGGTGTATAGAAATGCTACTGATTTTTGTATGTTGATTTGGTATCTTTCAAGTTTACTGAGCTTGTTTGTACATTCTAACAGTTTTCTGGTGGAGATTTTAGAGTTTTCTATGTATAAAATCATGTTGTCTGCAAACAAGGACAATTTACTTCTTCTTTTCCAACTTGGATACACTTTCTTTCTTTCTTTTTTTCTCTTGCCTAATTGCTCAAAGACTTCTAGTATCATATTGAGTAGAAGTGGTGATAGTGGGCATCCTTATGTTGTTCCAGATCTTAAAGAAAAAGTGTCCAACTTTACCCTGTTCAGTATGATGTTAGCTGTAGGTTTGTCATATATAACCTTGGTTGTTCCAGATATATTTCTTCCATATGTTGAGGGTTTTTAATCATGAAGCAATGTTGAATTTTGTCAAATGCTTTTTCTGCATCTATTGAAATGAGTGTATTGTTTGTCCTTTATTCTGTTAGTGCAATGTATCATAATTATTGATTTGCATTGTTGAACCATCCTTGCCTCTCTGGGAAAAATCCCACCTGATCACAGTGAATATTTTTAATGTGCTGTTAAATTTAGTTTGCTAGTATTTTGTTGAGAATTTTTGCATCTATGTTTGTCAGAGATATTGGCTCATAGTTTTGGGGGTTTTTTCTTGTATTCTTGTCTGTTTTTTTGTATGAGGATAATGCCGGCATCATAGAATGATTTTGGAAATATTTAATATTTTTGGAATAGTTTGAGAAGAATTGGTATTTATTTTTACTTTTTAAATGGTTAGTGAAATTCAGCACTGAAGACTTTAGGTCTTCAAATTTTCTTTAATGAGGAAACTTTGTTTTTTACTGATTGCATCTCCTTACTCATTATTGCTCTACTCATATTATCTGTTTGTTTGTTTGTTTTTTTCATAATACAATATTGATAGATTGTGTGTGTCCAAAATTTATCCATTTCTTCTAGTTTTTTCAATTTACTGGTGTATAATTGTTCATAATAGTCTATTATGAACTGTTTTTACTTATGTAGTACCCAGTGGTGATGTCTCCTCTTTCATCTTTGATTTTATTTATTTATTTACAGAGCTGTTCTTTATTTTATATTTTTAATTGGAACATAATTGAGTATACATATTTATAAGGTACAGAGATGACTATCAGTATTTTTGTACAATATGTTTTGATCAAATCAATATTATTAGCATGTTAATCATTATAAATCTTAATTGTTCTTGTGCTCCTTACCAAATTTCTTCCTAATCCCTTTTCCTCCCCCCTTTGCAAATCTATTAATCATAGGTCTGTTCTGTCCTTATGAAAGTTCAATGTATTTCTGTAGTCTTTCTCTCTCTCACTTCCTCACTTTCTTTCTTTCTTAGTTCCCGCTATGAGTGACAACATGCAGTAGTTCTCTCTTTGTGCCTGGCTTATTTCACTAAATTAAATTTTTTTCAAGCTCATCTGTGTTGTGAATGGCAGAATTTCTTTCTTTTTTATGGCTGAGTAGTATTCCATTGTGTATATATATCACTTTTTCCTTATCCAAGCATCTATCAATGGACGTTTAGGTTGGTTCCAAATCTTGGCTATTGTAAACAGAGCTGTGATGGACATGAGAGTGCAGCTATCCCCTCGACATGAAGATTTCCATTCCTTTGGGTATATACCCAGTAGCAGGATTGCTGGATCACATGGTAGTTGTATCTGTAATTGTTTGAGAAACATCCTCACCATTATCCATAATGGTTGCACTATTTTACAGTCCAACTACAATATAGAGGAGTTTCCCTTTGTCCACATTATCACCAGCATTTGTTATTCTCAAGTCTTTTTGATAATAGCCAGTCTAATGGGTGAGATGACATCTCAACATGGTTTTGATTTGCATTTCCTGGACGATTAGTGATATTGAGAATTTTTTCATGTATCTCTTGGCTATTTGTATGCCTTCCTTTGAAAAATGTTTATTTAGCTCCTTTGCCCATTTTTAAATTGTATTATTTGGGATTTTTACAGTGAAGTTGTTTGAATTCCTCAAAAATTCTGGATATTTGGCCTTTGTCAGATGTACAGTTTGCAAATATTTTCTCCTGTTCCTTGGGTTGTGTTTCTGCATTATTGATTTCTTTCTTTGCCATGCAGAAGCTTTTTAGTTTGATATAATCCCATTTGTTTATATTTTCTGTTGTTGCTTGTGCTTTGGGGGCCTTAGTCATAAAGTTTTTGCCCACTCCTACATCCTGGAGTTTCATAGTTTTGGGTATTTTACTTAAGTCTTTAATCCATTTTAGGTTGATTTGGGTATATGTTGAGAAGTAGGGGTATAGTTTCACTCTTCTACACATGGATTTCCAGATTTCCCAGCACAAATTACTGAAGAGGCAGTCCTTCCCCTAGTGTATGTTCTTGGCTCATTTGTCAAAGATTGCTAGGCTATAAGTACCTAGGTTGATTTCTGGGTTTTGTATTCTGTTTCATTGATTCCAGTGCCCCATTTTATGTCAGTACCATGCTGTTTTTGTTATTATAGCTTTGTCATATAGTTTAAATTTAGGTAGTGCAATGCCTCAATTTTCTTTTTTTTTTTTTATTGCTCAGGTTTCATTTGGCTATTCAGGGTCTTTTGTTGTTCCATATGAATTTTGGGATTGTTTTTTCATTTCTGTGAAGAATGCCATTGGTATTTTGAAGGGTATTGCATTGAATCTGTAGATCACTTTGGGTAGTATGGATGTTTTCACAATGTTAATTCTTCCAATCCATGAACATGGAATGTCTTTCCATCTTCTGGTGTATCCTTTCATTTCTTTCAGCAGTGATTTGTAGTTCTTATTGTAGAGATTTTTTCACCTCTTTGGTTAAATTTATTCCTAGGTATTTTATTCTTTTGGTAGCTACTGTAAATGGGCTTGCTTTCTTTTCCTGCTTGTTCTCTGATGGTGTGTTAAAACACTACTGATTTTGATGTATTGATATTGAGAGTGGCATCCTGGTCTTGTTCTTGTTCTTAAGGGAAAAGCTTTTGGCTTTTCCCCATTCAGGATGATAATGGTGGTGGGTTTGTTATATATGGCTTTTATTGTGTTGAGATGCTTTCCATCAGTACTTACTTTGCTGAGAGCCATTATCATGAAGGGATGTTGAAGTCTGTCAAGTGCTTCTTCTCCATCTGTTGAGATAATCATAGTTTTTGCCCTTGATTTTGTTGATGTGATCTATTACATTTATTGACTTCTGTAGGTTGAACTATTCTTGTCTCCCTCAATTAATCCCTCTTGATCATGATGTATAATTTTTTGATGTGTTGATGTATTCTGATTGCTAGTTTTTTATTGAGTATTTTTCTATCTATGTTCATCAAAGATATTGATCTGTAGTTTTCTTTTTTGTTGTTGTATCTCTGCTTTTGGTGTCAGAGTGATGCTGGATGAGTGGTCTCTGTTTCAATTCTTTTGGAATAGTTTCAAGAGAATCGGTACTAACTCCTCTGTAAAAGTCTGGTAGAATTCAGCAGTGAAGCCATCTGATCCTGGGGTTTTCTTTGCTGGGAGACTGCTGATCTCAACTTCAGTTTTGTTGCTTGTTATTGGTCTGTTCTGGATTTGTATTTCTTGGTTCAGTCTTGGTATTGTGTATGTGTCCAGAAATTTATCCATTTACTCCAAGTTTTCAAATTTGTTGACATGTAGTTTTATGTAATATTCTCTATTGATTTTTGCATCTTTTTTTTTTTTTTTAGGGATCCAAACCCATGGCCTTGGTGTTATCAGCACCGCACTCTCCTGAGTGAGCCACAGGCCGGCCCAATGATTTTTGCATTTCTGTGGTATCTTTTGTAATGTCTTCTTTTACATTTCTGGTTTGTTATTTGGGTCTCTCTCTCTCTCTCTCCTCTTTGTTAGCCTAGCTAAAGTTTTGTCTATTTTGTTTATCTTCTCAAAAAAAAAAGCAACTTTTTGTTTCATTGATACTTTGCATCACTTTATTGGGTCTCTATTTCTTTTTTTTCTGCTCTGATCTTAAATTATTTCTTTTTGTGTACTAATTTTGAGATTGGTTTGTTCTTGTTTTTCCAGTGCTTTGAGGTGTAGGGTTAGACTGTTTATTTGAGTCTTTCTAAATTTTGATGTAAGCATTACTTACAATAACCTTTCCTCTTAGTACCACTTTTGCAGCATTCTACAGGGTTCAGTATGATGTGCCTTTATTTTCATTAGTTTCAAGAATTTTTTAAATTTCCTGCTTAATTTCTTCTTGGACCCATAGGTCATTCAAGTGCCTGTTTTTTAATTTCAAAGTGTTTGTTTAATGTCTTTAGTTTTACTTGATAATTTCTAGTTTTAATCCATTGTGGTCTGAAAGGATGCTTGGAATGATTTCAAATTTTGCGTATTTGTTCAGGCTTGATTTGTGACCTAACACTTGGTCTATCCTGAAGAATGTTCCATGTGCTGATGAAAAAAAATGTATATTCTGTAGTTGAATGGATGAAATTTTTCTGAAGATATCTGCCAGGTCCAGTTGATGTAAAGTGTGGTTTAAATCCTGTGTTTCTCTGTTGTTTTGTTGTCTGTATGATCTGACAAAAGGGTGTTCAGGTCCCCCACTAGTATTATACTGAGGCCTATCTCTTTCTTTAGGTCTAATAGTGTTTGCTTTATATATCTGGGTGCTCCAGTGTTGGGTTTATATATATTTATGAATGTTACTTCATCTTGCTGGGGAGATTCTTCTACCATTATATAGTGGCCTTCTTTGTCTCTTTTTATGGTTTTTGGTTTAAAGTCTATTTTATCTGATATAAGAATAGCTACTCCTGCTCATTTTTGGTTTCCATTTGTGTGGTATATCTTTTTTCATCTCTTCACTATTAGTCTGTGTGCCTCTTTACAAGTGAGGTGGATCTCTTGATGGACAGCATATAGTTAGGTCTAGCTTTTTAATCCAATCTATCAGTCTGAATCTTTTGAGTAGAGAGTTTAATCCATTTACATTTAGGGTTGCTATTGTTTTCTGTATTCAAGTGAAATTAAGTTGCTATCAAATTTAAATAGAAGAGTATAACTAAAAGATATTTAATAAAACTCTTAAAATAATATATAGATATAGAAAAAGATAAAGAGAAAAGCAAACAAGAAAAAAATCACTACAACATCATCAGATAAGAAAGGAAACAGTGAGTGAGAAAGAGGACAAAAAATACAAAATGGATATCAAACTTGTATTTTTTGTCCTTTAATCAAATGATTAATAAAATATTAATAGTGTTTACATAATAATTTCCTTAAACATAAATAGATTAACCTCTCCGGCCAAAAGGCACAGAGTAGCTAAATGGATAAACAAAAAAACACAATCTAGTGATTGCTCTCTACAAGAGACTCAGTTTAGATTTAAAGACACAGTATAGTGTAAAGTGAATGCATGAAAAAATATATTTAATACAGATGGGAACCAAAGTAATGCATACGAGGCTACCATTATATCAAACAAACCATATTTTTAAGTGTAATACTGTCTCTGGAGACAATGAATGTCATTATATTATGATAACAGTATCTACTAAGCAAGAAGATATAACAATTATAAATATATGTGCATGTGGGGAAAATAGGATAATTTAGTCAGGCTCCCTCAACATTTCTTGTAAACAAGTTGTGTGGGTGGAGTTAGTGTGCATCCGCACCCATGTACATTTCTAGTAAATTGCTTTTGTGTGTTCTGCAGTTTGAAGCAGAATGGCCAGCAGAGAGCTCATGTCTAACAGTAGAGCATGTTTACTCTGCTGGCAGCTGCTCAGTTTCAGTTTTCCTTTGGACACTGCCAGTAGCAGTTGAGTTTCTGAGTTTCTCTTTGTATTGCCTAGCTCTTAAATGTGTGTGCTGAATAGAGACTATTCCGACTTCAACCATGGTTCCAAGGACCTTTTTTCCAGTTACTAGCTCTTATGCCTCCATGTGAAGGGTTTGTGAATGGGCTTGAAGGGTTTGTGAGCTTCAGACCCTAGCCCTAACTCTACAGTGCACACAAACTCAGACTACCTAATTATATAAATCAAATATTGATAGATATGAAAAAGAAATTGATGGCAATACAATAATAGTAGGGAAACTAAATACTCTCTTACAATAATGGATAAAACATAGACAGAAAATCAATAAAGAAAAAGCTAACTTGAACAATATAGTACACACAGTGGTCCTAATAGATATACAAGTGGTCTTCAAAAGGTATGTAACATCTTTTAATTCCATTTTCCACAAACTTTTTGAAGTAAACTCATATATAAACTTTCCATAAAATAGCAGAATCCACTTTTTTTCGAGCAAATATGGAATAATTCTCCAGGAGTGATCATATGTTAGAACACAAAATAAGTTTTAACACGTTTGAGAAGATTGAAAGTATATCAAATGTCTTTTCTGACCCAAATGGAATAAAAGTATAAATCAATAACAGCAGTAAAACCAGAAAATTTATAAATACATGGAAACTAATCAACACACAATTGAACAACCATTGGGTTAAAGGGGAAATGAAAAGAAATTTTAAAAGTATGTTGAGATAAACAAAAATAGAAATGCAGCACACCCAAACCTACAGAACATAGCAGTAGCAGTTCTATGAGGGAAATTAATAGCAATAAATGCTTTTATCAATAAAGAAGAAAAATTTCAAATAAATACCCTAACTTTATGTAATCTATGCTGTTGGATGTCAGGAGAGTGGTTATTTTTTGGGAGGTATTGATCAGAGTTTGCATGAGGGTACTTATGGGTAGTAGTAAAATACACACGCACGTGTATTTTAAAACTCTAGGTGCCATAAGAAAAATGTGATGGAATTGTGAAAATTCACAAAGTTGTACACTTTTTTTCTATTGGTTATGAATATTCATGGGCTACAAAGTTGACCGTCACCACTCATGTCCAAGATGTGATGGCCAGAACAATATTAGCAGCATGCCCTGTACACTTCTGAAAAGTGCATATTTTGTCAGTAAAAGATTTAAAAGTTACCAGGCAAAGAAATTAAAGACCAATGGGATTAAAATTCAAAGGAGGCAAAATAGAGTAAAAGCAGACACATACAAGGTGCAGAAAACTGGATTTTCAGGTATGGACTTTAATATAATAATAGGTAAATTTTATTTATTCATTTATTTATTCATTTTATTTATTTATTTATTTATCCATTAATTAATTAATTAATTAATTAATTTATGTAATCATTCACATGAGTTATTTATGATATTATAATTAAACTGAGCCAAAATAATTTTTTACAAATGTAAACAAAAATGCAATCATTTTACTATTATTTTCCATTACTGATGTAAAATTTTAGAAATTCACATACAGAATTTTTAAAACTTGTATCATATGTATGAAACATAAAGCTATTTAAATAATACCTGCCATTACTATTTGAAAACCACTCTTTTTTTCTCTCCTCCCTTCCCTCACCTTTCTTCCTTTTCTCTCCCCTTCTCTTTTCTTTTCTCTTCTCTTCTCTCCTTTCCTATTCTCTTTGTTTTTCTTTCTTCAATTATCTTTGCTACTCTATTGCATTTGATCCTACTGTGTTATTGGATTGATTTCAATAGGATACTAAGAAGCAGGCAAAGGTCATTCATTTTTTCTCTGAAGGGCCAGGTAGTGCATATTTTAGACCTTGCAGGTCATATGGTTTCTATCACAAGGACTCAACTATGCTGTTCTAATGCAAAACCCTCCATAAACATTATGTAAACAAATGAGCATACTATGTTTCAATAAAGCATTATCTACCAAAACAAGTGGAAGTTTAGATTTGTTTCACATGTAGTTTTCTGATCTCTGATCTGAATCAAAACGTCCTTTTATGAATAGTCTTGAAATAGAAGGAAAAACACTTTGTAATTCATCATTTCTAAAATTTAAGGCCATGGTATTTGTGAAAAACTAATTTCATGGTGTTTTATCAACATATGCTTGACTATAAGCAACATAACAATTAAATTGACATAATATCTTGCTTGGTCATAATTTTTAAAAACAATATTTCCATATTACCAATAGATTAAATAATAATAGTTACAGTTACTATTGGGATAATAATGTCTAGCATTATTGTGTGTGTGTGTGTGTGTGTGTGTGTGTGTGTGTGTGTGTGTGTGTGTGTGTGTGTGTGTGTGTGTGTGTGTTAGTACCCCTGTATTTCTAAAGTGTCATGGAATGGTCAAGTAATATGTAAACATATCCTAGATAGGATGTGTCAGAATTAGGATATAAAAAGTACTCAACATTGAGAAAATTTGATTAAGGAAAACTTTAGCATGTCATAACCATTCTCAGTAAAGATGTTTAAATTGTGCTGCTAATTAAATACTTATGCTGTTAGAGGGATCCCAAGTTAAAGAAATGCTGATGCTTTTAGATCATATTCTATTTACACTCTGTACCATTTAATAAGAAAAACAATTTTAATGAGAAAATCATATTTAAGAGATAAGATGTCTTAGTTTGAGGAAAATAGTGTATGCAATAAAACTATCAAATAAAATAGGAAAAAACTTAGAGTAGTTTCAGAAAAAAAATACAAAAGGAGGAATTACAACTGATACCACAGAAGTACAAAATACTACTACTACTACTACTACTACTACTACTACTACTACTACTACTACTACTACTACTACTACTGCTACTACTACTACTACTACTACTAAATCTACTCTAACCAATTATCTGACAAAAAAGTTGGATAACCTAGATGAAATGGATATATACCTGGAAACATACAACCTACCAAGACTGAATCATGAAGAAACAGAAAATCTGAATAGACCAATAACTAATAAGATGATTGAATCAGTAATCAAAAATCTCCCAACAAAGAAAATCCAGTTAGTGATGGCTTCACTGCTGAATTCCACTAAACATTTAATGAATTAACACCAATTCTTCTTAAACTTCCAAAAACTTGAAGACTAGGGACTGCTTCCAAATTCATTTTATGAGGCCAGAATTACCCTGATAGCAAAGTCAGACAGACACTGCAAGAAAAGGAAATTATAGGCCACATCCTTGATGAACATAGACGCAAAAATCCACGATGAAATGCTAGAAAATAAATTTAACAGCACATCAAAAAGTTTATTTGCCACGATCAAGTGGAATTTATTACGGGGATGTGAGGATGGTTCAACATACGCAAATCATTAAATGTGATGTAACGCATTAACAGAATAAAAGATAAAAATAATATAATTATTTCAATAGAAGCAGAAAAAACATTTGACAAAATGCAATGCCTTTTATGATAAAAACTCTTAAGAATAAAAATTAAGAATAAAAATAATGTACCTGAACAAAATAAAAGCCATATATGACATGCCCACAGTAAACATCATACAAAATGGTGAAAAGCTAAAAGCTTTTCCTCCAGGATCAAGAAAAAGATAAGGATGCCCATTCTCAGTACTTCTATTCAATACAGTACTGGAAGCTCAAGGCAGAGCAATTAGGCAAGAGAAAGAAATGAAACACATTTAAATTGGAAAGAAATAAGTAAAATTATCTCTTTTTGCAGATGGCATGATCTTACATATGGAAAACACTATAGACTCCAACAAAAAACCATTAGAACTAATACACAAATTCAACATATATAATAAAGTTGGACGATATAAAATCAGTGGTGCTTCTATACACTATATATTATAAACCACATACCATATATGTAATAAACTATCCAAAAAAAAAAAAAAAAAGCAAGGAAACAATCCAATTTACAATAGCATCAAAAAATAAAATACTTATGGTAAATTTAACGAAGAAGGTGCAAAATTCATACATTGAAACCATAAAACATTGACTACAGACACTGGTGAAGACAAAAATAAATGGAATGACATCTGGTGTTCATGAACTGGAAGAATTAATATGATAAATTGTCCGTATTATCCAAAGCAATCTACAGATTCAGTGTCATCCCTATCAAAATTTCAATGATGTTTTTCACAGAAATTGAAAAAAAATCTAAAATTTGTATGGAACCACAAAAGACCCCACATGTCCAAAGCAATCCTGAGCAGAAAGAATAAAGCTGGAGGCATCATACTACCTGATCTCAAAACTTACTACCAAGCTTAGCAACCAAAACTTCAAGGTGCTGGTATGAAAAACAGACATACAATCTGTTGTAACAAGTTAGATAGTCCAGAAATAAATCCACACATTTAATGATCTTCCAGAAGTGTGAAATGAGCACACAATAGAGAAAGAAACACATCTTCAATCCATGGTGCTGGGAAAACTGGGTATCTACATGCAGAAGAATGAAATTGGACCCTCACCTTATGCCATATACAAAAATCTACTCAAAATGGATTAAATATAAATCCTGAATCTATAGAACTACTAGAAGAAAGCATAGAGGAAATGTTTCATGACATTGGTCTGAGCAATGCTTTTTTTGTAATGACAACACAAGCAAAAGTAGACAAGTGGGATTGCATTAAACTAAAACATTTCTGCACAGTAAAGAAAATAACACAGGGAAGAGTCGACCTATGGAATGAGAGAAAATGTTTGTAAACCATATATCTGTTCAGTGGTTACTATTCAAAATATATAAGGAACTCAAACAACTCAAAACTAAGGAAATAAAAAACCTGATTTTTAAAATGAGCAAAGGTCTCTAATAGACTTTTCTCAAAAGATGTATGAATGGCCAGCAAGTACATTAAAAAAAAAGAAGAGCATCATTAATCATCAAGGAAATTCAAAACAAACCACAATGAGATATCATGTCAAACCTGTTAGAATGGTTACTGTCAAAAAGAGAGAAGATAAGTAGTGTTGGCGAGAATGTGGAGAAAAAGGAACACTTGTACGCTGTTGGTGCAAATGTAAATTATTATAGTTAATATAGAAAACGATATGGGAGTTTCTCAAAAAATTTAAAATAGAAGTACCATATCAGAAATCCAAGGAAATGAAATCAGTGTGTCAGGGAGAGATCTGCATTCCTACGTTTGCGTCCACATTATTCACAATAACCAAATAAGGAATTGATGCTAGTGTCCTTCTGCAGGTGAATGGATAAAGAAAAAGTGATATACATGTATCATATATATCATATATATCACATGTATTATATATATATGGGCTCAATGTAATACTATTTCAGCACAAAAAAAGAAGGAAATTCTGTCATTTACAACAATGTGCATGAACACGGACAACATTATGCTAAGTAAACTAAGCCCGGCACAGAAAGACAAATACTACATGATTTCATTTTTATGTGGCATCTCAAAAAGTTGAATGCAGGACCAAACCCGTGGCTCACTCGGGAAAGTGCGGTGCTGGGAGCGCAGCGGTGCTGGGAGCGCCGAGGCCGCAGGTTCGGATCCTATATAGGGATGGCCGGTGCACTCACTGGCTGAGCGCAGTGTGGGCGACACCAAGCCAAGGGTTCCGATCCCCTTACCGGTCACACACAAAAAAAGTTGAATGCATAGAAGCAGAGAGTAGAATGTTGATTTCCAAGGGTTGGAAATGGGGAGATGTTCTTTAAATGGTACAAACTTTTGGTTAGATGGAACTAATACATGCAGGAGATCTGTAATAAAGCATAGTAACTATAGTTAATAAAACCTACTTAAAAATTGCTAAAGGAGATCTTAAACGTTTTCACCACACACAAAAAAAACTAATATGTGAGGTGGTGGATGTGTTAAACAGATTGATTTAATCATTCCACGATGTATACATATATCAAAACATCTTGTTGTATACAGTAAATGCATATAATTTTATCTGTCGAGTATAACTTAATAAACTGGAAAAAGATAAATTATAAGATATTTTACATAAGGTAAAACAAGGAATAGATATAAAAATAATTTTTGTGTGAGTAAATATCATTACTATTTGGGAGCAAGAAGATTAATTTGTAGTGTAATACTGAAAGAGACCGAAATATTTGCTGTATGCAAGCATTCAGCAATCTATTAAATTTTTACTTGATTAGAACCCACAACAAAGAATTATTAAGCATCTCCCTCTCTCTCCTCTCTCTCTCTCTCTCTCTCTCTCTCTCTCTCTCACACACACACACACACACACACACACAAACACTATATAGTCTGCCCTCTTTGTAAGCTAGAGAACAATTTAATGGGCCCTTAATTTATTTAATTTATTTGAATAGTCACCTCATCTCAAATAGTCAAACTGATTGTGTTTAAAGATCAAGCTTGTGTTTAAACGTCTAAGAAGCTGTCTTCATTTGCGTGGAAAAGTGTTGGGCAAAAATTAAAATACTGCTTTCCTTACCATGATCTGATTAAGATTTCTGGGAAGACTATGCTGTCATTACTTGAACAGAAATTTTCTCCTGATTAATCCTTAGGGAAAATGACTTTGCTCAACATCTCATAATCGCACTTCCTTGACTATGGTTTTCAGGTAACAGACTGTTTGCAAAATTCTTTAAATTTTCTATATCCACATTTTATCAGCAGCAAGTCCAAAATTTACTTTTGATGTTGGGGCAAAATTTGGTCTAACCAAAAGTGAAACTGAATAAATCAGAAAGTTAATGAAGTGAAAAATTTAGACAAACTCAATGGTTTTCTAAAGGGTTGTGTGTGTGTGTGTGTGTGTGTGTGTGTGTGTGTGTGTGTGTGTGTGTGTGTGTGTGTGTGTGTGTGTGTGTGACTGGTAAGGGGATCGCAACCCTTGGCTTGGTGTCGTCCACACTGCGCCCAGCCAGTGAGCGCAGCGGCCATCCCTATATAGGATCCGAACACGGGGGCAGCCCTTTTCTAAAGGTTTTAACAGAGATTATTATACAAGAAGTTAAGTTGATATATTTTGTGTTTCTTATGTAAGATCAGAAGAGAATAAACAGACTTGATTGGTGAATAGTACACAAAATTTATGCTCTCAGGAATTTTCCATTTAGAGGTAGCCAAACATCGAGCATGTGATTAAAATGGAGAGGATGGGTCATGTAGGGTACCCTGGGGAAAAAACAAAAAAAAACTTTTAACATTGGTTAATATTGTCAGGGGCTACTCAATTACAACTAATTTTTCTGTTTAACAGTCATTTCACCAAATATATTGTTATTTGGGATAATAACAGAAACACATTGCTTTTACTGCAATGTATTGGCTCTAGATTTACTTTAATCACTACCACAATCTCACACAATATTCTTTCATTGCTTGCTGTCTGTAAATCATAAGAGACAGATTCATTAGAACTGTAACATGATCAATTTGCAATGAAGTAAAGATAGTCTGGTCATCAAATTCAAGTTAAATAAAATGGGCCCACAGGTTTACAAAGTTTGGTTTAAGATTTTATTCAAGCCTTCTGATACACAATGTTTTTTCCCTTTCAAACCATTTCCTCAGGATGGTTTACTTGGAGCAATGGTTATGAGAGCAGGTTCTGATATTAGTGTATAATTATATTTGGAAGAGGCAATGCTTTGGATCATGACAGTCATAGTTTAGCTTTCAACAAATGTCACTAAGATATAGCCATTGCAAAATGAACACACAGAATACCATTCACATGCATGTTTGCACAATGTTGTAATGGAGACATAGATATTGCAGGTAATATTATGAATTAGGCACCTACTTTCTCACTCCACAGTAAGATTTGCTTTCTTTTTTATCTTATGGCATTGTATATTAAAATATAATAAAATTTTGACAGAGGAACAAATTCAGATTCTTGGATATTTTAGCATTAAATATCTTTACAAGAATGCAGAGGTCATGCATACACACGGAGCACCTGCAATCATCCCCTAGGCAAAGGTATAAATCAGGTTAACTGAAGACATTAAGTTTTTTGAGGCTTCATATTTACCCACCATACATATAGAACCTCTAAATTATTCTAAGTGTACTTACTCCCCAGTATTGAAAAGAGGCGTTTCCAGATACATGGGAACATCAGCTTCCAACAATGATTAGTAAAGAAGTCTGAAAAGCTGTGTATTTAGTGGAATTGCTACACATTTCTTTTTTTTAAGTGAAATTCTTAAATTTAGCATAAAATCGTTCTTGCTCAATAGCAGATGGACAATGATAACATCTAGTGTAATTAAGAGTTTACCATATTTTAGGTATATTATATGTGTTCACGTTTGCAACAACCTATATATTGCATTTCCTAATTTTTCAAGTAGGAAATTGACTCACAGAGAGGTTATTTGGTGAAGGGCATAGAGCAACTAAGTGGTTGAACCTGGAATTAACTTTACAGCTTGCCTCCAAATTCAGCAATATTAATCGAATTAATATATAACCCTTTGAAATGCCATAGTTGTAAATATATTGTAGACAATATATATAAATATATAAAAAATAAATAGATAAAATAACTGTCAGTATTTATGTAAAGTATCTTCTATGTGGAGCAAACTGAAAGTCATTGAGAAGAGTTATTTTTCAATTTTAAATATAAAGAAAGCATTCCTTTTCCTAAAATTATTAAAAATTTAAACAAAAATCTAGATAAATAGAAAATAAAACAAAACAAAACAAAAACAAGATTCTACACTTAACAAAAATAATTCTCATTAGTGATTTTAAAGATATGTTTCGCTTGTATTATGTAATAAGGTATTTCATATTCTGCATTGTTTTGCTTGAATTGATTGATAGAATAGGAAAGAATACCTTATAATTTGAGATCTTGAAAATAAATAGAAAATGAAATATTATAAAGGTAGTGACTGCAGGAAATGATAATTTCTTGACATGGAAGTTGAAGGCTGTGCTAACACAGTATTTGAGTGAACTGAAATAGCAATATTTCATCACAATAAATGAATATCCACAAATGTTCATTCATAGAGATGAGAAATCTGAATTGAAAACACTTGGGGAGATTTGTGAATATGTGATGACCATCTCATTCTGCAAGTCTGCTAAACTGGAATATCCTGTGATGAAGATTAGTCTCATAGAATTTGGATGTGCACATGTTAAAAACATAAACAAATATCTTTAATTTGTAAAGATTCTAGGGTGTGATTTTTTTTTTTTTTGTATATTTGTATAACTCTTCAATGGCGCCCTTGAATTCCTTGTTCCTCAGGCTCTAAATGAAAGGATTCAGCACAGGGTTGATGATTGCATAGAACACAGAGATCAGTTTGTCTCTTGCTGAGTTAAGGGATTTGGGATTCATATACCTGATCAATCCTGTTCCATAATCTGTGATCACTACAGTCAAGTGGGAAGCACATGTTGAAAAGGCTTTTCTCCTGCCCTCATCTGAATCTGTTCTCATCACTGCCACCATGATTCAAAGGTAAGAAAGAATAATAAGGAGGAAAGGGAGTAATAACATTCCAGCCCCTCCTACAACCATCATGATATCCCACAGGGATGTGTCAGCACAGAGGATGTGAAGAAAGATGGGCAATTCACAGAAAATATAGTCAACAACATAATGACCACAGAGAGGGAGGATTGTGAAGTAGAGAGGAACCACTAAAGCAAGAAAGCCAATAGTCCAGGTTCCCACAGCCTGTGCCACACACAGACGAATTCATGATGAGCAGATATCTCAGTGGGTAACAAATGGCTGCACAGCGATCTAAAGCCATCATGGCAAGTAAGAAGCACTCAGTTGCCTCCAGGAATGAAGTGATGTAGGTCTGAGCAAGACAGAAGTTGTAAGATATCACTTTCCTGCTTACAAGAAAGTTAAAGAGCATATTGGGGACCACACTGTGCTAAAAAAAAAAAAAAAAATACTTTGAGAAAAGCCAGATGCCAGAGGAAGAAATACATGGGAATCTGGAGAGAGGGATCCAGAATTACTAATATGATAGCAGCTGTGTTTCCAAAACAACTTGATAAGTAGACCACAGAGAACAGGAAGAAGAGGGGAAACTCAGTTTGGGGATGATTGAAAAATCCCACCAGGACCAGCTCAGTGATGGTGCTGGAATTCTCAAGTTCCATTTTGAGAATTGAAATATGCCTGCTCATTAAGAAGAAAAAAAAATGGTCTTATATAAAAATTCTGAAGTCAAATCATTTCCCATTTACATCAACTTTAATGCTGATGATAAATGCATCTTAAATTGAAATAAAAATTATTTGTAAAAATTTCTTGGACATAAAGGTGTCCAAATCACAGTCTTCATCATATGATTACCAAGTTTTAATAAATTACAAAAAGCTTTTGGTCTGAAAGTGAAAATGTCACCCACTTATACTTACTATATCATATATGCTGCAGAGTACTTCTTTAAATTTGGCTAATCAAATATTATTATTCATTTCTTAAAAGAGAGCTAAAAGTTCAATAAAATAAAGCAACTTGCATAACATTACAAGTAGAAAACATGAAAGCTGAAAATAATTGTATTCTCCTCCCACTAGATTAAATATCAGAAATGATATTGTATTTTTCATTTAGTGAGACAAAATTTTTATTTTCTTTCCATCCTGATTCCTAGAGAAAATAATTTATCATCTCATATGTGTAATAACACACCTAATTTAATTATTTTGACTCTTTTAAATCTCAGTGTTAGTAAAAATAATATAGTTAATCTTCCAAAAAATTCAGCTTCCAAATATTAATAGTGATCTTAGAGCAGATGTATGTGGGTGATAAATCCAGGATTTTTGACCATTTTAAGCACAGTGTGAAATTGCCTTTATGGGCTTATGACTCCTACATGTACACATATCTACAGCAACAAAATTCCTGTACTCTAAAAAAATCTGAAATAAATTTACCAGCATGTGCTGAAATGGAAGATATAGGCTGGTTTTATAAAGTGTAGAATATCTGATACAAAGCACATATACACAAATGGTATTTGCTATTAACAAAGCAACACAACACTAAACAAAAATAGAATGAAACTAACAGATGCTTATGAGAATACTTTTAAACACAAAGGAACTTAAAACAGAAAACATGGAGCTTGAGGTTCACATAGACTCTTTGAACCCTACTTCTGCTTTCTCTGTAAACTCATATTTCCAGTGCTTCCCCTTTGTCCCACCTTCAAATCCCCCTCCCCCTCCCTTTTTTTGGTCACTTTCTGGTTGGCTTCTGGCTGAAAAAGTTTTCTAGATTTTGCTGCAACTTTCTCTTTAGCTTTCTTTTCTGTATGCATAGCCTAAATTACTAAAAGAGCAGACCATACGACTCACAAAGAGACAAGGTGGTAAAGGGTGAAGAGAGGCAGAGAGAAAAAAGGAGAAACGAAGAGCCACAGAGCAAGAGATATACAGGGAGATGGAGAGAGAGTGAGAGAGCACGAGAGTGAGAGAGTGCACGCACATACCTACAGGCAGAATTTTGAATTCTCTAATTGTGGAAGGGAATGAGTTTATGAAGAGGAGAGCAGCTGACAAGCTTGCCCAGTCTTTTGATGTTAGGAAATCTGTTTATCCATGGTCAATACTGGCAACTGATGAAAAGGGTCAAACTATCAAACCTTCACCTACAAAGCAGATGGCGTGAGAACCACAGCCATTTGACAACCACTAGAGTTCATTATATTGAACATTATGCAGAAATTTTCTTTCCTTGGCAATGCCCTTCTCAGTATCCATGGAAGTTATGTTGAAAAGAATGAGATAAATGTGGCTACTAATAAGCAAAACTTGTTTTCCTGATTTAACATTATTAATTTTTGTATAGAAGTTATCCATAATCTCTGTATTCCTTTCCTTACTCATTCCAACTCTAATTTACATTTGGGATATTGAAATGTAGGGTAAAATAAATAGAAATTGTTTTCTGGGCATTATAAATCCAAAGGAGATATGTCAGTAAGTTGAGTAAAATCTATTAATAGAGGTAACGTTTTGAGTTATATTCAAAGGGAACAAGTTAATTTCATGTAAGAAAGAAAAACAAAATAATTTATGCCCCACTTGCTGCTGATGACAGACAGCTCATTAATGTAATTTGTAATTTCCCATTTATGGTGATAGCTGTTAACTCCATTGCTTTTCTGAGAGAAACATCTCATTTTGGAAGTTCTAAAAGTAATGTATTAATGATATTGCATATATTTTTTAAAACCTACAAACTTTTTAAGTTGAAATTTTGTAAAGTCCTGGATAAATTCAATTGTGTTTTTCAATGTTATCTGCTTACATTTCTCCTCATTAACAGAGTTCATTTTCATTCTGATGATATAGAAGCAAGTTGTATCAACATGTGTATAAGGTATGAGTATTTGACAAGGAAAATTCACACTGGCAAAATGAAAATGTTCAACGTGTTTTGTTCACACATTTTCAATCCCATGAAGAGTAATAGAGCAGTTTCTGCACTTCCAGTGAAGATGTTCATGTATTTATCAATAAAAGTTATGCACCAGATTCTAATTTGGTTTGGAGTTATAGCTAAAGGAGCAGTGGGAATGTTTTCTTTTATTTAAGTCATCATACGTTACTTAAGTGTGGTTAAGTCTTTTGTAAAAGTGCATTGGCAGTCAAGGTACTCTTCATTCAATAATATTATATAAACCATGAGGCTGCATGTCCATTAACAGTTGTAACTAAATTTGAATAGATTTAAGAAGAATTGATTTAGCAATTTATAAACTAATGAAAATATTTTTTTTTTGTTTTTGTTATCCTTTTTTTTTTTAAAAATGGAGTTTTTGAGCATCAAATTTACTCAAGGTACAGTTATAGAAAATGGGAGAAAGTTATAATATACAAGATATTCACAAATCTTACATTCTAATGGGGAAATACACCCCATATATTCATGCATGCATCATAATTATATTATTCATGATAAGTGTTATGAATTAAAATAAAGCTTAATAAAATGAAGAATAATAAAAAATACCAATTTTGATGAAAGTCTGTCTGATATTGAGATATGTGAGTGGACACTGTGGGAAACTGAGGATGCGTATGAGGGTACTTCAAAAAGTTCATGGAAAGAGCTCAATTAAAAAAAATATTCTCATACATGTGAGGAATAATCATTTAGAGCACTCCCACGTTTTGAGTGGGGAAAAAGAAGGTGGACTCATCAAATGATTCTGAAAAGGACCAGGGAATGAAGTAGAAAGAAAAAAAATGATGCTGGGGAAATTTGGTTCCAGTAATGATGATGTAGATGTTTGAGACAAATGCTCCCACCAGAAACAAATAGAAGTTGGACAAATTAACAAAAAGGATGCATCATGTTCTCAAAGACATCAGGTAAACATATAAGTGTAAACAAATAGGATCGAAATCTAGGATCAGAATGAAACCTATGAAACTGGACCTGGAATTGGAATCTTTCCTCATAAAATAAACCACCTATTCTGGAAGTATTAATGGAGATGCCGAGAATCCAGTAAGGCATTTTGGGAGACACAAAGGACAAACATTGGCATTTATTTATTTATTTTTTTGGGGGGGGGGCGCACATCAGATCATCTTTTATTTTTTAATTTTTTTATTTTTTATTATTATTTATTTATTTATTTATATATTATATTTTAAAATTTTATTTTGTCTATATACCATGTGGTTGATTATTGTGGCCCATCACCGAAACCTTCCTCCTTCCTCCCTCTCCCCCCTCCCTCAAACAAGGTCCTTTCTGTTTGCTTGTCGTATCAACTTCAAGGAATTGTAGTTGGATCGGAAGAATCAACATAGTGAAAATGTCCATACTACCCAAAGTGATATACAAATTTAATGCAATCCCCATCAAAATTCCACTGACATTTTTCTCAGAAACGGAAATAACTATCCAGACATTTATATGGAATAACAAAAGATCTTGCATAGCCAAAGCAATGCTGAGCAAAAAAAAATAAAGCTGGAGGCATAACACTACCTGACTTTAAACTATACTACAAAGCTATAATAACCAAAACAGTATGGTACTGGCATAAAAACAGACACACTGATCAGTGGAATAGAATAGAGAATCCAGAAATCAACCCACACACCTACAGCCATCTGATCTTTGACAAAGGCACCAAGCCTATACACTGGGGAAGAGACTGCCTCTTCAGCAAATGGTGCTGGGATAATTGGATATCCATATGCAGGAGAATGAAACTAGACCCATACCTTTCACCATGTACTAAAATCAACTCAAAATGGATTAAAGAATTAAATATACACCCTTAAACAATAAAACTTCTTAAAACATAGGAGAGACACTTCAGGAAATAGGACTGGACACAGACTTCATGAATACGACCCCAAAAGCATGGGAAACTAAAGGAAAAATAAACCAATGGGATTATATCAAACTGAAGAGCTTCTGCACAGCAAAACATTGGCATTTAATGTTCATAAGGGTGAATGGAGAACAAAGCGTAAGCATAAACAATCTGACGTACGTGAAAACATAAACCAGAAATATGCATGCCCTTCCAGGGACTTACAGTTTTAAAATTTTTCCTCCAATTCAGTTACCTGAAAGAGATAATGTCCTTTGATATACTATAACTTTGCATTTTTATATATGTTTTAGAATCAGTGGTATTGAGTATTTCAATCCATGGACAATGTGTCATTAGGTAGAAACCTGTATTGGCTAGGCTTTGGAAAAAGGAGACTCAAATTGTCATGTATGACTCTGTCATTTGTTCTATGCTTTTCGAGATTTACTACAAACATTCAGAAGTGAGAATAAATGCACACATTTTCCCTCATGCTCCTGTGAAGCAGACATTCACCTGAATGTTTACAGTTTACGAGGCAGGTGTTCCTTTGACCTTGGAAGGGAACATCAGACTGTGAGTTTTGTCTCTACATGCCCCTTTTTTCAGCCCACTTATACTTTGGGAAAATTCACTCTGCTTGGCCTCAATTCTACAATGAAATGATACACCTTAAGTATTATCTGATAAGATCTCAAACTTACATCCCAGGCAGAAGATGGAGCTCTGGGTTATCCTTGGCCAGCCTGCTTGTTCATATAAAACTTACGAATTTTTGTCTCCTTAAGTGCACCACTTTTTCCTTTAACCATCCATTATTATATGTTGTTTATTTTTCATGCCTAAATACAGAGGAAGCCTAACATTCAACCCTATAATTGTGAAGTTATATCAAGCTAGTTAGATGTAATCCTGGAGCCTTAGTTACAACTTTAGCCATTATCAATATACCTCATCTGAGCTTTGATTAAAAAAAAAAGTGGCAAAAAAAGAGAAAATCTACAAGATAGCTTTTACAGTTCCACTTCAGAAATAGGTTGTGATCTCAGTAGAAAATCTGATGCTGTGACCAATTCCTTATTTCCTTTGGCCCCATGGATGAACCTCAATTTTTATCTGTTTAGGGTGTAATAAAATTTCACTTTCAAAAGATCTAAATCCTTGTGGTTTGTTTTGGTTTGGTTTTCATATCAGAGTTTTTCAATTAAACTTTCATTTAAGATGTAAGCACTAAATAGTTTGCGGTTTTACAGTAAATCTCCTGGTTCCAGACTAAGTCTCCCGCACTTCCGTTGTATTTCACCAACTGTTTCCCTTTGGTAACCAGGATCCAGTCCCCTGGCCAGTATGGTGTCATGTTTCTACATCTGGATCAACGAATGTAACAAGGCCATCCCACATCCTACATTGCTTTTGAGATTTAAGTAATCTGGCTCAGGGGAAGTGCCATCATGTGTTGGCCTCTGGTTCAAGCATCTACTGCATCCCACATATCATCCAAGCATCACAGAGTGCACCAGCCCTCAGTTGGCCCTTCCACCATTCTATTAGGTAGTTGCTTCCAGATGATGTGGCAATACTAGTGAAGTCCATGATGTGAGCCCATTACCAGGCTTCCTCCTATATAAAATTTGTTCCTCTGTCAAAGGTTAATGTGTGTAATGCCACAAAAGTAGATGTGAAATTTCGGTGAACATTAAATGATGGTAGTTGTACCCCATCCAATTTTTTAAAAAATTATTGACTTCTGCAGGTATGTGATATACCCGGGGAATTATACCACCTCAGTGACTCCTGATCAGTCTTTATCGGTGGCTGGCTAGGTATGCAAATGGTGGTATCAAATAAAGCTATTTTTAAATTCATGCATGGCTTTTATTACTGCCCCATAGCTACTATTCAATGGATTCATTGAACAAATATCAGAGCCTCTGCAATCTGAATGAGTCAGCCCCAGAGGAGAAAATGTGGCATAGAAAGACATGAAATACATAGGGGAGGAGGACTGAAAAAAGAGAAACAATTATTACAGACAGAGCAAGAATAAGGGTTAATTGAAAAACAATTTCCTTTTTGTTAATAATGAATGTTGCATTTTAAATTTTCAGGACTAAAATTTTATTAACTAGCATTATAAGACAAAGGCAAGCCTATAGAATTTGATTTAACAAGCAAAAGTTCACACTTATTTTGATATTGTTGTCTTAATAATTAGATATTAGGGAGTTTTGATTTGCTATTAAGTGATTGAAGGTAAAATGAAGGATGTTGCATGTTGTTCTAAGATCTTTGACCCTTCCTCCAACACCATCAGCAATGTTCAGTTTATATATTTATTATCCTAGCATAACCATTAATGGCACATCTCTTTATTTTCTGAAGTGTCTCAGATAGGAAAAATAATATATGTTAACCTTATCTATAAGCCCATTTTCTGATAACAGTTAATTGAGTGTAGGTGAGTACTTAATCAAGTTGAGCCAATACTTCTATGCTGAGTTCAGGTATCTTATGCAGAGTCTACTTAGCATACCCAGTTACATTAGACTCCTTCCCTGTACTTTTCTAAACTAGAACTTAGATTTAAAGTCTGTCTCTCAGGACTATGGGTAAGGATTAGAATGCCAGAGAATTTAACTCACTGGAGGGGTAGCCATCACTGCTAGAAGAGGTTCTCCGTTGAACACAGACATTACAATTCATTAAAAAAAATTTTTTTTAAAACATATTTGTGGGGTACAGAATTGAATGTCAATACATATGTACAACATGTGATGATCAAATTAGGATGATTAGTATACTCATGTTTATAAAACATAATCAATTTTGTGACCCTTACCTAGCTTCTTGCCACCCCCTGCCCCTTTCCCACTTCTAATAACCACATTTCTGTTCTCTCTCTTTTTTGAAAGTTTAATGTGTTATTGTGATTCATTCTTTCTTTTTCTTCCTTCTTTCTTTCCTTCCTTCCTTTACTTTCTTTATTCCAGGTCCCACTTATGAGTGAGGACATGTGGTATTTCTCTTTCTGTGCCTGTCTTATGTCACTTAACGTTAATTTTCTCTAAGCTCATCCATGTTGCTATGAATGGCAGAATTTCATTCTTTTTTATGGCAGATAGGTATTTCATTGAGTCTGTATACCACATTTTCCTTATCTGGTCATGTGTTGATGGACATTTGGGTTGATTCCAACTCTTGGCAATTGTAAATAGAGCTGCAATAAACATGCAAGTGCAGGTATTCCTTTGACATGATAATTTCCATTCCTTACCTGTAGTTGTTTGAGGAAACTCCATACTGTTTTCCATACGGCTGTACTAATTTAAAGTCCCATCAACAGTGTAGGAGGGTTTCCCTTTCTCCACATCTTCACCAGCATTTTTTATTCTCTGTCTTTGATAATAGCCAGTTTAACTGGAGTGAGATGATATCTCAGTGTGGTTTTGATTTGCATTTCCCTGATGCTGAGTGACGTTGAGCATTTTCTCATGTGTTTGCTGCCCATTGGTATATCTTCATATGAGAAACAGACATTACAATTCTAACCACAACTAATTGGATTATAAACAACCTAATTAATGGAACCTATGGGGAAGAACTGTGGGAAAATGGTGGACCAGAGGAACCCAGGGTACACTTCACCTGACTAAGAAGACACTTGATGGTGACATTGTCAGGCTTCAGGATGGTGGCCTACTTTCCTACAGTGAGCTTTGTCCCTCTCCCTGCTTCTGCCACCATCAGCAGCGGCCCAGCCGCTGCGCCCGCACCAGTTACACTGAACGTGTGTGGGACATTGAACTCTTAAATGGAGAAAATAGAACTGAAGTTACTAGAGGTGGGAAAGGGGAATGCGAGGGGGTCTGTGAGAGATTGGTAAACAGTCACAACGACTGATGACATAGTGTAATGATAAACATACTAATTATCCTGACTTGATCACCACATACTGTACACAGGGATTGATATTCAACACTGTACCCCACAGATACGTAGCATCAACTACTTTTCAATAAAAAAAGTGTGGTGGAGCCACCAGTTGTGGCAAATCTAGAAACATATACCTGAATAGCACATCTAGAAAAGGGGATTGTTACTAAGTTAAACGAAGTTAAAATGAAGCTAAGTTAAAAGAAGTTTTTAGCTGCATCTCAAACTCCCTCCTGCACAACCACCCCCAGTATAAAAGAAAGTGCAAATTGGAATAAACTAATTTTAAAAAAAACCAATAAAAATAACTCAAAAGAAAAAAACAGAAGAGAAAGAAAAAGTCGATTTCTCTTTCATGGCAGCATTCATAAGGGGTTAATACCCAAGTACTTGAGGTACTTCCTCCAAAGAAGTATAGGAAAAAATTTAAGGCAGAGATTACACAGCCAATGACCAGAGAGAAGTAGAGATCAGAAATCCCAGTGAAAGGCCTGCAGAGCTTTCAGTGTTAATCGGCATGGAAGCCAGTGTTTTGATTGATGAACGCCCACAGGAATCTCTGAGCCAGCAAAATCCTCCCAGCTTCTTAGAATTTTGCCAATTGTAAACAAACCAATCCAAATCCTAAAGTCAATATACTGCAAGTGATAGGCCCGAATCTACATAAGTATCACTATTGTTATATCATAAGACAGTGAATATTCCTTTCATTGCATAATGGAAAAACTGCCAACATTTATTAATGCAGGTGTACATCAATTTTCTAAATCATCATCTATTGTTTCCTGTTGTTTGGATATTTCCAGTGATTCTGGAGATATCAGACAATGTATTAGAAATATTTTAGTAATTCATCGTGTTTTGAATAAAAATATTGTATCCAGTCAGAAGTGAGAGAGAGAGAAAAAGAGAGATAAATAAGGGGAACAGAGGGATATGGGTAAACATGGATAAAGACCTTTCTACTCATAGCTATGGTTAGGTCCTCAGGCAAGGCCAGCAGCTAAATTTCTTGTGGAATTGTAAAGTTACTAAACAATTATGAGATCCTGGCAGTTTTCGAGATATTCCAGTAATTGCCTTTCCCACAACTCTTACTATCATCTTCTGAGTGACAAAGTCAAGGTGGCTCAATTGTAAAGCACATCTCCACTCTCTGACACCAAGGAGAAGGAACAACAAAGTAGAGTAGAACATCCCTGCCTCAGTATACCAATCAATTCTTACCATCACTATAAGTTCAGGCAGAGACTGAGCCCTAGTTACAGAAGCTGGGACTAGAGATAATTTATAACCCTGGATGTAGTGGTAGACATGACAGAAAAAACAACAAACTCAGTGCATCCAGAGGAAGCAGAAATGCAGCTAAGCAAAGCATGCACCAAATAAGATGCTTTTTCTTTCTTGCAGGAGGCTTGCTAGCATTGTGGTAACAGCACAAGTTGTAGTTAATATTTCACTAAAAGTAAAATTACTGAGTAAGAAATAAAAAGACGAGTGAAGCCTTTAGTCCGCAGAATCAAGGTATTGATAAGTGTGTTCTCAAGGACTAGGTCAATAAAAATAATCAAGGACAGGAAGCCCCAAAGGGCTTTAGTTGTAGGTATTCCTGTAAGAGAATCACCAGTTTCTCCTCTCCATGCCGCCTCGGGAATCTCTTCTCTTAACTGAATCCAGGAAGTAAAAGAAGAATATTTTAATGCATATGGTGTTAGGGTCATTTTATTTATGCTTTGTTTTAGCAAGAATAAATTACTTGATTGAAAAATATGTTTGTTCCAGTTTTTCTTATAACTTTTAGATAAAAATATATGAAATCAATGTTTTTTATTATTTAGATACATAAAAATCAATGTCCCTGGTGAAAGAAAGTCAGTGTCACAGGAGGTGTTTTTATCTCCATAGCTCAAACCCTACCTGCAGCTCTCCAGTTCTCTAAACCAAGGGCTACGGGCTGCTCTGGACATTAAAATTCCTGCCAATGGCTGTAAAGAATAGGGAGGTCTGCCCATTGCCTGAGCAGGAGCCTAAGTGAGTGTCATCCCACCTGCTGCGGCCACTGCCTCCAGTCCACACTAGATCCCCAGAGAGGATTGCCTCTGCCCAAGCAGGAGCTGAGGTGAGCACCATCACATGTGCCACTGCCACCACTGCCAACTCACACCCAAGCTGTGGAGAAGCCAGTCTGCGGCCCGAATGGGAGCTGAGGTGGGCGCCATCCTGTGGGCTCATACCTGAGCCCTATAGAAGCCAACACACTGCCTGAGTTGGAGCCAAAGTGGTCTACCACAGCCACTGCCACAATTACTGCCACTGCAAGGACAGCTTACCACCACAGTAACAGCCAGGGTTACCCCAAAGGCATCCCACCACACACTCAACTGCACTGGTACAAGAGTCACCAGCAGAGCTGACAAATAGAGGAGAAAGTCTTTCTCCACATAGCCCACCCCAGAGTACTAGAAGAAACAAGTGCCCTACCAGATGATCAGACATCAATGAAAAAACAGTAGAACTACAAATACACAAGAAGATATGACACCACCAAAGGAATATGATAATTCTCAAGTAGAAGACTCTATAGAGCAAAAAACTCTACAAATGACTGAAAAGGAGTTCCAAGCATTGATCATAAGAAAACTCACAGAGGTAACAGAAGAATTACCTATAGAACACGATGAAACAAGAAGAAATATACACAATATGAAGGAGGAAATTTACAAAGGGATTAATACCTTAAAAAAGAATGTAGCAGAACTCCTAGAATTGAAGAATTCACTCATGAAATATAAAACAACAGAATGCTTGAGCAGCAGGCTAGAGCAAGCAGAAGAAAGAATTTCAGACATCAAAGATGGTCTTTTTGAAATAACCCAGGCAGACCAAAAATAAAAATAAAAAAAAGAAAGTAAGAAAAAAGAATTTAAAAAATGAAGAAAACCTAAGAGAGCTAGCAGACAACTTTAAGCAAACAAATGTCCAAATCATAGGTATTCCAAAAGGGGAGGAAAAAGGAAAAGATATTAAAAACCCATTCAAGGAATAATAACAGAAATCTTCCCAGTTAGAGGGTGAGACACAGACCTTCAGATCCAGGAAGCACAAATATCACCAAAAAGAATCAATCCAAAAAGATCTAGTTAAGCTGGCAAAACTCAAATACAAAGAGAAAATTTTAAAAGCAGCAAGAGAAAAGGATCAAGTCACGTATAAGGAAGTCCTCATCAGACTAACAGCAGATTTCCCAACTGAAACCTTAGAGGCCAGATAAAAATGAGATGATATATTCAAAATAGTAAAAGAAAAAAACTGCCACCAAGAATTCTATACCTTGCAGAAATGAGGAAGATATAGTGTATTTCCCAGAAAAAGAAATATTATGGCCGTTTATTACAACATGATCAACCCTGCAATAACTTCTCAAAGAAGTTCTGCATCTAGAATCTGAAAAATGATAATCACTATCACTGATTCACAAGAATGAGCAAAACCCACTGTTAATACCAAAATGCAAATGACAAAGAGAGAGAAGCTAAATCATGTTGCCTCAAAAATACAACTAACATTGAAGATGAAAAGTAAAAGGGGAAGAAAGGGACAAATGATATTTAAAACATCTAAACAAAAAGCCTATAAAAAAAAAAAACCCTGTCAATAACAACCCTAAATTTAAATGGATTGAACTTCCCATTCAAGAGATACAGACTGACTGATTAGATTAAAAACCTAGACTCAAGTATATGTTGTCTTCAAGAGACCCATCTCACATATAATGACACATACAACCAAAAGTGAAGGGTTGGAAAAAGATATGCCATGGAAATGGAAACCAAAAATGAGCAGGAGTAGCTATTCTTATATCAGATAAAATAGACTTTAAGTCAAAAACCATAGAAGAAGACAAAGAAGGCTGCTATATAATGATAAAGGGATCTTCCCAGTTAGAACACATAACATCAAAAATAAGTATGCACCAAAACTGAAGCACAGAAATATGTAAAACAGACACTCTCAGACCTGAAAAAAAAAGATCGAGCGTAATTCAGTAATAGTGGGTGATCTCAACTCCCCTCTATCAGGATTGGACCAATCCTTCAGGCAACAAATCAACAAAGAAACACAGGATTTAAACTACACTTTAGACCAATTGGACTTAGCAGATACCTACAGACCATTTAACCAAACAACTACGGAATATACATTCTTCTCATCAGTGTATGGAACATTCTCCAGCATAGACCACATGTTAGGTCACAAATCAAGTCTCAGAAAGTTAAAAAAAAATTGAAATCACTCCAAGTATCTTTTCAAACAACAATTGATTAAAACTAGAAATCAATAACAAGCAAATCTCTGGTAACTACAAGAGAATAGAAACTGAACAACAGAATCCTTAATTACTTATGGGTCCAAGACAAAATTAAACAGGAAATCAAAAAATTTCTTGAAACTAACAAAAAGATACATCATACCAAAACATGAGGAAACTGCAAAAGTGGCACTAAGACAGAAGTTCATTGCAATAAATGCTTACATCAGAAGAATGGAAAGACTTCAAATAAATTACCTAACACTATGCCTCAAAGAACTAGAAAAGCAAAAGCAATCCACTCCTAAAAGTAGTAGATGGTAAGAAATAATTAAGATCAGGGCAGAACTAATTGAAACAGAGATGCAAAAAATGATACAAAAGATCAATTAAAGAAAAAGTTGGGTTTTTGAGAGGGTAAATAAAATAGACCATTAACTAGGTTAACAAAAAAAACAAAAACAACAACAAAAAAGACCCAAATGAGAAAAATCAAAAACGAAAAGGGAGACATTACAATTGATACCACAGAAATACAAAGAATCATTATAGAGTATTATAAACAAGTGTAGGCCAACAAGTATGAAAACCTGGTAGAAATGGATAGATTACTGGACACATGCAAACTACCAAGACTGAATCAAGAAGAAATACAAAGCATCAACAGACCAATAACAAGCAATGAGATTGAAGCAGTAATCAGTAGTCTTCCAACTGCTGGGAATGAAGCCCAGGACTGGATGGCTTTACAGCTGAATTGTATCAAACCCTTAAAGAAAAATTAATAGCACTTCCCTTCAAGCTATTTCTAACTTGAAACAGAAGCAATTCTCCCAAACTCAGTATGTAAGGCCATCATCATGCTGGTACCAAAGCCAGATAAAGATACAAGAAAAAGAAAACTACAGGTCAATATCCTAAATGAACAAAGACGCAAAAATCTTCAACAAAATACTAGCAACAAGAATACAGCATTGCATCAAAAAATGTATACAACATGATCAAGGGGGATTCATTACAGTGATGTAAGGATGATTCAACATACATAAGTCAATAAATGTAATATGTCACATAAAAAATAAAGGACAAAAACCATATGATAATCTCAATAGATGCAAAAAAAGCATCTGACAAAATTCAACATCCTTCATGATAAAGACTCTCAGCAAATTAGGTATAGAAGGAAATTGTCTCAACACAATAAAAGCCGTTATGACAAACCAATCACAAATATCATCCTGAATTAAAAATAGAAACAAGACAAGGATGCCAAATCTCACCACTCCTATTAATAAAGTATTGGAAGTACTAGCCAGAGCAATCAGGCAAAAGAAAGAAATAAAGGTCATCTAGATTGGAAAGAACAAAATCAAACTATCCCTGTTTGCAGATGACATGATTTTATGTAGAGAAAATTCTATGGACTCTACCAAAATACTCTTAGAGCTGATTAACCATTTCAGTAATGTTGCAGCATACAAAATTGATACCCACAAATCAGTAACATTTTTATACTCCAGTAATGAACTAGCAGAAAATTAATCAAGAAAGGAAGCCCATTTACAATAGTTAAATTATTTCTTTTACAAAAAAGTAGAATTCCCAGGAATCAATTTAACCAAGGAGATGAAAGATCTCTACAATGAAAACTACAAAGCACTACTAAAAGGAATTAAAGAGGACATGAAAAGGTAGAAAGGTACACCATGCTCTTTTATGAGTAGAATTAATATCATGAAAATGTCCATTCTACCTAAAGCAATCTAAATATTCAACATGATCCTCATAAAAACACCAATGACATTCCTCACAGAAATAGAAAAGGCAATCTTAATATTCATGGGGAACAAAAGTAATAGCCAAATAGCCAAAGCAATCCTGAGCAAATAATAATAGTAGTAGTAGTAATAATAATAATAATAATAAAGCTGGAGGTGTAACACTATCTTACTTCAAATTATAGTACAAAGCTATTGTAACCAGAACCCCATAGTACTGGCATAAAAACAGACACTTGGATCAATGGAACAGAGGAGAAAACCTGGGAATCGAACCACATAATTATAGCCAACTGATCTTTGACAAAGGCAACAATAACATACATTGGGGAAAAGACTGGCTCTTTAATAAATAGAGCTGGGAAAATTGGACGTCCATATGCAGAAGAACAAAACTGGACCTGCACCTTTCACCATATACTAAAATCAACTCAAAATGGATTAAAGACTTAAATATAAGACCCAAAACCATAATATCACTGGAGGAAAATATAGGGTAAACACTCTAAGAAGTAGGACTGGGCAAAGACTTTATGAATAAGACTCCAAAAGCACAAGCCTTAAAATAAAATAAAATAAAATAAAAAATAAAATAAAATAATAAAATAAAATAAAATAAAATAAAATAAAATAAAATAAAATAAAATAAATAAAATAAAATAAAATAAAATGGGAATATATGAAACTGAACAGCTTCTGTACTGCAATGGAAATGATGAAGTAGGCAGAAAGACAAGATATGGGATGGATGAAAATATTTGGAAACTCTACATCTGACAAGGGATTAACATCCAGAATATACAAATAACGTAAACAAGCATACAGTAAAAAACCAAATAATCCAATTAAAAAATGAGCAAAGGGTATCAATAGATATTTTTCAAAGGAAGACATACACATGACCAGCAGGAACACTGAAAAATGCTCAGCATCACTAATTATCAGGGAAATGCAGATCAAAACCACATTGAGATATCATCTCACCCCTGTTAGACTGGCCATTATTGAGAAGATTGAGAACATCAAATGCTGACAAGGATGAGGGTAATTGGGAACTTTCCTACACTGTTGGTAGGACTGTAAATTAGCACTGCCATTGTGGAAAATGGTATGGAGTTTCCTTAAACAACTACAGATAGAACTACCATATGATCCAGCAATCCCATTATTGGGTATATATCCAAAGGAATGGAAATCATCATGTTGAAGAAATACCTGCACTCCCATGTTTATCACAGCTCTATTTACATTTAACCACATTGTGGAACCACCCTAAATTACATTGAATGATGACTGGATAAGGAAAATGTGTTATATGTACACAATGGAATACCACTCAACCAAAAAAAGAATTAAATTCTGCCATTTGCAGCAACATGGATGAGTCTGGAGAAAATTATGTTAAGTGAAATAAGCCAGACAAGGAAAGAGAAATATTGCATGTTCTCACTGATAACTGGGTGCTAAGAAATAAGGAAAGAAAGAAAAAGAGAGGAAAGATAGAAAAAGGGAGGAAAGAAAGAAAGAAAAAGAAAGAAAGAAAGAAAGAAAGAAAGAAAGAAAGAAAGAAAGAAAGAAAGAAAGAAAGAAAGAAAGAAAGAAAGAAAGAAAGAAAGAGAAAAAGAAGTGACCATAAAAATACATTGAACCTTCAGAATGAGATAACAAACCTAGGGATAGTAGAGATGGAGAGGGGGTGGGGTATGGGGGAAGTGATAGGTTGGGCAAAGGGTGTAATGAAAAATTAGGATTTGTAATAATGAATATACTAATAATTAAAAAATAAAAAATTTAAAAAGGCAAAATTTCAATGTCCCTAATGCAGTCTTTATTAACCCTTACATACTATTTCATCACCTAGATGTTGAAAAGTAAGTAACCACAATGCATTTACATCCTATCTGTGTAGGTCATTATGATTTTGTAAAAACTATAATGCTTTTGTTCAATGTAAGAAATAGATCTCTCTTTAGTAATTCAATATAATTAAATTCTGTAACTGATTTTTACTTCCAGAAGATCTGGCTTACATTATATAAATATTTTGAAATATTTTCAGATATTTTTGAAATATTTTCCAAATCTTAGTATTCTATTTGTGGGGCACAAATCGAGGGTGCTCTGTCTAAGTCTTCATGTTCAACTCTTGAGAAGGTGTAGTACACTTCAACCAGTTACTAAATACTGGAATATAGAAATCAACATAAATTTGATTATAATCTTTTAGATACTTAAAGTGGTTAACTCTACAGAATTTAAATTTTTACTTATGTCCTCTTTTAATGTGACTATAGCTAATGAAATATAATTTGTAAGGGAGATTTTATGAATGTTAAGTAACTAGATGCCTAACAGAAACAACATGGAGTATTAAATTTAAAAATAAATTTTCAGAACAAATTTTTAGAACAAATCACTTTTTGAAGATGTTTTTGGCACATCTTTGTAAGTGTGCATGGCTCCATTACATAACAGCCAGAAAAGTGTTTGAGACAACACTTCTCCACATAGAAGTTGGTTTCAGAATTAATCTCACATTGCATAATTAAAATAAATTTGTAGAATGAGGGTACAGAGAAAACTGCAAATTTGAAGCTAACAATAAAACATCAGTATCTCAAAAAACATTAGAAAGAATATGAATTTGACCAGACAAAAAATATCAAAGTAGATCTTTATATCAAAAACAATGTAAAAAATCAGTAAGAAAAGTTCTGAAAAATAAAGTAAAAAGGGAATGAAATATAGAAACATTGAAAAAATAATGAATCACACAATGGAAAGCCAATATATCAACTGTATGAAAATGTGAATGAATTAAGTTCACCTAGTATTACTATCAACCTGAAGCAAAGAGAAAATTTCACTGTATTTATTTCATAAGAAACACACACAAATAAATCAGACAAAAACATTTAAAAATGGTGTGAATATATCAAAGAATAAAAATTTTATCAAAGAGTAAATGCAGGTATCACAATACAAGTAAAAGACAAACTGGAATTCAAGAAAAAAATTTTACAGTGAAAACACACATATCCATTAGTTGATGAGATAAGTAAGATTACATCAGATTTATCAGCGTAGATGTTCTACATTGAAGTTTGTACACTGTACAATGTAGATTGTCCTACATATATACAGTGGGTAATAGAAAACAATGAAGTAGTAAAAAAACAAGAATATTACATTCTCTCCATGCTTTATTTGCAACATTTTATAAAATAAACAGTATGAGAGGTGCCCAGCCAGAGAGGCCCAAGATCCACGGAGACTACACACCCCGCAGTGCCAGCATGTGACCCAGCAGGTAGGCATCGCCGCCAGTGCCCAACTCCATCCCCAGCCTGGCTGAGAGTGTGCTGACCAGAAAGGCACCTCCCTGGAGAGGCCCAAGACCCAAGGCGACCACGCACACAAGGCACCAGTGGGCAACTGAGCAGACACTGAGGTAGCTGTGCCAAATTGGCAGCCACAGCAACATCCTAGCCAGACAATAGTGTTGAACGAGTGGACCATGAAATCCCCTGCCACAATGACTAAACATCAAAGGAAAGACACCAGAAATATGTAAAATCGACAAAGTACACCACCAAATGGTAATAACTCTCAAGTTCTAGATCCTATAGAACAAGAAGCCCTTGAAATGTCTGACAAGGAATTTTGAGTGATAAATCTAAGGAAACCAAATGAGATACAAGAAAACTCAGCTAGACAACATGATGAAACAAGGAAAAGTATACAGGACCTGAGAGAATGTACAAGGAAATCAATGCCCAGAAAAAGAATGCAGCAGATCATTCCAAGTTGAAGAATTCATTCAATGAAATAAAAAGCACAACAGAGAATTTTACCAGCAGGTTTGCAGAAGCAGAAGAGAGAACTTCTGACCTTGAAGATGGGCTGCTTGAAATAACACAGGCAGACATAAAAAAAAAAAGAAAAAAGAATTAAAAACATTGAAGAGAATCTGAGAGAGATATTAGACAACCTTATGCACTCAAATATCCAAGTAATAGGTATTCCAGAAGGGGAAGAAAAAGGAGATTGCATTGAAAACATATTCAACAAAATAGTGGCAGAAAACTTCCCAGGTATAGGAAAGACACAGATATTCAGATTCAGGAAGCTCAAAGATCCCCAAATGTATTCAATTCAAAAACATCTTCTCCAAGACATGTTACAGACAAATTGGCAAAACTCAAAGACAAAGAGAGAATCTGAAAAGCTGCAAGAGAGAAGTGTCAAATCACCTGTAAGGGAGCCTAGTCAGACTAACATCAGACTTTTCATCACAAACCCTAAAAGCCAGAAAGGAATGGGATGATATACTCAAAATACTAAAAGACAGAGATGGTCAGCCAAGAATACTCTACTCCGAAAGGCTATCCTTCCAAAATGAAGGGCAAATAGTGAACATGCAGAAAGAGAAATCAAGAAAGCTTGGCCATTTACAATAGCCACCAAAACCATAAAATACTTAGGAATAGAGTTAACCAAGGAAGTGAAAAATCTCTATCATGAGAACTACAAACCACTGCTGAGAGAAATTAAAGAGGACACAAGAAAATGGAAAGATATCCCATGCTCTTGGATTGGAAGAATCAACATTGCGAAATGACCATACTACCCAAAGTAATATACAAATACAATGCAATCCCCATCAAAATTCCAATGACATTTTTCTCAGAAATGGAAAAACTACCAGACATTTATATGGTATAGAAAAAGACCATGCATAGCCAAAGCAATTCTAAGCAAAGAAAAAAATAAAGCTGGAAGCATAATACTACCTGACTTTAAACTATACTACAAAGCTATAATAACCAAAACAGCATGGTACTGGCATAAAAACAGACACACTGATCAATGGAATAAAATAGAGAATCATGAAATCAACCCACACACCTACAGCCATCTGATCTTTGACAAAGGCACCAAGCCTATACACTGGGGAAGAGACTGCTGCTTCAGCAAATGGTGCTGGGATAACTGGATATCCATATGCAGGAGAATGAAACTTAGACCCATACCTCTTACCATATACTAAAATCAGCTCAAAATGGAGTAAAGAATTAAATATACACACTGAAATAGTAAAACTTCTTGAAAACATAGGAGAAACACTTCAGGAAGTAGGACTGGGTACAGACTTCGTGAATACGACTCCAAAAGCATGGGCAACCAAAGGAAAAATAAACAAATGGGATTATTTCAAACTAAAATGTTCCTGCACAGCAAAAGAAACAATTAACAGAGTTAAAGGACAACCAACAGAGTGGGAGAAAATATTTGCAAAATATACATCTCACAAAGGATTGATATCCAGAATATACAAGGAACTGAAACAACTTTACAACAAAAAACAAGTAACCCAATTAAAAAATGGGCAAAAAAGCTAAATAGGAATTTCTCAAAGGAAGATATATGAATGGCCAATAGACCCATGAAAAAAATGCTCAACATCACTCAGCATTTGGGAAATGCAAATCAAAACCACACTGAGATACCATCTCATCACAGTTAGGATGGCTAATATATGAAAGACTCAATGATAAATGCTGGCAAGGTTGCAGACAAAAGGGAACTGTCATACATTGTTGGTGGGACTGCAAAATGGTGCAGCCTCTATGGAAAATGGTATGGAGCTTCCTCAAACAATTGCAGATAGATGTATCATATGACCCAGCTATCCCACTGCTGAGAATATACCCAGAGGAATGGAAATCATCAATTCGAAGGTAAACCTATTCCCCAATGTTCATTGCAGCACTCTTTACAATAGCCAAGAGTTGGAACCAGCCTACATGTCCATCATCAGATGAGTGGATATGGAAAATGTGGTATATCTACACAATGGAACACTACTCTGCTGTTAAAAAGAATGAAATACTGCCATTTGCAAGAACATGGATGGGCCTAGAGAGAATTGTATTAAGTGAAACGAGTCAGTCACAGAAAGAGAAATATCACATGTTCTCACTTATTTGTTGGAGCTAAAAATAAATAAATAAGTGCACAAACAACCTGGGGGTGGTGGAGGGAAGAAGATACACAATTACAATTCCGTGAAGCTGATACGAGCAAACAGAAAGGAGGTTGTTGGGAGGGAGGGGAGAGAGGGAGGAGGGAGGGTGGTTTCAGTAACGGGCCACAATAATCAACCACATTGTATATTGACAAAATAAAATTAAATCAAGAAATTAAGTAAAAGAAAATAAACTGTATTAAGATGATGTTTATATTGTTAGTGAGGACAAACTCTTAAAATTAATTGATAAAAATACTCACCCACTCAATAGTATGGATGAGCACATGCTAATTGAATCAACGGGAAGAGAGATTTTATTCCTTTATCTGGAATAAATATTGAAAAATTTAAATCTATATGAAATCTGTTAATATGCACATTGTAATTGCAATCTATTATCAACATCAGTTTTCTTTTTGAAATCGATCAAGATTAATTACATGCATGTTTTGTAATGCTGAATATCCTAATTGTCCTGATTTATTTATTTATTTTATTGAAAAATAGATTGCACAGAATTAAATATCAATAACTGTGTACAATATGTGAAGATCAAATCAGGATAATTTGTGTGTTCATCATTAGAAAATGTAAACATTCCTTGTGTTTATTAACCAATTTCTCTCTAGCTTCCCTTCCCTCCCGCATTCCACCCTCTAGTAACCACAGTTCTGTTCTCTCCTTCTGAAACTTCAGTGCATTATTCTGATTGCTCTTTCTTTTCTTTCTTTCTTTATTTGATTTTATTATTATTTTTTAGCTCCCACTTGTGAATGAAGATTTAGTATTTCTTTCTGGGTTGAATCTGTTTGGGGATCTTTGAGTTTTGTAGATTTGTAAGACCATCTTTCTTACAATATTTGGAAAGTTTTCACCTGTTCTTTTATTAAATAAACTGTCAATCCCTTTTTCTCTCTCTCCCCTTTTGGTATACCCGTAATTTGGAGGTTTGTATGATTAAAGTTGATAAAAAGATCTGGGTTTTCTTCATTTTAAAAAATTCTTTTTTTTTTTTTTCTTTTTGGTTCAACTGTGTTATGCTTAAAGTCTGTCTTCTCATTCAGCAGTTTTTTCTTCTGTTTATTCTAGCCTGCTGCTTAGGCTCTCAGGTGCATTTTTTATTTCATTGAATGAATTCTTCGGTTCTGGAATTTCTGCTTGATTTATTTTATTTTATTTTTCTCTTTGTTGAATTTCTCATAGATGTTCTCAATTTTCTTTTTTGACTTCATTGTGATTTCTATCTTTTTTGGGAGGTGTGTGTGTGTGTGTGTGTGTGTGTGTGTGTGTGTGTGTGGCCAGTATGGGGATCTGAACCCATAATCTTGGTATTATAAGGCTGTGCTCTAACCAAGAGAGCTACCCAGCCAGCCCCCTCTATCTATTTGTTCATCTATCATTTTGAGTTTCCTTAGTCTGCCATTTGGGATTATTCTTCAGGCAATTCATAAATTTCCTGTTCTTTGGGGTCTGGTTTGGGAGAATTGTCATCTACCTTTGGATAAGTCATATTTCTCTGTTTGTTCATATTTCTCATATCTCTGTGTTGATGTTTGGGCATCCAATAGTATAACTGCTTCTTTTAATTCTAGCAGTGGCTTTTTACATTTTTTTGTTATTTTTAAAATTTTGGTCATAAGACAAGTCTTAATACATATAAAAAGACTAAGATCATATAAAATATGTTCTCTGACCACAATAACAGAAGGAAATTTGAAAATTCACAAATGTGCAGAAATTAAACAACACTCCACTAAATAAACAATGTGTAAAAAGTAAAAATCACAGGAAAATTAGAAAATACTTTGAGATAAAAAGACATCCTCTTCTTTTTTCTGGTCTCCACTGGTGACTTTCCTTGTGTCAATGCAAGCAGGTGTCTGGTGGGCCATTGCATGGTGGCTGTACATAGCTGTGGTGTTTTGCTGCAGTCATGGCTATGGTGGTGGCTATGATGGGTCACACACGTGGAAGAGGTGTTTTCAGTGTGTTCCTTGCCTGGTAGTGGGCAGGGGGAGTAACCCTAAGCTGTTTTCTCAGAGCTCCAGGTATGCTCTGTTGCTTGTCTGGTTGCATGCAGAGGGCATGGCCCTTGGCTCCTCTAGGAGTGGCTTTTGAAGGGAGAGATTCTTTTTGTGGAAGTATTCTATATTGACAGTCAGGTTGGGCATTTCAAGTTTGGAACTGGGTGAGTTCAGTAGTGTAGCCTTTGTGTGACTTCTTCAACTGAATTCGATCTTAGAGTTGTCTGGGTGCCTTTGTGGCCTAGGCATTGGGACTGTGAGGAAAATAGAGTAGTTTAGTCAGGCCCCCCTCACCTCAGGTCCGGCAGGGTGTGGTGCAGTACATTCTTTGTAAACAAGGTGTGTGGGAGTGAACTTAGTGTGCACGTTTGCCCATGTATTTTTAGCTTGTTGCTGTTCTTGTGTACTCTTCAGGGTGTGTGAGGCAGTGGCTCTGAACGGCTGGTCAGCAGAGCTTGTGTCTAAAAATTGGGCATGTTTACTTTGCTGACAAGCTGCTCAGTTTTTCTTTGGACTTTGCCTGCAGCTGCTCAGTTTCTCTTTGGACTGCCTAGCTCTTAGATGTGTGTGTGCTGAATAAAGCTTATTATCTCTTCAATCAAGGCTCCAAGGACATTTTCCTGTTACCTAGCTCATAGGCCTGCCTGTGAATGGTTTGTGACCCAGTCTGGACAATGGGCTCAAGAGGTCTGTGAGCTCCAGACCCATCCCTAGCTCTACAGGGACCCTCAGTAAATTGTTGTTGGGGTGGTTGACCTGCTGTTTTTCAGTTAGCTGGTGTATACTGTTGAAGGAAGTCCTGGAAGCTCTGCAGAGGGCCACTGGCATAGCTGTTGAGCCTGAAGCAAGCCTGCATGGATGCTGCTGGATCCAGTGTCTTTCTAGAGGTATGCCATAGAGTGGAAAAGCTGCTACCCAATCAGCTGTTGGTTTGGCAGTAGGTGTACCCAGCTGTCACAAGGCCTGGCAACTCTGTTGGTAGAACCCTGAACAGCTGTTGAGCCTGAAGAAAGCCTTCAAGGGTGCAGCCTACAAGGCCAAAAGCTCTGTAGAGTCCTGTCTTGGGGCATCAGAGTCCCCCATCCATCCACTGTTGGTTTGGGAGCAGATACATGCTGTGAGCAAGAGGTCCTGGCAGCTCTGTATAGGGCCACTGGCTCAGCTGTTGAGCCTAGAGCAAGCCTGCATGGATGCGCAGGTCACAGTGAGTCTCCAGAGGCATGCCATAGGGAGGAAATGCTGCTACCTAATCAGCCATTTGTCTGGGAGTAGGTGTCACAGCTGTCACAGGACCTGGAAGCTATGTGGGTACCAACCTCATCATCTGCTGAGCCTGATGCAAGCCTGCCATGTTGTAACCATGCCCAGCATCTCCGTGGAGGCCTGCCTTGGGACATCAAAGCTGCTGGCCAATCTTCTGTGGGTCAGTGAGCAGGTGTTACAGCAGGTCCTGGAAGCTCTGTAAAGGGCCACTGGATCAGGTTGTTAAGTCTGGAGCAAGCCTGCATGGATGCTGCAGGACACATCAGTTCTCTTGAGCTGTGGAGGAACGTGGGCGGAGGAGGGACCACTCCTGGGCTAGCTGTTTGTGTGTGCACCCATGGACTCAGCAGGTTCAAGGGTTGTGCAGGACTTGTGCATGTGGATGTGGGAAATAACTACTTACCGGTAGCTTCCCCACCCAGCTGGTCAGCCTCTCTGCCCTGGGGGAGAGAGGAGGGAGTGTCACATGGGCTCCGACACTGGGGTCTTGGTCCCTCTGTCTGGTCCAGGCTCCAGGCAGCTGGGGTTGTGGTCCTGCTGGCACCAATCCAAACATGTGGAGAGTCACAGGGGGAGGCAGGGCTACCACTGGGTTCATGCCGGTACTTGTGGGTTCAGTCCCCACAGGCAGTGCAGGATGGGCAGCAAATATGAAGAGCTGCCATACCGTGACAGCTTTTCCACTCAGCAAATCTGTCTGACCACCTAGCGGGGAGGCAGTGCTGCAGAAGTTCAGACACTGGGGTCTTAGTCTTTCTGTCCCAGGCTCCAGGCAGGTTGAGCCATGGTCCTGCTGGCACCTGTGTGAGTACAGTAGAATGCAGGTAGGGCCTCCCAATGAAGGGAGTCACACTTGCAGGGTGCACTCCCACCATATGTTTGGCTCCCAGAGGACACTGCATCTCAGCCGCTCAGGGCAGGAGGGGTTTTATTTTCTTTGGCTTCCACTATGAGACTGTAGCTACACTAACTTCTGGCTACTCTCCAGCAGGGCCTGGGTTCCAAAAGACCTGGGGACTCTCTTCTGGTGGGGATAATTGGCATTTCTGGTGGCAATGGGAACAGCTGGGATCTCTTCCAGCTTACCTTCTCTCCTGTTTCTGGGCTGGTCCCTGTGCTGGGGCAGAGGCTGTATGTTCTCTGCTCTGCTCTGTATGGTGCTGTTTCCTTCTTCCACCCTATGCAGGGACCTCTTCACTCTCCTCATGTGTATTTCCTCAGTCATTTCAGTCAAAATATTTTTGTTTGTTTGTTTTGGTCTCTTTTTACAGGGGAGAAGGGGCTAGAACCAGACCTCTCTAGTTGTCCATGGGGGGGACCTAATTATCCTGATTTGATCACCACGTACTGTACACAAATACTGATTATTAACTTTGTATCCCACAGATCTATATAATCAATTATGTTTCAATACAGAAGAAATAAAATACAATAAGAATTCAGCAAATTAAAAAATATCGTTTCTTACTAAGTTATTTATAGGTTAGCAAGAAGTTGGTAAAGGAGCACAAAAAAAGATTGAATTGTGTAATGTTGAATATCCTGATTTGAGCATCAGGTATTGCACACGGGTATCTGTATTCAACTCTGTACTCCACAGATATATAAAACCAATTGTGTTTCAATAAAAAAAGAAAAGAAAATATGTGGTAAATAATTACTGTTTTGATTGACAGATGTCTTTTATGAAATAACTTAAGTGATTTTGGTGCAAATTTAAATCAGGAAAGATCTTCAGTTTATTATAAAATCAGTAGATGTACATAAAACAATTTTTATTAGTTGTTTTAACTATTCTTATTGTGTTAAAAGGTAACATCAAATCAACCTTCTTAGCAAATGTTTAAGAATACAGTACAGTGTAGTTAACTACAAGAACAATTTTGTGCAGCAGATCTCCAGAACTTTTTCATCTTGCATAATTGAAACTCTGTACCCAATTGAACAGCAACTTCCATTCCCCCCCTCTCCCCAGTTCCTGGCAACCACCAGTCTATTTTCTGTTTTTGTGAGTTTGATTACTATAGATACCCCATGTAAGTGGAATCTTGCAGTATTTTTCCTTCTGCTACTGGCTTATTTCACTAAGCATAATGTACCCACTTGTCATCCATGTTGTCACATATGACAGAGTTTTCTTTTTTTTAAAGTTTTGTTTCATTTTTAATTGACTAATAATAATTATGTATATTTACAGGGCACAATGTGATGTTTTGGTATATGTATACATTGCATAATACTCAAATCAGGCTATTAGGATATCTATCACCTCAGATATTTATTATTTCTTTACGGAGATATCATTTAAAATCTTCTCTGTTGAAATATACAATATTAACTGTAGTTACTATACCAAGTAATAGAGTACTCAATATTACCCTTCCTATCTGACTAAAACTTTGTCCCCGTTAACCAATGTGTTCTCTTTCCCCATCCTCAGTCCTCCCACACATCAGCCTCTGGTAATCAACATATTACTGCCTACTTTTACGTGTTTTACATTTTTTGATTCCACATATAAGTGAGATCATACAGTATTTGTCTCTGTGCATGGCTTATTTCACTAAACGTAATGTCCTCTAGGTTCAGCTGTGCTATTAGAAATGACACAATTTCCTGTCCTTTTTTTTTTTTTAAGGCTGAATAGTATTCTATTGTGGGTACATACCAATAATTCTCAATCCATTAATTTGTTGACAGACAAGTTATTAAAACTATTTATAACTTTTTATAACTTTAAAATTTAAATTAAAAAATCTATAGCAATTACAATTCAATTTTCCACCTGTGTAGACATTTCATTTTTAAGTCATAATTGTATACTGTTATATTCCATGCTTTAATGCTTAGAGTACATGCATATTTTCAATCTTTCCAACCATTTTATTTTGATTCACTTATTTATACATTTACAAAGTCCTTATAATGATATGATGGAGATGATGTTACCCTGCAGGATCTGTGTGTTACTATACAGAGTGTTAAATAATGTGAGCTATGAAGAGGGCCAGTTAAAGGATTACTGGACATTTCTAACTGAAATGGGACAATATGGTAAATATTATAGGGAAACAGGCAATTACATAAGGATGTTGAAAGATGATAGTTGTTAAATGTTTGAAGATGGTGGAAAGTAAATATGTTTGGTTTACAGAAAAGTTCAGGCAGACATATTAATCATGTTGAGAATATTTTCTTAAAAATTGTTTATTGAGATCCTTTGCCCATGTTTCCATTTGGTTATTTGCTTTTTTTGCCATTGAGTTGTATGAGTGTTTTTTATATGCTGGATATGAACCCCTTATAAAATATATGTGTCTTGATTTTTTCACGTTCCATAGGTTTTCTTTTTATTCTGTTGATTGCCTCCTTTGTTTTGCAGAAGCTTTTTAGTTTGATGCAATCTCATTTGCTTACTTTTTGCTTTGTTTTGCTGTGCTTTTGGTGTCATGTACAAAAATTATTTCCAGGAACAATACAAAATAGCTTTCCCCCTATGTTTTTTCTTAGGGGCTTTGCAGTTTTAAATCTTACATTGACTTTTTTTTTTGTTTGTGACCGGTAAGGGGATCTTAAACCGGGGCTTGGTGTCACCCTCATCGCGCTCAGCCAGTGAGCGCACCGGCCATCCCTATATAGGATCCGAACCCGCGGCCTCCGCGCTCTCAGCGCCGCACTCTCCCAAATGAGCCACGGGTTCGGCCCTTGACATTTTTAATTCATTTTGAGTTGTTTTTGTTTGCATGGTGAGATAAGGACTCAATTTGACTATTTTGCATGTGGGCATCCAGTTTTCCCAACAGTAACTGTTGAAGAGACTATCTTTCCCCATTGTCTAATCTTGGTGCCCTAATCAAAGATTAGTTAACCTCATATGTGTGGGTTTATTTCTGCCTCTCTATTCTGTTCCACTGGTCTATGTGTCTATTTTTATGCCAGCACTATATGGTTTTTAATTACTAGAGCTTTGTAATGCAGTTTGGAATCAGGAAGTGTGAAGCTTCCAGCTTTGCTGTTCTTTCTCAAGGTTGCTTTGACTATTCAGGGTCTTTTCATTTTTTACAAAATTTTATGATTGATTTTTGACATTCTATAAAAATACCTTTAAAGTTTTGATAGGGATTGCTTTGAATCTGTAGATTGCTTTAAGCAGTGTGGACATTTTACAGTCTTAATTCTTCCAATCCATACACATGACATATTTTTTCATTCATTTGCATCTTCAATTTTTTTTCACAAATTTCTTATAATTCAGTGTAATCTGCTTTCACCTCATTAGTAAAATTTATTCCTAAGTATTTCATGTATTTATTTTATTGTAAATGGGCATTTGGTATAAAGTATGGGTCCAACTTCACTCTTCTGAATGTTTATATCCAGGTTTCTTGACACATTTGATGAAGAGACTACTCTTTTCAATTGTGTAGTCTTGGCACCCTTTAAAAATATATGCATGTGCATATGTATATGTCTTTATGCCAGTACCACACTGCTATAATTATTGTAATATATTTTGAAATCAGGAACTATGACACCTCTAGCTTCATTTTCCCTTCTTCAGACAGTTTTAGTTACTTGAGACCCCTTGAAATTCCATGTAAATTTTAGGATTTTTAAAAATCTCCATCAAAATTCCAATGATATTTTTCTCAGAATTGGAAGAAACATTCTTAACATTCATATAGAAGAACAAAAGGCCAGAAATAGCCAAAGCAATCCTGACCAAAAATAATAAAGCTGGAGGCATAACACTACCTGACTTTAAACTATACTACAAAGCAATAGTAACCAAAACTGCATGCTACTGGCATAAAAATAGGCACACGAACTAATGGAGCAGAATAAAGAATCCAGAAATCTACCCACACAGCTACAACTATCTGATCTTTGACAAAGACTCCAAGGCCACACCCTGGGGAACAGACTGCCTCTTCAATAAATGGTGCTGGGAAAATTGGACATTCACATGTAGGAGAATGAAACTCGACCTGTGCCTCTCACCATATACCAAAATCAACTCAAAATGGATTAAAGAATTAAATATACATCCTGAAAAAATAGAACTCCTTAAAGAAAACATAAAGGAAACGCTCTAGGAAATAGGATTGGGTACAGAATTTATGAATATGTACCCCAAAGCACAGGAAACCAAAGGAAGAATAAACAAATGGGATTACATCAAACTAAAAAGCTTCTTCACAGCAAAAGAAACAATCAATAAAGCAAAATGACATCCAATGGAGTGGGAGAAAACATTTGCAAAATATACATCAGACAAAGGATTAATAACCAGAATATACAAGGAATTCATACAACTTACCAGTAAAAAACCAAATAACCCAATTAAAAAATGGACAAAGGAGCTGAATAGGCATTTCTCAAAGGAAGATATACACAAAAGGCCAACTGACATGTGAAAAAATGCTCAACATCATTCAGCATTCAGGAAATGCAAATCAAAACCACTTTGAGATACATCTCACTCTAGTTAGGATGGCTAATATCCAAAAGACTGATAATGACAAATGCTGATGAGGTTGCAGAGAAAAAGGAACCCTTATACACTGTTGGTGGGACTGTAAAATGGTGCAGGATTTATGTAAAATAGTATGGAGGTTCCTCAAACAACTACAGATAGATCTACCGTATGGCCCAGCTATTCCAGACCTGGATATATACCCAGAGGAATGGAAGGCATCATGTTGAAGAGATACCTGTTGTCCCATGTTTATTACAGTGCTATTTACAATAGCTGAAAGTTGGAACCAGTCCAAATGTCCATCATCAGATGATTGGACAAGGAAAATGTGGTATATCTACAGAATGGAATAATAATCTACTATAAAAAAATGAAATACTACCATTCACTGCAATATGTATGGACTTAGTGAAAATTATATTGAATGAAATAAGCCAGTCACAGAAAGAGAAATACTGCATGTTCTCACTTATTTGTGGGAACTAAAAGTAAATAAATTAATAAATATACAAACAAATAAATAGGGGCTAGGGAAAGGTGACACAGCAATCACAACAATTCCTTGAACTTGTTAAGACAGGTGAACAGATAGAATGTTGATGGGGGAAGTGGGGAGAGGGAGGGAGGAGAGAGAAATTGGTAAAGGGACACAAAAATCAACTACATTGTATATTGATAAATTAAAATAAAAAAAATAATTTAAGAAGTCCATACTATCCAAAGCAGTCTACAGATTCAATGCAATCTCTGTCAAAATTCCATTGGCACTTTTTTACAGGAAGAGAAAAAAATGTCTATATGGAACCAGAAAAACATCTGAATATCTACAGCAATCTTGAACAAAAGTAACAAAGCTGGTGGCATCACACTACTTTATTTCAAATTATATCGTAGAGCTACAGTATTTAAAAGCATGTCCTACTGTTGTACAAACATTTAGACCAATGGAATAAAATAGGTAACCCTAAAATAAACCCACATGTATATGGTCAACTAATCTCTACAAGGGTACCCCAAAGAGAAAGCTGGAAAAGGATAATCTCTTCAGCAAAGGGTGCTGGGGACATTAAATATCCACATGCAGAAGAATAAAATTGGCTTCTTATCTTACGGCACACACAAAAGTCAGGCCTGTCCAGTTGGCTCAGTCGGACGGAGTATGGTTTTATAACACCAAGATCAATGGTTCAAATCCCACTACCAGCCAAGTGCCAAAAAATCAAAAACAAAAACAAACCTCAAAGTAAAGACTCAAATATAGACCTGAAAACATATGGAAAACTCTCCTTGATGTTGGTTTTGGCAATATATATATTTTTTAAATCGGACACCACTATCATAGGCAATAAAAGAAAAGACAAATAAAATTGCATCAAAGTACAAAGTTCGTGTACATCTAAGTAAACAATAATACGAGATAGAAGAAAATATTTGCAAACTATGTAACTGATAAGGAGTTAATATTAAAAATACATGAAGAATTCATACAGCACAGTAGTGAGCGCCCTCATTCTCATCATCCTCATCGTCACCGTCTTACTCAAAAATGGGCAAAAGACCTGAACAGAGATTTCCTAAAGATGACATAGAACAAGCAGCGGGTATATGAGAATGGACTCAGTGTCACTAAACATCAGTAAAATTCAAATCAAACCACAGTTAGGTATCACCTTACACCTTTTAGGATGGTTATTATCAAATAGACAAAAGAGAAGTGTTGGTGAGTTTTTGAGAATTCGGAACTGGTACTCACCATTGGTAGGAATGGAAATCGATACAGACACATGGAAAATAGTATGGAGGTTCCTCACAAAAATAAAAAGTAGATCCAGTAATGCCACTTCTGGGCACATATCTAAAGGAAATGAAGTCAACATGTTGAACTGATATCTGCACTTCCGTGTTCACTGGAGTATTATTTACAGTAATCAAGATATATAAACAACCTGTGTCCATTGACAGATGAATGAATAAATAAAATGTGAAACAAACACACACATTGTCCAGCCTTAATAAAACTGGAAATCTTCCATTTGAGACAACATGTATGGACCTAGAGAACATTATGCTACATAAAATGAGCCAAACACACAATTACAAATACAGCATGATATTACTTATATGTGGAACCTAAAATAAAAATTATAATAATGGAAACCAACAGAGTAGCTCATATTAACAGAGTAAAATGGCAGTTCCAGTAGTTGGGAGTGTGGAAAAAGGGAAGATGTTGTTGAAAATGTACAGAAGATCAATTACAAAATGAATAAGTACTTAAAAGCTCCTATACAAGTTGGTGATGTATTTTTGCTTTAAAAAGTCTATCTCGCGTGTTCTCACCATAGCAAATAAATTAATTAATAAAATAAAATTACCTATGTTAGGCGATGGATTTGTTAGTTGGCTTGATTGTGGTGGTCATTCCACAATGTATATGTTGAATATAGAATGTATATGTTATACACTCTAAAGATATATGGGTTTTATTTGTCAATCATACCTCAATAAAGCTGGAAGAATATTATAAATAAATAGCAAATCTACCACTTTTTATTATGTACTTGAATTGCTATGATATTCCTTCATTCCAGTATCATTCTATCAGACAATCATTTTTAATCTCTCCTATTTCCAGTATCCCATCATTATTTATGAGTCTTTCTTATGCTTACATTATTTAGTCCTGGCATAGTAAATAATATTGAGCAATCTTAAAGGGTAGACATTATCTTTATGCCATTGTCATAAGTATCTAATAGAAATATGAATAAAATTTAAAATATAGAATTGGTACATAGTACATACATTTGCGATGTAAAGTCATGGGAAAAAAGCAGAGAATAACATTGTACATAATGATTAGTGCTAAAATTCATATGCATAAATATAGAAATGCTGGTTATAATTACCATAACATAAATGTTTGTATTTTTTACTTCTGAATAAATATCATTTTCTTCAAGGACATATTTTATGCATTTTGTTGCCTTTTCTAATTAACCATTTAAAAAATATGTTACTTTCAATTTGCGTGGAATTTATGTGAGAATTGTGAGGGAACAGAGTTTAGAAATCATTACAGTAATTATTGAGCAGTATTCTGGGCATTGCACATTGGACTAGAGACCACCCTGCCATTTAATAGGTTATATTTGCTTGGATAGGCAAAACTACCACCGTGGAATCCGAAACCTGTGTGGCAGCCCAGATTAATACACAAATGTTAGGGTTCTCATTTTGAAGCCATGATAATGGAGTGGGTTCATGTGCAGTGGAGTAACCAGGGAACTCCCTTTCAAGAGGATTGTATTGTTACACATTGAGGAAGAGAAAGACATGGAAAGAGGTCAGGAAGACAAAAGCTAAGACCTAATCTCAGAAAAGTTTTATAATTCATTTCACATCTGTCAGGATGGTGTTTAGACCATTTGTGTGTACGTGTGTGTTTGTGTGTCTGTGTGTTACTTATAACACAATACTCAAAACTGGGTAATTTATAAGGGAATAAAATTTATTTCTTATAGTTTTGGAGTCTGAGAAGTCCAAGGATCAGGGAATACATCTGGGGAGGGCCTTCTTTTTGGTGGTGACTTTCTACAGCAACACAGGGAATTGCTTGGTGAGCGTGGATGAGCAAGAGTTAGCCTGCTCTCTTGCTCTCCTTATAAAGCCATCAGAGCCACTCTCTGCCAACCCATGAAACCATTAATAAATTCATTCATGAATTTATTCATGAGGGCAGGACTCTCGTGGCTGCTCAGCTCATAAAGGCCCTGCCTTTCTGTGAGGAAGATGGAGTGGGTTTGGTCAGGCCCTCTCACCTCACATCTGGCTGGGTATGATTCAGCACATCCATTGTGAACAAGTTACCTAAGAGTAACACATGTTAGTGTGCACGTGTGCCCGTGTACCGCTTGGCTTGTTGCCGCTATTGTGTACTTTTGGTACCGAAGGCAGCAGCTCTGAACAGCTGGTCGGCAGAGCTCATGTCTAAAAATAAAGCATGTCCACTTTGCTGGCAGCCACTCGGTGCTTCTTTCACTTACCTGACTCAGGACCTGCACAGATGGGGTAGAGGGGTTTGTGATGCAGCCTGACACTTTCAAATACCACAGTCAGATTATGCACCATCTTATAATCAGGATCATTCTCCCACATATAAACTTTGGGGAACACACCCAACTCACAGCAGATGGCTATTTCTAAATATGACCTCTGAAAATTGGAAGGGTTTTAGTATTCATGAAAGGAAGGGATTTAGAGAGAGCAAGCCGCTAGTGTTTTCTTCTGTCTCATAAGAAAGTATGTGAAGAGATAGCCACACCCCCATGTTACTTGCGATGCTATTTACAATAATCAAAATATAGAATTAACTTCAGTCCCTCAGTGGATGAATGGTTAAAGAAAATGTGGTACATATAAACAACGGAATACTCTTCAGTCATAAAAAATAAAATCATGTTATTTGTGCTAGCATGGATAATCCTGGAAGATATTACGTTGAGTGAAATAAGCCCATCACAGGAAGATAAATACCACAAGTTCTCACTCATATATAAGAACCAAAGAGGTTGCACTCATAGGAGTAGAGTAGAATTGTTATTAGAGGCAGAGGAGGGTAGGGGGGTAGTAGGGACAGAGAGAGGATAGAAACTGACAGTTAAATAGGAAGAATAAGTTCTAGTTCTTTTTAGTACTTTCAGGTGACTATAGTTAATCCTGAAAATACATAATTAAAAGAAAAAAACAGAGTTCATATGTTCCTTGTATCATATGGCAGCTACCTTATTTATAGATAAATAAAATTCTTACCTAAGAAGTTTTATCCAGAGTTGCACAGAAAAATAATTAACTATGTTATTTGAAATTCATCATCCTTTCGGTGTTAACTTCTCTTGGGAAAACAAAATTTTCTACATTTGTTGGAGTCTCAGAGGAACAGACTCATTAAAGAGTTTGACAAACATTCAGAGTGAGTCAAAACTTGTTTTTTCCCTGCCCGGTCAGCTTCCTGTGGGCATGTGGGCAGAGCAGACGCTTTTAAAGATACCTTAGCCTCTGGAAGTATTTCCTCTTAGAGTACCTCGTGCTGTTGAATTGTTCAGAGCTAATTTGCCCATCACCTCAAGGGTTCTGAACTAAACAGTTCTTATGGAAGCTCCATCTTCTGGCCCTGAAGCTCAGTTTAAAAAGAAAAGAAAAAAATCGTGCAAAGTTGGGAATTCCTTTTGCTTTTTCTTCATCTAAATTGTTGTCACTGGACACAGTTCACTTTTAAGACAAGATGATGAGATGATAAAGGAAGAGGTTTCCTGTGCTTGGAAAGGATATGGAGACTTACTAGAGGTCTTTCCTATGTAATAACAAGTCTGCTGAGGAGAATATATGCACCCATGATTGATGCTTCTGATTTATTTGAAGGTGAGATGCTACAAAAGTTAGGAGAATATTGTACGATTATATCTTTACTTAAAATTTGTTTTAAGAATGTCTAAATTGATTCATTTGAGTGAGAAATTAAACTTGTATATTCTCACATATCTTTCTTTAAGACTTTGAACATTGCTTCATTTCTGCAGTGTCCGCTTTTCTTCATTACTTTCCTTAGCCTCTACCCAAATGCCCAGTGTGCAGGTTGGATTCAAAGCACATTCGCCGAATGGCTGTTCAAAGCTTTAGAACATCGTACTCATCTATTCTGAGGCAGCTTTTCTCTCTCTTTCTCTCTCTCTCTGGTCTGCCTCTGTTGTCAGAAATTATACCATAGAGAACACTAACTCACTTGCTTCTGTCACTAAAAAAGGTTAAACATATATTTCATAGCCAGGGTCTCCAGTCCAGTTACTCTCTCCCTGTAATGCTCCTATGTTTTATTTCTCCTGACCATGAGTTCTTGAAGGGAATTTATGTCCCATTTGAATATTCTTTTGTGGCAGTTGAATTTCTTTTCCTACAGCTACTTCAATTGGTTAAATAAAAATCATTATGTGTGCATTTATAAAATTTTGCAGATTTATCTAAAATTGTTTTACTACAAATAACAGATTATAATAGCTAATAGAGAGAAACCATATTCAAGATTTTGTTTTAAAAAATAGACTTTAAATTTAGGTTATCATAGGTGGGAAAGGTGGGGGAGGGAAGGTTAATGAGAAATTGGTAAATGGCCACAAAAAGGATTACAATCTGTAATGTTGAATATACTAATTATCCAGATTTGGGCATCACATATTGCACACAGGTATTGACATTCAACAAGGTATCCCACAGATATGTACAATCAATTATGTTTCAATGAAAAAATAAAAATAAAAATAAAATTTAAAAATTTAAATTTTACAGAAAAAATAGACTCTAAATATTAGAATAATTAAAATTATACTTAAAACATTTGTTCATTTCTGAAGTAAAAACTAATCCTGAATTTTGCCTATAATTGTATGGATTCATAAATAATTTGGCAATATTGATTCCAATCATGGGATTATGTCTGTCATTTTATTTATAACATTGTGGATATTTCCTATAATTTATTTCTAAATATTTTACCTTAATAATACATATAATTTATTGTTTATTTTATTCTTTCTGAAACATAATTATTGAAAATATTGTTTCAAATTCTACTACTGTCATTTTTTTAAAATTTCATGCTTGTATTTCTAAAAATTGCCTGTCATAAATTTTATGTGATACCTTCAGTCAAATAGTTTCATGATATTTTGAACTTCACTGGAAACTTTAATATTTTCCCACATGGGCTCTGCTTTTTGTCTAACTTTGTTTTCTTTGCCTCGAATACTATTTTTTTCTGCCATTAATATTACCATACTTTTCAATTTTCAAGTGTTTTCTGATATGTTTATACCAATATTTATTTCATTATTTTTACATTTTGAGCCAGTATATTTTGTGTGTGTCTCTTGCAAATTTCATAAAGTTTTGTATTTTAATCTGAGACATATACCACTTAATATATTTATGTTAATTGATACAATTATTGCTCCTATGGATGCTATGATTAATATTTTCAATATGTTATTTGGCTATTTTATTTGTTATTTAATAAGTAGATTAGGCTTATGTCAATATTTCTATTTTTTTATTGAGATAATCACATTTGGTATGTCCATTGATGCCAGAATCATATAATATTTCTATGGTTTATATTATTGTACTTATTTTTATATGTTTATTTTTCAAAACTGAGGATCTTTTGTTAATCCCTTTGCCAAGTCATTGCAAACTTATGCTAGATAAAGGCATTATTGGTACTGATCTTTATAAGCAAAGGCTTATTTTAGCAATTTTTTATCAGAGACTGAGACCCAAACTTTAATTAAATATTCACTTGTTCCGATCAAAGATAATTTTTTAAATGATTACAAACTGTCAACAATTTTGCAAATATGTATACCTTATTTATTTTTTGATTTAGAAAACCAGATATCCATATATCCTAACCTGGATTTTTGTAGAAAATATTGTACCCAACAGTAATTTTAATCAGTTACTCAGTTTTGCTAGAAACAAGGCCATGACTAAAGCAATTTAAATTTGTCCTGAATTTTGTAATTGACTGAATCATCTTAATTCTTCTACAACTCTCTTTACAGTAAAAGTGCCATAAAGCATGGAAAGGGGGAATTGGACATTCGTGACTGAATTTATTCTTGTGGGGATACCAACCACCAGAGCCCTTGGAGGTCTTCTCTTCTTGACTTTCTTACTGGCTTACTTGGTGACACTCCTTGGAAACACACTTATTATCACCCTCATATTGGTGGATTACAGGCTCCAGGTACCCATGTACTTCTTCCTCAGCAATTACTCTTTCAGTGAAATTTTAACCACAACCTGTGCAGTTCCCAAGATGCTAGCAGGGTTTCTCTCAGAGAGGAAGAGCATTTCACTTGGTGGATGCTCTGTACAGTCCTATTTCTACTTCCTCTCTGGATGCACTGAGTTTATTCTTTTCGCTGTCATGTCCTATGACCGCTATGTGGCCATCTGCAGCCCCCTTCAGTACCCTGTGATCATGACCAGCTCACTCTGTGTCCGTCTTGTCATCCTCTCCTGGGTGGGTGGCTTTCTCCTCATCCTCCCATCTACAGTCCTCAAGGCAGGACTTCCCTACTGTGGCCCCAATGTGATTGATCACTTTTTCTGTGACAGTGCCCCACTCCTCCACTTGGCCTGTGCTGACGTCCGTATTATTGAGCTGCTGGACTTCCTCAGCTCCCTTGTCCTGTTCATCAGCTCCCTCTCACTCACAGTTGTCTCCTATGTTTACATCATCTCCACTATCCTGAAGATACCGTCAGGCCAAGGTCAGCGCAAAGCCTTTTCAACCTGTGCTTCGCACTTCACTGTGGTCTCCATGGGCTATGGGATCTCCATCTTTGTCTACGTCCGCCCCTCACAGAAGAGCAGCCTGCACCTCAACAAGATTCTTTTCATCCTCTCTACGGTCATCACGCCACTCCTGAGTCCCTTCATCTTCAGTCTTCGCAACAAAGCCATGAAAGATGCACTGAAAGACTTGGTCAAGGGACGAATCTTGCTCATGGGGATGAGGTCCAAGTGACAGATTTTTCTTTGAGAATTATATTAATTCTAGGTATCTTCGACTCACCAATTCCAGAAAAGTCTCATGATATTTGTTAATTAATTGGTGGTCAAATTTATGAAAATAACTCTACTTTTGATAAGAAAATACACTGGTTTTATATTCAATTTAGGTTTTGCATATTGTGTTACAGTAATAAAAATTTTTATTGTAGGTGATAAAAGAAAGTGGTGGTAGGTAGGAGTGATAAAGTAACAGTACCATATTAATTAAAAAACACAATTGCATATATTACTTGATGGAGAATATATATGTACGTGTATATATGCACACACACAGACACACACACACACACACGTGGGTACTCCAAAAGGCTGATGGAAAGATTTGTATTATCTTTTAAATCTAGTTTTCCATAAACTTTTTGAAATATTCTGATACATTTATTTTTGTGTATTTATGTCAGTTTACCTCTGTGATCCTAAAAAGAAAAGTTTTCAGGGCATCTCTCCTCTTAACACACACATACTTATACAATAATTTAATCTTTGAATATAATTTGAGAAATTTAAGTATGGGCTTAGATATTGTCTTACTTTGGGATAACATACAGATCATTAAATTTTTCTTTATTTTTCATTTCAGTTCAATTTTACTTATGACATTTGCTATTTGGATTAGAAGTTTATAAATAAAGTGCTTAAAATATTTCTTTTTTTTTTTAATCTTCCCTACCTTCTTTAAGTACAAATCTTTTACAAAGTAGTATTAGGGTAATTCAGGAAAGCCAATGCCAACATCTATAATGAGGGAAGAAGAAAACCAATAGATGATAATTGAAGAGAAAAATTGGAGCAAATTCAGAAAATGGATTTGTCAAGGACAAAGAGAAGAACATTTTTGTACAAGCCAGAAAACAAATTCCAGAAACTGGTAATATTAGAAATTCTGTTTTAGAACGAATAATACTGATAGCTCCACGAAGTATGGTGTACACCTAAACTGCTGATACAGATAGCAGAATAATGGAAAATTTACCACCTGCCCATAAATTATTTAACCTGAAGGACAGAAGAAAAAACAATAGAAGAAAAATTAGCAGCACCACAGGGAGCCCTATCACAATATGACATGTTCTAATGTGTATAATTATAGTTCTATTTGGAGAAGAAAGAGTGGAATTATGAAAGACAATAAATATGAAGAAAGTGACTAAATAATTTTCAATTCATATTTTTTAAATTCTAGATTTTCAGAAAAATATATAGTGCAACCTAAAGAATATTATTATAAATACAAAAACATCTAAGCACATACTAGCCTAAGTGTTATAAACCAAAACTTAAGATAAAATTTCCAAGAGAACACAGACATACAAAATTTTAAAAAATTAATAAAGTAAATTAAAAGTTAAAAAATGGAAACCATAAAAACAGGACAAATTCTAGAGTTACAGAATACAATGACTGAACTAAAAAAAAGTTCAATGGAGAGCTTAACAATAGATTCAATCACCCTGAGAAAACAAGCAGCAAGCTCATAGATCATTTAAAATGATCGAGACAGAGAAACAAGAAGGAAAAAATCTTTAAAAAATGTATGAAGGAAGATGACATAATTTATGGGACACTATCAAGTGAAACAATATAGGCTTTATGGGAGTTTCACAAAGAGCAAAGAATGAGAAACAGGTCAAAATATTAATTTTTAAAAAGGCAGAAACCTTCCTAAATGTGGCCAGGGAAAAAAGCATTTGAATCCAAGATGCCAAAAGAACCATGAATAGGCTGAATATCAATAGATATTCACCACAACACACTGCACTCAAATAGTCCAAAATCAATGATAAAGAAAGAATTTTGAAAGCAACAAAAGGAAAGCAATTGTCACACATAAGAAAATCCCAGCAGGACAATTAGCAGATTCTCAACAGAAACTTTGCAAGGCGGGAGAGAGTAAGATGATATATTCAAAGTGCTGAAAGAAAAAATAAATGCTTCCAAAATTACTGTGCTGGACAAAATTATCTTTCAAAAATTAAATGGAAATAAAGTAATTCCCAAACAAATAAAAACACCCTGTTACCACTAGACCTGACTTACATAAAATTCTTAAGGGAGTTTTTAAAATCAAAAGGAAAACATCCTAAATAACAACACAAAAGCATATGAAAGCATTATCACCAGTGAAGGTGAATGCATAGATATGTACAAATTAATATAATACTGTAATTTTGGTGAACAATTTGCTTTAGGCTTAATGTAAATCTAAAAGATAAAAATGTATTTATAAATCCAGAATTCCAAAAAAAGAGCAAACATTAAGAGAACAGAAAGTGTGAGGGGGATAAAAGTATAGTTTTAGTATGAAAATAAAATTAAGTTGTTATCAACTTAAAATAGAAGACTAGAACTAAAATATATTTTATGAAAGCCTCAAGCTAATGAAAAACAGATATAAAAATATAGGATAAACAAAATATAAAGAGAAAAACAACAAAAATTACTACAACAAAGTTACTAAATAACAAAGAAAAACAGCAGGAGGAAAAAAGGACAAAACAAATGCCAAATAAAGAGCAAACAATTAACAAGATGATAATAGTAACTATTCACCTAATAATAACTACCTTAAATGTAAATAGATTAAACTCACCAACCAAAAGGTGTAGAGTAGGTGATAAACAAAAAACCAAAATCTGGAAATATGCCTTCTTCAGGAGACTCAATTTATATTTAAAGACATATGAAGTAAAAGTGAAGGAATGGAAGAAAATATTTTATGGAAATGGGAAATAAAGCAAGAGTGTTTGTAATTATAACAGACAAAACAGATTTTTAAGCGTAAAACTGTCTCCAGAGACAAAAAACATCATTATAATATAAAAGTGTCAATTTAGCAGGAAGACATAACAATTATAAAGATATATACAACCAGGTGGCTGGAGAAAGATGGTCAACTAGAAGGATGCATTTGTCATCTCTCCCACAAAGATAGAGAATACATAATGTGAGGAAAATGGAGTAGTTTAGTAGGCCCCCTCACTTCAGTTCTGGCTGGGTATAATACGGCATATCCTTTATAACATGTTGTGTGCGAGTAGAGTTAGTGCACATGCATGCCAGTATACCCTTTGGCTTGTTGCTGCTTTTGTGTGTACTTTGGTATGTGAGGCAGTGGCTCTGAACTGCTGGTCCGCAGAGCTCGCATCTAAAAATAAAGCCTATTGTTACCAGAAAAAGGTGAAAGTTTTTCCCTTAAAAACAGGAACTAGACAAGAATGCCCACTCTCACCACTCCTATTCAACATAGTGTTGGAAGTACTAGCCAGAGCAATCAGAGAAGAGAAGGAAATAAAGGGCATCTGGATTCGAAAGGATGAAGTCAAGTAGTTCCTATATGCAGATGATATGATCCTATATGTTGAACAGCCTAAAGCCTCTATAAAAAAATTCTTAGAGTTGATAAATGATTTCAGCAAAGTTGCAGGATAGAAAATCAACACACAAAAGTCAGTAGCATTTCTATACTCCAACAGTGAACATGCAGAAAAAGAAATCAAGAAAGCTAGACCATTTACAATAGCCACCAAAAAAATAAAATACTTAGGAATAAAGCTGACCAAGGATGTGAAAAATCTCTTCCAAGAGAACTGCAAACCACTGCTGAGAGAAATTAAAGAGAACACAAGAAAAAGGAAAGATGTCCCATGCTATTGGATTGGAAGAATCAACATTGTGAAAATGTCCATATAACCCAAAGTGATCTACGGATTCAATGCAGTACCCATCAAAGTCCCAATGATATTTTTCTCTGAGATAGAAAGCTATCCAGGCATTTATATGGAACAGGCAGCAAAAGACCACACATAGCCAAAGCAATCCTGAGCAAAAAAAAATAAAGCTGGAGGCATAACACTACCTGATTTTAAACTATATTACAAAGATATAATAACCCAAACAGCATGGTACTGGCATAAAAATAGACACATGGGTCAATGGAATAAAATAGAGAACCCAGAAATCAATCCATATGCCTACAGCCATTTGATCTTTGACAAAGGCAGCAAATCTACATACTGGGGAAGAGACTGCCTTTTCGACAAGTGGTGATGTGAAAACTGGTTACTCATATGTAGGAGAATGAAACTAGACCAGTACATTTCACCATATACCAAAATCAACTCAAAATGGATTAAAGAATTAAATATGCATCCTTAAACAATGAAACTCCTTAAAGAAAACAGATGGGAAACACTCCAGGAGGTAGGAGTGTGTACAGAATTTGTAAATAGGACCCAAAAAGCACAAGCAACTAAAGGCAAAATAAACATTATATCAAAGTAAAAAACTTCTGCACAGCAAAAGAAACAATCAACAGAATAGAAAAACAACCAACAGAGTGGGAGAAAATACTTGGAAAATAGACATCTGACAAAAGATTAATATCCAGAATATACAATGAAGTCAAACAACTTAACAGTAAAAAAAACAAATAACCCAATTAAAAAATGGGCAAAGGAGCTGAATAGGCATTTTCAGAGGAAAATTTATGAATGGCCAACAGACACATGAAAAAATGCTCAACCTCACTCAGCATCTGGTAAATGCAAATCAAGACCACTTTGAGATAACATCTCACTCCAATTAGGATGGCTAATATCCGAAAGACTGAGAATGATAAGTGCTGAAGAGGTTGTGAAGAAAAAGGAACTCTCATACACTGTTGGTAGGGCTGCAAAATGGTGCAGCCTTTATGGAAAATGATATGGAGGTTCCTCAAACAATTACAGACAGATCTACCATATGACCCAGCTATTCCACTGCTGGGAGTATACCTAGAAGAATGGAAATCATCATGTCAAAGGGATACCTGTACTCCAGTGTTTATTGTGGGTCTATATACAACAGCCAAGAGCTGGAACCAGCCCAAATGTCTATCACCTGATGAGTGGATAAGGAGACTGTGGTACATCTACACAATCGAATATGACTCTGCTATAGAAGAGAATGAAATCCTACCATTCTCAAAAACGTGAATGGACTCAGAGAAAATTATATTAAGTGAAACAAGTCAGGCACAGAAAGAGAAATACCACATGTTCTCACTTATTTGTAGGCGCTAATAAATAAATAAATAAATAAATGCACAAACAAATGGGGGAGGGGAGAAGACAGAATAACCACAAAAATTCCTTGAACTATTTAAGGCAAGTGAACAGATATGATGTGGGGAGGGGAGGGGTGGGCATGGAAAGGAATGGGTAAAGAGGCATGAAAATCAATTACAATGTATTTTGAGAAGTAAAAAAAAATGAAAAATGATTAAGTAAATAAAATAAATAAAAATAAAAATAAAGCCCATTGTTTCTTCACCCACAGCTCCTGTGCATGAAGGGTTTCTGACCCAGTCTGGACAACAGGCTCGAGGGGTCTGTGAGATTTAGACCTAGCTCTACACAAAACTACACATGGATGAAAAGGTAAAGAGAGAAAACTGGAATACCTCAAAGGAGCAGTGACAACATTAATGAGTGCAGAAACTCATCATAGTCAAATAGAGCACAAAAGAAAATTTCTAGCCACCACCACCCAAATCCCCAATTGGGAGCAGCAAGGACCCAAGAGGAGTCTTTCCCTGCAAGAATGAGGTGTGTGAGTGAGCTCTGTCAGCCAGCAGCCCAACACACAGGGAAATTTGTGCTGTCCCTGTGTCCGTGAACCTGGTGGTGGGAACTGCTCACTGGGCCCACACTGCTATGTTGACCTAGGGAGGGACACATGTGGAGCCACACCCACTCCCTGTGCCCCAGGCTGTTGCAATGAAATATTGAAACTTGGGATTGGTCCCAACACCTGAGGGCATTATTTTGATTTGAATTTGGCAGCAGTTTCACATCCATGAGGCCACATGATTGCTCTGGGAGTATTGTGCCTTGATAACAGGAAGGGTGCCACCCTCAGGACAGAGGGTATCAGCATACACTCTTTACAGAGCCAGAAAGCCACCTAATCATGACCTCTCATAACTACCAGTTACCCTGAGGAGGTGGTGGTGCCTATCGTGGGCACAGACATATGCCTTTAGCACAAGTGAGTCTGCCCTGCACTGCCTGCCCCAGCAGGGGGGATTCAGAAGGATCCACATCTCTTTTGGGACATGTCAGCTGACCCACAGCCCCAACAACCTTGTGCAGAGCAACTCTTAAGCTTAGCTAAAGAGAGCCAGAGTGTCCTTGAACCTCTCAGGGTCACAGCTGCCTGCCTACCCAGAGACCACTCCACAAGAACAGCTTATAGAAGGCCCCCATATCCCTGTTGTGGGTAAAGAGTTCCACCAAAAATCTGTCAACATAATCACCCAGAGTAGTACCCTTAAACAGTCGTGCTGCACAACAACTCAGTGCCCCTTCTTAGGGTACAGGGCCATCACACAAATCCAGTGACCTCACTCAGTGTCACCCACTTTAACAGAAAAGCTACAAAGTATCCCAATGCCTCTCCTGGTCGTATAGGGCTCCACCTAGGGCCCATGACCCCACTGTGTCACCCACTCTAGTTGAGGGGCTGCTGAGCACCTCATTGTTTCCCTAAGCTTAAGGACCTAATCCTGACACCCAGAAATCCTGCCTAGGTTTGTCCATTCAAGCTGAGGACCTCCAGAACGCTCCATCTCACCTATCAGGATTACACTGGCTGGTATACCAGTAAGTCCACCCAGGGTCACCCACCTCAGATAAGGAGAGACTGGGCACCCAGGTGCTTCATCCAAGAGCTCACAATCTTGCTCATGATGCAACAACACAACACACTGTCATTCATTTCATTAAAGAACTACTGAGTGCCATAGTGTCTAGGCCACAGAGGCAGTTGCAAGCAACTGTGATTTGAAGTAACCACACAGAAACAACACTACTGGGTCTACCCAGAACCAAAATTAAGACAGCCTACCCAATGCCTAATACAAAACTCATATAAAGGAAAGAGTCTCTCTCCTCAAAAGCCACTCAATAGTATAAGATGAAGCAGTTGCTCTACCAGGTACCCAGACATCAACATAAGTGTGTGAAAATTATGATAAAAAAAGCAAGAAAACATGACACCCTCAAAGAAATATAATAATTCTCTAGTACCAGATCCCAAACAGCAGGAAATCTTTGAAATAAATAAAAAGGAATTCCAAGCAACAATCCTGAGGAAACTCAATGAAATAAAAGAAAACTCAGATAGACAACACAACAAAATAAGAAAAACAATTTAGGATTTGAAGGAGGAATTTAATGAAGAGATAAATACCTTAAGAAGATTAGAGCAGAACTTCTGGAATTGAAGGCTTCACTCAATGAAGTAAAAAATACAAAAGAGACCTGAAGCAACAGGCTAGAGAAAGATGTGGAGAAAAGGAATCATTTATAAACTACTGGTGGGACTATAAATTAGTACAGACATTATGGAAAACAGCATGGAAGTTTCTCAAATAACTATAGATGGAACTACCATACTATCCAGCAATCCCATTACTGGATATGTGTTTCCAAAGAAATGGAAAACACTATGTCAAAGGAATACCAGCATTCCCATGTTTATCACAGCTCTATTTACAATAGCCAAGTTATGAAATCAACTCAAATGTTCATCAATGGAAAACTAGATAGGAAAATGTGGTATTTATGCATAATGAAATACTATTCAGCCATAAAAAAGAATGAAATTCTGTCATTTGCAGCAGCCTGGATGAGCTTGGAGAGAATTATGTTAAGTGCGATAAGCCAGGCATAGAAAGAGACATACCACATATCCTCACTCATAAGTGGAAGCTAAACATAAATAACTATAGAAAATAAATAAGAAAGAAAGCAAGAAGGAAGGAAGGAAGGGGGGAGAGAGAGAGAGAGGAAGAAAGAAAGAAGGAAGGAAAGGAAGAAAGAAGAAAGAAAGAAGGAAGGAAAGGAAGAAAGAAGAAAGAAAGAAAGAAAGAAAGAAGGAAAGAAAGAGAGAGAAAAGAAAGAAAGAAAGAATTACAAAAAACTTTCAAAAGTATAAAATAGAACTGTGGTTACTAGAGACAGGTAAAAGGGGAGAGGGGAATATAAAGAAATGGGTTAATGGGCACAAAACAGCTAGTTAAGGAAAATAAGTTTTGTTGATGTGTAGTCAAGCTGGGCACAGATAATTAACATTAACTTTCTGTATGTTATCCAATGACTAAAATACAGGGAAAGACTGGGGATCAAACATCTTCAACAGAAAAAATTGATTATGTTTTGTAGCAATGAATATGCTAGCTATCCTAACTTGATAATCACATATTATATGTAAGTATTAATATTTAACTCTTTATGCCACAAATATGTATAATCAATTTCAATAATTTTTTTTATAAAACCACAGATGCACCTTCCAAAAAACAAATAAATAAATATACATGTATCCAAACCTAGACCACTTAAATATATAAAGCAAATATTGACATATCTGTGGAAGAATTTGATAGCAACACATTTATACTAGGGTACTTCAAAACTCCTCTTCGAATAATAAATAGAACATCCATCAGAAAATCAGTAAAGAAATAGCTTACATCAGCAACACTATAAAACCAATGGACTTAATAGATACACAGGAGCCTTCAAAAAGTTTATAAAATGGTTTGTATAACCTTTAAATTACATTTTTTCATGAACTTGTTCAAGTGTAGTTGTATATAGAAATTTTCACCCAACAACAACAACAAAATAATACACATTTTTATTTAGCACATACTGTTTCTCCATTAATTTGAGTGTTCTTGTATCTCATAGAGTTTCCTTAAGATTGTTGCTCAGAGCTCCTTTTTATCGATTTCAAGGGCTTCCTGATCTATTTGGTCTGGTACTTGAGAATCATATTCCATCAGTGCTGTTATGTTTTCTTGTTTTCTTCTGTCTCTAATATCTCTTCATTGATGTCTAGTCATCTGGTAGTGCAGTTGCTTCTTCTATTACTCTGGAATGGGCTTTGAGGGCAGAGAATTCCTCCTGTAGATGTGTTTTATACTGACTGTTGAGTGGGGTGTTCTAGAATTGGTTCTGGGTAGATGCAGTAGTATGGTCTCAGTGTGGGTAGCTCAGCCATACTCAGTGTTGAAACTGCATGTAAAAACCTCTGTGGCCTTGTCACTAGGGCACTTAGTGATTTCTTGCTGAAGTTAGTGACACTGTGTTGGTTCATCAGGATCATGGGCAAGCTCTAATGTTCTTGGGGGAAGCACCTGGGTACCCTGTCATTCTTTGGCTGGGGTGATAACCCTTGCCAGGCCTGTTGGCACCGATGAATGCCCTGTGACACTGATGGGTGCACTAGGTTATATTGGAGCTCCTCAGTTTGACAAGGTTCAACATTTATTCTTATTAAAACTATCAACAAAAGGTATAGAAATAATTTACCTGAACACGATATAGGCCACATTAAACTCTACAGTTATCATAATCCATGAGGAAAATTTAAAGCCCTTCTCTCTTGAGTCAGTACAAGCAAAGATTCCCACTCTCATCACTTTTTCTCAACACAGTACTGGAAGTCTTAGCCAGAGCAATCAGATAAGAAAAAAAAAAAAAGATAACTAATCAGAAAGGAAGAAGTAAAATTATCTTTATTTGCAGGTGCCATGATCATATACATAGAAAACCCTAACGACTTCACAAAAAAGTGTTACTATACTGGCACACCAATATAGTAAATTGAAGAATACAAAATCAATGTACAAGAATCAGTGATGTTTTTATAAACAAACAATAAACTATCTGAAAAAATTTTTTAAAACTACATTTACAATAGCAAAAAGATAATAAAATACTCAGGGATAATCTTACCTAAAAAGATGAAAGATTTGGGCTAGCCCTGTGGCTCACTCGGGAGAGTGTGGCGCTGGTAGCGCCTATGCCATGGGTTCGAATCCTATATAGGGATGGCTGGTGCGCTCACTGGCTGAGTGTGGTGCAGACAACACTGTGCCAAGGGCTGCGATCCCCTTACCAATCCAAAAAAAAATTAAAAAGATGAAAGACTTGTATGAAGAAAATTATGATACTTTGTTAAATAAAATTAAAGAATATACAGATAAATGAAAATATGTTCTATATTCATGAATTAGAATAATTAATATTGTTAAAATGGCCATAATCTCCACAATGATTAACATATTCTATGTAATCTTCATCAAAATTCCAATGGCAATCTTTGCAGAAATAGAATAAACAATCTAAAATTCTTTAGAACCACAAAGTACCGAGAATAGCCAAAGCATTATTAAGTAAGAACAATAGATCTCAAAGCACCACACTCCCTGATTTCAAAATATACTAGAAAGCTATGGTAACCAAAACAGTATAGTGCTGGCATAAAAGCAGGCACATGGACCAATGGAAAAGATTAGAGATTCCAAAAATAAATAGGTACACATGGTCAATTGATCTTTGACAATGGTGACAAGAATACACAATGAGAATACAAATGGTCTTTTCAATAAATGGTGTTGGGAAAACTGGATATTTACATGTGGAAGAATACTTTTGAACCTTTATTATATATAACACACAAAAATCTACTCAAGTATATTAATGACGTAAACATAATACCTGAAGATGTGAAAGCTTTAGAGGTAAGCATAGGGAATCATCTTCTTGATATAGAGGTTGGTAATGATTTTTCTTATATAACATCAAAAGTACAGGCAACAAAACAGAAAATAAACAAATAATATTGTTTCACACTAAAAAGCTTCTACAAAGCAAAGGAAACAATCAACAGAGTGGAGAGAAAACCTATGGAATTGTTGAAAATACTTGCAAACCATATATCAGATAAGGGATCAATATCCAAAATGCATATGGACACACATTCATGACTTAAAAAAAAATGAGTAAAAAACCCGAACGGGCGTTTCTCAAAAGAAGTTGTACAAATAGCCAAAAGGTATTTGGAAAGGTGCTCAACTTCACTAATCATCAGGGATTATCAAAGGAAAACCACAGTGAGCTATCACCTCACATCTGTTAGGATGGCTATTATCAAGAAGATAAGAAATAGCAACTGTTAGCAAGAATGTGGAGTAAATCGAACCTTTTGTACATAGTTGATGGGAATGTAAATTAGTATGGCCATGATAAAAACAGTATACATGTTTCTGAAAAAATTTTAAAAAGAACTACCATATAGTCTAACATTATGACTTCTGTGTATATATCCAAAGAAAATGAATCAGTATGGCAAAAAGAAATCTGCACTTTTACATTGATTTCAGCATTATTCACAATAGCCAAAATACAGAAACAACCCAAATACCCATTGACAGGTGTATGGAAAATACATGATGTATTTATACACATATACACATGCAATAAATTTTATATACATATACATACATACATACATACATACATATACAATTTATATGCACATACACACATATACATAAATAAATATATTCACAGTGTAGTATTATACAGTGTTTAAAAACAAGAAAAGCCTGCCATCTACAACATGCATGACCCTGCTGAACATTATGCAATGTAAAATAAGCTAGACACAAAATAACAAATATTGAATCCTCTCACTTATACTTGCAATCTAAAGATGTCAAACTCATTGAAACAAAGTCATATTATGTTTAGTAGATGATGGAGGAGGAAAATCTGAAAAAAATATTCGTCAAAGGGTACAAAGTTTCATTTATGCAAATCAATAATTCTGAAGCTCTAATAGAGAAATGTGACTATGGTTAATAATACTATATTATATACTTTGAAATTTGCAAAGCAGATAGATATGAACAGTTTTTGCCACACAAAAAGGTAGCCATATGAGCTTGATTGTGGCCTCTATTTCACAATGAATGTGTATATAAAATCATCAAATTGTACTATCTAAATATATGTCATTTTTAATTCTTAACTGTACATCAACAATGTTAGGAAAAAATTTAAAGTAAAATAGGGTCACCCCTACAGATAATATAGATACTTTTTAAAAATTCATCCTGTCAATTCATATCTTTCGATTGGGGAGTTTAATCGATTCATATTTAAAGGAATTACTGATAAGTAAGGACTTACTTTTGTTATTTTGTTACATGTTTTCTCTAAGTCTTATATATATTTTTCCTCTCCTTTTCTTTCTGTCTTATTTTCTGTTCAGTTAATGTTTTGTGGTGACAAGTTTTTCTTGTTATTTATTTTTTTGTGTATTTTATAGATACTTTGTTTTTGATTACCATGTGGATTTCATAAGACATCCTAGAATTGTAACAATCTGTTTAAAGTGATAACCACTTAATTTTGATGGCATGTAAACACTCCACCACTGTACAGCTCTTCCACCCTCAATTTCTGTTATTCATGTCATAAGTTGCATCTTTATATGTAATGCACCCATTAATATCGATTTATGGCTATATTTATGCTTTCATCTATTAAATTCTATAAGAAAATTAAAAGTTAGCAATCAAAATTACAATAATACATATATTTATATTTGACCACATATTTTCTTTATAGAAATCTTTGTATTTCCATATGGCTATGAGTTACTGTCTATTGCCCTTTATTTTTAACTCAAAGAAAGTCCTTTGAGTTAAAAATAGCATTTCTTGTATGGAGGGTCTAGTAGTAATAAATTTCATATGATTTGTTTATTTGTAAATGTCTTAATTTCTCCTTCATTTTTGTAGGATAATTTTACAGAAATAGTATTCTTAGCTGACAGTTGTTTTTTCTTTTCATCACTTTAAATATTTTATCTCATTGTATTGTTGTCGGCAAAGTTTATGCTGAGAAACTGAGAAATCCTTTGATACATAGAGGTTTCTTTGCATGAGACAGGTTGTTTTTCTCTTGCTGCTTTCAAGATTCCCCTTTTCTCTTTGATTCTCTACATGTTGATTGCAACATTTGTCAGTATGAGGGTTTTCTTGTCGTTGTTTTTTTTTGTTGTTGTTTGTTTGTTTTCTCTTCTTTGGAGGTTATCGTGCTTCTTGTTATTCTGTATACATTTCTTTACTCAAATTTAGGCAGCTTTTGGCCATTATTTTTTCAGGTAAGGAGTCTTCTTCTTTCTCACTACTCTCTCTTCTCCTTCTGGAATTTCCACAATGTGTGCATTAAATCATTTGACAACATCACCTAAGTTCCTTAGATTCTGTTGTATTTCCTTTATTCTATTTTTTTGTTTTTCTCCTCAACTCAATAATTTTATATGACCTATGTTTAAATTCACTGATTCTTTATTTTGCGTGTTAAAGTCTTCTGTTAAATCTTTTTGTGGAATTTTTCAGTTCATTTATTTATTTTTTAGTTTCAGAATTTCTGTCTGGTCCTTTTTAACAAAAGATTTTTTATCTCTTTATAGATGTTACCATTTTTTTCATATATTATTTTACTGATTTTGAGTATATTTAAGACAAGTGTTTTAAAGTCCTTATCAAGTAAGGCAGAGGCCTATATTTCCTTAGGGTCAGTTTCTGAAGATACATTTTGTTCCTCTGGATGGACAATGCTTTCCTATTTATTTTAATGCCTTCTGATCCTTTGTTGAAAATTGATCATTTGAAAAAACAGCCACTTCTTCCAGTCTTTTCAGACTGGTCTATGTTGGGAAGATCTTCAATTATCAGCCCAGTGAAAAGTTTCAGGGTTCTCTCTCACCTTTTCTGATAAGGTGTTTTCCCCAGACCTGAGAATGTGCTTTAATCCCAGTTCCTTAAATACATGACTTATTTTCAATGTCCTAATTTCTCTGTGAGTCTGTCCCCTTGTCCTTCTCAGGGCTTATATATTTTATTGCCAGGGATGTCCTTATCGAACCAGGCTTTATCTGAGCCTTAGGATCAGCTTAATGCTGAGCATTTGTCATGTATGAGTTTCTATGTGGCTTTCTCAATTTTACAGTTAACATGGCTGATTTTAAATGTTCTAATTTCCCAAAGTGTATTACTTCAACTTTATTTCAGAGTCTTAGATCATCTATTTTACTTCTTAATTGTACCTTTTTGTCCCAGACTTCTGAAGCCCTATAGTCCCCTTTACAGCTTTTTCAAAAAGTTTTCAGGTGCTTTACGCAGCCTGAGGCCCAAGTTAAGCTTTTTCTTCCTCTTTGATTTTGGGTTAGGCAAACAGTGAGCGGTTTCTTAGGCAGCCCTTGAATATGTCATAATGTTCCAAGTAAGGTCTGCTGCTCTCTTTTAGGTTCCAGGGAGAAAATGTTGATCTGTCCTGATGCCCCCTTTCAGACCAAGGTTGTGCTGTGTTGGGAGGGGGCATGTCAAGGACGTTTTGAATGTGTTTTTTTCTGACTTGGGCTTTTTTCTTGGTTGCTGTAAACCTTTAACTATTTTCCAGAATTTCTGTAAATTATGTATCCATGGAGGATCAAAGGACTGTGGGTATCTTGCCTGTCATCTTGCTGATGAAGCCTCAAAGAACATTTTCAAAATGTGATTTAGTGATTTAGTAGATAACAGATAACTATCAGAAAATAAAATAAACATGAAAAATGAGAGCATGTTACAATTACTAACATTCATAAGACATTACGTAACGGGAAAGGCAAACTTGATTGGGGGAGAATGTATTATAACTTCTACATGTTAATGAAAAAAGATAGGTGGTTCAATTCAAAACTGACACAATTATTTGAATTTACTCTTCACCAATGAGGAAACACGTTCAGCCAGTACACATGAAAGTGTGCACTGCATGTCTAGGGATCAAGGGCGTTCATCTAGTGCTATAATGATAAACAGTCTCACACTTATCAGGTAGCTAAGGTGTGAACAGCTTACAAAGTGCTGGTGAGGATGCAGAGCAGCAGGATCTCTTTATCCTGCTAGAGGGTGGATAAATTTTTACAATCACTGTGAGAAGCTAGAGGTACTTTCTATAAAGACTGAATATACTCTCAACTTAAATAAAATGATTCTCTTTCTCCATCCCAGAAGCTTACACTGCGGAGATGCAGGCATATGTACTGAAAGGCGAGTACTAGAGTGCTTATATATGCATTCTTAATAATAGACCAAAAGAAGAAACTACTCACATAATGCACGCACATAATGAAAGAAAATACAGCAAGGAGAATGAACTAAATAGCTCTATCCAAACAATATAGATGAATCTCAATAACATAATTGTTATGGAAGCCCCACCCCTAAAAAAGACATCATAGATGAATTCATTTATATATATTACAAAGTAATGAAAATAATTTATGCTGATGAAGTCAGGAGAGTGGTTATCACTGGGAGATATTGAGTAGATTGTGCATGAGGGCACTTCTGCGTGCTAATAGAGTACACATACAACTGTATTTTTAAAATCAAGGTGCCATATACACAGGTGCGATTAAATTGTAAAAATTCAGCAAGCTGCACCCTCTTAATAAGTGAATATTTTGGATGTTTATTAGACTAAGCAAAAGATTTAAAAAATCGGCAGGCATAAAAGTTAAACAGTAATGTGATTAAAATTCAAAAGAGACAAAATACAATGAAAGCAGACACATACAGGGTGCAGAAAACAGAATTATGAGATACGAACTTTAAAATAATAATAGTTTTAAAATGATAGTTAAATATTATTTATTCCTTTATTTAATCATACAACATGAATTATTTGTGGTATTATAATTAAAATGTGCCAAAAATAATTGTTTAAAAACTTTAAAATATGCAGTCATTTTACAACATATCTCTTATTAGTGATGTACAATTTTAAAAATTCATATACTGAATAAAAAATGCATAACAGAATCATAGAAAGATGAGGTTATTCAAACTATATCTTTCCTTGGTATTTGCAAAGCACTTGGCTCTCTCTTCTCCTATCCTCCTCACTTTTTACATTTTGATTTCCTTTGCTTCTCTATTCTATTTAGTTGTGTAACAGAACTGATGTCAAAGTATCCTACTTGGAAGTGGTCAGGGGTCTGCCAGTTTTTCTCTCAAGGGCCAGATAGTAAAACTTTTAGACCTTGCAGACCATATGGTTTCTGCCACAAGGACGCAACTATGCTGTTCTAGTGCAACAGCGAACATAAACAATATGTAAACAGATGAGCATGCTGTGTTTCAATAAAGCATTATCTACCAAAACAAGTGGCTGTCTAGATTTGGCTCATGTGCTGTAGTCTTCTGACCCCTGATCTGAATCAAAACATTATTTTGCTTACTGGAGAGTTCAGTAACCATTTACAAGGGGTGGGGCAATATATTTGTGTGTGTGTGAGAGCGAGAGAGAGGGAGTCTGGGTGTGTATAATAATACATCCTTTTACGAATGATCTTAAAATAGAAGGAAAAAACTTTTTTCTACGTTATCAATAAATAACCACAATTATAATTATTACTGATATAATGATGTCTACCATTATTCGGTGCATATGTATCTGTGTGTGTGTGTGTATATATATATATGTATATTCATAACAAGAGTCCAATAAGCAATGGTATTAGCACCCCTGTATTTCTGAAGTGGCATGGAATGATTAAGTGAAATGTAAAAGTCTCCTAGATAAGAAGTGGCAGTGCCAGAATATAGAAATTATTTATCATTGTGAAAATTTGATAAGAAACAGGTTAGCACGTCAGAACCATTCTCAGTACAGATGTTTAAATTGCATTGCTGAGAGTGTTTATGCCTTTTAGAGGGACCCCAAGAGAAATGCTGATGCTTTTAGATCACATTTTATTTATATTCAGTAACATTTAATAAGACAAAGAATTTTAATGAGGGAATAGCATTCAAGAGAAAAGAGGTACCAGCCTATGTGTGAGGAAAAGAGTGTAAGAAAGAAACTATAAAATGATATGGGGAAAAATTAAAGTGGTATCAGAATAAAAGTAAATAAAAGAGGAGGAATTACAACTTGATACCACAGAAATCCAAAAAAATAATTAAAAAGTAGTATGAACAATTATATGCCCCAAATGAATAAACTAGAAGAAATGAAAAAAATTCCTAGAAACATACAATCTACCAGGATTAAATCATGAAGAAAAAGAAAATTTTAATAGACTAATAACTAGTAAGGTGACTGAGTCAGTAATCAAAAATTTGATTCCCAACAAAGAAAAGCCCATGACCTGATGGCTTCAGTGCTGAATTCTATCAAACATTTTTTAAATGGGCAAGGATATATAGGGGGAAAGATGGCAGACTAAGTTGCCTAGTGTGTGCACCTTCCACAGAAAAGAACCAGAACTTCTATTAGACAGCTAAATGTTGGTGAAAGCATCTGGGAGAGAGGATATGAGTGCAGCAGGAGACTGGCAAGATCCCAGTAGAGCAGAAAAGCACAGGATGGCAGCATCGAGAGAAAAGTAAGTCATACGACCTCAGCTACCATATCTCCATCAGCCCGGTTGGTGCAAGAGTGACTTTTTCTTGTGGGGAAAAGGTAGGCAGAAGGCCCACACCAACCCCTATCCTCAATACAGAGGCCTGCAGTTCCTGCATCAGGAGAATTCTGCAGCCCTTCAATCCCAAAGCTGAGAATGGGTAACTGCCTAGAATACATGCATTGTATTTCTCCAGAACAGGAGTATGTATTGTGCACTCCCAAAACTATCTTGAAACCCAGAGCTACTGTGGGAGCCTTCTCTGCCCTTGGGGCCAATCGTCACTGCACTTCCCCCATTTTAAGGCTCTTCCATCATCCCAATGCACTCACAGAAGAGGCTACATGCCCCAATTCCAGCAACTTAAAGTCTGGGCCCAGGACAACTGTGACTCCAGTCCTGCATGTCTGGGAATACAACTCCAGGTCAACCGAACTGCAATACTCCCCCATGTCCCTTACCAGAGATGAAACAAGCAGACTTACCTCTTGTGTACCACCCCCGTCTTCCTCTTATCCTTCCACTGAGTTTTGTGTACCCAAGCCCCCAACCCAGAAAAACAGCTCATAGGTCCCTACTCTAAGAAAAAAGTGATAACATTGAAATCCTCTTTTAGCTCCTTTTGAAATATACAGTGCTAACTATAGTTACCATGCTGTGTAATGGAATACCAAAACTTACCCAGTTTATCTAACTAAAACTTTGAACTTATTAACCAATGTTCTCCCTTTCCTCATCCTCTGTCCTGCCACCTCCCAGCTTCTGATAACCACCATCCCACTCTCTACTTCTATGTGTTTTAGTTTTTTTAGATTTCACATATATGTGAGATTATATGGTTCTTGTCTCTCTGTACCTGCCTGGCTTATTTCACTTAACATAATATCCTCTAGGTTCATCAATGCTGTCAGAAGTAACAACATTCACAGTTTTTTTTTTTTAAAGCTGAGTTGTATTCCATTATATGTACATACCAATTTTTAAAACTTCATGAATCTATGATGGATATGTTATAAAAACTATAACTTTAAAATTTTAATTAACCGAAATCTATAATAATCACCAAGTTTTCACCTGTGTAGAACAGTTTTTAAGCCATAATTGCATACAGTTATATTTCAAGCTTTAACAGTTAGTTTATGGCACATATGTATTTTCAACCTGCCTAACCATTTTTTAATTGATTATGCATATTCAAAGACTAACCATTTTATTCTGATCTTTATATTTATATATTGACAAAGTATTTATGATGATATGTTAGAGATAATGAGAAACATAATGGATGTGCATCCATGTCTTCCCAAAGTGGTTTAGTCTACCACAGTCCTGCCTTGTGGCATCACCCACTACCCAAGAGGCAACATGTCCCCTTTCTATAGGCCCACCTCACAACATCACCCACTGCCCAATGATGACTCAACAGCCCTGCCCTAGTCAGACCTCCTACCAAACCACCAACTGAAGCATAGCTTTGCACCTCAGCCTGAAAATTTGTGCAGCAGACTCACACCCAGCTACCTGAGCCAAAGTGTGCCCATGCCCATTACTCCAAGAAACAGCCCAGCTGTCATGTTCCTGGTGGATCTGCCCCAGTCAGTGAATTAGCCTAGTGACCCTGACACTGGGGAACGAGCACCAGAGACCCTGACACACCAAACACTCACACCTGCCAGCCAGATAATCAACCCACCAATCCCATCCACAGTTAGCCAGCTCCTGAGATGATTGACCCAAAGTGTGCATGTCAGACCCTGGTCTATGAACCAATTCTGCAAATTCCTCTCTGACTAAGCTATGCCACCACCACCACAAACTTCATAAGCCTAAACTGCTAAGGAACTCATAGATACTGCAAGTGTGCATTATTGCTGAAGAGACTGAGAAAAGTCTACCTTACCCTGGAAAAAGCCGATATATCCTACCCAATCTGCACCTTAGGATGCAAGCTACTCTACAAAACTCAAAGATATGACAATTCCATAAGATGCATAGATGTCAATGAAGGGAAACAAAAAACATGAAAAAACAAGGAAACATGACAACACCAAAGAAACACATTAATGCTCAAATAATTAATATCAATGAATTAAAAATTGCTGACTTAATGAAAAAGGAATTCAAATTAATAAGGTTGAGAAAACTCACTGAGATACTAGAGAATATAGACAAAAAATCAGTGAAATCAGAAAAGCAATTCATGATTGAATGAGAAATTAACTAAAAAATAGATAAAGTAAAATAGAAACAGAAATATTGGAAATAAAGAATTCATTGAATAAAAAAAATTTAGAGAGTCTCAATAATGTAATAGATCAAAATGAAGAAAAAAATTCAGATCTTGAAAACAGCAGTCAGAAATAACCCAGGAAGATTGACAATAAAGAAAAAAGACTAAAAAGGAATAAATGAAACCTACAAGGTTTATGGTATATTTTTAAGCAAACACATATTCAAGTTACAGGCATTTTAGAAGGAGAAAAAGAAAGACCTGTATAAAAAACCTATTTAATTAAATAATAGCTTAAAAAGTCTCTAGTCTTTGGAAAGATATGAATATTCAAATCCTGGAAGCTCAAAGGTCCCCAAATAAACTCTACCCATAGAGGTCTTCTTCAAGGCATATTGTAGTTAGACTGTCTAAAGTAAAAGACAAAGAGAGAATTCGAAAAACAGCAAGAAAAGAAATGTTAAGTCACATATAAGGGAATCACTGCTAGACTAACAGCATACTTCTCAGCAGAAAACCTACAGGCCAGGAGCATGAGTGATGATATATTCAACATACTAAAAAATAATAATAATAAATAAAAAACCTGTCAGCCAGGAATATTATACCCAGGAAAGCTATCCTCCAGAAATTAGGAAAAATGAAGTCTTCCTCAGGTAAACAAAAATTAAGAAAATTCATCACAGCCAGACCAGTCTTATAAGAAATGCTTAGGGGAGTCCTACATCAAGAAGAAAATTAAAAAGATAACTACCTATTAGAACAGCCCAAAATATAAAACTGACTAGTATAACAGATACACAAATTAGGACGAGAAAGAATTCACACATTACCAACAGAGAAAACCTCCAAACTGCAAGGATAAACAATAGGGGAGGGAAAAGGAACAAGAGATACACAAAACAATCAGAAAATAACCAACAAAATGGCAGGAGTAAGATCTCACATATCAGTAATAACTTTGAATGTTAATGGATTAAATGTCCCAATTAAAAGACATAGACTGAATAGATTAGAAAAAAAATGACCCATCCATATGTAACCTGTAAGAAATATACATTACCTAGGAAGGCTCATGTAGACCAAAAGATAAGGGATAGAGAAATATGTTCTATGCAAATGAAAAATAAAAGAGAGCAGTAGTAGCTACATGTACAACAGATTTCAAAGGCTTTAAATCAAAATCTGTGCTAAGAGAGGACAAAGGGCATTATATAGTGATAAAGGGATGAACATAGCAAAAGGACACAACAACTATAAATACATAGGCACCCAACACAAGAGCACCCAGACATATAAAGCAAATATTATCAGATCTAAAGGGAGAGATAGACAAAAATAGTTGAGGACTTTAACACTCCATAATCAGCATTGGACAGACAGATCAATGAGACTAAAAAGTCCACAAAAAATCACTGGATTTAAATGGCACCATAGACCGGATGGACTTAACAGATATTTACAGAACATTTCATCCAACAGCCATAGAACACCCATTCTCTCCATCAGCACATAAAATATTCTCCAAGACTGACAATATGTTAGGCTACAAAACAAGTCTCTTCTATTTCAAAAAAATTGAAATCATATCAAATATTTTTTCTGGCCATAATGGTACAGAACTCAAAATAAATAACCAGAAGAACTGTTGAAAGCACACACATGCATGAAAATTAAACAGCATGCTCCCGAATCACCAATGGGTCAAATAAGAAATTAAAGAAATAAAAATGGAAACAAATGAAGATAGAAACACAACATATCAAAACCTATGGGATATAGCATAGATAGTAATAAGAGGAAAGTTTATAGTAATAGATGATGACATCAAAAAAATAGAAAAAAAATCAAATAAACCAAACAACAATGCACCTCAAGAAACTAGAAAAGCAAGAATGAATTAAATCCCAAATAAGTAGAAGAAAGGAAATAATAAAAATCAGAGCACAAATAAATGACATTGAGACTAAAAATACAATACAAATGATCAACCAAACAAAGACTTGGATTTTTGAAAAGATAAACCGTTAGCCAGATAAACCAAGAAAAAAGAGAAAGAACTCAAAGAAATCAAATCAGAAATGCAGAAGGAGACATTACAACTGATACCACCAAAATATGAAGGATTGTTAGAAACTATTATATACCAATAAATTTGAAAACGTAGAGAAAATGAATAAATTCCTGGATACATATGAACTACGAACCCTGAACCAAGGAAAAATAGAAAACCTTAACAGACCAATAACAAGTAAAGAGATTGAATCAGTATAAAATCTATCCTAACAAAGAAAAGCCCAGTGTCTGATGGCTTTACTGTGGAACTCTACCAAAAATTTAGAGAAGAAATAATACCACTACTTTACCAACAATTTTAAAAAATTGAAGTGAGCAGATTTCTTCTAAACTCTTACTATGGGGTCAGCATTATGCTGATACCAAAACAAGGCAAGGACACAACAAGAAAAACAATAAAACAACAGGCCAATATTCTTGATGAGCATAGATACACAAATTCTCAATAAAAATACTAGCAAACCAAATGCAAAAGCACATCAGAAAGATTATACAACAGGATAAAGTGGCATTTATTCCAGGATCCAAGGATAGTTCAACATCTGTAAATCAATAAATGTGATACATCACATCAACAGAATGAAAGAGAGAAAAAAATGACCATACTGATGGCTGCAGAAAAAAAACGTTTGCGAAAACTCAGCATCTCTTCATGATAAGAATTCTCAAAGTAGGTATAGAAGAAAAGTATGTTAATACAAAAAAGGCTATATATGACCACCCATAGCTCACATTATTCTGGAACAAGACAAGGATTCCTACTCTCACCAGTTTTATTCAACATCGTACTGGAAGTCTTAATGTAAAAGAAAGAAAGAACATCTAAATTTAAAAAGAACTCAAATTGTCCTTGTTTGCAGATGACATGGTATTACACAGAAAGAAACCTAAAAACTCTACCAAAATCCTCCTAGACTTGATAATAAACTTCAGTAAAGTTGCAGAATACAAAATCAACATAGAAAAATCAGTAACATTTCTATACACAACAACCAACTAGCAGAAAAAGAAATCAAGAAAGTAATCTCATTTACAATAGTTACAAAAAAAATAAATAAATGATCTAGGAATAAATTTTAAAAAGCACATGAAAGATCTCTACAAGGAAAACAATAAAATAATGATTAAAGAAATTAATGGCACAAAAAATGGAAAGATATCTTCTGCTTATAGATTAGAAGAATCAGAATTTTCAAATGACCATATTATTCAAGATGATGTACAGATTCAATGCAATCCTCATCAAACTACTGATGACATAATTTACAGAAATAGAAAAGTAATCCAAAAATATATATGAAACAACAAAATATACCAAACAGCCAAAGCTATCCAGAGCAAAAAGCACAAAGCTAGAGGCATGACATTCCCTGACTTCAAAATATACTACCAAGCTACAGTAATCAATATGGCATGATACTGGTAGACAAACAGACATACCAACTAATGGAACAGAATAGAGAACCAAGAGATAAACACATGTTCTTATGGTAACCTGATATTATAAAAAGAAGTTAAGAACACATACTGACGAAAGGACAATCTCTTCAACAAATGATGGGAAAACAGGAGATCCATGTACAGAAGAATAAATCTAGATGCCTATCTCTCACCATATAATCAACTCAAAGTGAATTAAAGACTTAAATGCAATACCCAAAACTATAATACTACTAGAAGAAAACAAAGGGGAAACCCTTCAAAACATAGGAAAGGGCAAAGATTTTAAAAACAAGACTTCAAAAGCATAGACAACAAAAGGAAAAATAAACAGATGGGATTATCCCAACTAAAAAGTTTCTGCACAACCAAGGAAATAATCAACAGCACAAAGGAATAACCTGTAGAATGAGAGAATATATCGGCAAAGTATGCATCTGACAGGGATTAATATCCAGAATTTACAAGGAGCTCAAACAACTGAATAGTAAAACTAATAATGATAATAATAATCTGATTTAAAAATGGGCAAATGAGCCAAATAGATATTTCTCAAAAGAATAAATAGAAATGATCAACAGGTATATGAAAAAAATACTCAACATCATTAATCATCATAGAAATGCATATCAAAACCACAATGAGATGTCATCTCACCCCAGTTAGAATGGCTATTATCAAAAAGACAAAAATAAGTGCTGGTGAGGAAGTGGAGAAAGAGGAAATTTTATAGATTGTTGGTGGGGATGTATGTTAGTACAGCCAATATGAAAATTAGTATGGAGGTTTCTCAAACAACCACAGATAGAAATACAATACAATCCAGGAATTCCACTGCTGAGTATATATCCAAAGTGGAAAAAAAATCAACAGGTCAGAGGAATACCTGCATTGCCATGTTTATTGTGGTTCTATTCACAATAACCAATACACGGAACAACATAAATGTCCATCACAGATGACTGAATAAAGAAAATGTGGTATAAGCACTTAGCCATAAAAAAAAGAGTGAAATTCTGCCACTCTCAGCATCATGGATGAGCTTGGATAAAATTCTATTAAGTGAAATAAGCCAGACACACAAAGGGAAATACTGCATATTTCAGTATATGTGGAAGCTAAAAAAGTTGATCTCATAGAAGTAGAATTGTGGTTACTGGAGACTGGAAATGGAAGGGACAAGGGGGATGGGAAGAAGCTGGTCAACTGGTACAAAGTTGTAGAGAGACGGGAAGAATAAGATCTAGTGCTCTGTAGCAATACTGGGACAAATCATTCTATAACTTCAAGTGGGTAGTGCAGAAAATTTTTAATTGTGTTCCCAATGCAAAGAGGTAATGAATGTCTGAGGTGACAGATATGCTAATTATCTTGATATGATGATTGCACATTGTATACATTTACCCAAAAATCACATTGTACTTCACAAATGTATACAATTACCATGGGTCAATTAAGAAGAAATACATTAATAAGAAAGAAAGATTTCAGACAGAAGTAGATTAGAGGTCACTAATTAGGGGGAAGAAATAATGGTAAGTTATTGTGTAATGGGTATAGAGTTTATGTTTAGCATGACAAAGAATTTTGGCAAAGGTGATGGTCACACAGCATTGTGCATGTAACTAATTCCACGAAATCGTATGTTTAAAAATGCTTGATGTGGCAAATGTTACGTTATATATAGTTTACCACAAGAAAAAAAAATGGGCAAAGGACCCAAATAGTCATTTCTCAAAAGAAGACATATAAATGACCAGCAGGTACATTTTTAAAAAGATAAGCATCATTAATCATCAAAGAAATTCAAAACAAACCACAATGAGATATGACTTCAACCTTCTAGAATGGCTTTTATCAAAAAAAGAAAAGAAATGTTGGCCAGGATGTAGAGTAGAAGAAATCCTTATCCACTGTTGGTGGGAATGTAAATTATTACAATCATTATGGAAAACAATGTGGTGGATTCTCAAGAAATTAAAATTAGAACTAACGTATGATCCAGCAGTCTCCCTTCAGGGGATATATCGAATGGAAATGAAGTCAGTTTGTCAAAGAGAGATCTGCTTTCCTATGTTTACATTACCTTTATTCACAATAGCCAAATAGGGAGTCAATTTTAGTGTTCTTCTACAGGTGAACTGATAAAAAAAATGTGATCTCATATATATAAGCAATATAATACTATTTCAGCTCTAAAAGCTTGCCATTTGCTACATGCTTGCACATGGGATACATTATGCTGAGTGAAATAAGCAAGGCATTGAAAGACAAATACCACATAATCTCACTTACATGTGGTATCTAAAAAAGTTGAATCTGTAGAAGCAGAGTAGAATGGTGATTGCCAGGGGTTAAAAATGGGGAGACATTGGTTAAATGGTAAAACTTTCAGTTAGATGGGATTAATATGTTCAGGAGATCTATAGATAATTATGGTAACTATAAGTTACTAATAATGTACTGTATACTTGAAAGTTGCTGAGAGCAGATCATAAATGTTCTGACCACAAAAAGATAATATGTGAGGTGATGGATGTCTTAAATAGCTTCACTGAAAAAGTTCATGATATATGCATACATTAAAAAATGTTGTATAAGGTAAATGTATGTAATTTTTAGTTTTCAAGCATAACCTATTAAAGTAGGAAGAAATTATAAAATATTTATGTAAAATAAAAAAGGACTAGATATAAAACTTTTTTGTGTATGACTAAACATTGTTAATATTTGGGACTAAGAAGATAACTCTAATTTGTGGTGCAATGCTGAAAAAGACTAAAATACTTGTTGCGTCCACAAACTCAGCAATGTATTAAATTTTTATTTGATTAGAAGTCACAACAAAGAATTATTAAGCACATATCTTTCACACACACACACACACACACACACACACACACACACACACACACACACACACACACACACACACACACACACTAGCTGGCCCTCTTTGTAAGTGACAGAAAAACAATTTAGTGGGTCCTTAACTTATTTAATTTATTTGAACAGTTAGCTCATCTCAAATAGTCAAACTGTATTTTAAGATCCAGACATGTATTTATTTTTTTATTTTATTTTTATTAGCATACTCATTCTTTCAAATCATGATTTTTCTTTGTGCCCTTTACCCATCCTATCACTATCCCCATTTCTAGTATCCTTAGGTTTGCTCTGACAACTGGATATGGAAAATGTGATTTATATACGCAATGGAATACTACTGAGCCATAAAAAAGAATGAAATTCTGCCATTTGCAGCAAAATGGATGAGGCTGGAGAAAATTATGTTAATTTAAGTGAAATAATGCAGACAAGGATAGAGAAATACCACATGTTCTCTCTCACTCATAGCAGGGAAAGGAGAGAGAGAGAGAGAGAGAGAGAGAGAGAGAGAGAGAGAGAGAGAGAGAGACCATAAAAATATGTTGAACTTTCAGACTTGTGTTTAAACTTCTAGAAAGTTGTCTTCATTTATGCGTGTAGTAGTATTGAGCAAAAATTAAAAAACTTCTTTCCCTAATGTGATTTCATTAAGATTTCTGGAACAACTATGCTATCATTACTTGAACAGAAAAGTTTCTCATAATTAATCCTTAGGGAATCTGACTTCATACAACATCATCCAATAATTGCATTTCTTTGTCCATCTGTATTCTTGCCTTTGGTTTTCAGTAACAGACTTGTTCGCAAAATAGTTTAAATTTTCTATAACCATATGTAACTGGCAGCCAGTCCAAAATTCATTTACGATATGGGGGTAAAATTTGGTCTAAGCAAAAATAAGAGTGAGTTAATCAGATAGTGAATGAAGTAAAAAATTTAGACAAACTCAAAAGTTTCCCAAAGGTTTTAACAGAGATTATATAAGATATTAAAATGATTTATTTTGTGTTCCTTATATAAGGCCAGAATAGTAACAAATAATGGAGATCACTAGATAATAGACAAAATGCTTGCTCTCAGTAACTTTTCATTTAGAGGTAGCTAAACACTGAGCATGGGATTAAAATGGAAAAGATGGGTCCTCTAGGGACTCTCTGAAAAAAATAACTTACAACCTGGGTCAGTGTTGATTTAAATTAAACAAGGTCTACTAATTCACATTTATATGATGCTATTTAAGTTATTTAACCAAATATATTGCTATTTTACACAATAACAGAAAGGAACACATTGGTTTTACTGCATATATGTTTGCTCTAGATTTACTTAATCACTACCACAATCTCACAGAACATTTTGCATTGTTTGCTGACTGTAAATCGTGAGAGAAAGAATCATTAGAATTACCAAATGATCAATTTGCAATGAACTAAAGATAGCCTGGTCATCAAATTTAAGTTAAACAAAATGGGCCCAATGATTTACAAAATTTGATTTGAGTTAGGATTTTATTCAGGCCTTCTGATTCTATACACAAAGGTTTTCGCCTTTCAAACCATTTTCTCAGAATGGTTCACTTGCTGGAGCAATGATTATGAGAGCAGATTGTGATGCCAACATGTAATTATGCTTGTAAAATGGCAATGCTTTGGATCATGGCAGTGACAGTGCAGCCTTCACAAAAGTCACTAAAATATTACTGTTGCAAAATGACCATATAGAATTTGGGGCACAGAAAAATATCCACATGCATGTTTGCACAATGTTGTAATGGAGACAAAGATATTGCAGGCAATATTATGAATTGTGCACCTACGGTCACACTCCACGCTAAGATTTACTTTCTTTTTTTCTCTTGTATATTAGAATATAGTAACATTATATGACAGAGGAACAAATACAGATTCTTTGATATTTTAGCACTAAATTTTTCACAAGAAGTCAGAGGCCATGCACACATGGAGAAGCTGCAGTCATCCCCTAGACACAGGTATGCATTAGGTTAACTAGAGATGTTAAGTCTTTGTTTGTTTTTTGTTTTGGGGGGGATTTTTTTGTTTGTTTTGTGACCGGTAAGGGGATCGCCACCCTTAGTGTGCTGTCGCCCGCACCGCGCTCAAGCCAGTGAGCGCACGGGCCAGTCCTATATAGGATCCGAACCCGCGGCGGGAGCGCTGCTGCGCCACGGGGCCGGCCCGAGATGTTAAGTCTTTGGGCCTCACATTTACCCCATATTTACTTATATCCTAAGTGTACTACTTGGCTGCACGAAGAGGATTTTCCACTTTTATGGGAACATCAATTTCAAAAAGTGATTAGTAAAGACAGTCTGAAAGATTGTCTATTCCGTGAAATTGATACGCATTTCTCTTTTTAAAATGTTATTTTTAAATTTAGGATGAAATCGTTCTCACTCAATAGTAGATGGAAAATGACAGCATCTAATGTGAATAAGCTTTTACTATGTTATGTGTATATAATACGTATTCACCTTTACGACAGCTATATGATACATTTCCTGATTTTTCAAGTAGGAAACTGATGCACTGAAAAATTATTTGATAAAGGGCATAGAGCAAATAAATCGTCAAACCTGAAATTAACTTTGCAGCCTGACTCCAAATTCAGCAATATTAAATTAATTAGTATATAATCCATTGAAATACCACAGTTGTAGATATATTGTAGTCAATATATCTAAATGTCCATAGAGTAAATAGATGAAGTAACCATTAGTATTTATTTACATGAGCTGTCCTGTATATGGAGCAAACTGAAATTCAAGTAATTAAAAATAGTTTTTTCAATTTGAAAAAAGCACATCCTTTTTCTAAAATTATTAAAACCTTAGGCAAAAGATTACATAAATACAAAACCAAAATATAGAAAAATTAGACCAGGATTCTACATTCCCTTAAAAATTTTTCATTAATTATTTTAAGATATTTTCCACTTGTATGATTTAGTAATTTATGTATTTCATAATTTACATTGTTTTTACTTTCTTTTACCTTTGAAAAGAGCTCAGACTCATCTCCAGATTGACATTCTCAACAAGGAGCAGCTGAAGAGTGGGATAGGAACTGGCACCTCATCATAATTCAAAGTCTTGAAAATGAATAGAAAATAGAAGATAATTCTCTGCTGGTGAAGAAAATGTTGATGATGAGAACATTCAGATGGTGAATTCGAAGTCTGCCAGTGAACTGAAAGTTGTCACTGTGAAGTCTGACAACAAAGATGACGACATTGATATTCATGCCATTTAAAGGGATGGGTGCAACTTAGCTGAACAGTGTAATGCAGGAAAATTTTCTCCATTATCAGTAAGAAGTGCAACATGTATGTACAAAAGTAAAATGACTTAAATCATGCTATGCTTTATACTAAAATATAAAATAAAATAAAATACTGTAGAGGTCGCGACTGCAGGCAATGACAATATTGTTGACATGGAAGTTCACAGATATGTTAACATAGTATTTGATTAAGCTGACATAGCAATGTTTTAACACTTAATAAATGAACATCTACATATGTTTATTCACAGAGAGGAGAAATCTGACTAGAAAACACTTGGGGAGATTTGTAAAAATGTGATGACCATCTCCTTCTGCCTGTCTGCTAAATTGGAATTTCCTGTAATGATTATAGTCTCACAGAATTGGGATGTGCACATGTCGAAAATACAAACAAATGTCTTTAATTTCTAAAGATTCTAGCACGTCATTTTTTTGGTGTGTCTTTCTGTAACTCTTCCCATGGCTCCCTTCACTTCCTTGTTCCTCAGGCTGTAAATGAAAGGAGTCAGCACAGGGCTGATGACTGCATAGAACACGGAGACCAGTTTGTCTCCTTCTGCTGAGTAAAGGGACTTGGGCCTCATGTACTTGATCAAACCTGTTCCATAATGTATGGTCACCACATTCAGGTGGGAAGTGCATGTTGAACAGGCTTTTTTCATGCTCTGAACTGAGTCTATTCTCATCACTGCCATCAAGATACGAAGGTAGGAGACAATAATAAGGAGGAAGGGGGACAATACTGTTCCAGCACCTCCTGTGATCATCATAATTTCCTGCAGGGATGTATCCACACAGAACGTGTGAGGAAGGATGGGCAATTCATAGAAAATATAGTCAACAACATAATGACCACAGAGTGGGAGGATTGTGAAGTAGAGGGGAACCACTAAAGCAAGAAAGCCAGTGGTCTAGGTTCCCACAGCCGGTGCCACACACAGATGAGTTCATGATGAGCAGATATCTCAGTGGGTAACAAATGGCTGCATAGTGATCTAAAGCCATCACTGCAAGGAGGAAGCACTCAGTTGCCTCCAGGAATGAAGAGATGTAGGTCTGAGCAAGACAGAAGTTGTAAGATATCACTTTTCTGCTTACAAGAAAGTTAAAGAGCATCTTGGGGACCACAACTGTGCTAAAAAAAAAAAATGTCGAGAAAGGTTAGATAACAGAGGAAGAAATACATGGGTGTCTGGAGAGAGGGATCCAGAATTACTAATATGATAGCAGCTGTGTTTCCAAAACAATTTGCTAAGTAGACCACAGAGAACAGGAAGAAGAGGGGAAACTCAGTTTGCGGATGATTGGAAAATCCCACCAGGACCAGCTCAGTGATGGTGCTGGAATTCTCAAGTTCCATTTTGGCCATTGAAATATGCCTGTTCATATAAGAGGAAGGAGAAAGAAATGTCTTATATAAAAATTCTGAAGTCAAATCAATTCCCATTTACATCAACTTTAATACTGATGATAAATGTATCTTAAATTGAAATAAAAATTATTATAAAAATTTCTTGGACATAAAGGTGTCCAAATCACAGTCTTCATCATATGATTACCGTGTCTTAATAAATTACAGAAAGCTTTTGGTCTCAAGGTGAGAATTTCACCCACTTATACTTATTATATCATATATACTACGCAGTACTCCTTTATATTTTGGCTAATCAAATATTATCCTCCATTTCTTAAAAATGAGCTATAGGTTCTGTTAAAACAAAGCAAATTTCCCAACATCACAAGCAGAAAAAATTTAGCTTGAAAATAATTCCATTTGCCTCCATTACATTAAAAATCAGGAATGATATTATAGGTTACATTCTGAAAAACAAAAGGCTTGATTTTTTTTTTACTTTCCTGATCCATAAGATAAATAAGTTATCATCTCCTGCAAGTGGAATGACACCTAATTTAATTATTTTGATTATTTTACCTACCTCAATATTAGTAAAAATAATTAGTTAATCTGCCAAACAATTGAGTTCCCAACTGTCTAGTAATGATCTTAGAGAAATAATATATTGGTTTCAAAGCCAGGCTTTGTGACCATTTTAAGCACAGTGTGAACGCCTTTATGGGTTTATGACTCAAACATGTACACATATCTACAGCACTATTACTTCCTGTACTCCTTAACAAAATCTGAATTAAATTACTAGCTTGTGGTGACCTGAAAGATATAGGCTGGTTTTATAAAGAGCAGGACATCTTATACAACACACATTCAGAAATGCTAGCTGCTATTTAAAAAGCAGCAAAACTGTGTGAAAAATAAACAAAAACAAACAGATGCTTATGAGAATATTTTTAAACACAGAACTTAGAACTGAAATCGTGGAGCCTGAGGTTCACATACATTCATTGTACACGACCTCTGCTCACTCTATTAACTCATATTTCCAGTGCTTTCTATTTGTTCTGCCTTCACAGAGAGCACAAGCGAGCACGAGCAAACCTGCAGGCAGAATTTCAATTCTCTAACTTGTGAAGTGAGTGAGTTTATGAAGAGAAGAGCAGTTGACATACTTGCCAGTTTTTGATGTTAGGAAACCTGTTCATCTATAATCAGTAATGATAAATGAATTTTACTGAAAAGGGTCAAATGATAAAATCTTCATCTAAAACAGATGGCATGAAAACCCAGACCAGTAGATCTCACTCTATTTAACACAAGCAGAAATTTTCTTTTCTTGACAATGCACTTCTGAGGATCCATGGAAGTTATGTAGAAAAGAATGAGATAACTATGGCTACTAATGTGCAAAGCCTGTTTTCCTGATTTTACATTATTAATTTTAGTATAGAAGTTAGCGCTGTTCTCTGTATTACTTTTCCTATTCATTTCAACTTTGTATAACATTTAGGATATAAAAAGGTTGGGTAAAATAAATGAGTTGTATTCAGGCATTATAAATCCATACGAAATATGTCAGTGAGTTGAGTAAAATATATTAGCAGAGGAGAAGTTTTGAGTTGGATCCCAAAGGGAACCAGTTAACCTCCCATAAGAAAGAAAAACCAGATAATTTATGTTCCACTTACTCTAATGGCAGACAGCTCATGAAAGCAATTTATAATTTCCCATTTAATGTGACATCTGTTAACTCCATTGATTCTCCGAGAGAAACATTTCAATTTGGAAGTTCTAAAAGTAATGTGTTAATGATATAACATTTTTTTAAATGCAGAAATTTTTTAGCTAAAATTTTGTAAAGTCTTCGGTAAATTCAATTTTCCTTTTCAATGTTGTCTGTTTACATCTTTCCTCATTGCAAGAGATCATATTCATTCTGATGATATAGAAACAAGTTGTATCAATATGAGTGTATGAATATATAAAGTACGACTATTTGACAAAGATAATTCACAGTTGCCAAATGAAAATGTTAAGTGTTTTGTTCATACATGTTTGATCTTAAGAACAGTAATAGAGCATAGTGTTTTCACTTCGAGTGATGACATTCATGTACTTATAAATCAAATTTATAGACTAGATTCTATAATCTAGATTGATTAGGAATTGCAGTTAATGCATCTGTGGGTATGTTTTTTTTTATTTTAAATAATTCTAAATTGCTTAAGTGTGGTTAAGTCTTTTGTGATCAGATGTACACCATTTTTAAAAGGTAAGTGCTGTGGCAAGGAACTCTCTTCATAAAATTAGATAAAACACATGGCTGTGCCTCAATTAACAACTGCAACTAATTTGAATTACATATGGGAAGAATTTACTTAGCAATTTATAAGTTAATGAAAATGATCGTGGTTTGGTTTTTGTTGTTGTTAGCCATTTCCTCTCAAAAAATGGAGTATTTGAGCATCAAATTTGCTCCAACCACTATTTTAAGGAAAGGGGACAAAGTTATGATAATATACAAGAAGTTACTCATAAATCATACATTTTAATGGGGAAATACTCCGTATATATACATACATGCACCATAATTATATTGCAATTTAATGATACGTGCTATGAAGCATGTAGGGCAGGGATCTCCGATCCTTCTGCCCCTTCCTGTGCAGGTCGTATGTCTGATAATAGAAAGAAGATTCTGGCAGCTTTATGCAAGGTAGACGTATTTTATTCTTCAGATATGAGCTTCACAGACATGCTTTATTCTCAGACACGAGGTCTGCCACCCAGCGGTTCAAAGCATTAACCTTTATACTCTCAGTACACGATAGCAGCCACAAGTCAAGTATTACATAATTGCCACAATCATTTTGTACTTGATGAAGGTCAAGCAAAGTCTCTCTGATATTGAGATTATGTGAGTGGACATTTAGAGAAGCTGAGTATTCATACAAAAGTACTTCAAAAAGCTCATGGAAACATAGAAATCTTTTCTCAGTATATGAGGACCAATCATTCAGAAAGAAGATTGGTAAGTGAAGAAACCCTGAGTAAAAAAATGACCTCATTATTCTAGGACTGTATAAATGAAAGAAGGAGAGGGGTAGGAGCAAAGTGGAAAGAAGTCAGGTTGGGTAGGAAGTAGGCCAAGGATCACAGATGCCCTTATAAGCTATAAATTCTTCAGATTTTGTTCTAAGTTTAATGAAAAGTCTTTGGAGGTGTTTGAGGAAGAGAGCGTAGTGGGGAAAATCAAGCCTGAAAGTAGGGAGTCCATTGCACGCATATTAGAGACATACAAAAGAATGCACTGAGTGAGAACATTGTTACAAAAAGAACACACTGAGTGAGAATACTGATGAAGACAACAAGATGCCTAACAGCCCTGAGCAACAGGGCACTGCCACACTTCCAGTGGGGAAAGAGATGACGACTCATCACACGTTTCCGTAAAGGACCAGGGAGTGAAGTAGAAAGAAAAAAAAATGACGCTGGGGAAATGTGGTTCCAAAAAGGATGGTGCAGATGATTGAGACAAATAGTCTCACCAGAAACAAAGAGAAATTGGGCAAACTAACAAAAAGGATGCATCATGTTCTTGAAAACCTCAGATAAACATGTAATTGCAAAAAAATAAGATCAAAATCAGGGGTCAGATAGAAACCAATGAATGTGGGCTTGGAATTGAAATCTTTCTTCCGAAAAGAACCCACCTATTTGTGAAGTATTAACTGAGATGCTGAGAATCCAGGAAGGCATTTTAGGAGACAGAAAGAGGATGTGGAACAATCACTAAAATGTTCATAAGGGTAAATGGAGAATAAAAGTGTAAGTATAAACAATCCGATGTGATTGTGAGCATAAACCAGAAATACACACCCTTCCAGGGACTTACTCACAGTTTTAAAATTCTTCACCTGATTCAGTTACTGGAAAGAGTTAAAGTCCCTTGATATACTTTAACTTTGCATTTTCATCTATATTTTACAATCAATGTCATTGACTGAGTATTAAGTGTTCTAATCCATGGACAATGTGTCATTAGGTACAGATCTGGGTTGGTGAGGCTTTGGAAAAAGCAGACCCTCATTGACACACATGACCCTGTGGTTGTTTCATGTCTTTCAATATTTACTACAAACATTCAGAAGTGACAGTAAACACACACATTTGCCCTTATGCTCCTGTGAAGCAGTCATTAACCTGAAAGTTTATACATCATGGGGCAGGTGTTCCTGTTACCACGGAAGGCAACCTTAGATTGTGAATTTTGTCTCTTCATGCCCCGATTGGGAAAATTCACACTGCCTGGCCTCAATTCTACAATGAAATGATGCACCTTTAATTATTACCTGATGAGATCTCAAACTTACACCCTAGCCAGAAGATGGAGCTCTGGGTTATCCTTAGTCTGCTCATTCATATAAAACTTATTAAATTTTGTCTCCTTATGTCTGCCACCTTTTCCTCTAAACATCCATTGTTATATTTGGTTATTTTTCATGACCAAGTACAGATGAAATCTAACATTCAACGCTATCGTTTTGAGGTGATATAAAATTAGTCAGATGTACTCCTGGAGTCTTCATTACAGCCTTAGCCATTATCAATATACTTCATAGGAGCTTTGATGAAAACAGCATCAAAGAAAAAAAAAATCTACAACATGACTTGTACAGTTCCACTTCTGAAATAGGTTGTGACCTCCCAATAGATAATCTGATGCTGTTACCAATTCCTTATCTTTTCCTCCCTTGGGAGAACCTCAATTTCTACCTTATTAAGGTATAATAAAATTCCTTTCTTGCAGGGTAAAAATCTTTGTGGTTTGCTTGCTTCTTTTGGTTTGGTTTTGGTATTAGAATTGGGCAGATTGAAATACATGTGTAATATAAATTAAGTATTAAAGCATGAAGTACAACTGTATACAATTATGACTTAAAAACTAAATTTCTACCCAGGTGAAAAACTGAATGGTAATGACTATGGGCTTAAGTTAATTAAAATTTAAAAGTTATAAATAGTTTTATAACGTCCATTAACAAATTAAGGATTGAAAAGAATTGGTATATGCACACAACGGAATACTACTCAGCCTTAAAAAAAAAAAAAAGAAAGAAATTTTGTCATTTCTGACATGGCTGACCCTAGAGGACATTATGTTAACTGAAGTGAGGCAGGCACAGAGGGGCAAGTACTGGAGGATCTCATTTACATGTGGAATCTAAAAGAGTCAAATGCATAGAAGTAGAGAGAATAATGGTGGTTAACAGAGGCTGGTGGGGGGTTGGGGGGACTGAGGATGGAAAAAAGAAAGACATGGTTAATGGGTACAAAGTTTTAGTTAGACAGAAAGGGTAACTGTTCTGGTACTTTTCACAGAGCAGCAACTCTAGTTAATATTGTATATTTCAAAAGAACTAAATGAGAGGATTTTCAACGTTATCAACATAAAGAAATAATACATATTTGAGGTGACAGATATGCTGACTAGCCTGATTTCAGTATTATACAATGTATACATGTATCAAAACATCACCTTGTGACCTACAAATATATAATTATTATTTGTTAATTAAAAATGAAATAAAACTTTAAAAAATTATGGAATCATAATTGATTATACATATTTGGGAGGTTCAACATCGATGTATGTTGATCAAGTCAATATTACTAGCATATATATTGTTACGAATTGTACTTATTCTTGATGCCCCTTATCCAGTCTCTCCCTATCCTCTCTCTATCCCCCCTTCAACCTCTGAAAACCATAGATTTCTTCTTTCCCTCTGAAAGAGTCATGGTTATTCTGTTGATTTGTTGCCTAGATGATCAGTCCAATACTTTGAGGTGTGTTCAGGTCCCCTAATATTATCGTAGACATATGCTTCTTCTGTCTCTCTGGAATGGGCTTTGTGGGGAGAGACATCCTCTTCTTTTCTTTGGTCTCTGCTGGTAAAACCTTTTGTCAGTGCACTCCAGTGTGTGGCAGACCATCTGCATGGTGGTTGTGTCATCTAGTCACTTTTGCAGCAGCCATGGATACTGCGGTGGTTGTGGTGGGCCACCGACATGGAGGTGATGTTTTGGGCATGCTCTTTGGTGCTGGCAGTGTGCCTGGTTGGGGTGGGTTTGGTCCCCGGATCCATGCCTCTGGATGCCAGGTGGGCCATAAGGCACTGGCAGCTTGCCTGGTTGTGGGAGGGGGTCTGGTCCTTGGCTGCATCCCTTAGTTCCCTGTTTGTGCCCCAAGGCACTGGCAGTGTGCATGGGCTGAAAGTAGTTTTTGTCCTTTGCTTATTTCTAAAATAGGATAACTTCCTGTGGGGACCAATATTTGAGCTCTGTGGTTGAGCTAAATTTCTGCTTTGCTACTGATTCCCGAGGGAGGGCTTTTTGTGCAGTTCAAGTTTTAATGGTTGACCTTATAGGTATTTCTGGCTCTCCAGAGACCTGGTGCACCTGAGTTGTGTAGAAACTGATCTGGGCCTGAGTCTTTTCATCAAACTGCACCCCACGCAATTCTATATTCCTGACCAGTTTCCTCTGAGTAGTCCTTCACTCATTGGGGGTGCCAGTCAGCTGTCCTTGATGTGCCCCAGTATTCCCCTGGTGGGCCCATCTCCTCCACCGCCCGTGCTTCAAACACTTCCCATGGGATGGGCTGCGCACTGGTCCCTTGCAATGACTCACCGGCCTCTGAGTGGCTCCTTTTTTTTCAGTTGTTGTGACTCCTAACTCCTATGTGGGTCCACGGGAACACTATCAGTGGCCTTGTTGGCCTGGGGGCCACCAAGCTGCCTCCATGCAACTTTATCCGAAAGGCACAGCTGCAGCTTTTTCTGGCTCCTGCTCCATGTGCTCAGCAGCTCCAGTCTTAAAGTGGCTGTGGCATGAAATGGTCATGACTTTTTTTTCATTCTCTCACGGTGGCTTCTCACACCTTCATGCACTCTGTAGGTCTCTATTCCTCTTCCCCATGAGCTCTAGCGGCCCCAGTTTTGCTGTTGTTACTTTTTTATAGTTGTAAATTGGTTGATTTGTGGGAGAGAGTGGAGCTGGGGACTGTCTATTCTACCATCTTGACCAGAAGCCTCGTTCTTGTTTTTTCTCCAACCTATTTTTATTACTATTATGAGTTACGTAGGATGTAATATTTCTTCTTCCCCTTCTCCTCTCTTCCACACCTCTTTAATCATAAGTGCTTTTTTGGATATATCACATCTCTAAAATATTTCTCCTACACAATGATTTCATGGAATATAATTTAGAAAACTTATACTTTTTTTAAATAAGAGCTTTATTAACTTGTACTTATAGTTTGTTAACTTTTGGGAAAAGCAAGTCATCAAGTTTTACTACAAATTAAAATGAAGTTTTACAAAATCCCAACTTGACCAGACAGAAAACAATTTTAAAACATTTACATGAATACTGAAAAAACACAGGCTTTTCAAAAAACAGTCATTCCTAAAAAGAGATTTCTCTAGGTAAAAATAATAAAACTTCCCACTTTGAAAAGATAATATAGACAGTTCCAGTTTCCTGATGAGTGGACAGAAGGCAAGCACTTGAGGTATGTGGTTCCATTCTTTTGTTTATTTTTTATTGCTGGAATTTGACCTGATGATGGTAGTCTTGGCACTGCCTTCTTCAGCATTCAGAACAGATTTATTCTCAGTGGGTGAGTTGGCTGCTTTTGTCTCTGTAAAAATGACTTACAGTACTGTAGATATCTCCACAGGTAATTGAAGTTGTGGCAGTGCCTACACTGAGGGGGACACTGGCAGCGGGCCTCATCTCCATCAATTTCCTCATCTTCTTTATTGCCATCTTCTCTAGGCTGTCTAGGTGACCTGGCCTCTGCAGAATTGTGATTTATAGCCCTGACAAATATCTGTCTCACTGGTCTTCTTGTTCTCTTGTAGCCTGATTGTCAGCACCCTCAATTACTTGGTCAATGCCCTTAGACTTTGTGTGTATTAAAGTGGAATTGCTTTCTGCAGTAGGGATGATGTTTTCCAGTATGGACTTCTGGAACTTTCTCCAATCTTTTGTTCTTTGGCCCACCCCTGATATTCTGGTAATTCTGTTGGTTATAGAGTGGAGGACATGACAACGTGAATAACTTGGGTCATGGTCTGTTTCACATTGTTTTCAACTGAAACTCCAACCAGGGATGGAGATCAGCCACCTTCATTCCCTTTTCTCCTTTAACAGCCTCAGACTCTGTGGTTTCCACACCTTGCACTGTTAAGTACTTCCAGTAGGTATTCTTCATGGCCATCTGCTGTACAAACATATCTTCTTTGGTGTCATTCCTTGCTTCAGAGCGCCCCCCAAAAAGGGGGCAAATGGTATGGGACAGTCACCAGCCCAGCTGGTGGCTTCTAGAAGGGCCCATCACAGCCACGTTCAGGTGAGCGGCTCTAGTTCTTCTTTAAATGTTTGGTAAAATTCAGCAATTAAGACATCAAGTCCAGTGCTTTTTTCAAATTAAAAACTTTATTACTGATTGCATCTCTTTACATGTCACTGGTCTGTTAAATTTTTAAAATTTCTTCATGATTCAGTCTTGGTAGGTTTTATATGTCCAGAAATTTATTCATTTTTTATAAGTTATGTTAATTTGGGAATGCACAATTTTTTATAATAGTCTTCTATAAATTTGGTATTTCTGTTTTATCAGGTGCATCATCTCTTTCATTTCTGATTTTACTTTTTAGAGTCTTCTTAGTCTTGTTAAATGTTTTCCAATCATATTTCAGAAAACAAACTCTTAGTTTTGTTGAATTTTTTATTGTTTTTCTAATCTCCATTTATTTCTGCATTGTTCTTTATTATTTTTTCATTCTGCTTATTTGGGTTTGAATTTGTTCTTAGTTTTAGGTTTTTTGAGGTGCAATATTGTCATTTATCTGGAATATTTTTTTTTCTAATTCTTATGGGCATTTATAACAATAAACTCTCCTCTTAGCATTGCTTTTGCTGCCTCCCATAAATTTTGTTATTTTGTGTTTCCATTTTAATTTGTCTTAAGACTTAAAAATTTCTCTTCTAATTCTTAATTGACCAATTGATTGTTCAGGAGTTTGTTGTTTAATTTCTATGAATTTTTCAATTTTCCAAAATTCCTCATGTTATTGATTTCTAGTTTCATATCATTATGAAAGGAAAAGGTACTCGATATGATTTTCCTTATTTTTAATTTCCTAAGACTTGTCTTGTGGCCTCATATATGATCATTTATGATTAATGTTTTGTGTGTTCTTGAAAAGATTGTGCATTTTGCTACTATTGGATAAAATGATTTGCATATTTTTGTTAGGCATTTGGTCTAAAGTATTGTTTAAGTCCAATGTTTTCTTATTAATTTTCTATTTGATGATCTTTCCATTGTGGAAAGTTGAGTGTGAAGTCCCCTAATATTATGGTGTTGCAATCTATCTCTTTCTTCATATCCTTTAATATTTGCTTTACAATTTTAATTGCTCCAATATTGGATGCATATATAGTTATAATTATTATATATTCTTAATGAATTGATCCCTTTTAATATTATATAATGCCCTCTTTTATCACTTTTTACAGCTTTTGACTTACTTAAAGTCTATTTTATTTATTTATTTTTTGTTGGCTGGCTGGTGTGAAGGACTTAACCCTTCACCTTGCTGTTGTAACACTGCACTGTAACCAACTGAGCTAAACAGCCAGCACTTAAAGTCTATTTTATCTCATATAAGTACAGCTATCCTGCTCTTTTTGTTATCATGTTCATGGAATAATTTATTCCATCCCATCATTTTTATTCTATGTGTGTCCTTAAAAATGAGGTGGGTCTCTTATAGGCAGCATAAGGTTAGGTCCTTTTTGTTTTTAAAATCGATCAAGACACTTTATATCTTTTTATTAGAGTATTTATTTTACATTAAGGCAATCTTTGATAGTTAAAAAGTTACTGCTGCCATTTCGTTAGTTTTTCTTGGCTGTTCTGTATATTCTTTGCTTCTTTCTTCCTCTCTTGCTGTCTTCCATTGTGGTGTGATAATTTTCTGTATTTGTATGCTTTATGTCCTTTCTATTTGGGGGGAGGTGTAGCACCTATTATAAATTTTTGCTTTATGGTTACCATGAAGCTTTCATAGGACATTTTATACTTATAAATTCTATTTCAAGCATGTAACCACTTTATTTGCATATACAACTCTACATTTTAGCTACCCTCATATTTTATATTGTTGATGTCAGAATTTACATTATTTTGTAATATGTGTCCCTGGACAATTTATTCTACTATAGTTTATGTAAATAATTTGTCACTTAACCCTTGTACTATGAATAAAATTGCTTACACATAATGTTATAGTCCTAGATAATTCTAAATGTGACTCTGCATTACTTACACCATTAAGTTTTGTGTTTTTGTAAGTTTGATGTTATAAATTAGCAGCCTTTATGTTTCTGCTTTTAAAAAGTTATTTCTTTAGCAATTACTGTGAGGCAGGCCTAGTGATGATGAATTTCCTTACCATTTTTTTTTCTAAAGAACATTTGTTTTCTCCCTAATTTCTAAAAGTTAATATTTACTGGTTAAGTGTTCTTTTTGGCACTTTCATTCTTCAATTAGCACTTTGAATATATTATTCTTTGATCTCCTGCCCTGCAGAATTTCTGCTGAGAAATTCACAGATAGTGTTATTGGCAATCTTTGTATGGGGTGTGTTTTTTATCACTTGCTTCTCTCATAATTTTTGATAGTTTGATTATTATGTGTCTTGGTGAACCCCTCTTTGGGTTAAATTTAATTGGAGACCTTCGCATTTCCAGTACATAAATGCTGGCATCTTTCCCCAGGTTAGAAACATTTTCACCCATTATTTCTTTAAATATGCATTTTAGCTCTTATTTTTTCCTCCCTCAGTAATTCATTTTATGCCTATGTTAGGTCTCTTGATGGTGTTCAAAAATTCCCATAGGCCCTTTTTATTCTTTTATATTATTGTGATTATTCTATCTTTAAACTCACTGATTCTTTCTTAGGCTTGATCATCTCTCCTCTTGAAGCTTTTATTGCATTGTTAAGTTATCATTTGTAGTCTTCATATCTAGAATTTCTATTGGGTTTTCTTTTTTATTGTTTCTATTTCTTTGCCAAACTTCTTGTTTTATTTGTGTTTTTGTTTTTAATTTTTAAAAAAATTTTATTCATATATTCTTGTAACCCACAGAACTTCTTTAAGAAAATTAGTGTAAAGTCCTTTTTTGTCATTTTTAATCTTTTTTCTTTAGCCAGGATTCCTGAGGTGGCTGACTAGACAAGTCTGGCACTAGTCCCCTCCCCAGAAAAAGAGACCAAAATAATAGACAAACTGGAACAACTGAAGAAACACACTGCAGAGCACCAGGAGAGTGACTAATCCTTGTGAAGTATGGAAGAAGGGAATGACACCATAGAGAGCAGAGTAGGGCACCCATGCTCTGCCTGATCTCAGGGACCAACCTGGAATTAGGTGGACAGAACGTAAGCTGGAAAAGACCCCAGATGTTTCTACTGTCACCACAAATGCCAGTGGTTCCCATCTCAAGAGAGTCTCCTAATCCTTTTGGAACTCAGGCCCAGTTGCAGAGTAGCTGGGAATTAGCATAGCTTGCAGTCTCATAGTAAAAGCTGAAGGAGATTAAAACATCTCCTGCCTTGAACACCTCAAAGCAACACCATCTGGGAGCCAAAATTGCAGCAGGAGTGTGCCCTGCCCTGGGCCCAGTGAGTCTGACTCCCTTTGTTTGCAGGTAATGCCTGCATTCTACCATGTTTACCACAGCAGTAGTACACTCAGCCCTAGATCCAGCAAGTCTGACTTTTTTTTGTCTGGAAGGCCTGCTTGCATTCTACCACACTCACATGGGCACTCCATGGCACAGGCTCTCCGGATCCTAGGACAGACAGAAAGACTGAGACCCAAGCATCAGAACCTATGCAGCACCCACAGTGCTCCGGATGGGCAGGCAGATGGACTGAGTGGAATATCTGCCAAGGTGCAGCAGTTCCCCACATTCTCAGTCCACCTTTCAGGGCCTGTAGAACTGAACAGGAGCTCACATAGCCCACACCTAGCTTGGTGGCAGTATCACCTCCCACCACAACCCTCTACAATCTTTCACAGGGGCCAGCATGACCACAATCCCAACTATCAGAAGTCTAGACCCCTACACCAGAACCAGCAATTCTAACTTCCTTTGTCTAGAGGATGTATCTGCGTTCTACTGAGCTTAACTGGGTACTTGTGGGACCATGGCCCAGGATGCCTGGAACCTAAGACAGATAGATAGACTGAGACCCCAGTGTTTGAACCCATGTAGAAATCCTTCCCACAGAGGTGAGTAGGCAGTCTTGCTGAGCTGAAAATTCGCCATGGTACATGGCCCACACTGCAAGGCCTGTGAGGGCCAAATCCACAAGTGCCCAAATAATGCACAGCTAGCTCAGTGGTAGCAACACCTCCCTCCCACAGTCCTCCACATATTTTCACCAACACTGGCAGGACCACAAACCCACCTGCCTGGAGCCTAGACCAAACACAGTGACCAAGATCTCAGTGTCTGAGACAACGTGACTCTCTATCTCCTCCCCTCATGTGGTATGCTTACCATTCGCGCAAGGAAGCTACCAGTAAGTGGTTATTCCCTACATTTGCATGTACCAGCCCTGCACAGATCTTGGTCCTGCTGTGTCCATGGGTGACCAAGCAGACAACCAGCACAGTGGTGGTCCCTCCTTCCCTCATGGCCATCTACAGCTCTAGGGAGCATCTGTACAGGCTTGCTCTAGACAGCTGATTGTGTAGCAGATTTTTATCCCTAAAGCATACATCCAGAGAGCCACTGGATCCTGCAAAATCAATGCAGCTTTACTCCAGTCTCAGAACTGTACCAGTGGCCTTCTCCTGATTCAGCTAGAGAGGCCAGGACATGTTGCCCCAGTGTATAACTGCTTCAAGACCAACACTGGACCAGGTAGTGACCCTAATACCTCAAGGCAGGACTGTATGGTTCTGCAGAGCTCAGTTACACCTTTTCAGGTTTCCATCAGCCTCAGCAGCTGAACAGGCAGCCACCTACAGAGCTGCCAGGCCCTGCAACAGCTGTGCACACCTACTCCCAAACCAATAGCTGATTGGGTAGCAGCTTTTCCTCTAAGAAGACACCTCCAGAGAGCCACTGGGTCCTGCATCATCCACACAGGTGTGTTGCAGGCTCAACAGATGAGAAAGTTGCCTTTGACAGAGCTGCAAGGAACTGCTGCAACAGTATAAATCTGCTCACTGAACAACAGTGGATAACAAATTCCCACAAGAAACACATGAATACAGTTGAAGAAGTCACATGAAGAATGCACTACTCAGATCCAAATTAAAAATGCCCAACTCAACTGTCAATATAGAATAATTCCACAGGAAAGAATCTCCCCTCCAAAAGCCACTCATAGATTGAAAAGAAGTCACTACACTACCAGAAGCCCAAATATCAATGCAGAGATATGAGGAGCATGAAAAACCAGGGAAACATGACTCCTCCAAAGGACTATGATTCTCCAATACCAGATCCCAAACCCCAGGAAATTGATGAATTTCCTGAAAAGGAATCTGAAATGGTAATACTAAGGAAACTAAAAATGATAGATGAAAAAATATATAAAAATAACATTGATGATTGATTGGATAAGGAAACTGCTATATATATACCATGGACTATTCCTCCTCCATAAATAAGAATGAAATACTCCCATTTGCAACAACATGGATGAGATTGGAGAAACTTATTTTGTGTGAAATAAGCAAAGCACAGAGGGATAAACACCACATGTACTCACTCATAAGTGAGAGCTAAGAGAGAAAGGAGGAAGGAAAGAAAGACCACTATGGTGCCATTGGACTTACAGAGGGAGAGAATATTCTGTGGGCTGCAAAGTGGAGTGGGGGGTTAGGGGGATGAGGAGGGAGGTTTGGGATAATCAGGCAGGGGACACAGGGTACGAATGAAATTTGTGGCAATCGGTATACAGCCCGGTTGAATCTGGCCCCCACATCTTGGGCATGAGGGGTGACAATCAGCTTTGTATTTTATGAATATTCATAATCAATAGAAAAAAATCAGGGCAGAAATAAATGAAATAGAGACCCAAAATACAATGCTAAAGATCAATAAAACAAAATATCGTTTTTAGAAGATAAGTCCATAGACAAACCATTAGCTTGGTTCACAAAAAAAAAAAAAAAAAAAAAAAAAAAAAAAAAGAAAGAAAAGAAAAGAAAAAGAAAAAAGAAAAAAAAGTGAGAGACTGAGAGAGAAGACCCAAATGAAAATCAGAAATGAAAAGGGAAACATTTCAACTAACATCACAGAACTGTGAAGAATCATCAGAGGTTATTATAACAGCTACATGCCAAGAAATATGAATACCTGGAGGAAATGGATAACTTTCTGACAGATACAAACTTCCAAGTCCGAACCAAGAGGAAATACAAAAACTGATCAGACCATTAACAAGCAAAGTTATTAAAGCAGTAATCAAAAATCTACAAAGAAAGAAAATTCCAGGACCACATGGATTTACAGCTGAATTCTATCAAACCTTCAAAGAAGAATTAAAACCACCTCTCTTCAAACTTTTCCACAAAATTGAGACAAAAGCCATTCTCCCAAACTCATTCTGCGAGGCAAGCATCACCCTGATACCAAAACCAGACAAAGATACAGCAAAAAAAGAAAATCACAAACCAATATTATTAATGAACCTAGAGGCAAAAATCCTCAACAAAATTTTAGCAATCAGCATACAGCAGTACACCAAAAAAAAAAAAAAAAAAGCACATTATATTCAAGTGGGATTTGTCCCAGTGATGCAAGGATGGTGCAATATATAATAAGTGATACACCAGGTCAACAAAATAAAAAATATAAAAAATATGATTAATTCAATAGATGCAGAAAAGGCATTTGGCAAATGTCAACATCCTTTATGAAAAGACTCTCAGCAAATTAGCTATAGAAGGAAAGTATATCAATACAATAACAGCCATATCTTCCTAAATGGGGAAATATTGAAAGCTTCTTCCTTAAGAACAGGAACAAGACAAGGACACCCACTCTCACCACTCCTATTTTACATAGTATTAGAATTGTTAGCCAGAGCAATCAGGCAAGAGAAATAAAGTGTATCCAGATTGTAAAGGATGCATTCAAACTATCCATTTGTAAATGACATGATCTTATATATATAAAAACCTATAGAGTCTACTAAAAAACTTTTAGAGCTGATCAACAATTTCAGTAATGTTGCAGGATATAAAATTAACACCCCCAAATCAGTTGCATTTTTATACTTCAGTAACAAACTAGCAGAAAAGGAAATAAAGATAGCGAGCCTATTTTCAATAGTCACCAAAAAAAAAAAAAAAAAAAAAACCCTAGGAATAAATTCAACCAAAGAGGCAAAAAATCTCTACAGGGAGAACTACAAATCACTACTGAAAAAAATTAAAGAGGGAAATTATAGAGGACTCAAAAAGATGGAAAGACATAACATGCTCTTGAATGGGAAGAATAAACAAAGTGAAAATGTTCATTCTACCCAAAGCAATCTAAAGATTTAATACAATCCCCATCAAAATATGAATGCCATTCTTCACAGAAATAAAAGATGAAATCCTAACATTCATATGGACCTAAAAAAGACCCCAAAGAGCCAAAGCAATCCTGAGCAAAAAAAAAAAAAGCTGGACGCTTAACACTACCTGACTTCAAATTATATTGCAAAACAATTTTTACCAAAACAGCATTGTATTTACATAAAAAAAGGCAATTGGATGAATGGAACATATTAAGAAACCTGGGAATCAAGCCGCAGTCTTACAGCCAACTGATCTTTGACAACGTCAACAAGAACATACATTGAGCAAAAGACTGCCTCTTCAATAAGTGGTGATGGGAAAATTGGACTTCTATAGGAAGAAGATGAAATTGGACCTGCGCCTCTCACTGTATATCAAAATCAACTCAAAAAGGGTTAAAGACCTGAACATAAATCCAGAAGCCATAAAATTACAAAAGGAAAACGTAGGGAAAACAGTCCAGTAAGTGGAACTGGGCATAGACTTTATGAATAAGACCCCAAAAGGATAAGAAGCAAAAGAAAAAAAAAATAAATAAATGAGGCTATATCAAATTTAAAAACTTCTGCACAGTAAAGGAAACAATCAACAGAACAGAAAGGGAACATAGAGAATGGAAGAAAATATTGGCAAACTATACATCTGACAGGAGATTGATATCCACAATATATAAAGAACTCAAACTATTATATTAAAAACTAAAAATCCAATTTAAAAAATGGGCAAAGGAGATGAACACACACTTTTCAAAGGAAGATATACAAATGGCCTACTGGTATATGAAAAAATGCTCAGTATCACTAGTCACCAGAGAAATGCAAAACAAAACCACATTGAGATATCATCTCACCCCAGTTAGACTGGCTGTTACTTAAAAGACCAAGAACAATAAATGCTGGGAAAGATGTGGGTAAAGGGGAACTCTTCCACACTGTTGGTGAGACTATAAATTAGTACAGCAACTATGGAAAACAATATGGAGGTCCTTCAAACAAATACAGATAGAACTATCATATGACCAGTAATTCCATTACTGGGTATTACCCAAAGGAATGGAAATCATCATGTTGATAGGATACCTGCACTCCCATGTTCACTGCAGTTCTATTTACAGCAGCCAAAATATGGAACCAACCTATATGTGCATCAGTGGATGACTGGATAAGGAAAATATGGTATATATACATAATGGAATACTACTTAGCCACAAAAAAATAGAATTCTGCCATCTGCAGCAACATGGATGAGTCAAAAAAATGACGTTAAGTGAAATAAGCCAGACAAGGAAAGGAAATGCCACATGTTCTCACTTTTAATTGGGTGCAAAGGAAGGAAGGAAGGAAGGAAGGAAGGAAGGAAGGAAGGAAAGTGATAGATAGATAAAGTGAAAGAAAGAAAGAAAAGACCAGCTCAATATGTTGAACTTTCAGAAGGAGAAAACAAAACTAAGGATACTAAAGATGAGGTGGAGCCAGTGGGGGGTTTGGGGGAGAGATGGGTTAGGTAATGTGCATGAAGAAAAATCATGATTTGTAATATTAATATGCATATAATAAAAAATAAAAAACATAAAATAAAAAATAAATAATCAATTATACTTCTATATATCAGCAACACAAATATGAAAATGAAATATGAAATGGTACAACTTATTAGCATCTAAAATATGAAACCTCTAGGAAGAAAGCTAATGAAAGGTATTTAATATCTCTACACTGAATACTGTAAAAACTCTAGTAAGAGAAATTAAAGAATTGCAAAACTCAAAAAATAAAAAAGAAAAAGAAATGAATAAGAAATATTGTTTGTCTCAGACAAACAAAAACTGTGGGAATTCACCACCAAAACACCAGACCTTAAACAAATACTCAAAGGAGTCATACATCTGGAATCAAAGGAGAGATATGCATCACCATAAAAACATGAGAAAGAAATAAAATCAGTAGTAGAAGAGATACACAAATGAGAAAAAAGAAAACTTATTTTATCACTACAAAAACAAAACAAAAAACAACAAAACAACCCAACAGCAGGGATAAAAGAGAAAGAAAGGAGCCTAAGATATATTAAACAACCACAGAGAAATTAATAAAATGGCAGAAATTAGGCAATAACTTTCAATTACGACCCTGAATGCAAATGGACTAAATTTCCCACTCAAAAGATATAGACTGACTGAATGGATTTTAAAATAATTTTAGACACAACTATATGCTGCCTACAAGAAACTCACTTCATTAATAAAGATATACAGAGACTAATAGTGAAGAGATGGAAAAAGATATTTCACACAAATGGAAACCAAAAATGAGCAGGAGTTGTCATGCTTAGACAAAGTAGACTTCAAACCAATAACTATAAAAAGTCAAAGAATAATACTGTATAATGATAAAAGAATTAATGAATCAAGAAGATACGAGAATAATAAACATCTGTGCACCCAACATTGGAGCACTTAATTGTTTAAAGCAACTGTTTTTCAATTTAAGGAGTAATAGCTGGGTACTTTAACACACCACTCTCACAATTGCACAGATCCTGTAGACAAAGAATCAGCAGAGAAATATTGGACATAAACAGTACTTTAGACCACATGGACTTGACAGACTTATACAGAATACTTTATACAACAATGACAGAATATACATTCTTCACATCATCACACATATCTTTTGACCGGATAGAGCACTTGTTAGGCCATATATTAAGTCTCAACAAATTTAAAAAGATTGAAATCATATCAAGTATATTATCAGGCCATAATGGAATAAAATCAGAAATTAACAACAAATAAAACTTTAGAAACTATACAAATTCATGAAAATTGGACAACATGACCTGGAAAGGCCACTTGATCAAACAAGAAATATAGCAGGAAACCAAAAAAATTGTTTGAAATAAATGAAAATACAAGCACAACTTACCAAAACCTATGGGATACTTCAAAAGGAGTACTGCGAGCATATTTTATTGCCATAAGTGCTTACATCAAAAGAATTGAAAGATCTCAAATAAATAACCCGACATTAAAGCTTGAAGAACTGGAAAACCAAGAACAATGCAATTTTAAAAGTAGTAGATGGAAAGAAATAATTAAAATCAGAGCAGAATTACATGAAATAGAAACCAAAAGAATGATACAAAAAGTAAATGCAACAAAATTTTTTTTTGAGAAGATAAAAATAGTTTCTTGGCCAGGCTAAGACAAGAGAAGACCCAAATAACAAAAATCAGAAATGAAAAAAGAGACATTACAACTGATACCACAGAAACATGAAGAACCACTAGAGACTATTATGAACAAATATACACTAACAAATTAGAAAATCTGGAGGAAATGGATAAATTTTTGGACACATACAAACTACCAAGATTGAACCAAGAAGAAATACAGAACCTGAAGAGACCAAGAATGAGCAATGAGAGTGTAGTGGTAATCGATCTCCCAAGAAAGAAAAACCCAGGACCAGACGGATTCACTGCTGAATTCTACCAAACTTTTAAAGAAGAATTAATACTAATCCTTTTCAAGGTATTCCAAAAAATTGAAACAGAGCTCATTCTGCTAAATTCACTCTATGAGGACAGCATCACCCTTATACCAAAAACAGGCAAAGACACAACCCAAAACAAAGCTACAGGCCAATATCCTCGATTAGCGTAGATGCAAAAATTATCAACAAGATACTAGCAAACAATATAACAGCACATCAAAAGATTATACACTATGACCAAGTGGGACTCATCCCAGGGATGCAAGGATGGTTCAATATATGCAAGTCAATAAATGTGATACAACACATAAAGAAAAGCAAAGGCAAAAACCATATGATTATCTCAATAGATGCAGAAAAAGCATTTGACGAAATTCAGCATTACTTTGTGATAAAGACCTCAGCAAATAAGGTATTGTAGAAAAGTATGTCACCACAATAAAGGGCATATATTACAAACCCATCACCAACATCATTCTGAATGAGGAAAAGCTCAATACTTTTCCTTTAACAACAGCAACACGACAAGGATGCCCACTCTCACCACATTTTTTTCAACATAGTATTGGAAGTATTAGCCTGAGCAATCAGACAAAGGAAAGAAATAAAGAGCATCCAATTTTGGAAAAGACAAAATCAAATTGTCCCTGTGAGCAGATGTCATGATTCAAAAACTTCCTAGAGCTGCTAAATGAATTCAGCAAAGTTGTAGAATACAAAATCAATACTCAAAAAATCAGTAGTGTTTGTATACACCAAGAACAAACAAGCAGAAAAATAAATCAAGAAAGCAAGCCCATTTACAATAGCTACCAAAAGAATAAATTTAACCAAAGAGGTGAAAGATCTGTACAATGAGAACTACACTGCTGAAAGAAATTAAAGAGGACACCAAAATAAGAAAAGACATTCCATGTTCCTGGGTTAGAAAAATTAACCTTGTGGAGATGTACATACTACCCAAAGCAATCTACACATTCAATGCAATCTCCATCAAAATACCAATAAAATTATTCACAGAAATATAAAAAATAATCCTAAGATTCATAAGGAACAACAAAATTACCTGAATAGCCAAAGCAATCCTGAACAAATAAATAAATCAATAAAATAAAATAAACCAGATGTCATTACACCATCTGACTTCAAACTATACTACAAAGGTATAATAATAAAAACAGCATGGTACTAGCATAAAAATAGACAAAGGGACAAAGGAACACAATAGAGAACACAGTAATCAAACCTTGTACTTTCATCCAATTGATCTTTGAAAAAAGCACCAAGAACATACACTGGGCAAAGGACAGCCTCTTCAATAAATGGAGCCAGGAAACTGAATATCCATGTGTAAAAGAATGAAACTATACCAATACATCTCTCCATATACTAAAATAAACTCAAAATGGATTAGAGACTTAGGTATAAGACCTGAAACTGTAAAAATCCTAGAAGAAAACATAGGAGGAACACTTCAGGATGCAGGACGGGGCAAAGACTTTATGGATAAGACCTCAAAAATGCAGTCCATGAAGGAAAAATAAACAAATAGAATTATATCAAACTAAAAATCTTCTGCACAGCAATGGAAACAATGAAAAGAGTGAAAAGACAACCTATTGAATGTGAGAAAATAGTTTCAATCTGTACATCTGACAAGGGATTAATATCCAGAATATACAAGGAACTCAAAAAAGAGTAAAAAATTAATAAATAAAATAAAATAAAATAACCCAATTAAAAAAATAGGCAAAGGATCTTAATAGATATTTCTCAAAGGAAGACATACAAATGACCTACAGACACATGAAAAAAAGTTCAATATCCCTAAGCTTCAGAGAAACGCAAATCAAAACCATATTGAGCTATCATCTCACCCCAGTTTACTGGCTATTATCAGAAAGACAGAGAATAACAAATGCTGGTGAGGATGTGGACAGTGTTCTACACTGTTGGTGGGACTGTAAATTAGTACAGCCATTAGGGAAAACAATATGGAGTTTTCTCCAACAACTCCAAATAGAACTTTCATACGATCCAGCAATTGTCCTTCTGGGTATATACCTAAAGGAATGGGAGTCGTGTTGAAGGGATACCCGCACTCCCATATTCATCACAGCTCTATTTACAGTAGTGATGATCTGGAATCAATCTAATGTCCATCAACAGAAGACTGGATAAGGAAAATGTGGTATATATGCACAATGGAATACTACTCTGTCATAAAAAAATGAAACTGCAACATGGATGAGGCACGAGAAAATTATGTTAAGTGAAATAAGCTAAGAACAGAAAGAGAAGTGTTGCATGTCCTCACCCATAAGTGGGATCGAAGGAAGGAAGGAAGGAAGGAAGGAAGGAAGGAAGGAAGGAAAGGAGTGAGGGAGAGAGGGAGGGAGGGAGGGAAAAAAGAAAGAAAAAGAAAAAAACAAAGAAAGAACAAAAAAGAAAAGGAAAGACATGACCATAATAATGCATTGAACTTTCAGAAAGAGAGAACAGATCTGTGGTCACAGAATGTGGGAAAGTGGGAGCGGCTGGGGGCTAGTGAGAATTGGGTATTGGATACAAAGAATAATTATGATTTGTAATGATGAACATGCTGGTAATATTGATTTGATCATCACGTACTGTACACAAATACTGATAGTCCATTCTGTACCCCATGAATATGTATAATAACTTTTCATTTCTAAAATAAATCAATACAAAAGAAAAAAATCTTGTTTTATTCAGAATCTATCATTAAATCTTTGTAAGTTTCTCTTAGAGGTGTCATGATTTTCTGACTGTAATTCTTGTGACCTCAAATTGACAACTGTGCATTTTAAAAGACATCCTCTTTTTTTCTGCTTTTACAGGTGCTCATTGGCAGTGATAAATTTCCATTGATTAGTCTAGCCTATGATTTTGGATCAGCTATGTAATAATAACTCTGGGAAGGCAGAGCTTGCTTTTGGATTTTCTAGATGTCTAGGCTGCTTCCTTTTCTCTGAGCCCGGCAGATGGGGGTAGATGGCTCTGCTTTCTGGCAAGACCATTGTCTAAATATGCTCTTATCCTGAACTACTAGATGGGCACTGAAGTTGTCTCTAATGAGACTGGGCCACTGAGTATATTCCCTGCCCAGATTGTAGAAGAGCAGTAGGACAGTGTTGCAAGAAGTGCTCCAAAGTCAGGTGGATTCATTAGCGTTCAAAACCAGCTGCTATGTTCAGTAGAAACAAGCAGTTGACGTTTGCCTTCCTGCTTAACACAAGACCTTGAGATAAATTTTGAAGCTGGGCTGCGTACTCTTTAAACTCTCAGTTGTGGCACATCTAGCACTTGCTCTTTGTCAAAATTTGCTGCAGTTGCCATCTCCCTCCCTGAGTGTTGCCCTAGTTTAGGGTATAAGGCTGGTCCTGGAGGCTGACCTTCTAGGGTTTTGGGCTCCATAGTACTTTCCACCGCTCTGAGAACTATCATCTCAGCTTAGTGGGTGGGCTATGCTGTTAGCTCATACCTCTGATTGGGTGCTATCACCAGTAGGTACACAGATCTGTACCTGAGGTTGTTTAGCTGTTCTGTTTCCCCCTGTTCTCCCCATAAGGTGAGATCACACTGGTCTTTCTGGTTTCTTCAGATGATAACAAGATTTTAAAGGGGCTTCCTCTTTTTCCATGTTATGAAAACAGTTTTGTAATGTTAATATTATTTTTCCTAAATATTCATAGAAGTTTATTTATAAAGCCAAAAGAATATGGATTTTCCTTATGGATACTTTTTAAAGATACAGAAAAAATTAAGATAATTTTATTTTACTAGTTATTATGAGTTATTTTAGGCACAGGGATTATCTATTTTATCTAAATTGTCATATTTATTAACATTAATATCATCAGCTGTTAACATTTTCAAAAATATTTGTAGAATCTGTAATAATATTTTTAAAAAATGTTTTAATTTGTATTTTCATTCTTTTTTTAAAAAAAATTTATTAATGTTTTTCACAAAGTGAAGTATAACACATATGCCATAACTAGCATAAATTTTTAATGGCATTTTGGAATAGAAAGATTGTAAAACAATTGCTAAGGAGTGTTGGATGGCCAACACTGATGAGAAGTTACCTTTTACTTCATAAGGAGTACAGCATGAGTTTAATCCAATGGTTACCATTGTTGGTTTGAGGTACTCTGAAAGAAAGGTTAGTGTTAAGAATCTGAATTTACAAAATGAATATAAAGTTATAGTAGGCAATCTTTGCCACCATTTATTCTACGTCTGTCTGCAGTATTCCTGTTCCCATAACTATCTTCTTTATTTGTCCTCCCCATATTCAGGAAGGTGACCCCTTGCAATTAATTAAGGGGTAAACCTTGATTTTCGCACCAGAGGTAGATAGTATTAATGCTCATCCTATTTACCTCTGTATCCATGTCTCTTTTTTCATACCATTATAACTTCCTCGCTGCGTTATTGGGCAGAATTATCTTTCCTGGTCAAAGCCATGACTTGTTGGTCCAATTGAAAGTTAGTGATCTTGCTTGCTTCTGTATCTCTATTATTGTCACAGGCAACCCCAGGTAAGCCTGCTAGACTTAAAAAGAAAATGGGAGATATGAGTGGTGACAGTGGGCTTATATTTGTGTTCCTCATTTAACTATTAAATGTAACAAGTTAGGAAATGTCCCTTTTCATGATTTTAAAGACACTTGGTAGTCAATACTGATTAAGATACTGATAGCATTCGGGCCGGCCCGTGGCTCACTTGGGAGAGTGTGGTGCTGATAACACCAAGGACACGGGTTCGGATTCTAAATAGGGATGGCCAGTGTGCTCACTGGGTGAGTGTGGTGCTGACAACACCAAGTCAAGGGTTAAGATCCCCTTACCAGTCATCTTTTTTTTTTTTTAAAGGAGAAATTCATATCTATTTAATGAATTTAAAGAATTAGTGATTACAAAGCAATACCTGATAAAACTGCTATGAGTAAGTACCTGTTAACAGCAGGGCTGCTGTTAACACACATAGAAATCAGTGATCCTGTAACAGAAACGTCCTTCATTTATCCCAACAGTGTAGCATAACCACTTTTAATAAGTTTCCAAGGAACACTCCCTAATGTGTAGATGCTGGTTGTAAAAAGAACCTTTACATGAGGATGAATGTCTCTATTCCCTTCTATACTTTGTATCATCAATCTTTTTAAATTTGTGGACCCAATGAGTAAAAATAGTGTCCTATTATTGTTTTAATTTGCATGTTCCTGATTATAAGTGAGGCTTGGCATCTTTTTATCTTTTTATTAGAAGTATAAATTAATAATGTTTTATAGAAGGTTGATAGACAGTACCAAGTAAAATTTTAAGTGCCCATACCTTTCAAACCAGAAATTCCATTTTTCAATAGATCCCTTAGAGAAATAATGCTCACATATATGCACACAGAGGCATGTGCAAGGTTTTCCACTGTAGCATTGCCTGAAATAGCAGATAACTAAAAACAACCTAAATAACCATCAACAAGAGAAGTGGTCAGATAAACTGTGGAATATGCAAACCATGGAAAACTGTAACTATTGAAAAATAATGGAGTTTCAACATGAGAAAAAAGCATGTTGCAGAAAACTATGTAGGTAAATTCCTAGGCTCACTCAGGAGAGTGTGGTGCTGATAACACCAAGGCCACGGGTTTGGACCCCTATATAGAGATGGCCGGTTTCTCACTGGCTGAGCATGGTGCTGACAACACCAAGTCAAGGGTTAAGATTCCCTTACCAGTCATCTTTAAAAAAAATAATAATAAAGAAAAATATGTACAATATAAGACCATTTACTTAAAAGTGAAAAATAAATCTATAAAAATATATTTTATATGCATGTAAAGGATAAGCTAATGTTTTGACAGTTACATCAACTGAAGACAGGCTACCTAGGGGAAGGAGACCAAGCGAGCAAGTGGCCAAGGGAGACTTTTGCATCCTCTGTGTTGTTTGAAACGTTAAAATAAGACTGTATTTATGTATTACTTGGCTAATTAATAAAAAAATATACAGTTAAAAAACATACTGATACCTTTTTAATTTCTTGATTTTTTAATATTCTATTGTATCCTTTTATGTTAAGGTGATGAATTACATTTTATATTTAAATAAACATTAAACCAAGTGCATTTCCTGCACACAGCCATCTGTACTGTACGTATGATCTTTCCAGAAACTTCAATTTCTAATTTAGTACATTTTTATCATAATGTTTACCTCTATGTCAATGAGGTTAGTTACCTTTTAGTATTCTTTTGTTGAACTAATATATTTTCATTTCTTTGTTTTGTTTGTTTTTGTTTTGTTTTAATTACAAGTGTACATTAGCTTAAAATGTAGGCTGAAAACAGGTATATGAAAAAAGGCTCAACACCACTAATCATCAGGGAAATGCAAATCAAAACTACTGTGAGACATCACCTCACCCCAATCAGACTGGCTCTTACAAAAAGACAGAGAATAACAAATGCTGATGAGGATGTGGAGAGAGAGGAACCCTCCTGCATTTTTGGTGGAACTGTCATCTAATGCAGGCATTATGGAGAACAGTACACAGGTTCATTAAACAACTACACATAAAACTACGATATGATCAGCAATTCCATTGCTCGGTACATATGAACAGGAATGGAAATCGTCATGTTGATGGGATACCTGCACTCCCATGTTCACTGCAGCTCTATTTACAAAATTTGGAACCAACCTATGTGTGCATCAGTGGATGACTGGATACAGAAAATGTGGTAAATATACACAATGGAATATTACTCAGCCATAAAAAAGAGTGAAATTCTACCATTTGCAACAACATCGATGAGCCTGGAAAAAATTATCCTACGTGAAACAGCCCAAGTACAGAAAGAGAAATACCTCATGTTCTCACTCATAGCTGGGAGCTGAATCCGTAAACAAACAAATGAACAATAAAGAGAGACAAAGAGAAAGAAAGAAACAACGATCACAGTAATAAATTGAACTTATTGAAAACTAGAGGTGGAAAAGGGGAGGGTAGGGGGAGAGGGAGGGGGCTCATGAGGAACTGGTCAACAGACACAAAGAACGATCGTGTATTGCAATGATGAACAAGCTAACTATCCTGATCTAACCATCGCACATTCTACACATTTATTGAAAATCAACGTTGTAACCCACATGTATGTATAATTAAAAAAATGTAGGCTGAGATGAATAAGCATTCTGCCTTTTTCTGTTATTATTCCTTTGGATGATTTAAGAACACAAATTAAAAGTAAACTTTCTTTGTAAATTTGTAAACTATTTTTCCAAAATATATCATGGTTACAGAAAGTAGTAGTCACCATTGGTGAATACTCTTATCCCCCAGATTTTAGCACTTCAGGGTGTATAAGCTCATATTCACTTAAATGCCTGTATTTTTGGCCTGAGTGCTTTTACTAGTGTCTTGAGCTCAGCTGTGTTGCAGACCAGAGGTATCAGAGACCTAATATACCCTGTTAACAGCACTTCACCAAAGACTAACATAAGTTGGTATACACATATCCTGACTACCTTTCCTCACCTATGAGATAACACTGGGATGTCTGTTTTCAAGCAGCTCACAGAGTTCTATTTGGCTTCAATTCCATTTTTCCAGACAGTATGACAGTTCCTGAAAAACTAAGTGTAGAATTACTGTATAATACATTAATTCCAATCATGGTACATACAAAATATTAAAGGCAGGAATTTAAACAGATATTTGTAAACTAAAGCTCATGGAAACATTATGTCCCATAGCCAAAAGATGGAATGACATATGTGTTCATCAATAGATAATAAAATAAACACAATGTGGCATATACACATAATGGTTATTCAGCTTATAAGAGATGAAATTCTTATACATGTTACAACAGAGTAAACCTTAAAAAATTATACTAAAGAAAATAACGCAGACACTGATTGACAAACATTGTTTGCTTGCACTTATATGAAGTACCTAGAATAGCCAAATTATTATTAAAAACTGTGGAATAGTAGTTACCAGTAGCTAGGAGAGGAGTTAGTGGGGGAATTACTGTTTTAATGGGTATAGAGTTTTAGTTTGGGATAATGTACATTTTCTGGAAATGGATCATGATGACAGTTGCACAGCAATGTGAATGTTGTTAATGCCATTGAATTGTACACTCAAGGAGAGGAAAATGTAAATTTTATATTATATATATTTTACCACAATAAAATTAGCATGCATGGATTTATTTTTTGCATAAAATGATACGTACATATTTATTTAAGAAGCTCTAGATGAGTATACGTGCAGATAAAATGTAGCGGGATTACTGGCAAAAAGCCCCTAAAACAAAAAACAAAAACCACCGAAACTCAGAAAGATTATTTTACTGTCTATTGTCATTGATCATTTCTTTATCCCCCTCCCTCATGTCCTTTTGAACATTTATCTAGATTGTCTTTATTGTGTTTCATTAGCATCTACAAATTAATCTCGCATTTAACAGGACTAAAAATACGTATTAAATTAGTACAAGAGTGATTGAAGATCTGAATTTCACTAAACTCCTTTTTACTTCTTTTGTGATCTTAGACATCACACATAACTTTTTTTGCCTCATTTTAATCTTCTTTACATAAGGAGTTTGAATAAAATATTTTAAATATCTCTTTCAGCTACGACATTTGGTTACCCTGATGACAAATAGTTGAAACATAAAGCAGTAATATAATGATTTTACTCTGGTTTGCACATTTTTAAAAGCTTTACTTGAATGTTTCAGGAAAATAGAAACATTGGTAAATAAAAATGTGTATAGATTTTATCCATTTTTGGACATTTATAAATTCTTCCAAGGGTGTTACATCAAATTGTGAGTAATCTAAAAGTCTACATTTACAAAAAATGTTTCACAGATACAAATAAATATGAGTAATTTTACAAGTATGAGAAGTGTTTTAGTTGCATTTAAAGCAGAAATAAAATTTTAAATATTATTTTATCTATCTGTCTGTCTGTCTCTCTGTCTATTGATCTATTACCTAGTCTCAGTCCATTTTCTGTTGCTGTAACAGAATACCGCAAACCAGGTAATTTATAAACAATAGAGGTTTATTTGGCTCATGGTCTGGAGGCTGGGTAGTCCAAGAGCATGGCATCATCATCTGGTGAGTGCCTTCATGCTGCTTGATTCCATGGCAAAAGACAGAAGGACACATGAGCAGGCCAGACAGATAGGATGGGAGCCAAATGTATCTTTTTACCAGGATCCCACTCCCATGATAACTAATCCACCCCCATGGTAGTAGCATTAATCCATTTGTGAGTGCAGAACTATCATGACCTAATGAACTCTCAAAGGTTCCACTTTTTAATGCCATCACAATGGCAATTTAATTTCAACATGAGTTTAGGATGGGACATTGAAACCTTAGTGTGTGTGTGTGTGTGTGTGTACATATACACATACACACATAAATACACTCCCACTCAACTAACTGAAACATACTAAGCCAGCACTAGAAATACAAAAATTAATAAAACAGCCCCTCTAATGTTCTAGTCTATAAACTCTGTATTGTAGAGAATAAAATTGATCAACCAGTTGTAATAGAGAGAACAATACATGATCAAATAGAAGAAAACACACCATTTGATGTTGAAGCTCCATGATGGTGCAATACTCAGAAAAGGTGATGGGAAGTCTACCTTACCTGAGATTGTTCATGGGAAAGAAGGGATCTATTGCCAGGAGCCTGTCTTAGCAGGTCATCCCTTCTGATCAGCAAGCTGGCCCATGCCGTAGATCTGTTTTTCTTGAGAGAATTCATGTTCACTCCCATGCAATCACTAATTACATTCGCAGGTTTTATTCATGACAATATTGCAAAATAAACAATAATAACTTCAATGATGAATGGAGTAAAATTCCAACTTTCCTTCTGCTATTCAGTAGTGATTTGAACACTATGAATGGGCTCCAAGTATGCCCTAGAAACAATGCTAGGATATAAGGGGTGCTATCTGAAAAGAGATGCACACAATGAATAGATTATTATTGACCATTCATTTTTTTACTAGAAGAGAAAGAGTCAAGATTATGAAATTAGATAGAAGGATGGTATAAGAAATTAATAGTGAGGAATCAGAAAAGATTGGAAACAGAAAAATTGAATGAAATCAAATACATACTATTGCAGAACTTCATATCGAGTTTCTTTAAGCACAGACTAAGGGCATGCCTGGAACATTTACAGAGTCTTTTATGATCAGAAAATGATGATGTACATGAGAAAGGTATCTTCATCATTTGTGTATTTGGACCACATTTCTTATACCAACAGAATTCTTTTGAAATTACTTGTTTCTTACAAGAGATATTTTGGCTCCTGTAAAATACATAATTGATATTAACAATGGTGGCTCATCCCTCATGTTCAACTGAGTATGTTCTTTGGAGTGACTTCCTCACTCAATTAATTAACTTATTTAATATTTCTTTCAAATAGTGAAAAGATAATGCAATTTCACTAAGTCATGTTGAAATTCTCAGGTCATTTTTAGTATTAGCCCTTTGAAAAATTCTTCTTATAAAAAAATTTATGTTAAATGTTTACTATGTGAGGTAATTTTTTAGTTTTGAAAAATACTGTGGATAGACAAATTTGATGTAATTCTGTGACCTATCCCTCCTCTGCATAATTAGCTGAGGCTTGTAAGTTCTAATGAATTCCTTTGTCACAGGTAAATATATCCTCTCACTTTATGGCATTGAAGTAGGAGAATAACTGCTGTAGATTACAACGGACATGAAGCCATGTGACTCAGTCTACAATTAAAGTTGAAATTTAAATAACTAATGAGATAAAAAAAAATTATATGAAGTATTTCAAAATGGGAGTCAGAGCATGTTTAATATTATTTTATTGTAAAGCAACTATTTATGCATTAAATACAAAAGATAAATTAATATTTGAAGAAAGAAAACAAAGGAGAAATTTTGCAATAAATCTGAGGAGCTCTCTAAAGCAGAGATACCCAATACTGGATTTGTCTGAGTTCTAATCACAAAGCTGTACAAGAATTTGATTTTTAAAGGAATGGAGGCACAGGAAAATGGGACAGTAACCATGTAAGTATTTACATGTGTAGAGTGAGGGCTAGGTCTCACAGATCCCTCGAACTCATTAACAAACCCTTCACATGCAGGTCTATAAGCTAGGTAACTGGACAAAACGGTCCTTGGAGTTTTGGTTGAAGAAGGAATAGTCTTTTTTCAACACACACAACACTATGAGCTAAGCAGTCCACAGAGAAACTCAGAAACTCAACTGCTACTGGCAAAGTCCAAAGTAAAACTGAAACTGAGCAGCTGCCAGCAGAGAATATGCTCTATTTTTAGATGCTTAGATGCCAGCTCTGCTGGCCAGCACTGCTTCACAAACTCAAGAACACACAAAAGCAACAGCTAGAAAGATACATGGGTGCACATGCACACTTACTCCACCCACACACAATTTGTTTACAAGAAATGTCAAGGGAGCCTGACTAAATTATTCCATTTTCCTCTCAATCCACCCCTTCAGAGTCCTTCACCCTAAAATCTATGCATTAAAAATCTTCTGTAATGTTCCCTTAGAGAGGATAAATGACCCTTTTATTTATACAATCTATTGTCTGTTCAATATGTCTTAAGGCTTGCCCTTAAGTCTTGTCCAGTAGTTCTGTCCTTTAGTCGCACATGTCTGGTAAGTAGTCATCATTGGTGTGATTTTCCATGGGAACCTTGTAGTCATACTGATGTGAAGTTCAGTGCATATTCAGTAATGATCACGCCAATGCATGTACGTACCCAGTAACTCTGGTGCAGTGTCTGCAGCCAGAACACTGTGGGCGAAAATACAGAAGGGTTATTGGTACCAATAGGGGAAGTTCTCACCCCTCTGGTAAGATACATGCCAGTTTGCCATCCTGAGAAAGGATGGTTGCAGGAATAGGTATCTTACCTGGTTTATGATACCATACTTCATCTGCTAACACTGTGGGATCTATAGGTTCTGCATGTAACACTATAAGGGAACTCATAATTGGCCATAATGATAATACAAATGTGCCCTTTGGAACAGAGCACTTATCTCTTCCAGGCCATGTTACCTTTACTAGAGGAGGCCAGGTACTTGTCACCCAAGGTGAAACTTGCAAGTATCCCTCTAATCCTTTTCCCCAAGGCCCTATTAAGTCGACCCAGTGTATATGGGGGCTTTTATTCTCCATGGCCATTCCCATTGTAATGTATGTCCCTGTTGCAAACAGGTTGGGGCCGGTAAGAGAATATTTCCATTCTTACCATATCCTGGCTTCAAAAACTCATCTTTAGTAGTGACTTACAGTTGTATAGGTGCTGCAGCCATATGCAACAGAGCTTCCACTGGAGAGGGTCCGCCCTTGCAGGGTCTCTCATTTGTAATTCTGACTGTCGGCCATAACCGCTGTGCCCACCCCTTCAGGGATAGGAGTTGGGCAGATAGCCTTAGTCCCTTTTTAAAAAGACCATTGTACCGTTCAATCATTCCCACTGCCTCGGGGTGATATGACACATGTAACTTCCACTGAATGGACAACTGGGAGGCCCAACTCTGAACCCCATGTCCAGTAAAGTGGGTTCCATTATCACTGTCTATAACTACAGGTCAGCCATACATAGCAGTAAGGCTATTCAATGCCTTCACAGTGTTTACTTGGTCTGGGGCCTTACAAGGCCATACAAACAAAAGACCCGTAGCTGTATCAACGGCTGTGCAGATGTATCTGGAATTCTCTGACCTTGGCAGTGGTCCGACAAAGTCCACCTGCCATCGAGTCAGGGGCACCCTTCCTCGAGTTATTTGCCAATCTGTATGGGGCACCCGCCAGGGTTGTGGGCACTCTTGAGCATATACTGCACAAGCATGAAAGGCATTCACTTCATCTTCCCATTTTATTGGCAGGGCCCATCTTTGAGCTGCCACCCACATGGTTTTACTGCCAGCATGCTGCATTCATCGACATAACCACCCAGCCACATCAGCTGCCAGAACTCTCTCCAGCCACCTTACCTTAGCTTCATCATTGCCAATTTGACATGAAGCCTCTTGTCCTCACCTGCCCTCAAAAGATGAGTACCTTGGCCTGCACCCTATTCTAAACTGAATAGTTCATCCACCTCCTCGGTAGCAACCAAAAAGTCCTTTAAATCCACTGAACGTACCTTGCTACCTATTTCCAGACGTTTAGTAAAATGCTGTTCAGAGTGCAATTGCTGCCACAAGGGAAAAAGAACTGCATTTGGCTGACAGTAAATTTTCTTTCTATCAACCTCTGCTACAAGCAAGTCAAGCCATATCTTCTTATGGCTAGTCTTGATTGGTCCTTTTGGGATAAAATCCTGAGTATTTCTTGGGGGTTTGGACTTAGCCACCTTTTGGACCCATTTTGCTTGTCTCCTATCCTCACTTCTCACCCAAGCTGGCTATCATGGTCATTACCTCATGCATAGGATGACCAATGTATGGGGCCAGTATGGCCATCAGTGACCTAAAGGACATTGATGGGGAATTCTTCAGCACTATGTCTCTCATGCTGCCTGTAAAATTTTCATTGACTTGGCCACAAGTGTTCACGTTAAACATGGACTGCCGCATCCCCAGCTCTCAAATTATTTGAACTAACTCAGCATATGTTTGCCATTTACCAACAATCTTGGGCAGTTCTCCAGCATTTGCCCACATGGTTCGGGCAGCTGCACTCACCCATTCCATTAAGGAGTGATTATCGGGCCCATGTGCATATCTGTGACTATTCTGCAGCTGCTGCCTCACAGACAGGTGCATGATGATGGAGGCCAATTTTTCCATCTCCTCACAAGAGCATATCACACTATCCACCCCGAGGTCTCATAACCACAACAGCCAAACAGCCAGGGGCTCCCCCTGTTTCCGCCAAAACTGTCTCCCCAAGTCAACTAACTCAACCTGGGTATATGGGACATAGGTGGTAAATTGGGTTACCTGTGGATTGCCCACTGGTTGCCCACTCAGTCCCACAGGCTGCTCGTATTTCACTTTCTGGTGCACAACAGGTCGTGCCTGGGGATGCACCGTCTTCCCCAACTCACCACTAGGTTCGTCATCCTCCCTGGTGTGAGAAGCTGGAGTGGCCATTCGCCACACGTTATCCTCTAGAACATTTATTCGCGCTTCCAACAACTCTGCTTTCTGCTTCAAATCCTGATCAGTTTGCAGCAGAGTGAGCAGCAGCCAGCCTCCGGTCAGCAGAAAAGTGGCCACTGGGCACCACATGCTCAAAGACAGCCACATTTCCTCCCCCTCCCAAGGGGCTTTCCACTTCAGTGCCTGGTCTATGCTGCCTTGCATTACAGCAAGCAGCTACCAGATCCCGGTCAACAGGAAAGTGGCCATGGGGCACAGCTTGTTCAAAAGTAGCCACATTTCCTCCTTCTCCAAGGGCTTCTTGGCTCCTGTACCTGCTCAGAATCCGGCACCAACTATGCCAATTGTGGCATAGTCCTGCTGACAAGACCAATTGTAGATCTAGTGCTGGGTCTGGTGCTCACAGACCCCTCAAGCCCATTCAAAAACCCTTCACACACAGGTCTATGAGATAGGTAACTGGACAAAACAGTCCTTGGAGTTTTGGTTGAAGAAGGAATAGTCTTTACTCAGTACACAGAACACTATGAGCTAAGCAGTCCACAGAGAAACTCAGAAACTCAACTGCTACCAGCGAAGTCCAAAGTAAAACTGAAACCGAGCTGATGCCAGCAGAGTAAACATGCTCTATTGTTAGATGCTTAGATGCCAGCTCTGCCGGCCAGCACTGCTTCACAAACTCAAGAACACACAAAAGCAACAGCTGTAAAGATACATGGGTGCACATGCATACCAACTCCATCCACACACAACTTGTTAACAAGAAATTTCAAGGGAGCCTGACTAAATTATTCTATTTCCCCCACACTAGGTAAGGGGGAAAAGGTCCTTGGAGCCTTAGGTGAAGTAATAATAGGCTTTATTTCTAGACACGATCTCTGCCCACTAGCAGTTCAGAGCTGCGGCTCATACACTCTGAAGGTCACACAAGAATAGCAGCAAACAAAAGGACAGACAGGCGTGCATGCGCACTAACTCCACCCCCACACAACTTGTTTACAAAGAATGTACTGCATCACCCCCAACCAGACCTGAGGCGAGAGGGCCTAACAAAACTACTTCATTTTCCTCACAATATGTATCTGCCTGTCAGTATGTATGTATGTATTATAAATATATGTATGTGTTTTTAGATCTCTATGAATCTCTACAAAAAGTGTTAGCCTCTATTAAGTGAAATGAACAGGGATTAGAAAGTAATATATGTTCTCCTAAATTCCTTCCTCATATGGAAGCATTAACTTTTATCACAGCTCTATTCATAGTAGCCAAGATAGGGAAGCAATTTAAATGTCCATTGATCTAAGATTGGATAAAGAAAATGTGTTAAATATACACAATGGAAGACTACTCAAATATAAAAAAGAACAAAATTCTTCCATTTGCAGCAGCATGGATTCACTTGGAGAAAATTATGCTAAGTGAAATAAGCCAGGCACAAAAAGAGAAACACCACATGTCCTAACTTATACATGGGGGCTTAAAATAAGAATAATAATTTGAACTGTTATAAGGAGAGAAAAGAACTGCAGCTACTAGAGGTGGGAAAGGGAAGAGGGAGGGGGAGGGGGAAAATGAGAGGCTGGTTCATGGATATAAAATTACAGCTAGATTAAAATGTAAATTCTATTTGTGTACAGTAGACCCAGGAATCTATAATTAACAATGATCTACTGCGTGTTATCAAATGACTAGATGAAGGAGATAAAACATTTGCATCCCAAAGAAATGATTAAGTTTTGCAATGATGAATATGCTAATTACCCTGATTATAAAACATAGTATACATGTGTTCATGTATTGAAATATAACTCTGCACCCCATAAAAATATACCATCAATATGTTTTAATAAAAATTATTTAAAAACAAATATAGCCTAAACCTCAAAAACAAAAAGGAAAAAACAAAACAACATTTTTATATAGTTACACAATAAAATTATTTTGTTGCCAGACATGAGGAGTAACTTTTGTAGTTATTATTTTTGAGATCTTAAAATTTTTAGCCTGCCCATATATTTATTGAAACCATCTCTGAGAGATTTTCTGACTTTCTCATTTCGGAGGCTGTATATAAAAGGGTTCAGCATTGGTGTCACAACAGTGTTCAGCACTGTGGCAAATTTGTTAACATCCATCACATTGGCCTTTTTGGGGCGGACATAAATAAAGATGGAGCTCCCATAATAAAGTATAACGACGGTGATATGTGAAACACAGGTGGAGAAAGCCTTCTGTCGTCCCTGGACAGAGGGAATTCTAAGGATAGTACTGATAATGTAGGTGTAAGACACTCCTGTCAGGAGCAAGGAACCCAAGAGCAACACGGCAGAGGAAATAAAGTCAGCCAGCTCAGCCAGAGAGATGTCTGCACAGACCAGCCTTAGTACAGGAGCACTGTCACAGAAGAAGTGATTGATTATGTTTGGCCCACAAAAGGGCAGAGGCGCAGTTAAGATTGATGGTACCAAAATTGACAAAAATGCACCGACATAAGATCCCAGAAGCAACATTATGCATGTCTGTTTGTTCATGATGATGGCATACCTCAGTGGGTTGCAGATGGCAACATATCGATCAAAGGACATGACAGCCAGGATGAAGAATTCTGTGGATCCCAGGAGAAAGTAGAAGAATGACTGTGTGAGACATCCCACAAAGGATATTGCTTTGGTGAGGGAAAATGTGTTGGCCAGCATCTTAGGCACCACTGCAGAGGTGATGGTGATCTCAAGGAAGGAAAGGTTGGCTACAAAGAAATACATGGGAGAGTGCAGACGATAGTCACAACACACCAAAATGATGATTGTGGTGTTGCCAATCATAGATGTCAAGTACATAAGCAGAAATACAGCAAATAGGATAATTTCTACATCTTTCTCATTCTGAAACCCCAGCAGAATGAATTCAGTGACTCTGGTCTTGTTTCTGTGATCCATAAAGTTCTCACTTCCACCTGGTCAGAGAAATCTAATTTTGTTACTTGCATCTTAACCCTAGAAGCACCTTACCTATGTCAATTAACTATCTTTTATTTTTATAGAGAGATGAGAGTAAAAACAAATAATTATTTTTTTAGTGTATATATAAACAGTTCCTGACATGAACTGTGCAAGATATGATTCACTCGTAAGAGATGAATCAGTCTCACAGGAAGTTTATGACAATTGTCCTTATGAAAGGCCTGTGAGAGTCCTCTCAGTGTAGAGAATCTAATAAAAGATCCAGCAATTCCCAAGTCATGTGAACAGGTGCATACAGGGTGCTCTTAGGAATATACATATTACAGCATCCTTAATCCATTCAGATGTAAAGGTATTTATTCATAGTGCGGGCAGATAGAATTGCAATAAAGTCTTATTCTACATTATTATACATGCAAAAAGTGTCTTTTCAAGCTATAATATTATCAATCAGAAGAAAAAAATACTGAAACAAAAACTACACATGATCACGTAATAGGCTTATGACCCCCAACTTACAGGCTCCAGCCTCCACATTGTCAAATTGGCCACTAAAGAAAGGAAAGTCAGCTTTATGTAATCTCCATCTGGAATCACACTTCCTAGTGAATGAGATTTTCATTGATCTTGCAAGAGTAAAGAAAAAAATTAAACATGACTTTGTTTATCTCTGTTGTATATGTTTATCACGAAATCAGACAGATAGAGAAATGCTCAGGAAGAGGAGTAAAAAACTGAACTTCTGAATTTTGACTTCTTTAAAGATAAGCAACAGAAGCCTAAGAGTGTTCAGTTTGCACTAGAAATCAGAAGCCGGAAGTACAGAGAATACAGGACTTTTATTGGGGAGAAGGATTGTCTACTTAGTCACTAAGCTCATATTTTGGAGTATGTATATTACACTATAAAGCTAATCAACTGAAGGTAAGAACATAGGTTTGGATCAGGGAGTGATTTTAAACCCCAAATAACAATACACATAATTTTATATTGACAGGTGTTTGAAAGGCAAATTTTAGGTAAGCGGGTATTTTTATTGTTACTTTTCAATAGATAAGATGGATGAATGTGACAGAGGCTAGTTAAAAGGTTATATCAGAGAGGGTCAATGCTGGAAATAATAAAGGACCTTGTGTCTTTGATTTAGGTTTTGCCGGGTTTTTTTCTGACCCAAATACTTATCATTTAATTCAGTTTTATTTTTATATATTTGCTGCATAACAAAGAAGCAAGGAAAACATGGACAAATTTCTCACATGCGTATTATGCACTTATGAGGAAGAGAAACAACTTGTATCAAAATTGGAGTTTCTTCTGATTCTTTATAATGTCTTTTCTGCATATAATTACATGAATTCAGTATTTTAATTAATAAGAACTAAATTTGTCAATATGGTGACATGGTGTGAAGGGCTGAAATGAGTTTACAGTTTTATAATCATGCCAAAGAAAGAAAATATTGATACATTTGGTAGAGAACTGAAAAGTAGTTTTGGACTAAGGGTCAGTACTCAAATGGGCTATTTCTGTGGTCTGATATATAGGTGGTTTGAAAGTGGGCAGTTGATGAGCACCTTGAAGGCACTAGCAGATAAAGGCAGAGGCTGAACATATAAGTGGAAACAACAGAGACCCATAGAGTCAATTCCAAAATTTTGCATGAGATAGTCAATAAGTAAAAGGAGAAGAAATAAGAACAGATGAAAATCACAGTGATGGAGAAAAATGAAAAGAAATGTGAACAAAGAACATTATTTGTAAGAGAACAATATTGTAAATTCTTTACTTACCCAATAAAGTGTACCTCAGAATGCTTATGAATGTTTAAGTTTATGGTTCCATAGTATTACTCCTTCACAATGTGCACAATTTGGGCATTATCCATGGTTGAAATCATTTTTATAGATTACTCTCTTTTGAGAGCCTTGGAATGTAAGAAAACAATGTAGTGGAGAATACAAACATATGTATAAGAGAGTTATAAGAACTTTGCCTGAAAAAGATGTGTCTTCTCCACTTGCAATTTAGGGAAGACACTCAAAACTATGAAATTTCTATGATCACATATGCAGATTATTTGAATTTGGAAACAGGAGGGAGGCCTGAGTTCATTACTGCTGCTTCCCTGGAGGCATAGCTTCAAGTGGAAAAATAGCCTCCAGAGGATAATTTATTTTTTAAAAAATTCTAATTAAAATAAAAGTAAAAATTTCCCAAATTGGAAAAGTAAAAAGAACTAGTAAATCCAACTTTCCTAAGAAATACATTGGAACTTCAGCTAAATTAGTAGAGGTGTTTTGCTCAAGAATAAATCTGTCAACTGCACTATAATGACATCTATAATCATTCAGAAGGGGGTGGGTTGTCATCATCATCAACATCATAAAACACATGAAATAGCTAATATTATTACACTTATGGTAACTGTTTCATACAGTTAGCAAAAGAAAAAAATATTAAATGTCAGAAAATTGTATAAGATGAATTTATTTAATAAGAAGAATTATTTTTTTATAAAAGAAATGACTAGTACTTATGGAATGGTGGGTACATATTTTGATTCACTGAGACAAATATCTCTCTCCCATCAGAAGCATGTAAAGCTGGAGGCACAACACTACATGACTTTAAACTATACTACAAAGCTATAAAAACCAAAACAGCATGGTACTGGCATAACAAGAGAAACACTGATCAATGGAATAAAATAGAGAATCCAGAAATCAACCCACACACCCACAGCCATATGATCTTTGACAAAGGCATCATGTCTACACACTGGGGAAGAGACTGCCTCTTCAGGAAACGGTGCTGAGAAAATATTCATATGTAGGACAATGAAAGTAGACCCATACCTCTCACTATATACCAAAATTAACTCAAAATGAATTAAAGAAATATACGTCCTGAAACAATAAATCTCCTTAAAGAAAACATACAAGAATCACTCCAGGAAGTAGGATTGGGTACAGACTTCATGAATACAACCTCCAAAGCACAGGCAACCAAAGGAAAAATAAACAAATGGGATTTTATCAAACTAAAAAGCTTCTGCACAGCAAAAGAAACAATTAACAGAGCAAAAAGACAATGAACAGAGTGGGAGAGAATATTTGCAAAATATATAACAGACAAATGATTAATATCCAAAATATACAAATCACTCAAACAACAGCAAAAAAATAAATAACCCAATTAAAAACTGGGCAAAGGAGCTGAACAGGCCTTTCTCAAAGGAAGATATATGAAACAGACATATGAAAAATGCTCAACATCACAAAGCAACAGGGAAATGCAAATCAAAACCACTTTGAGATACTATCTCACTCCAGTTAGGATGACTAATATCCAAACGACTGAGAATAATAAATGCTGACGAGTTTGCAGAGAAAAAGGAACCCTCCTATACTGCTGGTGTGACTGCAAAATGGTGCAACCTTTATGGAAATGGTATGGAGATTCCTCAAACAATTACAGATAGATCTACTATATAACCCAGCTATTCCACTGCTGGAAATATACCCAGTTGAATGGAAATCACCATGCCAAAGAGATACCTGTACTCCATTGTTTATTGCAGAGCTATTTACAATAGCCAAGGGTTGGAACCAGCCTAAATGCCTATCACTGGATGAGTGGATAAGGAAACTGTGATATAGCTACACAATGGATTGCTACTCCACACAAGGGAATGCTACTCTGCTATAAAAAAAAAAAAAATGAAATTTTACCATTTGCAGCAACATGTATGGACTCAGTGAAAATTATATTAAGTGAAATAAGCCTGGCACAGAAAGGGAAATACTACATGTTCTTACATATTTGTGGAAGCTAAATGAAAAAAAATTAATAAATGTAGAAATAAATGGGGGGGGATGACACAAAAATCACAACAATTCCTTGAACTTAAGACAAGTGAACAGATATAGAGTTGATGGGTGAGGAGGGGAAACAGGGAGGGTGAAAAAGAGGAATTGGTAAAGGGACATGAATATCAAGTACATTGTATATTGATAAATTAAAATAAATAAATAAATATAAACAAAAACAAATTGGATTTTCTCTTTTGGTTCCGTGACATGACTATACAAGAGCAGTACAGTATAGGGATTTGACATATACTATGCAATTTCAAAACCCTGTCAGTTTCCATGTCAAGTTAAATCAGGTAATTGATGGAAATACATATATACATACATATGTAACACATACATACATATGAAGATACTCCAAAAAGTCTGTGGAAAAATATTTATTGTCTTTTAATTCTATTTTTCCAGAAACTTTTGAAGTACTCACCCACACATACGCATGCACGGATTCATAGAAACTCTGGATCTTAGACATTGGTGGTTTCCCCCATACTTTCAAACCCCCAAATTTAAAATGCACGCACTAATGTGGCTTAATAATGTAAGGGAATTGGTGAGATGCCTGCTACATATTTTGATAGCTACTCAAAGAGAAAATCTTCTTTAAAAGCAAAGAAGAGTTTAGGGGAAAAGTAGAGAAAGCAAAAGGGGAAAATGTGCATGTTTCCCAGTGACTCCCATGAGAGAAACTGATAAATATTATCTAAAAACTTTTGTGGAGGAAGAAAATATAAATAGTTATTCTCTAAATTCAAATTAATTAAAGTCAAGGGACTGAATTCCCTTCAGAAAGACTCATTATTCTTTTGGCCCTTAGTTGTCTGCGTGTGGGTTTTCCTATTGTCGCCCTCCCCCATGAACTGTAGTCTAACTTCCATAATAGAGAAAATATGAGTTCACAATTACATCAGGACTTATTTGGTATGAGAATAAAAATTAAAATATAACGTATTCTGGACAATAAAAGTCAGTTGAATGTATCTAATAAACACCTGTGTGAGGAGCTGTAATATCCTGGTGGCAAGCCAAAAGACAAGGCCACTTCAAACAAAAAGAAACTTAGCATGAAAAACAACATATTGTCATATGGTGACATGCCCCTGGAGCAATATCAATATTTTGGTTAAAATCATTGGAAACCTAGACTTAAATCACTCACATTTTGCGTCATTTTAAATACACACTGCAGTAATTAATTAATGTAGTACATTTCAGAAGGAAAATCACCATGTATAAAAGTTAGGGTAGCCATAGTTCTGACAGCAATAAATATTTATATATAATGATAAATTTAACTACATAAATTGATCAAATTGGACAGAAACTTTTAATAGATATGCTTAATATAATGTTAACTAATGAATTAATTTAGATAGTTATAGAAAAAACGGTAATAATTTATTGTTGTTTTTTTTTCACCTGAGATCAGAATTTATCTATAAGAATAAGTAGGCAAGAATACCAAATACATATGATATAAATACATATATCTTGAAATGTGACAATAGGCTTATCTTATCAGATACAAAAATATTTTACAAAGCAAAGTTGAGCCAAAATTTATGATATTTAGAAGAAAAACAAAGAAACAAACATATTGATGTAATACATTTACGGTTTCAGAAATAAATTTAAACTATTATAAAACTCTAAGACAAAACAGAAAGAATTTAACAATAGGAAAAGAACCAGTGTTTAATAAACATTAAAAATCTAGAAAATCATTTGGGATTCATTCTCACTCCATATGCAAATTAAAGCATTAAACATAAATCAAACAAAAATATTGTAAGAAAACAGAAGATAATTATTGGTGGGAGAAAATTTATGCCAACTCAGGGAAGGATGCATTGAATACACAAGGCCAAAACATTTAACAAAACAGAAGGTAATGGAAAAAATATTAAACATAAAATATTATCATCTAAGATCAATATGAAGATCCTATTTAATCAGTACTCAAATTACATAGGAAATATAAACTTTAAATCAAGACATATAACAACATCCAGCTTCACTAGCAATGGAAAATTAAAACTTTAACTCTTAGATATACGTTAAAGTAGCAAAAATAAAGTGACCATGTTGACGGGGCTATGGAGATACAGGTAGAGAAGTTGCTAAATATATTGTAAACTTGTTGTTTCAGGAAGTCTCAAACTGTGCAACAAAAACTATGAAATGTTCATTCCTTTCAATGTAGTAATTCATTTCTGAGAAAGATATTCCAAAGATATAGCCCCAAAGAATACAGTTTTCATAAAGAGGTTTATAGAAGTTTATATTATCATCAATAATAGTAGAGAAATTAGGACAGTCCAAATACCTGGCAGAACAAGTTTCACGGGAAGTCCACAAAACATGTTTCATGGGAAGACCCCTGACAAGGAAGAGAATCACTTGGGAAAAGAGGAGACTGGCTAGCGTGGGGAAAGAGGGTGGGGAAGATGCAGGGAGAGAAAGGCAATGATTTACAAAATCAAGCTTACTGCCTGTCTTCAAGTTTCAAAGGAGGAAAGGTGCTTTATTTCATATTTAAGAATTAATGATGGGAATGTGCGAGGATACTATACCATCTTCAAGGACAATAGCTATGTATTGTATAATCTCTATATTCCTAAATACTTAATAATAGAAAACAAGGCAAGAAGAATCCCTACGAAGTGGCCACATCTTAAAATGATCAAATAGGTGTGAAGAGCAAACATAATACCTGGTTTGTGACCTAAAGAAATGTGTGGTCAGGATAATAACGCTGGACCAAGTTCCACAGGCTGTTCCTTCAAGGAGGGAAGCCCTCCTCAGCTCAGGCCTCTGCCTTGAAGACTCACAGAAACACAGAGCAGGTGTGTTGGGATTTCTTCACGTCTTTAGACGAGGGAAAATATAACACTGATGACCGACACTTTGTGCAGGTGATTGAAATTTAAGATTCTGAAGGAACATGGAATGAGCCTGAACAAGAGTCTCTTCATTTCTCAGGGGCTACCTAGACATGAAAGAATCTCAAACTTGGAGCTAGCCAGTTAGCTCAGTTAGAGAACACCCTTGAAACACCAAGGTCACAGGTTCAGATCCCCACACCAGCCAGCGAAAAGAAAAGAAAAAGTCTCAAACTGGCTACAGCCAATTCTGTGAGAACATTTTAGATAATCATTGTTCACCAATTTCCAAAAGTTTCAAAATTTAAATAATTAGATTTCATTCTGAACAAGCTGCTCTACCGCCAACCTCCTTGACATTGAAGGACTTTTTATGTATATAAGGCAATGCTGTCACATGACACAAATTGACCTACAAATGGATTGACTTCCACGGAAAAGCAGTCAACAAAGAACAACATGAATTAACAAAATTCCAGCAAGAAACAAGATCTAATCTTACAACACTGTTCTCTAAAGTCAACTAGAGATTAAGACAAAGTTAGTTCAATACAAGAAAAATACAAACTAGGGATAAAAGAAAGAAAACTCTAATAAATGCAAACCTGCCTAGAACAACATAGGATCTTAGTTCAATTCCCGTTCTCCTCAAACAAGGAAAGTTTAAATCTTCGTTTCTTCCTCTCTCCCTTCAGTATTTAGGGCAAATACTATTTGTGACGTACAAGTACTTCATAAATAGAGGCAGAAGCATTAACCAACAAGAGATACAGAGAACAAACACATTAGCCTCAGAATATTCTACATCTTATGCCCCTATGAACAGCATGACTAGTAAGTCAAATAAATTCTACAATGATAAATATTAAAACACAACAAGGTTTTTGTACCACAAAGTTATTTTGAGATTACAAAACACACACACACAGTCTCTCCCTCTCTCCCCTGACCCCCTTCTCCAAGAGAGGACAACTGCATAAAAAATGTTATCTTTCTTCTCTTAGGAAACCTTTCCTCAGACTTGTAATCTCAGTATTGGCCATCCTGAAACTAGTCTTGAGTGTTTAGTAAGGTGTCTGTAATGTCAGACCATGACCAGAATCTACAGTTCCCATGGAGATGATAAAGAACATTCTCCTTAAACCAATTCACAAATGAAAATGCAGCAAACCAAATACAAAATGAAGTTTTCCTGATTCCTGCATCCCTTTTCTTTCCCTTTATTTACTGCCTCCACCTTGATAATTAGATATAAGGCTGGGCAGCTCAAATTCACAACACTCGAACCTGCCAATGGCTTTGTCCACAAAAACACACTTATTTCACAGTAAGATCAAAGGCAAAACTTTTTGAAAGTCCCCAGATATTCAGGAACTCCTTTACCAAGAATTATTGGCAATAAAGAGTGTCCACAGACATGTATGGGAAAAATGTATGAAAAGACTGCTGGAGTCAGACGATCAGCATCATGGGCTTTTTTCCAAACTGCCTTACAGTCCTGCTAGTAGACAATGAAAGAGTATGACATGCAGCTGCCATCACCCTCTGCCCCCTAAAACCCACACCTTAACTTCATTAAAGCAGAGAGGCATCTTTCAGATATTGTTGAGGCACTGAAGCTCTGAAGAATTTCCAACAAAGTCTTTAATAATTAGACCAACATAATGGGGGCTTTGTTGTACTTTAATCCCCATCTTTCCTAACTGCTCAGCAGCCGTTTAAAGGGGGTATATGTAGCAATGATAAAAGGCTTTAAGTAATAACACTGAATGACATTTACAGGCCAGAGCCCTGGACCAGTTTACAGGGAAATGCCCCCAGAAGACAAGAAGCTGAATTTTGATTTAATAATTTAAAAATAAAATCCCAAATACGCAGCAGCAGAAAAAAAAAATCAAATGCCAATGGTCACTGTTAACTGAAGTCCTGAGGTGGGTTACCCACGGACCCTCAGATGTGGACTAACCGTGGCCCATTTCCGTCTGGGCATAGGTGCCAATTATCTGGAGTCCTTTGGATGAAGGCAGCCATTTCTCTTGCTGAGCAGTGGTGCCCTGATGCAACAAGGTAGGACTAAACATGGAGTAATTGAGGCCCACAGGTTCCACAAAATTGACCAAATGTAGTCTATAGGAGTGAAAAGTAAAGGATCTCAGCCTTACTCTAGAAACTGCATTCTACCATCCATTCTTGCCAAACAACCTTGGCCCTCAGGATGAAGGTTAGGAAAATTTAAACCCCGTTCTTACAAAGTTAAACGTAAAATTTACCATTTAACTACCTAATAAGCCAACTGCAGAACCTAGTGGTATCCCTTCTCCATTTCAGGGCCAGAACTCCTTTTAAAATTCTACACTTAATCCAGGAAGTAAATTCTATCTGTTTTAGACTAAAAACCCCTTTGGTTTGTTTTTGGTTTTGTTGGTATTATTTGCTGGTTTGACTGGTTCGACTTTTTTTTTTTAGAGTATGGGTGATTTTTTTTTTGTTTTTGCTTTATTTTTAGGTTTTACTTGTTTGTTTTGAAAATTGAAAGGAAGTCCACAGAACACTTATTTGTAGAGCTGTTAACAAAAGCTCCTGAGGAAAAACAATTAAAACTGTCTTTCCCTAGATAATCTAAGCAAACATCCAGAAGAGTAAGTATATAATCCAAGGCAGAATCATCTAAAGGTCTTCAGGGTTACAGATGGGTAAGTGGGTAATGTGTCAAAAATTAATCCACAATGGTCAATGAACATTATTCCAGATGAAGGGAACTCTACATCATATTGAAATTCAGTCTCAACTACCTTCTCATAAAATAGGGTCCATGAAATAGTAAAAATACAAATTACACACACTTGTCAGTCTTGAGTATGCTGTGTTATTGATTTTATAGGGGCCTATTTTGTTCTTCGACACAGTGTACATCTGAAAAGCTTAAAGTACAAAACACATATCATATAACTGATCTTCGTGACTTCTTGAGGGATGACGAGGAAGCAGTGTCACCACCAACTTATCTTGGCTTTTTAAACCACACGATTTCCTCCAGGTCTGTGATGCCAAACTCCCTCATCTTCTTCACCATGATGGCACTCTTCCTGATGGCCACCTCGTAACGCTGACTGCGAGTGAGGAGTTCAAGTCCTCGTGCTGGAAGTCTGGGTCGTTCAGAATCAAGTTCTTGATCTCTCGGCGGCGCCGGGTGCGCTCGGGGCCGCCGTCCAGGACGTGCGTGAGCAGCTCCGGCGTGAAGCTGGCGGTGTCCCGCTCCCTGTGCAGGTCCGGGTTCATGGTGATGGCCAGCGGCGGCGGAGGACGAGGTGGCGGCGGAGGCAGCAGCGACGAAGGGTGTCCCAGCTCCAACGTCAGCCTGCCCTAGGAGCAGCCCCCAAAATGGTAATAATTTAAAACTTTTCAAAATGACCACTTGTTATATTGCTCTAAGTAATGATAGGGCTTTGAAATGTGTATGTTCAGCAAACACTTACTGAGCATCTATGATGTGCTCTTTGAGAATGCAAAAGTGAGTAGAATTTTGATACTATCTTTAAAAAACTCACAGACTAAATAGAAACAGAAGGAAAACAGGTTATATTTATCATGAAAAAGATAAGGAGATTTGGGAGAAGGAAAAGGAAAATAATATTTATTTGACTTACCATGACACAGTGCTGTATCAATAGCTATTGATGTAACCATTATCTCTACCATCTGCCCAAGCCCATTTGTGTGCTATACCAGAATACTTGAGGTTGGGTACTTTATAAAGAACATAAATTTATTTTCTTATAGTTCTGGAGGCTGCAAAATCTAAGATCAAGGTGCCAGCATTTGGTTTCTGTGGGGGCCTTTCTTGCTGCATTTTCACATGGCAGAAGGCAGAAGGGCAAGAGATGGCTTACTGCTTCATGAACCCTCTTTGATAAGAGCCTTAATCTCATTCACAAGGGAGAAACCCTCATGGCCTAATCACCTCTTCTAGGTCTCACCTATTATCACTATTTATTTATTTATTGATCTTTTGCAGCTGGCCAGTATGGGAATCTGAACCCATAATCTTGGTGTTACTAGCACCATGCTCTCACAAGTGAGCTAACTCACCAGCCCAAAGGCCTTACCTATACACACTGTTACATTGGCAATACCTGAATTTTGGAGGGGACACAATCAAACCACAGCACTTTCTTTATAAAAATGAAAGAATCAAGGCTCAGGAAAATTAAGTAATTTTCTCATGATCACACAGCTAGTGTATGTTCAAGGACAGGGAGCTTGGAATATGGCCTTCTCTGACTCAAATTTTGACCCATGCAATGCATCTTCCTACATAAATACTAAGAAAAGGAATCTAAGATAATATAATACCCAGGTTTAGGACATAGGAATTCAGTGGGCTTTTACCAACTGGTCTAAGAAAAATATCCAATATAGCGTTCCCATCCCTCACATGCTAACTAGGTTTCCCCAGACTACTTCCAACACTAACAAGGCATGAGGAGAGAAAATGACGTGTCACCTACAGACCTCATTTTCCTTTGACTGTTTTCCAACAGGAGCTATATGAGCTTTTTTATCTACTTCGGTCTCCTGAGCTACGTTATCACCCTTTCTGGAGACACAATCCTGATCCCACTAATGTGGGTTTATTCCTGACTTCATATTCCCATGTTCTTGTTTCTCAGCCAGGTTTTTATTATGGTCTTAATTCTTGTACTTTTTCTATGAGATCCCAGCTATCCTGAGATTCTCCTGTTAGGATACCTCTGTGTATGAAATAATTTTGTTTCTCACAGAAATTGTTCATCCTCAGCCTCTTTGAGTTCATTCTGGCCTCCTACAGATTCATATTCTTTATTGTCTTTCTTATGAGATACCAAGCGGGGCAGAACAAAGCTCTGACCACCCGCTCCTCCAATCTCATAGTGATAAATCTCTAATTTGGACTCAGGCATCTTTATTTGCATGATATCTCAAACTCTCTATTCAGTAAGGAAAATATGTCTCTTTGTTTTTCAACATTTTCACCTCCACGTTAAGCACCGTCATTTACAGACTGTGATATTTTAGCAATGTACACATTGGGTAGTGTGCGGAGAATAGGATGATTTACCCAGGCTCCCTCAACATTTCTTGTAAACAAGTGTGTGGTTGGAGTTAGTGCGCATTTGCACCAATGTTTCTTTCTAGTTAATTGCTATTGTGTGTCCTCCCTTTCCTGAAGCAGAGGGGCAGCAGAGCTCACATCTAAAAATAGAGCATGTTTACTCTGCTGGCAGCTGCTCAGTTTCAGTTTTTCTTTGGACTTTGCTGGTAGCAGTTGAGCTTCTGAGTTTCTCTGTGGACTGCTTGGCGCATAGTGGTGTGTGTGCTGAATAAAGACTATTCCTTCTTCAACCAAGGCTCCAGGGACCTTTTTGCCGGTTACTTAGCCCATAAACCTGCATGTGAAGGGTTTGTGAATGGGCTTGAGGGGTCTGGGAGTTCAAGACCCTAGCCCTAGCTCGACAGGTATCAAATAGAGGATAACCCAGCCTTTTGGGTTTTTTTTGGACCTCAAATCTCTTTTTATTATAATAATTCAAAGTAGCAATTAAATATTTAGGAATTTACATGATCATATCTTAAGATATATTATAAAGTCATTACAGATAAAACTCCTTGGTCAGTCTTGCCTGCTATTTATATACTGCTGACTGCTAAATAGAATGAATCTTCCTTGAAAAAGGTCTATTTTCACTCCTGCATACATCACACTTGACGTTTCAGTGTATACAAATTTTTAACATATTAACTGTGATAATTACTAACAAATAGGATGAACAGTTAAATCTGCATATTGTATATTTTTCAGTTTTCAAAAAGAAAACATGTAAGTGGAATAAAGATTACCTTTGTGGGCTTAAACTCAGTTACTAACCTTCCCATTCCTCCAACACACCTCATTTCTTCAATCGCTCCTTGCAAACTTTACTTCACTGCAAGAAACCCCAATACACATCAAATTTTTACTTCCTTGATTTTCTTCTGTGCACCATTAGTATATTTCCAAGGTCTGATTCACTCTGTCTGCATTATATCCGGGAGACTTTGCCAGGACAATCTATAATTAGCCTGTTGACATCCAAGATTCTTAACAGTAAGGATGTGGAGGAGGTTTTTCTGTTTCAGATCTTAGTTCAGTGAGTAAGGCTACTGGCTTGCTACAAAATGCTTCCACAGGGTAGCTTTACTGCTCGGCATTATGCCAAAGTCAGCTGTAATCAGAGGAGGAGTAGCTCAGGACAGCTATTTTTACTCTTGATGGAACTCACCTAAAAATTATGGTGGCTCCCAGAGTTGTACTGACAAATTTTTATCACTAAGATGATCTATATTCTCAAGGCTTTTCTTCTGAACTGTAACAAAATCTGTGCATATGCATTTGTATGTGGGTAGGTGGGTAGAGATGATGCAGTTTGAGAAGTGAAGTGGGTGTGGTTGTGGATTCCTATTTCTCCACTCCAGTATCAACCAGAGTGTTTCCAGGAGAATTTTAGGCTCTAAAATGCTTCCGGAATGCCAGGAGGAAACAGAATGAGAACAAGGGCATGTAATACAGATATACAGAGAGAGCATCAAATTAAACAAATGAGGAAAAGTATGGGTGTATGGGTGTGTTTGTGTGTGAACTTGGCATATGCACATCATCACAGACAACTTTCTCTGCCTGAGAAGAATAAGGGCAGTCAACCCCTAAGCCATGGGCTTAAGTTATATTACACATTTTTCTTTTAAATTTAATTGTGTCAAGATTTCTGTTGACTCTAGAAAATCAGAATCTAGCAAGCTGAATCATTAGCTAGCAAGACGAATCTGACCACACAGCCGGCTCTGCTATGTATATACATTTCTTATGGACTCAAAAAAAATTGATTATACATATTTGTGGGGTACAGAGTTGAATGTCAATACCTATGTGTAATATGTAATGATCAGATCAAGATAATTAATATATTCATCATTATAAAACTTAATCACTCCTTGTGTCCCTTAACCAATTTATCACTAAGCTCCCTCCCCCTCCTACTCTCCCTCCTCTAGTAACCATAGTTCTGTTCTCTCCTTTTGACAATTCAAGTTTTTATTATTGGATTCTTTCTTTTCCTTTCTCTTTCTTTCCCTCCCTCCCTCCCTCTCTCCCTCACTCCCTTCCTCCTTTCCTCCTTTCCTCTCTTCCTTCCTTCCATCTTTTCAACTTTTTAGCTCCACTTATGAGTGAGGACATGTGATATTTCTCTTTCTGTGCCTGGCTTATTTCGCTTAATGTAATTTTCTCCAAGCTCATTCATGCTGCTGCGAATGGCAGAATTTCGTTCTTTTTCATGGCAGAGCAGTATTCCATTGTGTATATATACCACATTTTCCTTATCCAGTTATCCATCAGTGGACATTCAGTTTGTTCCCATATCTTGGCTATTGTGAATAGAGCTGTGATAAGCATGGGAGTGCAGGTATCCCCTTGACATGATGATTTCCATTCCTTTGGGTATATACCCAGTATGGGATGGTGGGATCACATGTTACTTCCATCTGTAGTTGTTTAAGAAACCTCCATACTGTTTTCCGTAATAGCTGTACTAATTTACAGTCCCACCAACAGTATAGAAGGGTTTCTCTTTCTCTGCATCCTCTCCAGCATTTGTTATTCTCTGCCTTTTTGATAACAGCCAGTCTAACTGGGGTGAGATGATACCTCAATGTGGTTTTGATTTACATTTTCCTGATGAAGTTGAGCATTTTTTCATGGACCTGTTGACCATTTGCATGTCTGCCTTTGAGAAATTATACGTCTATTCAGCTCCTTTGCTCATTTTTTAAATTGGATTTTTTTTTTCTGTTAAGTTGTTTGGTTTCCTTGTATATTCTGGATATTAATTCCTTGTCAGATGTATAGTTTGCAAATACTTTCTCCCATTCCGTAGATTGTCTTTTCACTCTGTTGATTGTTTCCTTTGCTGTGCACAAGCTTTTTAGTTTGTTATATTCCCACTGGTTTATTTTTTCTTTTGTTGTCTATGCTTTTGAGGTCTTGTTCATAAAGTCTTTTCTCAGTCTTATATCCTGAAGTGTTTCATCTATGTTTTCTTCTAGGAAGTTTATAGTTTCAGGTCTAATATTTAAGTCTTTAATCCATTTTGATTTGGGTATGTGGTGAGAAGTACGGGTCTAGTTTCATTGATCTACAGATGGATAGCCAATTTTCTCAACACCATTTATTGAAGAGGCTTCCAGGAAGAATTCGTGAGGGTAATAAGTTAACTGAAACTTAAAGAATGGGTGCGATTTAGGCAAAGGAGAGGAATTGGGAGTGGAGAGGAATAATTGACAAAGATATTCCTAAATGTGTTAACACCGTTGGTAGGCCAGTGTCAAAAGAGAAAGCATGGTGTGTTCAGGGAATACTTTCATAAAAAATCTGATTTTCCGTGATTTTATACAAAATTTATTATAAGAACAGTTGGAAGCATTAACATGTTTAGATTTGCTTTTATTTTTTGCAACTAACAGTTCTTATATATTGTGCTTCTTTATAACATGACTTTCCTATTTTATTTTTTTTTTGAGTCAGTCATTGAAAGTATTTTAAGCATAATTTATTGCTCCTTAGAGTATCTCAGCTCTTCAGCCTAATTCATTTCCTCTCTGGAATGGGCTGTGAAGTCTTTTATAAATGTTGACACTAACTTCAAGTATAGTGCTGGTCATTCATGTAAATTATCAGTTTGTGTAAAACAATAACCTTTCACAATAATTTATATATTTTTGCTATGTTTTTCTACCAAGTCCCCTGATTTTACTTTCTTCTCTGTGTATCTCCTTTGTTACGTAAAATACATTTTATTTGTCTTCCATGTATGACATGGTAGAGAAGCTGTTAAAATGATTTATTGCTGTTTTTTTAATATGATGGAATAAGCAGCATTTCTAGATTTATTTGTTCAGGGAATGTTTTCTCAACTCCATGATTCTATCTACTTAATTAGAAATGTAGGTTTCTGGATATTTGTGAACTTTGGCAGCCATACATTTAGTAACTGCATTGACAGATCTTGGTTTGAGGTACTTGAGCTTGGCTCTAATTATCTCAGAAAAAATATCATTCAATAATATGACAAATAAATTTTCTGGTTTTTTTTTTTTGTATTATTTTGTTTTATAGAGAAGAAAATCAGAGAACTTTTTCTGAACATTTTTGCCCCCTTTTTTCTGACCCTTTGGAAACTGAATCAACAGTCCACATGTTCTTTTGTTTGTTTCTTGTTATCTAAATGTGCAGCAGAATTGCTTCATGAGAAAATTTAAAAAGTAACAAATAAAAAAGCTCTATAAAAGATCTAGGGCTGGTTCTGGTTGGGATACAGATTATCTTTGTGATCTTGGAAAAATCACTGAACCTCTTTGTGGCTCAAGTTTATTTTTTCCCCATTCATTTATTTAATCAAAACATATTGACTATTTACCACGTGTGTGGTGTTGTATCCAACTTCGGGAGGATTTAGGGGAGAATTTTAGAATTTAGTGGGAGAAATGGACACATGCAAAAAATTGTTGTTAGGCAAACCATACACACACACATAATACTGGCAAAGCAGAGAATATTAAATAATACAGGAGAGCTAGTGAATAATGCAGTAAGAATTTTCAGGATGAAGAATTTGTTTAAGTTGACGTCATTGAAGATTTGAGGAGGAAGGATTTGGACTGGTCCTTGAATACAGTTAAGGTTTTAGGAAGATGTGAAGAAAATAAGAAAGGTTGTTAGAATCAGAAGAAGCAGCTTTAATGTAAGCCTTGTTGCCTGGAAACTTGTGTGCAGGAAACAAGTAATTCAATTGAATTGCATCCTAAAATGAATTAGGGTAATCTTAAAAACCAAGGTTGAAAATTTAGGTTTGCGACAGACCATAGAATATCTTGAATACAATACAAGGAGTATAGTGTTTATTTTGTAGATATTCTTTGAGAAGTCATTGGGGATTTGGCCTTGGCAAGACGTTGGTTCAGGTGCAATCTTTTCCACTTAACAAGTTAAATACATAAAGCAAGTCAAACCAACTTCTGAGAAACTTGACTTCCTCATCTATATAATAAGAATAGCAATATGTTCTCTCTGGCTTGCTGTAGGAATTAGGGATAACATGCATGAAAGGTTTGGCACATTGTAGTTGTTCATTAAGTATTCACAATTGTTATCTATACAATGAAGGGCCTTTAACAGGTGAATTCCGAGGTTGCTTTCCTTATCTCGTTCCTGGCTTCCTTGGGTTGCACTCCAATTTTTAAATGTCTCTTAAGACACTATGGTTCCCAGAACTAAATAATGTCCCACTGATGAGATGCATTCAGAGCCAAATTCAGAATATCTTGAATGATCTAAAATCTAGAGCAGCATCATTGGCTGTTGCCTGTGGAATTTTACAAAATGCAGGAAGCACTGATGAGATGTATTCAGAGCCAAATTCAGAATATGTTGAATGATCTAAAATCTAGAGCAGCATCATTGGCTGTTGCCTGTGGAATTTTACAAAATGCAGGAAGCACTGATGAGATGTATTCAGAGCCAAATTCAGAATATCTTGAATGATCTAAAATCTAGACCAGCATCATTGGCTGTTGCCTGTGGAATTTTACAAAATGCAGGAAGCCGTGTTCAATTCAAAGTATTCTGCTTCACTAGGTCTGGCTTTGGGCCCAGCTATCAGCATTTTTTAAAAGTTCCAAGAAGCGATAGGAACTAACACCCCAAAACCCGCATGTGAATGTTTGCAGTAGATTTATTTTTAATTGCCAAAGTTTGTAAGCAACCAAGATGCCCTTCAGTAAGTGAGTGGATGAATAAACTATGGCAAATCCAGAAAAAGGAAATTTTTTTTTTCTTTTTTAATTGAAATATAATCTATTGTACATATCTGTAGGATACAGCATTCGATAATAATAATAATATCCATACCTGTGTGCAATATATGGTACTAAAATCAGGATAATTCGAATTTCAACATTACACAATGTAATCATATTTTGCGACCCTTTACTAGTTTCTCACTAACCCCCCTCCCTCTCCCCCTTTACTAACTCTGGTGGCCTCAACTTTGTTCTCTCCTTTTGAAAGTTCAACAAATTATTGTGATTGTTGAACCTTTCTTTCTTTCCTTCTTTTTTATTTATTTGTTTATTTTCTGAGCTCCCACTTATGATTGAGGACATGTTGTATTTCTCTTTCTATACCTGGCTTATTTCATTCAACATAATTTTCTCTAAGTTCATCCATGTTGCTATGAATGGCAGAATTTTGTTCTTTTTTATGGCAGAGTAGTATTCCCCTGTGTAGATATACCACATTTTCATTATCCACTCCTCTGTCGATGGACATTTAGGTTGGTTCCAACTCTTGGCTATTGTAAATAGAGATGTGATGAACATGGGAGTTCAGGTAACCCTTTGACATGATGATTTCCATTCCTTTGGGTATATACCCAGAAGTGGAATTGATGGATCAAATGGCAGTTCTATCTGTAGTTGTCTGGAGGAACCTCACTGTTTTCTATAGTGGCTGCACTAATTTACAGTCCCACCAACAGTGTAGGGGGGTGCCCCTTTCTCAGCATCCTCGCCAGCATTTGTTGTTCTTTGTCTTTTTGATAGTGGCCAGTCTAACTGGGGTGAAATGATAATCTCACTGTGGTTTTGATTTGCATTTTCCTGATGATTAGTGATGTTAAACATGTTTTCATGCGCCTGTCGGCCATCTGTTTGTCTTCATTTGAGAAATGCCTATTTATCTCCTTTGCCCATTTTTTAATCAGGTTACCTGTTTTTTTACTGTTACGTTGTCTGACTTCCTTGTATATTCTGTATAATAATCCCTTGTCAGATGCATAGTTTGCAAATATTTTGCCTTTTCACTCTGTTAATTGTTTCTCTTGCTCTGTGGAAGTATTTTTAGTTTGTTATAATCTCAATTGCATATTTTTTCTTTGGTTGCCTGTGCTTTTGGGGTCTTATTCATAAAGTCTTTGTCCAGTCATACTTCCTGAAGTGTTTCCTGTATGTTTTCTTTTAAGGGTTTTATAGTTTCAGGATGTATATTTAAGTCTTTAATTCATTTTGAGTTGCTTTTGGTATATGGTGAGAGGTATGGGTCTAGTTTTGTTCTTCTGCTTATGAATTTCCAGTTTTCCCAGCACCAGTTATTGAAGAGGCATTCTTTTTCCCAGTGGATGTTCATGTTGCCTTTGTCAAAGGTCAGTTGTCTGTAAGTATGTGGGTTGATTTATGGTTTCTCTATTCTGTTCCATTGGTCTCACTGTCTATTTTTATCCCAATACCATGTTGTTTTGATTATTATAGCTTTATCGCATAATTTGAAGTCAGGTAGTATTATGCCTCCAGCTTTCTTCTTCGTCTTATTTATTTATTTATTTTGCTCAGGATTGCTTTGGCTATTCAAGGTCTTTTGTTGTTCCATATGAATGTTAGAATTGTTCTTTCTTTCTCTGCAAAGAATGGCATAGGTGTTTTGATGAGGATTGTGTTGAATCTGTAGATCACTTTGGGTATTATGGACAGTTTCACAACATTGATACTTCCAACCCAAGAGCATGGAGTGTCTTTCCATCTTTTTGTGTCCTCTTTAACTTCTTTCAGCAGTAATTTGTAGTTCTCATTTTAGAGATCTTTCTCCTCCTCGGTGAAATTGATTGCTATATATATATATAGTGTGTGTGTGTGTGTGTGTTTGTGTGTGTGTGCATGTGCGCATGTGTGATTATTGAAAATGGGCTTGCTTTCTTTATTTCTGTCTTCTGTTGGGTGGGGGTTTCCTGGGGCTCCTGGTGAGGTTCCCAGTCATGCTGCTGTCTTCTCTGCCTTTCCCTTTGGCTATTATCATCAATTGGAGTTTCTGTAGTCAGGAAACTTTGTAAAACACTCTCACTAGGCTGCAGTTACAAGTTCAAATTAATTCAGAGGCTCAGGAAAATTATTCAGTGCTAAAAAGGCATGAGTTATCCATATAGGAAAAGACATGAAGGAAACCTAAATGAATATTAGTAAGCAAAAGAAGCCAACCTGCAAAGTCTATGTGTTGTATGATTCCAACTAAATAATATTCTGGAAAAGGCAAAACTACACAGGGAGTAAAAAGATTAGTGGTTGCCAGGGATTAAGGAGGAGAGAAGGATGAATAAGTGAAGTGCATGGGATTTTTTAAAACAGTGATATTATTCTGTACAATACTGCAGTGGTAGATACATGTCGTTACAGCTATGTCAAAACCCATAGAATGAACACCAAGAGGAACCCTAACATAGACTGTGGGTTTGGGGTGATAATGATGTGTCAGTGTAGACATGTATTGTAACAAATGCACCACTCTAGTGCAGGCTTGATGGTGCAGGAGGTTGGACTGTTAATAATGGGGTAGGTTGTCAGTGTGTGTGGGCAGTGGCATATTAGAACTCTGTACTTTTCACTAAATTTTGCTGTGAACCTATAGCTACTCTAACTAGTCAGATAACCCTAAGGATTCATTAATTCTGGATAGGTGTTACAGAATGGCAAATTTGACAAAAGCTATGGATTCAGGTCTGTCCATCACTGCTCTTCTCTGGTTAGTGTTATGCATTGCTTTCACTCTTTCCTATTTGACAAATCTATTAATTCCCCAATGCTTTCAATCACCTTTCCTTTCTAAGTTATAACAACACATGCCTACAGAGTTGGAAGCTGATAGAAAACAGGTCTTGGAATGCTGTCGAGCAAGGGAAGGAGACTCCTGCCCTAGCAGTAGAGTTAGGCATGTTATAGTGCTTGGCAAGAATCTCTTAAAATGATACCGCTGTAGCTTTGTTAGGTTGATTTTGGCTGAGAGTATTAGGAATCCCAACTTAAATGTTTTAAATAATGTGGCCATTCATTATCTTACATCACAAGAACTTTAGAGATAAGGCAGTTATAAGGTTAGTTAATTCAGGAGTTTTCAACACCATCAAAATCCTACTTTACTTTCATTTTCCCACGCTGTCAACCTCAGCATTTCCTTTCATGCTGACTGATTTCCTTCATGGTCCCCAAATGGCTGCTGTAATTTCCTAACAAGATGCAGAAATGACAACATCTAGGAACAGAAGAGGAGCTCTTCCTTTTCATTTCTTCTTAGAATCATCTCATCAGACTTTCTCTCCTTCCTGATTCACTTGAATTATAATATCACATGTTCCAGCACAAAGCAACCACTTGCAAGAGAAACTGGACAAATTGCAATTCACCCCCAGAGTCTAGGGCTGGGGCTGGATCTACAGGCGGGGCTACCTCTACTGAAGCTGATGGAGGACTTGATACCTGGTAAAAATTGCAGTTTTATGAGCAAGACCTGAACAAAAGTAGGATTCTGTGAGCAATGAAGAAGGTGGTTGTGGGGAATATTCTGTGTGACCAACTACTAGTGTCCATTTACACTATTAAAGTATAAGTGTTTTTGATATATACTGTCAACAACATTTTCTTTCTGAGAGTAGATGTTGTTATTATGCCATTGAAAATGTTCTCAAGATAGTTGAGATGCTTGAGTAAGTAGTGGCTTGAAGCTGAAGATCAAGCAAACATTTTGTAGGGAAAAGTTAGCAAGATAAGCTATTCTGCTGACCACGTTAACATTTTCCTTCTCTTAAAGCCTGTTTAAAAAAAAATAATTTGTGCATAGCTCCAGATTAATCCTATATCTGTGATTCTTGGCCTTATGTAGAAGTGCTCCATACTTGCTCCGAAGGGAGGACTGTCAGCTCGTAGAAGCAACAGCTCCTTTACTTTTAAACTTTTTTTTCCTTCACTGTGACAGTCTTATAATAACTCTTTTAAAAGAAATTAAAATTATAGCTTTGCAATGGGAAATTATGGAAAATAAGACTAATTGAGATCACTAACAGAGGGAAGTATCTGGAAGAGGAAATATGTTTTCATTGAGTTGGATAACTAAACACAAACTAAAAACTTATTTTAAAAAGTTCATACACAGTCAATGTAATATTATTTCTAATTGATCCTAGTGAAATCTAGAGTCAGGAAATAAAAAAGAAATTGGTATAAACATAGAATATAGTCTAAGAGTTCAAGCACTATCAATTACTCAATGCCCTTCAAAAAGAAAACCCTAGGTGAGTAAAAGTCGGTGGCTATTATTTAATGTTAACACTAACTTAAAAAAAATACTGACAGAATTATGAAGATAGATAAAATAGAAATGTTTGCCACCCAGTGAAGAAAATGGAGTAATTAGAAAAAGAGTGCCTATTTATTGTGACTTAGTTATGTGTGGAGAACTTACTGCATTGTTTAATTTAATCCTCGCAGCTTTTCAAGGCAGGTGCAATATGAGGCAGATATAACTGTGAAGAATTATGTAAATATAAACTGTAACATGCCATCCAAATGCAAGATATTTTTAGTCTGTGTTTTCTGTACACATGTCAGTCTATTGCTGGGCAGACAGGCGCTCCTCCAGTTCTAAGGTGAATGCACAAAATCTCATGGATTTGAGTTTAGCTATCTGGAAATCTTTAAGCAATTTTAACTGGTGCCTGTTCTCAAAACCTCATCATATTTCATAAATTCATTAAAGCAGGATTGAGTTAAAAATCAAATTCACAAGCAATACCGTGCTTTGAGACTAAATCCCCTCATATTGCAGAAATACATATATTTTTAAGCTGGAGAATAATACAAGAACCCCCTTCCACCAACCCATATCCTGAAATAACAACTTTGAACTGGGTTTTATTTATTTATTTATTTATTTAATTTTTGGAAAAGGATAGATCTTGGTAAGTAACATAGACCTCCATTTAAAATGCTACTGCAAGAATTTTTTTTTTTTTTTTTTTTTTTGTCGTTTTTTTCGTGACCGGCACTCAGCCAGTGAGTGCACCAGTCAGTCCTATATAGGATCCGAACCCGCGGCGGGAGCGTCGCCGCGCTCCCAGCGCAGCACTCTACCAAGTGCACCACGGGCTTGGCCCCTACTGCAAGAATTTTTAAGACTGGATATGGCATAACTGTGAAAAAAGATATGTGATGGCAAATATTGGCAAGGTGGGAATACAGAAGAAAGAAAAAGCAGGTATATATTCACATACAGACACACTGTTTGGGTTCCAAGCAATTATTTTCATTGCTTGTCACCACTTGGGCGTCATGATTGCTTCAGCCCAAGCAAAGAAGCTTATTAATGAAAGATGTCCTAGACAGCAGCATGACTCATTTACTTGAGAAACTGAATGCAAAAGAAACCCCTAGCTAGTAATATTTTGGAGCTATTTTTGAGAAAATAAGAGTTGCAGGGTAATTATTAAAGTATGAAGAAAAAATTCTCAATGGAAAATTCACATTCTTCTTCATTCCAGACCAGATAGTTTGGAAATGAGCACAATTGGTGCATATGTCATTAAATATGACCTTACTTGGAATTGTACCATTGCTATTCTGATTTTTCTGTTGCTAAAGTAGAAATCAGTCACCAAGGTAATGCCTTCTAGGGTTTTCTTAGGAATCAGTAAGAACTGCATTGGAAGGTTGTGAAAAAAGGAAATAAATGAAAGAAAATGAAATGAAAGAAAGAAGAAGAATTATATCTGAAATTTCGGGAAGGTGGTAGTAAGCGATCCAGAGTTTTCAATAAAATTACACATAACAAGCATTCTAGCTTTTTGTAGCAATTTGCACAAATGGAAAATGATACTGAAAAAGTTCTTAACTATTTTCTTTGTCATAAAAACACTGACATGAAGCTCATTTTCTTGTCCATAGGAAGGGAAACAATTTATTTTAAAATATTTTATTTATTCTTTTAGAAGCATATTCTACTATAAAGTTTCAAGAGTAAAATTTATCCTAAAAAATATTTGTGAAAGACTTGAGGTTTTCTCTATTTGAAAAAGACATATACTCCCAAGTGTCTCTAGATCACAACAAGCCTCCGATCTGGTCAAAAAGAGATAGGGGGAGCGGGGAATCGATGTGTAAATTTGCTTTGAGAGATTCTCCTGGGCTGACCTGGTCTTCATCATACCACCTGGATTGCTAATGACAAGACGATCAACAGGTTGACAACAAATGGATGTGGGCTTCTCTACAAAGTGCGTGAAAAAGCAGAAGTAATCCAATAATCTCAAGTTAGCTTTCAAGTAATCTTGGATATTCATAAATATTTCATAATAATGAGAATGATTTTGCAGTCCCACCAACAATGTATGAGAGTTCCTTTTTCTCCGCAACCTCGCCAGCATTTATCGTTCAGAGTCTTTTGGATTTTAGCCATCCTAACTGGGGTTAGATGGTATCTCAATGTGGTTTTGATTTGCATTTCCCGGATGCTGAGTGATGTTGAGCATTTTTTCATATGTCTGTTGGCCATTTGTATATCTTCCTTAGAGAAATGCCTACTTAGCTCTTTTGCCCATTTTTTAATTGGGTTGCTTGTTTTCTTCTTGTAAAGTTGTTTGAGTTCCTTGTATATTCTGGATATTAATCCTTTGCCAGATGTATATTTTGCAAATATTTTCTCCCACTCTGTTGGTTGTCTTTTAACTCTGTTGTTTCTTTTGCTGTGCAGAAGCTTTTTAGTTTGATATAATCCCATTTGTTTATTTTTCCTTTGGTTGCCCGTGCTTTTGGGGTCGTATTCATGAAGTCTGTGGACTGCAAAATGGTGCAGCCTCTATGGAAAATGGTATGGAGGTTCCTCAAACAATTGCAGATAGATCTACCATACGACCCAGCTATCCCACTGTTGGGAATATACCCAGAGGAATGGAAATCATCAAGTCGAAGGTATACCTGTTCCCCAATGTTCATCGCTGCACTCTTTACAATAGCCGAGAGTTGTAACCAGCCCAAATGTCCATCATCAGATGAGTGGATACAGAAAATGTAGTACATCTACACAATGGAATACTACTCAGCTATAAAAACGAATGAAATACTGCCATTTGCAACAACATGGATGGACCTTGAGAGAATTATATTAAGTGAAACAAGTCAGGCACAGAAAGCGAAATACCACATGTTCTCACTTATTGGTGGGAGCTAAAAATTAATATATAAATTCACTCACACACACACACACACACACACACACACACACACACAAACCGGGGGGGGGGAGAAGATATGACAACCACAACTACTTGAAGTTGATACGACAAGCAAACAGAAAGGACATTGTTGGGGGGGAGGGAGGAGGGAGAAGGGAGGGAGGTTTTGGTGATGGGGAGCAATAATCAGCCACAATGTATATCGACAAAATAAAACATAATGAAAAATATTAAAAAAAAAAAAAGAATGACAGAGACATACTATGGCATTGTTGACCCCAGACACATACAGTTAAAAGTTTAACCTTGAAAAAGTAAGAATTTGAGATAAAATTTACGTGACTTTATTACAGCAAGATAAATTCAATTGGAATAAGGCAAAATCTGATTGTTGAAACTATTGCCTTGAATGTTTTTTAACCATTACATTTCAGTAAAATGTTTATTCTTACTAAAAAGTCCTGATTTAGGCATTTATAGGTCTGTCAGAATAAAGGCTCTCACACATGTCCTGAGGCTTAGAGCTCTCCTCTGCACAGAGCTGTTTTCACCCAGGCAGATTGTGCCTAGAATTATTTATACTTTTCTGAACCAGATCTATAGATCCTAGCTCAGTGCCTGGTCAAAGGAGATACTTAGGAAGTGCTTCCTGGTAACTGTCCATTAATACATGCTATTCCTTCCCTTGCTTATAAAAAAAAAAAGAAAGGGAAATCTTGCTTTCTTCAAAGACCTCTCAGGATGTGCTGGAGAATGTGGCTGATAAAGAAGACACATCTGCTCCTCCTTTGTTGGAGAATTTATAGGCGGTAGAACCTCAGCTGTCAGGCAGTTCGTAATTGATAATGTAAAATATGATGTTATCTGAAGAATTATGAAGGATCTGTAAGACTCTTGTACAACTCTTGCTGCCTGACAGCTGCATTCTGTGACTCTTCCAAGGACAAAAGAAGGGCTCATTAAGTCCAGAATTTCCCCAGCTAGTTGCTAAAAATCAAACAGTAAAGCTGAGATGGGAAAAAGCCTCCTTATTATCCTCTAGCAACCAGCAGGGTGTTCACTTCTGACACATGAAAGACAGATAGTTCCAAGCACCAGGGATGGGGGCTTGTGCAGAAATTCAGGCTGTGATTCTGGAGTTTAGAGAAGTTAGAGCTGGAAAAGATCTGTTGATGGGGAAACTGAGAGCACGTGTGGCACATGGACTCTCCCTACATGTGAGATTTAACACTGATCTTTATGAGAAGGTTACCAGGACAGCCTTCTCCTGGATCAGAATTTTATTTCCTAGTCCCACATTCATCTATGAGGCAATGTCGGCTTCCTAAATCTCTGCTTTTCACATGGAACAATTTAATTTTCTTTTTCAGCTGCAAATGATATGATTCATTGATCTTTACCTTGTGTGACTGGCTTCCATCCTACAGCTTTAAAAATATGTACTTCCTTAAGTAGGTCTTACAGGAAACTTCAACTGGGCTTGTGTTTGTGTTTCAGCCTTATATATTATGAAGCAGGCCCCCAGATAGAAATAAAATAAAATTTCACATCCTAAAAATGTTAAGTTGCTTAAAAATAAAAATTTCTTTTTGAAAATGAATGTACACAGGGTATCATATGCTTTGGGAAGAGCAAAATAAATAACTTTAGAAATGCAGGGAAAAATACTAAAGTGGAGACAAGGCAAGTAGAAAATATGCAGAGTGAATCAGCACCTAGACCAGAAATGACACAACCCAAGTCTCTAACTAATTGTCTCTTTTGGACAGTGCACCTAATCATCCAGGCCTCAGGGACAGTTTTGTAGAAAGCAGTCTCTTTCCTATGTCAGTGTCATATTGTTTAATGATTTTAAAAAATCATAGAGTCCAATATGGAATAAGTGCTAGGACCACATGAGTATGTCTGTCACACCACTGGTCGCTGATGACCGACTGGCATGTTCCAGCTGACTTCAAAGGATTTCCTCTTTCCTCCTTGCTCCATATACTCCAGGCAGAGTCCATGTGCTTAGAAGAGAATCTTACAGGACAGAGCAGGATATAGAATCTTAGAACCATGGGATTAGAAGCATTTTGAGGAAGCCTTACAGGAATGTGAATTTATAAAGCACTTAGAGTGTTACTGCTTCCTGAAGATTATCAGAGAAAATATTATTTAGATTTTTGATCATGGAAATTGCGGAGAAAGAGAGACGGGAAAGAAGACATGTGTTGGGAAATGCTTTATAACTCCGGGGAAAATGCATCTTGTTTGCATGTTTAAGCCTACTGTGTATGGCATGGTCCTCCTCAAATTTATTGCAGAAATCAACTAATTGGCATCTTTCTCGCTAACGAGCTCTCTCTGTACTTGAGGTCAGTTGCCATTATTAGGCATGTTCTTGACCCCGTTAGCTTCATTGCTTAGACTTTTTAAACAAACACACAACCCCTTCTTTTTGTTTTTTTGCCCTTTTATTTACTGACCTATTCTTATATCACACTTTTAACATTTCATCAATTACACTACTCCTCAAAGTTCTGATTATACAGCACACACTGGCCCTTTTTTGTCATTTTCCTTCTCAATGTTTCTCAGCCTCATATTATTTTTACAGCCGTACTCCAAAGTCGCTGTGTTACATATCTTGACCTAGGGACTATGGCTACAGAATTCCTAGGTCTTTCTGTAATGTTTGTACTTAGTTCTTTTGCATACTATATTAATCCTGACTCTTCTATTTTTAAGACTTTTTTTCTTATTAAGTTCTGATATTTTAGGGCCGAGCCCGTGGTGCACTTGGTAGAGTGCTGCGCTGGCAGCGCGGCGACGCTCCCGCCGCGGGTTTGGATCCTATATAGGACTGACCAGTGCACTCACTGGCTGAGTGCTGGTCACGAAAAAACGACAAAAAAAAAAAAAAAAAAAAAAAGTTCTGATATTTTGCTCTTATTCTTTCTATGTCTAGGTTCTTCCATGTGTTTCACATTAAGTTACTAAAAGACAGTAGTATTGGTTGTAACACTTCCCTCCTTAGAAACTTCCACAGCTTCCCACCGCCCATAGATACAATATTTAAATTCCCTAACCTGGCATTCAAGACTGCTCATCATCTGACCTCACAGTTGCTCAGCACTCACTTCCAATCTGCTCAGACCCTTCTTCCCAGTGCCCCTCATAAATGACCCCCTCAACCTTTCCTCTGTGTCTATGCTGCTCTGACACTGCCTATTCTCAGACCTCTTCCTATTGCCTGCAGGTGGCCTGAAGCCTGCCCAACCTTGGGCCTAGCTCAGGTACTACCTTTTTGGTGAAACCTACTCTGACTCCCCCCGTGGGGGCTTTGTTCCATTCCAGCTGTCACAAGCTGTATATGAGCCTCCTGCCCTCCTAAATCTGCATCTGCCCTGCAGAGCAGAATCCAGTTGGTAGGTTCACAAAATGATACAGTACAGGGTTTTCACTCCCTCCCCCACAATTTCCCTACTCCATTGTATCCTTTTAAGAAACAGGACTCTTATTCTGCTCTGTCAAGGACATTTTTAAATGAGTTTCATTTATCCTGAGTGGTGCAATTATGAGTGAGTGACTAATTTTCTTCTCTGTACACTTTTTCTTTTCTAAATATTCTTTACCAAAAACATGTTGCAGTTAGTATTTATAATAATGACAACAAGCTCTTAGTATGTGGTGGGCACCATGCTAAGTAATTTAAAGGAATTCTCTTATCTAATTCTCCAACAGCCATATAAAGTAAATATTACTCTCCCATTTCACATGTCAGGTAAATTGTTTGAACCCAGTTAAGTGTGTCTGACTCCAAAGCTGAAGCTCTTAACCATTACACTCCTTCCAGTTATCATGAAAAAAAAAAAGAGCTTTAATTAAATTTTTACAACTTTGAAAGCATTAGTAAGTCCCTCTTAATTTAATATCAACTGCAGTATTATGTATACTGTATTTGCATTCCTTTATTCAAGGCCTGTGGCAGATTGTATTCTGGCCACACCAATACGCATATCCTGTCCACATGCTTTTTTCATGTGACTAACATGTCTCCCACTGAAGGTGGGGTCTGTTTCCTTTCTTTGGGTCTGGGCAGGAGCTTATGATTTCTCCCACTAGTAGAGTATTGTTTTTCCTGCATCTGAAGTTTCAATATGGAAACATTTTAGCCACTATGTTTTTTGTTACTGTCTGTCCTAGGTGGCAGATTTTAAGACATGTGAATGCCTCCTTAAATCTTTTGCTCTCGCTCTCTCTTGCCTCACACTGGGCCTGGCCATGGCCTCTGCATTCTGTATTCTCTCTTCTTCAGGGAATCTGGTCATGTGTTAGAACTTTCTGTTCTCTCCTCTGTCTTGCATGTTTCATCACTTTTTGTCTATTTGCTGTATTTATGTAATTATTCAAGTGTATCTTTAAGTTCATTAACTCTCTCTCTCAAATTGTGCCTAGTTTCCCTTCGATGCACAGACAGAGATTGTAATTTTACTTACCTTTCATATACTTTTTTTAAATCTTGGAAGTTACTTTGAATCTTTAAAAATCCTAATTGGTTTTTATATCCTATTGTTCTTTTTCTCATGTTTTTAGTTACCTCATTTATACATTTAGGATTTTTTGATATATTCATTTTATGGTATGTATCTGACAATACAAAATCTGAATTCCTTGGCAGTCTAATTCTGTTTGGTGCTTTTTGGACTCTCTTTTAGGAAGTACTATTTCTTGTAGTTAGTGTAATTTTGAATTGTGGGCTCAATTTTGGTTTTAAAATTCTAGGAATCCTGAGAGTTTTGAGATGAGTTATATCGTTTGGAGAGGATTTCATTTGCTCTTTAAGTTAGTTTCTCTAGTTGAAGTTTTGTAGGACCTATAATCCGTATAAAACCAAGTCCCCAAACCAGGGGGGAGGTCCTCTGGTTTATACATGGTTAGATTTTCTTTTTCTCTACTTTAAGCCGGGGATGTTACAGATAATTTCCCCCTTGTCACTCCTAAAAGCAATTATTATTGTTATTATTATTATTGCCCACCCCTTTGGACTTTTGGGTGTTGCAATTCCAGCAGCCCATCTATTACAAGCCTAAAATCTTGTCCACCATCTCCCATGACCCTATTAAAATCCAAGGCTCTAAGATCCTAGTATTAGTAACATCACCAGAGCACACATTTTGACTTGGAGGCTACTGCTGCTTCTGTTTCAGCTCTGTCTGCATTTTGCCCCCGTGAGAACATTCTGACTTCTGGTGAGCTCAACAGTGCACTCCAAAGTATGTTTGCTATGTTTTATCGAGCATTTCTAGATGTTTTGAAACAGAAGGGCTTCTAGAATTTTAGTGTCTATGTTGCCAGAAGCATAGATTCACTTACTGATAATCATACAGTTTTTATTTTTGTTCCCTTTTTTGCTATGCTTTGATAGTGGAATATAAAGGTATTCAACTATAATATAATTCTTATAATTCTTTTTTCTTAGATTGCTTCTTTTTCTTGCATTTAGATTTTGTTTGGGGTTTCTGTGCATATACCTCAAACATTGCAATTCTTTTTTCTGCTAAATTATTTTGGTTTTTTATATCCTCCACCAAAATTGTTGGTTCCTAGAAAAATTGGGAGGGGGAGTAAAAGTTAATTTAGTCTAAATTTTTTAGTGTTAGTTACTTTGCACACTTAAATTTGTAGACTAAGTTTTATACTTGCTTTAATGTATTATGCCAGAAATGTTATAAAAGTGGGAAAAGTGCTCTTCATGTCTTTTTAAAATAGTTAGTGTAAAGATTAAGAGCAATAACATATGTAAGAAAAATCATAGTGATGAGCTTGAGTAAGTGTGTTTAGTATTTTTCAAATATAAAGTGTTATTTCAGCGACATTGTGAATATTTTAAAAAACATGTTCTTTTTTCTCTCAGCAGTTTTAATCAAATGTCCTAACAGCTTATTTGAGCCTCCTGTGTTAATACTAAAATTTCTCTGTTGCTGATGTCTTTTCTAGATTTCTAATGTTTCTCTTTTCATTTGGTTTTGTTAAGTGGTACTTTTATTTTCTTATGGTGAACACCAGTATATAATATTGGCATTTTGTTTGACATTTTAGCCCAATTTACTTCAGTATACATCTCATAAAGATAAATATATTCATCTTAATATGAAGCAATCTTCTTAATATGAATTCTTCACAGTATGCTTATCACACCTGACACAATTAAAATGAACTCCTTATTACCATCTAATACCCAGTCTATATGCAAATATTCCTATTTTCCTAATGGCAAAATTTTAAAGAATTGCTTTATACTATATGCTCAAGTAAATTAACATTTTTAACTAACTCATATGTAGAAAACAAATCAAAAGGCAATGAAAAGAGATAACGTGATAAAGAAATTTAATAAGTTTTTTCAAGTTATAGGTGCTGATACTTTGTTAAAATAGTAGAAAGCACTTATGAACACAGAATTTGGTCTTTTTTTGGGGGGAGGGGGACCAGCAAGGGGATCGTAACCCTTGGCTTGGTGTCACCGGCACCGTGCTCAACGAGTGAGCGCACCGGCCGACCCTATATAGGATCTGAACCCGCGGCTGCGGAGCTCCCAGTGCCGCACTCTCCTGAGTGAGCCACTGGGGTCGACCCTATCTTGATCGTTTTCAATGTGGATATTTCTCTTTGAGGATTTTACTTATTATGTATGGTTTGGGTTGTTGGTGGTGGTGCTTGTTTTAGCCAGAAGCAAGAATTCTTTTTTACTATGAAGTTATCTTTCTGGGACTTCTTCAGGTTAACTTACACAAAAAGCAAGAAAACCCCAGGGGCCTTATAAGTGAATACCTGGGAACTAAAGAAACCTGAGAGGAATTCACAAAGGAATTGAGATCAGCACTGTGTTATAGCATACAATCAAATAGGATTTGGAGGAAACAGTAATCTCTCTACTATTGATCTTTCAACTTAGGAACTCTCACAGACATCTACAAGCTATACGCCAGAGCTAAAACAGCTCAGCTCCACCTATTCCAATTGATGGCATTTGTAGTCACATATGGAGAATACAGCACCCTGCAAACAGCCTGCTTTCAGGCATCCCGTGGAACCTAACGTGTTTATAAGAAGCTCCTGTGTCAAGTCTTAAATAATTAATTCAATAAAATTCAGAAATTCTGCAGGCAGGAAAGCTGATAGGGAGAGTGAAACACTCAATAATAATTTTAACAGACTAGAACATTTAGTAGTAAAATTGATGAGAATATCTTTCACAGAACCTAGGGAAATAAATTAGTTGAAGGAAGGATTGAGAAGGCCCTTAGTTTAGTGGAATCTATCGTTTAAAGCAGATTTCTTAAACTCTAGTCTGCCTTCAGATCATCGGGTGTTCTTGTGAAATGAAGATTCTGACTCACTTGGTCTGGGGTGAAGCCTGCAATTCCGTATTTGTAACAAGCTCCCAGGTAGTGTTGCCGGTTTATGGACCACCCTTTGAGTATAAAGGGTCTAGACTATGGGAATTTGACTTTAGCAATTGCATGAGATAGAAGATGAGAAAGCATAATAAAATTCGTAAGAAGAAATTCAGAGAATAGTGCTGGATGTGTGTGCTTGAATGTGAATGGGATGATATATGTAAATTACTTTAAACTCTTAGATGATAATACCTACCCTAAACTCAAGATATAGTATGTTTACAATTTTCATGAATGCAAGAAAAATATAGAAAATAGCAAAGACATACACAGAATAGAATCAACAAAAAGAAATGATGTTTTGTAATGATGAATATGCTAATTATCCTGATCTGATCATCACACATTTACACAGGTTTATTTATTTATTTATTTATTTTTATTGAAACATAATTGATTATACATATCTGTGGGGTACAGAGTTCACCACCACTACTTGTGTACCATTCTCCATTAACCAATGTCTTGCAACCTCCATCCCTCTTTCCCACTTCCAGTAACCACAGTTCTGTGCTCTGATAATTCAATGTATTATTGTGATTCTTTCTTTCTTTTTTTTATTTCTGTGTATTCTTTTCTTATTCTTTCTTATTCTTTCTCACTTTCTTTCGCTTTCTTTCTTTCTTTCTTCCCACTTAAAAGTGAGGCCATACGATATTTCTCTGTCTGTGCTGACTTATTTCACTTAACATAATTTTCTCCAAGCTCATCCATGTTGATGTAAATGGCAAAATTTCATTCTTTTTTTATGGCTGAGTAGTATTATAGTGTGTACACATGTGTTGGTATTCAACTCTGTACCCCACAAATATGTATAATCAATTACATTTCAATAATAAAAAAAGAACATACGTTGCAAGTGAAATGGGAGGCTTCATAGTAAGAAGTAAGTAATACTCATATATCTCAATAATAAGACATAAGGACAGAATCTGTGCCTTAATAATGGGTATTCATATGGAAAAACAGAAAGGAGTCAAAAGAATGGGACTGATGCCAGCTCGCTGCCTTCAGATCCTGGCTTTGCTCACTGGCGGTGTGGCTCAGCTACTTACACTAACCAAACTGCGTTCAGCTTCCTCATCGATGACATGGGGTAATAGTTTACCTGGCTGTGAAGGTTGCTGTATTATATGTGCAACGCAGCAACTCAGAACAATGCCTGACTTATATTTGGCAGTACTAAATGTTTATTTTTATTATTACAATAATAACAAGAAGTTACTTCTGAAATAATTCAGAGTAAGAGATTTAAAAAATAGTTCTCAAAGAATAGAAGCTTTCTTAAGTTCATCTTGCTGTCAAGATGCCTATGAAAAATATTTTATGTATTTGAATAAACAATAGGGAGTAAAAAAATTATGATTAAGTGAATAAAATTATGTGAATTTAGAGTATATTATTTAGAGAAGGATGCTGTCATCACCTCAGTAAAGATCTGATTATCAACAAATAAAATATAAGGCTAGAATTTAATTATTCCTACTATTCAGCTTTTTAATACACTTGAAACATGGGATTGGCTTTGTGGTTGTTTTATTTCCACCTTTTCTCTGGCATGGATTAAGCATACATTTTAAAATGCTTGGGATTTGACCATTACCTTTGTGGCTTTTCATTATTGATGCTTGATCTGAGTATAATTATAATTCAGTGAAGAAAAGGTTTTTTCTATGGTATTTCTTGTAGGCAGAGACAAATAGGTGTTTATTGTACTTCTTTTCTCTGTTTATATTTTCTTTCCAAAGTTAAAATGCAGATGCTTCCAAATACCTACAGTTCTAAACCTTTGTTTTCTGGGGTTTTTTTAATGAAATAATTGTTTCATAAATAAATGAGCAAGGGAAAATTAGACAGGAATCCAGTTGGTAGCATATTTAGTATTTCCAAAAGGAAATGATTTAAGAGGTTATTGCATTGAAAATCTGACTCGCGGTGTTTTCTGGCTAAGGTTAGCCAAATTTAAAAAATTTTTCAAACACATGTAATGTTAACTACACAAATATTCTTTCAGATTGAATAGACGTGTATTCTATGCTAAGTTAAACATAAAAATAATAAGAAATTTCATGTCAAAAATATGGAAAATGGTTCATGTTCCTGGGAAGTGCTCATGTTCTCTCTCCAGGTGCTGTCCTGGAAGGCTGGTTCTCCAATTGTCACACCTGAAGACACTAGTCAAGAACATCTGCAGATTGAAATCTGCCATTTTATGTCTTCTTGATCATCTTTAAAAAAAGGGATCACTTAAAAAATGTATTAGTGCCCTTTTCAAGGGCTATAGACAGATGGGTTAAGATTTCAATGTCATTAATTTTTTTTGTTGAAGTATACCGTATATATGAAAAAGTGAGCAAGTCTTGAGTGTAGCTTGATGAATTTTTGGCAAAGGGAGCACACCTGAAGATCCAACAGCTGGATCAAGAAAGAACATTTTCAGGATTCCAGAGTCTCTCCTCATTTCTGTTCCAGTGACAGTATGCTCCTCAAGAGTTTTTCCTCTCACATTTTAAGTCAGTGTGTATTCCTTTGCTAGGGCTGGCATAACAAAATACCACATGAGTGGCTAAAACAGCAGAAATTTATTTTCTCACAGTTCTGGAGGCTGGAAGCCCAAGACCAGGTGCCGGCAGGGTTGATTTCTCCTGAGGCCAATCTCCTTGGCTTGCAGATTGAACCTTCCGTGACCTCCACAAGTTTTTCTCTGTGTCCACATATCTCAGTGTCTCTCTCTCTTCTTCTGAGGACATCAGTCATATTAGATTACAGTACCTCCCTTATAATCTCACAACTTTAATTACCTCCTTAGAGGCCCTATTTCCAAATACAGTCACATTGAGGGTTAGATCTTCTCCATTTAAATTTGGGAGGGAATACAATTAAGCCCATTACAGAATGCTATCATGTAATATATACCTTTTTGCATATGACTTCTTTCCTTTAACATTGTTTATGATATTCATCCATGTTCATGTAGTTGGAGTTTGTTGATTCTCAATAATGGGTAGCATTTCATTGTATAAATATATCTGAGTTTATTAATCTGCTCTACTGTTGAGAGATTTGGGTTGTTTCCAGTTTATACCTACTGTGAATAGTACTACTATGAACATTTTTGGACATAATTATGGGCAATCATAATGTGCCTTTATAGTGGATATAAACCCAGAAGTGAAATTTCCCAGCCATCAAGAGTGCATATGTTCACCTCTAGTAGATACTATCAAGCTATTTTCTAAATTAATTGCACCAATTTCCACCACCACCGGCAGTGTCTTATGGTACCATTGCTCCACATCCTTGCTAACTGCTGATATTTTTAAATTTCATCCACATTTACCTGCATGTTGTGATATCTCATTGTGATTTTAACTTGCATTCCAAAGGACTAATAAAGTTGAGGAACTTTAATATACTGATTGGAAATTTGAATGTCATCTTTTGTGAAATTTCTATTTATGTCTTTTGCCCATTTTTCTATTGTGGACCAAAATCAAGTTTGTTGAGGCAGAAATAATTTTTATAAAGATTTGTTGAAAGCCAAGCTCGAGTATCAACCCAGGAAATATAAGCCAAAAGATTTGGGAAGTACTCTGAAGTCTACTATAAGCAAAGGCATTTCAAGAGGGGACTTTCAAAAGGAGGTTTCAAAAGGGAGGAGGAAAGTTCCACGTGCAGTTGTACTTTTCTCACAGAACACAAGAATCACAATCATTGGTTACTGATTACAACATGGGCACCAAAAGCATTTACATGCAACCTGAAGCAGAGGCTTCATGCTTCAGCTATTCTTAACAAGATCTAAATGGCGTATTTAGACTATCAGGTTACATATTAATAAATCAGCAATTCTTTTTTTGTTTGTTTGTTTTGTTTTGTTTCTTTCTTTTATTTATTTATTTATTTAAAAAATTTTATTGATATACAATTTGGTTGATTATTGTGGCCCATTACTGGACCCTCCCTCCCTCCTCCCTATCCTCCCTCCCACCCAACAATGTCCTTTCTGTTTGCTTGTCATGTCAACTTCAAGGAACTGCAATTGTTATGTCTTCTTCCCCCACCCCCCGGTTTTGTGTGTGTGTGTGTGTGTGAATTATTTATTTATTTTTAGCTCCCAACAATAAGTGAGAACATGTGGTATTTCTCTTTCTGTGCTTGACTTGTTTCACTTAATATAATTCTCTCAAGGTCCATCCATGTTGTTGTGAATGGCAGTATTTCATTCTTTTTTATAGCTGAGTAGTATTCCATTGTGTAGATATAACACAGTTTCCATATCCACTCATCTGATGATGGACATTTGGGATGGTTCCAACTCTTGGCTATTGTAAAGAGTGCTGCGATGAACACTGGGGAACAGGTATACCTTCGACTTGATGATTTCCATTCCTCTGGGTATATTCCCAGCAGTGGGATAGCTGGGTCATATGGTAGATCTATCTGCAATTGTTTGAGGAACCTCCATACCATTTTCCATAGAGGCTGCACCATTTTGCAGTCCCACCAACAATGTATGAGAGTTCCTTTTTCTCTGCAACCTTGCCAGCATTTATCATTCAGAGTCTTTCAGATATTAGCCATCCTAAATATGATGAGATGGTATATCAGTGTAGTTTTGATTTGCATTTCCTGGATGCTGAGTGATGTTGAGCATTTTTTCATCTGTCTGTTGGCCATTTGTATATCTTCCTTAGAGAAATGCCTACTTAGCTCTTTTGCCCATTTTTTAATTGGGTTGCTTGTTTTTATCTTGTAAAGTTGTTTGTGTTCCTTGTATATTTTCTATATTCATCCTTTGTCAGCTGTATATTTTGCAAATATATTCTCCCACTCTGTTGGTTGTCTTTTAACTATGTTAATTGTTTCTTTTGCTGTGCAGAAGCTCTTTAGTTTGATATAATCCCATCTGTTTATTTTTCCTTTGGTTGCCCATGCTTTGGGGGTCATATTCATGAAGTCTGTGTCCAGTCCTATTTCCTGAAGTGTTTCTCTTATGTTTTCTTTAAGAAGTTTTATTGTTTCAGGGTGTATATTTAATTCTTTAACCCATTTTGAGTTGACTTTAGTGTATGATGAAAGGTGTGGGTCTAGTTTCATTCTCCTGCATATTGATATCCAGTTCTCCCAGCACCATTTGCTAAAGAGGCAGTCTCTTCCCCAGTGTATAGGCTTGGTGCCTTTGTCAACAATCAGATGGCTGTAGGTGTGTGGGTTGATTTCTGGGTTCTCTATTCTCTTCCGTTGATCAGTGTGTCTGTTTTTATGCCAGTATCATACTGTTTTGGTTATTATAGCTTTGTAGTATAGTTTAAAGTCAGGTAGTGTTATGCCTCCAGCTTTATTTTTTTTGTTCAGTGTTGCTTTGGCTATGCATGGTCTTTTGTTATTCCATATAAATGTCTGGATAGTTCTTTACATTTCTGAGGAAAATGACATTGGAATTTTGATGGGTATTGCATTGAATTTGTATATCACTTTGGGTAGTATGGACATTTTCACTATGTTGATTCTTCCAATCCAAGAGCATGGGATATCTTTCCATCTTCTTGTATCCTCTCTGATTTCTCTCAGCAGTGGTTTGTAGTTCTCATTATAGAGATTTGTCTATTTTTATCCCAGAACCACGCTGTTTTGGTTACATAGCTTGTTAGTATAGTTTGAATTCAGGTAGTGTTATGCTCCAGCTTTATTTATTGATTGATTGATTGATTGATTGATTGCTCGCTCACTCAGGATTGCCTTGGCTATTCAGGGTCTTTTGTTGCTCCATATGCATGTTAGGATTGTTTTTTCCATTTCTGTGAAGAATGACATTGGTATTTTGATGGGTATTGCATCGAATCTGTAGATTGCTCTGAGAAGTATGGACATTTTCAAAATATTAATTCTTCCACTCCACAAGCAAGGAGTGTCTTTCCATCTTTTGTATACTCTTTAATTTCTTTCAACAGTGATTAATAGTTTTCACTGTGGCCATTTTTTCATCTCCTTCATGCACTTGATTCCCATACACTTTAATTTTTTTGTGACTATTGTAAATGGGCTTGCTTCCTTGACTTCTTTTTCTGCTAGATCATTGTTGGAGTATAAAATCACTACCAATTTTTGCATGTTGATTTTCTATCCAGCAACTTTGCTACCGACATTTATCAACTCTAAGAGTATTTTGTAGAGATTTTGGGCTGTTCTATATATAGGATCATGTAATCATCAAATTGAGACTACTTAACTTCATCTTTTCCAATCTGGATATCCTTTATTCTTTGTCTTGCTGGATTACTCTGGCTAGTAGTTCAAGAAATCTTTGAGTAGGAGTTGTGAGAGTGGCATCCTTGTCTCATTTTTGTTCTCAAGGGAAAAGTTTTCTACTTTTCCCCACTCAGGGTGATATTGGCAGAGGGTTTCTCATATATGGCATTTATTATGTTGAAACACTTTTCTTCTATACTTAAATTGCTGAGAGTCTTTATCATGAATGGATATTGAATTTTGTCACATGCTTTTTCTACATCTACTGAGATAAACATACGGTGTTTTCCTTGATATCTTTTGATGAGGTGTATCACATTTATTGGTTTGCATATGTTGAACCATCCCTGCATCCATGGGATGAATCTCACTTGATCATGGTGTATAATTTTTTTTGATGTGCTGCTGTATTCTGTTTGCTAATATTTTGTTGAATATTTTTGCATCTATGTTCATCAAGGATATATGTTCTGGATATTCATTGGCCTGTACTTGTCTTTTTTTGTTGAACCTTTGTCTGGTTTTGGTATCAGTGTGATACTGGCTTCATAAAATGACTTGGAGAAAATGGCTTCGGTTTCAATTTTTTGGTATGGCTTCAAAAGAATTGGTATTAATCCCTCTTTAAATGTTTGGTAGAATTCAGCAGTTAAGCCATCCGATACTGGGCTCTTCTTTGTTGGAAGAATTCTGATTACTGCTTCAATCTCTTTGCTTGTTATTGGTCTGTTCAGATTTTCTATTTCTTCTTGGTTTAGTCTAGAAATTTATTCATTTCTTCCAGGTTTTTAAATTTGTTGGCATGTAGTTGTTCATAATAGTCTGTAATGATTATTTATATTTCTGTGGTATTGGTTGTTATGTCTCCTTTTTCATCTCTAATTTTTTAATTTAGGTCTTCACTCTTCTTTTTTAAGTTGTCTGGCTGATGGTTTGTGTATTTTATTTATCTTCTCAAAAAAAACCCCAACTTTTTGTTTGATTGATCTTTTGCATCTTTTTTGAGTTTCTGTTTCATTTAGTTCTGCTCTAATCCTAATTATTTCTTTCTGTCTACTTCATTTGGGATTGAATTGTTCTTGTTTTTCTAATTCTTTGAGGTGTAGTTTTAGGTTGTTAATTTGAAAACTTTCTATTCTTCTGATGCAAGCATTTCATGCAATAAACTTCCCTCTTAGAACTGCATTTGCAGCATCGCACATGTTTTGGTTTGATGTTTCACTATTTTCATTAGTTTTGAGAGATTTTTTGATTTCCTGCTTAATTTGTTCTTGGACCAATATGGTATTCAGGAGCATGTTGTTTAATTTCCATGTGTTTGTATAGTTTCCAGAGTTTCAGTTTTTGTTGATCTCTCGTTTTAATACATTGTGGTATAAAAAGATACTTGAAATGATGTCAACTTCTAAAAAATTTATTGAGGCTTGATTTGTGACCTAGCATGGGCTCTATCCTGGAGATTATTCAGTGAACTAGTGAGAAATATGAATATTTGTAGTTGTGGTATGAAATGTTCTGTAGATATCTGCCATGTCCATTTGGTCTAAAGTGTGGTTTAAATCCTGTGTTTCTCTATTGACTTGTTGTCTAGATGATCTGTCTAATGTTGAGAGAGGGGTTTTTAGGTCCCCTAGTATTATATATTAGGGTCTATCTCTTTCCTTAAGCCTAATAGTGTTTTTTTAATATATCTGAATGCTCCAATGTTAGAAGAATATATATTTATGATTGTTATGTCTTCTTGCTGGATACATCCCTTTATTATTATATAGTGGCCTTCTTAGTCTCTTTTTATTTTTGGTTTAAAGTCTATCATATCTGATACAAGAATAGCTACTCCTGCTCGTTTTTGATTTCCATTTTTTTTTTTTTTTTTTGGTATAACTTTTTCCATCCCTTCCTTCTTAGTCTGTGTGTATCTTTTCAGGTGAAATGTGTCTCTTGTAAACAGCATGTAATAGAGTCTAGATTTTTAATCCAATTAGCCAGCATGTGTCTTTTGAGGTGGTAATTTAATCCATACATTTAGGGTTGTCACTGAAAAGTATTGTATTACTTCTGGCATTTTATCATTTTTCACTTGGATGTTTTGAATATCTCATGTTTCTTTCATCCCTTTTTATTGTTTTTCTTTGATGTTTTTCTTTTTATGAAGTGGTAAGATACAGTTTATTTTTGTTTCTCATTTGCATTTTTTTCTACTCATGGCTTTTTTTCTTTCTTGTGTATTCATGGAAGTGATTATCTTCTATTGCATTCCAGATGCAGGACTCCCTTGAGATTTCTTGTAGGACTGGTCATGTAGTGGTGAATTCTAGTAGTTTTTGTCTGTCTGGGAAATAAACGATTTCTTCTTCACTTCTAAATGATATCTGCACTGGATATAGCATTCTTGTCAGGGAGTTTTTTGTTTTTTGTTTTTTGTTTTTAGTGTTTTGAGTTTTTCATTCCTTTCTCTTCTGGCTTCTAGAGTTTCTGTTGAGATGTCTGCCATTAGACTAATGGGGACACCTTTAAATGTGACTTGACACTTTTCTCTTCCAGTCTTTAGGATTCTGTTTTGTCTTTGTCTTTGAACAGTTTGACTACAATGTGTCTTGGAGAAGACCTTTTTTGGACTGAAACTGCTTAGGGATTTTGAGCTGCTTGAATCTGAAGGTCCATGTCTGTCCCTACACCTGGGAAGGTTTCTGCTATGATTTCACTGAGTATGTTCTCAGTGCCTTTTCCTTTCTTCTCACCTTCAGGAATACCTATAACTTGGACTTTTGTATGCTTTAGGTTATCTGATATCTTTCTTAGATTATCTTCATATTTTTAAATTAATTTTTTTAGCCACCTGAGTTATTTTGAAGAGATTATCTTCAAGATCAGAAATTCTGTTTTCTGCTTGCTCTATCCTGTTACTTAAGCATTCAGTTGTGTTTTTTATTTCATTGAATGACTTCTGCAGTTCCATGAGTTCTGTTACATTCTTTTTAAAAGTATTAATCTCTGTGGATTTCCTCCTTCATATCCTGGATAGTTTTGCTCAGTTTATGGTGTCACTTAAGTGTGTCTTCTTGTATATCATTAGGTTTCCTAAAGATTTTTACACGGAATTCCTTTTCAGTCATTTCAAATAGTTCCTGTCCTATGGGGTCTCGCTCTTGAGAGTCATTATATTCGTTTGTTGGACTAATTTTTTTTCATGTTTTTAATATCTTTATGTTGATATTTAGTCATCTGAAAGAGCAATTTCTTCAGCTTTTACTTTCTTTGCCTGGACTTTGTTGGTGACCCTCTCTGTGTCAATTCAGATGAGTGGTTGGCTCTCTGCCTGCACAGCTGCAGTGTCTGCTGTGGCTGCTGCTATGGTAGCATGCCACCCTTATGGTGGTAGCGGTTGTGGCAGTGGCTTTGGTGGTTTGCTTGCATAGCAGCAGTGGCCCCAGCAGTGGCAGGCTGCTTGCTCAATGATGGTGGCTATCCGGTAGTGCTGGTGGTGGCAGTGACTCCAGCGGTGATAGTTGCACTAGCCACCCACTTGGCTGTAGTGACCTCCACATCTGCCTGTGCAGCTACAGTGACTGCAGCAACAGCTAGGGTAACTTGCAGAGGTGGCCTCTGCACTGGTGGCTGTAACTGCCTCTCTTGCATCCACAGTGTTCACAGCAGTAGAGGGGTTTCATTGTGATGGTGGCAGCAGCACTGGCAGCTACGACTGACTCCCTTGAGTTTGGTGTTTGTGCAATGACAGCAGGTTTACCTTATGGTGACAGCAGTGGTACCAGAGGCTGTCCCTGTCTCCTTCCCATCTGTACTGTCCACAGTGGAAGTAGGGCTCCCTTGTGGAGTGTAAGTGGTGCTGTTAGCTACAACAGGCTTTGATGCCTCTGCAGTGTCCACAGCAGAAGGGAGGTTACCTCATGGGGGCAGCAGCACTGCCAGTGGTTGGAACTGCCTCACTCTTGTCTGTGGTGTCCTTGGTGATGTCCTAGATTTCAATGGAGTTACCTCATGGTGACAACAGCAGCAGCAATGGCTGCAACTGCCCCACTCTTGTCTGCAGTGGCCCTAGGGACTGCAGGGTCAATTCACTGCAGGGGCAGTGGTGCTGGGGTCTGCCACTTCCTCACTCACTCCCTCAGTGGCTCTACCAGCTGCAGGGTTAATTTGCTGCAGGTGCAGTAGTTCTGCAGATTGCATCTGCTTCACTCACTCCCTCTTGGGCTTGGAAGCTGCAGGATTAATTCACAGCAGGATCAGCAGTGCTGGTTTCTGCTGCTTCCTTGCTCACTCTATCAGCCACAGCCAGTCCTGCTAGTGTGATGGCTACGCTGCATGTAACTATGGGAGGGGGACCTGCAAGCTGTGCTGTCCGTTGAGGCGGCTTAGATGGGAGTCCCATGCCTGGTAAGTCTGGCTGGTGTGGGGGTGTAGACAGCTGCTAGCAAAGTCTGTTGCACTGCAGGTGGCTGTGGCAGGGGATCCTCACATGGCCGGGCTGAATGGTGTAGCAATGTGGGCAGGGACCCTGTGCACATCTGGCCTGGTAAGAGCTGTAGTTCCAGTTTGGGTGGCTCTGGAAACAGCAGTGTCTGGGGCTGTGCTACAGGCAACAGCAGTATGGGATGGGGCAAAACTCACAGTGGGAGGGCGGATAATGGTCCTCGTTCCTGATGATGTCATCCGTGAGTGCTGTGATGGTGGTGAAGAGTCTGCTCTTGTCTTCTATGGGAGAAACATGTCCTAGGTTTCTCTGATCTGTATCTTCCCTAAGTCCAGACACATATATATTTTTTAAATTTTATTGAGAAACCTTCCTTCTATACCTAATTTGTTGAGAGTCTTTATCTTGAAGGATTGTTGAATTTGGTCAAATGTTTTTCTGCATGTATTGATATGATCCTGTGGTTTTTGTTCTTGGTTTTATTGTTTGTTTGTTTCTTTGTTTTTTATGTGGAGTATCGCATTTATTGACTGGCATATGTTAAACTATCCTTTCATCCCTAGGATAAATCCCAGTTGATGGTGATATATAATCTTTTTGATGCTTGGCTGTGTTCTGTTTGCTAGTATTTTGGTGACAATTTTTGTGTCTAAATTTATCAAGGATATTGGCCTGTAGTTTTCATTTTTTGAGTGTGATCTGATTTTGGTGTCAGCGTCATGCTGGCCTCATAGAATGAGTTTGAGAGAATGGCCTCTGTTTCAATTTTTTGGAATAGTTTGGAAAGAATTGGTATCAATTCCTCTTTAAAGGTTTGGTAGAAATTCAGCAGTGAAGCCATCCGGTCCCAGGCTTTTCATTGTTGGGAGATTTCTGAATAGTGCTTCAATCTCATTTCTCATTATGGATCTGTTCAGTTTTTCTATGTCTTCTTGAATTAGTGTTGGTTGTTTGTAAGTGTCCAGAAGTTTATACATTTCATCCAGGTTTTCAAATTGTTGGCATGTAGTGATAGTAATATCTAGATATTCTTTGTATTTCTGAGGTGTCAGTTGTGATGTCGCCTTTTAATTTCTGATTTTTGTTATTTGGATCTTCTCTCCCCTTTTTTCAGTTAATTTGGTTAATAGTTTGTCTATTTTGTTTATATTCTCAAAAAAAAATCCCAGCTTTTTTGTTTCTTTGATCTTTTGTATCATATTTTTGGTTTGTATTTCGTTTAGTTCTGATGTGCTTTAAATTATTTCTTTTGATCTATTAACTTTGGGATTGAATTGTTCTTTTTTTCTAGGCTTTATTTAGTGGTGTAACGTTAGATTCTTTATTTGAAGTCTTTCTATTTGTTTGATGTAAGCATTTATTGCAATATACTTTCCTCTCAGTACTGCTTTTGCAGTATCCAATAGGTTTTGGTGTGTTGTGTCACTATTATCTTTTGTTTCGAGAAACTTTTTGATTTTCTATTTGATTTCTTGTTGAACCCATATGTCACTAAGGAGCATGCCGTTTAATTACCATGTATTTGTATGGTTTCCAAAGTATCATTTATTGCTGATTTCAGTTTTAATCCATTGTGGTCTGAGAAGGTGCATGAAACAATTTCAATTTTTAAAAATGTGTTGATACTTGATTTGTGATCTAATATGTGGTCTGTTGTGGAGAATGTTCCATGTTCTGGTGAGGAGAATGTATATTCTCTACTTGTTGGGTAAAATGTTCTATATATATCCACCAAGTTAAGCTGGTCTCTGGTGTAGTTTAAATCCTGTCTTTCTCGATGGGTTTGTTGCCTACATGATATGGGTAGTGCTGAGAGGACAGTGTTCAGTTCCCCAACTAAGATTGTTTTGAGGTCTATCTCTCTCTTTAGGTGGAATAATGTTTGCTTTATATATCTGGGTATGCCAATGTTGGGAGCATATATATTTATGATTGTTATGTCTTCTTGGTGGATAGATCCTTTTGTCCTTATGTAATGTCCTTCTTTGTGTCCTTTTACAGTTTTTGGTTTAAAGCCTACTTTATCTGATATAAGAATAGCTACTCCTGTTCATTTTTGGTTTCCATTTGCATGGCATATATTTTCCCGTCCTCTCACTAGTAGTCTGTGTGAGTCTTTATATGTGAAACTGGTTTCCTGTTGGTAGCATATAGTTGGGTCTGTTTTTTTTTAATCCATCTGGCCACTTTATGTACTTTGAGTGGGTAGTTCAATCCATTACCATGTAGCATTGTTATTGAAAGGTATTGTCTAACTCCTGTCATTTAATTACTTTTTTGTGGTTGTTTTAAGTATCTTTTGTTCCTTTATTTCCCTGTTGTTTGGCTTCAGAATTCGTTGGGTTTTGGGGGTAGAATGACATAGTTTCTTTTCTCTTTCTCATTTGCCTGTGTGCTCTACCAGTGGAATTTGTTCTTCCTCATGTATTCATGGTTGTGATTGTTTTATTTTATTTTATTTTTTCTAGGCACAGGACTCCCTTGAGGGTTCCTTATGGCGCTGGCAGTGTGGGACTGAATTTCCATAGTTTTGTTTATCTGGGAAATACACTATGTATTCTACATGTGGTGATGTGGTTGTAAAACATTATAAATGTAAACAGTGAAACTAAATTGTACTCTAATAAGTGGTCAAAAACATCAACATATATTTCTTAAAAAATGAGAAAGAATACATCTCCAAATCGTGTTCTCTATTATACAATTATCTACTTTGGAAAATTTATGCCAGCAACTTTTTGATTTTTAAAGCTAAGATTTTACCCACTTCTACACATTATTTCATAACACTCCCCTATATTTGGCTGACCAAATATTATTATCCATTTCTTTAAAAGGAAATAGTGTTTCAGGGAAAAAAAAAGTAATTTGTCCAATATCACAAGTAAAAAAAAATGGTGGGTGATTATAATTTAATTATCCTTCTACTACATAAAAATTAAAAATGATACTGTAGTTTACATTCAGAATGTATAATACCTACAGAACATAAGTTGCAATATCAAAGTGTTAAAATGTAGAAAATTTAATTATTTTGACTATATTTACCACTTCACTATTAGTAAGAATAAAATAACTAATCTTCCAGATGATTGAACTTTCAAATTCTGGCAATAATTTTACAGGCAAAAAAGAAAAATTCAGTTATTTCAAGGCCAGTCATTTTGACTGTTTTAAGGGAAGTGAGAAATGGATGCATACATGGACACATGTCTATACTGATACGGGTTACACTTGCTCAGCCTGAAAACATCATGGGTGTTTGCTTCCTCAAATCACTTTTCCCTCTCAGCATCCTTTACCATGTTTTGTTCATTTTTTATATCCAAATAGACAATGAATCAAATATTCAACCCTATCATTGTGAGATGTTTAGCCAGCTATGCTCCTGGAGCCTTAATTGTAATGTTCGCTACCATCAGTGTACTTTATATGAGCTTTGATGACAGTGAGCAAAAGTTAAAATACCTACAAAATAGCTGCTACAGTCCCAATTCTGAAATAGGTTGTTACTTCTTAGTAGATAGTCCAATTATGCTACCATTTTTTTTGTTACCTTTCCCCTTAGGAGCATCTCCTTTTCTACCGTATTAGGTTATAACAAACTCATTCTAAGAGGATCTCCGTAGAGCATGAAATCCTTGAAATGAATGAAAAGGAATTCTGAAAGCAACCTTTACGTTTTTTAAAGTTTATTTATTTAGTTATGTATATATTTTTTAATTCTAAGGTGGTGTTGTGGAGCAGTTGGGGGTAGAGGAGATGGGAAGGGGGAAGGAAATAGCATGGGAGAAGGAGGAAGGGGGTGTGGTTGAGGCCTGTGGCACTCCCTGCTCCTGCAGGGGAGACAAGGGGGATTCCAGTGGTGGTTCAGTCATTGCTGGGCTGGATGCAGATGTCGGGGGTGTGGCTGAAGACTTCAGCACCTCACTGCCCTGGCTCAGGAGACTGGTGTGCTTCCTGTAGCAGCTCGATGGTCATCACTGGGCAGGTTGTGGATGTGAGGGGGCATGGCCAGAGCCCTTGGTGCCCCACTTCCATGGCTCAGGTGATCAGGGTGCTTCCTGTAGTGGCCTGAGGGTCATTGCTGGCCTGGTTCCAACAGCAGAGGGGCATGGCTGAGGCCCCCAGACCTCTGTGATCCCTGGCTTGGGAGCCCAGGAAGCTTCCAGTCATTCTAAGTTTTATAGGTATTCTTTGGTGGTATTAGACCTTTACTAGTTAATATCAAACTTTGTCTCTGGTCTGTGGGTATTTTGGTTTTTCTTTCAGTTCTGTGTTGGATTATTTGCAGTTCCCATTACTTAAATTCTACACTGGAACTCATTTGTTTTCCTTTGCTTACTTCTAAAATGGAGGACCTTCTTTTGGGGACCAGCACTCGAGCTCTGTAGGTGAGCTAAATTGTTGCTCAGCTGCTGATTCCTTGCAGAAAGCTTTTTGTGCAGCTCAGGTTTTAATTGTTGACATCTGAGATCTGGTACATGTAGGTTTGTGGAAATTCTGATCTGGGCCTGAGTCTTTTCAGCAAACTTCACCCCCTACGGTTCCATATTCCTGACTGGTCTCCACTAAGTGGTCCTGCACTGATTGGTGGGCTGATCAGCTGTCCATGCTGTGTCCCAGTTTCACCCGTCTCCCCCACCATTGCACTCTAAACCCTTGCAATGACTCTCCAGCCTCTGAGTGGCTCCTTTTTTCAGTTTTTCTGGCTCCTCACTCCTATCTGCATCCACAGGAACCCTGTTAGCAGTCTTGCTGGTCTGAAGGCTACCAAGACCCTCTTCTCCCCTGCCACATCCAAGCATTGCCAGCTCTTGCTCCATGCACTCACCAGCTCCAGCTTGGAAGCATCTGGGATTTGAAATGGTGAGAGTGATCCTTTCTTTCTCTTTCTCTCACTGTGGCTTCTTCTGCCTACATGAACTCTGCAGATCTCTCCTCCTCTTCCCCTGAGCTCTAGCAGCCTGAGATTTTCTGTCATTGCTTTTAATAGTTGTAAATTGGTTGATATGTGGGAGAGAGTAACACTGGGAACCATCTATTCTGCCATCTTGACTGGACGCCCCAAAAACAATCTTAAGGAAACTCAGTGAGATACAAAAACAATCAGTTAGGTGACCCAACAAAATGAGAAAAAAAATTTTCCAGGATATGAAGGAGGATATTTACAAAGAGATTAGTACCTTAGGAAAGAGTGTAACAGAACTACGGGAACTGAAAGTTTCATTAAATGTGTGGGAGAAGCCTCCTGACCTCGGCGGAGGAGCCCCTTGCTATAGGACTGGCTATGGCTTCATTTTTACAGCTGGAGACGCACTGGGGGTGGGGGGGCGCCACCCGAGGGGCCTAAGGGAGAGAGGAACTCACGTGTGTGTTTCATTGATGGTTTAAAAAATACAGCAAACGTCCTGAGACACACCACAGGCCATTTATCTAGCCCCTGTGGGGGACGCTGAAGTTGTTTCCAGGTGCTTTTGTTATAACAGAATCACAGGGAACTTCTTCATACACTGTTCTTACAAAAATTTCTCCGTCCCAGGCAGCTAAAATGACCAGAAAAGTTTACCCTCCTCTCCAGCAGAATTTAAAACTGCCCATTTTCCCACAGCTTCACTGACATTGGGCATTATGATTTTTTAACTGTTTTTTGGCCGACTGGCCTTGCTGTTTGTATCTGCACTTCCAGGGTAAGCCCTTTTGCATTCAGGGTCTTCTTCTATGCACCAGACCACCTTTGTGGTAGGAATGATTTGTTATTCTTTTTCTGTGGGGGAGGAACCAGAGGCCCAGAGAGGGATTTAGCCAGCATCCCACAGCAGGTTACTTCCCCAGCCGGGATTTGCAATCAAACCACTTACAGATCAAAATTCATGTTGCTGCCACTTCTGTTCTAGCTGCGGCCCTGTGAGGCCCCATAGTGCCTCTCTCCCCTTACTCAGTTTCCCTCCCTAGCAGGACCATGAGGCCAACCTCACCAGCAACGTGGTGCTGGTGCCGCTGACCCAGCAGAATGTCATCGTGGAAGCTGGCACCAGCTGCCAGGTGGCCGGCTGGGGGACCTGGCAGACTGGGGGACGTCCCTCCTGCTTCCCAAGGGTCGTCAACATGACGGTGACCCCCAAAGAGCACTGTTGCCACAACAGTGTGTGCACTGTTGTGCTCACCCACCAGGGTGGAATCTGCCAGGTATGGCCAGGCCAGGTGCAGACCCAGCGTGGGCTCCTCATGGCGGGAGGAGGCGTCATGTGAGGACTTGAGCTCCCAGTGGCAGGAGAAAGCGAATCCAGGTCAAAGGAGACTCGGGTGCGGTGGGGAGCAGGACTGAGCATTTTAACTTGAGAAACAGAGAAACAGCACTTACTAAACACCTACCGTGTGCCAAGTCCTGCGCTGGCACCTGGGGACACCCCAGGGAACAAGACAGAGCAAAGCCTGCATTTTTGTAGTTCCCAGACCCAGAAGTGTGGGGGGCTGTCAGACATTGTGATTGCTGGGGGCCTCAGGGGGCATCTGACCCAGCCTGGGGGTGCCAGGAAGTTCCTGGAGTCATCTGGGACCCAAAATTCAACTAGGGGTTAGCCAGGCGAAGGGTGTGGGGAACAGCATGCAGAGAGAGGGAACAGAGCATGCAAAGGGCCTGGGGTTGGATTTGTGGTTCCAGGAGCAGGAAGTTGTGGGAGCAGCTGTCTGGTCAGTGGTGCTGGCTGGGGTGCAGGGTGGAGCAGGGACGGGGTCATCCTGACATGCCTGCTGCCCACCCAGGGTGACGGGGGCAGCCCCCTCAAGGGTCTGGCCCATGGTGTGGCCTCCTTCACCATGGAGCCCTGCGGCCGGGGTCCCGACTTCTTCACCTGCGTGGCACGCTTCCAAAACTGTATCGATTCTGTCCTCAACCCCCTGCTGGCCTGAGGGAAGCCCCAGCAAGCCGTGCGGAGCCTGTGACCTGCTGTGGAACCCAGCCTTGACCTTCATATCCCAGGGCACTCTGCATGCCCCCACACCTCCAGGCCTGCCCCCCACCCCCAGCCCCTGTACTCGTGACTCTAATAAAGAAGCCATTTCTCCTCTGCTCCTGATTTCTGCTTCACCAGGGTGGACAGGGCTGGGAGCAGGAGACAGGCCCCATGGCTCTGGGGAGGGTGAATGGAACATTAGTCGGCATTAGGGGTATCACCCCAAGTGCAGTAATTGTACAGATGCCGAAAAACAGGGACTGTCGTTACGTCCACCTGGAAGAGGGGATGCTGAGTTTCAAAGAGATTCGGTGACGCACCTGAGGTCATAGAGCTCGTGTGAACTTTGAACCCAGATCTATGCAATCCTGAGGCCCCTTCACCCCCTCTCCTTTTGGTGTAGGTTATTTTGTGCAGTGCCATGCACGGGAAACCTGGAAACAATATTGGCCACTTGGATCATAGATGGCTAATGTGCCTGATACATAAAGAGCTAAAATATGACCATTAAATAATAAGTGTAATTGTGTATATAAGTGGTATAGATAACTATGTAGTTATGTCATATATAATTGTATTAAACTAGATAAAATGTCTTTATTAAAATAAAAATTTCAAACCCTTGTATTGCATTTTACATGCCTTATTTTGAATGTGTGTGTGTGTGTGTGTGTGTGTGTGTGTGTGTGTGTGTGTGTGTGTGTGTGTGTGTGTGTGTGTGTGTTTTGGCTGGCTGATACAGGGATCAAACCTCAGACTTTGGTGTTATCAGCACCATGTGAATATATTTTTAACAACTTATAATAGCATATAATTATAATAAGTTTAATATATAAAGAGTTTCTAGGGCTGGCCGGTTAGCTCAGATGGTTAGAGAGTCGTGTTATAACACAAAGATCCAGGGTTTGATTCCTGTACCGGCGAGCCACCAAAAAATAAAAATAAATAAATTACTTAAATTAAATAAAGAAAAAATAGGGATGGCCAGTTAGCTCACTTGGGAGAGCGTGGTGCTGACAACACCAAGTCAAGGGTTAAGATCTCCTGGGCCGGCCCCATGGCTTACTCGGGAGAGTGCGGCGCTGGTAGTGCTGAGGCCGCAAGTTCAGATCCTATATACGGATGGCCAGTGCGCTCGCTGGCTGAGCATGGTGCAGACAACACCATACCGAGGGTTGCGATCCCCTAACCAGTCGTCTTTTAAAAAATAAAATTAAAAAAAGAAAAAGACAAAATAATGACACCCAGTACTAAAAAAGGCTCAGGAACCCAGATGTCATAGGGCCCCTGCTGGAGACATGGCCGTTCACTGCCCAGATGACAAACCTGGAGTTGGGGGTGGGATTGGTTCCAAGAGTGTGTGTCCCCCCAAGCTGGGAGCAGACTCTGTTCCATGGGACCCCCGACTGGGGCAGTTCTTGCCCATCTTCCCCCAGCCTTGGTGCTCCCTTCCTGTCCTGAGCAGGGAGGTGCTGGGCTTGGGTCCACCTGGCAGGGGGTCAGCCCGGCTCGGGGTCTCATGTGTGCACACTGCTGGGTGACATAGGCCCTACGCCCTCTCAGGCCTTGGATTCTGGGGATACAGTTTGGGACCCCATCGCAGACACATCCCTCTGCCCCATGTCCCAGCTATCCAGGCCCCGTTTCTCCCACCACCCCATGTGCCATTCACTGATTCTTTGTAAAGCTCTTAGTTTTGTGAATTCTTGAAGCAGATTGTGAATTGTCTGGGGGGCTGACACATCATGTGAGAGGGGGCCACGGAGGGGTGCAGGTGGACGGGCTTGGGTTGGAGGCTAGAGAACCCGTTGGGGTGCCCAGCGGGCCTAGAGACCCGCATGTGTGCACGTTTGAAGGTCTCCAATTGGTGCAAAAATATGCCCACTGTGAGGGCCCAGCCGTGGTGGGTAAAACAGACAACTTCCCATCACTCAAGAAAAGAGCCTCCTTCTTAAGGAGAAGAGAAAGCGAGACTGAGAGACAGAGAGACAGAGACAGACAGATGGAGACAGAGACAGAGATGGAGAGAGGCAGAGACAGGGAGACAGAGACAGACAGATGGAGACAGAGATGGAGAGAGACAGAGACAGGGAGACAGAGACAGAGAAGGAGAGAGGCAGAGGCAGAGAGATGGAGACAGACAGAGATGGAGAGAGACAGAGACAGGGAGACAGAGACAGACAGATGGAGACAGACAGAGATGGAGAGAGACAGAGACAGGGAGACAGAGACAGAGAAGGAGAGAGGCAGAGGCAGAGAGATGGAGACAGAGAGAGATGGAGAGAGACAGAGAGAGGGAGACAGAGACAGACAGATGGAGACAGACAGAGATGGAGAGAGACAGAGACAGGGAGACAGAGACAGAGACGGAGAGAGGACCCTGGCCTGAGTCCTCACGCCTTCCCTGCCCTCGTTCTGCCCTCGGTCCTCGGGACCCCCTGGTTGGCCGTTGCCTATTTCGCCACCACAGTTGTTACAGGAAGGGGCCAAGGACGCAGCCTATAGCCCCAACTTCCCTCAGCCGCCAGCTTGCAGAGGGCCCTCGTGGGTGCACATGGCGGGGCTCTTCCCCAGGGACGGGCAGGTGTCTGATTCTTAAACACGCACCCGCAGAGAAGGGACAGGCTGTCCCTAGAGTAGAATTCCAGCCAACGGGCGCAGGAGGGATGAGGCAGCACAGCCCAACCGCCCAACCCCGAGTGCTCAACGTGGGAGAAACAGGGTGTTTTTGTCTCAAAAGATCCCCCACAAGAGACTTATTAAAGCCAGAGAGGAGGATCACAGCTCGACAGTGAGGAACCCAGCAGGCACCACCCCAACCAAGTGGTCAAGGTTATATCACCATTGGCATGACACACGTGGACACCCGGGCCTACCGACACGGTCCCAGGAGGACACGCACTGCAGCTGAGGGGTCCCTCGGTCCACCCTACAGAGTGACTGACCTGTTCTGTCCAACAGTCTCAAGAGGCAAGGAAGGGTTGAGGAACCGTCCCTGACCGGAGACCAAGGAGCCAGAAACACGACACAACGTGGGATCCTGGACCAGAAAAAGGACCACTGGGGACATTCAGAAGGTCTGTGGATGAGGTCTTCGTGTTGAATCGATGATCGTTCCCTGGTTTCGACCGCAGCCCCTCAGTTGTGTGAGATGACAACATCCAGGGAGCGGGGGCAGGTGAATCCGGGAACTCTCTGGACTTCTGTAAGTGTGAAATCATTTCAAAATGAAATGTTACAGTGTCGCTAACACCAAGGTCAAGGGTTTGGATCCCCACACTGGCCAGCTGCCAAAAGAGGAAACTAAAAAAACTAGAAAAAGGAAAACGTTAAAAACTTTTTTTTTGTCCCCAAGTTTAGAGACCTCCTCTTTTAGGTTTAAATTTTTCATAATGATGAGTCAGTTAAAGAGAAGTGAAAAATAAATAAAAACAAAAAGAATAAACAAAACAAAACAAAAAATAAAAACTAAAAACATTTTAAAAGACGAGTCACTTATAAATAAATAAATGTCTCCTCTGCACTGTGGCTTCTCCCCCAGGGCACTGCGGGGCTGGATCCTTCTCCGTGGTGGGGCCGTCCTGGGCACTGCAGGTGCTGAGCAGCGTCCCTGGCCTCCACCCACTCCATGCCAGGAGCACCTCCAGTCGTGACAACCACAAATGTCCTCAGACATTGCCCAGTGTCCCCTGGATGGGGGGTGACAGGATTGTGGCTTTACTGAGAACCACTGCCCTCCAGGAGAAACACAAATCCTCAAGCTGGAGAGAAGGTGTTTCTGTGGGTCTCAGGGGGGGACTGAGAGGATACACGTGGCTCTGTCCCCCACCTTTCCCCATTCCAGTCCTCGCCTGAAGAGGATTTTCAATGCCTCAGTTTGTCCTTCTGCAAAATGGGTCCATATGTTGGCTATTTTTATTTATTTATTTTTTTCTGCTTCTTAAAAACCTCCCCACCCTTCAGGACTAGAAGCCGGCCCCCAGGGACAATAGTCGTGCTAACCACCCGGACCAGGTGCCCCCACCCCAGGCGCGGAGCCCTGCTTCCCACCAGCCCACCGGGGCTGGGTGCCACGGGATGCCCATGATGCACATGGGGAGACGTAGGCCCGGAGCAGTCAGGGACTGCGTTGAGGTGGCCCAGCGGCTCTGCTGTCCCCTCAGACTGTGGGCTCTTAACACCCCGTGTCCCGCAGGTGGAGCAAGGGCCACCGACATCGTGGACGGGCAGGAAGCACAGCCCCACTCGCGGCCGTGCATGGCGTCTCTGCAGCTGCCGTAGACCCCAGGCAGCCACTTTTGCGGGGGACACCTTGATTCACCCGCGGTTCGTGCTGACCGCCGCCCACTGCCTGCAGGAAATGTGAGCGGGGCCCAAGGGGAAGGCCCAGCCCTGTCCCGGGGAGGACGGCGGGCTGGGGGGCCCTCCCCACGGTCCCACCTGCCCAGGGAGCGTCAGGCTCAAGCCCGGTTGATGGATCCCAAGCCCAGGATACCCCTAAAATGAACACCCCGATCCCTCAGCCCCCACAACCAGGTGAGCATAGCGCTGGGGGCCCACGACCTGCTGACCCCCGAGCCCACCCAGCAGAGGTTCAGCATCACTCACCTGTTTGGGAACAATTATGACCCGGAGCAGAACCTCAATGACATCCTCCTTGTACAGGTTGGGGGGGACCTGGGGAGCTCAGAGGGGTGGGACCAGCAGGGCTCATGGGTCCCTCGTTCCTTCATTCCTTCTGCAAACACCTATTGAGCACCTACTGTGTACTAGGCCATGAGATTTTGTCCGCGTTCTTCACTACTGGACCCTTGGGGCTTAGAACAGGACTTACACAGTTGGTACCCAATAAGTGCTTTGTGAATGAATGAATGAAAGAATGTGATCATGAGTGACAAATGCCACAAAGGGGAGGCCCCTGGGGTCCAGACAGAGCTCACGGCAGGTGCAGAGGACGCAGAGAGGCCCTTTGAGGTGCTGCTGTGGTGGGAGGGGTCAGGAGGTGGGTGGGCCCGAAGTAGGGGTGGCCTCAGGGTCCTGGGGACAGGGTCTCACCCCTGCCCATGCCCCGTTCTAGCTGGGCTGCCCAGCCACCCTCTGCGCTGAGGTCGCAGTTGCCCAGCTGCCGCAGCAGAATCAGCAGCTGCCCCACGGCACCCAGTGCCTGGCCATGGGCTGGGGGCGCCTGGGCACGCACGCAGCAGTGTCCCGGATCCTGCAGGAGCTCAACGTCACCGTGGTCACCTTCCTGTGCCGGCCGCAGAACGTGTGCACGAGGGTTCCCTGTCGCAGCGCTGGCATCTGCTTCGTACGGGCGGCGGCGGCGGCGGCGGCGGCGGCTGCCGCTGCTGCTTGGGGCGGGGACCTCCCTCTGCTCCGTCAGAGCGGCAGCTGGAGTCCCAGACAGACTCGCCCTCTCCGGGCCTGCCCGCTGTGAGCACCTGCATCAGCGACTGCGCGGCCCCATCCCGGCCCCTCCGCCAGAAGCGACATTTCCCAGAAAGACACCTTGATCACAATAATACATTGAACTTTTAAGTGAAGAAAACAGAACTGAGGTTACCGGAGGAGGGAAGGGAGGAATTGGTAAAGGGCCACGAAATAGATTCCATTGTATAATGGAGAGTATACTAATTACCCTGATTGAATCACCACATATTGCACACAATATTGATATCCAATGCTGTCCCCCACAGATATGGACAATCAATTGTGCCCTAATAATAAATATATATATTTTTAAAAAATACAAAATCATGATGTTGACAGGTATGAGCTCCCTCTGACGGCTCTAGGAGAAAACCCTTCCTTGTCTCTTCCAACTTCCAGGGGCTCCAGGTGTTGCTTGGCCTGGGGCTGTGCTCCAGTCTCTGCCTCTGTCGCCATGCGGCCTTATCTTTGTGTCTTCGTCTTCTCCTTTTCCATCTCTTCCAGGGCCACTTGCCCTTGGATTTAAGGCCTGCCCAAATAATTAGGATGGTCCAACCTCAAGATCCTTAACTTAATTGCATCTGCAAAGACTTTTTCCAAACAAGGTCATATTCAGAGGTTCTGAGGATTGGAACGTGGACATATCTTTTTGGGTACCATCGATCAATCCACTACAGGTGTTGATTAAGCAATAATTGCTAAGTTTAAATTAAATAGTAAAATTGAGTTAAGAAGATAATTTTTAAAAATTATACTCCCAATAGTTATGTTGAAGGTAGGTTCCGGGGGGCCTGATGTTGGCCTCAACCCACCCAGCTCTCTTACCAGTTTCTTGACTCCACCACAGGAGTGAATTTAAGGGCAGAGTCACAGTGGAAAGTGAAAACAGGTTTAATATAACAGATAAGAAATGCAGATTCCACAGAGACAGTGCGGCATCCTCCAGAGACTGAGCGGGGCCCACACCAAGTCTAATACAAAAGTTCAGGGCAGACATCAAGTCTAAACAACTAAACTAAACAACAACAAAAATGTGCTTAAAGGTCAGCACAGAGTGCAAGCTGGCTCAAGAGAGTGAGCAGCAGCTTGGTGAAAGTAAGTTAGATACAAAGTAACATAATGCACACCTCAGCCAGCCAAGTGCCGACTGCCTGCAGGAAAGTGAGCAATGGCCCTGCCTTCACTGGGATTTGGCTTTTAGAGTTTCTCTAATGAATATTCAGTTCAGGTTTAGTTCCTGGTTATATGCATCAGGCATATATGCAAGAATGTTCTGTGCTCTCTATTGAGCACCCCCAGCCACTGGATTGCAAAAGCCAGTCCCTTGTGGTCACATTTTCTGTGTGTTGGTGCTGAAAACAGGTCTAACTGGCAACAGTAACTTTTCCCCAGGGGAGAAGTCAGAGGAGGGGGCCTGAGACCTCAGGAGTGGCAGGAAACCCAGAGGCATGTCCTGAAACCCAAGCCCAGGTAACTGAGCAACTCCTGTATCAGTCTCAGCCATATGGGTAAGCAAAGAGAAATAAAAAAGTGGTTCTCATAGAAGTAGAGTAATGTTTACCAGAGGCTGGGAGGGGAGGGAGGTGGGGAGGAGGAGGTGTAGACTAATGGGTACAAAACTGCTATCTACCCGAAGTGACTCATTCTGCAGCCTATACATGTATGGAAACAGCACACTGAACCCCACAAAAACAAGTACAAATAAAATGGAATTTTTACATAAACCCATGACAGGATGCTCAGCACTGTCAGGCAAACTGAAACCACAATCAAATCCCACCGCACACCTATTAGAATGTCTAAATAAAAATGAATGAAAATCTCAAGGGCTGGCAGGGATGTGGAGCGACAGAAACTCTAAGACATCACTGGTGGGAAAGAGACATGGCACAGCCACGCTGGAAAGAACTTTAAGTTTTTAATATAAAGGTCAGCTCAGGCTCACCGTAGGTCTCAGCCATCACACCCCTGGTCTTTACCCTAAAAAAAAAAAAAAAAAAAAAAAGCTTGGGCAGGTGCACCAGGATGAGGGGGCGATGCTTGGGGTCCACTCTGACCCCCTGTCCACAGGGCCAGGGAGGAGACGGTGAGCCGTGGCACCGAACCCAACCCCCAGTGTAAAATGAGATGAATAACCCCAATTTCCCAACAAAGCTATGTGACTTCAGACTTTGCTCATATGCAAAAAGTTAAGTAAATCCCAAGCTGCAAAAAAAACCCCAAAAGAAATGAAAAAGAAAAGTTTATGTCCACACAGACACCTGTACACAAATGCTTATAGAGTCCTCAGTCATAATAGGCAAACCTAGAAGCAACCTAAATATGTTTTAAGAAATGAATGGATCAAATACTGTGATACATCATGTAATGAAATACAACTCAAAGAAAAATAGTCCTGATAAATACACACAAAAGCACACACATGCATGCTCACACACACACGCACACTCACGTATGGATCTCCCAGTGTTAGTAGAAATGTTTAAATGTACAGTTCAGCATTAAATACAGGCAGGATGCTGTGCAGCAGATCTCTAGAACCTACTCCTCTCCCATAATCAAAATGTCATACCTTTTCCACAGCAGCTCCCTCTTGACCCCTCCCATACCCCTAAAGACCACCATGCCACTCTGCTTTGATGAGTGTGACTAGTTTAGGCCCATGTCAGTGGAATCCTACAGTATTTGTCATTTTGTGACTGCCTGATATCACTTAGCATGCTGTCCCCAAGGTTGATCCATGTTGTTGCAAAAGACAGGTTTTTCTTCTTTTTGAAGGTTGAACCATGTTCCATGGTACAGATAAAACCCGTTTCTTTAATGATTTATCTCTCAGTTAAAATGTAGGTGGTTGTTGTGTGGTTGAGTGGGAGCTATGGGGGGATCGTGTCTGTCAGAAGATCCATTTGGATGGGGCGGCAGATGGTGCCTCCTGAGCAGGGGCAGGACAAAGTGTACATGTGGCAGAAGAACTCTCTAGGCCACTGTGACCCCTTGTCCAAGTGAGGTTACAGGTTACAAGAATGAGAGCAGGAGGAGGCAGGAGGGGATGGCCTTGGGGCCACGGGAAGACTTCTGAGGGGATGGAAGGGTTGTAGGAATAAGTGACCCCATTTCCTTCCAGTTTCATTGTCGGGGCCACAGCAGATTTTATAGATGGAGATGACAGATGGAAGAGCCCAGCTGACACAGGACAGACAGACGCTGATGTCTGAGAGCTGAATGCACCTGCCTCCCTCCTGGGCTCACCCCAGCCCGGTGCCCAGTCAGCAGAGAATATGGTCAGTGGGTTCTGCTCAGCTGGCCACCGTGGGACTTGGTGCTGGGGGTGTGACTGTGAGGACTCATTGCCTCCATCTGTGGGGGGGGGCTAGTCACAGCACCCCTGAGAACTGCTGGGAGAAAAGTGGTGATTACTGACCTGCCGGGCAGGGCAGGTAAGTCACACACGACCTGAGCCCCACCTATTGGGGGGCCAGCCCTCCACTGTCCCCCTTCTGCACCCTACAGCCTGCCCGGGTGGGCACAAAGATGGGACAGCATCCATGGCCTCTGTGAGGAGAGCCATGCACCCTGGGGGTGACAGTGATGAAGACCTGCCTGCACACTTGAGAAGAGCACCAAGGCCTGGCACAGAAGTGGGCACAAATGTGTTCATGCACGCACATGTGCACGTTCACTGGCACAAACACACACGCACCCACACGGGTGGACAGTTCAGGGGGTGGAGGATGCGGCATTAGGCTCTGCTGACCCGGGGAGGGGGCCAGTGTGATGGGGTGATGGAACCCCATGATGTCACTGTTGCCAAGCACCGCTGCCTCTGAGTTCCATGGCAGTAGGAGGCTCATTCTGGAGTCTGTGAGCTGTTGGTGCAGGTCCCTTTTGTAGGCTACAGGTACATCTCTGCACAGGTGAACAGATTCAGGTGAGTGTGACCTGCTCTCTTCCCTTCCTGCTGATTTCCACACAGGTGCTACCAGGTGGGTGGCCCGGGCCTCGCTGGGTGGCTGCCGAGGGTGATGCCCACTGGGCCTCACCAGGTGCCTGTTCTGTGCTAACCGCATATACAGTTGTCCCATTCATCCTCACACACACTCCGTGGGGTTAAGGCTGATGTGTCCATTTGGCAGGTGAGAAGCCTGGGGTCAGACAGGAGGTAACTGGGCCTGGGACCCAGAGGTGACCGTTGGCTGTGCCCTCCGCCCTGCCTTGTGTCATGTTAGACACAACTTCTGGCCTCTGCAGCCTCCCTCCCTAGATTCAGGTTCTTCCTCAGATTCCAAACCATGATAGGGCAGAGCCTGCCCCTGGAAGAGCCACTGAAGTGGAGTCTCGTGGGCTGTGAAGATGGAGAGTGGGGGTGGAGGGGCGGCCTGCGCCCTGGTCTGTGATGGGAGATGGGTCACCCCAGCTGGGCATCTGGTCACCGCTGACATCATAGAGCATCAGTTATGGCCTATGTAAGGCCCACCCAATTGTGAGGTCCCTAGGCTGGGAACAAGGTGGGGAGCCCTCTGTCTTGGGGCAGTGGTGGACAGGGAAGAAACCACTGAGGGAGGCCAGGCAGGTGACAAGTGTCTGCCCTGCAGGCCAGGGTGTGTGGAAAGGGGCTCACCCTCTGTGTCCTGCCCTCTGTCTCGTCCTCTAGAGGCCTCATCCACCCCTCCACTCAAGGGGATTCCCTTGGGACTGTCTCCAAGGTGGGACCATGTCTCTGACTGTGCTCCAGGACACATCCCCAGAGCTCTCTAGTTTCTCATCTGTGCCTGGGAAAAAGACGGAGCCCCTTCTGATACTGCCACACTCAGAACTGCAAACTCCAGTGTCCCTCTTGCCTAAGGCATGGCCTCACCAAGCACAGAGGCTACTTCCAAGTCACATAGGTCACCCTTTTGCCCAAACCCAGAACTTTCCTGCTTGGCTGGTGCTAAGATTTAAGTAGAATGCAGCACTTATGCGATTTCTTTTTGCCTCTAAAGAATTGGACGGCTGTGTGTTTCCTGATATCATCTGGGAGGCAAATCGTATAGAGGCCTGTGGTCTCTAAATCACGTTCTGCTTCCTGGTGCCCAGAACGGCCCTTCATGCTGAGCAGGTAACACACGTGTTTGTCTGTGCAGGTACCTTGGGGACAACAGGCCACACCTTCCAGGTCCCTGGTTCTCAGGTCCTCAGGCAGGAGCGTAACCTTGTCCAGGGAAGAAACCCCCGAGACCACTGTGGGGTGGAGACAGAGTCTGGTCTCCTTGTACTAGGGGGTGGGGGTGGAGGGTGGGGTGTTGCTGGTGGAATTTTGGATCCCTGACCTGAGCAGTTAGGGGTACTCTCTGAAGTTCTCATGGGCATTGCTAGCTTTGGATTACTTTTGTCTTTCAGATTGAACATGAAGACGGGTATGGCAACCCTGTGGGCCCAGGAGGTGATAGACATCATGGAGAAGTACCAGCAGGTACAGGGTTGGCTGCTCCCTTGAGGCAGGCAAGTCCTGGCCTCTTCTGTTGTCCCTGAGGTCAGAGGGACCTGGGCTCTCTGGGGACACAAGGGAGGGAGGAGCCTTCCAAAGCCACCCATGCCCCCAACCCATCATCATGGCCCCCTCACTCCAGGCCCTCTCGGTGTTGCAGGGACACCGAGCTGGGACACTGGTGAAAAACTGGGATGAGGAGTTCAAAATCTACAGACGCATCGACCGGCTCGGGTTTCTGCAGTGAGTTCTCTGACATCCCCCGTCTTATCTCAGTGTTGGGCTCTGTTTCAGTTCGTTTGTGTTGTTATAACAGAAATACATGAGACTGGGTAATTTAGAAGGAAAAGAGGTTTGTTTGGCTTACGATTCTGGGACAGCTGCATCTGGCACAGGCCTCAGGCTGTTTCTACTCATGGTGGAATGTGGCAAGGAGCTGGCGGGTACAAGCAGATCACATGGCGAGAGAGGAAGCAAGAGAGAGAGAGAGAGAGAGAGGAGGTGACAGGGTCCTATAAGCAACCAGCTCTCGTGGGAACTAATTGAGTGAGAACTCACTCATTACTCCCCCCTCCCCCAGGGAGAGCATTAATCCATTCATGAGGGATCCACCCCCATGACTCAATCAGTTTCCAACACTGCCACATGGGAGATCAAATTTCTTTTCTTTCTTTTTTTTTTTTTTTAAAGATGACCTGTAAGGGGATCTTAACCCTTGACTTGGTGTTGTGGGCACCACACTCTCCAAAGTAAGCCAACCAGCCATCCCTACATGGGAACCAAACCCATGGCCTTGGTGTTATCAGCACCACACTCTCCCACATGAGCCACCAGCTGGCCCGGAGATCAAATTTACACATGAGTTTTGGAGGGGACAACACATCCAAACTCCATCAGGATCCATCCTTGAAAAGGCCAGCATGAGGCAGGGTGTGTCTCCCAGGCTTGTGCTGACCTTATTCCCAGGGTGGGTACAAGTTCCTTGCTCCCCTAGAGGTCCACCCCAGTCAGCACATGGCTGCAGTTCCGTGGCTCATCCAGGCAGCTCTGGGGAGAGGGCGGGTACCAAGCTGTGGTTGGGCCAGGCCCTTGGGCTCTCAGAAGTGTGGCCTTTATGTCTGCAAAGGAAAGAGGCAACCTGAGGGCTGAGCCCTGTCCCCAGAAGGAGCCTGTCCTGCTGTCAGCTCAGCAGGGTGGGACCAGAGGGCACGAGGGCACTTGGTCCAGCCTGTGGACAGTTGTCCATCAGGTCCCGCCAGGATCAGAGGGGCACAAAGAGTCACAAACTGTATGGAAGAATATGGCCATGGAGTGAGATGAGGGGCAGGGACAGGGCCCCAGCCCAGGAATGGAAGGGGGAAGGCCAAGGAGGCGGGCAGGGGTGGCAGATGAAGGCCACCTCAACCATTGGTCTGGTGCTGGGAGGTCATGTGAGGCCTGGTGGGGAGGAGGCCAGCCTGGAGTCTGTCTTTCCTGAGGTCACAGGATGGAGAGAGGGACAGAGATGGGGGAGCTGGACTGCAGGGGACCAGATGTTACGGGTGACTCGAGGATGCCTCTGACTGAGCGAGCCTGGGGATAGAGTGAAGGCACTGGGGGTGGACAGGCTGGATGAGGTGGGGCCAGGGACAGCAGCTCCACCTGGGACCCCTGAGCCTCAGGGGCCTCAGTCACTCCCAAGGCCTGCAGTGCGCACTGGAGACTCCTCTCTCTACTTGCTCGGGAACACCGTGGGCGGGGAGAGGATGCCAAGGGCTGAGACAGGGCAGGAAGGCATGAGGAGGAAAGCCACTGTAGGGGAAGGCAAGAGCCAGCTGAGACTGGAGATCTGGCCCAGGGTGATCCCAGCCACCTGCAGGGCTCTCAGTCGCTGTTCATCACCCAGTGGTGTCTCTCAGCACAGGCAGAACAGGCACAAGGCAGGAGTTTAGGCTGATCGGGGAGCTAAGGGGCCACATTCAGAGGATCTCACAGAGCAAGGGAAAGAGCAGGGTCAAAGTGGCTGAGGTGATAACAGGGTCTGTGGGCCAGACGGGATGGGGTGAAATCAAGGAACGGGCACGACCGTAGGCCAGGGTGCAGACACAGGCAGGGTGTGTTGGATGCTCAGAGCTTGGCTGGGGTGGGGTGTCATGTAGGACAGCTCCAGGGTGCACCCTCGGCACACTGGGAAGGTCTGAACCCAGACCCCTTGGACCCCATGAAGGTGATGGGGTAACTTCCGTGGGGGCAGCTGTCAGAGACGAGCCAGCTGACCCTCAGGCAGTGCTGTTTCTTAGCAGCTCTGGACTCTCTCACCTCTCCCACAGGGCGCTGCCTGCAGCCCAGGAGGGCCAGGTGCAAGCTGCACCCCCAGGCCCCATGGCCCCTGAGCGGCCCTGGCTGGCCCTGCTTCTCCTTTGCTTTTGTGTCTCAGCCTGTCCTGGCTGACAGCCAGCAAAAAGGCCCTGTCCTCCCTTTCCTATGTGGTCTCTGGGGCTGCAACTTGCAGGTGGATGGGAAGGGAGCCTGTCCTTCCTTGGGGTCTGCTCAGGGAAGGGGATGGTTCCTGGCCTGCAGTAAGTCCTCAGCTCTGACTCCATTGCCTTTTAGTGAGAAGGAGCTTCCCTGTGTCACCACCCAGCAGGTGAAGGTAAGAGCTATTCCTTCTGCCAGGGCTTGGTTGGTCACCTGTTAGGCAAGTCTGGCCTGCCTGTGGCCATGGGCAGGTGACCATAGGAAAGACACATAGTCACCAGGATGGGCCGAGATTCTGAGCTCCTGATCCCAGGACTCCATCCCAGGGGCAGATTACTAAACATGCCCATCCCAGATTTGCACATGCAGCTCAGGAGTGACTGCCACTGGTCAACAGGACCCCACATTGAGGCTGGGACCCCATCTAGGCATGGGGGTTTGTGGCCTGAGGACACCATGCCCTGTGTTCACCAGGCCAGGCCACTCGTGCTCACCCAGTCCGAGGGTCTCATCCCCAGGCTCTGCACCTGGTTTGGCTCTTTCCATTTCTGTCCCATTAGGACCCCAAGCACAAGAGTAACATGGCATTCATGGGCCACTCCAAAAAGCGCGGCAGCTCAGCTAAGTCCATCATCTCTCATTTTACAGCAAACAAAGAAGGAAATTGCCCGATGCCACAAATGGCTGAAGATGTTTCAACATTGGGATAAATATAAAAGCAGCCAAAAGGTAATGTGGGGAGTGGAGGCCCCTGTGCCCACCCTCTGCAAAGGGAGGGTAAGTGGTGTTCACACATGATCCCTGGCACCGCCTGTCTCTCAGCTGCTGGGCGCCACCCTGTCCTGATGCCGAATGGCCACAGGCCTGGGTCACAAGTTTTCCTGCATATCCCTGCAAAGGTCACATTGCTGGGAGAGAATCTGATGCCAGAGTTTGGGCCACATGTAGGTCAGGGACAAGGATGCCTCCTGTTGGCCCCAGAGGGAGGAAGACATGGCGATCACAGTTCACAACCCCCATCCAGTCTGTACCCACAAGATAAAAGGCCCAGTTCTAGGTAGACTTAGCCTCTCCTGAGGAACCATGAAGACAAACACTCTAATCTTCCAGAACCATCACTCTGTGATTCCCCCTTCCCCCTCCACGGTTACCTTGTGGACTCTCTCCAGAGCATTCTTCTCTCCACAGATGTCTCGCCGGGTGTACAAGGGGATTCCCCCCCAAGTGCGGGGTCGGGCCTGGTCTCTTCTACTGGGTGTGGACAAGGTCAAGATGCAGAACCCAGGCAAATACCAGGTGTGGCCCTTTTCCACTCAAGCAGACAGAGCACGCATAGGCCTGGCGTGGCCAGGGGCCCGGGTGCCCTATCTGGGAAAAGCGGTGCCTGCAGGGTGCTCAGGTGCACATCCCGGGGATCTGGGCCTCCACGCCCATCCTGCTTTTTCACAGCCATGTCTCCTACAACCTCACCTTGAAGTTTCTCTCTCTCTCTTCTGGCACATTCTCTTTATGAGTAGTATGTCGCCAAGTCTGGCCAACCCTCAAAGGAACGGGAGTTAGGCTGCACCTTTTCCAGCAAGGTGTGCCACAGCATTTTGGGCATATCATCAAAGTGACCCAATGTTGAAAGGGTCAGAAAGCTCACAGGTTAGGGCGAAGAGCAGGAGCCCTAGGAGGCAGCGGTGGTGGACGCAGGTCATCTCCATCTGGCAGGATTCACACACATCGTGAGAGCGAGCGGTGCCCAGGGTGTGGGGCAGCCCCCACCCTCCAGCACGGGGGCTGCACGTGGTGGGCACTCTGGGCACACCTGACAGTGATAGGACCAGGATGCACCCAGACCATGTGGCACCTGCCCCAGCCATGCCTGGACACCTGAATTTCAGGTGGAACAAAACAGTAGAAAGAAGGAGTTTAAAAATGCAAGATGAGATGGAAAACCAAAAGAGCTAGGAGAAGAAAACAAAAACACAAAAGTAGTTTTCTGAAAAGGCCAGTTTCAGCACATAACTTCTCCCAAGCATAGTGCAAGAAAAGGAGGGAGAATAAAATGTGAGGAATTTGTAGAAAGGGGGCACTGAGCACAGGCAAGGTGAGGATAAAGGGAATTCGGAGGGAAATCTGCCTGCATCTTGCTGGGCACACTGTTGAAAATTGAGGAAATCATGAGTTCCCAAGCAACACCAAACCAGGTAGAGAAAAAGAAAAGCCTTCCTTGACCGATGACCAAAGTACCGATTAAAAGACAGGGGCCACCATCAGTCAAGGGCCGGGCTGGTCATGGCTGAGGTGCACACGCTCTTCTAAACACGGGCAGCTCCTCAGCCTGGATCTTCCAGACCTGATGAAAGGGGAAAGCTCCCAAATGCTCACTGAGGCTGTGAGCCTAAGAACCCAAACCTTGTAAACCTGTCCCCAGAAAGAAAGACCCAGGGATGCATTTCCTATGGAACTTTATAGATGGAGCATTGTAAATATGTTCTTCCCAGCTGGAATGTAGGGAGATGTCAAAAAAAGGATATATCCTAACCAAGGAGGACACATTCCAGAAACCACGGGAGGCTCAGCAGAGCGCAATGTGTGGTCAATAACCCATGGACACAGTAAGAAATAAAAGGCATAAATGATATCAGGAGATCCCAGAAGCTCAGCAGCCATTTACAAAGCATTAACTAATATCTGAATAGCAATAAACTAAGTATTATTTTTAAACTACTTGGAAAAAAACAGTAGAAAATATCTTAGAGGGCCATGAACTCCCAAAGACATTCCTGTGAAAATCAAATAGAAGGAAACACAGGACTTTCTTACCCTCCTTGATTTCAGAAAATGTGGGGGAAAATAAAGGAAACTTACACAAATTAAACAAATAAAAAAACAAACAAGAAGGATTTATCTGTACCTGCAGTTCAGTGCATTCTAAGTATGTGATCATATAAGACAAGTCAAAAGATTCTCCAAAATCTAATCTAGCAGGTTGGGGGCTGCAAGTGAAGGTGCAGGGATCTGGCCTTGTCCTCTTCGTAAGGAAACAGCAGTGGAAATGAGGAAATGTGCATATCAGTGGGTCCGATCTAGAGCCCTAAGCCCCAAATTGGGGGTGTCAGGGCTGTGGGGCTTGGGCTCTCCCAGGACATTTTTAGCAGCAGGGAGTGTGGGAGCCATCACAGCTCACAGGCCTAGAAGCACAGTCCCCAGGCACAGCTCTCCTGGAGCCCCGGGCAGCCCCTGTCCCTCTGTCAGACTCTCCTCTCGGGAGCTCCTGAGAAGTGAATGAGCTGAGCATGGGAACCTTCACAGGGGTTGGCATCGGCTCCATACTGTCACCCTGACAGGTGGCATCAGGGAGTGGAAGCCCAGGCACGAGCTGCCCTCCCGGACTCCTGGAAAGCACTGAGGGGTAGGGGCCAGGCAGCCCCGGGAACAGGTCCTGAGTAAAACATTCCAGGGGAAGCAAGCTCAGGGCCCGGGGGGCACTTGCTTTCATCCATGGGGAGAGGCCCCTTGAGGAGAGAAGGAAAGTGACAGACGGTCAGGAGGGGGCAGCCCCAGGTGAGGACTGAGCCCCCGGGGAGATGGAGCAGGAGGCCCGGGCTGGGGTGGCCTTGTCCCCATGTATCTAAAAGGGGCTTGAGGGGCAGGGGTCTGGGGCCTGCCCATCAGCAGTGGGCCGTCTTCAGTGATGCCCCCACCAGGACTGCTGAGCACAGGCTGTGACATGGGTACTGAAGTCATGCTGTGTTCTGGCAACTGCCCCTGGCTGTGGGAACAATCATGAGGACATTTCTGCAGCAAAAATTCCCTTCCCGGCCACGTGCACTGACCCCTGTATGATTGGTGCCCATGGCAGCGAGTCTCCGACGTGCTCTGAGACCCTTTCTTCTCTTGGCCTTGTCCTGCAGAGAATGAAGGAGCAGGGCAAGATGCTCTGCCAACAAATACAGAAAATTGACTTTGAAATCAGCTGCACCTTCCCCAACCATGTGATGTTTCGGCACCGCTATGGCATCAAGTAAGCCCCTTGGGGGGTGGGGATCTCGGAGAGTGGAGGCCGCAGAGGAGATGAGGAAATCCAGATGGACATGGGAGCCCCAGGAACATGGAGATTTCCCAGGGGAGAGGCAGGGTTCCCAGAGGAGGGAGGTGACACAGCTGCCGAGCTCTCTCCTGGCACAGGGACTGCCCTGCATCATGTACCCAGCGCCTACCGGGCACCAAGTCCTAAACCGGGGGCTGAGGCATGTGGGCCCAGAACCCAGCTGGCTCCCAAGAATGACGGCAGCAAACACAGTAATGCCCCGTGGTGAAAACTGTTCTCCGTGAGCCAGGAGGATCAGGGTTAGGGACCTATGGGAGGGCGGCAGGACCAGGGACTGCTGGCCTTTCGCTTGTGACCAGAGACCTAAAGGGTGACAAGGAGCAGGTAGAGAAAACAGTGAGGGGACAAGTGAGGTGTGGAGAGGCAGGGACGGTGGTAGGAAAGGAGCCACCCAGCTGCAGCCAGAGGGAGGCAGAAGGCAGGTGCCGAGGTGAGGCTGTGGCCGGGCCTGAGTGGCTGGCTGTGCTCCTGCCCTTACCAGACTGCCACAAGGGGAAGCCCAGTGCCCAGGGAGGGGAGACTGGGAAGGGCAGGTGCATCTCAGGGTCTGTAAGGTCACAGGAAACTAACAGCATGGGCACAGCGCCAACAGAACCCTCTATTTGCCCTTTCCTAGGCAGCAGGAACTCTTCCACGTGCTGGTAGCCTTTTCTGCCTATGACATGGTGAGTATCCCTGACCAATGACATCCCGGGCCCGTTCCCATAGATACTGCCTTGGGTGTCCCAGGGGGTGTGGCTGCTTCTTGAAAATTCAGGATTCATGAGCACCCAGGGCATCCTAGTTAGGATTCGAGGTCACTGCTCTCACAGAGGTCCCAGAGAGGAGAGGAAGGTCTCTAAGCTCAAGCTGAGATGGAGAGGGTGGGTCCAGGCTCCTCCCTCAAGCGGACCTGACCACTGCTCCTTAGAACAAGGACAGACACCTTCCTGTTGGGTTGTCCGAAATCCCAAGAGCTTGGCAGTGTCACAGGATGCTCGTGTCTCGAGTGATCTTCTCCAGGGGAGCGAGGTGCCTCATGGGCTTTCATCAGATGAGTTTGCATTGACAAATGCCATATGATTCGTGAGAAACTGGGCAGAGATCCAAGTTCCCCTTCCCTGCACCCCACAGAGTGCGGCAGCCTGGGAGGGGCTCCTGAGTAGCTGCTTGTCGCTCTGCCCCTGATTTCCAGACCATTTTTTCAAAAGAAAGCCGCCGAGAGGACTCCTCAGGCTGCCCACGTGGGGCCTGAACTTAGCTGTCCTCCTGTGCCAGGCAGCCTGTGGGTCGTCTCTGGACTCTGTGCGGTGGGCGCTCAGTGACAGCCATCCCTCGTGGCGAATCCAGACAGTGGGTGCTGGCCTGAGCCTGGCGCAGAGGCCTCCCTGGCCCGGCATATGGGAGGGGGGCTCTCATTAGTTCTTGATCTGACCTTTCTGGCCAGAAGTGCTTGGCCACTGCCCTGCAGTAGTCCCTCCAGGAGCTCCGTGTGACCTGACATGTGTGGGAAATGCTCCGTTTTGATGCCCAGTGTCCCAGGAGGGGCACAGAGGCTGGACCCCACATACTCCGAGGTCTGTGGTTGGCCTCCCTGGGACCTTAGCTCTCCCAGGTGACCTCAGTCCTTCCAGGTGACTTCAGTCCCTGTAGATTTCACCAGCTCTCCTGTTTGATCTTAGTTCTCCCAGGTGACATTGGCCCTCCCCAGTGACCTCAGCATTCTCAGGTGCCCTCAGTCCCTGTGGTTCACATCAGCCTTCCTAGGTGACCTTAGCCTCCCATGTGACTTCAGCTCTTTCAGGTTAACTTTATTCAGTCTTCTCAGGGATTCTCAGCCTTCCCAGCTGACCTCAGTTCTCCCAGGTGACCTCAGTCCTCACAGCTGACCAAAGTATTCCCTGGCAACCTCAGTCCTCCCATTTGACCTCAGCCATCCCAGGTGACCTCAGCTGTCTCAGGGCACAACCTTGCATGGTGACTTTGGCTCTTGCAGGAGGTGGGTTACTGTGAGGGAATGAGCCACATTGCTGCCATCCTGCTCATGCACCTCAATGAGGAGGACGCCTTCTGGGCACTGGTCCAGCTCATGACAAATCAGCGTCACAACATGCACGGTAGGTGAACAGCTGCCCACAGTGCCTTGTGCAGCCAAGCCAGGGATGGCCACACTGGACAAGTGATGGCGGCTTACAGCCACGGCACCGTCCCTCTCCAACTGTTTATGAGTCTCCAGGACAGTCCCCTAGGGACAGCCCCACAGCAGCCCAAGTCTGGACAGGGACCCATAACCCTGAGTTGGACACCTTGTGTCTCCATCAGAGAAGGGACCCGCAGCCTCGCTGTGACCTCCTTTCTATTTCCTGTGGACACGGCCCTGTGGCCTCGTCCTTGTCCAGGCCTTTTCCTCCTTTCTGCTGGTACTTTTGTCTCATGCTGGCCATCCTGCCAGCCACCCTTCCAATAACCAGACAGAGCTCAGTTGGCAGCGCCTTGCCAACTAGTGTCCCCCAGCCAGACCTGTAGTCTAAGAGACAGCCACACACCCTCCATCACTCATACCTGTCACCCCGATGGCCGCACAGGGCTCCAACGTGGATGACACGGCCCTTCAATCCACCATCGTCCTTCCTTACTGTCTAGAAGTCAGCACAGTTCTACTGGGGCCTCATCGCAGGACACAGCTGGGCAGCGAGTCTACCCACGCTTGAGAGGACATCCCCACCCATTGTCCTCAAGGCTGAGGACACATAGTGGGGTCACTGGGTGGGAAGAGGAAGAAGCCTTGGGTTTGGGGGGCACCCTGCAATGCCCAACTCCTCCAGCCTTGGACCTCAGCCTTGCCAGGTTACCTCAAGTGCGTCAGTGTACGGCCTTGCATGGCTGGCTCCACCTGGCTGAGGAAGCAGGTGCTCATGTGGGGGGACCTTGTGTTTCTCAGGATTCTACATACCAGGAGCCCCGAAGCTGCGCAGACTCCTGTCCTTTCATGAGCAGTTGCTCAGAACAATGCTTCCACAGCTACAGAAGCACTTGGTGAGTGAACCTTCCCCTTGCCTCCTCCCTGGAGGTCCTAGTTCCCGGCAGGTCAGGGGGACAGGGAAAGCCCGAGCCCCTCCTGCCACGGTGAGGGGCATAGTCAACAGAGCCTTTTCTGGAATATGTGACTGTCAATGGGTTTAGAGTTTGGTTTCCTTTTCCTTCACCTGGAGGGACAAAAGCACGGGGACTAGGGGCAGACTCAGGCTGACCAGGGCTAAGGACATTTGGTCATCTGAGGATCTGTGCAGGGGGCAGTGGCCAGATTGGAGGGAGCCCTGGCCACCCGCCCCAGGTGTGTTGCCCCTTGAGAAACTGCCTGCCAGTGCGCCCTGGAACTGGCAGGTTTTCAGGCCAACCCAGGGGTCCCTGAGCACCTGTGTTCCTTTTGTCAGGATGACCAGGGAGTGATAGCAGATGTATACACCTACTGGTTCAGCCAGTGTTTCATAGAGGAGGTAAGTCCGTGCAGGGACACGTGGGGCTGGACACCCTCCTTCCGCTCAGCACCTGGCTCCCCCAGCCTGGGCATGTGGCTCCCTTGGGCGAACCCAGATGATCCCACCTTACAGGATGCATAGACACGTCACTGCTGGGAAGACAGGCTAGGCCCTGCAGAGGTCTGTCCCATGTGGGAAGTCAGGGCTCTGGGTCAGAATCATGGGCCAACCCAGCCATGACCTATCCTGGAAGAGCCCTAGGAAGCCCTGAGCCCCCAGCAGCCCCTCTGTCCGGGGGACACGCCTCTCTGCTCTGAGTTCACCCCTTGAGAAGCTGCAGGACTGTGTCTCAGGCAGCCTCATGGAGAATCTCCTCCCTGCTTGGGGCTCCACACTACAAAGTGAGGCCCCAGTGGGCCGACTTCAAACCACCAGGGCTCGGCCCAGCCAGGCCTGCATCTCCCACACCTGCTCTTCCCGCAGATCCCTTTCCACCTCTCCCTGAGGATTTTTGATGTGTACATTTTGGAGGGTGAGCCAGTACTAACAGGCATGGCATACACTACGATGAAAATTCATGGAAGTAAGTATGCCTGTTCCCCAGGGAACTCAGGGTGGCAAGCAGGCAGGATAGGACCTGGCCTGCCAAGGGCAACTGTTTACACTGACTACAAGGCCACCTCAGCCCAAAGTGAGCCAGTCATGGATGGAGGAGGGGTCGAGCCAGGCCAAACATGGGGGGTGGGGCAGGGCACCGTGGTTGTTTCCAGACACTGAGCCCACCCCCTGACATGACAGTGACAGAGGGCAGGAGCGGGGAGGGCAATTTCCTGGCCTGGTCTGCTTCTGGCCCTGGCCTCCCATGTGCACCTGGAACCCAGGTATGGCCGAGGAAGGACCCCGCAGCCACCCAGGAGGAGGAGCCCTGAAAGTGAGCAAGGTCCGGGCACTGAATCACTCAGGGGGTGACCTATTCTACCCTGACTCCCACCCCCATGTTTAGAATTCCTCCAGAAGCTGCACCAGGCTGGCATCCTGCAGTTTTTCACAGAAGAACTGTCCAGGGACTGGGCCCTACAGGATGATGAGGTGCTCAGGCAACTTCGGGTGTCTATGAAAGAAGTGCATGGAGCCAACTGTGGCCTGACCCCCTTAGGTGAGTGCAGCAGTAGGTGCCCTGGTGACTCGCCATCTGGGGCAGTAAATAATCAGCAGTCCTGGGAACCACCAGCCCTGCCCTCAGGGCTTCCTGCCTCCTTTTCCCCTCCTCTGCTCTAAGAAGCTTCTGAAAGCAAGGCCAGCAGGGCCTCAGGGCAGGTGCTGTCCTCAGAAGCCTCTGAGGCGAGGAGGGGGATTTCTTCTTCTGCCACCAGCTCCTCCCCCACGCCCTCCAGTTCTTGTTCTCCAAGACCCCCTGGTGGCCACAGCAGCCTTCAGACCTTTGTGTTCAAGCAGAAGACCCCACCTGAGAGCAGCAACTGCCCCCCAGAGAGCAGCAGGGCACCCCTCCCACCCTGAACTCCCACACAATGTCGTCAGGACAACAAGCCCTGAGCCAGACACTGAAAAGAATCCTGTAGCAAAGCTCAAAAGGACTCAGGGCGAGGGCACACATGGGACCCTCAGGCCTGAGGCAGTACCTAGAGTTCTGTTGAGTGTGGGAATGGTCCAGTCCTGGCAAGGAGCAGATGGCCCTAGAGAGCAGAGGGGCCAAGTACCTGGTGGCAAGGGGAGAGGCCCCCATGCAAGGGGGTTAGGTGACAGGGTGTCTCACGCTTGAGTTCTGAGTCAAAACTGATGCCCAGGCCCAGCTCCTATGAGGTGAGGGCCTGATGCAGAAAGCCTGAGCCAGCCCACACCAAACACCACGTGGATGTCCCAGGAGCAGCTAGAGGTGCCCTGCCAGTTCTCAAGCCTCAGGCTGAGCACACCCTTTGCTTTGGGGTCATCAGCCTGCAGGAATGTCCTCACTGTCAGGACAGGGCGGCCACACAGCAACCAGGAGCACTGCAGGGAGCCGGGTTCATTAGGGCCTGTCCTGGAAGGGCCGGATAGGCTCCGTGTGGAAGCTGACCGTGTCTGCTTTTGTTTCAGCGAGAAGAGATGAATTTCCGAGGGAGGTCCTGGGTCTGGATCTGGTGTCCTCAGGACCCGGGCCTCGGCTGGCCTCCCGAAGCATGGAGATTCACCCCAGAGATGTCGGACTGGCCGTCTCGGGCCCACCGGCCCAGGTCCAGTGGCTTTGGGAGGCCAAGGCCCAGCAGCATGAGGGGGCCTGTTCAGAGCCCAGGGATGCGGGTCTCTCACTGGGGGCCCGGGGAAATCAGGGTGTGGCTGGCCTGTCCCCAGTCCAGGACAGGCCACCAGTAATATGGAAACTCTTGCAGTGGAGCTCGCTGCCAAACCTCCCCAGCGATGTGGACTTTGGGGCCCCATGGTTCCCCAACGTCAGCTTTCAACAGGAGTGCTGGGTCCGTGCCACTTGTCCATCAGCTGTGGCCACCCCTAGGGCCCCAGTCCAGGACAGGCCAGCAGTAATATGGAAACTCCTGCAGTGGAGCTCGCTGCCAAACCTCCCCAGCGAAGTGGACTTTGGGGCCCCATGGTTCCCCAATGTCAGCTTTCAACAGGAGTGCTGGGTCTGTGCCACTTCTCCATCAGCTGTGGCCACCCCTAGGGCCACATAACAGGCCCAGTCCTGCACTCCCACGGTAGCCCTATTCCCAGGCCCTGTTTTGCCCACAGAAGGCTCACAGTGAAGGCCCACGTCAGCCGCCCAGCACAGCGGTCCCTGCAATCGGCCTCATTCAAAATAAATTGTTGTCAGTTACAACGTGCCTGTTTCTGTGGCTCCCAGAGCTCTGTAGGAAGCACAGGACAATCTGAGGCAGGAGAAAGGTCAGGGTCTTGCAGCCCAGGCCACAGACCAGCTTCTCCCAGCCTCCCTCTGGCAAGGTCTTCAGCAGGACGATGGCCACCCGGAGCCCAGGTTCCCACATACCTCATTAGAGGCCACAGGCCCACAGCCTCCCACTCTCAGCTGACACCAGGGTCAAGTCCATCAAGTGATTTACTGTGATTCATCTTTTGCCTGGTGAGGACACAGAGAGGACTGGCGGGGAAGTAAAGGATTATGGTGCCAGCAGAGCGTGGGACAGGCAATGACAGTCTGTGTAAAGCGTCCCGGGGATGATCCACAGTCACCTCCATTTCTGGGCTGATTGGGCTCTGGAGGAGCTTCCTTCCCTCTTTTCCTCCTCCTCCTCCTCTCTATTCCTACTCCTGGCATCTGCCACCCTCGCATCCTGAGCCTGTGAGGGGGCAGGTCACAACGGATGCTGCTGACCACTGGCCAAGGAAAAGGACAGGGAGGGAAGCGTGGTGGAGGCAGAGTCAGCAGCTCATCTGGCTGGTCGTGGGGGCCACTGACCAGGAGCAGACTGAGACCTCGCATATGCACACCTGTCATAGCTGGTATCTGCCCTAAGACCCTGTCCATGACCCCAAGTGACCCCACCTGTACCCTTGCTGACATATGCAGAAACCTATCAGGGCTCCCACCTGGTGAATACTGGACTTGGTCACTCTATCCTCACAGATGTCACCATTACATAGACAAATGAACTCCCTGAGGGTCTCCTCTCACACAGGTCAGAAGGGTGACACATTCTTGTCCTATTATTTTTTTCTCATCTCATCAATTCTTTTTATCCATCTTCCTCCTCCTGCTGATTGGGTATGAAGGGGGTTCTTGAGGTGCAGTGAAGGAAGTCAGGCACAGAAGAACAAACACTGCATGGTCCTGATGTCAGAGGTAGGGTCCAGGGCCACAATAGTCAGCCTCAACCCACCCAATCCTCTTACCAAGTTCTTACTCTGCCCCAGGAAGAATTCAAGTGCAGAGTCCCAGTAGATGGTGAGAACAAGTTTAATAGAACAGATAAGAAATACCGTCTGCACAGAGAGAGTGCGGCATGATCCAGACACTGAGCAGGGCCCACACAAAGTCTAACACAGAAGTAAGTTCAGTACAGGGATCAAGTCTAACACAAAAGCAAGAAAAACACACTTAAAGTTCAGAACAGAGTGCAGGCTGGCTCCAGAGAAGGAGCAGCTGCTGCTGAAAGCAAGTTAGACACAAAGTGAAATATACACACCTCAGCCGTGGCCTCCAGGACAGTGAGCAGCGACCCGCCTTCAGCTGGGATTTGACTTTTATAGTTTAAGTGAGGAAGATTCACTTAAGGGGGTGGTTCCCAGTTCCATGCACCAGGCGTATTCAAGAGTATTCTGTGCTCTCTATCGAGTATGCCCAGCCACTGGATTTGCATAGCCAGCCCTGTGGTCTCATTTTCCCGGGTTGGTGCTGAAAACAGGTCTAACTGGCAACAGTAACTTTCCCCCAGGGGAGAGCTCAGAGGAGGGGGCCTGAGACCTCAGGCAGTGGCTGGAAACCCAGAGGTGTGTCCTGAAACCCAAGCACAGGAAAGTGAGCGCCTCCTGTATCCTCTGTACTATTCTATTTTCTTCAACTTCTTGTAAATCTGCCATTATTTCAAACAAAATGTAAAAATATATAAAGTAACATGTAAAAAATTAGCTGGTCCTTCAACACAGAGAAGCACTAGACTTGGACTGAATCAGCTATGCCAAGAGTGTTAAAAAAAAATCTGACGTTCATTGTCAGCAGTTATGGCTGGATTCTTCAGGACGCAATCTATTGCTAATTTTTTATCCATTATCTACTGTTATCATAATGCTGTGTAAGACAAGCAAATGAAAACACAAAGCCCAGTGGCACCAAACAATGCATTTCCATTGAGCTCACTGGCAGCTCTTCTGCAGGGCTCACCTGTGTCTGCAGCCACTGGCTGGCTCATCTGGGGAATGGCTGGTCTCAGATGCCACAGGTGGGATGACCTGGCCTTGCTCCATGTGGTCTCTTGGTCTTCAGCAGACATGTGTGGCCTTGTTCTTGTGACAGACACAGCACTCCAGTAGAGCATGTAGAGGGCGGCAAGCCTTCAGAACTGGCCACTGGCCTTCTCACTGCAAGGCCAGACCAGATTCCAGGGGTGAAGTAGTGGACTCCACTTGAAAGGATAGTGGGTGAGGAAAGGGAAAGGATTGAGGCCAATTTGCAATCAGTTGACCAGATCCTGGCAGGTCATTTAAGCTGCCACATTCTCCAGCATATCAAGTGATCTCAGAGCATAGACACGAGTGCCTCACTTGCTGGCACTAAGGGCTGCTGATGAAGTCCTGCTCCTTTCTCTCAAGGACAGACACCATTAATTGATGACTGTACACTGCTGATGAACTTAGATGTGGCTTTAGAATCTTTGGGAATTAGATTTACGAATTGAACTCTATCACTCAGCACTGCAATTGTGGACAGTCAGCGGGTAGCTCAGGAGCCCCCCAGCCCCTTCAGGGGACAGCGGACATGCATGTGTGGTTAGTAAGAGGTGACTGTACCCTCTCAGATATTAATCTTGACCCCTCTCAGGTCACTGTGGCCCAATTACAAGGCCCATGAGCATCTACCTACTGCCTGACAAGCAAGGAGCAGCCAGGCATTTGTCAGGAAAAGCGTCTCTTGTGCTCCTCCACATGCCGTGGGTAGCATTAGGCTGCAAGAGGGGTCCTCTGAGCTTCTTGGGGTAAGACACAGTGTACTCCTGTCAGTTTGGGGGTTATCAAGGATAACAGATGTGGTTACAATAATAGAAATCTTCGGGAATGGCACAAAGGAAACCTGAATGTGTCAGGTAACACACTGGGTCTGAATTCGAGGCACTGATAAAATCGTATTTTGGATGCTCTCTCACAGTCCTGGGAAATAAAAGCAGAAGACAGGAAATTGGGAGCTGCAAGGGAGGATGTGGATTTCCCTGGTGCAGGAACGTCTTCTCCACTACTGGGCCCCACAGGATCAGAGGGCACAGAGAGCCACACTGGTGAGCCTGGAAACTGGCTGGGGCAGGATTCCTGACAAGGGATAAGTCTCTGCCTGGTGTTCACTGGGATCTGTTTCTGTAACAACATTACAGCTTCCAAAGAGCAATTATGGAACCCTGGGGACTTTAGAGAAGCAGAAACCATTCACCAGGTTCTCTGCAGTGTCTCTATGCTAGACCCAATAGCAGGCAGATGGGAAGGATATCTGTGCTGGCCAGTAGAACAGGTTTGGGGCTCAGATACATGAAAAACCTCTTTAGAAGTGGTATTTGGAGGGGGGCTACATAAAGAAGAGGGCTGCTCATCACACAAGTCCAGTAGCATGGAGCTCGTATGTACCAGAGCAGGCAGGGGAGGATACAGATGACCGCAGAGATGAAAAGAGGTACTAGAGGTCCATTTGGTCAGTCAGTCTGGGGCAGCACCAGTGACGTGTGTGGTGTGAGCAGGGCCCTGGCAGGGAGCTGGGACACAAGGCGAGGCTCAGGCCTCGGGGAATTATGCATCCAGCAACGATGCAGAGAGAACACCAGCACTGCAGAGACCAAAGCATCATGAAGGCGAACTGCAAGATGCACCCCTCTCCAGCCCCCAAAACTTCAGTTACCACACCCAGGACAGACCATCAGAAGGGGAAGTCGGAGAACAAGGTCAGTTGGAGGCTGTCACGTTATGATTCTTCAGTCTCCACCCCCTCTCTGATTCCCCAACCCAGGCCTGAATCACTGTCGATTCACACCAAGTGATCAAAATGTCTAGATACTGGCAGCAGAAGGCTTGGGGCAGGAAGATGGGGAAATCCAGATGGTTTTTATAGTTGACAGAGGGGAGAGATTTTATCATTCATGAGCGTATTCTCTGCCTCTACCTATCCATCCCAGGCCCTTTCATAGAGATCCGAGATTTCAGAAACAGGGCCTGGTGGACTCTATTTACAGTTTTGTTCTTTCATGTTGTAGCATTTTGAATCAGTCAACTGTCACAGTCTCTTGGTGGATGGATCCAGAGAACATGAGATTGGCTGGAGTTGCAGGAGAGCCTGGAGCTGGGTGTGTCAGAGGGCTTCCCGGCCTGCAGGGCCCCGGCACGTGAGAACGAAGTTGTTCCTGTTGCTGTGCTGCTTGCTGTTCTGTCTTCCCTCCCCTCTCCCTCTGGAGCATTTTTTCTCCTTCCCTCTGCATTTCACTCACTGATTTTAGCCAGAGCTAAAAGAGAGCTTCATTACTAGAAACTGGTTCGTGGCTGGAGAAGTTGAAATGGAGATGCTGTCGTCCTGTGTCCTCAGACAGTGCTAGGTTGACAATCCTATGTTAAATTTATGTGTTGTCATTTTTGTTGCGTATGACTTTATTTCTGTACATTTAAGCATTTATGTTCCTGTGTTATGATTAATTAAGTGTAGTGAAAGGACTGTTCTCAAAGTTAGGAAAAGCCCTTGCTTCTCTGGAGCCTTCGCTCTGCACGTTTCCTTTGCTCTTGCCAGTCCTTATTTCTCTTCACTCTTTTTTCCCACTTGTCACCTTCTTTATTCCCCACTTTTGTTCCTCTGGGCTGGCCCTTCAATCCTCACTCCATTCCAGGATTTGCTGATGCAGAATGCTTTCAAGGCAACAGGGTTTATTCTCTAGAGAATCGGCTTTTGTCTTCCCCTCCCCACCCCTCTCCTCCTCTGTTCTTTTTTCCTCTTCTCTTTTTTCATTCATTCATCTCCTACCAATTCTGCATCTCATCAGATCCCTCCCATAGTAAGTTTTATTAAGAAAACATCAATGACTAGCACAGTCCATCTGTAATGTCACAATCTAAGGGAATCCAGTGGAGGTGGTGAGTGGATTTCTCTTGGCCCTATGGGCCTGTTGAGCTGGACATGGGGATGAGTTAGGAGACAAGCAGAACATTCTGGGATCATCATCTCTAACACGCAGGCCAGTGGTCTTAGTGAAGTCACTGGAGTTTAGAAACTGGGTTAATTTATCCATGTCACGGTATGCTTGGGTACCCACTTCTGCATTCCTCTCCCTAAGCCTCCTGTACAGGGTGTTTGACTACTGTATAGACACAAAAACAAACCAGGAAAGTAAAATAGTAAATATATTAGTAATCATAGTCAATAGTTGTAGTGGTAGTTGTAGTAGCTGAATGAAGGTCCAGGGCTATGTGCGACCCAATGGTGCAGTCTATATGGAAATGACGTTAAGCACATTTCACAGCACAGCCTTTGTTCTTAAGTTGTTTGAAAGAGGGAAAAACTTTGCATCTCCCTCTTGCCTTTGATTGCAAACGGTGTTTGTATGCCTATCATACTGCTTCCCACTGCAGGTGGGGGGGGAAGCCCCAATATTCTGCACAGATCCCACTGGGAAGTTGCCTTATGTTGCTTTACAGCTGCTCAGCAGTCATCCTGATGGTGTGACCTGCTTCTTGCAGGTTAGTGGACTATCCTTGCTGTGTGTCTCAGGGCAAGACATTTTCCTTTCCTTTGTTTCATCTGCAACCTCTGAACACCCAGCCAGCCTAAAGCTATGCTGGTGAGACACTTGGAAAGACCCACATTCTTCTGAGGGCAGGAGGCTGCAGAGACACCTGTGCATCCCTGCTCTGCTTCTCTGTGGCACTGGGCACCGTGTGTGTGTGTGTGTGTGTGTGTGTGTGTGTGTGTGTGTGTGTGTGTGTGTGTGTGTGAGAGAGAGAGAGAGAGAGAGAGAGAGAGAAATGTGAATATAGGTTCATGGTGTAGGCCTCTTTAAAGGAGAGTGATGTCTGATGGGGTTTCTTCAAATTAGCTTTTTAAAATTGTGTGAAAAGAATATATCCAAAGATCCTTTATGTAATAATCCACTTTGGAATTTTATATACTTTTAATTGGTCTTGCATCAGTATTCTTTTTGGGATAAGCCAGTTTGTCTTCATTTCTTTTTGCAGAGGATCACATCTCACTCCATCCCTGCCCTGATGAAAGCCATGCACTTAATCCCCAGAACACTCACATGAACTTAATGCAAATCTTTTTTGTATGTTTCAGAAGATCATGGACCCCAAAAAGCCCATCCATGAACTCCCAGTTAAGAAATGCTGGTCGAGGTGGAGAAGAAATGTCTTTGCATTTCTTGAGTGTACCTGGAGGACAAGATCTAGAAAAGGCAGCTATCAGAACAGCCACATGTGGATCACAGCGTTGGTTTCGAGTGCCTGAAGCTGGAACTTCCATGAAAAGTGGGAGTTGTTTTATGTGGTATTTTAATGGTTTTTCACTATGGCTTGACAGGAATCAAAGTGCGCATGAGAAAAAAGAACATCCACTAGTAATAAATGCATGTATATATTTAATTGTTTGTGTCCATTCAAATATATAGTACACACATATATTTTTTGGGTGCCTATTGATGTATTGCATAGTACTAGCGTGGAGGAAGGAACTGATATTTATCGATCAATTATGGCATGGGTCTTTTAATTGGTTCATTGGTTTTCATAACGATGCTATGTTTATTTTTAATCCCCATTTTACAATGAGGACACAAAAGCTCCGAGAGGTTAGGTTATTGACCCAAGATTACACAGCTTGGAACAGTGGCACTGGCCTTGATTTCAGACCTGCTTGGCAGCAAAGCATTTACTTTCTGCCCTCTGCCCTGTAGCCTAAAACACCCTTCTGCCAGGTGCTGTGAAGGGATCACAGAGATGAACACAAGGTGTAGCCTAGGTAGGCCTCATATGACCCTTGTGACCACCAGCATGACTGGCAGATCCTGCCTGAATTATACCCCATTATAGAGAAATGAGGTGAATTTATTCTGTTGGTGTCAGAGATGACACCAGCATGCAGGTTGGAGTGTTCCTACCCCCATGCACTTTCCACTATGACAATTGTCTTACACTCCTATCATGGATTTTTCTTCATCAACACCCACTACCTCCTTCATACACACCCTGCTTCACTATGTGAGCAGCATCAATCTCTCCTGAATACCAAGCCAGTCCCTTGGCTTTATGGGGAGCATTTTGTGAGACCGGACTTGGCAAGGCCGCCCTGGCTGCAGGTCCACAGCCAACAGGTAGCACTCTTCTCACCATTTATCACACGACAAAAAACTCTTTGGGTAAAAATAAATTAAATCCAGACCAAAAAAAAAAAAAAAAAAATCCTTTTCCTTCAAGTTAATTAATTTGAGCACTATTTACAGGAAAAGCATTTCTTAAATCCCTATTGCTGAAGGCAATTTTCTTGCCACAATCACTCAGTGTTCTTGACAGAAAGGAGCATAATCACTCCCTGACAGAAGGTGACTGGCAGAGAGAAGACTGAGGGGAAAACAGATTTCTGCAGCCACTGAAGGGGCTGCAAATGCCTATGAGAACACCCCTTCCCAGCCCCAGGGGAGCTCCAGCGCCTGATGAACACACTGTCTCTGCAGTGGATATTGACTGCTGTGTGCTGCATGGTGTGTGTGTGTGCACATGTCTGTGTGTTTGTGCATGTGTGTGCATGCATGTGGGAGTGGTATGTGCTAAATGAAAGGAGTGGCAGATCTCTGCATCCACAGGAATACTAGGCTCATGGCCACTGGCCTCCTGCAGGCCGGTTTGTCTGGACCACAGGTGTGGGCATGTGCAGTGGGGCTGCTGGACCAAGGGCTCCACCAAGCACTGGAGGGTCATTTATCTTAGATTATCTCCACACCTACTTTTGTGCCTCAGCATCCTTTCAAGTCCAAGTGCAATTGGGTCCCTCTTGGGGTTGGAATTGATTATGGATGGGAAAGCTGTAATGGAGATTTTCCCACACCTGGAAATATGGGTAAAAATACAGGATTAGTGTAGAAGAGCATGCCATTTCCTGTCTTGCCTGGAGACAGCCAGAAAACTGGCTCAGCCCCAGTGCCGCTAGCCATTAAGAGTAATAATAGCTGCCATTAATCAAGCAACTAGGCTATGCATTGCATATATTTGCGAACAATTATTTCCTATAATCCTTTTGACAATTCTGAGAAGTTGCTGTTTTAATCACTGGCTAACAGGTGAGGAAACTGAGGCTCAGAGTCCACAAGACTTGTTCAATCCACATACAGCCAGGACTTGAGCCCCAGCCTACGAGACTGTCAAAGGCCTGCTCTTCCCCACTGCACTCTGATGCAGCCTGTTATCTGCGTCTTAGGCACACTTTGAGCCCTGCGCTATTGCAGATAGAACTGTGGTCCCAGGATAACCTTGACAGGCAGAAACACCAGAAGGAGGGGCTTCTTCTTTCCTCCAGGACCTAAGATTACTCTGACTTTGGACAGAGCAAGACCATGTTTCCTTCCCAGCTGGTGGACAGAAGCCACTCCCTCCCTGATGGGTAAAGTGATGCCGAGGAGAGTCCCATGAGTAGCAGAGACAACACGTGACCTCTCTCCTGTGTGCGGGGCTGGGCTCGGGTGAAGACCACAGGGGCCAGAGCCAAACCTGTCTGCAGATGCCCGTGGGGCACCCATGCTCCTCACGTCCTGGGCTCACTCACACCCACACTGAGCCTCAAATGACTCATGGGTAAATTGAGGATAAAATAGTAGCCCCTCAGTTTTTTCTGAGCATTAAATGAAAGAATATATTTAAATGGTTTAGCATACTGTAAGGTTTAAGAAGTGATAAGGAAAGGGTAACAATGATTAATTATTTCTTCCTCCAAGCAGCAAGGAGCAAACCTGCAGCTATTTCTGCTGAGCATTTGCACCTGTAAGCAGCAGGACTTTGAGCCTTACCAGAGAATAATGAAGCACGTGGTTAAGAATTTTAAGCAGCAGCTTCAGTCAGGCTGGGTGGTTTATAGAGATTAATTTACCCCCTTGGAGTGTTCAGAAACCAACCAGAAGGCTCTCCCAAGCCAAGCAATTTTATAATTAAGTGATAATTGTTGTTTGGAGGATTTTTTTCCTGGGTAGCCTAGAGAAAGATAAACAGCTGCAGGAATCAGTAAGCATCAAGGTCATCGGTTGAATTGTTTACTGATTCTCTGCTATTTATCTCAAACTTTCCTCTCTACACCAACCTGGGAACTCTCTAGAATCTATAGTTTAAAGACTTTTATGAAGGTATCATCACATAAGCATAACCAATTATTAACTCAATCTCCAGCCCTCTCCTCTCCCCCCAAAATTCTTAGAGCTAATAAATGATTTCATTATAGTCACTGGATACAAAATCTACATGTAAAAATCAGCAGCATTTTAATTACTACAATAATGAATTAGCAGAAAAACAAATCAACAAGGCAAGCCTATTTACAGAAGTCACCAGAAAAACCCTAAAATAGCTAGGAATTAATTTAATCAAGGAGGTGGGAGAGCTCTACTATGAGAACTACACATCACGGCTGGAAGAAATTAAAGAGGACATAACAAGAGTGAAAGCCATTTCGTGCTTTGGGGTTTGTGAAAATGTCCATTCTTCCTAAAGAGAGCCACAGATATTATGCAATGCCCATCAAAATACCAATGATATTCTTCCAAAAATAGAGAAAAATATATCCTAAATTCATATGGAACCAAAAAAGACCCTGAATAGTCAAAGCAATACTTAGCAAAATAAATAAATAAATAAATAAATAAATAAATAATAATAAAAATAAAAATAAATAACATAAAATAAAACTGGAGGCATTCCACTACCTGACTTCAAGTTATACTGTAAAGCTACAGTAACCAAAACAGCATGGTAGTGGCATAAAAGCAAATACTCAAACCAATGGGACAGAATAGAGGACCCAGAAATCAACCCATGTATTTATGGTCAACTTATCTTTGACAAAGGCACCAAGAACATACATTTGGGAAAAGATTGCTTCTCCAATAAATAGTGCTGGGAAAACTGGACACCCATTTGTGAAAGAATGGCACTAGACCCGTACCTCTTGCCATATATCACATGTATCATAATGGCTTAAAAACGTAAGTATAAGACCTTAAACTATAAAATTCCTAAACAAAAGCATGGGGAAATACTTCGGGAATTAGGACTGAGCAAAGACTTTATGAATAAGACCCCAAAAGCCCAAGTAACAAAAGAAAAAATTATCAAATGGGCTTGTATCATACTAAAAAGCATCACAGCAAAAGAGACAATTAACAAAATGAAGAGACAACCTACCAAATAGGAGAAAATATCTGTAAACTAGGCATTTTATTGGGACTTATATTCAGAATATCCAATGATCTTTAAAACTTAACAATAAAAAAAGAAATAAACAATTTTAAAAATGGGCAAAGGAGCTGAACAGGCATTTCTCAAAGGAAGATACACAAATGGCCAACAGACACATGAAAAAATGCTCAACATCACTAATCATCGGGGAAATCCAAATCAAAACCACATTGAGATACCATCTCACCCTAGTTAGGTGGCTATGCTATTATCAAAAAGACAGAGAATAAGAAATGCTGGCAAGGATGTGGAGAAAGGCAAACCCTTCTACACTGTTGTGGGAATGTAAATTAGTGGAGCCATTATGAAAAACTGTATAGAGGTTCCTCAAACAAGTACAGACAGAAATGCCATATGATCCAGAAGTCCCACTGCTGCGTATTATCCACAGGAATGGAAATCATTATTTTGTTTTGTTTTCTTTTTGTTTTGTTTTGTTTGGTTTTTTTTGGAAATCATTATTTTGAAGAGATACCTGCATTCCCATGTTTATCACAGGTTTATTTACAATAGCAAAGATATGGAACCAACCTAAACATCCATCAAAGGATGACTAGAAAAAGAAAATGTGGTTTATATGCATAATAAAATACTATTCTCCCTTAAAAAAGAATGAAATCCTGCTATTTGCCACAACATGGATGTTTCTGTAGAAAATTATGTTGAGTGAAATAAGCCAGGCACAGAAAGAGAAATACCATGTGTCCTCATTAATAGGTGGGAGTTAAATAAAATAAACAAATAAAAATAGAGAGAGACAACAATCACAATAATTCATTGAATTTTCAAAAGAAGAGAACAGGACTGAGGCCACCAGAGGTGGAAGAAGGGGAGGGGAGTTAGCGAGAAGTTAGTGAAGGGACACAAAAAATTATTACCTTATGTAATGATGAATATATCAACTGTCCTGATTTGAACATCACATATTGCACACAGGTATTGATAGTCAATGCTGTACCCCACAGATATGTATGATGAATTATGCTTCAATAAATAAATAAATGTGTGTGTGTGTGTGTGTGTGTGTGTGTGTGTGTGTGTGTGTGTGTGTGTGTGTGTGTGTGTAAAACTCAGGAACTGGCTCTGTGTTATCTACATGTGAGCAAAGTCAGTCTTTGTCAAGTTTCTGAAGACAGAATCTCATTCATTAAAATCACAGAGATAAAAGATGACAAAATATTCAGACACCGGGTGTTTCCCTCTTGGATTCTTGTCTAGTGAAGCATTTAAGTCTTTTTATAATATAAGCAATGTTATTTTCTGATATGAACACTGTCTGGGAAAGACAAAAACTAAACAAATAACTAATTGTAAACTACAATAAATTTTTAAAATGGCATGGATTTAGTGACCTTTTACATCCCTAAAGTGGTGAATTCTTTAGTACAAATATGTGTCCAGTTCATTGGGGAAGAAAGCCTTTCTAACTTGAATAGAATAAATACTTCATATAGAAGATGCTTGAACATAAAAGAACAATGCTAATGATAAAAGGAAAACCTATGTAAAAGGGTTATACACAATACAGGTAAAATGAATAACAAAATAGCAATGTTCTTAAGGCTAGTCGATAATAGATTACAGTTGAAGTTTACATACCTCAGAATTTAGTCCTTAAAACCACTTAAAGGTCCATGAACTGATGAATGAATAAACAATATCTGGTATATCAATATAATGAAATATTATTCAGTCATAAAAGGGGATGGAGTACTGACACACGCTAGAATAACATGAGTATATCTTAAAAACATTAAGTGAACATTACTCTAAGAAGCTAGACACAAAAAATTACTCTAAGAAGCTAGACAAAAAAGGCCACATATTGTATGATTCCATTCATATTAAATGTCTGGAACAGGCTATTCCATAGAAATGAGAAGTAGATTTGTGGCTACCAGGGACTGGGATGAAGGGGAGATGGGCAGGGAATGCTAATGGGTACAGGGCTTTGGGGGGAAGTGATGATAATGTTTAGGAATTAGATTGAGGCGATGGCTGCACATTTTGTGGGTATACTAAAACCCACTGAATTGTATACTTTAAAGGGTTTAGTTTTATGGGAAGTGAAATATATCTCATTTAATATGCATGAAGGGTTTTTTTCCTAAAATGGCTGACTGGAGAGTCTTGGTGCTATTTCCTTCCTCATAAAAGGAGACCAAAACAAGAGGCAAACAAATATATTTTGACTGGAATCTGAGGAAACACAGTGCAGAAAATCATGAGTTCAAGAAGATTCTTGCGAAGTGCAGAGGAAGGTAACAGCTCCGTAGAGAGCATAAGAGAACATCCAGTGTCAGCTCCACCACAGGCACCAGCCTTAAACCAGGCAGAGAAAAAGTAGGCAAGAAAAGACCTTAGTTATTCTCACCATCATCACAAATGTCAGTGACCCCTGCCTCGGGGGAATCCCACAGTCATATTGGGACCTACATCTAAACTCACTCAGCACTCACTCCCCTTAAGCAAGTAGGTATACCTGCTGAGTGGAAAACCTGCAGGAGTGCAGTGGTTCCTTGTGGTGTGGTGTCTTGCATGGTCCATGGGAGCTAAGCCCATGGGTGCATGAATAGCCCAGCAGAGGCCCCACCTCCCACCAGGACCATTCACATGCTTGCCCAGGTGCCAGCATCCCAACTATTTGGAGTCTGGACAGCAGTACCAGACCCAGCAAGCCTGATCCCCTTTGCCTGGAGATCCTGCCTGCATTCTTCTGTGCTCATTCAGGCACAGGTGGGACCAAGATGCAGGCTGTCTGGAGCCAAAGTCATACAGAAGGACTGAAATCCCAATGTCTGAATGCACAGAGCACCCTCCCCCAAAGGCAGGCCTCTATAGTGCTGCTGGGCTTGGCTGCACAATTGAGGCTAACTTTGGGCTCAACAGCAATTGGTAGCAGCTTTCCCTTCCTACATCATGCCTCCAGAGAGCTACTGGGTCCTGAATCATTCACACAGCTTTGTTCCAGGATCAACAGCTGAGCCAGGGGCCCTCTACAGAGTCCCCAGGACCTGTCGCCTTAGTGTATATCCGCTCCCAGACTGACTGTGGTCCAAGTAGGGTCTCTGACACTCCAGAGCATGCTTCTACAGAGCTGCTGGCCCTAGCTGCATCCCTACATGCTTGTATAAAATTCTACAGCTGATCAGGCTGCTACTTTCAGAGCTGCCAGGGCCTGGGACAGCTGTGTACACCTACTCCCAAACCAAGAGCTGATTGGGTACCAGCTTTTCCTCTGTACAGCACCCTCTGGAAAGCCACTGGCTCTTGCAGCATCCACCCAGGCTTGCTCCAGGCTCAACAGCAAGTGGACCTCTACAGATCTACTAGGAACTGCTGCAAAAGTATATATCTACCCACTGACTGAAAGCAGATCACCCACCCCAATAAGAAATCCACCCCAACAAGAAACTGCTGAAGACCCTTCAGCCTAGGCCACAGAGGCACCCACCAGCCACTATAAGATTGAATACAGTTGAAGTTGCATGAAGGCTGTACTACGTCACTCACCAGATCCAAACTTAAAATGTCCAACCCAACTCACAATATAGAATACTTCTACAAAACGTTACTCCCTTTGAAAGCCACTCCTAGAATGAAAAGAGGTGACTATATCAACAGATGCCCAGACATCAATACAGAGATAAGAGAAGCATGAAAAAATAAGGACGTTTGACTCTGCCAAACAAAGACTAGAGTTCTCCAATACCAGACTGACAAATTGCCTAAGGAGGAATCCCAAAGGGCAATATGAGGGAAACTCAAAATGATGGATGCAAAAATATATAGAAATCACAATGAAGTCAAAAAGAAAGTTGAGGATATGTATGAGAAATTCTACAAGGAGATATAAGCAACAATAAAAAAAAAATCAAGCAGAGATCCTGGAATTGAAGAATTCATTTAAAGAAATAAAAAATACAACTGAGAGTATATACAGCAGGCTAGAAAAAGCAGAAGAAAGAATCTGTGAACTAAAAGACAGGCTTTTTAAAATAGCACATTTGAATTTAAAAAGACAGAATTAAAAAAAAATGAAAACTGTGAAATCTTTCTGATAAACTTAAGCATACAAACATCCATATTATATTTGTACAGAAAACAGAAAGGAAAGAAAAAGGCATTGAAAGCCTATTTAGTAAAATATTAGCTGAAAACTTCTCAGTATTGGGAAAGAGATGTATTACAGATATAAGAAGATCAAAGATTGACAAACAGATGTAACACAAAAAGGACCTCCCTGAGACACGCTGTAATGAAAGTATCGAAAGTCAAAGACAGATATCATTTTGTGGAACTTTCCATGCTGCAGCTACCTGCACACTGCTCCTCAGATTCAGTGGTTATATTCTGTGTCCTTGAGTGCTTTATTTGGTTATGTAACCTCAAGGGGTAAATTACCTATACTTCCAGAGTCCTTTATCTGTTCTGAAGAGCAAAGAAAATATATACATCTCTGCAGACACAGGGGTGAGCCGAGACCTGCATGTCACTGAGACTCAGTCTTAGGCCACAGAGGGAAGTTCCCACAGCCATAGCAGCCATGGAGGTGAGCAGAGATCCTCATGGCAGTGGAGCTCAGGCTTAGGCACTGGAGGAAAGCACCCACAGCCACAGCAGCTGCCAAGGTGAGTTGAGATCCACGTGGCACCAGGACTCAGTCTTAGGCCACAAAGGGAAGTGCCCACATGTGCAGCAGGTGCCGAGGTCAGCTGAGGCCCATGTAGCACTAGGGACTCAGTCTACGGCCATGGATTCTGGAACAGGAGCCAAGGCAGTGTAATATAACCATGGCCACACCTACTGTCACTGCAAGGACATTCCACCAGCACAATAGAAGCCATGGCCATTCTGCAGGCAACCTGCCAGTCACTCAACTATATTGATATAAGAAGAGTCACCAGTAGAGCTTGCAAATAGAGGAAGAAATCTTAATGCTTATAGACAACCCCAGAGAAATAGAAGTCCTCTACCAAATGAACAAACATCATCATCAACAACAACAACAAAATACTAGAACTACAAACAAACAAGATGTGACACCACTGAAGGAATAGAGTAATGCTCAAATTTCAGATGCCATAAAACAGGGAATCCTTGAAATGTCTGGAAAGGAATTCCAAGCAATGATCTTAAGAAAACTTGCAGAGATAAAAGAAGACTCAATTAGAGAATACAATGGAAAAAGAAAATATATCCAGAATATGAAAGAGGAAATTTACAAAGAGATTAATACCTTGAAAGAGAGTGTACCATAACTCCGAGATATGAAAGATTCACTCAATGAAGTAAAAAACCCAACAGAGAGCTTGAGCAGCAGGCTAGAGTAAGCAGAAGAAAGAATTTCAGATCACAAAGATGGTATTTTCAAAATAACCCAGGCAGACAAAAAAAAAAAAAAAAAAAGGAAAAAAGAATTTAAAATAATGAAGAAAATCTAAGAGAGATAGCAGACAACCTCAAGTGTTCTAACATCCAAATTGTGGGTATTCCAGAAGAGGAGGAGAAAGGAAAAGGTATTGAAAATTATTTGAGGAAATAATAACAAAAAATGTCCCACGTGTAGGGAGGGATGCAGACCCTCAGATCCAGGAAGTGCAAAGGTCTCCAAACGGATTCAATCCAAGAAGATCCTCCCCAAGACACATTATAGTCAAATTCGCAAAGCTCAAAGACAAAGAAAATTCTAAAAGCAGCAAGAGAAAAGCATCAAGTCACCCATAAGGAACCCCCATCAGACTAACAGTAGACTTCTCAATGGAAACCATATAGGCCAGAAGAAAGTGAAATAATATATTCAAAATACTAAAAGAAAAATATTGCCAGCCAAGAATTCTTACCCAGCAAGGCTCTTCTTCTGAAATGAGGGAGAAATAGTATATTTCCAAGACAAACAAAAAGTGTGGGAGTTCACCATCACACGACCAGCCCTACAAGAAATTCTCAAGGGAGTACTTCAGCTGGAATCTGAATAATGATGATCACTATTACAGATACACAAGACAGACCAAAACCCACTGTTAAAACAAAAATGCAAATGAGAAAGAGAAAGAAGCTAAATCATGCGACCTTAAATCTCCAAATAACATTGAAGAAGGGAAATAAAAGGGGAAGTAATGATAAAAATATATTTAAATCATCTAAACAAAAGCAGTTCAATGACAGGAATTAAATAATACCTTTCAATAACTACCCTAAATGTTAATGGATTAAACTCCCTCTTCAAAAGACACAGACTGATTGGAATCAAAAGATAGACCCAAGTATATGCTGTCTTCAAGAAGACCACCTCAATGTAGAGACACACACTGACTCAAAGTGAAAGGATGGAAAAAGATGTACCATGCAAGTGGAAACCAAAAATGAGCAGGAGTAGCTGTTCTTATATCAGGTAAAATAGACTTTAAACCAAAAACCTTAGAGACTTTTTTTTTATCTTTGTCATAAAAAGAGACAAAGAAGGCCACTATATAATGATAATAGGATCTTTCCAGCTAGAAGACATAAAAATCATAAATATGTATGCACCCAATAGTGGATTGCCCAGATATATAAAGCAAACACACTTAGACCTAAAGAAAGAAATAAGCCCTAGTACATTAATAGTGGGAAACCTGAATACCCCTCTCTCAGTATGTGAGACATTTTCCAGACAACAAATCAACAAAGAGATACAAAATTTAAACTGTACCTTAGACCAACTGGACCTGGCAGATATATACAGAACATTTCACCCAGCGACGAAACAGTATAATTTCTTCTCATCAGCACATGGAACATTCTTAAGGATAGACCACATATTAGATCACAAATATAGTTTCAGAAGATTTTTCAAAGATTGAAATCATTCTAAATATCTTTTCAGACCCCAAAGAACTAAAATTGGAAAATAATAACAAGCAAAACTCTGGAAACTATACAAATATATGGAAAATAAACAATAGGCTCCCGAATGACCTATGGGTCCAAGATGAAATAAACAGGAAATCAAAAAATTTCTTGAAACTAATGAAAATAAAGACACATCATACCGAAACCTGTTTGATACTGCAAAAGCAGTACTAAGAAGGAAATTTATTGCGATAAAAACTCACATCAAAAGAATGGAAAGACTTCAAATATAAGACCTAATTCTATACATCAAAAAACTAGAAAAACAGCAATTGAATCCTAAATGAAGATGGAAAGAGATAATTAAGATCAGAGCAGAGCTAAATGAAATAGAGACTCAAATAACAACATAAAAGATCAATGAAACAAATAGTTGTTTTTTCAAGAAGATAAATAGAATAGACAGATCTTTAGCTAGGTTAAAAAAAAAAAAGAAGAGAGAAGACCCAAATAAATAAAAAAATGAGAAATGAAAAGGGAGACATTATGACCAATAGCAGAGGCATACAAAGAATAAGTAGAGACTATTATAAACAACTGCATGACAACAAATGTGAAAACCTGGAAGATATGGATAAGTTTCTGGACACATCCAAACTACCTGGACTGTACCAAGAAGAGACAGAGACCTGAACAGACCAATAGCAAGGAATGAGATGGAAGCAGTAATCAGCAATGTTCCGACAAAGAAAAGCCCAGGTTCAAATGGCTTTACTGCTGAGTTCTATCAAACTTTTAAAGTGGAATTATACAAAGTCTCCTCAAACCATTCCAAAAAATTGAAACAGAAGCCATTCTCCCAAATGCATTTTATGAGGCCAACATTACTCTGATACCAAAACCAGATAAAGACACAACAAAAAAGAAAATTACAGGCAAATATCCTTGATGAACATAGATGCAAAAATACTTAACAAAATATTTGCAATCAGAATAAAGCAACACATTAAAAAGATTATACACCATGATCAAGTAGGATTCATCCAAGGGATGCAAGGATGTTTCAACATATGAAACTCAATAAATGTGATAAATCACATCAACAAAATCAAGGACAAAACCCATGTGATTATCTCACTGTTTGCTGAAAAAGCATTTGACAAAATTCAACATCCCTTCATGATAAAGACTCTCAAGAAATTCGGAGTAGAAGGAAAGTATCTTGACATAATAAAAGCCATCTATGACAAGCCTACAGACAGTATCATTCCAAATGGGGAAAAACTGAAGGCTTTTCCCTTAAGAACAGGAATAAGACGAGGATGTCCGCTCTCACCACTTGTATTTAACATAGTACTGGGGGTACTAGCCAGAGCAATCAGGCAAGAGAAAGAAATAATGGGCATCCAGATTGGAAAAGGAGAATTGAAACTGTCCCTATTTGCAGATGACATAGTACTATACAGAGAAAAAAAATAAAGACTCTATCAAAAACCCTTAGAGCTGGTTAGTTATTTCAGTCACATTGCAAGATACAAAAGAAATGCTCAAAAATCAGTTTCATTTATATTCTTCAATCATGAACTAACAGAAAGAGAAATCAAGAAAGTAAGCCAATTTGCAACAGTCATGAAAATAATAAAATACCCAGGAATCAATTTTGCAAAGGAGGTGAAAGATCTCTACTTTGAGAATTACAAACCACTATTAAAGAAGTTAAATAAGACAGAAAAAGATGGAAAGATATTCCATGCACTTAGATTGGAAGAGTTAACATTTAGAAAATGTCTATACTACCCAAAGTGATCTATAGATTCAATGCTACTTCCATCAAAATACCAATGAAATTATTCATAGAAATGGAAAAAACAATCTTAACATTCATATGAAAAAAAAAAAAGACCCCAAATACCCAAATATCCTGAGGAAAAAAAAAAAAAAGCCAGAGCCATAACACTTCCTGACTTCAAATTATACAAAGCTATAGCAACTAAAACAGCATGGTACTGGCATAAAAGTAGACACTCAGACCAGTGGAGTAGAATTGAGAACCCAGAAGTCAACCCTCAAGCTTGCAGCCATCTGATATTAGACAAAGGCAGCAAAAACATACATATGTGCCTCTTCAATAAGTGGTACTGGGAAAACTGGATATCCATATGCAGAAAAATGAAACTAGATATGCATCTCTCACCATACACTAAAATCAACTCAAATGGATTAAAGACTTAAGTATAAGAGCTGAAACTCTAAAATTACAAAGAGAAAGTATAGGTGAAATATTTCAGCAACTAGGTCTGGGCACAGGATCTATGAACATGAGCCCAAAAGCACAAGCAGCAAAAGAAAAAATAAACAAATGGGACTACATCGAAGTAAAAAGCTTCTGCACAGCAAAGGAAGCAATCAACAGAGTGAAGCAACAACCTAAAGATTGGGAGAAAGTTTTTGCTAACTATGCATCTGGCAAGGGATTAATACCCATAATTTACAAGGAACTCAAGCAATTAGATAGGATAAAAGCCAATAACCCAATTAAGAAATGGACAAAGGAGCTGAACAGACATTTTTCAAAGGTAGACATACAAATCACCAACAGGTACATGAAAAAATGCTCGACATCACTAGTCATCAGGAAAATACATATTAAAACCACACTGAGATAACACCTAACCCCAGTTTGACTGGCTATAATCAAAAAGATGGAGAATAACAAATGCTGGAGAGTGTGTGGAGAGAAGGGAACACTCCTACACTTTGTTGGTGGGACTGTAAATTAGTACAACCACTATAGAAAACAATATGGAGGTTTCTCAAACAACTAGAGATAGGTCTTTCATACTATCCAGCAATCCAACTTCTGGGTGCATACCCAAAATAATGTAAATCACCATGGTGAAGGGATACCTGCACTCCCATGTTCATTGCAGCTCTGTTCACAATAGCTAAGATAAGGAACCAACCTAAATGTCCATCGATGGATGACTGCATGAGGAAACTGTGGTAATATATATACACCATGGAGTACTACTTGGCCATAAAAAAGAATGAAATTCTCCCATTTGCAACATGGATGAGCTTGGAGAAACTTACGCTGAGTGAAATAAGGAAAGCATACAGAGATAAATACTGCATGTGCTCACTCATAAGTGGGAGCTTACAGAGAATGAAGGAAGTAAAGAAAGACCACACCTAGGGATACAAAGTGGAGTGGGGGAAAGCGGGATTGGGAGGGAGTTCAAAGATAAGTGGGTGGGGACTTGGGGTATAATTGCAATTTTTGGTAAAGGGAATACTGGCAGTATGGATCTGGCCATTACATCTTGGGCATGAGTGATGACAATCAGTTTTGTACCTCATGAATATTCATAACCAATAAAAAAAGTTTTGCAAAAAAAAGTCAAAGACAAAGAATTCTAAAAATATCAAGAGAAAAGCATCAAATCGCCTATTATGGTGTCCTCATCCCATACACAGCAGACTTCTGAAAAAAAACCCTACATGCCAGAACAGAGTAAGATTACTTTTTAAAAGTGCTAAAAGAAAAAAACTGCCAAGCAAGAATACTATATCCAGGATAGCTTTCTTTCTGAAATGAAACAGAAAGTGTATCTTTCCCAGGTAAGTAAAAACTGTACTAATTCGCCAACAGAAGCCCGTCCCTTCAAAAAATCCTTAGGGAGTCCTATCTCTAAAATAAAAAGAGAGATATAGGTCACCATAAATATATGAGAAAGAATAAACATTGCTAGTAGAACAGATATGCAAATGAAAAGAGAAAGAAAATATATTTTATCACTACAAAACTACCAACAAAACCAACCGACAAACAAAAAACACCCAACAGCAAAGATAAACAATAAACCAGAAAAAAAGGAACATAGGAAATATAAAACTGTAGAGAAATTAACAAAATTGCAGGAATAAGGCAATACTTGTCAATAACGACCCTGAATATAAATGGACTAAATTCCCCACTTAAACGATATAGACTGGCTGAATGAATTAAAAAATGATACCCAAATATATGCTGCCTGCAAGAATCTAACAAAGAATCAAATAAAGACACACATAGAATAATAGTGAAGGGATGAAAAAAGATATTTCATGCGAATAGAAACGAAAAATGAGAAGGACTTGCCATACTTGTATTGGATAAAATAGCCTTCAAACCAAGAACTATAATATATATAATAACTATTTTATATTATATTATATTATATTATATTATATTATATTATATTATATTATATTATATTATATTATATTATATTATATTATATTATATTATATTATATTATATTATATTATATTATATTATATCATATCATATTATATTATATTATATTATATTAATTATATTACATTATGTTATGTTGTAATGATATTATTATATAATATAACATTATAACATTATATAATTATAACATTATATAATGATCAAAGGATCACTGTAGCAAGAAGATATAACAACCATAAATATATATGCACCCAACATTGGAGCACGCAGACATATGAAGAAACAGTTATCAGATCAAAGGAGAGAAATAGACCCCAACACAGTAATAGTTGGGGACTTCAACAAACTGCTTTTAGCATTGGAGAGATCATCTATACAAAGAACCAGTGGAGAATTATTGGGTCTAAACAACACCTTAGACCTAATGGACTTGACAGAAATATATAGAACATTTCATCCAGCAACAACAGAATATATATTCTTCTCAGCACACGGATCATTCTCCAGGATAAATGCATGCTAGGTCACAAATTACATCTCAACAAATTTAAACAGATTGAAATCATATGAAGTATATTTTCAGACCACAATGAAATAAAATTGTAAGTTAACAACAAACAAAGCTATGGAGACTATACTAATTCATGGAAATTAGGCCAAAGAAGAAATAAAGCGGGAAATCAAAAAATTGCTTAAAACTAATGACAGTACAAGTACAACTTACCCAAATCTATGAGATACTGCAAAAGCAGTACTAAAAGGGAAGTTTATTGCATTAAGCGTTTACATCAAAAGAATAGAACAACTTCAAATAAACAACCTAACGTTAAATCTTAAAGATCTAGGAGAACAAGAACAATTTGATCTCCCAAAAAAAGTAGATGGAAAGAAATAATTAAGATCAGAGCAAAACTAAATGAAATGGAGACCAAAAAATGTCAATACAATGTTATTACAATACAAATAGCAGACAAATTAGAATTCAGGACAAAAAATAAATTTCAGGAGAAATCACATAGAAGTTCAGTTAATATTGTAGTATAAATAATAAATTTGCAGTGAATAAAAAAAATCCATGAATTAAGAAATAATTGGTATTATATCACAGTCATCAAAGCTGATGTTAGAATTATAGTAAGTACCAGGAAATAATTATGTAACAAAAACAATTTGACTTTCTCTTAATAATTTATGATCAATAGAGTATAAAATGAACAGTATTAAGATGATTTTAATATTATTAGTGGTCAAGCGTTTATAGCTATATTATGAAAATACTCCCAATGCTATGAGCGAGCATATGTCAATTAAATAAATGGAAAGAAAGATTCTATATTTTGATTTGGAATCAATATTGCAAAATTTAAATTTCTTCAAAATCTGTTGGTATTAACATTATAATTCCAATCGATTGCCAGCCTGGTTTTAAAAAATGGACAAAATAAATTAATTGTAATCTTCTAGAGTACCTAATAAGTTTTTTAAATCTACCAAGTATTATAATATGCTAATAAACTACATCGCTTCGAGACAAATATTCAAATCTTCATAAAGACATTTATAATACTGTTCTTTTCTAATTTTGGTGGAAACCGGAAGAAACATTTGAACTCACAGAAAGTGAAGTTCCAAAGGAGAATATCCTGCCATGCATCAACTGCCTTAAGAATCTGGGTTTTATGACTGTAACTATAAAGGTAGTGTAATTAATCATAAAACGGAAAGAATAAACCAGATTCCCCAGTGTATCAAATATTCCCTGTGTTGTTCAAGCTAGTGTGCTCGATGAGTCAATGTCCTTGATAATGTTACTAGGTTGGGGGGGTGGAGAGAGAGAGAGAGAGAAACTGTTATCTGGTTCAAAGAGATATATGGAATAAAAACTGCAGGCATGAGGTTTTTCAGTGGAATTAAGAAAATCAACAAGGTAGAGTGACTACTATGAAAACCAAGCCGTGGTTTGATGTCATGAAGCAAAAACTGGTGAGATTTTATATGTTATTACATCACTATTATACTTTCTTTATGGGTTATCTAAACTAAATGTTCAAATAAATTTATCAGATTTGCAAGACTATGTAAATATTCCTAGCATATAGCCCTCAAAAAAGTCTCAGACATCTACTAGGGGTTAAGGCCATTTTCTGTCTCCCCTGAGCAGTGGAAATTTCTGAGCTCAGGAAAAAGCAAGACGATGTCCTGAATTTGATCTTTTTCCTTTGGTATTGAGCTGCAGAACCAAGTGATAGGAACTGCTGAGACCAGACTTCTTCTGAGATTGGGATACTGCCAGATTACCAAAGGACAATTACACAGCTCTCGCATAGACGGTCTTATTGACAATAATGCATATTTAAAGTCATCCTAGGCTCCCACAGGGGGAACCTTGCAGCGAAAGAAATTTCTTCTCACCCTGAAAATTTGCTTTGTAAACTCATTAAGTCCTTTCCATAGAGACTCCAATAAGTGTATGAAATGTTATTTTCCCAGGAGTCTTTTTAAGATAAAAAGCCAAGAACTTCTGAAAATATGAATAACATATTTTCTGACCTACATAGACACAGAGAAAATATATACATACTCGTATTTATGGATAAATGGATCTATAAATGTTTATGTATAATCCATAATCATGCAGTACCTCAGAGTTGCAGCTATTCGTTCTCTAGTTTGGAGAGACATGAACTCAATCCCTGCTCATTTTTGGGGGGGATACACTAATGAACATGAGCGATTATTTCACAAAAAGAATTTAGTGGATGCGAAATCTTGTGACTTACTATTACAGATATGACTTATAGTTGATCATGCTGTGTCCAGCACAAACACTGGCCAGAGATGCGAAACTACTATTTTCTCCACCTCTCAAGCAGTTCAGTATAAGCCTCACAATCAGGACACTGAAGGTTTTTTGTTTAAAACAAACAAACAAACTTATTCAAGGTGTATTTTTAAATGTTTTTCTCCCGTAAAGGGCACATTTTCTCTATTTCCCAGAAAACTTATGTACTACCCTTAATGCTGCCCAACATCTGGATAAGTTTCTTCCATTTTAAAAACTTTTCTTTAAAGGTTTATTTCCAATCAAAGCTGGTTATGCATTGTAATATTGATTCACAAATAATTATTCATCATTGCCTATAAACAATTTTCTTTTTGTTTTTGCTTATGCATGATTATCTTCTTATAGTATCCAACTGCTTCTTTCCTCTACAAATACAATATGATATAATTTTAAGATCCAATACCCATTTCAATCTTTATTATTATTATTATTATGGTCATAAGATTAATTATTAGCCACCTAGTTTACATTTTTATACTAGTTTATACACACAAATATTTTTAACATTTGGCACATAGGTGATATCCTATATATTTTATGCCTCTCTCCTTTATACTTAACTGTGAAGTTGTTTAGAGCCAGTGTCTCTAAACAACTAGAAGAGTGTCACATGATATGCTGCTAAATATTTAATAAATAGATAAATTAATATGATTAAATAAATAGTAGTATTTTTAAATGATAAGAAAAAATAGGTTAGTTCTATTACTGGAGTTCTTATAGGGTACCAAAAGCATATGTGCTTGAAGGTCTGTTTTGAAGAGAATGCTAGATGACTACTATGCATCCTAGGTTAGAAAGCTGAATTCTGTATTGTTTGATGATTTCTTCCATGGAGACAGATAGGGAATTTGAGATTTGGAGAGAGATATTAAGTGAGATATAAGGATTCAGAAATAATCTTACACTGCAGGATCCATGTGCATGTTATTATGGAAAGTACTAGATAGTGTATGCTATAAAAAGGATCACATAAAGGACTTTCAGACATCAGTGGCAAAATATTGTTAAAAAACATAGAATGGGATAGTAAATATCATGGGAAGTCAGGAAATTCAAAGGATGTTGAAATATGGTAACAGTTGAGGATGTAAAGATGGTGAGAAGTAAAGGTGTTTACTTTGGAGAAAATAAATTTTTAAAAGGCAGAGATGGTAAAATAAATCGAGAAGAGAAAATGGCTAGAAAAAGAGAAGAAAGAAAAAAATGAGTGAAAGCTAATTACCTTATATCATTTAAGAATATTTATAATATACATTTATGTAAAATCAATATTATATTAATAAAGTGTATTTGCCAGCAAAATCAGAAATAAGTAAAAACAAATTATTTACTATTGTACTTTAAAATATAAATGTATGCAGTTAACCCTTGAATAATGCAGAAGTTAGGGGAATCAGTGCTCCGTGAAAATCTTCATATAGTTTTTGACTCCCCCAAAACTTAACTATTTAACTACTACTTAAGTATCTGTTAGTTAACTATGAATAACCTACTCTTAGATAGATTATTTAACTGTTTGATTAGTCATGCATTTCATGTATGTAACCAAAAAGTTTCCAATATATTTATTGAAAAATATACACCTATAAGTGGACCCTTGCAGTTCAAACCATGTTGTTCACAGCTCAATTGTAATTTTGTTAAAAATATAACCTGGTTTATTACATAGATTCCTGTTTTATTTCTGTTTATCCCACCTAAATATATCAGTTTTTCCCACTATTATACCCAAGACCTCATTTCTCAGTAGAGGTAACTTAATGTTATATCAAAAATCCCCCCATATTATACAAATACTCCCATTTCCCATAGAAGAATCCCAGTGTTATACAAGTTCTCATTAAATATTTTAAGCATCCTGATATTATCAGTTTCCTAATTTCTCATCAGATAATTTCCCATATTATGCTGTACCTTCATTCCTCACTAGAAGTCTCAGTCTTTACTAGATGTTTCTGATTATTATGACAGTGCCCACGTTGCTCGTGTTTCGTGCTATTGCATCAGTGACCCAATACTCAACAAAAGTCTCCCAGTATTATTCCAGAGTCTTCTTTTTTTTTTTATTGAATCAAAATTGATTATACAAATTTTGGGGGCTCAACATAGAGATATGTTGATCAAATCAATATTACTAGCATACATATATAGTTACAAATCATAGTTATTCTTTATGCTCCTGCCCAATCTCTCCCCATCCCCCTCTTTCTTCCCCTTCCCCCCTTCTAATTACCCTAGATTTCTTCTCTCCTTCTGAAAGAATAATGGCTACTCTGTTGACTTGTTGCCTAGATGATCTGTCCAGTGCTGAGAGGTGTGATCAGGTCTCCCAGTATTATCACAGAGTAGATGCTTCTTCTGTCACTCTGAAATGGGCTTTGTGGAGAGACACATCCTCTTCTTTTCTTTATCTCTGCTGGTGATTCTCCCTGTGTCAATGCACTCCAGTGGCTAGCGGACCATCTGCATGGTGTTTGTGGCATCTAGCCACTTTTGTGGAAGCCAGGGTTATTGTGGTGGCTGTGGTGGGCCACCCACATAGAGGTGATGTTTTTGGTATGCTCCTTTGTGCTGGCAGTGTGCCTGGCTGTAGGGAGTGTCTGGTCCCTGGCTCCATACCTCATGACCCCGGGTGGGCCCTGAGGCCCTGGCACAGTTTGCCTGGTAGTGGGAGGGGGGTCTGGTACACTTCTCCAAGACTAGGGTCCCCAGGTGTGCCCTGAGTCACTGGAACAGTGTACCTAGTTGTGGGTGGGGGTTCTGGTCTCCAGATCAATGCCTTGGGTCCCCCAGCAGGGTCCTGAGGCCCTGGCAGTGTGCCTGTTTGTGGGAGGAGGGTCTGATCTCTGGCTCCATAGCTCAGGTCCCCAGGCTGGCCCTGAATTTGCAGGTTCAGTGTGCCCGTTTTTGGGAGGGGCGTCTGGTCCCCAGATCCAAGCCTTAGGTGCCCAGGGGGTTCCTGAGGCACTGGAGGAGTGTACCTGGTTGTGGGAGAGGAGTCCAGTCCCCAGCTCCATACCTCCGGTCCCTGGGCAGGCCCTGAGGCACTAGCATGGTGTGTCTGGTTGTGGGGGGGGGTTCTGGTACTCTTCTCTATGACTTGTGTTTCTGGGTGGGACCCAAGGTGCTGGCACAGTGTATCTGGTTTTGTGTGGGGGATCCCATCCCTGGCTCTTTTCCTCAGGTTCCCAGGCAGGCCCTGAGACACTGGTATGGTATGCCTGGTTGTGAGAGAGGGGCCTGATCCCTGGCTCCATACCTCGGATCCCTGCATGGGCCCCAAGGTGCTTGCACAGTGTGCCTGGTTGTGGGAGGGGGTCCAGTCCCCTTCTCCATTCCCCGGGCCCCCATATTATTACTCTGTTCCAAGACTCCTCATATGAAATTTCTCAATAATAAGCAAGTAGCCCCATTCCCCATTAAAAGATTGCTGACATTACTCAGTGCCCCCATTTCTTATCAAAATTATGACATAATGAATGTTTCCCTATTTATCAACAGAAGATTTTCAATATGATAGTATTACCACAATTCCATATCAGAATTTTCCCATGAAACAAAAATAGGCTCTTTAAATAATCAACAAAATTGACAAATCTGTAGATAGTCTAAGAAAAAAGCAAAGAAGTTTCTAATTTCTAGAATCAGAAATTTAAGAGGTGATGTTACTATAGACAATACAGAAACAAGAAAGACTATAAGAGAATACTGTGAATAATTGTGTACCAAAACATTAGAAACCTAGATGAATTGAAAAAAAAAATTCCTGGAAACATACAAACTACAAAAACTGACTGAAGAAGTAAAAAAATCTGGACAGACCTATATAAAAAAGAGATGAATAAATAATCAAAATCTTTCCAACAAAAAGTGGTACAGGACCATATGGCTTATTTTGTGATTTCTACCAAACATTTAAACAGGAATTAACACCTAGCCTTCTCAAACTCTTCCCAAAAATTAAAAAAAGAGGGAATGTTTTCAAACTCATTTTATGAGGCCAGCATTACCTTAATACAAAAGCCAGACAAAGACATCACAAGATCATAATACTTACAGACCAATTATCTTGCTCTGTTAGTTTTTAAACAGACCAGTATCTCTTTTGACTATAGAGACAGAAATCGGTATCCATCAGCATATTAAAAGGACTATACACCATGCATAAGGTGAATTGATCCCAGGAAAGCAAGGTCATTTCATTTCAATATATGAAAATCAGAGAATGTAATATACCACCAAAATAGAATGAAGAAAAAAATATGATCACCTTAATGGTTGCAGCAAAACAATTTGACAAAATTCAACATACTTTCAGAATAAAAATATTCAGAAAACTAGTATTAGAGGGCACTTACCCCAACATAATAAAAGGCATTTACAAAAACTGAACAAGTAACATCACAATCAGTGGTGAAAAAATAAATAATATCCCCCTAAAACCAGGAGCATGAAAAGGATGCATGCTTCTGTTCAACACTGTAATGGAAGTTTCAGCCAAGGTAATTAGGCAAGAAAAAAAAAAAAGTCATCAAAAGTAGGAAGAACTAAAACTACCTATATGCACAGATAACATAATCTTACACAAAGATAATTGTAAAGAATTTACAATAAACTATTAAAGCTAAGAAATTAATTCATTGCAATTGAGGAATTTTTTAAACTGCACTTAGTACTATCACTTTTATTATTTTATTTATTTTTAATTCTTTTTAAATTTATTATTAGCATATTCATTCTTACAAACCATATTTCTTTATGCCCTTAGCCCGACCTATCACTTTCTAAACCCACTCCCTTCCTCCTCCCCATCTCTACTGTCCTTAGGTCTGTTCCCTCCTTCTGAAAGTTCAGCATATTGTTGTGGTCTTTTCTTTCTTTCCTTCATTCTTTCCTTCTTCTCTTGTTCCCTTCCTTTCTTTCTCCCTCCCTCCCTTCCATCCTAGCAGCCAGTTATGAGTGAGAACATTCAGTATTTCTGTTTCTTTGTCTGGCTTATTTCACTTAACATAATTTTCTCTGGACTCACACATGTTGCTGCAAAGGGCAGAATTTTATTCTTATTTTTATGGCTGAGTAGTATTCCATTGTGTATATATACCACATTTTTTTTTATCCAGTCATCCGTCAATAAACACTTAGGTTATCGCTTCTCGGCCTTTTGGCTAAGATCAAGTGTAATAAACACTTAGGTTAGTTACATATCTTGGCTATTGTAAATAGAGCTGCAATGAACATGGGACTGCATGTATCCCTTCAACATGATAATTTCCATTCCTTTGGAAATATACCCATTTGGTGGTATTGCTGGATTATATGGTAGGTCTATCTGTAGTTGTTTGAGAAACATCCATACTGTTTTCCTTAATGGCTGTGCTAATTTACAGTCCCACCAACACTGTAGAAGAGTTCCCCTTTCCTTGCATCCTTGCCAGCATTTGTTATTCTCAGTCATTTTAATAATGGCCAGTCTAACTGGGGTGAGGTGATATCTCAATGTGGTTTTGATTTGCATTTCTCTGATGACTAGTGATGCTGAGCATTTTTTCATGTACCTGTTGGCCTTTTGTATGTGTTCCTTTGAAAAATGTCTATTCATCTCCTTTGCCCATTTTTTGATTGGATTATTTGTTTTCTAACTGTGTAGTTGTTTGAGTTCTTTGTATATTCTAGATGTTAATTCTTTGTCAAATGTATAGCTTGCAAATATTTTCTCCCATTCTGTAGGTATTCTTTTTGCTCTGTTGATAGTTTCCTTTCCTGTGCAGAAGATTTTTAATTTGATATAATCCCATTTATTTATTTTTTCTTTTGTTGCCTATAAGATCAACAAACAAAATACAGTATTTTTTATACATCAGTAATGAACAACCCAACTGTGGAATATATCTTTTGGGAAAATAACCAAGATTTTACAGGATTATAGATGAAGGAATTCCTGCACTTATTTTCTTCACCTTACCCCAAGATCTTGCAACCTCAAAATGTCTGCCTTACAGAGGGAACAATACCACATGTCCTCACTCATAAATGGGAGATAACAGAGAAAGAAGGAAAGAAAGAAGGACCAAAGGGGTGTGTTAGACTTGCAGAGGGACAGAACATAAGTAGAGTTGCCAGGGATGGAGCAGGGGAGGAGGAGAGAGGTTGCGGGGAGGTTGGGTGAGGAACACAGGGAATAATTGCAAGTGGAGGTAATGGGCATACTGGTAGTATTGATCTGATCATCACATCTTGGACACTGGTGGTGACAGTCAGCTTTGTGCTACATGAATATACATAATCAATTTTTTAAAAAGTATTTCTACAATACTTTCATTCCTGTGATAATGTACAAGATGTAGCTGATAAAATTAACCCGCACTGTTTAGAAATTGTTAATATAGTTTTTTCACCTACTCTGGGCATATTATATATTTAATGGAAACAGTAAAGGCGGGGTGTCGGAAAACATCTGTTTATTATTGTGAGACTCATTTTTTTCTTGAAGTCAGAGAAGAAGCATTAAGGAAAGATAACTCAAACTTAATTTTTTATAGTAGAAAAAATACTCATGGATTTCACATTTTTCAGAATTGAACTAGTTTGTGATATCTTCTCTGATTTCAAAAATGTTCTAATGTCATTCTCAGTTCAATACTTATCACAGTATTATTTAATTTATTCAGCAAATAATTTTTCCAACCTCCAGTTTTCCATTTGCATAATGGATTTATGTTTTAATAAATTAAACAATTTTGACATTGAAATATTTTCATTTGATGTTTTTGCATTCATACACAAATTTTAATTTTCTCTGTAATTAATGGTAATTTAGTTTCTCATCTGCAATATTTATTTCCTATTTATGACTCATTTATTTTTGCTTAACACACAGTCACTCCATTGTATTCTTTTTGATTAATGTAAGAAAATCTTCTTTAATTTCAAAATAAATTTTGTATACATTCAACAGGCTAACTTCTATTAGAAATCTGTGTTTAGTAAATTATAATTTTTCAATTATTCTTACCTAATTTTCAGATTAGAAAGATTACAGCACATATAAGTTATCTAAATCCATATTCATATATCCTTTCCTTTGTAAGGCTTGAGTTGTATCAACTGGATTGAAGCAAAGTGCCAGGGGGAAACATGAGAACTTATGGTCACTTTATTTGATATAATTTTTACACGTGTCCCAGACTCTGAGTAAGTATCACTGCTTGCTTTGAAGAAGACAGAATGATAAGGATTCCTTATTATAATATCCTGAAATCATCCACATCCCTCAGTCAATAGGAGGATTCCTATGTCACAGAGATGTCAAAGAGATGCATTAAGAGAATTAATTTGGATTTTGATTCTGTAAGAACAGCAGAGAGGAGAACAGGAGTGTTGAATGGGTTCCTGCCCATACCATTGACTGGACTTTGCAAGATTTCCCTGAGATGGAAATTAAAATGGTGTAACACAAGGAACTGAACTTTGAGGATCCATGTAAAAAGAAATAAAAATCTTTCAGGGTCCCGTTTCTCAGCTTAATTTTTTTTAAAGCATAATGTATTATAGGGTTTTTTTTTTTTCTGTCTTATTGAGGTTGAGGTAGACCTACGGATATTTAAAGATACTTTGTTAACTTTCTCAAACTACCTACAAGTGCAACCAAGTAATAACAAAAATATAGCTTTCACTTTTCTCATGTTTTTAAAAAATGTGTTAGAAAGATTTCTAAGATCTCATTTAATCCTGCAAACAAGAATATAATACTGAAACTATTATTAACATCCTCAATTGACATATAGATGGAAAAGTATGTACAGTGGCAAGATAAAATTTTGGAGAATATAATGCTGAAAACAATGACATCTTAGGTAAAAGAGAAACTGGAGAAAATACAGTGAGAGAATAGCCTAAAAGTGAGGAAAAATAGAAGAAGAAATAAGTTGTCATTGGTAGGCGGGCAAATAAGTTCAAGATAAATGTTAAATTCAGTCAATGTTACAATGCTGTCAAATAAGAAATTGTTCATAGTTTTACCTGCTAAAGTGTGGGATAATTTGTTGGGCAGCAGTAGAAAATTAATAGTTTACAGACTTAGTAGATTACTAGTAGCAGTGATAGTACAAATTATGAGTGTAAGATGGGAAAGCTTAGTATGTACTGAAGAAATTTGGGGAGGAATTACAAGGAAGGTGAATCAAATAGAGATTTTAAAGGTGAACGGGATTTTGATGTAGAATGGACAGAGAAGTACATAAATGAAAAATATAATTTGGGCAATATAACATCAGTGGGAATAAATAAAATTGCTTATTTGACTTTAAATTGATCATTCCTATCATATACCTGGTTGATTGGTTTTTTAGTTTATTTCAGTTTATTTCCAAAGACATTTTGTGAAAACCTTATACTTTTGTACCTTATGTCCCACTAGGTAAATTCACATGGCCAATTCGAATTTGGGCAGAAAGGACTAGAAGGCCATTTAATCTGTATACCTAACCAATATACCTGTGAAATAGGTTGAATCTGTGTGTCCCCCCAAAATTTACATGTTGAAACCCTAATCCCAATGTTATGGTATTTGGAGTTCGGAGACTTTGGAGGTAAAGTCATGAGGGTGAAACCTTCATGAATGGGATTAGTGCCCCCATAGTAAGAGGTGAGAAAACTGCCATGTGAGGATCCAGTGAGAAGTTGACAGTTTGCAACCCAGAACAGAGAGTCCTCTACACAACCTGACCATGCGAGCACCCTGATCTTGATCGAAAAGCTTCCCGAACTGTGCAATGTCAGTTTTTGTTGTTTATCAGTCACCTAATCTATGGTATTTTTTTAGCAGTTTGAACTAAAATGCTCTAAAAATATAGCCATTCTACCAATACAACTAAACTAAGATTTTTCTCTTCTGTCTCATGTTTATTCCTGTGTATCAATTGGTTTACAAGTTCTGATGAGAATCCTATGATACACAGATGTTTTGGTCATGTATGAACACACAGCCTGATTCTCCATATGTTAACCAATGGACCTCAAACATGTCAAAGAATTGTCCAGTTTCTCAGTCTAATTGCTTCTTACTCAAAGAAGATTGAGTAATTTCTTCTTACTAATTTCACTTCCAGGAAGCTTTATGTAATTTCCACACATGTATGCAAAATGCAAACTAAATTTTCCATATAAGATTTCTAAAGCATGGCCAGTACTTACATGTGTGCTAATTGGATGTGATCAAATGTATGTGTATATCAAATCATGACATTGTATATCTTGAATATAGATGATTTTGTCAATTAAATATTTTTAATAAAAATATAAAAATATAAAATCAAAAAAGAGCCACCATAAGTATTCCTGTGATTACAGTTTGTTAAAAAGGAAAGAAAATTTCAGTGCCTGATATCATTTGAAATGTAGTAAAAAAACAATAGGAGGGCAGTCAAGTTCCTGAAAAATGTCTGTACATATTAGCTTTCTTTCACGTACCTGATGTAAAAACATTATAGACAAAGGAATGATATTCAGGAGTCACATGCACACACTCACTGGGATCAGAAAGTTAGCTTTTTCTCATTTGACCAGCACCTAATTGTGTTTTTGTTTCCTTTCTCTCTGTCTCCTAAAACCAGAACATCTGTGGAAAGTTAACAGGATTCCTTAGGGATTGGGATCTCATATTTGTTAATGTCTGGGAATATAGACTTGTTACTTGCTCTGAATTCTGTGTAACAAACAACAGGGTAGTTATTTCAGTACCATCTTATCTCAGTGTCCCACCTGTGTTCCAGAAAAGGAAATAGAAAGTGTGTTTCAAATTGAGACAGAAGTAAACAGGGCCCAGGCACTGTCAACACCCGTGAGAGCCCAGGAAGGTTTCCTTCTTGAGCGCAGTTTCTGCAGAGACTGGCAAAATCATAACATCAAGGCAATTTGGAATAATGTAATATGAGTGAATTTGACATTTAAAAATAAACATTGATGTCTCATTTTAACGATTCTCCAAGACTAAACTTTTCATCATCTTTGCAAAATGTCTTTTATTAGCACTCAAGAGAGACTGTAATTTCTTAATGGTAATTTCTTTGTATTTGAAGAAGTCCTTCTAAGTTTTCCTTCTTTCTTAAGGGTGAGAATACTTGTTATTAATATTTTTTTATTATTTTTGAGAAAAGAACTCTTAGACATGTGGCTGGATCAAAATATAAATGATATTGGTATTTCTAAATATTTGCCTGTCTTTATTTGTCACTAAGTACCTGTAAGTGCTAAGAAAAAAAAATGATGCTACAGATGAGGAAAAATCGGTGATACAGTCGTTTTCTGTGGTCCTCAGTGTTAAGGTGACTAATGTGAGCTTCTGATATTTAGGAAAAACTATGGGTTAAGAGTCTGAATCAGAACCAGCCTCCCTTGATTTGAATTCTAGCCCTGTCACTAACTGGCTATGTATACCTGGCAAGTGGTTATGGTCTTTGTGTAACACTTCATCATTACAGAATGGGGATAAAAGTGCAATCCATCTCACATGGTCATTGTGTAAATCGAATGAATTAATCCAAACAAGGCACCTAGCAAATTTGCAATAACTTAGCTATACTGTTATATCATTAGTACTGTTATTACATTTTAGGTTAAATGATTTCCCAAACATTCATTTCCCTTAATCTGCTATCATTTTTTTCAGGATATAACTTTTCCATAATTAAAATTATATGATTTGAAGGGACTAAAAGGATGTACACAGTGAGTTTTGAGGGTGTGCTTGTGCAACAACATGGTCTAAATGTGTACATGTCTGAGAAGAGAGGACAATGGTAAGTTAAAGGAAAAAATCGATTTCTTAGACATTATTTAGAAGAAGCTAGATAACCTATTATTTGAGATACAAAGTTTGTATTTCTGCCTGAAACATGGTTCGTTAAAAATGTAAGTGGTGAAAATTAAACTAAGTGAAGGAGCTCACTTTTCCCTCAAGTCCATGTTAAGAGTATGTTACATTTGCCTCTTTTCGTAGAGATTGGATCAGATATGAGTTTAATTAATATCTTCCTCTGAATCCCAAAGCATATACAATGTTTCCCTGTAAGTGAACAAACGTATGAATTGAAATGAGCCTCTCATCTCTGCAGTGTAAATGCAAAACAGCCAAGCACGTGCAAATCAGATTACCTGAATTTTATGTCCATCTTTGCCACTTACTCATGTTTAGAATTTGACCAACTTACTACCATTCTCTAATTTCATTTAAAAAAAAAAACTTAAAATGATTATTTTATATTTTACTTTCACCCTCATTTTAGCAAATTCTGAAGAATCATGTCATGAACTCTCATACTGCAAATGGAAAAAATGTTACTAAAGCAAAACAAAGTTTCTTAAAAGTTTGCACTGCACACATTGGCAAAGGCTGTAAAAGAGAACTAAAAAATAATTTCTTCTTTATTTGCTTGTATACGCATCTCTGTGCATTTTCGTGTTTTTGTATTTATAGTCACTTTCAGAATCTAAATAGAAACTTTTCATTATAATATATGAAAGCATTTTTCAAACTTTGGTATGAATGTAATGAAATTTTCAAAAAACAGGTAATTTCATCCAGTGAGTTAATGAATATACTCTCCTGGATAGTATTTAATGGTGTTAAAGAATCAGTGTGCTTTTATTACCTCATCATGATTCTATGTCTTCAAAGGATATCTCTTCTTCTCTCCACCTCAGTAGTTTAATTCTGGCCCCAAAGATGTCTCAGAAAAATTTCAGCACCGTCACTGAGCTGGTCCTTCTAGGATTTTCCAATCACCCCCAGGCTGAGGTGCCCCTCTTCCTCCTTTTCTCTCTGGTTTACATGGTCAATATCTTTGGAAACACAGCAGTTATTGTTTTGGTTATAATTGATTCCTGTCTCCAGACACCCATGTATTTTTTCCTATGTCACTTGGCCTTTCTCAACATAATTTACACCACAGCTGTGGTACCCAAGATGCTCTTCAACCTCCTTGCTTTCAAGAAAGTCATCTCTTACAAACTCTGCCTTGCCCAGACCTACATCTCCCTGTTCATGGGAGCCTCCGAGTGCATTATTTTAGCGATCATGGCTCTGGACCGCTACGTGGCCATTTGTTCCCCTCTGCGGTACCTGGTAATCATGAACTGGTCTACGTGTGTGCAGCTGGCTGTGGGAGCCTGTACCATCAGCTTCTTTGCCTCAGTGATTCCACTCTACTTTACCATAGCTCCCTTCTGTGGCCCTTACATAATTGACCATATTTTTTGTGAGGTGCCTGTTATTCTTCATTTGCTCTGTGGTGACACATCCCTGCAGGAGACCTTGATGGCAATAGGAGCATTTGGCACCCTCTTACTCCCCTTCCTCCTGATTCTCCTCTCCTACCTGCACATACTGGTTGCTGTGATGAGGATGCACTCAGCTGAGGGTAGGAAAAAAGCTTTCTCCACCTGCAGCTCTCATCTGACTGTGGTGACCATTTATTATGGGACAGGGATGTTCATGTACATGAGGCCCAAATCTCTATATTCAGCTGAAGGTGATAAATTGATTTCCTTATTCTATGCAGTCATCAATCCTGCCTTGAACCCTCTAATTTATAGCCTGAGGAACAAGGAAGTGAAAAAAGCCTTGAAGCGAGTCTTAGAGAGATGGACAGTGTCCCAAAGACAGAAGATAGCATCTTGAGATGTCAGTAGTTGGAATTTATTTATTCTAATACACTCGAGGCAAGTGACATATTTGTGTCATATATTTAACTTGATTAGCCACAAATACATGTAACTCTATGTCAAAATTATTACAAATATATTAGGTTATGCTTCTCTGACAACACCCTACTGTTACCCTACATTTCATGACTGTTGTTGGATTATAATCCATGTATTAAATATTTCTATACATCAGAAGTTTATTCCTAAAAGCAAGCAAGTTCCATTTAACATGGAACTTGGAATTGAAATTTCAAGGCAGATTTTCTGACTTTATAATTTTGCATCGCCTCTATATTTCATTATTCAATTTCCTTATAATATTTAGATTCTTATTTTTTCTTTATTACTCAGATATCACAGCATCTTCTTTTGTTTACCTATATTCAACACATGTATACTTTGAAGCACCTGTTTTACTAATGGCAAGATTATATCAATAACTTAGTAAATATAACCAAATTCAACAAATAATTAAATTTCAGGGGGAAAGACCTCATGACCCAATTTCTGGATGCTTTCCAGATATTATGAAACATGATTTAACCGTCCATCTCTAAGTTAATAAATCCTGATGCTTTTTTCAAATGCAGTGTTTTCAGAATATTACTACACTCCCTCAATTCTGCACATTGCCCAGCTGATGGCTTCCTTAGGCATGTAACTGACATGTGTATTGCAAGCTTCAACTCAATTGGCACCTGTTTTGTAAAATCTTTTCCTGAAAACTAATATTTTTCTCTTTACCTTGCTGTGAATTCTCCTTTCCTTGATGTAGGACTTTAAACTTTAGCTTGTTTCATTGCACATTTTGTGTTTTATGTTAACTTTCCACATGTTTTCAACAACTATGAAATCTATTTGGACAATGCATGAAACACCGACTCTCCCCAGAAACCTCATAATCTAAACCAGTTGAAAGTGCATGCTGATTTCTGACTGCAGTGCAGGGGGGAAAAAATGTAGAGCCACCAGGAAAGCCCTTTCTCTAAAATTATTTAAGCTGACTCATCAAGTAAGAAAAATATTTACCAGGTGTAAATGTTAAAGAGAAAATTCAAATGCAGGTACAGAGTGAAAAAATAAAAGCACCAAAAATTTAGTGAAAATTGTTCAATGTGTTTTGGCTCAACTCCATAGTCCTCAAGTCTTGTCTGGATTTTTCTTTTTGCTCTAAATAAAAAGAACAGGGCCTTAACATTTTTCTTTTGTTCCCAATAGTGCCAAGTGCGTTGTTCACCCCTTGCTTTTTTAATTAAACTGGATTACTTTCTTCGTAATTTAACGATGTATAATTGTCTATTTGTCTTAATTTTTTTGAATGACATGTTTTATAATTCTATATAGTGTTCACTTTTCTTTGTCCAAAATTGTATATCTTTCCTTTTCCTTTAATATAGAAATGTGTACATTTTTGATAAACGGCAGTTTATAGTTAGAGCCCTTGATACCACATGTGAAATTCACATAAGTTTAGTTTTCTGCATATGTAATTTTAAAAATTAACATACAGTTATGAACGGGGATAAGGGGAAGGTTTTATTTGCATAAATTTGTAATAGTTCTTTAGAAAATCAAATCCCTTTCCAGTCCCCAAATCTCTGAGTTTTAAAAGCAATTTTTCTGTGTTTTTAATCCAGTGTGCTATAAATAAACATTCTTTTATCATTTGCGTGTCACTATTAATTTTTCTTATTCCAAGACTATTGAAATGCCCTTGTCTTTATGGGATTGTGTGAGTTTGCTGTGTTCTGTAATGCAGTGCTTATCTGGTAGTTTCTGGCGGTTGATATTATGTCTTTGTAGTGCAAAATCTTACTCCATAGAACATAGGCTAGCAGCTAACTGGCTGAAGTCCTTGAAATAAGAAAAGTTGTTAAAAGGCCCATGTTTCCCACTTTGAGGAAGTCTCCTGGGAATTTATTACTACCAGCTTAACTTTTAACAAGCCATTTCTCCTCTGGGAACAAAATCTGCTAATGGGGTGAGTTGTGAGTGGGGCTTAAACATTAGTTCTTGTGAAGTTCAATTACTAATAAAAAACTATGTCTCATGGTTTAGAAGAATACCAAGAGTAACTTTTCATAACACTAATACTGAGACTTTTTAGTTGTCTCCTTAACAACACATACATACATGTGCACACACACACTCTTTGCTGTTCACAACACATTTTCATCACCTCTGCCCTATTCTGCTATTTTACTTCTCCAGAATTTCTTCACGCTATTTTCACCAATTAAAATGCAATCACTTTTCATCAGGCTCCTAAATTGCCATGATGTCTTATATTCAAATATTGTTCTCCCAGGCAATTATTATTATTCCTTCCTGTGTCTGGTGTCTTGTAGTTTTTTTCATCAGAGTTTCTTTTATGTCTTGTATTATTTTCATTTTTACATGATAAATATATTGAGTGATTCTGAACATTAAGATTCACCTCTATGCCATCATCATGAATGACTAATAAATGAATGAATAAATTTTAAAATATAATCGTGCATATGGAATATATGTTTATAAAATTAGATTACAGAAAAAAGCAGAGAATAAAATTGTGCATAAGCATTAATGCTAAAATTAAAGTGCATACATATAGAAATACTAATTATAATTACTATAAAAATAACACGATTTGTATTTTTAAGTTATGAGTAAATATTTCTTTTGTCAAGGTTATATTTTCACATCTTTGTTACTTTTCAAATTAACTGTTTGAAAAAAAATGTGTTACTTTAATATAGTGTGAAATTTTTGTGGGAATTGTGTGGGAACAGATCCTAGGAATCATCACAGTAATTACCGAACACTGTGCTGGGCATTGCACATAGCACTAGAGAATTTTGGGTATGGCCCCTGCACTTAAATACGGTACCTTTTGTTTGGACAGTTAAAAGTAGGACATGTGGACACTGAAACCCACGTGGCAACTTGACTTAGTGGTCACATGGTGGGTTCTGATCTTGGAGCCATGGAGACAGAATAGGTTGGTGTGCAGTAAGATAGCCAGGGAACTCTCTTGCAAGAGGATCGCATTACATTAAGTTACACTTTGAAGAAGAGGAAAACATAAAAAGAATTCAGGAAGACTAGTGCCTTCCAGCATACTTACATGGGAAATTCTTCATAATTCTTAATTTTTAAATATGACTTCTAAAAATTAAAAAGAATTTAGTTTTCATGGGGTGATTAATTTTGAATAGAAAGACCCACTGCTGCTTTATTCTTCCTCAAAGATGCTATAAAAATATCCCTGAGGGTATTTCTTTCCTGTTATTATTTCTCTTCTCTTAATGCATAGTATGTGATTTTCTCTCTCTCAAATATTTCTCACTGGGAGCCAATTGTAAGTGCCTAATATTTGTTTACAAGTATACTATTGGTCTTAGGCTAAGCTATCATTGAACCAGTGTCCCATATACCCTTCAGTACTTTTCCTCCAAAATTCTGAAGTCTTTATGGATGAGGTCTTCATTAGTCTCCCATCCAGAGTGTGGAAGTTTCATTCGTAGCACACTTCATTAGTGTGATGCTTATAGGTTTTGCTCTTCTGAAATAATAAATGTCGATACTCAATTTCAAATTCTTCTATTATTTGTTTAAATATTAATCCACTCATTCCCTTGCTTATTCATCCATCTCTTCATTCATTCAATATTTACCAAATATTTTCAACCACCTATATGCCAATATGCTAGATGATCAAATACATAAAATAGATAAAATGAATAATAGATAATATTATTATCTATTAAATAATAGATAAATAAATACGTAAAAGATGGTGGACTACAGGAAGACAGGATGTGTTCCTCCTTCAGAAGACCGTTACAGGCCCACTGCTACTACTGCTAAGGTTGCCAGTGACATTGTCAGGACCTAGAACAGTCTCCTGTCCTGGGAGTTTCACCCTGCTCTGCACTCCCGTCACTTGTAGCATAACTCCAGCAGCTGCCACTGCCAGTTGCCATCCACACCAGTGCTGTATCACCAACCAGATCGACCTTGCACAGGATCCCTTCCCATGCCACTGCACCATACAGCTGAGCTGTGCACAGGACCTTTGTGGCAGCTATCACCATAGGCTGTCCGTGCTGCTGCACCAACCAGATCAGCTGCCCATGGTACCTCCACCCAAAATTCCTCATTAGCTAGCCCAGTTGTGGGTGGGACCACTTGCATATTTGCATGCAGTGTGGCTGCCACTGTACCCCTTGCACCAGCTAGAACAGCAGGGCACAGGTCCCCTTGCCTATGCCGAAGTAGTAGCCAGGGCAAAAATTGCAGGACACACTTCCATTGACACCTGCAGCATGCTCCATCATCCATCTATGCCACTGCTGCACCAGTCAGACGAGCCATGCATGAGATCTCTGGCCACACCACTGCATCAGCCTGCTCCAGTTGTATGGGATCTCCCATCCAAGGTGCTACACAAGCCAGTCCAGCTCTGCATGGGACTCCCGTTTTAGCCACCTGCAGCATGGCCGATATTGCCACAGTCACAACAGCCAGACTGGCCACATATGGAATCCTCACCCATGCTGCCACATCGGCTAGACTAGTTGAGGGCATGACCCCTGCTGATGCTGAAGAAACAGCCAGCCTAGCTGTTGCATGACTTTGGCTGCCATTGCCTGCAGTACGGCTCCTGCCGCTGTTGTTGGCAGCAGCCATACACACCAGCACCACTGTCATGCACCAGTCAGATTGGCAGTGAGCAGGATCCACTGCCACTACCATACATATACACAAAAAGGGTCAAAAATGGAGCTGCCAGAAAAAGGTATGCTAGCACAGACTCATGCCACAGTGGCCCAAACCACAGAAGGATTTACAACCTGTATGCAGCACACATGAATGCTTTGACACAAAAAGAGACACAGGCACAGAACCTGGAGAGTACAGAAACCTAGGATAGTCAAACAGTAACAGAAGAAAATTCCCAGCCACCACTACCCATCCCTCAACCCAGGGAATCAAAGACCCAAGAAAGGGAAACCTCACCTAGAGTAATCCATTCAAGCTGAGGAGATGCAGTATACACAAGTGTACCCATCAGGGTCATGGGATACTAGCTGGGGAGCCAATGAGGCCACACACCCCAGCCAAAGAGTGACAAGGCACCAGACACTTTGCCTAAGACCTCAAAAGCTCACCCACATCTTCAACATCCAAACACAATATCACAAATCTCAGCAAGAAATCACTAAGGACCCTCAGGCCTACACATGGAGGCACTCACACACAGCTTCAGCACTGAATATGACAGAAATACCCACATGGAGACTACACTACTAAATCTACACCAGACAAATACTAACACACATAACTCAACAGTCAGTACAAAACACATCTACTAGAGGACGTCTCTTTCCTCAAAGCCCGCTTCCGAGTAGTAGAAAAAGCAACTGCTCTGCCAGATGACTAGACATCAATATAAAGATACTAGAAATATGGAAAAAACAAAACAAAACAAAACAACAACAACAACAAAACCGAGGAAAGGAATATAATAATTCTCCAGTACCAGACCCTATATAGCAGGAAATGCTTGAAATGTCTGAAAAGGATTTCCAGGTAACAATCTTACACAAACTTAGTGAGATACAAGAAGACTCAGCTAAACAACATATTGAAATGAGAAAAAGAATCCAGGACCTGAAGGAGAAAATTTACAAAGAGGTAAATAAAACAAAAAGGAATGGTAGCACAACACCTGGAACCGAAAGACTCATTCGATGAATCAAAAACGACAATTGAGCATGCAAGCAGCAAGCGAAAGCAGGCAGAAGAAAGAATTTCTCATCTCAAAGAAAGTCTTTTTGATATAACCTAAGAAAACAAAAAAGTGAAAAAAGAAGAAAAAAATTAAGAAAATCTAAGAGAGGTAGCAGACCACTTTAAGTACACAAACATCTGAATCATGGGTGGGTGTTCAAGAGGAAGAGGAGAAAAGAAAAGGCATTGACAACATATTCGGTAAAATAATCACACAAAACACACCAGGTATTGGTAGAGATACAGAATTCCAGATCAAAGAGACTCATAAGACCTGAACTGACTCATTCCAAAAAGGTACTCTTCAAAGCACATATAGTCAAACTGGCAAAACTCAAAGACAAAGAGAGAAACGTGAAAACAGCAAGAGAAAGGCATCAAGTCACCTATAAGGGAGACCCCATCAGACTAACAGGAGACTTCTAAACAGACACTTTGTAGGCCAGAAGAGATTGGGATGATATATTTTAAGTACTAAAAGAAAAAAGCTGCCACCGAAGAATACAAGACCCAAGGCTATCCTTCAAGAATGAAAGAGAAATAGTGTATTTCCCAAACAAACAAATGTTTTGGGAGTTCATCACCACACGACCAGCTCTACAAGAAATCCTTAAAGGAGTCGTGTACCTGGAACCCAAAACATGATAACCGCTACCATGAATACAAGAGAAAGAACCATTACCACTGGTGGAGCAGATATACAAATGTGAAAAAGAAAGAAACTATACCATACCTCCTCCAAAATCCAGTGAAGCAACAAACACCAAAGACAAACAATAAAAGGGGAAGAAAGGAACAAAAAGTATTTAAATCCATCAAACAAAAAACAATTAAATGTCAGGAGTAAGACAATACCTTTTAATAACAACTCTAAATGTAAATGGATTAAACTACCCACTCAAAAGACACAAACTGGTGGATTAGATTGAATCACTAGATGCAACTATATGCTGTCTACAGAAGACTCACCTGACCCATAAGGACACACTCAGACTAACATGAAGGGATGGAAAAAGATATAACATGCAAATAGAAACCAAAAACTAGCAGGAGTAGCTACTGTTACATCAGATGAAATAGACTTTATATAGAGCAAGAAGACATAGCAATCAAAAATATATATGCACACAACATCAGAGCACCCAGATATATAAAGCAAAATTTTATATATATATAAGACTTAAAGAGATAAACACCAACACAACTGTATTGTATTGAACACCCCTCAGCACCCCTCTCTCAGCTTGGAAAGGTCATGCATGCAACAAATCAACAGAGAAAAACAGGATTATAGTACGTTTTAGACCTGTTGAACCTGGCAGATATCTACAGAACATTTAATCCAGAATCTACAGAATATACATTCTTCTCATCAGCACATGGAACATTCGCCAGGATAGAACAAATGTTAGGTCACAAATCAAGTGTCAACAAGTTTGAAAAAGTTAAAATAATTTCAAGTACCTTTTCATATCACAATGGATTAAAACTAGAAATCAATGACAAGCAAAACTCTGGAAACCATAAAAAACACATGGAAATTAAACAACATGCTCCTGAATGACCTATGGGCCCAAGAAGAAGTTAAATAGGAAATCAAAAAAAAATTTAAAGTAAAAAAAATAATTATACATCATATTAAAGCCTGTGGGAAAAACTCAAAAACTAATAAGAGGGAATTTTATTGCAATAAATGCTTACATCAAAAGAATAGAAAGACTTTAAATAAACAACCTAATGCTACACTTCAGATAACTAGAAAAACAGGAATAATTCAATTCCAAAGTTAGTAGACAAAAAGAAAAAATTAAGATCAGAGCAGAACTAAATGATATAAAGATCAAAAATATGATACAAATATCAATGAAATAAAAAGCTGTTTTTAAATTAAATAGACAGAACATTACCTTGGCCAACTAACAAAAGACGAGAGAGCACCCAAAAACCAAAAATCAGAAATGAAAGAGGAGACATTGCAACTCATACCACAGAAATCCAGAGAATCATTAGAGATTATTATAAACAACCATATGCTAAAAAATTTGAAAACCAGACGAAAGAGATAAATTTCTGGACACATAAAAATTATCAAGACTGAACCAAGAAGACATAGAAAGCTTGAGAAGAACAAAAACAAGCAATGAGATTGAAGCTGTAATCAGCAGTCTCCCAACAAAGAAAAGCCAGGACCAGATGGCTTTACTGCTGAATTTTACCAAACCTTTAAAGAGGGATAAATACCAATACTCTTCACACTATTGCAAAAAATTGAAACTACAGGAATAATCACACAAAACCAAAAGAACAAATATTTTAATAATTGAGGTCAAAGAAGGTCTGGAAAATTTATAATGGTAAGAAAGCTTATTCAAAGAGACAATAAGAGAAAACTTTCCAAAACTAGGGAAAGGTACAAATATCCAGGTATAGGAAGATTGAATGTCACCAATCAGATTCAACCCAAATAAGTCTACCTCAAGAAAAATTGTAATCGAGCTCACAAAGGTCAACGACAAAGAGAAAATCCTGAGAGCAACATAAGAAAAAAAGAAAATAATACATAAGGGAAGCCCAACTTTCCTGCCAGCAGACTTCTCAGCAGAAACCTTATGGCCAGTAAGGAATGAGATGATATATTCAAAGTGGAAAGGAAAAAAATGTCGACTGATAATATTATACCCAGCAAAACTTTCCTTTAGAAATGAAAGACAGATAAATACTTCCTCAGACAAACAGAATCTGAAAGAATTTACCACAACCAGACATGCAGTACAAGAAATGTTAAAGAAAGTTATTTAAGTTGAAAAGAAAAAGGTGCTAAGGTGCAACAAGAGAACATCCAAATGTTCAAAGCTCACTTAAGTGTGTGTATACACACACACACACACACACACACACACACAAACTCAGAATATTTTAATACTGCAAACATGAAGTATAAACATTTTCGTATCTCTAGCAAGAATACTAGAACACAATTAGTAAAAATAATTGCATCGATTTGTCAAGTGACAGGCAGTAGAAAAAGATATAAAGCAGAACATCAAAAATCCAAATGTTGGGGAGGACAGGGGTAAAGTGCCGAGATTTTTGTAAAATACATTTTTATTGTTCTTTTCTTTATTTGCGTTTGTTTCTTTTTATATCCTCACAAGCAAAATCAAGTTGCTATTAGCCGAACAAAAGTTGTTATAACCAAAAGATTTTTTTTTTTAAGTTTCATGGAAACCACAAAGTCAGACCTTTGAGAAATCAACTAAAAATCGTAAAAAGCAATAAACTGAAACATACTACTGGACAATGTTTGTAATCAGAAAGGTAGAGAGCTAAAGAGGAAGAAAAGAACTAAAATAAACAAACAAAAACTGGAAAACTAATAACCAAATGCCAGTAGTTAATTACCTCAAATGTAAATAAATTAAATTCTCCAATTGAAAGACATACAATGTCTGAATGGATAAACAAACTTCCAACTATATGCTGCTTACAAGAAACTGACTTCATCTGTAAAGACATGCATAGACTGAAATTGAAAGTATTGAAAAAGATATCTCATTCAAATGGAAACCAGAAGAAAGTAGGAGCAGCTATACTTATATCAGACAAAATAGACTTTAAATTTAAAGCTGTAAAGCGAGACAAAGATGGTCATCATACATTGATAAAGGAGTCAATATACCAAGAAGATATGTAAATTGTAAATTTATATGCTCCCAACATAGGCACACCTAAAAATATAAAGCAAATATAAATAGACCTAAAGGGAGAGATAGACTTTAGTACAATAATAGTAAGGAACTTTAACATCTCACTTTCAGTAATGGAAATATCCTCCACAAAAGGATTAACAAAGAAACAAAAACTTTTAAGACAAAGCTTTCTAGACAAACGGACCTAACAGGCATCTTCAGAACATTTCACCAATAGCTGCAGAATACACATTCTTCTCAACAGCATGTGAAACATTCCTGAAGATAGATCATACACTAGGCCACAAAACAAGTCTCAAAAAATATTTTTAAAGGAAATCATATCAAATATCTTTTCCAACCACAATGCAGTAAAACTAGACATCAATAGCAAGAAGTTAGAAAACCATAATATTTAGAAATTAAACAACATGCTCCAAACTATTGGGTCAAGGAAGAAATTAAGAATGACATTTAAAAATCTCTAAATACAAATGATAAAGGGAACACAACAGGATACAGCAAAAGCCATACTAAGTGGAAAATTTATACCAATTAATGCCTACATTAAAAAGAGAGGGAGATGGAGAGAAAATATCAAATAAACAACCTAATGATACAACTCATAGAACTAGAAAAACAAGAACAAACCAAACTCAAAGTAAGTAGAAGAAAAGAAATAATAAAGATCAGAGCAGAAGTAAATAAGAAATGAGACTAAAAAGACAACACAAATGATTGAAAAGAATTATTGGTTTTTTGAAAGAAAAAGTAAAATTGCCAAACCTTTAGCAGGCTGACTGAGGTAAAAAAATAAGACACAAATTAATAGAATCAGAGATGAAAAAGGAGTCATTACCACTGACACCACAGAAATGCAAAGGATGATTAGAGACTATTCTAAACAACTGGACAGCAACTAATTGAAAGACCTAGAAGAAATTGATAAATTCCTGAACATTACCACAATTGAATCATAAAGAAATAAAAATCTGAACAGAACAATAACAAATAACAAGATTGATTCAGTAATAAAAAGTTTCTCATCAAAGAAATGTCTAGGATTAGATGTCTTTACTCCTAAATTCTACCAAACCTTTAAAAAAGAACTAATTCTACTAAATATCTTTTCAAAAATTTAAAGGGAGGAAATTCATCCAAAGTCTTACTATGAGTCCAGCACTCTCTAGTTTTATCACAGATGAGAAGGTCAGGTGGCATCTCTTAATTCTCACAGGCAAGAGTATTATGTGTCTACAATAGACAGCAAAGATGGAATGAGCCAGGAATTCCTAGTTCACAGGGATCTATGGTAATATCTAAAAGATTGTATTACTTTATTAAGGATTTTTCAGGCAAATATGTCATTTTTAAACTAAACTTCTAAACTCATTTCAAATGCCCCATTTGGTTATTGGTCAGTTTGACTGCCTACTTACTCCTTTTTTTGAATTTGTGTTACTAAAATAAACACATTCATATAATGAGTGATTCATATGAATAAAATCAATACCCATTTTTGGACATTTAGAAAGTTCTCCCAATTGCAAACCACTGTTGAAAGAAATTAAAGAGGACTCAAGAAGATGGAAAGATATCCCGTGCTTTTGGATTGGAAGAATTAACATTGTGGAAATGTCCATACTACCCAAAGCGATCTACAGATTGAGTTCAATCCCCATCAAAATTCCAATGGCAAGCTTCTCAGAATTCATCCAGAATGGGGAAAAGATGACACCTTTTGTCTTAAAAAATGGAACCAGACAGGAATGTCCATTCTCACCACTCCTACTAATGAACGTAGTATTGGAAGCACTATCCAGTGGAATCAGGAAAAAGAAAGAAGTAAAGGACATCCATATTGGAAAACACAATGTCAAACTGTTCATATTTGCAGATGACATGATCCTATATGTAGAAAAACCCAAAGACACCTAAAAAAAAAAGAAAGAAAAAACTGTTAGACTGATAAACAATTTCAGTAAAGTTGCAGGGTCCAACATCAACATTCAAAAATCAGTAACATTTTAAACTTCAACAATGAGCTAGCAGAAACAGAAATCAAGAAAGCAAGCCAATTTGCGATAGTCACCAAAAAATAAATTTAACCAAGGATGCGAAATATCTCTACAATGAGAACTACAAATCACTGCTGAAAGAAATTAAAGAGGACACAAAAAATACAAAGACATCCCATGCTTTTGAATTGGAAGAATTGAAATTGCGAAAATATCCATACTACCCAAAGTGATCTACAGATTCAATACAATCCACATCAAAATATTAATGACATCCTTTAAAGAAATCAAAACAAACAAACAAACAAACAAACAAAACAAAACAAAACACAATTCTAGCATTCATGTGGGACAGAAAAATACCTCAAATAGCCAAAGCAATCCTGAACAACAACAACAACAAAAATAAAGCTGGACATACAACTGTACCTGACTTTAAATTATATCACAAAACTTTATTAAACAAGACAGTATAGTAATGGCATATAAACAGACATGCACAATTGAAACAGTATAGAGAACACAGATATTAACCCACATGTTACCAGCCAACTGATCTTTGACAAAGACTCCAAGAACATACATTGTGGAAGAGACTGGCTCTTTAATAAATGGTGCTGTGATAATTGGACATCATATGTAGAAGAATGAATCCAGACACATACCTATCACCATATACTAAAATCAACTCAAAATGGATTAAAGACTTAAATATAATACTGGAAATTATAAAACTCATAAAGAAAAAGAGGAAACACTTCAGGAAGTAGGACTGGGCAAAGATTTTATGAATATGACCCCCAAAGCACAATCAACAAAAGGAAAAACAAACATGTGGGATTATATCAAACTACAAAACTTCTGCACAGTGAAAGAAACAATGAAAAGAGCCAAAAGACAACCTACAGAATAGGAGAAAATGTTTGAAAACTCTGCATCTGACAAAGAATTAATATCAAGAGTATCCAAAAAACTCAAAGAACAGCAAACAAACAAACAAACAAACAATACCAAAACAAAAACAAAAACACACAATTGAAAAATGGGCAAACGATCTGAGTAGGCATTTCTCTAAGGAAGACGTACAAATGGCCAACAGACACATGAAAAATGCTCAGTATTACTTAGCAATCAGAGAAATGCAAATCAAAACCACATTAAGATATCATCTCACCCCAGTTAGACTATTATCAAAATGATGGAGAACAACAAATGCTGGGGAAGATGCAGTAAAAGAGAAACCATTCTAGGCTGTTGGTGGGACTATAAATTGGTGCAGCTATTATGGAAAATGGTATGGGGCTTCCTTAAACAAATTCAGATAGAACTGCCATATGTTCCAGCAATTCTACTTCTGGGAATAAACCCAAAGTAATGGAAATCATCGGGTTGAAGGGATACCAGGACTGTCATGTTTATTACAGCTCTATTTTCTATAGCCAAGAGTTGGAGTCAACCTAATTGTCCACTGTCATGTGAATTGATAAGGAAAATGTGGTGTATTTATACAACGGAATATTCTCTGCCATAAAAAGGAATGAAATACTGCCATTCACATCAACATGGATGAACTTAGAGAAAATCATGTTAAGTGAAATAAGCCAGGCACACAAAGAGAAATACCAAATGTCATCACTTATATGTGGGAGCAAAAAAATAAATAAATAAAAGAAAGAAGCAAAGAATAAAACAACAATTACAATAATACGCTGAACTTTCAAAAGAAGAGAACAGAACTGAAGGTTCTACAGGTGGGAAAGTTTGAGAGGGAGAGGGTAAGGGGAGATATTGGTAAAGGGACATGGGAATTGATCACATTGTTTAATGTTGAATATACTAAATTGTCCTGATTTGAACATCACATATTGCACATGTATTAGTATCCAATGCTGTACCCCACATATATGTACAACCAAATATGTTCCAATAAAAAGTAAATTAAAAAATATGGGCCGAGCCCGTGGCGCACTCGGTAGAGTGCTGCGCTGGGAGCGCGGCGACGCTCCTGCCGCGGGTTCGGATCCTATATAAGAATGACCAGTGCACTCACTGGCTGAGTGCCGGTCACGAAAAAACGACAAAAAAAAAAAAAAAAAATATTTGACATGGAAAAATCAGTAGCATATTTATACTCCAACAATGAACTAGCAGAAAAAGGAATCAAGAAAGCAATCCCAATTGCAATAGTTAGGATCAAAATAAAATACCTAGGAATCAATTTAACCAAGGAGGTGAAAGATCTGTACAATGAGGACTACAAATCAGTACTGAAAAAAATTAAAGAGGACACAAAAAGATGGAAAGACATTCCATGCTCTTGGATTGGAAGAATTAACATTGTGAAAACGTCCGTACTACCCAAAGTGATCTACAGATTCAATAAAATCCCCCTCAAAATACCAATGACATTCTTCACAGTAATAGAAAAAAAAATCCTAGTACATTTATGGAACAACAAAAAACTCCAAATAGCCAAAGTAATAGTACAAAATATATATATACATATACATGTATATGTAACATGTATGTGCGTGTGTGTGTGTGTGTGTGTGTGTCTGTGTACATATTTACCCAGAGGCATAACTCTACCTGAGTTCAAGTTATACTGCAAAGTAACAGTAATTGAAAACAGCATGGTACTGGCATAAAAAAAGCCATTTGGACCAACGGAACAGAAGAGAGAACCCAGAAATCAACCCATATACTTATAGCCAAATGATTGTTGACAAATGCACCAGAAACATACTTGATGATAAGACTGCCTCTTCAATAAATGGTGCTAGGAAAACTGGACAACCATGAATAGAAAGATAAAACTAGACCATACCTGTCATGTTATACCAAAATCAATTTAAAATGGATTAACAACTTAAATATAAGGCCCAAAACTATAAAATTTGTAGAAGAAAACAGAATAACACTTCAGGGAGTAGGACTAGGCAAAGACATTATGAAGAAGAGCCCAAAAGCAAGGGCAACAAAAGAAAGAAATAAACAAATGTGATTGTATCAAACTAAAAATCTTCTCCACAGGAAAAGAAAAACAGCAAGAAATCAGCCTACAGAATGGGAGAAAATATGTGCAAACTATGCATCCAACAGGAGATTAATATCCAGAATATATATTCAAATAACTAACTGAAATAACTAAGTACAAAAACAAAGTAACGCACTTAAAAAATGGGCAAAGAAGCTGAATTGTCATTTCTCAAAGGAAAGTATGCAAATGGCCTACAGACACATGAAAAAATGCTCAATATCACTAAGTAACAGGGAATTGCAAATCAAAACCACTTTGAGATATCATCTCAGTCTAGTTAGACTGGTTATAATGAAAAAGACAGAGAATAACAAATGCTGGAAGGATGTAGCAAAAGGGGGACACTCTTACACCTTTGCTGAGACTGTGAATTATTGCAGCTATTATGGAAAATAGTATGGAGGTTCCTTAAACAACTACAGATAAAACTGCTATATAATCCAGCAATTCCACTGCTGGGTATATACACAAAAGAATGGAAGTCATCATGTTGAAGGGATACCTACACCCCATGCTTATTGCAGCTCTATTTACAATAGCCAAGAGTTGGAACCAACCTAAATGTCCATCTTCAGATGACTGGATAAGGAAACTGTGGTATATTTATCCAATGGAATACTACTCTGCAATGAAAAAGAATGAAATTCTGCCATTCATAGCAACATGGACGAATTTAGAGAAAATCATGTTAAGCGAGATAAGCCAGGCACAGAAAGAAAAATAACACATGTCCTCATTCGTAAGTCTCTCATAAATAAAAAAAGGAAGAAAGATACACCAATCACTATAATACAGTGAACTTTAAAAAGGAGAAAACAGAACTGAGATTACGAGAAGTGGGAAAGGGAGAGGGGGAAGGAGGGAAGGGGAAATTGGTAAAGGGTGATGAAAATCGATTACATTTCACAATGCTTTGCGTACTAATTATCCTGATTTGAGCATGACATATTGCATACTGGAATTGATATTCAACACTGTATCCCCACAGATATGTAGAATCAACTATGTTTCAATTTTTTAAAAATCAGAATAAAAAAAAAAAAAGAACGACAGAAAAAGCTGCCACTTGTATCTTAATCCTGGTGAGCTGTTATTGTCATTTTGTTTGTTTAGAAGATAGGGACATCATAAATTTTAGTTACACTTTTGCCTTTGAATGTTGAACTTTATGCAAGCCACAAATCCTACTCTGATTTAGAACGTGGTTGATCACATGTGTGCAGGCTACAGTTAAAGTCAAGTCATCTTATTCTCTGTGAAAATCTCCAGGCTCCTGCCTAAGTACATATAGTATGTCATAGAAATTTAGCATAACAAATTTCAAATACAACTTTTATCAAGATTTCAGCAATCATTTATAATAAATTTTTACTTTTCTTCCTCTGAATACTGCTATTTCTGGGGTCACAGGCCCACCAAAACAATGCTCTAGCAACATAGTGTTGTGACTGTCAGATGGAGAAAAATAGCCATTGTCCTGATGTAGATCAAACTCTGTGGGGCCTTACGTGGTGTAAGAAGTAAGAATGAAGGCCAGAACAACTCGGAGGTGGGTGAGAAATAGAACTTGCTACTCAGATTTCCATCAGGAAACAGAAATTATAGTGAAGCGAGGTGTCTGAGCCGAGATTTATTAAAGACTATGTACAAAGAAATGGGCAAGATTTGGTAAGCAAATTAGAAGTTTGCTGAACCCCCCTCATAGAAAGGTTAAGAAGTTTTGCCCACTCATCTTTCTAGAGAAATGTGGAGATGCAGTAGCTCCCAGACCTCACCCAGATGGGCTGTACAGAGGTCATCTAAAAGGTGACCCTGCCAGAGGGGAGAGCCAAGAGGCACAGAACAGCAAGCTTGAACAAAGTAAATAACATTCCTCTGCTCTTGTACTCTCCAACGCCTGGGAGGGGCACACTTCTTGGTTCTTGGGAAATAGACTGAGACGGAAATAGGCATTCAGGAAGTTTACTGGGGAGCGCACTTGGGACCAACCCCTGTGGAGTGAATGAAGAAGAACTGGCCAAAGGAAAAAATTAGACCGTGAATCTGTTACAGTGAAGGCCTTGGCTCTCCCTGGGAGGACCTCTGAGATGGGCTTTCTGAGTTGTCCTGCAGTAGGGCAAGTGGTTTTGCCTTTGTGTCCCCATAGAGGCATTGATTGGATGTGGCTTGCCCCTAAGAAGTGAGCATGACCTTGGATTAGGTAGTTTTCTTCGCCCAAGGACAATGCCTTGAGAGAGACTTAGCTGAGAGAGCTGTCAGACACTAACACTCCTAGCAGCTGGGGAAACAAGTACAAGCATACTTCAAAAAGATCATGAAAAAATGCACTTAAGAGATAATACAAATATTTTCATGAACTTTTTGAAATACCTTGGTACTTAGGTTCTGATGGGGGAGAGGGAATGTGAAGAGCACAGAATCATGTACAGTACACCTCATGAGACCAAGTCAATCTGAGGTCAGAGTGAAGGGGGCCTTTTAACACCGTTCACACAAATTTAGCTCCTGTCTTGTAAAGCAGGTAGATCATGTGATAGGACTCACAAAAGACATCTAGCAACAATGTCCAGGTGGCCCGAAATATGGTTTCATGGAAATTCTAGTTCCAGCACAAAGGTACATCATGTTTTGGAATTTGCCCACTAAGAGCATGGGGGCATGGGAAATTCAAAGCATACAGTTGCAGCCTTAGCTTTTGTATCTAATATATGTTAAAGAAAGCACAAATTTTCCTCTAAAACAGAGTACTCCCTAGTGTAAGCTCAGACTCCATAAACATCTTTCAAAATATCTAAGGATTTTGCTCTGTTATACGGCTGTAAATCACTTGGTAAAATAATTGGCATATAGCAAATACATATACTTTTTGTGGTATGTGGAACCCTTTATCTAAGCGACCTGGTCTATGTTTCATGTAATGAGCTTTCAGACTGAAAACTCGTTCAAACAGGAGAGAAGTTGATGGATTATGATTTGTTCCATAATGGGACTGACAGCAGTCTTCCACTCCCAGACTATTTTATTTTTGTTGGTTCTATTAATCAAGCCATACCTCTGCTGCTTTCTTCATTTTGTGCTAATATAAAAGAATACCAAACTGTGTAATTTACAAAGAACAGAAACTTATTTTGTCACAGCTCTGGAGTGGGGGAAGGTTAAGAATAAGGTGCCTGCATCTGGCAAGGTCCTTCTTGCTGCATTCTCTCATAGCGAAAGGTAGATGGCAAAGATGAGAAAGAGGGGGCCAGACTCTTCCTTTTATAAAGGCATTCATTCTATCCGTGAGGGAAGAATCCGCAAGGCCTAATCACCTCTTAAAGCTACCACATTTTAATACTCTTACAGTGGCAATGAAATTTCAACATGAGTTTTGGGGGGACAAACATTCAAACTATAGCACTCTAATAGCTACACATATATCTCGCCCTAAGAATGCCGTGGTCCACTTGCTTTATTGCCATTTATTAAGGGCAAACTGCCCATTTTATAAAATAGATTCACCTTGACTCTAAAGTGTATAGCAATAAATGTCTACTTTTAATACAGAATTTTTTTTATCCCCACTGATATACGGAGCTTTGGTTTCACAGCACCACCGTTTGCCATTGATCTTGGTCAAAATGGGCAACCATGTATGAACTACTCAGTGATTTCTGTCCTCTCCTCCAGAATGCATTCCCTAATACTCTGTTTTCTCCTGGAAAGCATGGTCAGCTGGCCATGTATAATATGCAGTTTTACTTTGACCATGGCTCTGCAATGTCTTTATCTCTAATCAAAGAGTCCATAATGGTGAATCTGGCATTGTCATTTCACCTACTATAAGTTGTGATGATTAGTTTCATGTGTCAAGTTTTTTCAACTGTAGTACTGATATATTAAATCAAACTTTAATCTAGGTTTTGTTGTAAAGGTATTTTGTACCCATGGTTAATATCTGCAATCAGTTGACTCTAAACAAAGGTCACTGTTAGTAAGGTCTGTGGTTCTTATCCATACAGTTAAAGCCCTTGAGAATAAAACTAATGTTTTCCTTTAAGGAGAAATTTTGCCTCTAGACTATGGCCTTGAATCCTGCTGAATATCTGGTCTTCCAGGCTGCTCTAAGGATGAACAAGCCCACATAATCATGTGAGCCAAATTGCTTTAAATAAATATCTTTACATATCTATAGCTATATAATCTTTATCTGTATCTGCATATATCCTATTGGCTCTATTTCTCTGGACAGTTCCAAGAATTATGGTTGACATTTCTCACAGGCACAAAGAGACACTCCAGCATCCTATTAGAATTGTTACCAAGAGTCCTTGTCTTGAAATTAAGTCCAGACTCATAAAAAATGCCTTGATATAAAACATTTCCTTTCATTTAATACTTTAGCAGCAAAAAACCTACCACTAATTCTTGCCAGTAAACATCTGAACTCATTTGAGTATAATCCTTTTCCTCAAGAAAGGCTAGATAGCAATGCCAGCATCTTTAGCTTGCTTGACACACTGGGGTGACTGGTTGCTGGTCACCCTACCCTAGCCCCATCCATGGAAACCTGGAGGGAGAGTCCTACTTGGAGAAGCCTGGATATTTGCTAGATAGAGAGTCCATGAAATTGGCAGAAGAAGTTCTCACCTTTGAGATAGTCTTGGAGCATGGGAACCTCAGGAGCCGAGGGATGCATGCCGACAGATGACAGGAGTGCAGGGTGCCATCACTTGGGTGGTCTCCAAGTACTGCAGTCACCGCAATGATGCATGTGGTCTAACAGAGCCACTGCTATAGCCACCACTGCTGTAAATGCAGCCAACCACTACTGCCCGTTGCAAGGGTAGCCCACAACCAGAGTAGCAGCCGCTGGTGCTGCTGAGGCCACCAGTGCTGTGCAGGTCATCAGCTGACTGCTCGATTGCATTGACACCAGGAGGGTCACTAGCAGAGCCCAGGTAAAGAGGTGAGTGAATGTAGACCCATGACCCAGTTGCACAGCCAACAGGGGAATTACACTAACTCCCAATGTAGGACACTTGGGAGTGGGAGGTATGTGTGTAGCCAATGAGACTGCATTGATTCAGGGAGAGACACATGAAGATCCCCAGAGAGTACAGAAACCCGGGATAGTCAATTAAAGTAAGGATGAAAATTCTCAACCACCACCAACCCATCCTCCAACAAGGGGAAGCAAAGACTCAAGAGGAGCCTCTGCCTGTTGGAAAGAGGAAAAAGAAACCCTGCCCAGGTCATCGATTCAAACTGAGGACCTACAGTGAACCCATGAAGGTCAATGAAACTAGCTGGGGTGTGAACAGGCCCACGCAGGGTCACACACCCTAACCAAAGAACAACATGGCACTCAGGTACTTCTCCCAAGAACAGAAGACATTGCCCAAATGATTGGTGACCCAGCGCAGTGTCACTAACCTCAGCTAGGAGTAACTAAGTGCTCAGAATTACTTTGGCTATTCAGGGTCTTTTGTTTTTCCATATGAATTTTAGGATTTTTTTTTCTATTTATGTGAAGAATGTCATTGTTATTCACAGGGGGTTGCACTGAATTTGTACATCACTTTGGGTAGTATGGACATTTTCACAATGTTGATTCTTCCAGTTCAAGAGCATGAAATGTCTTTTCATTTTTTTGTATCCGCTTTAATTTCTTTCAACAGTGATTTGTAGTTCTTGCTGTAGAGATCTTTCACCTCTTTGGTTAACTTTATTCCTGGGTGTTTTATTTTTTTGGTGACTATTGGCTAGATTTCTCAATTTCTTTTTCTATTAGTTCGTTGTTAGAGTATTAAAATGATACTGATTTTTGCCTGTTGATTTTGTATCCTGCAATTTTACTAAAATTGTTTATCAGGTCTTTGACTGTTTTTGTAGAGTCTTTAGGCTTTTCTATAAATACAATCACAACATCTGAAAACAGGGACAATTTGACTTCATCTTTTCCAGTATGGATGCTGTTTATTTCTTTTTGTGCTTGATAGCTCTGGCCAGTATGTCCAATACTATGTTAAATAGGAGTGGTAAGAGTGGGAATCCTTGTCTTTTTCCCATTCTTAACAGAAAAGCTTTCAACTTTTCCCCATTCTGGATGATATTGGCAGTGAGTTTGTCACATATGGCTTTTACTGCATTAAGATACTTTCCTTCTATACCTATTTAACTGACAGTCTTTATTGTGAAGAGGTGTTAATTTTTTTTTCAAATGCTTTTTCTGCATTTATTTAGATAATCATATGGTTTTTCTCCCTGATTTTGTTAATGTGGTGTATCATATTTATTGACTTGCATCGTTTGAACCATTCTTGCATCTGTGGGATGAATCCCACCTGTTCATGGTATATAGTTTTGTTTTGTTTTTTTGATGTGTTGCTGTCTTCCATTTGCTAACAATTTGTTCAGGATTTTCCATCTATGTTCATCAAAGATATTGGCCTGCAGTTTCTTTTTTGTTGTATTTCTGCCTGGTTTTAGTATCAAGGTGATGCTGGCCTCATAGAATGAGTTTGGGAGAATGGCCTGTGTTTCAATTTTTTGGAATAGTTTGAAGATAATTGGTATTAATTCCGCTTTAAAGGTTTGGTAGAATTCAACAGTAAAGCCATTTGGTCTTAGGGTTTACTTTATAGGGAGATGGCTGATTACTGTTTCAATCTTGATGCTTGATTTGATGTGTTCAGGTTTTCTATGTTTTCTTGGTTCAGTCTTGGTAGTTTCTATGTATCCAGAAATTTATTCATTTCCTCCAGGTTTTCAAATTTATTGGTGTGCAACTGTTTATAATAGTCTCTAATGATTTTTTGTATTTCTCTGGTATCATTTGTAATAGTTGGGGACCAGAACACCCCTTTCTCAGCATTGGACAGTTCATCCAGAAAACAAATTAACAGACAAACACAAGATTTAAACTACACTTTAGACCAACTACACCTGGCAGATATCCACATAACATTTTATCCAACATCTATAGAGTATACATTATTCTCATCAGCACATAGCACATTCTCCAGGTCAGACCACATGTTAGGTAATGAATCAAGTATCAGCAAATTTTGGAAAAACTGAAATCATTTCGAGTATCTTTTCAGACTTCATTGACCAGAAGTCAATAGCCAATGAAAATCTGGAAAGGATATAAATACATAGAAATTAAACAACATGCTTCTGAATAACCTATGACCAAGAACAAATTAATAGGTAATCAAAAAAAATTCTTGAAACTAATGAAAATAAAAACACATCTTACCAAAACCTGTGGGACACTTAGAAAGCAGTACTAAGAGGGAAGCTTATTGCAACAAATGTATCAAATGAATAGAAAGAATTCAAATAAACAACCTAACACTACACCTCAGAGAACTAGAAAAACAATAACAATCCAACCCTGAAATTCATAAACAGAAAGCAATAATTAAGATCAGAGCAGAACTAAATGAAATAGAGACCCTGAAAATAATACAAAAGCTCAAAGAAACAAAAAGTTGTTTTTCTTTGAAAAGATAAACCAGATAGACAAACCGTTAGGTAGCATGGCTAAAAAAGAAGTGAGAAGACCCAAATAACAAAAATCAGAAATGAAAAAAGAGGTGGCTTTTTCCAGCAACCATTCTGTGAGATGGAATTTTAGAAATCTTCTTTTTACAGTTGTAAAATCTCAGAATTATAAACAAAGTCATAGAAAATCCTAATGTCACAGTTTTCATAAAAGATGGAACAAGGGTTTAAGAGTATCTGGCAATAGAAAATATTTAGACCAATAACAACAGCAAAATACCCTAAAAGAATCAGGAAAAGTAGCCTCAAATAAAAGTGAACTGAAGCAAGTGGACTGAATACTACTGTCACTTTTGTTGCTACTATAATTGGTTTTCTTAGAAAGAGACAAACAAATAAAATATAAAAATAAGATTAATTTTGTTATATAGATACAAACCAACTGATATTTACAATGCAGCAGCAATTCTGTCAAAATTAGTTAAACCAGGAGAAATAATAGCTGAATTCTACCATGGGCTTTATTTCAACTGTTGTCTTTGACAAGTAGGCTCTCCATGTGACACTGCTTAATCTTCCTGTCCTATTAAAGTTTAGACAATTAATGTCAGAACCACATTACTTTACTCATCAGTGTATTTTAACATCATTATTCCTTTCTAAGAATAATTTATTTACATTGTAGTTTTCTCCTAAATGATTCCTATTTGAATGAGTCATAGATTTCCAAAAGCATGTAGGAACTATACTGAAATTCTGGAATCTGTAAAACATCTGCTTCAACACCTTCAGCATTCAAAGCATCAGACTTATACAGCCCTGGTATGTTATTAAGAGAGCATTTTCAGCCAAGGATGGCAATAGGCCGCATATGTCTATATCTATATCTGTCTGCCTGTCTGTCTGCCTGTCTGTCTGTCTGTCTGTCTGTCTGTCTGTCTGTCTGTCTGTCTGTCTGTCTGTCTATCTATCTATCTATCTATCTATCTATCTATCTATCTATCTATCTATCTATCTATCTATCTATCTGTGTGTACCCACCCCTTAATAGTACACTCTGGACAGTGATATAAATAAAGCAGACATAACCAGACTAGAAGATATTTTCTCCACACAAAGAGGTACATGAAGACAATACTGCTCAAGTAGGATGTAGATAGATAGCCTGTTGGGGGTTCACCAGTTTTATCTTATGTATTTCCTCTTAATCTAATATTTAATCATTTGCATATTAATTTTGAACTCCAGAAAATCCATAGTTATTAAAAGACAAATGCTGCATGATTTCATTTATATGAGGCTCCTAGAGTAGTAAAATTTATAGAGATAGAAAGTACAATGGAGGTTGCCAGGGGCTGGGGGCAGGCGAGAATAGGCAGTTATTGTTCAATGGGTACAGAGTATCTGTTTCGAGAAATGAAAAGAGTTGCAGAGATAGATATTTTCAATGGTTGCACAACAATGCAAATTTAGTAATGCCACTGTACTGACTGTGTGCTAAAAAATGGTTAATATGGTACAAAAAACTAATTTAAGAAACTTGCTCAACACCCTATAGTTACTAAATTACCAGTTGGTTTTTAAATAGGTTTAAAATTTTAATCAGCCTTCAACAGAGAGAAGTTGAAATAATGGGGAAAGAGAAGTCTTCAATTAAAGAACTGAGTTAGGAGGTTTTTGAGGCCCTTCAAGAAAGTGATGCTCAGGGCCATAACTAGGGGTTTCATAGAGTTACTAGGTGTAGAGATTGCATGTTGGAGACATGACCGTATCCTTGAAAATGAATTAGCATCCAAATCTCTGTAGCTATAGCCATATTATTCAACAAACTAGAAAAGTTGAAGTACAAGCAGATCACAGATTAAAATGTCTTTAAATATGTAAATATTCTCAATGATTGAAAAGAAATTCATCTATGTCTATGGTTGGATAAAGAACTAAGTTTTAATGCCTTTACTTGGTAAATATGTATTAGTGTGCCTTTGAGAATAAACAGTCTTGTTATGGCAAAGTACCTTAATGAGAGTGTTCATTTTTCATTACAGTCCTTTAGAAGAAAACATTCAAGAAGGTCATTATTGTTTTCAATGTGCAATACTTCAAAGTACAACTAAATGTACTAACAACTCCAAATTAAGTTATGCTTCCACCTCAGACTTAGTTTCCAGGTGTGAGAACTGTACCTGAGAGTATAAGTCCTTTTGTTTGGATTAGTCAATGTCAGGGAAATTTCAGCGAATTTAGATATGTTAGAGATATGTAACCTTTATTATTTAGTAACAAGCTTTAACATCATTAAAATATTGATTTAATTCACCTTCTAAGAATATTGACTATGCATGATATAAGGCAAGCAAAATATAAATGACAAAGTATGTGAAAGTTTGTGAATAATTGTTTTCTTAACCATTTATTTTGGGATCAGATTTGTTACTTGCAATTTACAGATAATTCATTATGCCAGTTAATCAGTATTCAACCTGAGAATTTGTCACAAAGGCCTTAAAAATGAGAAAAAGTTAAAGTTAATTTTATGTTCAAGTTCAAGCATTTTGCAGAAGCCAGATGAAGGATTTGAAATAGGTTTCATAATTTTCACACAAGTGCCTTTCAAGAAATATGTAATTCACTTGGAGCATTGTAAATAATGAAAATGCTCTCATCTATTGCTCCAGTTGCAGTACCACTCCCGTTTAAAATCATGGAAAATGGGAACATTACCACATATTTTATTCTTCTAGGACTCTTTAATGGCAGCAGAAGCCACCAATGTCTGTTCATGGAGGTTCTGACAATTGCTTTCACCTCCCTTATGGGCAGTGCCCTCATGCTTCCCCTGACTTACAGGGACCACCAGCTCCACAAGCCCCTGTGCTTCCTTCTGAGACAACTCTCCTTCATAGACCTGATGCTGGTTTCCACTACCTTCTGACTAGGTGACCAGAAAGAAGTCCATACCCTCTGCTGATTGTGGGTTGCAGATTTTCTGCTTGGTTACTCTATGTGGTGGATAGTGCTTCCTCCTGTCAGCCATGTCCTATGACTGTCATATGGCTGTTTGCCAGCACTGCAATACCGCATCCTCAGGAGCTGGCGGTTATACCTGAGAATGACTTTGGGGTGTTGGTTCCTGAGGTCATCTGATGGGCTCATGCAGGTTGTTGCTACTGTGAGCCGCCCATTTTGTGGTGCACACGAGATCGACAGTTTCATCTGTGAGTCCTCCACACTGGTGCGTTTGGCTTGCAGTGACATGTTTGTCTTTGAGTATGTCACATACCTCTGCTGTATGTTAATGCTTCTGGTCCCCTTTTCCGTCATCCTGACCTATAGTCACATCCTCACTGCTGTTCTGCACATGCATCCTACGGAAGCTTGCAAGAAGGCTTTTGCCACCTGCTCGTCACATTTGGCTGTGGTGGGACTCTTTTATGGATCTGCCATTATTATCTGCATGAGACCCAGATCCTACAGGTCAGCTGACCAGGACAAGGTTGTGTCAGCATTCTACGCTATCTTCTCCCCTGCACTCAACCCCCTCATGCACAGTCCAGGGATCGATGACATCATAGGAGCCCTAAGAAAGCGGACTGGTCAGCGGCTGCTTTACATCCAAGTGAATAAGGCATTAATCTTCGCCATGTTTGATGGCTATCCAGTGCGATTATGTGGGATTTCCTAAGGAGAAAGTATATTTATTTGTACATTTGCCTCTTTTTTAAAAATCTGTTTTACTTCGTATTGCAGACAAATCTCAATGCTTTGCATTCATTTATTGACCTGTTATCACCAGATCAAATTGTTGATTGCTAAAATTCTGTGAATCACAAATCCTTAGTAAAATGATTCTACATCATGGTCTATAATAATTGCTCTTCGAAGAATGAAGTAACTATTCAAACAATTTTGAGAATTGATTGTTGCCATTTGTTTCAAGTAGAGGTACAATTTTTACGTAGTAGAATGCTCGCATCTGAGGCATTTCTTTCAACCAGTTGCAACAAGTACCTGCACTTCTAACTCACCACCAATCTCAAGAGACAATGTCCATCCTGCCTGAATGGGCCCTCTCGTCATTGTCCAGGGGAAGCCCGCCATCCGGCACACAGCCACTGGTCAGATTTTTATTCCCATCTTTCAGTTCTTCTTATCCTAAAATTTTGTATTAATCAAAACCAACAGCAGATTTTTTTTGTTTGGTGGGAGGGTGCGGTGGGGGGGGTGTTTGTTTGTTTGTTTTTCATCTGTTTCTTTCTCTCAGCTTAATTTATTTTTAAAGATTTCTCCAAATTTTTATACTCATCAGTAGTTTACTCTTTTTAATCACTATTTGTCTTCCATTTTCTGGCTATATCACCATTTGTTTACCCATTATTTTGTTGATGGACATCTGAACTATTTTCATTTTGGAGCAGTTATGACTAAAGCTCCTTTTTGTGGTCATATGTTTTTATTCTCTTGGTTGATGTATGATGAACGATTTAGCAAACTATTTTTCAGTGTTTGTTCAATTTTTCACTCCCACTGACAATACACACAACGTCCCATTACTTCCAATACTACCATTATTTTTTATTTTACCCAATTCTAGTAGAAGTAGTAACTCATTTTGTTTTAATTTTCATTTTTCTGGTGACAATTGGTGTTGAGGACTTTTGCTTTAACTTATTGCTTGGTTGTGTATCTTCTTTTGTGAATATTAAATTTTACTTGTTTGTTTTTTAAAATAATTTGTTTATTTTTTAATTGAATTCTATTGATTGGATGTATTTATGGGCTATACAGTTGTATTTCAACACATGTACACAATTTGTGGTGATCAAATCGGGGTAATTAGAATATTCATCATTGAAAAAATTTATCATTTCATTTTTTTAATTCAAGCATAATTTGTTACACATTTGTGAGGTACAAAGTTGGCTATCAATAGTTGCTTGCAATATGTGATGACAAAATCAGGATAGTTAGTTTGTTCTTCATTACAATGTGTAATCATTCTTTGTATCCATCAACCCATTTCTCATTAATTTCTAATCAACCCCTCTCCCCACCCCTTTCTCTTTCCACTTCTAGTAACTAAAGTTCTGTTTTCTTCTTCTGAAATGTTGGCATATTATTGTGATTCTTTCTTTCTTTTCCTTCCTTCCTTCCTTCCTTCCTTCTTTCCTTCCTTCCTTCTTTCCTTCCTTCCTTCCTTCCTTCCTTCCTTCCTTCCTTCCTTCCTTCCTTCCTCTCTCTCTCTTTGTCTTTTTCTTTCTTTATTTCTTGGCAAAATTTTATCATTTCTTTGAGATAAGAACATGTGATCTCCTCTCTTCTACCTATTTGAAAACATACAATAAATTACTGTTAATTAAACATGCCTAGCAATACTGTGAACTATCTATTTTAGTTTCTGTAAAACAAAACACGTAGACGCTTCCATAGAAAACAAAACCTAGGTGCCCATTCATAGGCAGCATATGATATAAAACTACTTAGAAATTTGTAAGTAAAACTACAGTTGGGTTATTTATTATTATTATGTATTTTTGGCATTTATTCCAATCAATGCTTGAGATTAACTATTTTAACTAAATGTGTTTTTATGTAAGGCATCTCTTACACCTCCTCCATTTTGCTTGAAACTGTGAATTTATTTGTTTTTTAAAATATGTATTGGACCAAAATTCCAAATCCATTGGCTGAATTATGACAGTGAAAATCTGAGTTGTTTTTTCTAGGAGGTACTTTTTCCTGAAATATCAAATGTCAGATAATAAAGGACAAAATAGGGTTTCGAAATACTAGGGTTCAGGTGTTCAGAGTATATATCTTATTTTTTTGCTGGTAAGCTATTATAAGCCTACAATAATTTTAGACAAGAAATTTGGCACATTTAAAGAAGTTGTTGATTTACAAAGGAAATAAATATAAATACATATTTATTTATATATCTATTTCAGTAATAATATATATTTAAGTGCTCCACAAAGATAAAGCAATTAAATGTGAAAAATTAAGTGTAAGAAAATAGTTTAAGATAACACACATAGAAATTATTTTTTTATTTCTTTACTTTTGCTATTTTTGCTTTCATCTGAATCCTTTCACACTTTTTTTATCCTTGAATAGCATTTTAGTCAGAATTGTATTTCTTATCTCACATGATAGAAAAAGCAGAAGGGTCTAGAAAAAACAATGAGTGAGAATGAGCCAGATTCAGTTCTGAAGATCCCTGGAGATATTTTAGACGTTCACATCAAGATTACACTGAAGAAAAGCTGGTTGATGAATTTGTCTCAAACCTGAACATCGTGCTTCAGAGTCTTAATGGAACTCTTCCAATTGATTATATTTTAAACCTGTGTTTATTTCCATAAACAAAGGCATACTATGATGAAAAGGTGATTTCATTAAATATTTTATCTACACCTTAAAAAAGAATGAAATTCTGCATTTTGCAATAACGTGGATGATCTTGGAGAAAGTCATGTTAAGTGAAATAAGCCAGGTACAGAGAGAGAAATATCACATGTTCTCACTCGTATGTGGAAGCTAAAAAAAGTTGAGCTTACAGAAATAGAGAGTAGAACAGTGGTTAATAGATACTGGTGGGGGCAGCGAAAGAAGGTTGGGGACAGCGTGATCAGTCGGTACCAAATATTAGAAAGGAAGGAAGAATGGGATCTAGGGTTCTACAGAAATATAGGGAGACTATAGTTAACAACAAAGTGTTGTGTATCTTTGAATCGCTAGTCAAGAGGATGTTCAATGTTCCTAACGCAAAGGAGTGAAAACGTTTGAGGTAATGGATCTACTAAGCAACCTAATATGATCATTGAACACAGTCTGAATGTACCCAAATATCATATTTTCTACATAAACACATACAATTATCATGAGTCAATTAAGGAAAAATAAGTTAAGAAGGGAGAAATAGAGAGTAGAGCAGTGGTTAGCAGAAGCAGGCCAGAGAGGAGGGGTGAGGCTGGGGAAGGGTTGGTAGACTGGTACAAAGTGATAAAGTTGCAGTTGGATTGGAAGAGTAAATTCTGGTGCCCTGGGTGACAATATCTAATAATGCAGTATTATGTGTTGCAAGATAGCCAGAAAAGAAGATCGTGAATGTTTTAACTACAGAGAAATGATAAATGTTTAGATGACAGACATTCTAAATATTCTCATCAGGTTATTAAACAATATATGTGTGTGTTGAAATAACAAACTGTACCTTGTAAACATGTACAATGAAAAAAAATAAAAATTTTAAAAATATATATTTTGTCTCACTATTCTCTTTAAAGACACATGAAGTGGATTAATTTAACTCTCACCCAGAGGAAGGAAAAATGTTTAACTTGTCAGAAAATAACTAAATAACAAAAATAATAAACATAAAATATAATTTATTCACTCAGTACTTACTTTGTGACTACATTTTACTTATTGTTTCACCATTATTTTCCCCTTTTATTTATTACCATGTCTTTTTAAGATAGGTTCAATATTAAGTCTATTTTTGAAAAATGGAGACAAGCTTATTGGGGCGAAATTCATGGTCTGGATTCTCATAAATCTGAACCCAGTTGTCTGACTTTAAAAGGCTTTCACTTAAGAAAGAGCCAGTTGGAACAGTGGGACTGAACACCTCCCCCCCACCACACACACACACACACACACACGCATGCATACACACACACACACACACACACGCATGCATACACACACACGCGTGCGCCCGCACGCACACACACACACGCACACATACACACAAACACGTGCGCATGCACACACACGCACACACGCAAACACACGTGCACACACACACACACACGCACACAAACACACATGAAATAGGCTTCTCCTCCCCTCCTCAAGAGCAAGTTGTTGTCAAATGATGTCCTTCTGTCGGGTGAAAGATAGGAGTCAGTGGGAAAATGTTGTATTGTTGTACGAATTGAGTTCTGATGCTAGGACTTCTGGATTTAAAGTCTAGGTTAAGCCCAATAACCTTGGGAATGTTATGAAATAATAAATGTAAGATGCTTAAAACATTGCCTGAGACTTAAAAAATACTCAGTAAGGTTTAGCTGTTATAACAGTTATGGAAAATACAATTAAATAAGCTAAATGTCATTTGCTTAAATTTATTTTTGATGGATTCATGGGGCAATTAAATGATCCCCAAAATCTAAATATATAAGAAAATATAGCAGAGTAACTTAAATGAAGCAAGTCTTTTTTTTTTTTTTTATTCTGCCTCCCTACAATATGTGGACAGTGGAATAAGTGAGATTTCCACTGACTCTTCAAACCCCAGGGTCTCTCAGTATTGGCTGCAAAGGAAATCCACAAAGTGATTTACTCTAGTATTTCTATCTGGTGGAAGGGACAGGCCACAAACAGACCTATTAACATAGAATGTGCTCTCTTGCTATGAAGAGCGGGAATAAAATATGCATAAATAAATAAAAACTAGAAAGAAAGAAAGAAAGAGAGAGAGAGAGAGAGAGAGAGAGAGAAAGAGAGAGAGAGAGAGAGAGAGAGAAAGAAAGAAAGAAAGAAAGAAAGAAAGAAAGAAAGAAAGAAAGAAAGAAAGAAAGAAAGAAAGAAAGAAAGAAAGAAAGAAAGAAGGAAAGATGGGGAAGGGGTCAGAAAAGCCAAGGTTTTTTTTTTTTTTCCCTGAGCAAATGCTTATTGTTCATCTTGCTTTATTCAATCCGTGCTGAATTAGACTCCATCTGTTTTCTCCCCTGTGACACCCAGACTCTTCTGTCGCACTCTAGGGAATTCCTAATCTGTCATCAATACTCCCACTCCCTTTCGCTCAAGCTATTTCTGCACGTTCCTTTCCCTTACATCTCAGGCCATACCCTGGCGACATGGCTCCTCACATGGAACTATCAAAAGTGGCTGTGTTCTGGCCTAGAAGCCACAGAACTTCAATGTGTAGCCATTTCCCATGCTTCTTCTTGCTGCTTCCACAACTATTTCCTGCTAATGCAACCTCAGTGGCCTAAGGATTTACTGACATTTCCAGAACTCACAAATTCAGAATGCTACAAATCAGACTTAGGTTTCCTTTGGCAATACTGTTTCTTCAAATGCATAGTTGGGGTCTAGCTATTTTTATCAGAAAGCTGTATCAGGCAAAATCTACTGCCAGAGGAGATTTTTTGATTTCTTGATTATTCTCTAAATTAATCAACGATGGCTGCATGAGAATATTTCCAACAATAAATTTGAGGTGAGAAGAAACTTAGCTTCATCTTTTGTGATAAGCAAGGTGGCCAACATTTTATGTGGGAGAATACTCAAGGCAAAGTGCTTGAGAAAGTCTGAGCCACGGAGTCATCTCCTTGTAAGGCTGACACTCTGCACCTACAACTTACACAGGCTTTCATTTGAAGGACAAAAGCAGTTGATGTTTTCCATCCTACAAAGCTCCTAAGTAGGAGACTTGAGTGACATCTACTGCATATGTCAGCTAGAGGGATGTTTTATAAGCAAAGTTACATTTCCTCATCTCTGCTAACTCTTGACTGGTTACATCTCCCCCTTCTTGCTGGATCTGGTTGAAAATAGTAAGTGTATGGTCAACATTTTGAACTTTTCTCACACTGGCTCTAAAAACATAGCCTGATTTGTTACATCCTTTGATTCTATGGTAGAACTGGTCACAAAGTAAACAAATAACTTCCGAACTTTCACACCAAACATTTCCTTAGCTTCTCAGAGTCACCTGAAAAATTTCTTTTAGTTGTCTCTACCAAAATAAGGAAATACTTTTAAAAAATTCATCACAATTTAATAACTGAGAAAATTTGTTTCTGTCCTTCCTAAGAGACTCTCAATAAGTAGGAAATTTAACTAAAAGAGGGCTCATTTTTAACTTGTTCCTAGGAAGCAAGCATTGGTTTCAGCAGACTGGAGCAGCCTTTGTGACTCAAGATCGATAGGAAATTACCTGGTGACTCACAACTTTCTGCTCCTAAATTCCTGGGTTTTTTTCTATGTGAAACTTCCAGAAAGATTGCAGATCACCATATTCATATGCTAAACAGCAGGATGAAGGAAGCAGGAAGGGCACGTGCCTCCAGTTCCCACCACTGTGGGAGTCAGTTGTAATTGTCCATAATTTAGTCAAATGGCCACACTCTGCTGGCTTCAAGGGGAGCTGAGAAGTGTGTAATTTTGAGTCCATATAGGTTATGTTCAATTGGAAGAGAAGGGTAAAATGGATGCTTTACTGACAGGCAGCAATAAAAGACAGATACATCCTTACCCTGTATTTGTGAGGATGAAAAGACAGAAGGGCAAAAAACGGTGAATTATAATATTAAATTGGTAGTATCAAAATAAAATTGTCAGCAACTCTGTTCATTGTTTTTAGAATGAAGAACATCCCTTTCATCTTTCACAAACACTTGTATATGGTTGCATGAGTGAGAAATCCAATGCAAACATACTCATTCAGTGTTTTGAGTTTCTTTCTTCCCAATAGACCTTCACGAAGCTATTTTACTAGGCGATGAGTGTACAATATACTTCTGAGCCATGTCACTGAACTGTACTTTGCTCCACTCAGTTATATTTTATCACATCCTGAACCTCTCTCCTGTCTCATTTTCTCTCTCTCTCTCTCTCTCTCTCTCCATTATTTAATGTGCCTTATCTAAACTTCAGAATGACATTATGAGTCAGGTACTGCCATCTTTTTGCCCTAATTAACATTTATTTCATATATAAATTATTCGAAATACAGTTCAGATTTTATATTTTGTCAGTGGTTTGTTGTACAGATAAGACAGAAAATAAATAAAATATTTTCAGGGTACTTCATTGGCATTAAGGTTTGCTTTTCTCTTCTTTTTTGGTTTTTAATGCACTAGGAAATAGATAGCTTATATTAAAATTTACTTTATATACTTACTTCAGACAATAGCAAACTCATTGTTAGGCTAGGTGATTTCTGATATACATGTACTGTACATATATTCTATATCATTTCCTCTAAACAATGATTTTATTCTTTCCACATTTAGGTCAATTCAGTGTTTGATTTCTGCCTTTCCTAGTATATTTTATTGTAGTTAAGTGAACTACCACTAACAACTATTTTTTTAAAAACTTTTGATCACCAACTCAGTAAATTTGAAATTTTAGTTTTTATGATAGAGTTTTTAGTTATTATATCAAGTGGGTCATTGATATTATAGGTTCATAGGACATTTTTAAAAATGAAATATCATTCTCATATAGTATGAAATGTATAAGTGCACCTTCAGATATAATATTCCCTGGGATTCCCATATCAAATACTTTTCAAAATAAACATTTTTCAGACAGAAATGATGTGCCTTTCTGGTGGTGCTTGTCTTGCACTCACAATTTAATGCAAAGAAATAATGTTGGAGCAAATCAGTAACTTTAACATTAATATGTAGTCATACCAATATTAGTATATAATTGGCCTTTAGTTAAATCAAAATTTAAAGAAATATTTTATATGCCTTATCTGTATAATGAGAGATCTGGTAGGAAATTTAAATAGTATTTTTGAGTGTAAATTAAGTGTAAAGCATATTTTGAGAACCTTGATTAATATGAAATGATAAAAATGATTTGTATAGTACAGTAAAGAAGACAAAGACTTGAGTACTACTAGCTAGAAAATGATTTCAAAGTAGGCATGATTTAAGTGGACCATTTGCACAATAATCAGGTAATAATGGTTGATTCACCAATTCAAATGAATATATTAAGTCCTAAGTAGTTCCACTGACACAATAAAACAGTTTGGCTACCTATACAAACTAATTGGGTTTGGTTAAACAATTTAGAGAAACAAATAATTTGCTTGTGAATGAAGAATTTTTTTAGATATGCTGAGAAACAACACACACACACACACACACACACCTTCAGATATAGTTATTATCAGAAGTAAATGCAACATATCTGGAAAACCTGATTATGACCAATTTATTTCTATCAAACCTTCTTAGTATAATGTGGTCTGCATGATTCATGCCAATATTATTCTAGATTCTGTTCTCCACAGTCTGTTTTCTTAAAATAAAGTGGTTAAAATCAAAGTGTTTATGTGGAGAATAATGCACACTAGTTAAATTTTGTAACTGAACTGATTGCTTCTTCCAAATGATAAAACTTTGAGTATATAAAGACATGGACAGACTCTCATAATAGATAAGATTTTCCTAAACACAATAGATCCAAAAATTGTTGCAAAACCTGAGACTTCAAACCATGTGTAGGGCATATTCTCAGATAAGACCCAAAGCTTATAGAAGACAGATGGGTGTAAACTGCATGTTACATCTTTTCTCTAACATTTAGTGTTGCTAGACAAGGAACATTTGGATCTATGTGAGAGAAAAAAAGACTTTACCTCAGTAAAGAGTTGCACATACAAACAACCAGCTAATGAGAGGCACCACTGCCCTTAAATCTGAACATATGTCTACATCAAATTTTACTGAGCTGTGGTTCAAACTACTCCCTACGTCCGGGACTAATTGTACATGTATATATCTCCAAACCTCCTTCATGCGCTGATCCCTTTAAACTCTAAAAATCTTAGCAAACCAATGTTACTATACAAGGGAACTAAAACTAGGATTAAAGGATTAATTTGTTTCATAATAAAGAATCTCAACATTCACAAAAATAAAATACAGATAAATAAAATTAATGCATATGTTATCACTGATATAATTTCTACATTTAAGGCACAAAAGTAAAAATTAGATATCATTCTATCCAAACATATGAATAGCTGTTAATAAGACGGTAAATAATTTTTTGTTTGTTATTTTTACGTTTGTCATGTTTGTTATCATACCATTTATTGAGAGAGAGAAACCTAGACCAATGTTTTCACAAATTGCACCATTTACATTTGAATATGTGTGTATGCATATATGTATTTATTTACCTGTTTATATTGAGGAATACATCATACATCCAGAAGTTTTACAAATTACTATATGTAAACATTTAATTAAACACTATGAAAGTGTAAACAAATAATATTAGCACTTATGATTCCCCACATATAGAACTAATAAATGATGCCTCAATTTCTACAAGTTAAAACAACAGGCAAGAGTAAAATAAATTTTGAAAGATGCATTGTTGATCTTGAACAAATACAGCTTTCACTTTTCACATTTAAAATATAGGTGATGTTTCAAATTACAAACACAGATCCATTTTTGTTACAATACATCATTATTTATTATTTTGGGAAGTTTTAAAAATTATACATTTTAATTTCTGTAAGATTTACCAAATGAAAATATGCATTGCAGAGAAGATGAAGTCTCATGGTTCATTCATTGCATTCATGTATTCAACAAATGTTCTGGAGCAACTGCTCTTCTCCAGGCACTGTGGCTGGCATTTAGCTTGTACCATTGAACAAAACAAAGATCTTCTATTGTGAATTTAAAATTCTGGTGGAAGAGAATGTCAATAAACAATAAATATAACTCCTATGTTGATTATATAATATGCTAGAAGGTTAAAAGTGACATGCCAAAAAGTAAAAAAAAAAAAAAGAGAGAGAGAGAGGTGACATTTGAGAAAAGAACAGATGTGACTAAATAATACGGAAGTAATTAAGATTTTGAGGCTCTACATTGAGCTAAGAGCCCACTTAATACACTGAAAGGCATCGAATTAATGACTGGAGCAAATAAATGCCCATCCTGTAAAACAGGCCTACTCCAAAAACTGGCTAAGAGTACTTTGATGTTGATTACAACATATGCATCACTAATTCTCATTTTATAATGCAGATGTATACAAATTAGTTTGAGATTCACACCATTTTTCTTCTTTTTCTATTGAATTCTTATTTTTTTATTATATCTTTTTAGGTAAAATAGGAGAATTGATGATGGGATATAAGAATGATACCTTCGGCAGTGACTTCACTCTTTTGGGACTGTTCTCTTCTTCCCATACAAGCCAGGTCTTCTTCTCCTTTACATTTATCCTTTTATTGTGACTGTAACAGAAAATACACTCATGATCCTCCTTATCTACAGGAAATCATGACTCCATAAACCAATGTATTTCCTGCTCCGCCATCTCTCTTTATGGATATCTTGCATATTTCCAACATTCTTCCCAAATGATCACTGACTTTCTGTCAGGCAGCAGATCTATTTCATTAGCAGCTTGTGGCTTCCAGGTATTTCTGTCCCTCACCCTCCTGGGTGGCAAGTGCCTTCTCCTGGCAGCGATGTCCTATGGTTACTATGCAGCCATGTTCCACCCACTGCACTATCCGATTCTTACCAATGAGTATGTCAGTGTTCTCATGGCCACACCGTCCTGGCTTGCTGTGACCGCCAACTCTGTAGTTCACACAGCTTTTGCACTCCATTTTCCCTTCTGTGGCTCTAGGGCCATAGATCACTTTTCCTGTGAAGTCCCCGCCATGTTGAAGTTGTCCTATGTGGGCATATCATGCTATGAACGAGGAGTTTATGTAAACAGTATTATTTTCCTGCTGATCCCTTTTTCTATGATCTCTGCTTCTTATGTGCAAATTCTCCTCATAATCCTCTAAATGAAGTCATCAGAGGCATGGGAAAAATCATTTTCCACCTGTTCCTTCCACATGACTGTGGCCAAAATGTACTATGGAGCATTTATTTTCAAATACATGAGACCTAAGATCATACCACATTCAGGATAAATTCCTGGCAATATTCTTACACACACTCAACCCTTTCATCTACAGCTTTCGGAATAAAGATGTTCTGGCAACAATACAAAAGGATGCTCAAGTGAAGTATTCTACATCAAAAAATGAACAGGAAAAGTGCCTGAATTATGTGTTCTCACTATTTACATATGCAATTCATTATTAGTTCTCCAGAAAGACAGTCAAAGCTTCTGTTTTGCCAGGTGTGCAAAGTGAATATTTCAATAACCCTGTTAATAATAAATAAGTTATCACATGTGTTGACTTTGTGACTACATATCTCTAATAATGTGTGGTTCCTTCTGTAATACCAATGTACTTACAGGAAATAGAAGATGAACAAAGGCTCCCTACCACCACCCTCTAAAGTCATAATAATTTATATGAATATCTTTTAAAATACGTTCACAAACTCATACTATAAGAAACACAAATCTATATGATGTCTGTGTTTCATTAAACTTTGTAAAATTAATATGCAAACAACTAGTTATTGGTAACAATTAAGTTTCATGGGATTCATCTTGACCAGGCGAATCCTTTGACCTTTGCATCAACAATTTACAACTTTCCCAACCTAGTTCACTTTCATTCCACAAAATAAAAGATTGGACATGTGGAATCTTGTAAGGAAAGTAGGAAAAGTTTATTCAGAATCTCTTACCTCATATCCGTTACAAAAGGGCAAGATTCAGCACATTCACTAGAGACAAGTTATAAAAGTAGTGCAACTCTGCATGTGTGCCCATTTACTGATTCAGCATGTTTGTTGTAGTTACGGTATGCACTTGGCTTCTGGCTGCTATTGTGTACTAAAACTAAAGGTAACTGCTCTGAACCGCTGGACAGCAGAGCAGCAGAGAGAATGACAGGGCATGGAGAGGAAAGCACAGCATGGAGTAGAGCTTGAGCTTGTGTCTGAGAAGAAAACATGTCTGTGAAGCTCACATCTGAAGAATAAAGTATGTCTACCTTGCATAAAGCTGCCAGGGTCTTCTTTCATCTACCTGACTCATGAACTGCACAGGAAAGGGCAGAAGGATCTGAGATTCCTGCTTGACAATTGACGTAGTTTCAACAGGATGAGCAGGTAAGGGAGCCACAAGTCCCTTGCAAGGGGGAGAAGATGTAGCTGCCTTCAAGCATGTGGTACCTGGTGGCAGAATTCCTGTGGACTTTGGTCCCACTGGAAATATGGGACTACATGGATGGGTTCCTGAGAACACAGAGAAAGCTCTCAAAGTATTGAGCTCTACAGTGAAAGTTGAGGGGTCCCTGAGAGCAGATGGCAGGATGGGCTGGCTATGACTCCCTGCACTGTGAGCCAATATGGACCAGGTACTCCATGACATATCATGGCTTTGAAAGCCAACACAAAAGGTAGACATGCTGGACACTGAAGTACAGCAACAGGACACACCCACTTCTGGAGCTGATGATGAACTTGAGAGTGTGATGGGAGAACCTGTTCATCTCCTGGCACGACTGGTTGTTTATCAGAAAATGAAATGTTTACAGTCCATGGGACCAGGTGGAGTACTAGTAAGCAACCCACTGGTTGACTTGTGGAAACATGGCAAGAACAGGCCGAACCCCTAGCTGTTTGGCTCTTACAGTTGTGGGACCTAGGGGTGGATGAAAAATGTGCAGTGTGTGTTAGTGTTGGTGGATGCCAGCACAGAATGTAGCCTGATACGTGGCAACCCAGATAAGTTTCCAGGGACCACAGTGAATGTTGATGGCTATGGAGGACAGACTTTTTAAAGTCAAAGCTATGTCTTTGCTACTGGGCATTGGACGATTGCCCCCTTGTGTTTGTGCTGTGTAAGTGTCCCCAGTAGCTAATTGTATCTTGGGTGTAGATGGGCTTTACGGTTTGCATTTGCAAACAACAGTTGGAGAATTCCAACTGTGGATCCAGACAGTACAGCCTGTGTTGTGGGGACATGTGAAACATTATTGCTTACTGAGAGGACTTGCAGAGATAAGTGCAACTATCATGGCAGTAGAAAATGTTAGCATCATTTGTCCTGCACATAGCTCTTTTAATGCCCCAGCCTGGCCAGGGAAAAAACTTGATGGCACTTGGAAAATGACTATGGGCTATCATGAACTGAAGAAAGTACTGCCACCTCTGCACACGGCTATGCCTTCAGATCATAACTTGATGGATCAGCTGAAGACTCAGCTGGGAACTTCTCATTGTGTACTGGACCTTGCAAAAGTTTTTTTTTTTGTTTGTTTGTTTGTTCCCCTCCCTGCCCCCCCCCCCCCCCCCAGCTGATAGCCAAGAATGGCTTGCCTTTGCCTGGAAAGGAAGACAATGAAGTTTTCAAGTGTTGCTCCAAGGTTATCTGTATAGCCTAACCATCTGTCATGCTTTGGTGGCTGCAGACCTAGCCAAGCATGGTTACAATGTTTCATTACATTGATGATGTTTCTAACCTCTGATTCTCTTGCAGATTTAACCCAAGTGGTTCTGGCGCTGTTAGGCCATTTGGAACAATGTGGGTGGGATGTGAACACAACCAAAGAGTAAGGACCTGGACTGTCTGTCAAATTCTTGGGAATTGTTTGGTCAGGTAAGATACAAGTCATCCCAGAAGCTGTTATAGATAAGATACAGATGCACCTCCAGCCCCCAACAGTAGCTCAGCTACAGGCTTATTTGGGACTTTTGGGATGTTGAAGAGTTTTTGTACTCCATATGGCCCAAGTGGCATACCCACTCTAGGCATTAATAAAGAAAGGAGCTCCTTCGGATTGGACCAAAGAGGTAGAAAAAGCTTACCATGCTACTAAGAGGGCAATACAGCAAGTGCAGACTTTGCAAGTGACACCTCTAAGCCTTTTGAATTAGACATACATATAACCAAAGAAGGGTCAGGATGGGGTTTGTGGCTGAGACAAGATTGATTCTGAATGTCTGTAGGATTCAGGTCTTAGCTCTGGAATGGTGCTGAAGTGCATTACTGTCTGATAGAGAAACAGCAACTACGTATTCTGCCATGATGGCCACTGAAGCTATTTCAAGAACTGTCAAGGTCTTGGTGGGTCTAATTGGACCTTGGGGAAGAGGAATAGAAGAAGATTTGCAAGTCTCACCTTGGGTAATGAGTACTTGGCCTCCCCACGTGAAGATAACATGGCCTGGAACAGAAAAATGTTCTATTTTAAAAGATACCTTTATATTGTTGCTGTGGCCTATGGATACAAGGGTCATCCATCCTTGCTAAGGGAACATGTGGAAGATCAAACACATAGACTGTATGGTGAATGACCTTGAAGGGTGGATTGTAAGGAAAGCAGAAAAGTTTAGTCAGGCTCTGTTGCCTTACATCTGTTACAAATGGGCAAGATTCAGCATATTTACTAGAAACAAGTTATAAAAGTAGTGTAACTGCACATATGTACCCATTTAGTGATTCAGCATGATTGTTGTAATTATGTAATGCTTGGCTTGTGGCCACTATTGTGTACTAAGAGCAAAAAGGTAACTGCTCTGAAACCCTGGTTGGCAGAGCTCATGTCTGAGGATAAAGCATGTCTATGAAGTTCACAGCTGAAGAACAAAGTGTGTCTAACTTGCACAAAGCTTCAAGAAACTTCTTTCAATTTCCTGAACAACAGCCTGCACAGGAAGGGGTAGAAGGATCTGAGATCCAGCCTGACAACAGCATACCTCATTCTAGGTTGGCTATGCATGTGGAAAACCATCCCTAAAACTGGTGTAGCTCAGGCTCTCACTCTGTCTAAATGGGGAGCATATATAAAACAGAGAAGTACTGTGTCAATTAGTCCTTTGTCTAATTGCAAACTGTGTTAGGACCAGGAGAGGTAGTGGAGGAAACCTTGACACAACCATTACCCACGGAGGTGTAACCACACATTTCCATGATGGAAAGTGACCTATTGCAGAGAAGTCTTGGTATACAGATGGCTCCAGCATGGGACCCTCAGTATCATGGAGAGCTGTTGCTGTCCAGCCCTTAACTGATACCTTGTGGTAAGAGAATGGTACTGGGCAAAGCAGCCAATGGGCTGAATTAAGAGCAGTATGGATGGTGATAAAAAATGAGCCTGGACCATTAACCATCTGTACAGATAGCTGGGCTGTATTCAAGGGTTTTACCCTTTGGATCTCTACTTGGAAGTACCAACAGTGGCTGGTAGGTCACTGGCCCTTGTAGGGGCAAGCCATGTGGCAAGAGTCATGAGAATTAGGACAGGAAAAAGAAGTAAGTCTTTTCCATGTCACAGGACCTTCCCCCTTAGCTAGTCCAGGCAGTGATGAAGCTGATGCACTGGCTAAGTTAAGATGGCTTGAGAAAGCTCCAGCAGCTAATGTAGCTGGGTGGCTACACTGAAGAATGCAGCATGCTGGCTTGAAGACTGTGTGGTTGATGGCCCACTGGGTGCCACATAAACCCAAGAAAGAGTGCCCCTGATGGACAGATGTGCTCCTGATGAGCAGATGGGTACCCCTGATTGGCAGATGTGCTGTTGATTGCTCACCAGGTGCCCCATGCTGAAAGGCAGAAAACCCGAGAGGAGGATGCTCCTAACATGGTGGCAGGTAGATCTTGTGGGATCACAGCCAAAGGCAGAGAATTACTGGTCTTCTGTATGTATGGTCTCGTGGGACCACAGACCAGGTAAGCACAGTGAAGGTATTGAGTAGCCTTATGGCCATTTATGTTCTTTTGAAAAGGGGATTAATGCTGTCTGCCAGCCTCCCATCATCGAAGGGATGGACACGTCAGTTGTGGCTGACAGTCAGGATCCTAAAGGGTGGGCTCTCTGTGGTGGAGGCTCTGTTGCACAGAGCTGCAGCACTTATTCAACTGCAGGTTACTACTAAACATGATCTCCCAAAACCGGGATATGGTAAGAATGAAAATATTCTCTTACCAGCCCCAACCTGTTTACAACAGGGACAGACAGTACAGTGGGAATGGCCTTGGAAAATAGAAGCCCCCTATGTATGCTCCATAGGCTTAATTGGACCTTGGGGGAGAGGATTAGAAGAAGACTTGCAAGTCTCACCTTGAGTAATGAGTACTTGGCCTCCCCAACAGATAAACACTCTTTTTTAAAAGGTTCATTTGTACTTTATTTAAAAAATGAATGAATTGATTAATATTCCAAATCACTCTCATATTTCTGGACATTTTTCAAAGTTTCCCTATTACCTAATTATTTCTAAACACATATAGTCTCCCTATATAGATTGTATGATGCTTGAGAACAGGAATTACATATCATCACCTCCATGGTCAATTAAGAGTTCCCCTAAACTGTTACATATAGAACCTACAGATATAACAGGGTTGGCTGATAATGTGTGGAACCATAAGCCAGGTAAGATGGGAACACTTGTGTTCTTTTTTTTTTTTTTTTTGTCGTTTTTTCGTGACCGGCACTCAGCCAGTGAGTGCACTGGTCAGTCCTATATAGGATCCGAACCCGTGGCGGGAGCGTCGCTGCGCTGCCAGCGCAGCACTCTACCAAGTGCGCCACGGGCTCGGCCCAACACTTGTGTTCTAGTAGCATGTTGCTGAAGCCTATGTTGCTGCTATGGCCTATGGATGGAAGTTATCCTCACTAAGGGAACATGTTGAAGATCAAGTGCATAGACTGTATGGCAAGTGAGCCTGAAGGCCTAGACCGTAAGGAAAGTAGGAAAAGTTTAGTAAGGCTCTCTCACTTCACATCTGTTACAAATGGGCAAGATTCAGCACATTCACTAGAAACAAGTTATAAAAGTAGTGCAACTCTGCATGTGGGCCCATTTACTGATTCAGCATGTTTGCTGTAGTTACATTATGCACTTGGCTTGTGGCCGCTATTGTGTACTAAGTGTAAAGGTACCTGCTCTGAACAGCTGGACAGCAGAGCAGCAGAGAGAATGACAGAACATGGAGAGGATAGCAAAGCACAGAGGGTCAGTGGAGTAGAGCTTGAGCTTGTGTCTGAGAAGAAAGCATGTCTGTGAAGCTTACATCTGAAGAATAAAGTATGTCTACCTTCCATATAGCTGCCATGGTCTTCTTTCAACTGTCTGACTCATGACCTGCACAGGAAGGGGAATAAGGATCTGAGATTCCTCCTTGACAAATCTTATCCTGTATACCTCGATTATGACAAAATAGATCCAATTGTAGAAATGTATTATACTTTAAACTTCCATTTACAGGCTACTCTTGTGATCTTCTGTTTGTACCCCATGTCCCCCACCCTATTATCCCCAACTCCCCTCCCCCTGACTGGGGTGAGGTGATATCTCAAAGTGATTTTGATTTGCATTTACCTGATAATTAGTGATGTTGAGCTATTTTTCATGTACCTGTTGACCATTGTATGTCCTGCTTTGAAAAATGTCTATTTAGCTCCTTTGCCCATTTTTAGATTGGATTATTTGTTTTTTGTTTTGTTTTGTTTGTTTGTTTGTTTTTACTGTAAGGTTGTTTGAGCTCTCTGTATATTCTGGATATTAATCCCTTGTTGGATGTGTAGTTTGCAAATACTTTCATTCTAGAGGTTGTCTTTTCAATCTCTTGTTTCTTTTGCTGTGCAGAAGATTTTCAGTTTGATAAAACACCACTTGTTTGTTTTTTTTTTTTTTTTTGTCTGTGCTTTTGGGACCTTATTCATGAAGTTTTTTCCAGTTTTTTCTAGGATCTGGATCCTAGAGTGTTTTACCTATGTTTGCTTCAATGAGTTTTAAAGTTTGAGTTCTTATATTTAAATTTTTAATCCATTTGGAGTTGATTTTTGTATATGGTGAGATACACAGTTCAAGTTTCAGTCTTCTACAAATGGATATACAGTTTTCCCAGCATCATTTATTGAAGAGGCTCTCCTTTCCCTATTGTATGTTCTTGGTGCCCTTGTTGAAGACCAGTTAGCTGTAAATACATCAATTATTTCTGGATTCTCCATTCAGTTCCATTGGTCCATACGTTTGATTTTATGCCAGTACCATGCTGTTTTGGTTACTACAGATTTGTCATATAACTTGAAGTCAGGAAATATACTGCCTCTGGTTTTACTTTTCTTGCTCAGGATTGCTTTGCCCATTTGTGGTCTTTTATCTTTCTGTGTGAATGTTAGGATTGTTTTTCCTATTTCTGTAAAGAATGTCATTGGTATTTTAATGGAGATCACATTGAATCTGTAGATGGCTTTGGATAGTATACATATTTTCACTTGTTGATTTTTCCAATCCATAAACAAGGAATGTCTTTCCATCTTTTGGTGTCCTTTATAATTTCTTTCAGCAATGATTTGTAGTTCTCTTTTTAGATATCATTAACCTCCTTGGTTACATTTATTTGTAGGTATTTTATTTTATTTTTTGGTGACTATTATAAAGGGGCTTGCTTTCTTGATTTCCTTTTCTTCTAGTTTGATGTTTGGGTGTTAATAAATTACTGATTTTTGTGTATTGATTTTGTGTCCTGCAACCTTACTGAATTCATTTATCTGCTCCAAGAGTTTTTTGGAAGAGTCCCTCAGGTTTGCTATATATAGAACATGTCATCTGCAAACCGAGATGACTTGACTTCATCTTTTCCAGTGTGGATGTCTTTTATTTCCTCCTCTTGTCTAATTGCTCTGGAAAGTACTTTCAATGCAATGTTGAATGCGAGTGGTGAGAGAGGCATCCTTGTCTTGTTCCTGATCAAAAAGGAAAAGCTCTCTTAATGATATTTTCAGTGGGTTTGTGGTATATGGCTTTTAGGATGATATTTGCAGTGGGTTTGTAACATACGGCTTTTATTGTGTTGTGATACCATTCTTTTGTACCTAACTTGTTGAGATTTTTAATTATGAAGGAATGTTGGATTATGTCAAATCCCTTTTCTGCATCTGTTCAGATGATCATATGGTTTTTGTTCTTGATTCTGTTGATATGGTGTATTACATTTGTTATTTATTTATTTATTTTTGTTGTTGCTGTTGTTGGAGATACCAGTTTATTCAGCAAGGGTTTATTGATCTCCTGCCAGGAACAAATATTTTGCTTAGTACAAAGGTGATGATATGTAATTCCTCTTCTGAAGCATCATACAATCTATATAGGGAGACCATATGTGTTTAGAAATAATTATATAATACAGCAACTTTGAAAAATGTCCAGAAATATGAGAGTGATTTGGAATATTAATCAATTCATTCATTTTTTAAAAGCACGCAACTCAGTGGTTTCAATATGCTTATCAATTTATGCAACCATCACCACAAGGCAATTTCACAATATTTTCGTCTTCTGAAAAGAAGATGCAGATTAAGTCACTCTCCATTACCCCCTCTGCCTAGCCCTTAACAACCAATAATCTATTTTCTGTCTCTATGGATTACCCTATCATCAATTAATTCCTCAACATAAACCGACCGTAAGGGTAGGATTTATTTCTGTACTCTCAAATCTATTCCTATGATTTTTATGTCTACCCCTATGCTTGTATCACATTCTTGATTACTGAAGCTTTGTATTAATTTTTTGTTGTTGTTTTTTGAATAATAATTAGTATATTCAGAATAATTAGTATATTCAATAATATACCCTATCATTGCTATTTGTGGTCCTTTACCCATTCCTTCCTCCCCCCTGCCTTCCTGCTTCTACTAGCATCAGTTGTCCTTTTGAAAGTTTGATGTATTACTGTGAATGTCATATATTTATTTCTTTATTTTATTTATATGTTTGTTATTTTAGCTCCCACTTATGAGTAAGAGAGTGAGAACATATAGTATTTCTCTCTCTGTGCCTGGCTTATTTCACTTAATATAATTTTCTCTAAGTTTGTCCTTGCTGGTACAAATGACAATATTTCCTTTTTTTTTTAAGGCAGAGTAATATTTCATTGTGCATTTATGCTATACTTTTTTTACCCAGTCATCTAATGGTGGACATTTAGGTTGGTTCCAACTCTTGGCTGCTGTAAATAGAGCTGTGATAAACATGGGGGTGCAGGCATATCTTCAACATGATGCTTTCCATTTGGGGAGGTATATACACAGCAGTGAAATTGGTAGATCATATGGCAGTTCTATCTGAAGTTGTTTAAGGAATCTCCATACTATTTTCCATAATGGATTTACCAATTCACAGTCCCACCAACAGTGCAGGAGTGTTCCATTTTTTCCACGTCCTTGCCAGCATTTGTTGTTCTCTGACTTTATGATGATAGCCAGTCTAACTCGGGTGAAATGGCATCTTGATGTGGTTTCGATTTCCATTTCCCTGATAATGAATGATGCTGAGCATTTTTTCACGTCTGTTGGCCATTTGAATATTTTCCTTTGAGAGATTCCAATTGAGCTACTTTGGCCTTTTTTTTAATTGGGTTATTTGGGGGGGTTATTTGCTGTTAAGTTGTTTAAGTTCCTTCTATATTTTGGATATTAATCCTTTGTCACTTGCATAGTTTGCAAATATTTTCTCCCAATCTCTAGGTTGTTTGTTTTTATTTCTGTCCACAAGCTTTTTAGTTTGATATAATCCTATATCTCCCCCTTTTGTTGCCTATGCTTTGGGGGTCATATTCATAAAATCTTTGTCCAGTTCTATTTCCTGAAGTGCTTTCACCTGCATTTTCTTTTAGGATCTTTGTAGTTTGAGGTCTTATATGTAAGTCTTTGATCCCTTTTGAATTGATTTTGGTGTATGGTGAGAGGTACAGGTCAAGTTTTATTCATCTATGTATGGATGTCCAATTATCCCAGCACCATTTATTGAAGAGGCAGTCTTCTCTCCAATGTACGTTCTTGTTTGTCAAAGATCAGTTGGCTGTAGGTTTGTGGATTGATTTTTAGGTTCTCTATTCTGTTCCACTGGTCTGAGTGTCTGTTTTTATGCCAGTACCATGGTGTTTTTGTAACTATAGCTTTGTAGCATAGTTTGAAGTCAGGTAGTGTTATGTCTCCAGCTTTATTATTATTAATTTTTTTGCTCAAGATTGCTTTGGCTATTTTGGGTCTTTTGTTGTTCCATATGAAAGTTATGATTTTTTTTTCTATTTCTGAGAGGAATGTCATTGGTATTTTCACGGGGAATGCATTGAATCTGTAGATTGCCCTGTGAAATATAAACATTTTCACAATGCTAATTTTTCCAATTCAGGAGCAAAGAACATCTTTCCATCTTTTTGTGTCCTCTTTAATTTCTTCAACAGTGTTCTGTAGTTTTCATTGTAGTGATCTTTTACCTCCTTGATTAAGTTGATGTCTAGGCATTTTATTTTTGTGTGTGAATGTTGTAAATGGCCTTGCTTCCTTGATTTGTTTTTCTGTGACTTCATTCTTGGAGAATAAAAACTAATGAGTTTTGCAAGTTGATTTTGTATCCTGCAACTTTACTATATAGTTGTTTATCAACTCTGAGAGTTTTTGGTCATGATTTTGGCTTGTTCTATATACAGGATCATATAATCTGCAAACAGGGACAATTTGACTTCTTTTTTTCCAATCTGGATGCACTTTATTTCTTTATCTTGCCTGAATGCTCTGGCTAGTACTTCCATTATTATGCTGAATAAGAGTGGTGAGAGTGGGCATCCTTGTTTCATTCCCATTCTCTAGGGAAACCTTTCAACTTTTACCCATTCAGGATGATATTGGCAGAGGGTTTGCTATACATGGCTCTTCTTACATTGAGATACTTTCCTCCTATACCTAATTTGCTGAGAGTCTTTATCATGAAGTGGTGTTGAATTTTGTGAAATGATTTTTCCACATCTATTGAGATAATCATGTGGATTTTGTTCTTGGTGATGTTAATGTGGTGTATCACATTTATTGATTTGCATATGTTGAACCATCCTTGCCTCCCTGAGATGAATTTCACTTGATCATGGTGTATAATTTTTTTCATGTGCTTCTGTAATTTGATTGCTTCAATTTTGTTGAAGATGTTTGCATCTATGTTCATCAAGGATACTGGCGTGTAGCTTTCTTTTTTTGTTGAATCTTTGTCTGGCTTTCGCATCAGGTAATTCTGGCCTCATAGAATGAGTCAGGGAGAATGGCTTGTGTTTCAATTTTTTGTAATAGTTTAAAAAGAATTGGTATTAATTCCTTCTTAAGTGTTTGGTAGAAGTCTATTTCATCCTGTATGAGATAGCTACTACTGTTCACTTTTGATATCATTTTTCATCCCTTCACTCTTAATCTGTGTTTGTCTTTACAGGTGAGATGTCTTTTGTAAACAGCATGTAGTAGAGTCTAGCTTTTCAATGCAAATAACCAGTCTGTGCCTTTTGAGGGGGAATTTAATACATTTACATTTAGGGCTGCTACTGAAAAGTATTGTGTTCCTTCTGGTACTTTACTGATTTTCATTTGAATGTTTTCAGTATTTCATGTTTCTTTATTCCTCCTTCATTGTTTTTCTTTGGCATTTTTGGTTTTTTGAGTGGCAAGGTACAGTTTCTTCTGTTTTCATTTGCATTTTTGTTCTATTTGTGGGGTTTGTTCTTTCTTGTGTATTTATGGAAGTGATTATAATTTTTTGCATTCCAGATGCAGGACACCCTTGAGAATTTCTTGTAGAGTTGGTCATGTGGTGTTGAACTCTCATAGTTTTTGTTTGTCTGGGAAATACACTATTTCTCCTTTTCTGAGTGATAGCTTCACTGTATATAGTATTGTTGGCTGGCAGGTTTTTTTCTTTTAGTAGTTTGAATGGAACATGCCATTCTCTTCTGGTTTGTAGAGTTTCTAATGGGGACTCCTTTATTAGTGACTTGACACTTTTGTCTTGCTGTTTTTAGGATTCTCTCCTCATTTTGACTTTGAACACTTTGACTACAATGTGTCTCAGAGAGAAACTTCTTGGATTTAAACTGCTTGGGGATCTTTGAGCCTCTTGAATCTGAAGGTCCATGTCTGTCCCTATGCCTGGGAAGATTTTTTGCTATTATTTCATTGAATATGTTCTTAATGCCTTTTCCTTTCTCCTCCCCTTCAGGAATACCCATGATTCAGATGTTTGTATACTTAAGGTTATCTGCTATCTTTCCTAGATTATCTTTCTTTAAAAAAAAATCTTTTTTGTCTGCCTGAGTTATTTCAAAGAGATTTTCTTTAAGATCAGAAATTCTTTCTTCTTGCTCTATCCTGTTGCTTAAGCTTTCAATTGTGTTTTTCATTTCATTAAGTGGCTCCTTCAGTTCCATGAATGTCTGCTACATTCTTTTTTAAAGTATTAATCTCTTTGTAGATTTCCTCCTTCATATACTGGGTAGTTTTGCTCAGTTCATTGTGTCATCTGACTGTGTCTTCTTTCATCTCACTGAGTTTCCTAAAGATTTGTATGTGGAATTCCTTTTCAGTTATTTCGAGTGTTTCCTGTTCTATGGGGTCTGTCTCTTGAGAGTCATTATATTCCTTTGGTGGATTCATATTTTCTTTTTTTTTAATCTTCATATTTTTAGCATCTTCACATTGATGTTTAGTCATCGGGAAGAGCACTTTCTTTTTTTCATTTTATTTATTTATTTATTTATTCATTCATTCATTCATTTATTTTACTTTATCAGTATACAATGTAGTTGATTTTTGATGAAAAAATGATCAATATCACTCAGCAGTTGCTTCTTCTATTACTCTCTTTCCCTGTACTCTGATGGTGGCCCTCTTTGTGTCAGTTGAAATGAGTGGCTGGCTATCTGCCTTCACAGCTAAAGGGGCTGCTATGGCTGCTGCTGTGGTAGCAGGCCATCCTCTTAGTGGCAGTGGCTTTAGTGAGTTGCCTACATGGCAGCAGTTGTCTAATGGTGGCAGGTTGCTTGCGCAATGATGGTGGCTGTCTGGTGGTGTTGTTGGTGTCAGTGACTTCAGCAGTGACTAGCTGCCCATTTGGCTATAGTGACCTCCACAGCTGCCTGCACAGCTACAGTGACTATAGCAGCAGCTGGGTTAACTCACAGAGGCAACAGCCTTACTGGTGGCTGTAATTGCCTCCTTTGTATCTACAGTGTCCACAGCAGTAAAGGATTTACGTTGTGAGGGTGGTAACAACACTGGCAACTGTGACTGCCTCCCTCAAGTTTGCTGTGTCTGCAGTAACAGTAGCATTACCTCATGGGGCCAGCAGTGATGCAAGAGTCTGCACCTGCCAACCTCTTGTCTGTGATGTCCACAGTGGAAGTGGGGAAAGTGAGGTTTCCTTGTGGGGTGGCAGTGGTACTGTTAGCTATAACAGCCTCTGATGCCTGTGCAGTGTCTGCAGTGGTAGGGGGGTTACCTTGTGGACGCAGCAGCACCACTGGTGGTTGGAACTGCCTCACTCTCATCTGTGGTGCCTTTGGTACTATCCTACATGGCAGCAGAGTTACCTTGTGTTGATAACAGCAGCAGCAATGGCTGCAACTGCCCCACTCTCATGCAGTGGCCCTGGTGGCTGCAGGGTCAATTCACTACAGGGAAAGTAGTGCTGGGGTCTGCCAGTTCCTTGCTCACTCCTTCAGAGGCCCTGGCAGCTGCAGGTTTAATTTGCTACAGGAGCAGTGGCTCTGGGAGTTGCAGCTGTCTCATTCACTCCCTCTGGGGCTTTGTCAGCTGCAGGGTTAATTCATGGTGGGATCAGCAGTGCTGGGGCCTGCCACTTCCTTGCTCATTCCTGCAACCCCAGCCAGTCCCACTGGTGGCAGCAGCAGCCACACTGTGAACAACTATGGCAGGGGGACCCACAAGAAGCTGAGCTGGCTGTTGAGGCTGCTTGCGTGGGGGTACCTCATGCGGTTGGTCTGGATGGTGTGAGGATGTAGACAGCCACTGTCAAAGACTACTGCACTGCAGGTGGCTGTGGCAAGGGAACAGCAGGTGGCTGGGCTGACTGGTGTAGCAGTGTGGGCAAAGATCCTATACACATCTTGCCTGGTCAGAGCTGTAGTGCCCGTTTGGGTGGTTTCCAGCAACAGCAGTGACTGGAGCCATGCTACATGCAACAGCAGTTTGGGATGGGGTGAAACTCACAGTGGGAAGATGGGTGATGGTCCTGGTTCCTGATGATCACCAGCAAGTTCAGTGCTGGCAGTGAATGTCCTGTTCTTGTCTTCTGTGGGAGAAATACATCATAGGGTTCTCTGGTCTGACATCTTACCACAATCCTTGTATCCCATTTATTCATACATCCCTGGGATGAACTCACATGATTATGGTGTGTAATCATTTGGATGTGTTGCTGTATTCTGTTTGGTAGTATTTTGTTGAGGACTTTTGTGTCTAAGTTCATCAAAAATATTGCCCTGTAGTTTTCTTTTTTTGTTATATCTATGTCTAATTTTGATATAAGGGTGATGCTGGCCTCATAGAATGAGTTTGGGAGAATGCTCTGTTTTTTAATTTTTGGGAGTGGTTTAAAAAGTATTGGTATTAATTCCACTTTAAAGGTTTGGTAGAATTCAACAGTGAAGCCGTCCAGTCCTGAGCTTTTCTTTCTTGGAAGATTTCTGATTACTGCTTCAGTCATGTTGCTAATTATTGTTCTGTTCAGTTTTTCTGTGTTTGCTTGGTTCAGTCTTGGTAGTTTGTATATATCCATAAATTTATCCTCTTTCTCCAGGTTTTCAGATTTGTTCATGAATAGTTTCTTATACTAATCTCGAATGATTCTTTGTGTTTCTGTGGTTTCAGTTGTGATGTCTCTTTTTTCTTTTCTGATATTTGTTATTTGGGTTTTTTCTCTTCTGTTTTTTTTTAGTTAGTCTAGCTAATGGTTTGTCTATATTTTTATTTTCTCAAAAAAAATCCAACTTTTTCTTTCACTGATCTTTTCTATAACATTTTTAGTCTCTTTCGTTTAGCTCTGCTCTGATTTTAATTATTTCTTTCCATCTACTAACTTTGGGACTGCATTGTTCTTGTTTTATTAGTTCTTCGAAATTTAATGATAGGTTATTTATTTGAAGGCTTTCTATTCTCTTGATGTAAGCATTTGTTGCAATAAACTTTCCTCAGTACTGTTTTTACAGTATCCCATAGGTATGGTATGGTATATCATTATTATCATTAGTTTCACATGGGGTGGGACTACAGAAAATGAAACTGGACAGAGGCCATGTGGGGACGTGCTGTGGGAGCTGCTGCATGGTGTGTTGAGGCACCTATGGTGGAGAACCCATGGGATGGGCATCAGTAGGCTATTGCCAGGGGACTCTCCTGGTGGAATATATGTGGTAGGGGAGGTTCCTGGTGCTACTGTGCAGTGGTTCAGGCTTTCTGGAGTGAGAGCTGCAAGGGGCATGGCTCCAGTTGCCAGTGCAGGGCTGCTGGGGCCTCTCTCTGTGAAAGCCATGAGGGGCAGGACTCCCGGGGCTGTTGCCAGCTGCTCTGGTTTCTAGTGAAAGCCACAGGGAGAGGGACTCTGGGGACTGCTGCCCACCAGCTCCAGCCTCCTGCAATGGAGGCTGCATTCAATGTGGCTCTGGAGGATGTAGAAGGTAGTAGAGCACTCTCATGTTTAGGGCTAGGAGTCATATGCAGTGTCACGGGCTGGATCCACCTGGCCAGCATTTCCAGAGGCTGGGCTGTGGCTGCAGGTGGCATGGTCCATGCAGTGGGTGTGCTAGTGGCTGCTGCAAGGAGCAGGAGGAACTCCTGTAGGAGGAGATGGATCCCTGCCCTTGGGCTGGCCAATGGCAGTGGAGACCTCAGGGGTGGTGAGGGCAGGCTGGGGCAGGAGTAACTGGGAGTTATAGCTGGGAAGTGCTCACAGCTGAGTAGATTCTTGTCATCACAAGAGAGAATGTCTCCTGTGCTGATCCCAGCTGTCCACTCCTTGCGCTGGACCTCGTCTGTGGGAGAATTGCACGCTGGGAACCTCTAGTCCACCATCTTTACCAGCTTCCTGTCTCATTTCCAAACATGACATTCTCTATCAATGAGTTGTTATACTTTAGCCACAGGAAACAGGAAATTCATCACAATTAGGTAATACTTCTTATTTATATACAGAATACAGCCCATTAAATGAAGTAAGAGGCTATTAGCGTAAGGCTGCCTAAATGGCGCTTAATTAACTCCACCTTAAGTAACAACCTGCAAACATAATATGTTAAGAAACTGAAACCTATTTTAGGAATATATGTGTGTGTAGGTATATACGTGTGTGTGTGTGTGTGTGTGTGTGTGTGTGTGTGTATCATTAACACATAGACAATTTTCAGACAATCACAGTCAGCTGAGTTCAGCCGATCACAGTTAGCAGAATAATCGCACCATGCCAAAATACAGCGAATGCCTCATCATACAATGCACAAATCAGTCACATGCCTTGTTGTAAATAATCAGGTAATTTTCTAGTTTGCTTCCATGTTCAGCCTATAAAAGTTCACTGCAGATATTGCGGGGCAGCGCACTAAACCCTTTGTGGTCCTGCATTCCGTCCAATTCTTACGTTATTCTTTGTTCATATGAACTCTTACATTTACTGTGTCTGTAGCTTTTCTTTTAACATTTTTGTGTCAGAAGTGAGATGTAAAAGAGTCTTCCAGCAACCTGGCAACCTCCTAGAGTGTGGTGTGGGTCAGACCAGCAAAGGTGCCTAGAGGAACCACTGTGCCCGTTACTCCCTTGCCACAACTGGAGGTCATGGGTGAGTTACTGCTTGGATTGAGCCCTGTGAAATAGTGTTCTCAGCTCTGACTTTACTTGAACAATTCTGTGACTTCACTGAGTCCAGAAGTTTATTAGATCTGATATAAAAAACTCAAACACCACCACCACCAACAACAAAAATGGGGTCTGTAGGAGGCCTCCAGTAGGCAAGGTAAATAAGAGGAGATTAAGTTTTTTTCTGGATCCAAGGGTTCGGGAACTCCAGCCAATTTTCTGCACAAAAATTACAGAAGCAGAAAGACTGCTTGTTTAGGAAAATAAGTAATCCTTACCAAAGCTGACTTGGAATTATAGTGGCCACAGTGGGAAAACTCCTAACAGAAGGCAAGAAAGGCACATAGTTTTACAACTGCAAGATAAGGGACCAAGAGGCCCTCTTATTATGTGTTTTATTCATTATTTTTCATTTTTTAAATTTTTATTGTATATTTACAAATTATAGTTGTATATATATTTAGAGGTACAAAATGGCATTACAATTTTTTAGCACATTGTAAAATGATTAATTTCAGTTAATGAACATATTTATCACCACAAAAAGTTATGAAATTTAGGTTCTTTGTGATGAAAACATTAGGAATTAGTGTCTTAGCAATATTGGAATGTATAGTAATTATTAGCTATATTCAACATACTGTGCTATTAAGCTCAAAAATAATTCAGCTTGTTCCTCCCTATCTACTGAAGCTCACTTCCCTTTGACTGTAACCTCCCACTCTTCCCACACCCCAGCCTCTGCTAAGCACAGCTCTGCTCTCTGCTTCCGCGAGTTCAGTTGTTTTAGATTCTGCGTATAAGAGAGAACACACAGCATCTGTCTTTCTGTGTCTGGCTGGTTTCAGTTAGTGTAATGCTTTCCATTTCTATGTGTATTATTACAAATGACAAAATTTCTTTCTTTCTAAAAGCTGACTAGTATTCCATAATGTATATAGACTGCTGTGGACTGCTTGAATTGTGTCCCCCAAAGTTCATATATTAGAAACTTAATTCCCACTGTAACTGTTGAGGGTGGGAAATCCTATTATGGTGATTGAAAGGTGGGGCCTTGACGAGGTGACTGGATTGTAAGGACCATGCCACAGTGAATGGATTAATAATGGTGGTCAGGGGAGTGGTTCTGAGGGCTTTGAAAGGAAAGCATGCCAGGAGCTCTCTCTGTCTGCTCTGCCACTTTCTGCCATGTGACAGCCCCAGGTCACTGTCACTAACATCACAGACTTCACCAATGTGTTCCCTGTACTTTGAACTTCTCAGATTCTGAAACCATAAGCAATGAATTTTGGTTTTGTTTTTATAAACTACCTGATTCCAAGTATTTTTCCATAAGCAACAGAAATGGAGTAATACAGAAAATTGATACCAGAGAATTGGAGTGTTACTTATAACAAATATTTGAAAATCTGTAAGTGGCTTTGGATCTGGGTGTTGATGAAAGGCTAGAAGAATTTGCAGCAGCAGGCGAGAAATCTCTCACCTAGCTGCTGGTGAGAGATTAGGAGATAAGAATTCCAGGAAAAGCATGGAATGTTTTAGAGACTGGTTAACTGAATGTTTGGAAATATGGACTGTAAAGACCATTCTAAGGAGATCTCAGATATAAACAAGGAGGGACTTATTAGAAACTGGGTCAAAGGTCACAGCAAGGAACTTGGTGGTAGCAAGGAACTGCCAGATCATAGCAAGGAACGTGGCTGTATTCTGTTCATGCCTCAAGATTATATTGAATGTGGAACCTCAAGATGTTGAACCAAGTATTTGATGGAAGAAATTTCTAAGCAGCGAAGCATTAAGGAAGCTGCATGACTACTTGCAACATCCTACATTGAGTTATGGCAGCAAAGACATGACATAAAGCCAGAATTTAAAAGGAAAGCTGAAGGTGAATATTTGGAAAATTGGCAGTGTGGCCATTTGGTAGAGAAGCAGAGAGCATTTTCAGGCAAAAAATACAATGGTGCTAAGATTAGTAAAACAGAAAGGGATTATCAAGAGAAGGAGGAAAAGGCCTTGAAGTCATTGCAGAAGCCTCTGGGGCCAACCTTTCCATTAAATGTCCAGAGAGATAGGGAGAGAGAATAATCTTGGGGAACAGGTTCAAGGCACCCTCTACAGACTCACTGCACAAGGCCGCCTTGGGATTCTGTTCCCCACACCAACACCCCAGCTACTTTGGCTGTTCTAGCTGTGGCTACATTATCTCCAGGCATGGCTGGACCCACAGCTTTGGAACACACAATGTGGAAGCTTTGTGTGGTCCTCATAGTGTTAGGTCTGCAGATTCACAAAATGTCTGAACTGTGGAGGCTTGGGAGCCTCCACCATGATTTCAAAGGATGTATGGAAAAGCTTGGGGACCCAGGAAGAGATCACTTCATAGATCTTTCACTACAGCAGTGACAAGAGGAAATGTGGGGTTGGAGTTGCAGCCGGAAAACCCCATCATCACCATGCCTAGTGGAGCCATGAGAGCAGGACCACCATAGAAACCCCAGACTTGTAGAGCTACCAGAGAGAAATACTAGCCTACAAGAGCTAAAGCATCACCTGAGGCCAAGCAAGCCATAGAAACAGAGCTGCCTGAGGACTTGGCAACTCAACCCCACACAAGCATACAGAGGACATCAAACATGGAGTCAAGGTACATGATTTGCCACCTCTGAAATTTAATGCCTGTCCTACTGGATATCAGATTTGTTAGGACCTGTTACCTCTTTCCTTTGCCTTTTTATCCCTTTTTGAATGGGAATATGTACCCTATGTTTGTCCTACCATTGTATGTTGGAAGTAGATAACTTGTTTTGACTTCACAGATGAGACTTGCACTTTGAACTTGGGACACTTGAGTTGAAATAAGTTAAGACTTTCAGGACATAATGAGTGTATTTTCCTGTGAGATGGACATGAACTTTGTGGGCCAGGGGAAGAATGTTGTGGATTGTTAGAATTTTGTCCCCCAAAGTTCTTATATTGGAAGCTTAATTCCCAGTGTAACTGTTGAGTTTGGGAAATCCTATTATCATGATTGAAAGGTATAGCCTTGATGAGGTGATTGGATTGTAAGGATAATACCATAGTGAATAGATTAATAATGGTGGTCAGGGGAGTGGTTCTGAGGGCTTTAAAAGGAAAGCCCTTTTAAAGGGCTAGGAGCTCTGTCTGTCTGCTCTGCCACTTTCTGCCATGTGAGACCCCTGGGTCACTGTCACCAGCACCAAGGCCTTCATCAAATGTGCTACTTGGACTTTGGACTTCCCAGACTCTGAAACGGTAAGCAATAAATTTCATTATCTTTATAAACTACCCAATTCCAAGTATTTTGTCATAAGGAACAGAAATGGACTAATATACAGACAAATTGTTTTTAAACAATTTATCCCTCGATGAACAAATGCTCAGACTGATTCCATAACTTGACTATTATGCATACTGCTGCAATGAACATGGGAGTGCGAACATCTTAGACCTACAAATTTCAAATCTTTTGGGTAAATACCTAGAAGTGGGATTGCTGGATCATATGGTAATTCTACTTTTAGGTTTTTAGGGAATCTCCATACTGCCTTTCATATCGGGTATACTAATTTAGACTCCCCCCAACAGTATACAATGTTTTCCTTTTCTTCACATTCTTGCCAACACTTACTGTCTTTTACATTTTTAATAATAGACATTCTAACAGGTGTGAGATGATATCTCATTGTGATTTTAATTTGTATCCTTCTAATAATTAGCCATGTTGAACCTTTTTATGTATCTGGTAGCCATTTGTATGTTTTCTCTTGAGAAATATCTATTCAGGATCTCTTGCCTATTTCTTAACAGAATGATTTGTTTTCTTTCTGTAGAGGTGTTTGATTTCTTTATACATTTTGTATATTACTGTCTTATCAAATGTGTGGTTTACAAAATTTTTCTTATAGTCATTATTTTCTCTTCACCCTGTTGTTTCCCTTATAGTGCAGAAGCATTTTATTTTGATGTGATCTCATTTTCTTATCTTGGTTTTATTTCCTGCTCTTTTGGGATCAAATTTTAAAAGTTACTACCCAGACCAATGTTGTGTGGTATTTCTTCCTATGTTTTTGTTCAGTAGTTTTACAGCTTCAGATCCTATACTTAAGTTTTTAGTCCTTTTTGATTTAATTTTGAATATGATGTGACATAAGTGTCCAATATTTTTCTTTGCAATATTGATATCCAGTTTTTCTAGCACCATTTATTGAATAGACTGCTCCTTTTCCACTGTATACTTTTGGCGTCTTTGCTGAAAATCGACAGCAGATGTGTGGGTTCTTTTCTGGGCTCTTAATTTTGTTCCATTGGTTGATGTGTCTATTTTCATGCCAATACAGTGCTGTTTTAATTATTACTTTGTCATATGTTTTGAATTCAAGCAGTGTGATGACACCAATTTTGCTCTTTTTGCTCATAATTGCCTTGGCTATTTAGGTTCTTCTTTTTGGGGGGCTTGCATGTAAATTTTAGGAAGGTTTCTTTGTATATCTATGAAAAATGATGCTGAAATTTTGATAGAAATTGCAGTGAATCTGTACATGCCTTTGGGCAGTTTGGACATTTTAACTCAACAAATTATTTCATTACGTGAACATGAAATTTACCAATTTTGCTGCAGTTTTGATACTGTAAGAACAGAATTTCTACATCTTTAGAACGATTGGCTTTTTATATTGTTTTCTGTCCACTACACTTTCTGAGCATTCTTATCACTTGCCAGTTGAATCTAATGGTGTTGCAGGTTAATTGTTTCATGTCTGCAAACATCATTACTTTTTTTTTTTTTTTGCTTATTTTTCACACGTTGGTATCTTTTAGGTTTTGGTCCTGTTTAGCATAATTGTATGGCTACTACTTTCAAGAAAATATTCAGTAAAATATTCATTACATGGCATTTAATGTTGGCAAGCATTAGGGTGTTTTATTTTCTATCAAATACACCTATGGATATTATCACACTACAGACTTCTTTTTTCTATTTTCCAGAATAGGAAAGAGGGGTGTGTGTGTGTGTGTGTGTGTGTGTGTGTGTTGGTTGTTTTAAATGTTCTGCAGGAATTTCTGTTGTTATTTACTAAAAACTTTGTTCTCTTCCCCAATTTGGTAAAGTATTGCAGTTTTGTTTTTCCTAATTAAGAAATCATCACTAACTTCTCACTTTCACTAAAATCTACATCCAATTCACCAGTAAGTCCTGTTGTCTGAGCCTTTAGAATAGATTTCATATTTCCCACTTCTCAACAGCTTCCTTGCAGAGTTCTAGGCCTGGTGTCCATTAGATCTTGATTGGGCACTGTGAAGACCTAAATTCTCTTCTGACTTTCATCTTTTCCCTCTATTGTCACTCCCTAAAACATCTGAAGATTCTCTTGTGAGTCAGGTGGCATCTCTCCCATTCAAATTCTTTCAACATGTTTTAAGTAAATCCAAGTCCACCAGACCCCCATGATACCCATTGCATACTCCTCTGAACTCACCCATACCATACTTCTTGCTCCCTGGTTTTCTGCTCTACTGTACTCCTTGCTTTTTCCTTCATGATCTCAAGGCCCTTGCACTGCTCTTCCCTCTCTATTACTCCTTTTCCATATAATTTTCTGCTGGCTTGCTCCATCATTACATTCAGATCTCTGCTTAAATATCACTCCTCAGAGAGGTCTTTGGTGAGCAGTTAGTTTAAAATAGCAGTGCCATAGTATTCTACCTAGTCACTTGTTCTTTTTTTTTTTCTCTTCACTATAGCCAAGGAAGGTTTATTTAAATTATCCAAGGGTAATTCAATATTTGGAAATCAATCAATGTAATCTACTATATCAACAAGTTAAATAAAAAAATCAAATGGTTATGTCAATAAATTCAGAGAAGCATTTGACAAAATTCAATACCCATTCATATAATAGCTCCCAGCCAGCTAGGAATAAAAGAAAGCTTCAAATTGATAGAATATGTAAGTATAAAGAACACACCTACAGCTAACATTATGCTTGATGGTGAAAGATGATGTTTTACTCCTGAGATCAGGATAAAGGCAAGGATACCCACTTGTACCATTCTCACTTAAAACATGTACTGAAAATTCTAGCTGTCATAAAAAGGCAAAAGAAAATAAATAAAAGGCATACATATTAGAATGGAAGATGTGTAACTGTCCCTATTTTCAGACTACATGATGTTCTATGTAAAAAAAAAGCAAAAAATATTACAAACACTTAATATTAAGTAATGAGTTCAGTAGTTTGCATGAAGTGAGATTAACACAAAAAATTAATTCTATTTCTATACACTAATAATAAACTGTGAAAACTGAATTAAAAACACAATGTTATTTATACTTACTCCAAAGGAAATAAAAAAAATTTCTAAGTTATTAAAAAATTTTATTTTACACTTGAAACATAATTGGCTATACATATTAATGGAGTACAGAGTTGACTATCAGTATTTGTATACACTATGTGATAATCAGATCAGTATTATTAGCATGTTCATCATTACAAGTCATAATTATTCTTTGTGTCCATTACCCTAACACCCCTTCCCCTCCTCCTTTCCTATTTCTAGTGACCATAATCAGTAAGCAGTAGCATTACCTTGAATTTTATTATTTGCTTAATTGTATATGCACATGTTATGCTTCTCACCCATTAGAGTGTAACCTTGTGAATGTCAGGAATTTATCTTGACTGTTTACTTCTGAAATTGTGGAACTGAAACAGGAGAGAACAATCAATATGCATTCACTTAGTAATATTTAACAAGCACAGTATTGTATTGGTCTTCATATTAAGCCATCTTTGGAAGTCAGTAATTATGAATGTTTAAAATGTGGCATTCATTTACTTACTGAAATATTTTATTTTTCAATATTTTATTCATGTTATTGACTAATATTCATAAGTGACATTTGTCAAAATTCATAATTTTGTGCTCATTTTATCAAATTTTTCAATGGTAATGCCAGATAAAATTGCTAAATATATGAATAATTCCTAATAATATTTAATTAAGAACTACAATATACCAAGAAATATTATACATATTTTGCTTATGATAAAAAAGATAAATCCTCACAATATCACTATCCATAATTACTATTGTATTTATTCCTAATGTCACAGCATTGTACAAATGAAGAAGCAGGATCACAGAGAAGTTGAGTAACTTGCTCTGAGTCACACAGCTAGAACTGTGTGACCACTATTCATATTTGGTTAAATTCATTTTATATCCTCCACTATTGAAAATACATAAGAATTGTGAGATCCTTGATATTTTGATAAAAGTAACATGAAAGCTATCTAGACATTTTCTGCTTTGAAGTATAATGATTTAATAGCCTTCTAGTTTATTTTCTATTTATGGTTTTTAAATTTATTTGATTAAATTTTGATAATATATACCTATTAAACACTTTCATACATGCATATTCACAGACACAAATGTACAGACAACTACAGTTATCCACACACATATCCAAAAAGGATTTCATGGAAAAAAATCATAATATTGAAGGACAAGATGTAGAGCTCAACAATTTAGAAGATATATAAAGGTAATGATTGGAAACAAAATGAAATCTACCCAATGCACTTCTAAAAAAATCACAACAGGCTTTTCAGAGAGAACAGCCAGCTGATTGCAAAATAATGTAAAGGACTATTAATAACTAAATGTATACTATCAATGAATTAGGAGATATTACAACCAAATATCTAATACATTTTAATAATTAAGACATTGTGGTATCATAATTTAATCAAGTAGGCTTCTCATTCAACTTAGCTTTTCAATGCCTTTGTTTAATTTCTATGTCTATGTTTACAACTACCAACCTTATATCTCCAAAGAGCATCTCTTGCCTGAAATCCACAGGTGACTCTCCAGTTTCCTAATTAACATCTCCATGAGGATAATTAATAAGTTTTCAAAATTAATGTACATAAAATAGAAAGGTTGATTCCCTTATCCCCAGATATTACTCCTGGAAGACGTCATCATATCAATAAATGGTGCATTTGTTCTACTGCTCTATCAGTTACTCACATCCAAAGCTTCCAAATTATCAAAGACTTTTCTCCTCCTCTCAAATGATTCATTCTTCAACACGATCAGCACTTACCTCTTTTTATCAGAATTTAACCCTTTCTTTCCATTTTCATGACTTACTTCAAAGTCTAGTCATCATGCTCACCCACCAGGACTTTGGTTTTGTCTAGACGTAATACTATTGATAAAAACCTCAAACATCTATTACCTGTTTATATTCCACTCAATTTTGCATGCATCTCTGTCATTGCCTGCATGAAATATCTATTCCCTTTAAGCGAACAAACCTAGGGAGTGTCTAGGTCACATGTTTTGAGAACTGGACCGTAGTGATGACAATACAATGAAACATGGATATCTTTGAAAATTATTACTAAAATCTCTTTTTACTCCTTTTTAACTGAAGACTGCTTTTCTGGGTGAATCATAACTGGCACAATATTTAACTGCCAGATATCACCATTTCCATTTCCCTGATAACAATTAATGTAAATAATTAATTTTATGGAATAACACGTGTTAGCAACTAATATAATGAATTCATAATCTAATTTTGTCCATGTTGATGTAAATTAAGTGTCAAGGAAAATTGAAGCTATGTGTTTGGTCACTTTTAGATCTCAAACATTTGTGGCCCAATTACTTGGATATTTGAAAAGCATGTTTATTGTTACTTTTTCCTTTGGTCTTCCAAATTATGGAAAGAATTCCATCTCACTTAGAGTAAAATCCAATGTCTTCCCAAAGGCTCTGAGATTTGGTTCCAGCCAGCTCTCTGCTCTTATCTCCCACTGTGTTGTTCCCTCTGCCTCATCTATGCTTGTGCCAGCTCCATGCTCAATAGCCCTTCTCTTAGCGCTTTGCAGCAAGTGGCTCCTTGATACTCTTCACAGCCCCTGCCATGGCTCACCTCACTCCACAAGGAATCTGCTCAAATAGCATTTAAAAACTTTTTTTTTAATTTTATTTTGTCGATATACATTGTGGCTGATTATTGCTCCCCATCACCAAAACCTAAAAACTTGAGGCCTTCTTCAACTAACCTATCCAAGATGGCATCTGGATTCAATTTATCTACATTCTATTATTATTTGTTTTTTATAGTAATTATTATCACCTGGAACATTATGGATTTATTTGTTCCTTTGTGTATTTCCTGACTTCACCCAGATGTGTCTTATTTTATGACAAACTCTTAAGATCTTAGTAGTGTAAAGATCTCGTAGGCCTTTTAATAAATATAGATTAAGTGTATTAATAAATTGAATCTATTCAAAGAGGGCCAAAGGCATACTTTATCATATACCACAAATGCTGGCTTATTGTCAAATGGCCTGAGTCTTCTGTGAGACAGATTGGAATCAGATGAGTCCATAATGAGATAATAAATTTAGCCTCTGTATTCAATATGCATTGACACTCATGTCCTCATATTTCCTATGGTTCTCTGGGGAGTTTGGAAGATTTATTTTGAAGGTCCTTCTTAACTATACTTATGCTGATGTGAAACCATCTTCAGCTGCTCATTTTGGTGCCATTTGATGAAATAGACATTGTATTATCACAGTTCCAGTAATTGCTCTAATGGTGTATTCTTCTCTGATGATTCATTACTTTACAACACCAAAATGGATAGAAAATTGACTCTGAATGTCCTTTATGTTATGTTTAGAAAATACTAAAATATCACAGTTTAAACACATGTCTTAGCTTACAACATATAATATAAAAAGTCCAATTTGATGGAAAATATGCATATACACACATTATATAAGAAAAGTCAACAGGGCAGTGGCGTGGTGGGAGAACATTGAAAGCATCAGTCCTGGCTAAATGCTCCAGACACTTATTTTGCTTTTTCACTGGTAGAGCCCATGGAACTGTAGTTTTACCATGTACATCAACAGTGTTTATACCAGTGCACTTACCTCCCACCAAGAGTTGGATATTGTTCATCCTTCTCTACGAGGAAAACAGAGCCTCTTTGGAGGCTGGTAAGCACCAATTTCAAGACTAAAAATAGTTTACTCAAGTTTTGGCCAACACTTAATTACAAATGGAGACTAGATAAGGGAAAATAATGAAGTAGTAACTTTCTCAAAGTATATAATATTAATGTTTACTTTTATTTTATGATTTATTATTTATTAAATTTTATTATTAAAAAGTTTTATAAATACGTTAACAAGTAAACAAAAAGCTTTGTGCTTGGTGTTCAACGAGAGCTCTGAGGAACTCAGTCTGGATATCAGTTAGACCTCAGATGCACCTACTCTTTGAGGCATTGTTATCATAAAATAAAAAAAGACATTCCCATGAAACTCTTAAAACAAATGAGCAACAAAATCTACAGATATTTAAACAATCACGAGGTGACTTATATAAATAAAGTATCTTGGTTTGTTGTGGTCAGAAACTTTACTGTGGCAGCCTCTTGTCTGAGCACGATCCAGTTCAGAAAAATAGTGGCTTCAGTAACTGAAGACACAGGAGAGTTTGGAAGCCAGAGCTATGGATGCCAGAAGTCACAGAAGTGGGTGGCCAGGTGGCTAGTGACAGGACTTAACGATCAGCAAGAAGGGATAGGGAGCATGTCCCTGAGATAGAGTTTATACAGCAGTGTGCTTGTGAATATATTGGACAAGGCAAGGGAGGTGATCTGTAACTCTTGATCTGACCTAAAATCTTGAAGGGCGGAAGTGGTCGAGGAATGGGGATATCAAAAAGAAACCCCAAACCTTGATTACTAGAAGTAGAAGGCAAACCTATCTGGCTGCTAGGAAGGAAAGAAAGGAGGAAGGGAGGGAAGAAGAGAGGGAGGGCGGGCGTGGGACACAAGTAGGGAAGAAGGAAGGAATGAAAGGAGAAGAGAAAGACCACAATAATAAGTATATCTTCCAGAAGGAGAGAACAAACCTAAGGATGCTAGAGATGCGGAGATGGGGGAAGGGGTTTTGGGAAGTGATAGGTCAGGCAAAGGGCAGAAAGAAATATCATGATAGGTAAAAATGAATATGCTAATAATAAATATTTTTTTAAAAGTGTCCCTGAGTGAGAACTACAGATTTCCCAAATTGTGTTTATTCCCAGAATGTAAGAATAACTTAGTATTAAAGAATGCAAACGTATCCTGCCGATAGTGGTCTAGAAAATTTGGGCCAATCCTCAGCTGAGAACCCTGGAAAGGCCAGACAAACTAAAACACATGAAGATATCATAGAGTTAACAAAGCAATGAAGATTTGCAGGGAAGTTATCCAGAAGAAGGTAATCCAGGGAGAGGAACTCAGCATTTATGACCTGTTTTCCCCTAAAAATGTCTGCTAATTTCAAAAGTGATGACTGAAAAGCTGAGAAGCCAAGTGGAACTTTTACCAGACTCATATAACTAAAGCACAAGAAATTTGAAGTTCAGAAGCTACCATGAAAGGGATCCAGATTTTGTGGGAGACCCCAATGTCTACACCCTATAGGAAAGGATGAACTAGAAATAGCCCAGCCCTTGAAAAAAGCGAGGCACCTCTTTAAAACAACTCAATCCCTGATTTGAGTAAGAGGTTTGAGATTGCTAAATTTTCTTCTCAAAGCACCAGAAGTAAATATAAAATCATTCCATGCCTCAATTTATTCCAATAATTTATACAGACACACACATATACATACATATGTGTGTGTATACATATACACACCCCCTAGTCAATCTAAATATAGAAATGCTATTCTTCCTAGCCACGTCAAGCCTAGCTGTCTACTCAATCCTCTGATCAGGATGGGAATCAAACCCAAAATGTGCTCTAATCGGTGCCCTCTGAGCATTATCCCTAACAATTTCCTATGAAGTCACCCTAGCCATTATCCTTGTGTCAGTCTTACTAATAAATGGATCCTGCACCCTATCAACCCTCATAACTACCCAAGAGTTCATATGATTAATCCTCCCATCACGGCCACTGGCCATGATATGATTCATTCCAACACTAGCAAAAACCAATCAAGCCCCATTTGACCTAACAGAAGGCGGATCAAAACTTGAATCAGGATTCAATGTCGAATATGCCTCAGGTCCTTTTGCCCTGTTCTTCATAGCTGAATACATCATACACACATATGTATACATATCTCTAACAATGAAACATAATCAAGCATGTGAGGAGGCACGATGTCATTAATGAAAAGCAGAGAATATAAAATAACCCTTAGGGTATAATGTTCAGTTATGGTGGTAGAAAAAACTGCCATTAAACTCAGTGGACCAATAAGCAATCATTTATTTTCTCTCACACATCTGCACAGTTCTGGGCCTTGGCTGATCACAAATGGGCTTAACTGGGCAGCTTTGTTTCACACAGTCCCTGAGGCTGGTCTTGACTGTTCAAGACACATGAGTCTCACGTCTTCCTCATATATGCTCACTCTGTGGCTCAAGAAAAAGAGGCAAAACTATTATTTTTAGAGCAATAACAGAGTTATAACAATGTAAACAATGAAGAAGGCACATTTCAATCTTTTGCATGACTCGTATTTGCTAATATCTCTTTGGATACTAGCAAAAGCCACATAGCCAAGCACAAAATTAAGGAATAAGGAACCACACGTTATGCTAAGTAGAAAGAACTGCAAAGTTGCACTGTATATTAGTGTTTCTTTAATCACAATAGTCCAAACAACCAAAAACTCTCAGTGGCATATGATAGTGAGCAGCAGTTTAGCTCACATGCCTGTGGTTTCAGGTGATATGGGAAGGACTTGCATGATTTCACTTGAGCTTGCTCATGCATGTGCCCTTTGTTGCAGTTGTCTGGGAAGATGTGCTGAGTTACATAGGCTTGCCTTCATGTGCTCGGGTTAGTGGACTATGGCTGCTCTGTGACAGGCTCTCCTAGAATGGGTCTAGTCTATCCATCTCTCATTCTCTTCCTGCATCTAAGATATCTTGGATTTATCATTTCTATGGTAATGGCAGAGGCTTTGGGTACAGGGAGGGGGAAGAACTAGGCCACTGAGTCAGTGTACCACAGTCCACTCAGGCTTACATTATTCACATTTTTGCTCATGTATTTTATACTCACCTTAACTAAAAACCCCTAAAAGTCTCATCCAATCATGATATTATGCTCAGAGTCCAGGATCTTGTAATCTGTGTCTAGTGAATGTGGCTCCTCTTTAACAGGAAACTCTGAGCTAAGTAGAAAAGTTATCTTCCTCTTACAAAACTAACTAAATGCAACATAGGAAAGTGGATAGTTGGGGCAAACAAGGAAACCTACCAGAGAGAACAAAATAACAGGCTTATATGCAATGAATTAAATTTTTCATTAGTAATATATTTAAAAAATTGTGGCTTTCTGGAAATACCTTAAAACTATTAAAAATAGATTCAAATAAAAATTTTAAATCTATAAAAAATAAATTATTGTTACACATATTAAAATTCCATGGATGGGTTTAAGAGTAGATTAGACAAAGCTAACGACCTAATTGGTGAACTGTAAAATACATCAGAATTAAATAATCAATGTGAGGAAGACAGAAGGATAGAAAACATGAAAAAATTAAGCAAACTGCATAAAGTCAGAAGAGCAAATGATAGTTTGGATGTGTTGTCCCTGCCAAAATTCTTGTGGAAATCTGATCCAAAATGTGGCAGTGCTGGAAGCTGTTTGAGTCATGGAGTTGGATCCCTCATGAATGGATTAATGCTCTCCCTGGGGGAGGAGGGGTAGTGAGTGAGATCTCATTCTATTAGTTCCCACAAGAGCTGGTTGCTTAAAAGACTGTGGCACCTCCTCTTTCTCTTGTGCTTCCTCTTGCTATGTGATCTGCTTGTACTCGCTGGCTGCCTGCCACTTTCTGCCATGAGCAGAAACAGCCTGAGACATGTGGCAGATGCAGCTGTCCCAAAATCAGAATCCAAATAAACCTCTGTTCTTTCTAAGTTACCCAGTCTCAGGCATTTCTGTCATAGCAACACAAAATGGACCAATATTGAAAATTGGTACCAGGAGTGGGGTGTTGCTATACAGAACTTGAAAATGTGAAATCAGTTTTGGAACTGCGTGTTAGGCAAAATTTGGAGGAGTTTGGAAGAATCAGAAGAAGACAAAAATACAAGGGAAAGTTTGGAATGTCTTAGACACTGGTTACATGGTGGTGAGCAGAATGCTGATAGAAATATGGACTGTAAAGACCAGTCTAAGGAGGTCTCAGATAGAAATCAGGAGTTTATTGGAAACTGTGGCAAAGATCACCCTTGCTGTGAACTGACAAGGAATTTGGCTGCATTGTGGCCATTCCCTAGGACTTTGTGCAAGTTGGAACTTAGGAATTGTGAACTAGAGTATCTCATGGAAGAAATTTCTAAGCAGCAAAGTAGTAAGGAAGCTGCGTGGATACTTGCAACAATCTACTCTGATTTATGGCCACAAAGGTACAACATAAAGCCAGAATTTAAAGGGGAAGCAGAGCATAAAGATTTGGAAAATTTTCAGCCTGTCCATGTTTTAGAGAAGCAGAGAGCTGGGAAAATGCAAGGGTGAAGAAGATAAAGTGTTTGCTAAAGACATTAGCTCAGTGGTGAGGCAGCCAGATGCTAATAACCAGGACAATGGGAAAAAAAGCCCTAAAAGCATTTAAGAAGTCTGGAAGGGTGCCCCTCCCATCACAGACCTCAAGGCCTAGAAGGATTGAGTTGTCCTGGAGGAAAGAACCTACTCCTGCATCCCAGCTGCTCTGGCTGGAGCAACCCTGCCTCAAGTGGCCCCAAGTATGGTTCATGCAGCAGCTCTGGTGAGTAGAAGCCTGAAACCTCAGTGGCATCCACAGTGTGTTATCTCTGCAGGCCAGCAGGACATGAGAGCAGTGAAGGCATGGCAGCCTCCACCCAGATTCCAGAGGATGTATGGAAAAGCCTAGGGGTCCAGGCAGAGACCTGCCACAGGGGCAGAGCCACTGCAGAGGTCATCTATTAGAGCAATGCTGAGGGGGAAAGTGGAGTCAGAGCTCCTACAGAGAGCCCCCACCAGGGAAATGTCTAGTAGAGGCCAAGGTAGTGGGGCTGCAACCAGGACACCAGATCTGTAAGGCCACTGGCAATGTGCAACACCAGCCTGAAAAAGCCACAGGCACCAGTGCAGCCCACTGGGCTATGCCTGTCAGAGCTGTGGGAGTGAAGCTGTCCAATATATTGGGGGCCCAGATGCCCCATTATGCCCAGGATGCAAGACTTGTAGTCAAAGAAGATTATTTTGGAGCCTTAAGACTTAATGTCTGCCCTGATGGGTTTTGGACTTGTTTGGGGCCTGTTTCTTTCTTCTGGCCTATTCCTCCCTTTTGGGATGGAAATGTGAGCCCAATGTCTGTTCCGCCATTGTATCTTATCAATAGATAAATTTGGTTTTGTTTTTACAGGTTCACAGCTGGAAGGACTTTGGCTTTTGGCCTTAGATGTGACTTTGAACTTTGTCCTGTTAAGTTGGTGCTGTAACAAGCCAAGACTTTTGGGACTCTTCGGATGGAATGATTGTATTTTGTATGTGAGAGGGACATGAGTTTTGGGGGGCCAGGCGTGGAATGATAGAGTTTGGATGTGCTGTTCCTGCCAAAACTCTTGTGGAAATCTGATCCCCAATGTGGCAGTGCTGGAAACTGTTTGAGTCATGGGGGTGGATCCCTCATGAATGGATTAATGCCCTCCCTGGGGGAGGGGGGTAGTGATTGAGATCTCATTCTATTAGTTCCCACGAGAGCTGATTACTTAAAACAATGTAGCACCTCCTCGTTCTTGTCACCTCTCCCTTGGGGTGACGGAGATGGAGATGCAAAGAATTGCTCAAAGCCCATTTATCTAGAGCAGTGAGAGTCCCAGAAGGGGTTAAATCCAAGGAATGGCTTCTTCAAGTGAAAAGCATTCCTGAGAGATAACCTCAAACTAGGTTTTCTCTTGTTTTTTTATTGTCCAGCCAAGAAAGTTAGAGAAGAGAACAGCTGTGGTTAATCAGTCATAGTGAAAACATAAACACTTGGCTACATGACAATTTTCATTAAAGCAAGTGCAACTTAAAAATAGTTTAAGCAATTTACCATCAAAAGAGTCATAAAACTAAGCTGTGTGACATTCAAAAGAACCAATAAGACAATCATTATGGCAACACTTAGTTCCCTCGGAAACTTAAACAAGCAGTTGAAGGTGAAATGTGGAACCAGCCACTAATTGGCAGATTAGCCTTGAAGCTTTAAGTACACATATTTTCCATAATTAGATTTAGCTGCACCAAGGGCATCTGCCCTTAGAGCAAGCACTTTTGCTGTGTTACCGTTTTCATATCCACACCAGAGACTTTTTAGTCCTGTGAAAGTTTTCTGTTTTTTCCCAAACTTAGCATTTCTGTGTGCAATACTAAAAGGTTAGTTATTCCTCAAACTACAAGGCTTTGGCCTTGCTAAAACTACAGGGCTGTGGTCCCACTATGCTACGGCCTAAACTAAAGGGCTTTGGCCCTTCTAACAGCTAAGGACTGTTGTCCTACTAAGACAAAGATCCTACTAAGCTACAGCCTGATCTAAGGACTGTGGTCCTTCTAATCTAAGGGCTATGGCCCTATTAGGCTAAAGATTAAGGCCCTGTGAAATACATGCACTTTATTAGTGTTAGTACCCTCCACATTTCTCTCTTGCTGCTCCTCACCATGTGATCTGCTTGTACCCGCCAGCTGCCTGCCACTTTCCACCATGAGTAGAAGCCTGAGGCCCATGTCAGATGCAGCTGTTCCAGAATTGTAAGCCAAATAAGCCAATGTTCTTTATAAGTTACCCATTCTCATGTATTTCTGTTATAGCAACACAAAATGGACTAGAACAGCAACGTATGTCAAACAAGCTGTGGTGATCTGACCTCCGCTCTCCTTCACACCTTTTTGTGTGTTTCTTTGTTTGCTTTTCCTATTTTGTCTTTTTAAAATTTTTTGCCACAATATATCAGTGTTTAGAAATCTTATTTGACCTATAAATGATTTATTATTATTGTTACATGTGTAAATTGGTGACTTTCATCAGTTCTAGTAATTTCACAGCATCATTTCTGTGAATATATGATTTTTTATTTTATCTCCTTTTCATTTTTGATAATTTTGTAATGCGTGTCAGTCTTCATAATATCCTCAATGTTTTTTATTCTCATGCTCCCTCATCTTTCTCCCCAAATTTAATCTTTTCATACTAAATTCCTGATAATTTTCTCTGCCCTGGATTTTAGTTAATTATATCCACTTTTTAGCTGTGTGTCAGTTAGAGCTACATCAGGAAAGCAAAATATTCCATGTATTCCCAGATGGAATTTATTTATCTAAAAGTAATGGAAAGACTAAAAGAGCTGTTTTCTTGAATTAATTTTTACCACTTTGATATGGAATATTAATTAGCAAGAGGGCCCAGGTATTCACTGAATTACAGATTTAAGCCCATAGCAAATGCAGTTAGATCTCCCATATACGCCCTTGAAGTCAGCATTTTAGAAATGGCCACTGAGTCCTACAAATCATGATACTCTCCACCTATGGGCTTTCTCTAGAGCCAAACCTGAATACAATTGGAAATTCTGGAGAGTTAATAATGGAGCAGACTTCACCCATAAATAAATATCCTTCTCCTTGTAAAGGAAAACTTTGACACATGGGTCCTTTTTGCCACAAGTCCTCAGTAAGATTGAGCTGTCATTAGTAGTCACATGCACAACCATGAATTCTTCTCTGGCATCTATTTTTTCCTTGTATCACTTCTTGATCTTTTCTGGCATTTTCTGAGATAATTACTCAGATAAAGTGCTTGTCCCCGGGATCTGCTACTGAGGAAAATCAATCTAAGACAACCGAGTGGAAATGATCCCGAAAAGTTGACTGTTATGATAAGATTATGGGAGTGTTTATTTTGCTGGCCAACAAAAATGAGGAGTGTGATTTGCCTCTTATGTTGTAGTTTTCCAATCAGTAAGACTCTCACATATGTTGGAGAGGTGGAAGGATTGCAGGAGCCTGAGCAAATGGCAGTTTTAATGATGGAGGAATATTTGGTTCTTAACTGATGCTGGAGTATTATAGGAAGACAAGTCAGTCACCACCAGCTTGGTACCCTTACTAATAAAGACTTTAGGTCCTATAGATAAAGGGCAAACTGTTTTGAAATCAACCCAAGAATTGATGATAAGAGGGCTGCGACTATTAAGGACGTTAGACTTACAGCCTCAGCAAGCATCCTGTTCTTAAATTAGGGTTGTAATAGGCAAAGAGTGGACCACAGAGTTCCAGAATAAGAACAGTTAGACAAGGGGGGCCTTGGGCCTTGGCCACAGCACCCCAATACCCACCATGAGCTCAGCTATGACCACCAAGCTACCATAGGAAGCACCTCAGGCTACGGAGCTGGAGTGGTAGAGGTCCAAGGGCTTCAGCCACAACCCCCTGACATCTACATCCAGCCCAGTGACAAACAAGCCACCACTGGAAGTCCCCTGGTCTCCTTTGCAAGAATAAGAGGATGCCACTGGCTTCAACCATGCCCCACCTCCTTCCTCCTTCTCCCACCCTATTTCCTTCCCCCTTCCTCTCTCCCCTTCCCACAACTGCTCCACAACAACATCTTAGAATGTAAAAAATAAAAATATTAATAAATAAATAAACTTTAAGAAAGAAAAATTGGACAGACAGACATGATTCCACTTGAACCCTCATAGCTAGTAGGAGCAGCTTCCTCGTAGCTGAACGCCATGCCAAGGCCTCACCTGAGGCAAATGCTTTGCTAGATAGTACTTGCCCACTTCAGTATTTGTCCCTGTGTACCCTCAGGTTTCCAGAATAACCCAGGGTAATAAGCAGGAAAAATTGTCTCTATTACTGGATAAAAATTATTTTGTTTATTGAAACATAATTAATTGTACATATCTGTTGGGTAAAGCATTGAATATCAATACCTGTGTGCAATATCTGTGGCTCAAATCAGGGTAATGAGTATATTAAGCATTCCAAATGTAATCATTTTTTGTGGTCCTTTATTAATTTCTCACTAAACCACCATCCCCCTCACCCTTTCCCACCTCAGGTGGCCCCAGTTCTTTTCTCTTCTTTTCAAAGTTCAACAAATTATTGTGATTTTTGTATCTTTCTTTGTTTTATTAATTCATTTATATTTTTAAGCTTCCAGTTATGTGTGAAGACATGTGGTATTTTTCTTTCTGTGCCTGGCTTATTCCTCTTAATATAATTTTCTATATGTTCATCTATGAGGCTGTGAATGGTAGAGTTTTGTTATTTTTTTATGGCAGGTGAGTATTCCATCATGTATATATTCCACGTTTTACTTATCCCATCTTCTGCATCTTCTGTCAATGGACATAGGTTGGTTCCAACTATCGCCTTTTTAAAATAAAGCTGTGATAAATGTGGGAGTACAGCTACTTTTGACATGATGATTTCCATTTCTTTGGGTATATACGCAGCAGTGGAATTGCTGAATTATGTGGCAATGGAGTTTGGATGTGTTGTCCCCTCTAAAACTCATGTGGAAATTTGATCTCCAATGTGGCAGTGTTGGAAACTGATTGAATCATGGGGGCGGATCCCTGATGAATGGGTTAATGCTCTCTCTGGGGGAGAGGGGATTAATGCGTGAGTTCTTGCTCAGTTAGTTCCCGCGAGACTCGTTGCTTAAAAAGACTCTAGCACCTTCTCTCTCTCTCACTTCCTCTCTCCATGTGATCTGCTTGTACCCACCAGCTCCCTGCCACTTTCCGCCATGAGGAGAAGCAGCCTGAGGCCCGTGCCAGATGCAGCTGTTCCAGAATCATAAGCCAAATAAACCTCTTTTCCTTATAAATTACCCAGTCTCAGGTATTTCTGTTATGGCAACACAAAACAGACTGAAACATGTGGCCTTTCTGTCTGTACTAATTTGAGGAACCTCTATACTGTTTCTTATAACTCTGTGCTACAGTCTCACCAACAATGTAGCAGTTTTCTCCATATTCCTCATCCCTTCCAGCATTTGTCATTCTCTGTCTTTTCGATAATAGCTTGTTTAACTGGCATTTGATGATATCTCAGTGTGGTTTTGATTTGAATCTCAGTGATGCTCAGTGATTTGGGACATTCTTTCATGTGGCTGTTGGCCATTTGTATAACTTCCTTTGAGAGATTCATATTCAGCTCCGTTGCCAATTTTTTAACTGGGTACTTGTCTTTTGTGCAGTTGAGGTCCTTGTATACTCTGGACATTCGTACCTTGTCTGTTGCATAGTTTGCAAATATTTTCTACCCACTTGGTAGGTTGTCTTTTTGCTCTGTTATTTCTTTTGCAGTGCAGGAGATTTTTAGTTTGATATAATCCCAGTTAGTTATTTTCTCTTTTGTTGCCTCTGCCTTAGGGGTCAAATTCATAAAGTCTTTGCCCAGTCCTACTTCCTGAAGTGTTTTTCCTGTTTTCTTTTAGTAGTTTTATAGTTTTAGGTCTTGTTTTTAAATCTTTAATCCATTTTTAGATGACTATAGTATATATCAAGAGCATAGTTCTAGTTTCACTCTTCTTCATATGGATATCCACTTTTCCCAGCAACATTAACTGAAGAGGCAGTCTTTTCCCCAATGTATTTTCCTGGTGCTTTTGTCAAAGATCAGTTGGCTGTATGTAGGCTTACTTCCAGGTTCTCTATTCTGTTCCATTAGTCTGAGTGTCTCTTTTTAAACCAATACCATGCTATTTTGGTTATTATAGCTTTGTAGTATCTTTTGAAGTCCCATAGACTAATATCTCTGGCTTTATTTATTTAGTTTTGCTCAGGATTTCTTTGGCTATTCGCGGTCTTTTGTTAAACATGAATGTTAGGATGGAGGAAAATGAAGGACAACACATATTAAAGATGGAGGCACTCTCGCTCTCCAGGATTTGGACTGTCAGCAGAAATGTAAAAAGACTGGGTCAGCAAAAATTTGCAAAGCTTAACCACAAACTACAGACTTCCTATTGAGTTACCTAGGAGATGGGGAGGTATGGGAGGGGTTTACAGCTGCCTAAAACATATATAGGACATGCCTGTACCGAATAAAGTTGCCTAGTGTGTGTGCTAAGCCCCAGAACTTTGTGTCTGGTTTCTGGTTAACCACCTCCCCAGGTGGCAGCCCCTAGCTCAATGCATGCCTTGAGCAACTCACCTTGCTGTACCCTCTTGGCAGAGCTGTGTGTGGCTCTGCTCCCTGACGGACTCCAGGCAGAGGCTATGTGTAGTCCTGCCTCCTAAGACCCCCAGCACCAAGAGTTAGGTGCAGGATTAGGATTTTTTTCTGTTTTTGTGAAGAATGTCATTTATATCTTGAAGGGGACTGCACTGAATCTGCAGATTGCTTTGGGTGGTATGGATATTTTCACAATAATTCTTCCAACCTAAGACCATAGACTATCATTCCATATTTTTGTACCCTCCTTAAGTTCTCTCATCAGTGATTTGTAGTTCTTTCTGCAGAGACCTTTACTTCTTTCATTATATTAATTCCTAGTTTTTAAATTTTATTTCATAATTTATTTTATTTTATTGTCAACTGTTATAAATTGGCTTGCTTTCTTGATTTCTTTTTCTGATAATTAATTATTGGAGTGCAAACTGCTAGAGATTTTTACATGTTGATTTTGTATCCTGCAAATTTACCCAAAGAATTTAACAGTTCTAAAAGATTTTTGGAGGGCCGGACCCGTGGCGCACTCAGGAGAGTGCAGCGCTTGGGAGCGCAGCAGTGCTCCTGCCGCAGGTTCAGAGTGCGGTGCGGGCGACACCACGCCAAGGGTTGCGATTCCCTTACTGGTCACAAAAAGACGAGAAAATAAAGAATAAAAAATAAAAGTTTTTTGGTTGTTTTGTTTTTGTTTTTTTAGAATCTATACGTTCCAATATATATAGAATCATGTCATGAAAAGAGAGAAAGTTTGACTTTGATTTTTCCAATCTGGATGTCCTTTATTTCTTTCTCTTGCCTGATTGCTCTGGCTAGTACTTCCAATACTATGTTAAAGAGGAGTAGTGCGAGATCCCCGCATTCATGATGATATTGTCAGTGGGTTTGACATATGTAGCTTTTATTGTGTTGAGACACTTGCCTTCTACCCCTAGTTTACTGAGTCTTCATCATGAAGGAATGTTGATTTTTTTTCCAAATACTTTTTCAGTATCTATTAAGATAATTATATGGTTTTTGTCCTTGGTTTTGTTGACAAGTTGCATCACATTATTGATTTGCCTATACTGAAATATCCTTTTATTCCCAGGATGAAACTCGGCTCTTCTTGGTATATAATTTTTTTTCATGTGTTGCTGAATTTTGTTTCCTAATATTTTGTTGAGGACATTTACATCTGTGTCCATCAAAGATATTGGCCAGTGGTTTTCTATTTTTACTACATCTTTGTCTGGTTTGGGTATCAAGGTAATGTTGGCTCACATAGAATGAGTTTGGGAGAATGGCCTATGTTTCAGTTTTTTTGGTATAGTTTTAAAATAATTCCTCTTTAAAAGTTTGGTAAAATTCAGCAGTGAAGCCATCTAGTCTTAGGCTTCTATTTGTTGCAAGACTTCTGATTACTGTTTCAAATTGTTGCTTTTTATTGGTCTATTAAGTTTTTCTGTTATTTCTTGGTTCAGGCTTTGTAGTTTGTATGTATCCAGAAACATTCATTTTCTCTAGGTTTTCAAATATATAGGCATAGAGTTGTTTCTAATAGTCTCTAATGATTTTTTGTATTTCTGTGGTGTCTATTGTAATGTCTTCTATTTCACTTCTGATTTTGGTATTTGGGTCTTCCCTCTTCTTTTTCTAATTAGCCCAGCTACTGATTTGTCTATCATGTTTGTCTTCTCAAAAAACAAAATTTTTTTCATTGATTTTTTTGTGTGTCCTTTTTTGGGGGGAGTGGGGCTCTATTTTATTTAGTTCTATTCTGATCTTAATTATTTCTTTCCATCTACTAATTTTTGGATTGGATAGTTCTTGTTTTTTCCATTCTTTGAAACATACTATTAGGTTATTTACTTGAAAAATTTCTATACATTTGATGGAAGTATTTTTTCTAATAAAGTTCCCTCACTACTGCTTTTGCAGTATCCCACAGGTTTTGATATACCATTTCTATTTATTAATTATTTACAAGTAATTTTTTGATTTCCTGTTTAATTTCATCTTGGGCTCAAAGGTCATTCAGGAGAATGTTGTTTAATTCCCATGTGTTTGTATAGTTTCCAGATTTTGCTTGATATTGATTTCTACTTTGAATCTGTCTTCTGATAATATACATGAAATTATTTCAATTTTTAAAAATTTGTTGAGACTTGAATTGTGAACTAACACATGGCCTATCCTGTAGAATGTTTCATGTTTTGATGAGAATGTATATTCTATAGTTGTTGGATGAAATTTTCTGTAGATATCTGAAAAGTCCAATTGGTCTAAAGAGTAGCTTAAGTCCTATTTTTCAGTACTAATTTATTGCCTACATGATCTGTCCAATGATGAGAGAGGGGTGTTCAGGTCACTACCATATTGGGGTCTATCTCTTCCTTTAGGTCTAATAGTGTTTACTTTATATATCTGGGACTCTGATGTTGGATGCAGTATGTTTTGATTGTCATGTCTTTTTGCTGGATAGATCACTTTATCATCATTTAATGGTCCTCCCTGTCTTTCTTTATTGTTTTTGCTCCAAAGTCTATTTTATCTGACAGAAAAATAGATACACCTGCTCTCTTTTGATTTCCATTTGTGTGGTAAACTTTTTTGATCCCATCACTATCAGTATGTGTGTGTCATTAAAGGTGAGGTGAGTCCCTTATAGACACATATTTTTGTGTCTAGCTTTTTAATCCTTTGAGTCAGTCTGTGTCTTTTAAGTGGGGAGTTTAATTCATTTACATTTAGAGTTTTTATTGAAAGATATCATTTTACTCCTGTCATTTTACAATTTTCACTTTGGAGTTCCAAGTATCTTTTGTTCTTTTCTTTCCCTTTGATATTTTATCTTTGATTTTTGTTGGTTTTCTGAAGTGGTCATATATAGTTTCTTTCTCTTTCTCATTTGCATTTTTGTTCTACCAGTGAGTTTTGTTCTTTCTTGTGTATTCATGGTAGTGATTAACATTTTTTGGATTCCAGGTGCAGGACTCCCTTGAGGATTTCTTGTATGGTTGGTCATGTGGTGGTATACTACCACAGGTTTTGTTTGTTTGTTTTTTGGTCTGGAAAATACATTTTTTCTCCTTCATATCTGAAGGATAGCCTTGCTGGGTATATTATTTTGGGCTGTAAATTTTCTTGTTGTCATTGTTGTTTTCTTTTAATTCAGCTCATTGTTTTCTGGCCTGAAGAGTTTCTGTTGAGAATTCTGCTGTTAGTCCGATGGATACTGCCTTATAGGTGACTTGATGTCTTCCTCTTGCTGTTTTTAGGATAATCTCTTTGTCTTTGAGTTTCATCAGTTTGATGATAATGTGCCTCAGAGAGGACCTTTTTGAGTTGAATCTGTTTAGGGATCTCTGAGCTTCCTGGATCTGAAGATCTGTGTCTCTCCCTATACCTGGGAAGTTTTCTGCTCTTATTTTATTGAATATGCTTTCATGCCTTTCCTTTCTCCTACTCTTCCAGAACACCCATGATTTAGATGTTGTGCACTTAAGGTTGTAGGCTAGCTCTCTTATATTTTCCTCATTTAAAATTTTTTTTTTCTTTTTTTTCTTTTTTTTCTTTTTACTTTTTGTCTGCCTGGGTTATTTCAAAAAGATTGTCTTCATGATCACAAATTCTTTCTTCTGCTTGTTGTAGCCTGCACCTTAAGCTCTTGATTGTGTTTTTGTTGTTTGTTTGTTTCCTTATTTTTTATGTTGAATGAATCCTTTAGTTCTAGGGGTTCTGCTGCATTCTTTTCTAAGGCATTATTTATTTTGTAAGATTTCTCCTTCATATCCAGGACATTTTTTTCTGATTTTGTTGTGTTGCCTACCTGAGTCTTTTTGAATCTCATTGGTTTTTCCAAGGATTGATTTTAACAATTCCTTTTAGTCATTTCAAGTGTCTTCTGCTGTATGGAGTCAGGTACTTGATAATTGTTTTCCTTTGGTGTTGTCATGTTTTCTCGTTGTTTTTTTTTTTTTTTTTTTCCCTCATATATTTGTTATCTTAACTTGATGCCTGGTCATCTGCTAGAGTAATTGCTTCTTCAATAACTATGGAGTGGGCTTTGAGGAGAGAGACTTTTTCACTTAGATGTGTTTTAAATTGAACATTTGGTGTAGTGTTTTAGTATTTTTTCTGGGTAGACACATTAGTGTATAGTCTCCATATGGGTACTTCAGCCATATTGAGTGATGGAATTGTACATCAGTGCCTCTGTGTTTATGCACTGGGGCAGATGGTGATTCTTTATTGAGGTTAGTGACACTGTGCTGTTTCTTCAAGAACATGGGTGAGGTCCCAAATTCTTGACAGAAGCACCTTAGTGCCCTGTCACTTTTTGGCTGGGGTGGGTGACTATGGGTGGGCTTTTTCACACCCCAGCTAGAGTTATGTTACCCTGATGGGTGCACTGAAGTATACTAGAGCTCCCAAGTTTGAGTGGGTGACCCTGGACAGGGTTTCTATTTCTTCTTTCCCAGAGGTAGAGGCTTCCTCCAGTTAGGGGATGGGTTGGTGGTAGTTGGGAATTTTCTTTCTTACTTTATTTGGCTATACTGTCTTTCTGCACTCTCTAATTGCTCCAAGTGTGTCTCTCCCTGGATCAAATCAGTTATAAAGGCTGTACCCATACATCCCACCCCCAGGTGTCCTACTTTAGGTGGGAAGTGTATTTCCGCCTGTGGGTTGGACCTCTATGTTTTGGGGCTGCACTCACTCCTTGTGCTCCACTGGTGACCCTCCTTGTGTCAATACAGTATAGTTGTCAGTGGGCCACTTGCATGGCAACAGTGGCTGTGGTGGTGGTTGCTGCTGCTCTGGTGGAGTGTTGCCATTGTAGTAGCAGTGGTGACAGACCACCCTTGCAGTGGTGGTGGTAATGTCAGTGGCTGTGATATTCCACATGCATGGTGGGGGTGTCTTTTCAAAGGCATGTTGCCTATGTGATGGCATCCCATTCTCTTGTCATCTGTCGGTGGGCATCCCTCAGCTCCTGATGTCCTTGTGCTCCAAGACTCTCTTTTAGGTGAGAAAATCTGTTGTTAGTTTTATGGTCTCTCTTTGTAGCAAAGATTCAGGCTTCTCCAAATGGGACTGTCCCTCTAGGTTTCCATGGATAGGGGTGTGGTGGAGTGACTACCAACCAGTCTCCCCAGTGTGGAAACCAAGCTATAGATTCTGGCTTTGAACTCTAGCCTTTCCCGAGAAAAAGGATTATAACCCAAGGAGTTCAGATTTGTGACTGGAAGAACGAGGTGTACATTTTTGGCTGTTAAACTAGGGAAAGAAAGGAAATGTTTTACATCAGGCATTTTTTTTCATGACTCTGGATTTAATTTCAAGACAAGTATTTTTGGTGCCAGTCTAAAAGGATGCTGGTGTAACTTTTTGTGCCTATGAGAAAAGTCACAATAAATTTTAGGGATGTTCAGAGAAATAAAACTAATAGGACATATACAGATGTAGATGATATAGGTATAGATATGTAAACACATTTATTTTAAGGAATTTGGCTCACATGATTTTGTTGGTGTATTTGTCAATTTCTGTTCCTTATAACAAAATACTGACACTGGGTAATTTATAAAGAAAACAAAATTTAAATGCTTACAGTTTCTGAGGCTGGTAAGTCCAAAGTCCTTCTGGTGGTGGTGATAGCGACCCAGATGTCACACATTGCAAGACTGTGGAAACAGAGAAAAAGACATACTCCCTCTTCTTTTAAAACCTTCAGATCCACACCACTGCTACCATTTTTAATCCATTCACTACTGCGCAGTCTTTACAATCCAATCGTCTTTTCAAGACTTCACCTTTCAATTATCATGATAGGATTTCCCACCCTCTTAACGGTCACAGTGCGGACTTGGCTGAGTTTGTAACACATAATACTTGGAGGACACAATTCAAGCTTCAGTGAGTTTTGAGAGGACATAGCTCAATTCACTGCAGTGGGTTTGGATGTCGCTAGATTAAGCTGGAAGACTCTAAATATGATTTAATGCTACAGTCTAGAGACAAAATGTCTTCTTTTCTGAAAAATCTCAGTTTTGCTCTTAAGAGCTTTAACTGAATGGCTAAGGAACATCCAGCTTATTAATGGCGATATCCTTTGCTTAAAGTCAATTGATTTGTAGATATTAACCACACATAGAAAACACCTTTACAGAAAAACCTAGGTTGGTTTTGATTTAGTAAATGAGTACTATAGTTAAGCCAAGTTGGCACAAAACTAAACATTATGGCAACTTACAATAATTGAAATGACAATACCAGACTCACTTTTATGGACTCTTGATTAAGAGATTAAAGAAATCGCATATATAGGCAAATTGGAAGCAGCGTACTATGTAAGGTCAGCTGACTATTATTTCCAGGAAAAGCCAGAGTTTTACGGACTGCATTCTGTATGAGAGCGCAGACCTCACTGAGCAGTTCATACATGGCTGCCATTTTAAACAAGATCATTGGCAAAAGATGGTGCTGTGAAACCAAAGCTCCATGTGTATTTGAGTATAAAAAAGACTCTGGAATAACGGGAGCCCTTTAGTGCCATACAAACTTTAGAGTCAAGGTGAACCTAATTTATGAAATGGGCAGTGGGCCCTTAAACAATGGCAATAAAGCAAGTGCACCACAGCATTCTTAGGATGAGGTATATGGGTAGTCACCAGGGTGCTGTGGTTTGAATATTTGTCTCCCCAAAACTTAAGTTGAAAAATAATTGCCATTGTAACAGTATTAAAAATTGGGACCTCTAAGAGGTGATTAGGCCCCTGGTTTCTTTCCTCATAGGTGGCATTAATGTTTTTATAAGAGGTTGAGTTTGACGCCCTCCTGTCCTCACTTGCCTCTCTGCCTTCTACTATGTGAGAATGAAGCAAGAAGGCCCTCCCCAAATGCACGCACCTTGATCTTGGACTTTCCACCCTCCAGAATTGTGACAAAACAAATTTCTGTTCTTTATAAATTACCCAGTGTGTGGATTCCATTATAGCAGCACAAAATGCACTAAGCAATAGGAATGTGGCTTGATTAATAGAATCAACAGAGATAAAAGACTCAGGGAGTGGAAGACTGATGCCAGGTACCATTATGGCAATAAATCATAATCCATCACCCTGTCCCATTTTTAGTCAATTTTCAGTCTGAGAGTATATCAAATGAAATGTAAACCAGGTCTCTTGGAGGAAAAGTTCCACAATAACACAGTAAGTATACGTATTTGCTATATACCAGTCCTTCTACCAAGGGATCAACAGTCATATACCACAGCAAAATCCTTAGGTCATTCGAGAGATGTTGGGGTTATGGATCGTGTGTTGACACTATGGGGTGATCTGTTATAAAGGACAATCTGTGTTTACATCAATACATCTTTAAAATCTTTTGGATACAAAACCTAGGGCTGCTACTGGCTGTTTCGAGCTTTTCATGCCAGCAGTCTCTTAATGAGTAAATTTCGTGTCATCATGTACTTTCTTTCTGGAACTAGAACTTCCAGGAAACCGTACTTATGGTCACCTAGACACTGTTGCCAGATGTATTTTGTGTGCCCTATCACATGATCCACCTGCTTTGCAATACAGGAAGTAACCCTGTGTGAATGGCATTAAAGGTCCCTCTTTGCTGTGACTTCTGATTCAGTTTGTCTCATGCAGCTAAATCCCTCTCAAGGCGCTGTTCTTGGTTAAGGAAAACTGCTTATCCCGAGGTCATGTTCCTTTCTGATGGCAAGCCATATCCAATCAATGTCTCTGTGGGAACCAAAGGCAAAACCACTTGCCCTACTACAGGACAACTGAGAAGGGCCCTCTCAGAGGTCTTCCCAAGGGTAGCCAAGTCCTTAGTTGTAACTGAATCACAGTTTAATTTTTCCTATGCCCAATTGTGCTTTGTTCACTCCACAGGTGTTGGTCCTAAGTGTACTCCCCAGTAAACTTCCTTAATGCTTATTTCTGTCTCAGTCTAGTTCCCACAAATCACCAAGTGTGACCCCCCAGGGTGTGGAGAGAACAGTAGTGGAGGAATATTTATTTCTTTTGTTCAGGCTTGCTCGTACGTGCCTCTTGGTTCTGCCCTCTAGTCGGGTCATCTTTTAGATGACCTTCTCCACATAGCCTGTCTCTGAAGTCTGGAAACTATTACAACGCTGTGTGACTAGAGCATTGTTTTAATGGATCTGTGACCCCAAACACAACAGTATTTAGAAGAAGAAAAGAGGAAAACTTTATTACAAATGATTGTTGCAATCCTGATAAAAGTTGTATTTGAAACTTGATATACTAAAAGTTTGACATACTCCATGTATTTAGCTAGGAGTCTGGAATTTTTTATGGAAAATAAGATAGCTGACTTTAAATGTAGATTGAACACATGCGATCAATCATCTTCCACATCAGAGTAGGATTTGCGCCCTTGATAAGATTGAACATTCAAAGGAAGAAGTGTAACTAAAATCTATAGTGTTCCTATGTTCTAAACAAACAAAATGGCAATTATAGCTCACCTAGATTAAGATACAAGGGACAGCTTTTTCCATTAATTATTCTATGAGAGAGTTATTGTGTATAATTATCTCTTTATAGTTGTAAAATCTGAGATATATCCACATACTCATAGACAATCCCAATGTCGTGGATGTTGTAGAAGAAGTACGTAGTGACAGAAAATATTCAGAACAAAATATTTATTTAAGATATCAGAAAGCGTAGCCTCAAATAAAATTGACGTGCAACGTTCTTGGCACAATGAATTCAGCCTGCTGTTACTGTTGATGTTAATATAATTGGTTTTACTTCCAGATACAAACAAACATATAAAATGTAAAAATAAAATACATTTTATTAAATAAAACAAACAAAATGATGATTAAAATTTAGCAGCAATTCTGCCAAAATTAGTTCAATGGGGAAAAATGATAGCTGGATTCTACCATGGGCTGTATTTCAACTACTGTCTTTGACAAGGAGTATGCTCTCATTATGACACTGCTTAACCTTCCTTCCCTATTGAACATTAGACAATTAATGTCAGAGTCACATTACTTCACTCTGTAGTGCATTTTTAAATCATTATCCTTTTCGAAGAACATTTATTTACATTTTACTTTTGCTCCTAAATAATTCTCATTTTAATGAATAATAGATTTACAAAAGCACATAGGAATTATACTGAAATTTAGGAATCTCTAAAATATCCCTGAACATTCGACATCTTTGACATTCAAAGCATCAGATTTATTCAGCTCAGAATAGGATAGCGTTTTTAGCCAAGGATGGCAGTAGGCCACACCCCTTAATAGTAGTCTATAAACACTGATGTAAGAGAAACCCATGGAGCCAGACTAGAAGATCTTTCCTTCACACAAAAAGATACATAAAGACCATGCTGCTCAAAGACAAGGTCAACATAACCTGTTGAAGGTTCACCAGTTTTATATTATGTAAGTAGCTCATACTAATCTCTAACATTTAATAATTTGGTTATACATTTTGAACTCCAGAATATCCATAGTGACAAAATGAGAAATGCTGTATGATTTCATTTATATGAGGTTCCTAGAGTAGCAAAATTTATAGAGATAGAAAGTACAATGGAGGTTTCCAGGGGCTGGGTGGAGGGAGAATAGGGAATTATTGTTCAGTGGGTACAGAGTATCCATTTGGAGAGATGAAAAGAGTTGCAGAGATGGATGTTATTGATGGTTGCACAACAATGTGAGTTTACTTAATGCCACTGTACTGACTGTATAATGAAAAATGATTAATATGAAAGGAAAGTGAAATTTAAGGAACTTACCCAATAGCCTGTAGTTACTAAATTACCACCTGCTTTTTAAGCAGGTTTAGTGTTTAATCGATCTTCAACACTGAGAAGTTGAAATAATGAGGAAACAGAAGTCTTCAATTAAAGAAATAGGAAGGTTTTGAGGTCCTTCAGGAATGTGATTCTGAGGGCCATAACTAGGGATTTCATAGAAGTCCTAGGTATAGAGAGGGCATGTTAGATACGTGAAAGTGCACAGCTCACAATATTTTTGCCATTAAAGAATACATTTGGGAAGGAGGGAGTGCATTTCCATGATGATTAATTCCTATATAGGATCCGAACCCGCGGTGGGAGTGTCACCGAGCTCCCAGCGCTGCACTCTCCTGAGTGCACCATGGGCTCGGCCCAACTTTTAAACAAGCACCTTAAACCTCAAGTACTATTCTGTCAGTACAATTACAATAATCAAGGCACGTAATCACGGATTGAGTAAGTCTATTGAACTTACTTGCCCAGTCAAGACTGACATTTGATTAGGATGCATACGTAAAATAGGATGCAAAGGAAATGCCTATGGAAGAGATGGACTCCTTCTGCTTTGTAATTTTGTTGAATTAAACCCTATCCTTGAGAATGAATTAGTGTCCACATCCCTGCAGTCTTAGCCACATTTATACAAGAAGTTAGAACAGTTGTTGTACCAGCAGGTCAGAGATTTAAATGCCTTTAAAGATTTAGATATTCTTGGAACTTGAAAAGAAATTAACCTATGGCTAGGTTTTTAAATTTTGCTACTCTATGGCTGTGTAAGGAACTAAGTTTTATCATCTTTACTTGGTAAAAGTTGCTTTACTGTGACCGTAAGGAGAAGCAGTCTTGTAACAGTAAAGTACCTTAATGAGAGTGTGCATTTTTCATTATATTCCTTGTGAGGACATATTTTAAGAAGGTTATTTTTGTTTTCAGTGTGCAACTCTGTAAAGTCAAACTAAATGTACTAACAAGTCTAAATGAAGTTATGCTTCCATCTCAAACTTAGTTTCCAGGTCTGAAAGCTGGACCTGAGAATATCAGTCTTTTTGTTTGGAAAGTAAAAATGCCTTCCCAGATGAAGTAATTTCAGGAGGTTTCAGTGAATTGTGATATGTTAGAGATGTGTAACCTTTATTATCAAATAATAAGCTTTTATATCATTAAAATATTGATTTAATTCAGCTTCTAAGAATATTGACTATGCATAATGTAAAGCAAACAAAATATAAACTACAAAGTATATGAAAGTTTGTGAATAATTTCCTTCTCATCCATTTATGTTGGGATCAGATTTGTTACTTGCAATTTATCAATGATTTGGATTCAATATGCCAATTAATCAATATTCAAACAGAAATAATCACCCCAAAAACCTTCAAAATCAGAAAAAATGTTAATCTTATGTTAAAGTTAAAACATTTTTTGCAAAAGGCAGATGAGGGATTCAAAATAGGTTTCATCATTTTCACATAAATGCTTTTCAAGAAATGTGTATTTCACATAGAGTGTTGTAAATAATAAGAAGTCTCTCATGGATTACTTCTTTTGCAGTGTCACTCCTGTTTGAAATCATGGAAAATGGGAATATCACCACATATTTCATTCTCCTAGGACTCTTTAACACCACCAGAACGCACCAGTTTCTGTTTGCGATGGTTCTGACGATTGCTTTCACCTCTGTAGTGGGCAATGCCCTTGTGCTTCTCCTGATTTACAGGGACTGCCAGCTCCACACACCCATGTACCTCCTCCTGAGCCAACTCTGCCTCATGGATCTGATGCTGGCTTCCACTACTGTGCCCAAAATGGCTGCTGACTACCTGACTGGAACGAAGTCCATCTCCTCTGCTGGGTGTGGGTTGCAGATTTTCTTCTTCGTTACTCTGAGTGGTGGAGAGTGTTTCCTCCTGGCTGCCATGTCTTATGACCGCTATGTGGCTATTTGCCATCCACTAAGATACTCCAACCTCATGAGCTGGCAGTTTTGCCTTAGAATGACTTCGGGGTGTTGGTTCCTGGGAGCAGCTGATGGACTCATGCAAGCTGTTGTTGCCTTGAGCTTCCCATTTTGTGGTGTACACGAGATCGATCATTTCTTCTGTGAGGCTCCCATGTTGATGCGCTTGGCTTGTGCTGATACATCTGTCTTTGAGTATGTCATGTACATCTGCTGTGTGTTAATGCTCCTGGTTCCCTTTTCCATCATCCTGACCTCCTACAGTCGCATCCTCACTGGTGTTCTGCAAATGCATTCTATGGAAGCCAGCAAGAAGGCCATTGCCACCTGTTCGTCACATTTGGCTGTTGTAGGACTCTTTTATGGAGCTGTCATTTTTATCTACATGAGACCCAAATCCTACAGGTCAGCTGACCACGATAAGGTGGTTTCAGCATTCTACACTATCTTCACCCCTGCATTCAACCCCCTCATCTACAGTCTGAGGAACCATGATGTCAAGGGAGCCCTGAGGAAGTGGATGGGCCAGTGTGCCGCCTTAAATCGTTATTAGGAAAGCATTAATTTGCCCCAACTTTCATGACAATACAAAGTGATTATGTGGGATTTCCTGGAGAGAAGGTACATTCTTCTGTACATGTACATCTTTCATTTCTGTTTTACATTGAGTTGCATGCTAATCTCCATACTTTGGATTGATTTACTGAGATGTCATCACCAGATCAAATTGTGGAATACTAAAAATCTGTGAGTCATACATCCTTAATAAAATGTATCCATATTAATTTTTAGCTCCCACCAATAAGTGAGAACATGTGGTATTTCTCTTTCTGTGCCTGACTTGTTTCACTTAATATAATTCTCTCAAGGTCCATCCATGTTGTTGCAAATGGCAGTATTTCATTCGTTTTTATAGCTGAGTAGTATTCCATTGTGTAGATGTACCACATTTTCCGTATCCACTCATCTGATGATGGACATATAATGCCCCATAATGAATTGTTGTTCAAAGGGTGAATTAACTATTCAAGCAATTTTAAGGGGTTAATTGCTGCCATTTGTTTCAAGTACAGGTATGATTTTTACACAGTGGAAAGTTCACATGTGAGGAATTTCTTTAAAGCAACTGCAACAAGTACCTGCACTTCTAACTTACCAGGAATATCAAGAGACAATGTCCACCAGGCCTAAAGGGCCCTCATGCCGTTTTCCTGTGAAACTCTTATCTAATGTACAACCACTGGTCTCATTTTTATCCCCATCTGTTAGTTTGGCCCACTGTAAAATTTCTTATTAATGGAAACCAAGAACAGGTATTTTATGCATCTTTTTTCTTTCTCTCAGCTTAATATATTTTTAAGGATTCCTCCACAATTTAATATTTGTAAGTTCACCGAGGAAGGAGAAGCCAGCTGGACAAAGGAAGAAAAAAAGATTTTATTAGCAAGTGGCAAGTGGACCTGCCGGTCTGAGCTGAAAAATGGTGTCAGCCCTGGGAGGCAGTTGGGTGTCTGTTATAGGGTTAAGATTAACGTTTGGCCTCACCTAGGAAGACAGTTAACAATTGTTCTATTCCGAGTACATCTTGCTCATGGGAACAGATTTAGAATCCTTGGCCTGCCTGAGGGAAACAGTCACAATGTTACACGCTGTGTACAGCTTGCTCAGCCTGCTGGTGGGAACAGAGACTTAGGGAGATAGAAATTTAGAGGAATGAACAAATCCAAAGTGTGGGGGCTTTCAAAAAGTCAGGTTCTCAGTTCCAGGGACGTAGCAATAGTCATCAGTAGTTTACTCTTTTTAATCACTATTTGTATTCCATTTTCTGGATATATCACCATTTGTTTACCTACTATTTTGTTGAAGGACATCTGGACTATTTCCACTTTGAAGCTGTTATGACTAAACCTTTTTGTGATCATATGTTTCTATTTCTCTTGGTAGATGTATAATGAACTATTTAGGAAACTATTTTTTCAAAGAGTTCTTCAATTTTACACTCCCACCAACAATGTTCATGAAGTCCCATTGCTCCCAATACTACCTTTTAATTTATGTATTTATTTATTTTAAGAAATTCTAGTAAGTAACTAGAGTAACTCTTTTGGCCTTAATTTGTATTTTCCTAATTACAAGTGAGGTTGAGGATTTTTGCATTAGCTTATTGCCTGGTTGTGTATCTTCTTTTGTGAACATGCTATTTTATTTTATTTTTTTAATTTTTAAAATTTTTTAAAGGAATTTGCTTATTTTTTAATTGAAAGATAATTGTACATATGTATGGGTTACAGAGCCATATTTCAGTACATGTATACCGTGTGCCAAGATCAAATCAAGGTAATTAGTATATTCATAATTATGAAAATTTATCTCTTTTAAATTGATGGATAATTGATTGTACATATTTGTAGGGTACAATGCTGACTATCAATAGCTGTGTACAGTATGTGATGGTGTGGGGAAAATAGAATAATTTAGGCTCCCTCACATTTCTTGTAAACAAGTTGTGTGGGTGGAGTTAGTGTGCATGTGCACCCATGTATCTTTCTAGTTATTTTTGTGTTCTGCAGTTTGCAAGCAGGCTGGAGGCAGAGAGCTCTTGTTTAAGGATAGAGCATGTTTACTCTCTTGGCAGCTGCTCAGTTTCAGTTTTTCTTTAGACCTTGCCGGTAGCAGTTGATTTTCTGAGTTTCTCTGTGGAGTGCTTAGCTTATATAGTGTTGTGTGTGCTGAATAAAGATTATTCCTTCTTCAACCAAGCCTCCAAGGACCTTTTTGCTGGTTACCTAGCCCATAAACCTGCATGTGAAGGGTTTGTGAATGGGCTTGAGGGGTCTGTGAGCTCAAGACCCCAGTGCTAGCTCTACAGATGGTCAACTCAAAATTATTAATGTATTCATCACTTTAATACATAATCATTTTTTGTGTCCATTAACCAGTTTCTCACTAACCACCTTTCCTATTCTAGTAACTATAGCTATGTTCTCTCCTTCTGAGAGTTCAATGTATGATTGTGATTGTTCTTTCTTTTTCTCTCTGTCTCTTTTTTTTTTTTTTTTTTGCTGTTTTGGAAAATCTTTATCATTTCTTTGGGATGCAAACTTTCAATCTCTCTTTTAGCTTTATGAGAACATACAATAAATTATTGTTAATTAAAGATGCCTAGCAAAACTGTGTACTGTCTGTTTTAGTCTCTGAAAAACAAAACAAAACATGTAGATTGTTTCACAGAGAAGACAGCCTGTGGGTTCACTCAGACAAAACACGATATTCGTACAACTATTCAGAAAATCAGAAAAAAAACTATATATTGGGTTATTTGTTATTATATTTCTGCCATTTGTTTTAATTCAATGCCTAAGATTAACTATTTTAACTAAATATGTATTTATGTAACATATTTTTCAACTTCTCCAATTTGTTTGAAACTATAAGTTTATTTGTTTCTTTCAATTAAGCATTGTAACAAAATATTCCAAATCCATTGAAGGAATTATGCCATTGAAAATCTGAATTGTTTTTTTCTAGGAGGTACTTTTTGCTGAGATATCAAATGTCAGGTAAGGAAGGACAAAAATAGGGTTTCAAAATGTCGGAGTTCAGGTGTTCTGAGCATATTTCTTATCTTTGGCTAGTAAATGATTATAAATCTACAATAATTTTAAACAAGAAATTTGGCACATTTAAAGAAACTTGATTTTACAATAGACATAAATATAATTATATGTATATTTATATATCTATTTCCGTATGAATACATATTTATGTGCTTTCCAATGACAAAATTAAATACAAAATTACATATAGGAAAATAGTTTAAGATAATATATAGAAATTAATTTTATTTTTTAACTTTCACTATTTTTGCTTTAATCTGAATCCCATCTTTAATAACTTTGTTTTAATTGAATGGCATTTTAGTCAGAATTGTTTTTCCTATCTTACATTATATAGAAATGAGAAAGGTCTAGAAAAGACAATTATAAAAAAGGAGAAGGGTCTAGAAAAGACAATATAAGGGAGAATGAGCTAGCTTCAATTTTGAAGATCCATGGAAGTATTTTGGAAGTGCACGTTAAGATCATAGTGAAGAAAATCTGATTTAAGAATTTGTCCCAAACCTGAACATCATGCTTCAGAATCTCTAATGGAACTCTTCCAATTTAATATATTTTAAATCTGTTTATTCCTATAAACACAGGCATACTTTGATCAAAGGGTGATTTCATTAAATATTTTGCCTCCACCATAAAAATGAATGAAATTCTGCCTTTTGCAGCAACATGGATGAGCTTGCAGAAAATTAAGTGAAACAAGACAGGCACAGAGAGATAAACACAATATGTTCTCACCCATTGTGGAAGCTAAAGAAGTTAATCTCGTAGAAGCAGGGAGTAGAATAGTGGTTACTGGAGACTAGGGGGAGATTGGGAGGGGGGACATTGGATACAAAATATTAGAGAGATAGGAAGGAAGTATGGGATCTACTGTTCTATGTACTGGAAGGAGACTACGGTTAGCAACAAAATACTGTGTGTCTTTTTATAGCTAGTAAAGATGATGTTGAATTTTCCTGAAACAAAATGTGTGACAAATGTTCTAGGGGATGGAGAAACTAAGCACCCTGATATGATCATTGCACACAGTATGAATATACCCAAATATCATATTTTGCTCAATGTATCTATAGTCTTGTTGTAGGTCAATTAAGAAAAATAAATTAAAAAGAGGAAAAAAAAGAGAAATAAAGAGAAAAGTGATCATCAAAGGCAGGAAAAGGGGGAGGGGATTGGGGGCCAGGGAAAGGTTTGCAAACTGATACAAAGTTACAAAGTTACTGGTGTCCTAGGGTGACAATAGCTAATAATATTGTATTGTTTGCTTCAAGATAGCCAGAAAAGAGAATCTTGAATGTTTTAACCACAAAGAAATAGTATTTAGGTGATAGTTATTCTAAATAATCTGATCAGATCATTATATAATATATGCATGTGTTGAAACAACAAACTGTATCCCATAAACTTGTGCAATGAAAAAAAATAAAGTTTTAAACATATATTTTATCTCCATATTCTCTTTTAAAGACAAAACTAAGTGAATTTACCTCTCACCCAGAGGATGTAAAAATGTTTAACTTGTCATAAAATAGCTAATTAACAAAAAAACAGTAAATGTAAAATATATTTTATTCATTCATATACTTACTTTGTGACTACATTTTACCTACTGTTTCACCTTCAGTTTTCCCTTTTATTTATTACCATGTCTTTAGTCGGTAGGTTCAGTGTTAAGTTCATTTTTGGAAAACGGAATCAAACTTATTGGGGCAAAATTCATTTGCTGGTTTCTCAGAAATCTGAACCCAGTTGTTTGATTGTAAAAGGCTCACCCTTAGTTAGGGAAGGGCCAGTTAGCATAGTAGGACTGAACGCCCGGCCCCCCACATACATACACAGAAAATAGGCCTCTTCTACTTTCCTCAAGAATTAGGTGCTGCCAAATGGGTCTTTATGTTGGGTGAAAGTGTTAGGAGTTGGTGGGGAAATGGTGTATTATTTTACACTGTGAGTTCTCATACTAGGACTTCGGGATTTAAAGTCTGGGTTAAGCCTGATAACCTTGGGAATGTAGATTAATCCCTGTGGTCCCAATATGGTCATTTGATGATTTAATTAAATAATAAATGTAAGATGCTAGTAAGTGTAAGATTCTTAAAACCTTGCCTGACATTTAAAAATACTCACAAATGTTTAACTATCATATTAATTATTGATAAAACAATAAATTAATATAACAGAAAATGATTTTTTTTCTGGTGATGCATGGAATTTGTAACATAATTACTGCTAATGCAATCTTAGTGGTCTAGGGAGTTACGCTTCCAGAACTCAAAATTCCAAATTCAGAGCAATACCAATCAGACTTAGGTTTCCTTTCGCAATACTGTTTCTTCAATACATAGTTAGTGTGTAGCCATTTTTAACAGAAAGCTATATCAGGCAAAATCTACTCCAAAGGAGATTTTCTGATCTCTTGATTGTTCTCCAAATTAATCAACTATTGCTGTATGAGAATATATTCAACAATAAGTCTGAGTGGGAAAAAAATCTTAGCTTGATCCTTTGTGACAAGCACGATGGCCAGTGTTTTATGTGGGAGAACACTGAAGGCAAAGTGCTTGAGGTCTGAACCATGGAGTCATCTCCTTGTAAGGCTGATGCTCTGCACCTAGTACTTACACAGACTTTCATGTTAAGGACAAAACCGGTTGATGTTTTCCATCCTACAAAGCTCCTAAGTAGGAGACTTGGGTGATATCTACAACATGTGTCAAGTAGAGAGACGTTTTCTTGGCAAACATACTTTTTCATATCTGCCAACTCTTAATTGGCTACATCTCACTCTCGCTGGACTTGGCTGAAAATAGCAATGGTATGGTCATATTTCGAACTTCTCTCACATTGGATCTAACAAAATAGCCTGATTTGTTACATCCTTTGATTCTATGGCAGAGCAGAAACAGACTAAACAAATAAATTGCTAACTTCCACATTACCCATTTCCCTAGCTTCTCAGAATCATCTGAGACATTGCTTTTAGTTGCCTCTACCAAAATAAGGAAATATTTTTTGAACTTCATCACTTGCAGTTATTAAGCATATAATCACACAAAAAATAGGCTCTGTCATTCATAAGAGACACTCAATAAGTAGGAAATTTAAGTAAAAGAGGGCTCGTTTTAACTCATTTATAGGGAGCAAGTGTTGGTTTTGGCAGACTGGGGCAGCCCTTTTGACTCAACATCAATAGAAAATTACCTGGTGCCTCATGGCTTTCTGCTCTTGAATCCCTGGGGACTTGTCCCTGTGAAATTCTTCCAGGAATATTGCAGAATGTACATCATCATATTCATATGCTAAAGAGCAGGATGAAGGAAGCAGGAAGGGCACGTGCCTCGAGTTCCCACCACTCGTGGGAGTGAGTTGTAATTGTCCATAATTTAGTCAATTGGCCACACTCTACTGGCTTTAAGGGGAGCTGAGAAGTGTGTAATTTTGTGTGCATACAGGTTATGTTCAATTGGAAGACGAGGGTAAAATGGATGCTTTACAGCCACCATGGCCACACATACAACATAGTAGATGAGAGGTAATAACTGATGGGAGGCATTTACGAAGGCAGAGGATGTAGAAGATGGTGATTTGCGTTTGGATGAGGCAGAGATAAAGACAAGTTGAAGATGATTTTCTGATCTGATTTCTGTCTTAGCCATTTGAACTTGGTATTACATTCACAGTTTTATGGGATCGTTCTGAAAAATTGAGTGTCAGGAATGATAAATTTGATGTCACTGAAAAATACTAATCACAGAATTTCTTTAACCTCAGTATCAGCAACAAAGACGGATATATGATCAGGGGGATGAAAAGTTAGAAAGGAAAAAAAGGAAAATTGCCAATTAAAAACTGGTAGTATGAAATGAAATAAAATAAATAGAAATAAAATAAAATTGTGAGCAGTTCTGCTAATTGTCTTCAATTAAAACGTTAAATTGGTAGGTTCAACATAGGATTGTCAGCAGCTATGCTGATTGTTTTCAGAATAAGGAACATTTCTTTGCTCTTTCACAAACATCTGTATATGATTACATGAGTGAGAAATCTAAGGTAAACATACTCATTCAATTTTTGTGTTTCTTTCTTCCCCAGAGAGCTTCATGAATCAATTTTACTAAGCAGTGAGTACACAATATACTTCTGAGCCATCTCATTGAATTGTAATTTGCTTTACTAAGTTATATTCTACATAGGCAATCTGAACCTCCTCCTGTCTCACTTTCTGTCTCTTTCTCTCTCCCTATTATTTAATGTATCCCATCTAAACTTCAGAATGACCTTATAAGTCAGGTACTGCTATCATCTTGCCTCAATAAACATTAATTTCAGTTATAATTATTACAACTTCAGTTAAGATTTAATTTTATATTTTATTGGGTTTTTTGCACAGATGAGAGAGAAAATGAATAAAATATTTTCAGGGTACTGTATTTGCAGTACATTTTACTGTTTATTTCTTTTTAAAGCACAAGGAAATAGCTTATACTGATATTTCCTTAATATAATTACTTGAGAAAATAGCAGACCCATTGCTATGCTAAGTGATTTCTGTTATACATCTATTTACCTATAATCCATGTAATTTCCTGCCAATAAAGTAATGGTTTTATTCTTTCCATATTTAGGTCAATTCAGTGTTTGACTTCTGCCTTTTCTAAGATATATTATTGTAGCGAATTACTTGTAACAGCTGTTTTTTTTTTTTAACAGTTGATCACTAACCCAGTAAGTCTGACTTTTATGATAGAATTGATGACTAGTAAATTGAGTTACTGATATTATAAGTTTATAGAAAGCTCAAAAAATAAAAGGTTATTGTAATATAATATAAAATGTACAGGTGCACAGTCAGACATAATATTCCCCAGGATATCCATGTCAAATGCTTTTCAAAATAAACATTTTTTCAGACAGAAGTGATGTGTTTTCTGGTCTTACTTGTCTTGCACTCAAAATTTAATTCAAAGGATTAATGTAGGGGCAAATCAATAACCATTTAAAATGAATGTGTAGTCATACCAATATTAGTAAATAATTGGTATCTAGTTAAATCAAAATTAAAAGAAATATTTTATATGCTTTATCTGTATAAGGAGAGATCTGGTAGGAAAATTAAATACTATTTTGAAGTCTGATTAAGTGTAAATCTATGAATATGTAGTATATTTTGAGAAACTTCATAAATACAAAATGATAGAAATGATTTAAATGTAGCACAGTAAAGGTTAGAATAGAAGATTAGAGTACTGATAGCTACCAAATTATTTCAAAGTAGGGATAATTTAAGTGGACCACTTGCATAATAATCAGCTAGTAATAGTTTGATTCACCAATGGAAACGAACATATTGAGTCCAAAGTAGTTCCACTGAAAAAAATCAAACAATTTAGTTACCTGTACAAACTAGTTGGGTTTGGCTAAATAATTTAGGGAGCCAAATAACTTGTGTGTGAATGGAGAATTTTTTAGATATGATGGGAAAACACACACACACACAAACACACACAGACGCGCACACACACAATCAGATAGTTATTGTTTAGAGGTTATGTGATATACTTCTTTGTGTCAAAATTTCTTAGTATAAAATGATCTGTGTGATTCATGCTGATGTTGTTCTATATTTATTTCTCCATAACCATAGTCTCTGTTTTCTTAAAATAAAGTAGCTATTTTAATATCAAACAAACATTTTATGTGGAGAATATTGCACACTAGTTAAATTTTGAACGGAACTGACTGATTGCTTCTTTCAAAAATTAAAACTCTGAGTACATATAAAAAAGTGGACAGACTCTCAGAACAGATAAGATTTCCTAAAAACAATAGATCCAAAAATTTTTGAAAAACTTGACACTTAAAATCATGTGTAGGGCATATTCTCTGATAAAGCCCCAAGCTTATAGAAGAGAGATGGGTGTAAAGTGTATGTCATATCTTTTCTCCAACATTCAATATTATTGAACAAGGAATATTTAGAGCGACATGAGAAAAAAATAAAACGTCTTTACCTCAGTAAAGGGTTGCAAATATGAACCAGTTAATGAGAGGCACCACTGCCCTTAAATCTGAACATAGGTCCATATCAAATTTTACTGAAAAATTTTACTGTGGTTCAAACTACTCAATACATGCAAGACTAATTGTAATGCATGTATCTCCAAGCCTCCTTCATGTGCTGATCTCTTAAAACTCTGAAAATCATAGCAAACAGGTGTTAATGTTCAAGGGAACTAAAACTAGAACTAAAGGATTAATTTTTCGAAATGAAAATTCTCAACATTAAGAAAATAAAATACAGATAATATAAATAAAGTATATGTTATCCGTAATATAATTTCCATGTTTAAGTCAAAAAAAGTAAAAATTTAATCTAATTTTATTCAAACATATGAATAGACGTTAATAAGACGGCAAGTGATTTTTTTTGTTTGTTGTTGATTTTCAATGATCATACCACTTATTGAAAGACAGAAACCTAGATTAATATTTTCCTGAATTACACCATTTATATATAAGTATGTATGTACACATGTGTCTTTTTATATTTAGGAACAGATTATACATCCAAGAGGTGCACAAATGACTATAGAGTAAACATTTAATTAAACACTATCAAAGTATAAACAAATAATATTAATACTTATAATTCCCTACTTATAGAACTAATAAATGATGCCTCAGTTTCTACAAGTTAAAACAATAGGCAATAGTAAAATATATTTTGAAAGATGCACTGTTGATTTTGACCAAATATAGCTTTCACTTTTCACATTTAAAATACAGGTGATGCTTCAAATTACAAACACACATCCATTTTTTGTTACAGTATACAGTTATTTATTATTTTGGAAAGTTTTAGAAATTGTCAGGTCCACCGCCGGCCTACCCGAACAGCCCTAGCCTCGTTCCTTTTGGTGGGCGAGCGAAGTGCCCGGGATTCCTCTTTCCCTCCTGTCCCCTTTGGAAGGAGACGGGGGAAGAGAGTCGTGAAGAGAGGTGAGCACACCACCGGCCCCAACCAGCCCGGTTTAAAGGACACTCAGATGCAGCGGGGGTTCTGTCGAGCAGTTCCGTTTATTACCACACAAGCACTTGCTTTTCATAATCTTATCAGCTGAAAGGTCAAGAGAGCATGCATCCTGTCTCAATGCCTAGCTATTGCAACCTCGAGCACGGAAGTGCATATTTGGCCAATAAGGGCTAAGTCAAGGTTCCCACAGACACCCCACCCTACTTCCTCCTAGTGCCGTATTAGGCTGCCACATTAATACGCCCTTGTGGGCCCATAATGGCGCGGCTTGTAATGTCACTTAAAGTGGCGTGTTTTTTTTTTTAAGGCCCGAAAAGAAATTATACATTTTAATTTCTGTAAGATTTATTGAATGGAAAATGCATTGCAAAGATTAAGTCTCATGGTTCATTCATTGCATTCATATATTTGACAAACATTCTGGAGGAACTGCTATGCTCCAGGCACTGTGGCAGGCATTTGGTTTATACCATTGAACAAAAGAAAGATCTCCCATTGTGAATTTAAAATTCTGGTGGGAGAGAATTTCAATAAACAATAAATATAACTCATATGTTAATTACATAATATGTTACATAAAAATGTGGGAAAAAAAGGATCTGAGTAAAGAGGAACAACAAAGTCAGGGTTCAGATGGGATCATTAAGAGTTTAAAAAGGGTGTGCAGGTGTCAGACTCCTGGAAAAGATAACATTTGGGAAAAGACTAGACTTTAGTAAAAAATATGGAATTAATTAGACCTTGAGACTGCATGGAGCTCAAATCCCACTCAATATACCGAATGTCATCAGTTGATTCAAAGAAAATAAATGCCCATACTGTAAAATATTCCTATTCCAAAAATTAGCAGAGTTCTTTGATGTTGATTACAGCATATGCATCACTAATTCTCATTTTATAATGCAGATGTATACAAATTAGTTTGAGATTCACACCATTTTTCTTCTTTTTCTATTGAATTCTTATTTATTTATTATATCTTCTTAGGTAAAATAGGAGAATTGATGATGGGATATAAGAATGATACCTTCAGCAGTGACTTCACTCTTTTGGGATTGTTCTCTTCTTCCCATACAAGCCAGGTCTTCTTCTCCTTTACATTTATCCTTTCTATTGTGACTGTAACAGAAAATACACTCATGATCCTCCTTATCTACAGGGAATCATGACTCCATAAACCAATGTATTTCCTGCTCCGCCATCTCTCTTTATGGATATCTTGCATATTTCCAACATTCTTCCCAAAATGGTCACTGACTTTCTGTCAGGCAGCAGATCTGTTTCATTAGTAACTTGTGGCTTCCAGGTATTTCTGTCCCTCACCCTCCTGGGTGGCAAGTGCCTTCTCCTGGCAGCGATGTCCTATGGTCGCTGTGTAGCCATGTTCCACCCACTGCACTATCCGATTCTTACCAACGAGTATGTCAGCGTTCTCATGGCCACAGCGTCCTGGCTGGCTGTGACCGTCAACTCCGTAGTTCACACAGCTTTTGCACTCCATTTTCCCTTCTGTGGCTCTAGGGCCATAGATCACTTTTTCTGTGAAGTTCTCGCTATGTTGAAATTGTCCTGTGTAGATTCATCATGCGGTGAAAGAGGAGTGTACGTAAGCGTCATCATTTGCCTGCTGATCCCTTTCTGCATGATCTCTGCTTCTTATGTCCAAATTCTCCTCACAGTCCTCCCAATGAAATCATCAGAGGCACAAAAAAAGTCACTTTCTACCTGTTCCTTCCACATGATTGTGGTCGTAATGTACTACAGGCCATCTAGTTTCACATATATGAGACCTAAGTCATACCACATTCCAGGTCAGGGTAATTTCCTGGCAATATTCTATACCATTCTCCCATCCACACTCAATCCTATCATCTATAGCTTTAGGAATAAAGATGTTCTGGTGGCAATAAAAAAGTGTTCAAATGAATCTTCTGCTTCAAAAAATGGATAGGAAAAATGCCTGAATTATGTGTCCTCACTATTTCAATATAAATACATTATTAGTTTCTGCAGAAAGACAGTCAAAGCTTCTGTCTTGCCAAGTGTGAAAAGCGATATTTTGAAAACCCTGTTAATAATAAATGTTATCATGTGTTGATTTTGTAAATACCTCTAAAAATGTATCCTTCCTTCTATGGTACTGATTATAATCACCCAGCACACTTATAGAAAGTAACAGATACCCCAAAGCTTTATACTCCTTCCACAAAAATTGTAAGAATTCATAAGAATATCTTTTAAAATACAACCACACACCCATTATATAAGCAACCTAAATCTATATAATATCTTTATTTTATTAAACTTTGTAAAATTATCTTCAAATTATCAGTTATGAAAAATCCACAAACTCCACTTGAAATCTACATTATTCTTTGCCTAGTTTGTTTTGACACCTTTTTTCACTAAAATAAGTAAAATATATGCATACACACGTGTACATATATATTCATATACTGGGGAACGATCAAGTTACTCATGCTATGCTAGAAGCAACTATATAATATTAGAAGAATATCAAAAAAATTATGTCTTATTTCATATATACATATAGGATTATATTTTTAAAACTCTTCTAGCACTTATTCTAAAATTATTTCAATGAAGAATTAAATTTTTTACTGATAATTTATTTAAATTATCTTATTAATAGCAAAAACTAGAAAACCATATAGAAATAAGGTAAATGCTCAAGTTAATTTTATTATAGCATATTAAACTAAATATTCATATCAAATAAATATCATAAAATATTTGAAACAAAATATGAAGGTATTACATGAAGCTTAATGGGTAAAAAGTCATTACTTTGCTATCATAGTAAAAAATTTTGAAACAGTAAGAAGGATGATGATACTAGAGGAGAGGAAGGGTCAAGATGGGGGACTAGAAGCACCCAGCTTGCAATTCTCCTACAGACGAGAACCAGAGCAAAGAGTGGACAGCAGAAATCAGTGCAGTAGAAATTCTCTCTTGAAAAAAGTGAACAGTCTTCTCAGCTGGAGCACTTCCCAGTGGTAACCCCTGACTGGTACTGCCCTAGCACATCCTCATCACTGTGGAGGTCACAAGCACCATTGCCAGGCCCCAGAGCAGTGATTCATCTCCCCCTACAGAAGTTCTTCTTGATCCCTGCTTCAGCCACCTGTGCATAGCATTGCACAGCCCATGCCATCTACAGCCGTAGCCCCAGCCATCGGAACTGCAGGCCAGGAAGATCCAGCCACAGCCACTGAACAGCCCAGAGCCCCTAACACCAAAGTGTCATGCTTCCAGCCACATTCTCCAGACCCCCAACCTGTGTGGCTTCCATCATGGGAGGCTGGAGCCAGCAGCCCCTTGAGGCTTTTAGCACTAGAGACTGGAGTGCCATTACGCCACTCCCGGGATCCCTGTCCCCCTTGGGTCTTATGGGGACGCCAGCAATAGTCCTGGGAGACCCACCTCTCACAGCCTTCAATGGGAGATTTCCCCAAGGCCTGGCACTGGTCACAGGAGCTCTCTCCCTGCTGGATCTCACTGGGAGTGACTTGAGAGACTCTACACCAGATCTAGGAGCCCCTCCCCTCACAGTTATTGCCAGTAGAGACTTGAGCACCTCTACACTACCCCAAGAGTCACACCCCTCATAGCTCTCCCCAGGAAAGTCCTCAGCAGCCTGGCACCAGCCCTAGGAGCACTTGCCCCTTGCAGCTCTACCCAGAAGAGACTTGAGCACATCTACACCAGCCCCAAGAGCTCCACCTCCCACAGTTCACACTGGGAGAGGCCTCAGTGATCTGGCACCGATCCAAGAATTTCAGTCCTCATGCTTTTCACCGGCAGAGGCCTGAACAGTTGTGCACTAGCCCTGGGAGCCCAGCCCCTGTAATTTTCATCATGAGAGGCATCAGGGGCTCAGCACCAGCCCCAAGAATTTCAGTCCTCATGCTTCTCACCAGCAGAGACCTGAACAGTTATTCACTAGCCCTGGGAGCCCAGCCCCTGTAACTTTCATCATGAGAGGCATCAAGGGCTCAGCACCAGCCCCAAGAGCCTCGACCCTTGCAGCGCCTGCCCTGTGAGGCTTGAATCAGTGGATGGTAGCCACAGAAACCTTTGTCTCCCCCACAAATCTTGCACCACAAAAGCCTCAAGACTCCTGGTAACAGTTTACAGAGCCCCATCCCACATGTTCTCCACCATTTAAGTCTATAGATTTCAGACAGATGCCACAAGAGCACTGACACATGTGGCCTCTGTCTAGCCACACCCTCTGTAGTCCCACCCCATGTGGTTAAGTGACATGAATCTCACAACACCTGACTACAGCCTTTAGAGCTCTGCCTCTCACAGCTCCCACTACAGGAGCCCAGTGCTGCTAGGTCACAGTACCAGGAGATCCATTCCACATGACCCCTGTCACCCTCAGTTGCACCACACCTGTAAGTGTTCCCCAGTCTACTGATGCTACCAGGAACACCTGAGTATTTCTGAAACCTCTGGAACTATAGAGTCTACCTGGAATCAAAACTGAAGCATCACATACAATAGAAAACATAAAACAAATCTGCAGGAGAGATTTTTCTCTCCTCCAAATACATTCAAGTAACTGAAGAAATGACTGCTCTACCAGATGACTGAACATCAATATAGGGATACTAGAAATATGAAAAAAATAAGAAACTATTACACCCCCAAAGGAATGCAGTAACTCTGAAATACAAGATCCCAATCTATGAGAGACCCTTGAAATGTCTGAAAAAGAATTCAGAACATCAATCTTAGGGAAACTAGAGCAGTCACATAGACAATACAATGAAATGAAAAAAATATCCAAGAGATGAAGGAAGAAATCTACAAAGAAATTAATTCAATAAAAAAGGATGTGGCAGAATTGTTGCAACTGAAGGACCCATTCAGCAAAATAAAAACTACATTTGAGAGCTTTAGAAGCATGCTAGTGCAAGCAGAAGAAAGAATTCCTGATTTCAAAGACAGTGTTTTCGAAATAATCCAAGCGGAAGGAAAAAAAAAAAAAGAAAAGAATTGAAAGAATATTAAGAAAATCTCTGAGAGCTATCAGACAGCCAAAAGCGTACAAATCTCTGAATCATGGGTGCTCCAGAAGGGAAAGAAAAATAAAAGACATTGAATACCTATTCAATAAGATAATACCAGAAAACTTCCTGGTATTGGTAGAGAAAGAGATTTCCACATTCAAGAAACTCATAAATCCCCAGATTCAATCCAAAAACGTCCTCTCCAAGACATATTGTAATTAAACTGGCAAACACCAAAGACAAAGAGAATCCTAAAAACAGCAAGAAAAGAACATCAAGTCACCTATATGGGCATCCCTATCAGACTAACAGCAGACTTTTCAGCAGAAACCCTACAGGCCAGAAGAGAATGGAATGATATATTTAAAGTATGAGAAGAAAAAAACCTTCCAGCCATGAATGCTATACTCAGGAAGCTACCCCTCAGATATGAAAAAGATGTAGTATATTTCCCAGAAAAACAAGAACTGAGTGAATACATTGTTACACAATCAACATTGCAAGAAACTCTCAAGGGAGTTCTGCACCTGAAGTCCAAAATAATAGTAATAATAGTTACCACCATAAATACACTAGTAAGACCAAATCCCACTGGTAGAACACATAGGCAAAAGAGAAAGAGAAAAAACTACACTGTACCACCTCTAAAAGCCAACAAATTCTGAAGTCAAAGAACAGCAGAGAAAGGGGAAAAAAAAGACACTGAAAACAACCACACAAAAGCAATTAAGTGACAGAAGTTAGGCAATACCTTTCAATAGCAATGCTAAATATTAATGGATTGAACTCCCCAGTCAGAAGACATTGAGTGGTTGGATGGATTAAAAAACTAGACCCAACTATATGTTGTCCACATGAATCCCACCTTACCTGTGAAGTCTCTCACAGACAGTGAAATGATGGAAAAAGATAGACCATGCAAATGGAAACCAAAAATGACCAGGAGTAGCTATTCAAATTAAACACACTTTACACCAAAGACTATGAAAAGAGAAAAAGAAGGCCATTATATAGCAATAGAAGGATTTATCCATCAAGAAGTCATAATAATCATAAATATACATGCTCCCAACATTGGTGCACCAAGAGTTACAAAGCAGATATTATTACATCTAATGAGAGAGATAGACCTCAGTACTGTAATAGTTGGGGAACTGAAAACCACCATCTCATTATTGTACACAGCATCTAGGCAAGAAACCAACAAGGAAACACAGGATTTAAACTACAGTTTAGACTAATTGGACTAATTGGTGGATATATATAGAACATTTCACACAACAAGAGAATATGCATTCTTCTCATCAACACATGGAACATTCTCCAAGATAGATCACATATTAGTTCCTAAATCAAGTAATGACAAATTTAAAAAATTGAAATCATTTTATGCATCTTCTCAGACCACAACGGATTGAAACTAGAAATCAATAACAAACAAAACTTTAGAAATCAAGCAAATACTGGGAAACTTAACAACATGCTGCTGAATGACATATGGGTTAAACAGGAAACCAAACAGGAAATAATAAAATTTCTCAAAACTAACAATAATACCAACACATCATACAAAAACCTATGGGATACTGCAAAAGCAGTAGTAAGAGGGAAGTTTATTGTAATAAATACATCAAGAGAATAGAAAGACTTAAAATAAACAACTTAAATTGAACCTGAAAGAACTAGAAAAACAATCATAATCCAATCCCAAAGTTAGTAGCCAGAAAGAATTAAGATCAGAGCAGAACTAAATAAAATAGAAACCCAAAAAACATGGTACAAAAGATCAATGAACAAAAGTTGTTTTTTTAAGAAAATAAACAAATTTGAAAACCTGGAGGAAACGGATAAATTTCTGGACACATACCAACTACGAACACTGAACCAAGAAGACACAGAAAAACTGAACAGACCAATAATGAGCAACAAGATTGAAGCACTATTCAGAAATCTTCCAACAAAGGAAAGCTCAGGACTGGATGGCTTCACTCCTGAATTCTACCTAACCTATAAAGAAGAATTAATAGCAATTCTTTCCAAACTCTTCCAAAGAATTGAAACAAACCATTCTCCAAACTCATTTTAGGATGCTGGCATCACCCTGATAGCAAAACCAGACAAAGACACAACAAAAAAAGAAAACTACTGGCTAATATCTTTGATGAACTTAAACACAAAAATCCTCAAGAAAATACTAGCAAACAGAATACAGCAACACATCAAAAAGATTATACACCACAATCAAGTGAGGTTCATCCCAGGAAAGCAAGCATGTTTCAACATACAAAATTCAATAAATGTAATGCACCACATCAACAAAATCAAGAACAAAGCCATATGATCATCTCAATAGATGCAGAAAAAGCATTTGAGAAATTTCACCGTCCTTCCTGATAAAGATTCTCAGAGAATTATGTATAGAAGGAAGGTGTCTCAACAGAATAAAAACCATATATGATAAACCCTTTGCCAATATCATCCTGAATGGGGAAAAGCTAAAATCTTTCCACTTAAGATCAGGAACAAGACAAGGATATCTGCTCTTACCACTTCTATCAACGTAGTATTGGAAGTACTTGCCAGAACAATTAGACAAGAGGAAGAAATAAAGTGCATCCAAATAGGAAAAGATAAAATCAAATTGTCCCTGTTTACAGAAAATGTAATTCTATGCATTAGAAAACCTGAGAGCCTTTACCAAAAAACTCTTAGAGCTGAAAAACAAATTAAGTAAGGTTGCAGGATACAAAATCAATTTACAAAAAATAGTATCTTATTTTATACTCCAACAACAAACTAGAAGAAAGAGACATGAAGTAAGCCCATTTACAATAGTCACAAAAACAAAACAAAACAAAACAGAACAAAACCCTAAATGTAACCGATGAGGTGAAAGGTCTCTACAATGAGAACTACAAATCACTACTGAAAGAAATCGAAGAGAACATCAAAAGATGGAAAGACATTCTTTGTTCATAGATTGGAGGAATCAATGAAGTGAAAATGTCCACACTACCCAAAACCATGTATAGATTCAACATGAACCCCATCAAAATACCAGTGACATTCTCCACAGAAATAGAAAAAGCAATCCTAATATTCATATGGAATAAGAAATGACCCAGAATAGTAAAAGCAATCTTGAACAAAAAAGTAAAGCTGGAGACATTACATTCCCTGACTTCAAACTATATTACAAATCTGGAGCAACAAAAGCAGAATGGTACTGGCCTAAAACCAGACATGTGGACCAATGGAACAAAATAGAGAACCCAGAAATCAACCGGCATATTTACAGCCAACCGATCTTCAACAACAGCACCAAGAACAGACATGGAGAAAAGATTGCTTCTTCAATAAATGCTGCTGGGAAAACTGGATATCCACATGTACCAGAATGAAGCTTAATTCATACCACTCAACATATACCAAAATCAACTCAAAATGGCTTAAGCTTAAATAGTTAAAGACCAGAAACTTTAAAACTCCTATAAGAAAACATAAGGGAAACACTCCAGGATTTAGGACTGGGCAAAGACTTTATGAATTACACTCCAAAAGCACAGACAACAAAAGAAAAATAAACAAATGGGATTATATCAAACTAAAAAGCTTCCACATGTCAAAGGAAACAATCAACAGAGGGAAAAAATCTACAAAATGGGAAAAAAATTGTAAACTACACATCTGACAAGGGGTTAATATCCAGAATATACAAAGAGCTCAAACAACTTCACAGCAAAAAAATCCAAATAATCCGATTAAAAAATGGGCCAAGAAGGTAAATAGATATTTCTCAAATAAGGACATACAAATGGACAACAGGTACATAAAAAATGCTAACATCACTAATCATCAGAGAAATGGCCAAAACCTCTTTGAGGTATCACCTCACCCCAGTTAGACTGGCTATTATAAAAAAAGATATAGAATAACAAATGCTTGTGAGGATGTGAAGAAAGAGGAACATTTCTGCACTGTTGGTGGGATTGTAAATTAGTACAGCCTTTATGGAGAATGGTACGGAGGTTCCTCGAACAACTACACATAGAATTACTACATGATCCAGAAATCCCACTTCTGGAGATACATCGAGAAGATTGGAAATAATCATGTTGAAGGGACACCTGTTTATTGCAGCACTATTTACAATAGCCAGGTGATGGAACCAACCTAAATGTCCATCAATGGATGACTGGATAAGGAAATTGTGGTGTATATACACAATGGAATATTACTCAGCCATAAAAAAAGAGTGAAATTCTGTCATTTGTAGCAACATGGATGAGCCTGGTGAAAATTATCCTAAGTGAAACAACCCAGGTACTGAAAGAGAAATACTGCATGTTCTCACTCATAGCTGCAAACTGAATCCATATATATACAAATAAACAATAAAGAGAGAAAAAAGAGAAAAAGAAAGAACAACAATGACAGTAATATGTTGAACTTTTACAAAGAGAGAAAAGAACCATGGTTACTAGAGGTGGAAAAGGGGAAGGTAGGGGGGCTAATGAAGAATTGGTTAACGGACCCAAAGAATGATTGTGTGTGTGATGATTAATAAGATAACTATCCTGATCTAACCATCACATATCATATACAACTATTGAAAATCAATGTTTTACCCTACATGTACGTATAATACATTTAAAAAATATAAATAAATAAATAAATATAATAAATAGATAATAAGTAAAAATATTAAAAATAAAATAACATGTTATACAAGTTTTGATTTATAATCTGACATTATAGTGTACTGTAGGTACACAAAGTATGCTACAAAAATTTCAAAATGATCATTGTGGCAATATGTGTTAACAACCTTGAAGAAATTATTAAATTATCTTCTAATAATTGAACTTCTTAATGTTGGTGATGTAGACATATAAATTATTATATATTAAGAAACATTGCTTTCTTAGCAGTTGGATGATTTTTACTTGTCTCCAACCAAGCAAACTCCTCCTCTCCCTTGTGTCTGAAGGAGTTTTATTTCATTAGAGAACAGGGAGAGAATTTAATAGCATAGCAATATATAGTGGTATTGCTAGAAGTGCAAAATTGACTGGAAATGCTAATGTTAATATTAGATACATCAAGTGCTATGTATTTTTTAAAGCCTCCCATTACAACTGACAATAATACATATATGGACCCAGGAGCATCATAAAATCAGGGGACAGTAAAATTCTGAATATTTAGACATTATTATTGTAATAAGAGAAAGTTCCACCCCAGCTGAACAGATCTGGGGACAATATGAAAACCTAGAAGTCAGATTTAAGAGATATATGAATTTCCAGATTAATACATAAAAATAAAAATAATACGTGGTTGGGCTAAAAGAATAAATTTTATTTTACTTGGAATATAGAAACACAGAAAAGCCTACTTTAAGTGAGTTAGAAGACTTTACTTTTTGAAGTGCCCCCATACATACATACATGTGGTACTTCAAACAGTTCACGGAAGGATATATATTATCTTTTAATATTATTTTTCCATGAACTGTTTGAAATACTCTTGTATATTTATGAATACCTTCATAAAATGTGAAAAGTATGGGTCAGTCAACATGGGTTTGTAAGAAAAAACATGAATAAAATTGGAAGTAAGAAGGGAATATTTTAAGCACAAACCACAAACCCAGTCTTGCACATGGAAATAATCTGTGCATTAAAAAAAAAGTATATTACAACCCAAGGACATGCATTTGTAGTGGTGAGAATTCAGATTACTGTTGGTTGTAGCGGAGAGGTAGGCAGTCTACTAAGGAACCCATTGTAGGACACTGATAGCTGTATGTTTTCTTTATACATATATATAAATTCATCTCAAAACAAGTGTGACCTTTTCTGCTGATGACTTACAGTACAGGAAATAGGAAACTAGGCAGAATCGGGTACTACTTTTTATTCATTTAGAGAGTTCAGACTGTTAAATTAAATAAGCAGGAGGCCATTAACCTTAGGCTGCCTCTATATTGCCCAAATAACTCCATTCTAAATAACAACCCCCAATCTAGCATAGTATGTCAACTAACCTAAATTTACTTTGAGTATATATATTTTTTGTAACCAATAGCTGATTTCTGTCAGTAACAAGTATTTGGCTTGATCTATTTACAGGTAGCAAACTACTCACACAATGCCCAAATCACAAAGGCAAATGACCCATCACACACTGCACAAATAAGGCACATGACTAGTTGCAATCAATCAGGTGATTTCTCTGCTTTCCTTCCACATGCAGCCTATAAAAGTTCACTGCTCACACTGCTGGGTGGAGCTCTCCACTTTTACTGGTTTTGTGTACTGCCTGCCCAATTAATGAATTGTTCTTTGACTATAATCTGCTCAATATCCTCAAACCCCAGACTCTTGTAACCATTATTCTGCTCTCTGCTTCTCTGAGTTAAAGTGTTTTAGATTTCACATGCGTTATTTGTTTTTCTGTGTTTGGCTTGTTTTACTTAGCATAATGTTCTTCAATTCCATCCATATTGTTGTAAATGACAAAATGTCTCTTTTTAAAGATATTCCCTTATGTACATACATGAAATTTTCTTTAACCATTTATCCTTCTGTGGACATTTAAGTTGACTTCATAACCCAGATATTGTGAATATTGCTGCAATGAATATGGCAGTGCAGACACCTCTTAGACATATGCATTTATTTTAAATATTTGGATAAATAGCCAGAACTGAGATTGCGGAACATATAGCAATTCTTTTTTTTTTTCAGTTTTATAAAATTTTTATTGAATCATATTTATTTTATGTATGTGTGGGGTACACAATTATATTTCAATATGCACATACAGTGTGCGATGATCAAGTCAGGGTAATTAACATATTCATTATTGCAAATCATAATCATTCCCTTGTCATCTGGACATTTGGCCTCTTCTCTTCTAGCCATTTGATAACATGCAGTACGTTATTGTTAATTATAGATGCCTGGTTTGACTGTACAATAGAAATTATTTTTCCTTTCTATCTGTTTTGTGCCAATTAACCAGCCTCTCACTGTTGTCCCTCATATGTCTTTTAATTTTTTTTTTTAATTATACATACATGTAGGGTACAACATTGATTTTCAATAATTATGTACGATATGTAATTCTACTTTAGTGTTTTAAGGAAACTCCATACTGTTTTCCATAATGGTTATACTAATTACATTCCCACCAACAGTGTAAAAGTGTTTCCTTTTCTCTCCACATCCTTGCCAACCCACTGTATTTTTTTAATGATAGCCATTTTAACTGGTGTGAGATGATGTCTCATTGTGATTTTAATTTGCATCTTCCTAGTGAGGTTAGGCATTTTGTCATGTATTCATTAGCCCTCCATATGTCTTCTTTTGAGAAATGTCTATTCAGGTCACTCATACATATCTTAACTGAATTATTTATTTTTATTTTCTATAGAGATGTTTGAGTTACTTCTGTATTTTGAATATTAATCTCTTATCAGATGTAGGTGTTGCTGAAGGGTTTGCTAAGATGTGTGTGTGTTTTTTCTGAGCTCTTCACGTTGTTCCATTATTGATGAGTCTATTTTTATGTCAGGACCATGCTGTTTAAATTACTATCACTTTGTAGTACAGTTGGATTTTTAAATTATGTTTTATTCTGGGCACCTGGCCAGTGTGGGAATCCAAATCCTTGAACTTGGTGTTACGAGGTGGCGCTCTAACCAACTGAGCTAACTAGCCAGACTTGTAGTATAGTTTGAAATCAAGTAGTTTATTGTATTTGGATTTGCTCTTTTTGCTTATGAGGCCTTGGCTATTCATTGTGTGTGTTTATGTGTGTGTACATGTGTTTGTGGGTCCATATTAATTTTAGAATTTTTTTCCTGTATCTATGAAAAATGACACTGAAGTTCTGCTAGGGATTACTCTGAATCTGCACATTGCTTTTTGTAGTACAGACATTTAAACACTACAAATTCTTCCGATCCATAAACATGGGGTATCCTTCTAATTATTTGTGCCTTCGTCAATTTTGTTCATTAATATTTTATAGTTTTAAGTATAGATATCTTTCACCTCCTTGATTAAATTATATCCATGTTTTTTTGTGTGTAAATATTGTATATGGAGTTGGTTTTTTGATTTTTTTAAACGTAATTGATTGCACATATTTGTGAAGTACAGGATTGAGTAACAATACCTGTGTACAATGTGTGCAGTAATCAGTTTTAAATACCTTTTGTTCCTATCTTCCCCTTTTAGTACATATCTTCAGTGTTTGCTGTTTTTTTGAGGTGGTATCAATTAGTTTCTTTTTCTTTCTCATTTGCATTTGTGTTTTACCAGCAAGTTTTGTTCTTTATTGTGTGTTTGTGGTAGTGATTATTGTTTTTTGGGCTCCAGAGGCAGGACTCGCTTAAGAATTTCTTCTGGGGCTGTTTATGTGTTGGTGAAATTACTCAGTTTTTGTTTGTCTGGTAGATACACTATTTCTCCCTCATTTCTGAAGGATAGCCTTGCTGGGAATAGTATTCTTGGCTGGCAGTTTTTTTCTTTTAGTATTTTGAATATGTCATCCCATTTTCTTCTTGCCTACAGGGTTTCAGTTGAGAAGTCTGCAGTTAGTCTGACAGGGGCTCCCTTATAAGTGACTTTTTTATACTGCTTTTTGGATTCTCTTTGTCTTTGAGCTTTGCTAGTTTGACTGTAATGTGTTTTGGAGAAGATCGTTTTGAATCGAATCTTTTTGGATTGAATCTATTTGGGAATCTTTGAGTCTTCTGGATTTGAAGGCCTATCTCTCTCTTATACCTGGAAAGTTTCCCACTATTATTTCACTGAATAGGTTTTCAATGCCTTTCCTTTCTCCTACCCTTCTGGAATACCCATGATTTGTTGGTGTTTGTGCACTTCAGATTGTCTTCTAACTCTTTAAGTTTTCTTTTCTTTTTCAATTTTTTTAAAATCTTGTTTTCTCTCTTCTCTCTCTCTTTTCAAAAAAATTTTTTTTTGTCCTGTCTCATTTCAAAAAGACTATCTTTGAGATCTAAAATTCTTTCTTAGTTTTGATCTAACCTGTTCCTTAAGCTCTTGATTGTGTTTTATGTTTCATTGAATGAATCCTTCAGCTCTAGGAGGTTTGTTATATTCTTTTGTAAGACACTTATCTCTTTGCTTATTTCCTCCTTCAGAACCTGGTTACTTTTTCTCATTTTGTTGTGTCATCTGAGTCTTCATGTATCATACTGAGTTTCCTTAAGATTGTTGCTCAAAATTTCTTTTCAGTCAGTTCATTTCAGGTGCTTCCTGCTCTACAGGGACTGGTACTTGAGAATTCCTTCCCTGCTGTCATTTTTTCTTGTTTTTTTTAAATTATATTTTTATTTTCTTGTATCTCTACATTGATATCTCATCATCTGGTGCAGCAGTTACTTGTTCTATTGCTCTGGAGTGAGCTTTGAGTAGAGAGACTTCCTTTTGTTGATGTGTTTTATATTAACACTTGAGTAGTGTGCTTTAGTATTGGTTCAAGGTACTATTGGTTCAAAATGCATGTGAGTGCCTCCATGGCCTGGTTATTGGGGCACTTAATGATTCCTTGTTGAGTTGTTGACACTATGTTGACTCATAGAGGACATGGGCAAGCTCTCAAGTTCTTGGGAGAAGTGCCTGGGTGTTTGTCAGTATTTGGCTGTGGTAGATGACCCTGAGCAGGCTTGTTGGCTCCCTGTGACCCTGTTGGGTACATGGTGCTCTTCAGTTTGAATGGGTGACCCTGGGCAGGTTTTCTCTTTCTTCTTTTCTACAGGCAAAGGCTCTTTTCTTCTTGAGACCTTATTTCTCCAGTTGGGGAATGGGTTGGTAGTGATATGGAATTTTCTTCCTTATTCTATGCAGGTAAACTGGGTTTCTCTACTCTCAAGGAGTTCAGCATGTGTCTCTGCCCAGATCAAAGCAGTCCATTGGGCTGCACACATACCTCCCACCCCCAGGTGTGCTACCTTGTATGGTACCATAATTTCCCCTGTGGGTTAGACTACTAGGTCATGGATCTGTTCTCATTCACCTTTTTCCCTGAGCTCTACTGGTGACTCTTCTTCTGTCTATACTGGTGAACCATCAGCGGGCTGCCTATAAGGTGTCAGTGGCTGCAGGCATGACAGTGAGATGCCCTTGCAATGGCAGTTCCTGTAGTGGTGGCTATCCAAAACCGCTCACTCAGAACAAATGTCTGCAGCAGTGGCAGGGACTGCTGCTTCCAGTGAAGTTGCCAGGTCCACTGCTGCCATCAGTCAGGGTCACAGAGTTGCTTCCTGTGGGGTGAGGTTGCCAGGTATGCTAGTGCCATTATTTGGGCAGATGGGATCATTTAGTAGGGACGGCAAGGTTGCCAGAGATACTGGTGCCATCAGTCAGGCAGATTGGGCTGCTTTCTGGGGTTTCACTTTTTCTCTCCTTTTCTTTCTTCTTTCTCTCTCTCTCTCTCTCATCTCTCTCCCCCAACGCCACCCCCACGCCCCTTACTTATAAGTGATGATGTGGTATTTCCTCTGCCTGGCTTATTTCACTTAACGTAATTTTCTCCAAGCTTATCCGTGTGGCTGCAAATAACAGAATTTTATTTTTTTAATAGCAGAGTAGTATCTCATTTTGTATATATACCATATTTGCCTTATACAGTCTTTCTTCAATGGACAGTTAGGTTGGTTCTATATCTTTGCTATTGTAATTAAAGCTGTAATAAACAGGGGAATGCAGCTATCTCTTCAACATGAAGATTTTTATTCCTTTGAGTAAATTCCCACTGGTGGGATTGCTGGATCATATGGTAGTTCAATGTATAGTTTATTGAGGACCCTCCATACTCTTTCCCATAATGACTGTACTAACTTACAGTCCCACCAACAGTGTGTGTGTGGGGGGAGGTCCCCCTTATCTGCATTCTTGCCAGCATTTGTTATTCTCTACCTTTTTTATAATGGTTAGTCTAACAGGGTTGAGATGATCTCTGAGTGCATTTCCCTGATGCTTAGTGATGTTGAACATTTCTTCCTGTGTATGTTGACATTTGTATATCTTCCTTTAAGAAATGCCTATTCAGTTCCTTTGCATATTTTTTAATTGGGTTACTTGTTCTTTTTTTATATATATATTGAAACAATTTCTATATTCTGGATATTAATCCCTTGTTGGATGCATAGTTTTCAAAAATTTTCTCCCATTCTGTAGATTTACCACTGTATTGTTTCTTTTGCTGTGCAGAAGCTTTTTAGTTTGATATAATCACATTTGTTTAGTTTTCTTTTGTTTCCTGTGCTTTGGAGATCTTATTCATAAAATGTTTGCTTGCCCATTCCTACTTCCTGAAGTGTTTCCCCTATATTTTCTATTAGATTTATACTTTCAGCTCTTATATTTAAGTCTTTATTCCATTTTGAATTGATTATGATTTATTGTGAGAGGCAAAGTTCTAGTTTCATTCTTCTGCTTATGGATGTCCAGTTTTCCCAGCATCATTTATTGAAGAAGATATCCTACCCAAGTCTATGTTCTTGATGCCTTTGCCAAAGATCATTTGGCTGTAAATATGTGGGATAATCTCTGGGTTCTCTATTCCATTCTATTGCTCTGACTGTTTGTATGCCAGTCCCATGCTGTTTTGGTTATAACAGCTTTGTAGTATAATTTGAAGTCAGGTAGTGTTACATCTCTGGCATTATTATTATTATTATTATTATTATTATTATTATTATTATTATTATTATTATTATTATTATTACCGTTTTGCTCAGGATTTCTTTGACTATTCAGGGTCTATTACTGTTCAAGATGAATGTTAGGATTGTTTTTCTATTTCTGTTTAGAATGTCATTGGTATTTTAATGGGAATTTCATTGAATCTGTAGATCACTTTGGGTAGAATGGACATTATCACAATGTTAATTCTTCTATGTCAAAAGCACAGAATGCCTTTCCATGTTTCTCTTTAATTTCTTTTTCAGGGTAATTTTTTCTCTTTAATTTCTTGCAGCAGTGATTTCCAGGTCTTGTAGAGATCTTTAACCTCTAGGTATTTCTTAATACCCATCTATGATATATCTGTTTTAACATTCTATCAGTTACTCACATCCATAGCTTTTGCAGCATTAAAGACTCCTGTTTTTCTCTCAAATTATGTATTCTTCAATCTGATAACACTTTGCTCATTATGTCTTCAGAATATGACTATTACTTTCCATTTCCATAAGTTATTACATAATCTAGTCATTATGCACACTCACTCACCTGGACTTTGGTATTATCTACCTAAATTATAGTACTGTTTTCGCCTTGGGTTAATTCCTTTCAAGTAGTAAGGCAAATCCTGTCAATTATCTACCCAAACCCTACAACAACTGGAATTTATTGGAAACTCTTTAAATTCAAGTAAAATCTCAACTCTTATCTTCCCTCTTTCATCTATGATCCTCAATTGCCACAATATGATGGAGGTCTTTCAATATATCCTGCAATATTTGTTTTACATTTTGATTTTTAGACAATGTAACTTGGCTCCTACTTTAGTACCTTAATCCAGTTGATTTGGTGTGAACACTTTACTACCAGAAATATGAATATCTACTTCCACAATTCCTTCAGGTGTCTACTGAAATGTTACATTAATAGAGAATGTATCTCCGCTCCTCTATGTCAGGCAGGAATCTCAGATCCTTCTGCCCCTTCCTGTGCAGGTTGTGATTGAAAGAAAATTCTGGCAGTTTTTTGCAAGGTAGACACACATTATTCTTTAGATATGAGCTTCACAGACATGCTTTATTCCTCCAAGACAAGTTCAGGCTCTGACCCCACTCTGCTGACCCTCCATGCTCTGCCGAAACTCTGTGCCCCTCCATGCTCTGCCGACCCAGTGGTTCAGAGCAATTACCTTTATACTTTTAGTACACAATAGTGGCCACAAGCCAAGCATTACATAATTCCAACAATCATGCTGAATCAATAAATGGGCACACATACACAGTTACACTACTCTTATTATAACTTGTTTCTGATGAATGTACTGCATCTTGCCCATTCGTAGCAGATGTGAAGCAAGTGAGCCTGACTAAGCTGTTCTTTATTTCACACTGATTTTACTTTTCTTACACTCTAATACAAATCCAGTTAGGACCTAGTCCATTTATCTACTTACTTATTTTTTCCTTAGATAGCATATCGCCATCTAACACATGTCTACATATAGGTGTGTATGTGTGTTTCTGTCTCTCTATACTAAAATGCACAAACTTTGAAATCCTACTTTCACTTTACTTTTAAAATATTTAATTGACACCTAATAATTGTATGTATTTATTGGGTACAGAGTGTTCTTTTAATACATGTATACAGTGTGTAATGTTCAAATCAGGGTAATTAGCATATTCATTACCATAAATATTTAGGCATTGAGAACAAACCCCTCTTTTCTAGCCATTTGAAAGTATTAATTATAGACACAGCACTACTATAGAGCACTAGTGCTTATTCTTCCTATCTAGCTACAAATATATTTGTTAACCAATCTCTCCCTATTTCCCCACACTTACTTTCCAGAGTATGGTTACCACAGTTCTATTCTCTATTTCTATGAGTTTAACCTTTTTAGCTTCCATATGTAAGTGAGAACAAGCATTATTTATGTTTCTATGCCTGATCTATTTTTACTTAACATAACATCCGTCAGGCTTATTTATGTTGATCACAAATGACAAGATTTTGTTCACTTTTTTGGCTGCATAACATTCCATTGGGTGTATATACCACATTTTCTTTATCCATTTAGCTGCTGATGCACTTGTAGGTTGATTCCTTATCTTGGTTATTGTGAGTAGTGCTGCGATAAACAAACACTGGTGTGCAGATGTACCTTTAGCATATTGACTACCTTTCCTTTGGATACATGCCCAGTAGTGGGATTGCCAAACCATATGTTATTTCTATTTTTTGATTTTTGAGAAGCTCCATATATCTTTCAATACTGGCTGTACTAATTTACATCCCTCCCAACACTGTATAAGGATTTCCTTTTCTCCACATCCTTTTCAGTGTTTGTTGATTTTTGCCTTTTTGATAATAGCCATTCTAATGGGGGATACGATATTATCTCTTTGTTGACTTAATTTTCATTTCCGTGATGATTAGTGTTGTTGAGCTTTTTTCCACATACTTGTTGGCCATTTGTATGTGCTCTTTTGAGAAATGTCTATTTAGCTCGTTTGCCCATTTTTAATAGGATTATTTGGGTTTTTGGCATTTTTTTGTGGGTTTTTTTTTTATATTGAGTTGAGTTCCTCATATATTCTGGCTATTTATCGCTTGTCAGATGCATAGTTTGCAATATTTTTTTCTGCAGGCTGCTTCTTCATTTTGTTGATAGTTTCTTTTGCTGTGCAGAAGCTTTTTAGTTTGATGTATTCCCATTTATCTATTTCTGCTTTTATTGCCTGTGCTTTTAAAGTCTGCATCATAAAATATTTGCCCTGGCCAAGGTCATAAAGCACTTTCCCCAGTTTCCTTCTAGCAGGTTTATAGTTTCAGGTCTTGCATTTTTAAATCTATTTTGAGTTGATTTTTACATAATGAGAGATAGGAATCTCGTTTTATTCTTCTACATATGGATATCCAGTTTTTTCCAGCACCATTTATTGAAAAGTCTGTCCTTTTCCCAATGTATGCTCTTGGTGCTTTTGTCAAAAATCTGTTGGCTTTAGATATTTATTTCTGGGTTCTCTATACTGTTCCTTCAGAACGTGTGTCTGTTTTTATTACGCTGTTTTGGTTACTATAGATTTGTCATAAATTTTGCAGTCACATGGTGCGATGTCTCCAGCTTTTTTCTTTCTTCTCAAGATTGCTTTGGCTATTTGTGGTCTTTTGTAGTTCCATATGATTTATAGAATAAAAAAATTCTGTGAAGGATGTCATTGGTATTTCAATAGGTATTGCACTGAATCTGTAGACAACTTTGGTTAGTATTGTCAATTGATAATATTAATTCTTCCAGTCCTGAACATGGGATATCTCTCCATTTGTGTGTGTGTGTGTGTGTGTGTGTGTGTGCGTGTGCGTGTGTGTGTGTGTGTGTGTCTGTGTGTGTGTGTGTTCAGTTTAATTTCTTTCTTCAGGTTTTTTGGGGTTTTTTTTGTAATTTTTATTGTAGAAAACTTTTACCTTGTTGGTTAAGTTTATTTCTAGGTACTTTTTTGGGTCACTATTGTAAATTTTAATTGTTCTTTGATTTCTTCTTCAGTTTGTTGGTGGTGGTGTATAAAAATACTATTAATTTTTGCATGTTTTTTTTTTTTTTATCCTGCAACTTTACCAAATTTGTTTATTAGTTTTAAATTATTTTTGGTAAATTCTTTAGGGATTTTTAAAATATATAAGATCATGTTTTCTGCAAATAGTGACAGTTTGACTAGCTCCTTTCCAATTCGGATGCCCTTTATTTTCTTCTTTTGCCTAATTGTTCTGGTTAAGGCTTTCAGTACTATGTCCAATAAGAGTGGTGAGAGTGAGCATCCTTGTCTTGTTTTAGTTCTTAGAAGAAAAGTTTTCAGCCCTTTTTCCCTCTGCTTTCTTCTAGTAGTTTTATAGTTTCAGGTCTTACATTAACTCTTTAATCTATTTTGCATTTATTTTTATATATGATGAAAGATAACAGTGTAGTTTTTTCCCTCCACATATGAATACCCAGTTTTTCCCAGCTCCATTTATTGAAGAGTTTTTCCTTTCCCCAGTGTATACTCTTGGTGCTTTGGTCAAAAATCAATTGGTTTTAGATGCGTGAATTTATTTTTGTGTTTTCTGTACTGTTCCGTTGGTCCATGTGTCTGCTTTTATGCCAGTACCATGCTGCTGAGGTTACTATAGCTTTGAATGGAGGTTCAGTATGATGTGTGACAAAATATATGCTAAAAGTTTAGATGGACTATTATGGTACTTCAAATGTGAGAAGAATTTATTTGGCCATAATTAAACTAAGATATTCATATAAAAATCAAATCTGACTGATAAATATTATTTGATATGAAAGAGAAGATACAATGTGTCCAGACCTGTGATGGACCTTCTGGACATAAGGAAACTGGGCCATGTCAAAAATGCTTTAATATAGCACAGGTAACATTAATGTTCTTCTGGAGCAGAGATGTTTATATGCAAGCACTTATGTGATCACATAGGTGTTGATTTAGTTATATTAACTCTTTTGGCAGTGCTTTTGGCAATGTGGGTTAATGCTAGGTTGGAAGTAATTTTAGATTTAAGGTGATCAGTTTATGAAATGAGTGTGGTAACCTATGGATGAACAGTGAAGTTTATAAATAGATTCAAAGTAGACTTTGAGTGGGAGTGGCTGCACTTTTTACATCAAAAATGATTTCAGAGCTAACTCATAAATGTGCCTTCTGGATGAGGAGGGTGATAAGGGTCTTTGTAAGAGGTAAGAGTGAGTCATATTGGAGGAGGTTTTTGAGAGTTTTGTGTGAAATTCGATGAACAAAGTTAACACATGAGTTCAACTCACCAATTATGATTGTGAAAAATAGAATTTCCTATTCCTTATTTGGATTTTTAGAATTTATTTATTTATTTGCAAATGATCACAGCGTGGTTACATGTTTCCCTTGGTAAACTTGTCATTGCTTCTTGTGCACTGTTTTACCTTATATGAATCCATTCTTCCTAATTAAAATATTTCTTATATAGATTTTGTATAAAATATAAAATGGAAATCATAATAAAGGTTATGTAGTACTGGCAAAGACTATCCTGTGACACAATAATATGTTTTAGAGATTTAAAATACCCATACTGGAAATAATTCAGGTATTTAGAGGAATACCGAACACGTTACACTATCCGGTTTTGTAGCATTGCCTACTACGCCAAAATATCTTGTGAAAGAAAGGGTCAATCAGTAAGTCAAATTTCATTGTTATATTACTTTTTAAAAATTGCCACAGTTACTCCAATCTTCTGCAACCACCACCCTGATCAGTCAGCAGCCATCAACACTGACTGACACAAGACCCTCCACTGGCAAAATGATTCCAACTCACTGAAGGCTTAGATGATTGTTAGCAATTTTTAGCTGTAAAGTACTTTTTAACTATGGTACACATTTTTTTTTTAGGCATAACGCTGTTACACATTTCATAGACCACAGTATAATGTGAACATAACTTACATGCACTTGGAAACCAAACAAATTGAGTGACTAAATTTATTTCAATATTCACATTATTGTGTGACTAAATGTATTGCGATGGTTCACAACAAAACCTGCAGTACCTCCAAGTTATGCCTGTATTTGGAAGCTGCATCTACAATATATTTTACTCCACTTTAACTGAAGTTCCTATTATTTTGGGTGAATTATATAGGACATAATATTTCAAATTGTCTTACTGATTTTTTATTATAACCTTTGAAATGTTCCAAATAAGTGATTTTTGATTAGTTTTTATAAAAGATTTTCATGAACCTAATTGCAAAATAAAATTGAATATTAGGAAAACTTTATTTAAGTGTGATCATCCCCACCTTATTTCTTGTAAAATAGTTCAATTGATGTCTAAATATTTTGAATATAATTGTATTTATATCTGTAAACACATTCCATTTTGTCATGATTCACCCTGGTTTTTATCAAGTCAAATTAAATCTCTAACTTTTTTACTTTTTCTTTTCCTTTTCTTTTTTTTATTTTTGAAAAAAAAAAGTGAGGGTGGTAAGGAGTTATAAGTTTTTAATAGTTGTATCTAATTAGGCATTTTCCTTCCCTGGATCCTTTCTCTATGATGAAAATCTCACTTGAGATAATTCAAAATTATTCAAATATCAAGGGAGAATAAAATTCCCATGTTTATACATTCTTGGATTTAAATTACTTTCTTTAGTATTTATTTCCAGGTGCCATATGTAAGAAGTTACACATAACATATATTCCTTATTTAAAGGCCTATTTCTTGAGCTTCAGCATTACATTTGTGAAGGTGGCCAAGTTGTATTGAGTTAGCTCCCTAGTCTTTGTGAACCAACAATTAATCACCAAGAAAGTGAATATCTATAAAAATGATTGTTTCTAAGCACGTGATTTCAAATGCATGACTATTAAACATCTTAATGCTTAGATTTCAGACACATGCCACAGACTGAGGTTTCAGAGACTCTTCTGCTATTTGTAAAATCTTTCAAATAATGGTTATTCTGTTACATAGACAAAGCATTTTTCTAACTTGGCTGTGTCTACAAAAAACTATAGAAAAACATATATTACATGCATTCTCACAGTATCAAAGAAAGAAGAAATTCAACCTTATTCCTATTTTTTACTTAGATTTTCAGCTTTTTACATTTTTATAAAAGTGGGTAATTTTTTCCAAATAATGATAAGGTAATAAAATCTTATTACCTCAAAATAGATAAGGTGGCTATAAAAGACTGTGTGAAAGCAACCTATTACAGATTTCTTCTATTAACACATTTTACATTTTGCTTGTTACCTTTACAAGTCCAATTTTTCTTGAGACCCAAATATTTTGAAATCCTCACTTTTACCTCACAGTGTCTCTATTATTGTTTTCTTACATTAACATCTATATTCATAATTTGTCATTGAACATACTAGGTAAAATATGTGGCTCAGGTATTCAACAGATAAATAAATAACATTTTCAAGTTGTCTTATTATCTTAATGGTTTTTATAATAGTATGTGAGGCAATCATTTGAGATATCATCTCTATTTTAAGTTAATAAATATTAATTTGCTTAATTAAAAAACTTCTGGAATATATCAACTTTAAAATTAAAGCTAGCACTTTTGAAAATATGATTAAAGAAAAAGATAAAGAGAAAGAGAAAGGAAGAAAGAAAAGGAAAGAAGAAGAAAAGGATGGAAGGAAGAAAAAGGGAAGGAAGATAGAGAGGGAGGGAAGAAGAGGAAAAAAGGAGGGGAACTGAGAAAAGTAGGGGATCACAAAAGAGTGGAAGGGGGGTGTGTGTTGGGAGAACAAGAAGTAAGGAAGAAAATACCTCTAAGCAAACTGCCCAGAAATTTGGAGCAGGTAATGAAGGAAGGTAGAAAGAATATAAACATTAGTATTAAATTTCTCCCATCCATTGTTATAAAGAAGCTTCATATGCAAATATGTTTTTCTTTCCAGGGGGTATACTAATCCCATTTTGTGGTGATTAAAGTTTCCAGAACGTAAACTTACCTGAAGTCAGGATCCCATAACTGGCAAACAGAGACTGCAAATACAAACTTGATGAACAGAAAACCCAAATTTGTGATAATGATGTCTCTTTTACATTTATTCTGGCCACTGCTTTATGGTTATAATGTGAACATTCCTGGGGAGTACAAAACAAGTAGTCCATTCCTGCGGTTTACTAGTTGCTTATGTAGAGGATGTTGAAAGTGATGGGAAATTTAAAATGTAGGCAAACTCTATGAAGATTCTTGCAACTGAGTAAATTATATGAAATGCAGTCTTTTGTCCCCAAAAGAAAGAAATGTTATAAAGGAAAATAAGCTAAGTCTACTACTCATTCACCAATTTGCACAAAATAACCATCTACTCTTGACCATCTGTGTTGGTGCTATAATGGCTGTTCTGAGGCACAGGTTCAGTCTTCAGCACTGGCAAAATGTACAGAAACATGAGCTCTAATTTAGTTTCCCTTGTTAGATCTGGAACGTATCAATCTGCTTGACTTTTATCACAAAAATGCATATAAATAGTATTGTTTGATCCATTTTAATTAACAATTTTAAAAAAATATATGGCCCCTTAACAAATTTCATGTGTGAAAAGTATTTGAGGTAGAAGGACTATAATCTCAAGTTGGGGAGTGCTAAAACCGAGTCTTAGAGTGTGTTAAGTATTTTATCCCAGGACATACAGCTAGTAAGTGCAGAAAACAAAAACCTTGGTATGGAATCTTGACTCCAAATTCCATGTTTTCTCCACAAAAGTGCAATTATCAATATATTTAATCATCAGTAAATATATATAAATATGATAAACAAAATTCATTGTTTCAAAGAGTGTAAACTACTTGTAAAAATGACAGATATTTAATAATAATTAAGGCATTACCATAGGTATAAAGTGCAATAAGGTAGTAAACATTTAAAGAGCTGTAGCCATGATACTCCACGTTGCTATAGCATATAAAGGATGACACTACAGGGACTGGAGTATTTGGCATGGCATAAGGTGGTCGTGGGACTAAAATCTGTGCATGGGGAAGATTTTTGTAGAGTTTTTTGGGGGGATGGTAGAATGGGGAAAAGTGAGGGATCCAGATGGGAAGGCTTATGAGAAAGGTATATTCATGTAAAGATTTAGGTATTCATTCTACAGCATGAGACTTGTAACATAAAGTATTTACATAAATGTAATATTTTTTATCATCTGAAGTACTGTTTATTTTAATTCTAATTAATCACAAATTACAATACAGGCTAATGAAAAAGCTGTTGGATATAAAATAAGGAGCATCTCACTATTTTATTTCAGTGTTTAGATGCTCACCTGTTTTGCAAAATGTTGGACAAACCTGATGATATGATTTTTATTTTTCTGCTTTATACTTATAATATTTATTATGGTTATAGATATGCATTTATTTATTCTCCTGTTTAATGATGTGAATGTTTGCTTTTGTCTACTTTATTATCAAAAGAATTTCGTTAAATTTTGAAGACAAATACCCTTATGTTATGAAACACATTAGTGTTGAAACTTTGACATGAAAATATGTTTGTAATTCAGCATTCACTGGCAACTACAATCTTTTCCACATTATAAACCATAATATGAGATTTATTATGTATGGATTACTGAGAAATAAAGCATTAAATCACAAAGTAATACAAAGATTATGTAGCAAACAGTAATGTAATTTTATTAAATGATGAGCTTGCCTAAATTTTAAAAAATGAAATCTTTAACCCTTTTCTAAGACTTTTTGTTTTACCACACTATTCAAGAGAAAAATTGACACCATTTCCTGAAGGAATGTTCTTACATGGCTGAAGAATTTGAACCTTGGTAGAAGATAAGAAGTGATTGCATATTTGAGCAAAATCTTTCCTTTTTTGAGATCAAGGCGCACATCACAATGTGAGACTGTATCAGGCAGAGGATTTCTAAAGTGAACATTTACCTCTGGGAACAGTGAATTATTCTTTCATCACCAGGATTAAAGAACCTCATGAATATTGCCCATATCTATATTTGTTCTTGAAAGTTGGAAAATAGGCCAAAGAATGAATGATAGTGGGTAGTATTTGTGGGGAAACTGTGTGCGAAATGCTTATTATATATAGAACCGTCTAGTTGTCTGAAGTGAGAAAGCTATTTTAAAAATGCCAAATCAATTTAGGAGAATTAGATTCTACTAACCAACTCAGAACCCAAACATCCTTATGTCTACGTTAAAGTCTCTGTGCACAGTGCTTATCATTTTTAACATATTCACTTACGGAGCTTTGCTTTGTTCTAGGGATCAGAGTTTTGAAGTCAAGGAGAACTTGCAGAGATGGAGCAAAGGACGTTGATCTGATTAGTTGTAGTTCACTGGAGAGCCATCAACAAAAGTGCTAATGAAACACTATAAAGTCACCCTTTCATCCAACCTACTTTGAGCAGAAGAGTCTGTATTCAAAACATATTAAAAGATCAAAAATCAATCTACTTGATATTTCCACATTAATGTAGCAAATATCATCTTATCAATCTAAGTATACCGAAGTCACTATTTTTTCCTCAGAAATTACATCATATGAATAATGTTTTTGATGGGTTAACTCCAAATAGTCTAATCTTACTGTAAAATAGTTTTCATATTTATGTGCTTTTTCTTTCATCTCTATGGAGTTTCCAAGCATGACACGTTTGAAGAACTACACAGTCACAGACTTCATTCTTCGAGGTCTACTGCAGTACTCCCCAAATCACTTCTGTCTCTTTGCATTTATCACGATGATGTTCCTTGTCACACTGACTGGAAACAGCTGCCTAATTCTGCTGATCCTGGTAGACCCCCCCATCTTCACTACTTATTTTTTCCTTTGGCAGCTCTCACTCACTGACATCTGTTCACACTTGCCATTGTATCCAAGGTGATGTCTGACGACCTTCTGCACAGGAGTCATCTCTATTTTGGCTGTGGGATGCAAATATTCCTGGGACTGGCCCTAGGAGGAACTGAGTGTATCCTCCTGGGCCCCATGTCCTATCATAGGTATGTGGCTATCTGGAAGCCTCTACATTATCCACCTCATGAACTGGCTCCTCTGTAGACAGATGACTGTTATGTCATGGATGGGTGGTGCTTCCGATGCTTTGGTACATACGGTGTACAGTATGAGATTCCCCTTCTGTGGGCCCAGAGAAATCTATCATTTCTACTGTGAACTTCCCAGTGTCTTCTGTGTATCCTCTGAGAACACTTGACTTACAAGATAGGGGTGTTGATCAGTACGACTATTCTGATTCTTATTCCTTTCTCAGGCATCCTCATCTCCTACACACTCATCTTGGTCACCATCATCCAAAGGGCTTCTGCTGAGGGTAGGAAGAATGCATTCTCCACCTGCTCATCTCATTTGACAGTGGTCAGCCTATATTATGCTGCCATTATTTTCGTATATATGAGGCCAATCTCTTCCCATACATCAAGCCAAGATAAAGTAGTATCTGTCTTCTATACCATTCTGGCACCAATGCTCAACCCTATGATATATAGTCTTTGAAATAAGGATGTGATGGGAGCCATGGGAAAAATCCTACAGAAGTGTTCATTATATTAAAAAATGTGAAAGTAATGTTTCAGTGGGCATTGTTTGTTTTGGGGTGTTACTATTGTGTGCACTATGTGATTTTTTTTTACTATCTGATAGCAATCATTTAGTCTATTGGATATAGAATTGCATTTAATCTATTAAGATAAACTACATTTATTCTAAAATACAAAGAGGTAAATACAGAGCCATGGTATAAAACAACCATGCCTTGCCTATTGTATTGAGAATGCAATTTAGGACATTAAATTCCAGGTTAGAACAACAATTGAGGGAGGAGTCTGGAAGGCATATTATGTCACCAGGCAATAACCAGAATCATGAACGCTGGACTCTTGTGTAAAGGGACAGAAAGAAAGGTAATGGCAATAGAAAGTCTTCCACACTGTATTAAGCCCCATCACGACCTGAGGTGTTTTATGCTAAACTAATAACTTACTCTTCAGGGGCGCTACATCAGAAATTAGGATGCTACTCAGCTTTTCGCCCTTGTTCGCTTAGAAATCATCCTTTTAGAATTTGCTGGCAGCTACACAATTAATGAGACTTGGTTTCCCTTTAAGTAAATCATAGTCCTGGGTAATTCTCTCATTAATGGTATCACTCACTGATTGGTTGCTGTTGTTGATGAATAAATACTGTGAACTAAAAAATAATTACCAGTTGGCCTCATAACTGAAAATTTTGTATAAAAGCAACATTCATCAGGTTTGTAGTCTTAGTATGATTTTAGGATTCAAAGACAGATGAAGTAATCCTGAAAGTCATGGTACTTAAGGAAAACAAAAAATCAGTATGGTCTACGACGTCCACTCCGTAAGCTATGTGTTGGGGCATACAGATTCTGAAATACATATTGACTAGTCTCAAAGAGTCTCTGACTGGAGAGCAGCTCACAACTCTAGCAGAAAAATTTGATGGTCATAACTCTAACCCTGCTTGCTTTATTGGAGACTTTCACATTCATGACGCAAAGCATTTACCTTAGCAGGTCGAACAAGACCTAGGACAAAAATGTCCATATCCAAAGTCCTTGGTATGCCTGACTGTCACGTCCATAGTAGGATGTAATGAAATATATAAGCCATGAGGTAGTGAGTTCAAAGAGTAATAAGTCAGTAATTTAAAACCCACCGACGTGATGATGATGATATCAATTAGCAAACACAATGAATAAAACTTTTGATGTACTGATATATGTAGGCTAGCTTAGTGGTTAAATGTTCCAGAGATCAGGTTGTTTTTTTTTTTTTTTAATTTAAACAATATAAAATACAATTACATTTGTCAATTTGTTTGATCTTAGTATGTCAATTTCTTCACTAGTAAGTTATTATAAAATAATGTTATCCTCACATTGATATCATGAAAATTTAAAGAAACCTTCCACTACAAGTGCTTATTTGTGATTTTTCTTTATCTCTTGACTCTATCTGTGCTCCCCTATTCATCTTTTCTTTCACATGTATTTAAGAATTTTACTCCCATTTAGAAACAAATTGTTCTGTACTGGAACAAAGAAACAAAATTGAACATAAGAAACATTTAATTTTTATTAGCACCCCCTTTTTAACTAGATACAAGAACTTTTTTGCTACTAGTAATTCTATTCACTTAGTCCATTTATTTTATATTATATGAAATGAAACATTTGTACTGAAAATAGTGCTTAGCAAATACCCATGTAATCTTCCATAATTCTTTTCTCAACAGAATTCAGATTGTAACTATGTCATTAGCTCTATGCAATGGATAATGAGCCTAAGTAAAATGTGTCATTTCCAGTCATCCATCTGTCTCTTCCAGCAGTCGAGTCATTGGATATCGTGTGCTATGGAATGGCAAAGCTGCAAAGAAAGAGGACAACCCTGCCCACATCAGAATGTGACATCAAAGATGACTAAATTCTATCTAAGGTACTGAAGTTGCTTATTGTGATAGCTAAAATTGATTGTCCTAATAGGGCATACTGAGCTCGTATAATTTTCTCCCAATAATTCTTTAACTGTTGGTAAAAATGAGTCAAGGTAATGTCAAGTTTTGTGACATGCTTAAGGAAATATATGCTGGCGTTAATTATTTTGTTCCTCCCCTTAAAAATCTCATGTGTGGAAACCTATGTATATATTTACAAAAATGTAAAAATACTTGATTAAATCAAGACCTTTCTAAAATTTATATCATTTCTCATCCTTATAATTATTTTGAGATTATCTGTCCAGATTTTCCATTGAAACTATAGGCTAGAATATAAAGGTTGTGTAGGATTGTCTACATTTCTCATTTGTGAAGAAATACAATATCTGCTATATTTTGAGGATACTATCTGGAAATAACTCAGGTCACCATAGCCTTGGTGAATGTCAAGATTATCTAGGATTTTATTTGCATTTTTTCATTTTGATTTCATTTATGTTTTAGTTTCTGTATTTCACCACTCTGAAGTATTAGTTTCTTTCTTTATAATTGAATTCTCCTAATCTCATCAGACCATATTTATATTCACAGGTTGAAAAATTAAAATAGCAATCTCACTCCAGAGAATATATCCAAAAGAACTGAAATCAGTAGGCTGAAAATATATCTGCACTACCATGTTTATTGCAGCACTATTCACAATACCTAAGATATGAGAGCAATGTAGGTGTCCATCATTAGAGGAATTGATGAAAAAACGTGATACATATATATCTATATAATTCTGGGATATATTTATACACACACACAGAGATACATAGATATATATATTCAAGTACTATTTAACCATAAAAAAGATGGGCATTCTGTCATTTGCAACAACATGTATGAACCTGGAGGACATTATGTTAAGTGAAATAAGCCAAGCGCAGAAGGACAAATACTGCATTGCTACTTTATCTTACTTATATGTGGATTCTAAAAAAGTTACACTCATAGAGTTATGGTTTAGAATGCTGTTTACCAGAAGGTGGGGAAGAAGGATGGATGGGCAAAGGGGAATTGTTGATCAAAGGGTACAAAGCTTCTGCTGGACTGAAGGAGTAAGCTCTAGTGATCTATTTCACAGAATGTTGTTGCTTTGCCTCACACGAATTTGTCACGTCTCTTCTCCTGGGTGGCAGAGCTGCAAAAAGGATTACTCAAAGCCCATTTCTTCCAAGCAATGAGAAACCCCAAAGGGGATAATTTCCCGGAACCTTCAAGAGAGAGGCATTCCTTCCATTGAAAATTAACCACGAACTGTGGTTCTCTTCCTGCATTTATTCTCCAGACCAGGAAGTTACAGGAAAAGAACATAGGTGGGGTTATAGTTTAACAATAGAGGCTGGTAGCACCAGTGGAACAAGCAAAGTGACATTCTATAACAAAACTTGCAAAAGATTAAGTTGATCTGCCAACAAAAGCTTGATCTTAGCAAATACTGTTTTTCCCTACAGCAATTTCCCCAGTATTTTACATATCATTCAAGTGACTTTTCTATCCTTGAGCCAGCAACTTTGCAGTGTTACAAAGACTTTAGCCTGAGGAAAGTTTTCTGTCTTTTGCAAGGTTAATATTTCTATATGTAATTCCAAAATGTTAGGCTAAACCTGAGATTACAGGGCTTTGGAAAATAGGCCCTGTGAGATACGTTTGCTTAATAACTGTTGGTGCTCTCTAAAGAATGGCAAAAATAATAAATGATAATGCATAGCATATTTCAAAATTGCTGAAAGAGTAGAATTTTAACATTTTCACCACACAAAAACACAAGTATGTGATGTGATGGATTTGTCAATTAATCATTTCATAATGTAAACATATATCAAAATATCACATTGTGCCCCATAAATGTATACAATTATTGTCAATTAAAACTAAAATAAAAAAATAAATAAAATAGTGCAAAGCTCCAAAAAATAAAATTTTAAATTTTAAATAATAAATTTGCCCTTCCAAGATGTCAAAAGCACATCTGGATTTTTAACTGGTTAGTTTAAGGCTTATACTCTACTAAGCCAAGATCCTTCTTTTTTCTCTGCTTTCCCTTTCTCCCTGGGACTCAGTAAAGATACAGGAGTGGCCTGTGTGTGCAGGGTCTCCCTCATGATGATAAGTGCACTTCAGGACTCTTTTGTGGTCTGAGACCTTTCCCTCATTCTCACCAACCTTCCCAAAGGCATGTTTATCCTGAATGTGGGCATAAGTCTGACTTTGATGCATTTCTGTCTTGTGCTCCAATAACCCTTAGGGGGCTTTCCAAGCACAGGCAATGCCCGATGTGGAATATCAAGGCATTTCTTCTCCACACACTAGGTTGGACTCCACCTTTCACTTCTCTGGCACCAAGGCCTTCTGAGTGCAGCCTCATGTTCCAGTCACTTGTTGCTTCATCAGGCAGGTCAGGCCCATGCCGAGGGCTAGTATTACACTTAGGGCTGTGGTGATTCCTGGGCAGTGGGGGACAGGAGGGTGGCTGGAGGTGAAAGTTTGTATTATGATGATGAGATGCCCCTAATTATCAGACTAGGCAATCATCCCTGGAATTATTCTTTTTGTTTGTTTTTATGTGTGTGTTTGTTTTGATGGCTGGCCTGCAAGGGGATAAAAACCCTTTGACGTTGGTGTTAAGCACTGTGCTCTAACCAACTGAGCCAACTAGACAGCCTGTCTACACTTCTGAATCCATCACACGCACAGTCAAAATTCTTCCCTGAGACTCCGACCAGAGGCTTCCTCTGTTTCACATGGCCTCATCCATCCAGAGTGTGGTACTTATTTTAGATCCCCCACACTTATGTTTGTGATTCACAGTGGGTCATTGCCAAGCAGGCCAAACAAAGTTTCTCAGCAACTATTTCATCACACTTTTTGTCCTCTATAAAAGATAGGCATCTGCATCTTTAGTGATTTGTTTGTCAATGTGAAAAAACAAGTATTTAGTCTTCAAAAACCCCCCAAACATTTCAAATCACCTTAATATTACAATTCTATGTACTTATACTTTGAGATAATTTTCATTGCCACAAAATTTTGAAAATTTTTCATTTTTAAATTTTGACAGTGGATCAATGTTACCTTTAATTCAACTACAAGAGATGTATAAACATTGAGAAAAAGTAGTTCTCCTTGTTGATATGTAGTAAAAATTGTATAAATGCAAATTTTCAAAATACTACAAACCGTAGTGAATATTTCACTTGTGGTAATAATACACATTCTTTTACTCTAACTGGAATTTCCAACAAAATTGTTGGAAAAAAGAATATAGAATGTCTTGTGCTAAATATTTTAAGAAAATAACACTCAGCTTGTGTGTTAGATTAAATATTTCAGCCAAATTAATTATGTGTATAATATATAATAATTTCATAAATTTAAAAATCAGTTATGTATATGTATGTGTGTATAAATATGTATGTGTGTTTATGTGTCCTGAATTAAATTAATCCTGTTTTATGTTAATTTATTAAATGTCTAGGGCAAATTAATGAAAACTAACAAATTGATTAAAATTGATTAATTTCTGTAGGCACATTATAACTATGCACTTAGTGGATATTTTTAGTACATAAAATATAGAAATATAGAATATTTCATTGAAATGATTTTTTTAGGACTCTAACAAAATAAAATTTGGCTTTTTTTCCCGTGAATTGACAGTAACCAGCAAGTCTGTGAAAACATCATTCAATATTTATTCAGGATAAGTATGCCTTTAGGAAGGTTCGTGAGAACCAGGGGAAAGTCTGAGACCACAAAACAGTCCTGAAGTGTAGCCATTATCATGAGGCCCTGCGCACACAGGCCACTCCTGTATCTTTACTGAGTCCCAGGTAGAAAGGGAATGCAGGGAAAGCAAGATCTTGGTTTAGCAGAGTATAAACCTTGAACTAACCAGTTATAAATCCAGATGTTATCAAGACCCATCCCCCATGTTGGCCTGAGGCCATCCTGGGTTACTATCAATTCGCCTCCATTGTTCTAGTCTCAGGGGGCCTTGACATTTTGTGTAATAAACAAAATGATGTGTGAATTAACCTCTAAGTAGAGAAGCCTAGAGTCACGGTTGCAGATGTGTCTCCACAGATGTATAAAATATCAAGTACAGTATTGAGGGGTGAGTATGGAGATCAAGCAGGTACCCCCAAAACATAAAGCCCCTCAAAAGTTTAGGTAAAAGTGGGTTTTGTCTGGGTTCCCGCTACCACCATATGATATGTTTTAGATTCTGGGAACTAGGCTTTCCAATTAAGAAGTTGGAATTTACTGTTAGCAATTAAGTACTGATTTGACAGGCATCTGGGCAAATGAGATGCAACCTAGGCAATAAAGGGGGCCATAATCTAGGTCCATTAAACTCTCTTGATCATCTATTTTGACATATAGCCTTGAAAAGTTTTCACAGGGAGGAAAGTCTAACCTTCCCAGATAATGGAATGTGATGACAAGGTGTGGACCTCAATGAACCCAGACTAAAGATAAGCAATGTCTCAGAGAATTTTCTTTGTCTCAAGAGATTCAACCAATCAGAAGCATCCACCAGCTGCCCGGCCCCCTCAAGCTCCTTTCCACCCTGTCTGCCTCCAAAAGTCTTTGCTTAAAAAGTTTCAAAGAGCCATGTTTTATTCCGGAATTAGCTGCCCTGAGTCTCCTTTCTTGGCCTTGTAATAAATATCTACTTTCTATCTCTGCAATACTGATCTCACTGTATTGAAATAACTGGATTTTGGGCGAGGAAACCCAGATGTGGTCCTGTGACAGTACATACTTTTTTACAGAAAGTACTCTCAAGGTTTGCTCAGGGAATGCATGTGGTGGCACTATCCAGAAATTAGGAAGACAATGGGGTAATTCTAATTTTTGTTTTTATGAAGAAAGCTGTAAATGTATTAGTAAGATCTTTGACTAATTAATTTTAAAAATTTTTATTATTAAATACTGGAATAAGACCTCACAATCAGCTTAGTGTTTTAAGTACAGCCATGTTAACCACTTCCTCACCCTGCCTCCTACCCCTACGCAAAGTGCTTTCTGAGAAAAACCAGATTCTGTACAAAATAGGAAAACCGCCGAGCAGCTACAACATACTGAATACTTAAGGTAGCTACCGAAACTCTTCTCCTAATTCAAACCCTATATAACCTCTATTAGTTTGTATAAAGGTGAAAACTGATCTTTCATTCTTCCCTCCGGGTTTGCTGGAAATAAACTCCCTGATGTGGTATTTGTCTTGGAGTCCTTTGATCCCTTTGTCTTGCCAACCTAACATAATAGGAGGCCTGTACAGGGACCAGGATTGTCGGCTGTCACTGCCCAGCCCCTCTAACTCAGCTAGACACGTTCTCTCTTCCCTTTTTTGTTCTAACTCAGAGGAACTATCTCTCTCTCTCTCTTTCAACCTGGGAAGCAATGAGCAATGGCAGCTCATCTTGGGCTAACTCCCAGATCCTGAGTGAGCACTGCATTCCCCACCCATCTCTCTTCTCTACTCTCTCTTACTCCCTTCCCCCCAACTGGGAATCTGAGCCCAATGTCTCTACTGATCCACTTCTCTGTTGCATTCTCTGTGTGCAACACCAGACATCAATCACTTTCTTGGTGAGTCAAGTTATATTTTTCCTGTCAAACTGCAGCCCTCCAACATTAAATAGTCCAAGACTGTCTCACAAAACTCCTGGCCAGGTCAGGGGTGCTGTGTTGGTCACCAGGTGACCAAGATTCCTCACTGCTGGGGATGCCTGATAGTAGAGACTAGTCTTTCACTTCTCAAGTTGCTAAAGTGTCACATGGATGCCTGTCTCAGTTTTTGGGATCTTAGGAATTAAAACTCTTTTTCCTTTCCTAAACCTATGGGCAATCAAATTTCTCATCCTCCTCAAGCCTCCCCCGTGGGATGTCTCCTCCATAATTTAAAGACCCTGGGTCTTATACCTCACATCCACCCAAAGAGGATTATCTTCTTTTATAATAACACATGGCCTTAATACAAATTGGATAACGAAAGCCATTGACTAAAAGCCAAATTGGCTTTTATTTTCCAAATTCTCTGTAATCTAGAAAACTTCCTCAATCACAATGGAAAGTGGTCTGAAATCCCCTATAGTCAAGCCTTTGTCTATCTCCGCTCTTGTCTTTTATGCTGCTCCTGTAACTTCTACTAAATCCTCTTGCTCAATGAAAACCCATCCAAATCTTCTTCTCCTTCTCAACTGCCCTCCTGATCTCTCAACTTTGACCAGAGGCTCCATTGCCTCCCTCGTGCTTCAATTTTAACCCTGCAGATGTGGCTGCACTACCTCAAACCACCCTGCCCTTGCCTGCACCCACCACTTCTCCTTATGTCTCCAAACTCTATCCTAAAACCCCCTCTCCTATACCCTCTTCTCCTTTAACCCATTCTCATGGACTGCCACCTCCTCTTTCACCTAAAACCCTAAAACATCCAAACAATTCTCACTCCCCATCTCCTAGTCTTCCCCTTTGAGAAGTAGCAGGAGCGGAAGACATTGTTATGGTCTATGTTCCCTTTTCCCTCAACAATATGGTCCAAATATAAATGCAATTAGGATCATACGCTACAGATCCTACTCAGTATATAAAAGAATTCCAAAATCTCTATCAATCCTATGATCTCACTTGACATGACATTTAACACTGGAGAAGAAGTAGTGAGTCTGGACTGCTGCCTGAACCCACGCAGACACTATGCATACTCAGGATCAAGCCCAGTATCCTGTGGGTCTGACAGCTATCCCATGGCCTGACCCAAACAGGGACTACCAGATAAAATCCCCAGATAGAAGAAGAAGAGGTCACATGCTCACATGTCTCATAGAAGGGATGAAAAAGGCTTCTTCTTTTTCTTTTTTGTTGATTTAATTTAATTTAATTTTATTTTATTAAGAATAGTCATGAAATACAAGGCTAATTGTCACCCCTTGTGCCCATGATGTGAGGGCCAGATTCATACTGGGGGCATACCCATTACCAGAAATTACTTTTGTAGCCCATGTCCCTGCCCAATTATCCCCCAACCTCCCTCCCCCTCGCCTCTCCCTCCCCCACTCCCTTTGTAGCCCTAGGAATGTTCCCTCCCTCTGTAACAACAACACACCACTGTGGTCTTTCTTTCCTTCCTTCCTTTCTCTCTTAGCTCTCACACATGAGTGAGCACATGCTGTATATCCCTCTGTGCTTTGTTTATTTCACTCAATATGTTTCTCCAGGTTCATCCATGTTGTTGCAAATGAGAGTATTTCATTCTTTTTTATGGCAGAGTAGTACTCCATAGTGTATACATACCACAGTTTCCTTATCCAGTCATCCATCGATGGACATTTAGGTTGGTTCCATATCTTGGCTATTGTAAACAGAGCTGCAGTGAACATGAGATTGCAGGTATCCCTTCCACATGATGATTTCCATTCCTCTCGGTATACACCCAAAAGAGACATTGCTGGATCATATGGAAGATCTGTAGTTGTTTGAGAAACCTCAATACTGTTTTCCATAGTGGCTGTACTAATTTACAGTCCCACCAACAGTGCAGGAGTGTTCCCTTCTCTCCACAACTTCACCAGCATTTGTTATTCAGCACCTTTTTGATCATAGCCAGTGTAACTGGAGAGTATCTCAATGTGGGTTTAATTTGCATTTCCTTGATGACTAGAGATCTTGAGCATTTTTTCATGTATCTGTTGGCCATTTGTATGTCTTCCTTTGAAAAATAGCTATTCAGCTCCTTTGCCCATTTTTTAATTAAGTCATTTGTTTTTTTCCTGTGTAATTGCTTGAGTTCTTTGCATATTCTGGATATTAATCCCTTGTCAGGTGCATAGTTAGCAAAAATTTTCTCCCACTCTGTAGATTGTCTTTTCACTCTGTTGATTGTTTCTTTTGCTGTGCTGAAACTTTTTAGTTTGATATAGATGGAAAGGTATTCCATGCTCTAGGACTGGAAGAATTAACATGGTGAAAATGTCTATACTACCCAAAGCAATCTATAGATTCAGTGCAATATCCATCAAATTACCAATGACAGTCTTCACAGAAATGGAAAAAACAATCTTATCTTTCATATGGAAAAACAAAAGACCCCGAATAGTCAAAGCAATCCTGAGCAAAAAAAATAAAGCCAGAGTCATAATGCTAACTGACTTCAAATTATACTACAAAGCTATTGTAACCAAAACAGCATGGTACTGGTATAAATATAGACATTCAGACCAGTGAAGTAGAATTAAGAACACACAAATCAATCCTCGGGCTTATAGCCATCTGATATTTGACAAAGGCAACAAAAATCTACATTGGGGTAAGACTGCCTCTTCAACAAGTGGTGCTGGAAAAACTGGATATCCATATGCAGAAGAATGAAACTAGATATGTATCTCTCACCATACCCTAAAATCAACTCAAAATGGATTAAAGACTTAAGTATAAGACCTGAAACTGTAACGTTACTAAGGGAAAATATAGGTGAAACACATCAGCAATTAGGTCTGGGCACAGGCTTTATGAACATGAGCCTGAAAGCACAAGCAGCAAAAGAAAAAATAAACAAATGGGACTATATCAAAAGGCTTCTTTAAAGGTAGTCAATTATAACAAAATTAAGGAAGCTACTGAACAATCAAATGAAAACCCTGCACTTTTTATGTCTTGCCTAAGTGAGGCTGTAATAAAATACACCAAGCTTAACACTAAAACAAAGGGAGAAAAACTTTACATCAACACCTATTTCATTTTCCAATCAGCTTCCAATATACACAAAAAGCTCAAAAAATTAGAGGAGGACCCCCAAGCCCCTCAAAGAAATCTAATAAAACAGGCCTTCAAAGTTTTTTAACAACAGAGAGGAAAAATTCAAAACCCCAAAACTAAAACATAACCAAATCAAATGTCTGTTACTGCCTGCTGCTATCCAGGGAAATCAGAAACCACAAACACCTCAAGGCAAAGCTCAGGGTAAGCCTCCCATTTTGCCCCCAGGTGACTGCTTCATGTGTGGCAAACCTGGACACTGGGCAAGCATCTGTCCAAACCTGAAGTCCCCGTCTGGTTCTTGTCCACTGTGCAGTTAAACAGGACATTGGAGAGTGGACTGAAGTAAAAGGGCCCCTGGACCTGCTCTAGGCACCTCCTTACAGACTGTAGAGCCCTGTTTGGAACTGCATGACCTCTTGGGACTAGCTGCTAACAAGTACAACTGACGGGGCCTGGGGCTTACAATCCCTTCTGCCATAGCTATAACCACTTCTGAACCCCAGGTAAGTGTAATGGTAGCAGGTAAGTTCATTTGCTTTTTACTGGACAGGGGGTCCACGCACATTTGGTGCTCCCAGAATATTCAGACCAACTGTTTGATTCCTCCATTTCTGTTGCAGGGTGGGAGGAATTCCATTCAAACCAGACATCACTTCCCTCCTACCTTGCATTCTTTTATTTTATCTATTTATTTATTTATTTTTATTATGAATATTCATGAGATACAAAGCTAATTATCACCCTTCATGCCCATGATTTGAGGGCCAGATTCACACTGGGGGCATACCCAATACCAGAAATTACTTTTGTACCCCATGTCCCCCACCCAATTATCCCTCAACCTCCCTCCCCTCCTCCTTTCCCCCTCACTCCACTTTGTAGCCCTAGGAATGTTCCCTCCCTTTGTAAGACCAATGCACTACTGTGGTCTTTCCTCCCTTTCTCTCTTAGCTCCCATATATGAGTGAACACATGCAGTATTTATCCCTCTGTCTTTTGCTTATTTCACTCATCATAAGTTTCTCCAGGTTCATCCACATTGTTGCAAATGGGAGTATTTCATTCTTTTTTATGGCACAATAGTATTCCATGGTGTAGTCTCCTTATCCAGTCATCCATTGATGGACATTTAGGTTGGTTCCACATCTTGGCTATTGTAAACAGAGCTGTGATGAACATGGGATTGCAGGTATCCCTTCGACATGATGATTTCCATTCCTCTGGGTATGAATTGAGAATGGGGCATACCTCTAGGAGCATTCTTTTTAAAGTACCTTTTGATGCACCAGTTTATGGTCATTCCACATTGCCCTATTCGTATTTTGGAAAGGATCATCCTCACCAAGTTCTAGGCATCCATATAGTTTACTCCATACCCACCTGAACTGCTTCTATTCTTATGCTTGCCTGGTGGGCTGTGCAGGTGAGCATTTGGGGGTCAGGTTCAGCTGTGAAAGGTGAGCCCTGTGGAATGGAGGGGCTTTTATCAAAGCCTCCGCTTGGCTGTGATGGTGTCAGGGTTGGGGTGAGGGTTTCAAAATGCACAGGGCTTAGGTGTCAAGATGTTGTCCCCCGCTGTCGTGGCTGTGTCAGTCTGAGCCACTGGCATCCTTTGATATTCCAAGCCTGGGACAGGAGCCCTGGCCTGGGGGAAGCCTGGTGGCAAATCCAACTACATGGACCTGAGCCCGCTCCTTGTCAGCAGCAGGGGTGGGGTGTTTCAGAGCCACTCAATGCCTTGTGAACAGTTTGGCCACTTGTAAGGGTTAGTCACGACTCTGAGCTGACTTACTCATAATAGAATTCATGATGGGTTGGAGTTCTTTGCTATTTCCCCATTTTCCTGTAATCAGTGATCTTGGTGTTCAGTTCCACTGCATTATCTGAGCTGGAAACTGCAGGAGGATATGATCCATGAGCTCACCAGTGGGTGCTGGTTACTGCACAGCCAACCTTCAAAGTGGAAGTTTGTCTTTGGAGACTGCATCTTCCGGGTCCCAATTGTTCCTGGCCTTGGCCTGGATCTGAAAGGGCCTACTTTGAAGCAAGCTGACAGTAATGTGATTGCTCAGGCTTTTGTAACCTGCAAATATGATTTTTTGAAAAGAAATCATACTTAGACTTTACCTTGACTGAGGAAAGAAGAAGAAGAAAGGAAAACTCCCTTGTGCTTAGATGGGATAGTATTTTTTAAAAATTAGTCTTTTGGGGAATACTCATAACCAAAGAGGTGAAAGACTTGTACACAAAACATTGAAACTACATTAAACTACAAAATATTGCTGAAAGGTGTTAAAGAAGATATAATAGAGATATTCTGCATTCATGGATTGGAAGACTTAATATCATTAAGATGCCTAGACTACCCAAAGTGATCTATAGATTCAATGTAATCTTGTCAAAACCCCAACAACATTTTTTTGCAGAAATAGAAAAATCCATCCTAAAGTTCATATGGAATCTCGAGGGACCCCAAATAGGCAAAACAATCTTGCAAAAGGTCTTATACTTCCTGATTTCAAAACATATTACAAAGCCACAGTAACCAAAAGAGTGTAATACTGTCATAAAGACAGATATAAAGGACAATGGAATAGAATAGAGAGGTCAAAAATAACCCTCATGAATATGGTCAAATGATCTTTGATGAGGGTGCCAAGGCCACTCAATGGGGAAATGACAGTCTCTTCAATGAACGGTGCTGGGACAACATCCACATGCAGAAGAATGAAGCTGGACCCCAACCTTACACCATATACAAAAATTGACTGAACATGGATTGGAGACCTAAATGTAAAAACTAAAACTATAAAAATCCTAGAAGAAAAGATAGGAGAAAAGATTACATGACATTGGATTTGGCAATGATTTCTTGGCTATGACACCAAAAGTATAGGCAATGAAAGCAAAGATAGGCAAATGGGACTACATAAAACTTAAAAACTTCTGTGTGTCAAAGTACATAATCAACAAAGTGAAAAAGCAACCTACAGAATGAGAGAAAATACTTGCAAACCATGTATCTGATAAGGGATTACTATCCAGAATATATAAAGAACTTCTACAACTCAACAACAATAACAACAGGCAAACAAACCAAGTAACTCAAAAAATGGACAAAGGACTTGAATAGACATTTCTCCAAAGATGGCAGATGGGCAGACAAGTACACAGAAAGATGTTCAACACCACTTACTGTTAGAGAGATGAAAAATCAAAACCATGATGAGATGCCACCTTACATCCATTAGGATGGCTACTACAAAGAAACAAAACAAAATAAAACAAAAAACATCCTTGTTGGCAAGGATGTAGAGAACCGGAAAACTTCACACACTGTTGGTGAGAATATAAAATGGTGCAGCTGTGGGTAAACCAGTATGGTGGTTCCTCAAAAAATTAAAAGTGAGACTACCATATTATCTAGCAATATCATTTCTGAGCATACACCCAAAGGGTCTTAAACAGATATTTGCACACCCACGTTCGTAGCAGCTTCATTCACAATAGCCAAAATGTGGAGCAAACCAAGTGTCCATCAACAGATGAACGATAAACACAATGTGGTATATACATGCCGTGGAATATTATTCAGCCTAAAAAGGAAGGAAATCCTGTCACATGCTATAATATGAATGAACTTTGAGATATCATGCTAGGGAGATAAGCCAGTCACAAAAAGACAAACTCTATTATTCCACTTACATGAGGTCCCTAGAGTCATCAAATTCATAAAAAGTAGAATGGAGGTTGCCAGGGGCTGGGGGAGGGAACGGGAAGTTGTCCTTTGAAGGGTATAGAGATTCAGTTTATCAAGATTAAAAAAATTTTTGGAGATCCATTGCACAACAACATGAGTGTATTTAACACTATTGGAGCGTACACTAAAAATGGTTAAGGTGGTAAATTTTACATTATGTGTTTTTCACCACAATTTAAAGTTTTTAAAAAATCCAAGATATTCCAAACTGCAGAGATTTAAAACTAAAATGGAATCTCAAAGTCTAAGAGGAGATTTTCAGTAGAAATCAGAATTTGAAAACTAGCTTGTTAATCAATGCATGAGGAACACAACAGTTCCTGGTGTTTATAACCACTGAAACATGCACACAAAACTCAACACACAGGTCTGTGGATGTCGAAGAATATTCGCATTTCAAGCTATGAAACATGGACTTTTTTGAACTTAATAAGGGCTCAAAAAAAAAAAAAAAAAAGAAATCTTCCTGGATCAAATCAAACCTAATGAGTGACCTGGTTTTGAATGTCTTTGAATGAGTCCACGCCCATGAGGCCACTGTGGCATCAGGATGTCCCCTGTGCGTTGGTGATTTCCACTTCTGGGTTTCAAGGTGGGTACAAAGTGCAAGTGGTCCTCTGTTTTCAGTGGGACTGTTGTCCACTCGTAACAATGGCCTTAGGGGGCTGGTGCGCTGTCCAGAGGCATGGAGGCTCCTCCTGTGCAAGTGCAAGAGATCTCTTAGGAACTTCATACAACTTAATATAACAAGGGAAGACCCGCAGTGCTGCAGCCGGGCAGTGGCGTGGAGAGGTGGCCTTGTGTGAGCAGAGAGGCGTCTTCAGGACTGATGCAGGAAGAGCGCTCCTCCCCAGGCTGTGGCCTGACACCTGTGCATCTGCTGGCTTTGGAGGACTGCAGAGCCCAATGTTTGTGCGGGACACGGCATTGGTAGTGTGTCTATCTGGAGCAGATTATCTGGCAGTGCGCAGGGTTCTCTGACCAGTGCAGACTTTGGCCTGTTCTTTGGTGACCCCGAGCAGGCCCTGGTACTGCAATGCTGGAAGCTCGGGGTGGACTTACGGTTTGCAGACAACGACAGTCGTGCCTGTCCTGGGCCCACAGGCCTCCTTTGTGCCTGCTCAGCCACCAACTCCCAGGCCAGAGTCCTAGGCACTGTGGGGGACATGGCCTTCATCCATCCTTGGGGATCCTTGCAGAGTCTGCAGGCCTGTGGTGCAAGGATGTTATTCTGACCCGTGCAGGTCTGCGTGGGCTTCTGGGCACCATCATCTGGACCGTGGCACCATCATCTGGACCGTGCCACCATCGCCCATGCGTAGGAGGAGGGGGCATCGTTTTCCGATGGAGCATGGAAGTGTCAAGAGAGGTTGGAGAGGTTGTTAATCAACCACAGAAACTTGGTGCAGACAGTCGTAAACATATATTTTCTGTGCGTCTGCAGAGTTCCCAGGACCTGGGCTGGGTGGCTGGGATTCTGCTGTCGCTGGTGTGGCCAAGCGTCTCAGCGGGGGCAGCTGCTTCTCGTGTCTGTCATCCTCCTCCTAGGACGACACTGGGCACAGCCTCACCCCTGTGGCCTCAGAAGTGCCCTCGGGCAAGGGGAGACCCTTTGCAGCTCTGAGCGTGGTGAGGCCGGGTTCCTCTCATGCTTGCCTCGCTAGATTAGCCCCACAGCACTCCAGCTTTTGGTAGGAAAGTAACTCTCTTAAAAGTAACTGAGGATCCCAAAATGCATTTGTTTATATGATTTATGTCCACCTACATTCACTATATTGGGAATTGAAACTAATTAACTTTAAAAACTATTTATTAATTTATGCCAGAACAACAATAAAATTCCATTAGCATAATTTATGCTATAACTTATGTTTATAATTTATAATTTATAGCATAATTTATGTTAGCATCAATATCATATTTGAATGAAAAATAACCATATTTCCAAAACAAAAAAAATGAGAACTTTTTAGTGCCATTGTTTTAAAGTTTTGGAAATCTCTGTAGTGCCCAGCTTGACAGAAGATGCTGGTTTGTGAGTCTGCTCTTGTGTTTTTGCTGCAGTATATGAAGGAAGTCTGACCTCACACCAACATATAAATAGCAAAGGAAAGAGCATTTGAGTTGTCTTTTTGGGTAAGTGTGGATAATCTTCTTTGATACTGCACCAGAACTCAACGAGTAGTAGTTTCTTAAAGTTTATTTTCAATGCGGAACCTGGAACTGAGCCGATCGACTTTTTAACTGCATTGCATTAAAATCCATCAGTCTATCTTGCAACTTGGACATGTTGTGTTGCTCATTTGGAAAACATCGATTCACTGAATTGCGCAATAATTGCTCTGAATGTTGACACATTTCCAAAAACCAACAGTGAAAATGGTACACAACATCTTTGTTTTATTAAGAAAATAATTTCTACATCATGGACCCCCTGCAGGGGTCTTGGGGACCCTCAGGGATCCACAAACTACATTTTGAGAACTGAATGTTGTCAAAACACATCTTATCACTGATTTCAGACTTGAGAGATGAAGACATGGACTCAACCCTTTCAGTGAGAGGGACTCAGTGTTACATGGCAGAAGGATGGATGCAGGGTGGGGGAATATGGGGGTCAGAAAGGAGACCCCCCACAGAGCTCCTGCCCAAGAACCGGACATTATATCAGAAGGTGATCCTGGGCCAGAGGTGTATGGGAGACCATTTTATCATTCGTGTTCTTATTTTGTAATCTGCAACCTTATGTTATTGCTTGATGGTTTCATGTGTGCCTGGCTGGTCGCTGCAGTTGACAGTGAAGTTTCAGACGGTTACAGGTGGGCCTCGCACATTCTCTCGCCACACCTGGAGCTGTTTGAATGTCCAGGTCCTCTCTGGTTTGCTGTTCTGCTATGTAGTGTTAAGAGGAGTAGCTCTGGGGTCAGACTGTCTGTGCTCAAACCTGAGCTGAAAATGTAAGAGCTGGGTGACAACGGTCAGTTGACTTTTCGAAAGCTCACGGACACCCTCTGTAAAACGGTGCTACACACGGTTTGCTGTGGTGGTTCAAGGAGATGACGATGAAGAGCTCAGAGCACAGTAAGGCTCGGCAGACTTCAGCTGTGACTTTCTACCCCAGGACTGGCTTTCACCGGCACCGGGCGATGGTGGGAGGCACGTGCTCGTGTCTGTGGGGCTGGCGCTGGGCCCTCTGCCTTCCTCTGAGCAGCGCAAAGCTGGATTCACAAGCCACGCAGTATCTTTCCCCCTCCGTTCTTTCTGCGCGGTCTTGTGAGATATTCTCCACAGCATAAAACCACTTCTCTTACTCCCCACTCGAAGGACAGTTGAAGCTTGATCTGATCCTTTGCTCTTTCTTTGCCTTTCAGTCATGCCTAGTCACTTTTCTACAAAGATATACCTGGCCCAGAACCTGGCCCGTCCTCTGGGTCCGCTTTTGCCGAGCCTGGTGACCCCGATCAAGGCTGGCCCCTGGAACCTCGTCACCTACCAGGTGGAGGACAGAGGTGGGTCCTCCATTGCGAGCCCTTGTAACAAAACCTCTAGGGCAGAGCTCTGACAAGATATTTAAGACATTTTATGGCACTTAACAACGATACTCTTATTATCGTGAAATCCTTAAATGACACTTTTAGTTTCCCTTTGAGCCCATTTTCCTCCCTTTTATGACCAGTTTCTTAAGAAGAAATCCTGACCTCTGTTCTTCCTCCTCCTTTCTAGATGATGCTCCGAACGGGCCTTTGAGGCTGAGCGTCTTCTGGGACTCCCCGCCCCACTCAACACGGGACCCGTGCTGTCCCCCGATCCCCGCATGCTGCTTTGGGCGGGCGACCTGGGCTTGTCCCAAGGGGTGGTCACTCGGTGCTGATTCAGTTCTGTAAGGAGGCTGATCTCATCCCGGTGACACAGGGACCCCACGTCGAGGGGTCACCTTGCACATTCGCTCATTGTGTGTGACACAGGACTGGCCAACCCCGCCCCAGAAATCTCAGCCCTTGCACGTTCCCTGAGTTCAGTCCAGGGAAGCTGAAGAAACACTTTTTAATTACCTACTGTTTGCTAGGCCTTGGACTAAACTACTCTTAAGTTCCATCTTTCCCTAAATCCCTTATCAGTTGTGTGCACTATAGTCCCAAAATATAAACCAAACGCTCATATTTAATTTGTCCCGCTGCCCTGGCCGTGAGTTCTGCCAAGACAGGACAGGGTCTGTTAGCTCCTGTGCTGTGCAGGACGCTGGCCGCCTGTGGGAGCAGGAGCTTCTGCTGGATCCCGCTTGGCCTCAGGTGTCGTAGATGTGCGACACAGGAATCGGGGCCTTAGGGTATCTGGGCAGGCAGCGCTAGACACAAGACTTCCCTGAAACTCATAATGCTCATTTCTGCAAGTTATTGCTGGAAACTACCCGAGCTGGCTGAGATAAGGATTCACCTCTTTTTTCTTTTCCTTTTTCTTTTCTCAGACCAACGTGGGGTCATGTCCCCTGTCCTTCTCCTGCCTTTTCCCCAGCCTCCCAGGGCCTCCCCTCCAGGGCTGGGGGTCAGATGAGCTGCTCCCACCAGGGTGTGCAGAGCAGAGTCTCTCAGACACCCACAGCCAGGAGAAGTGTCAGCTACAGGGCTGGGTGGGATGCGGAAGAGGCTCTTTGCAGCCCTAAAGGCCTTCTGTGTCCGACGGGGCATCTGGGAGCCCTGAGGAGGACAGTGGATGACAACAGGGGGAACTGCTTGGTTGTGGGTGACGCAGGTGGGCAAGGAAGCCGGAGCCCAGACTCACACTTCCCTGAAAACTCAAGTCCCGATTTCTGCTTCTCAGCCTCAGGCAGCTATTTTTTAAAAATTCTGTATAAGAAACGCTCTTTATTTCTCTCAATTTTTGCCCACTAATGATGCCAGTTCCACTCTGGAGCCTGAATTCAGCAGCACAGGCTTACAGAGATCTGTCTTACAGGATTTTACAGGAGTGTGTTTTATCATTAAAGTTGGGCCCTTCTGTACCTGACAAGAGGGGAGCTATAATAATCTCTGGACCTATATTTAGAAGAAAATTAAGCCAGTTTTTCTGGGCACTTAATAGTTTTCCGCTTTGTTTAAGTTACACTTGGCTTAAGTTATACCAGATTTGGGTTACAAGTATACAAGTGATCATCTAATTAATGGCTCGATCTACTATATGATTTTTGAAAGGATGATTTAGGATTACTTGATTGGCTGTGGACATACTATGTCCAGACTTACCTAAGTTCTTTTAATAAACAAATTTGAACAAATAGATATATTTGTGGGGAAAATATTCAGACGTTGCTTGCAGAATTGTGCATGTCCATGTGTCTGGATAAGGCTGGCAATCTCAGGAATGACCCCTGGGTCATTGTCATTGTCATGGGCTGAATTATGTTTCCCAGTATTCATGTGTTGAAGTACTAACCCCCCAAACCTCAGACTGTTACTGTACTTGGAGACAGGACTTTTAAAGAGAAAATTAAGATGAAATGAAATCATATGAGTGGGACTTAATCCAATATTGCTGGTATTCTTATAAGAAGTGGAGATCGGGACACAGACACTTATAGAGGGACGACCATGTGAGGTCACAGGGAGAGGACGACATTTACAAGCTGAGGAGAGAGGCCTCGGGAGGAACCAGCCCTGCCCACGCCTTGATCACGGACCTCCAGCCTGCAGGACTGTGGGAGGATAAGTGTCTGTTGTTTAAGCCCCACGTCTGTGGCCTATTGTTATGACAGCCTGAGCTGACTGATGCCCAGGTCTGGGGCCAGCCATGGTGGGAGCCCAGGGTCTGCTCTCTCCGATGCTTTTCCTCCTGTGGCAGACGCTGCTGCAGAGCACACAGGGCCCGCTCTGGAACTCTGATTTTTCTCAGGGAACACCATGCTCTACTCAACACTCGATTTTCTAACCTCTCCTTTGGTTCCAGGCAGTAGCACACAGGCACACTTCCTGGGGACGCACCCGTTCCTCAGACAAGAAGGCAAACCCTCCCAGTAGAGACCATTCACTGTGCCACGTGGTTGATGTAGCCGTGCTGTGACATGGCAGTGATGGGAGCGCCAGCATTGTCCGTGACATCAGGCAGCTGTCCCAGAGATGGACATGACAGAGGAAGACAGAGAGATGAAGGAGCAGGCCCAGGGCTTGGGCTCGGTGCACCCTGCCCCAGACTTACTCTTATGAGACAAGCAAAAGTCCCTTTGTCTCAGTCAGTGTCAGACCAAGTTTCTGTCATTCGTGTCTAAACCCACGTGTAACCGATGAGAGCCGTGACACGGATAAAGGGTTGAAAGTCCACGTCCAACGCTGAGTAGATGGGGCCGGGAGAGCGGCTGGGTCAGCCTCAGGCTGGACTCAGGATGCTGTCCCAACGGGACGGGTGAACACCCACAGTCGGGGACATGGGATTGTGTCTGCCGAGGGGGTGCATGAAAGGGACATGTGGGAAGTTCTGGATTTAGTTCCAAAATCTCCAACTCTGCTGGCACCAGGAGGCAGAGTGCAGGGGAGCAGCGAGGGGAGCTGGGACGAGTGTTCAGTGGTGGGGTCCATGGCGCAGCCATGTGGTCCCACTTCAGGAAGCGTCTCACTCTTCGCTGCAGTGATGGAGACTCAGGGGTCAGTAGCGGGCCTCAGTGGGGCTATTGTGTTCTGGCTGCTGAGGCATGCAAGCTTCAACCCTCCAGGGACTCACGAACAGATCACGTGGTCCCACCTTGAGGGAGCTACCAGGGCAACTGAGGCAGGGGTGAGGGGCCAGTGCAGGTGACCTCTTTAGGTCTAAGCGTAAAATGGTGGTGACCTGCCGGGCGCCAGGGCTGCAGGGCTGCTGGTGAGGAGGTGCGATGATTGCAGCTCATGGAGGTTCCCCTGCATGTTCTTCCCCACCAGCCATGACTGAGAATATAAAGAAATGCAAACAGGACTTGCACACGGGCACGTGCCACCGGAGCCAGTGAGACGTGAGCCCACGAGCAGGCAGGTGCTACTGGGAGGCAGAGGCAGGTGAGCCGGGCTGGAGGTCAGAGGAGGGACGATGTGGGGTTTGATCTGGGGAAGGTCTGCTCCTGGGAGAGGAAGAACCAAAGCCAAAGAGGGAAGCCGGGCAGGTGCAGAGCGCCCGCCCTCACTGTGCCAGGCTCGACTTTCCCCATGAAGCAGCCATTTGGGGAGGGAGACGGTGGCCACACTTGGGGTGGCCCTGAGCCCCAGACGAGGGTCCACACTGGATGAAGACAGTAAAGGAGGGTGAATACTCAAGGCTCTCAAAGGGCTTTCTCAGGGGAGGAAGTGAACTTCCAAAACCACGAGGCCTGCGCTGACTAGACCATCTCCATGGCCCGGGGGACATGCTGTGACTCCTGGCGCTTTTCAAGTTTGCAGAAGGGAAGATGGGTGAACAGGGAGGAGGATGTTACCTAGGTTTAAAAACATGTTTAAGGGTTTTAACAATTTTTGCATTACTTAGTAATAATGTTAATTATTTTACACACTAACATACACCACTTTACGTGTATAATTCAATGGTATGTGACAAACTTATAATTGTGTGACCCCTACCACAATTCAGTTTCAGAACACTTCCATCCCCACAGGAAGGTCCCTAGTACCTGTCCGTGGTCCCCTCCAGTCCCACACCCGGCCCAGGCAGCTGCTAACCCGCCTTCTGCCTCTGTTGATTCGCCTTTTCTGGACATTCACGCAGGTGGAATCATACAACGTGTGGTCTTCCGTGTCTGCCTTCTCTCACTCAGCGCAACGTTGCTGGGGTCCATCCACGTCGTGACTTGTATCAGTTTCTTCTTTTTCACTGCTGAAGAGTCATCCGTTGTATGGATAGGACACATTTTACCTGTCCATTCATCAGGCGACGGACATTTGGATTGTTTCCAGTTTGGGGCTGTTATGAATACCGATACCATAAACATTTGTGTACAAGACTCTGTGTGGACGCATTTCCATTTCTGTTGGGCAGATTCATAGGAGTGTGTAAACTGAGTTTTAGTGATTAAGAAGCATTAGGAGCTGGGCGCGGTGGCACGCACCTTAGTCCCAACTACCGGGGAGGCTGAGGCTGGAGGATCACTGAGCCCAGGAGTTCTGGGCTGAAGTGTGCTGTGCCAGTCAGCTGTCTGCCCGAGGTTTGGCATCAGTATGGTGACCCCCCCAGGAGTAGGACACCACCAGGCTGCCTAAGGAGGGGTAAACCCACCCTGGTCAGAAACGGAGCAGGTCAGAACTCCTGTGCTGATCAGTGGTGGGATCGCACCTGTGAATAGCCACTGCACTCCAGCCTGGGCCACACGGCAAGACCCCGTCTCTCCAAAAAAAAGGGGGATTAAAAGGGGTGAAGAGGTTGGGAGAGGGTCCAAGGGGGGATATAAGCACCTCCTGACCAGAGCACCCTGCAGAGTGGAGCCGAGGAGGAGCCTCACGGTTGGCAGCTTGAGCAAAGCCAAATGCCCAGGAACTGGGAACCAAGAGTGGGTGCTTGGGCTTGAGGTTAGGGGATGTGAGACAGACATTGTAGGTTCCTAAAGCACAGTAAGTGCAGTATTTCAAGAAGAGAGATTTGGCAGCAGGATGGTAGAGGGAACCGGGTGACTACTTAGAGCACAAAGGAGGATTTTAAGTCTGGGGTTTTAAGCCTCCACTGAGGTTGGAAAAGAAGGGACAGACCTGAAGCCAGGAGGCAACACATGGAGAAAACCTCATGTGGGATTATGGCTGAAAATGGAAAATGTTCAAATTGAGTAGTGGTCACTAAATGGCCCATCCTAACTCAAATTAGTTCTCATGCTTACAATAAAGCATTTTCTATTTCTTTAAAATATCTTTTTTACATATTACACTGGAAGACTACTCAGAAATAACCGTAAAATGACAAAATACAAATAAAGCACTAAACTGAACAGAATAAAATTCATGAGGGGCCCTGATTCTGACACCACACAGACAGTAAATGACTAAAAATTCTAAATGAGCACAGAAAACGTCTGTCGTGTCAAATACACTAATTCCAACAGTCTAATATATATATACTTAATTAAAATAGTGAAACCATCTGTCCAAAAGGCTTCTCAGCATTAGTTGTCTCAGTTATAGTATGCAGCAGAGAGAAAGGTCTTAGAGTTGATTTCTTTTTTAACAGATTTGAAAACTGGCAAAATGATACAAAAATATTTCTTTTGGTGACATTTGAGAAGAAAAAGAAGCATTTGTTGTGTTGCCCTGTCGGGTGTCTCTGCACAGCCACTGCAGATGAAAAATTGAGCTCTGACTTTGCAATGCCATCTGAGCACTCAGGCCTGCACAAGACGTTGCATCATCTTGAGCTCGGATTATATCTGGTAGTTATATTTGAGAAACATTATTTTTTTTTTTTTAATTTTAATTGTGGTAAAAAACACGTAACATAAAATTTACCACCGTAGCCATTTTAAGCTCACAGTTCAGCACTGAGAAGCATATTCACATTGTTGTATGGCAGATCTCCAGAACTTTTTCCTCTTGCAAAGCTGAAAGTCTACATCATTAAACAACACATCCCCATTCTCTTTTACTCCCAGCTGCTGGCAACCACACATCTACCTTCTGTCTCTATTAATCTGACTACTCTAGGGGCCTTGTGTAAATGGAATCATACCGTATCTGTCCTTCTGTAACTGGCCTATTTCATTTAGCCTAACCCTCAGGTTCAACCATGTTGCAGCAGGTGTCAGAATTTCATTCCTTTTCGAGACTGAATAATATTCCCTTGTATGTCTGTACCACATCTTCCTTATCCATTCACCCATCGATGGACATTTGGGCTGCTCCTGCCTCTTGGCTGTTGTGAATAGTGCTGCTATGAATGTGGGTATGCAAAGATTCTGCTTTCCGTTCTTTTGTTTATGTACTCAGAAGTGTAATTGCTGCATCATGTGGTAATTCTATTTTTTAATATTTTGAGGAGTGAAGCCTTATTTGTTTTATAGTAGATTTTAAATAATGTAATAACCTATGTCATAACAGAACCCCACTGAGATTAACCTTTTGTTAGGAAGTTTCTTTAAAGCTGTTAAAAAAGTGACCCAAATGCACCATCTCTCTTGTTAAGTACGATTGAGATGAAGTGGTGAAAGGAAGAAAGTACCACTGTGGGCTTCGGGAGGTGTGGGTTCTGGTCTTGGCTTTCATATTCTTTAGTTGAAAGAGTTGGAATAAATTATTTCTCCTCTTTGAGTCCCAGTTTCGCATATGTAAAAAGTAAGAGGTTGAAATGAATGACATATAAGCCCTTAGTCAGCTCTAGACGTATTATGAGCATAGCTTGCAACTGAACTGAAAGAATAAACAAAACTGAACTCCCATATCATTGCAAGATATTCAGAACTATTTAAAAAGTTGAACCAAGTTTAGATTGGCTGGTAGGGTGAGAAAAAGGCAAAACTGGAACAACACACGGACAACCTAACCTCCAGGCCATGGCTGCTGTGCATTACAGCTAACGCCAGTTTCCTGGTGAGCTTGGACGTGACGTGGGCACTGGAAAAAGACAGTCCCTGCACAATCTAGGGTTGGAAATCTGAGTCTGGGAAACAGCCACCGTCAAGGGATGTGGAACAGTTATTGAAGCTACTTTCATGGCGTTCTGAGGAACTCTATTGTGCTAAGCCAAATTGGTATCTGAGGATCATTTCTTTCATAAGGTTGGTATGGACAAATCCCACTACCAGTTTCAGTTTTCCATTTGCATAAATAATTCATTTGCCTTTTGTCAAGACATTGATGTTCATTTTTTCATCATTTGTTGGAATAGTCATTACTCTTTGGGGTTTCAGAGCAGCAGCAATAGCTCATAACTATTCTTAGTCCAGTGTATCAAGATGATGTGACGCTCAACCTCAGAAGTCCAAGATGGACTGGGAACGTGTGACCAAAGACGCTGACTTGGTTGTACCAGTCCAGTGTTAGATAATTAACACATAATACCTTGCTTATAAAATCTTATTTTTGAAAACTCAAAACAACACATTTGTGATAGATTAGCTACTTTGTGCAAAGTCCTTTAATTTTTCATGGATCTAAAATAATCTGTTTCCCTATTTTGCCAGAAATGAATTTGCCTTTGACATAAACGCCTGCCTAATAACTACAGATTTGAGCTCCTGAGCTCAATTCTGTAGAATTGGGCTAGAAAGATTAACTTCCTACATGATCCCTGTATCCTTATTATTTCTTATTAGAAATTAATCACAGTAACCCTTTGTTTTTTAGGGTACTGGAGGAAGTAACTGAATATAAATAAGGAAAGCAAAAGGGAAATACAGCCAAAACAAAAAGAAAAAAGCAGACGATCATTTAATATGCAGACTGAATCTAAGCAAATTACTCTCTAGCCACAGATTTTCGGTATGGATAAGTTTTGGGGAGTATAATTAACTGACTGAACAGACATGTAACATCTTCATTTATTTCACAAGTACTAGATTGAATGTGAACCGACAATGTACCAACTTACTCTTAACACCCAAACAATTTGGGAGCAATTGAGTCTTTGGATAATAAGTTCCTTTGGGGTTTTTCTGTTTCCCCAAAGATGTCTTAATAAACATCAATTAGCATTGCATAGGTCTACATCTGTAGATGAAAATAATCTTTACTAGTTCTTCCTGTTTGTTGGAATTTTGTGGATTGAGTTGACTGCACTCAAGGTGTAAGCAAACACAAGGGTGCCCTCTCCACTGGGACTTGTCTTAATTGTGCTGGCCCTCCCCCATTAAAAATAAGTCTCATCACAAATAATACCTCCTCCTGTGAGGCTCTCTAGATAATTCCAGGCCATGCCACTGACTTTCTTGGGGAATTCTCATGGCATTTCGTCTTTGCAGTTTGGGGCACTTTCGTTATTTTCATGTAGATACCTTGTGCCCCAGTTGCATTGTGCCCTAAAGACTTCAACTGGGATCTATCTCACCAGCAAAACGTAAGTTCCTTCTCAGAACTCATTGTGCTCGGGCATGTACTAAATACTACATAGAGTGCTTATTGGATTTTACTGAAAGTCAGGAACAAGTTATTCTCATATATGGAAGTTTGTTCTACTGAGACAGCAGCAATGCCCGGCCTGTATCAGTCAGGAATTGCATCTGGGTGAATGCGGCAGACACCACGCTACAGTGGCTCACCCGTCAGGCGTGCCCGTCAGGCGTGCCCGTCAGGCAGTGGGCAGGCAGGGCTGGAGCCGCACTTCCTCCGGCACTGCGTTTTGAGTCCTGTCATTTTCCTGCTCGCTTCCTCATGGATGCCTCATGGCTACAAAATGGATGCTCAGCCTCCTGCCTCACGTCTACACTCTCCAGAAGAAGAGGAAGAAAAAGCAGGAAGAGGGAAGAAAAAAGCAGGATGAGGAAAAGGAGAAAGCAACGAGAAAGAAAGGGGGCACCTGGGTCAGGAAAGTCAGAAGAAGCCAGAATACCCCGTAAACCCTTGCTCTTCCCTCCTTGGACGTCGTTACATCACATTGACAACACCAGCTGCAAAGGAAGCTGGGACGTTCAGGGTTAAGAAAAGTCTGGGGTCAATGCTGCCCTGAAAGGCACGGGGATGCTTCAGTAGGAGAAGGGGAATGAAAACCGATTGGCCTCTGACCTGTCCGTGTAGGTCAGGACGCCAGCATGCAAACCGGGACATGTGTGGCCGTGGAAGGAGGAAAACTTCTGAAGGACCTTCAGGGTCCCCCAGCGATTATCAGACACGTGTGAGAGATAACATGGAGCATCAGAGGCTTGAAAGTAACACCCTGAGGTGCAGGAGCACTCGAGACCGAGGAAGCCCCTGACATGGAGGAAGTCTGTGAAATGGAGGAAGCCCGGAGACCGCGGAAGCCCCGAGATGGAGGAAGCCCCCAAGATGGAGGAAGCCCCGAGACGGAGGAAGCCCTTGAGACGGAGGAAGCCCTGAGACGGAGGAAGCCCCCAAGATGGAGGAAGCCCCCGACGCGGAGGAAGCCACAAGACAGAGCAAGCCCCCGAGATGGAGGAAGCCCCCAAGCGGAGGGAGGAAGGCGCCGAGAAGGAGGAAGGCCCGGAAAGGGAAGAAGACCCTGACAGGGAGGAAGCCCCTGAGACCGAGGAAGCCCGTGACATGGAGGAAGCCCGAGACTTGGAGGATGCCCGAGACCAAGGAAGCCCCGAGACCGAGGAAGCCACCGACGTGGAGGAAGCCCCCGAGATGGAGAAAGCCCCTGAGATGGAGGAAGTCCGTGAATGTGGAAGCCCCTGACATGTAGGAAGCCCCCGACGTGGAGGAAGCCCCCGACACGGAGGAAGCCACGAGACGGAGCAAGCCCCCGAGACGGAGCGAGCCCACGACATGGAGGAATACCCCGAGACAGAGGGAGCCCCCGACGCGGAGGAAGCCCCTGAGACGGAGGAAGGTCCCGAGACCGCGGAACCCCCCCCCCCCGTGACCGAGGAAGCCCGTGACATGAAGGAAGCCCGGAGACCGCGGTAGCCCCCAAGACCGAGGTAGCCCCCGAGGTGGAGGAAGCCCCCGAGATGGAAGAAGCCCCCGACACTGAGGAAGCCCCCGACGCGGAGGGAGGAAGGCACCCAGACGGAGGAAGGCCCGACATGGAGGAAACCCCTGACATGGAGGAAACTCCTAGACCGAGGAAGCCCCCGACATGGAGGAAGCCCCGAGATGGTGGAAGCCCCTGACTTGGAGGAAGCGCCTGACATGGAAGAAGCCCCGAGTCGGAGGAAGTCCCCCGACGCGGAGGGAGGAAGGCCCAGAGATGGAGGAAGGCCCTGACATGCAGGAAGCCCCCGAGATGGAGGAAGCCCCAATACCGAGGAAGCCCCTGACGTGGAGGAAGGCCCGGACAGGGAGGAAGACCATGACAGGGAGGAAGCCCCCGACGCGGAGGAAGCCCCTGACATGGAAGAAGCGCCTGACATGGAAGAAGCCCGGAGACGGAGGAAGCCCCGGACACTGAGGAAACTCCCGACAGGGAGGAAGACATGAGACGGAGCAAGTCCAGGACATGGAGGAATCCCCCGAGACGGAGGAAGCCTGTGACATGAAGGAAGCCCCGAGACCGAGGAAGCCCCCTAGACCACGTTAGCCCCCGAGACTGAGGAAGCCCCCGACGCGGAGGAAGCCCACGAGACGGAGGAAGGTCCCGAGACTTAGGAAGCCCCCGACGTGGAGGGAGGAAGGCCCCGAGGTGGAGGAAGGCCGGGACAGGGTGGAAGGCCCGGAGATGGTGGAAGGTCCAGAGAGTGAGGAAGCCCCTGACACGGAGGAAGCCCCTGAGGCGGAGCAAGGCCCCAAGGCCGAGGAAGCCCCCAAGACCGAAGAAGCCCCAAGAGACCGAGGAAGGCCCCGAGACCGAGGAATCCCCCGACACGGAGGGAGCCCCCGACGCGGAGGGAGGAAGGCCCCGAGACCAAGGAAGCCCCGGACGTGGAGGAAACTCCAAGACGGAGGAAGCCACCACCACCGAGGAAAGCCCCGATGCTGAGGAAGACCCTGAGACCGAGGAAGCCCCCCACGTGGAGGAAGCCCCTGACATGGAGGAAACTCCGAGACGGAGGAAGCCCCCGAGACGGAGGAAGTCTGTGAAGGTGGAAACCCCTGACATGCAGGAAGCTCCCGAGACGGAGGAAGCCCCCAACATGGAGGAAGCCCCCGACATGATCGAAACCCCCAAGACAGAGGAAGCCCTCGATGGAGGAAGCCCCCAGACCGAGGAAGCCCCCGAGGCCGAGGAAGACCCCGAGATGGAGGAAGCCCCGAGACCAAGTAAGCCCCCAGACCGAGGAAGCCCCCGAGACCGAGGAAGACCCCGAGACCGAGTAAGCCCCGGAGACGGACGTAGGAAGCCCCAGACGGAGGATGCCCCTGACATGGAAGATGCCCCGAGATGGAGAAAGCCCCCAAGACGGAGGAAGCCCCCGAGAAGGAGGAAGCCCCCAAGAAGGAGGAAGCTCGTGATGGAGGAAGCCCCGAGACGGAGAAGCCCCTGACATGGAGGAAGCCCCGAGACCGAGGAAGCCCCTTACATTGAGGAAGACCCCGACATGGAGGAAGACCCCGACATGGAGGAGGCCCCTGGCATGGAGGAAGCCCTGGCATGGAGGAAGCCCTGGCATGGAGGGCCTCCAGGGGTGCTTGAAGGCAACTCAATTCTCACTGTGCTGTGTGGGTACTTGCGACCTCCTCTGGCCGTGGGGCAAGGCTGAGGTTTGGATGCCAGGAGGGCTGGCCTTGCTCCTCTGGGCAGGGCAGGGAGGAGACACGTGCTAAGGAGACGAGAACCCGGGTCACGTGGCTTGTTAAGCAAAGTCAGACCAGAATTCGTCTTCAGATTCCCGGCCTTTTCCCTCACCTTTTGCTCAGACTCCTTTGTGGAAACATGAGTTATAGCAAGTTCCTCATTTTCTGGCCGGAATTAACAATTTTGATGCTGTTGAGTTTAGATCTGAAGTGGGAAGCCTGGGTTAGTCATACTTTTTAGTTCATAGCACGTTGTTATCCTTGACATGTACAAGGGCCCTCTGTGAGGGACCGATCTCTATCATTTATCTGCCCATCCATCTAGCTATCTAACTAGCTGCCTACCTATCTGGCTAGCATCTGTCATCTATCCACCTCTCTCCTCTTATCCCCAGGACTCACACTCTCCCCTGCCCCCCACATGGGAGTGTTTATATTTATTTGAAGACGCTGAGTTCTTTTTGCAATCCCAGTTCCAGAAGGTGGCTGTTGTCACATTTACTGAAAGCTTCTTCAAGAGATTTGCTGATTTTATGCTGCTGTTACCTTTCTAAGGGGCAGAAGTGCTGTTTTCTCCCCAAGCTGGGTATTGAAGCACACCGTGCACTGGAGGACCGTGAGCAGCGTTAAGAGGATGTCCCGAGGCCTGGCACCTGGGCTGACCCAGGGGCCTTGGTCCTCCATTCATTCCTCAGCTCAGAGCAGGCTGCTCATGCATCACTCTTCCAGGGAGCAGGACAGGTAGGGCCATCTCGGGGAGAATCACCTGAATTTGTCCCTCTTCCTGTTCTTTGTCCCTAGCACCTCTCCAAAATCTGTTTGGCTCTGAAATTTCTATACTGTATGTATAGAAATGGCTCTTGTAATGATTTCCAAGATGAAGAAGGGAGGTGAGACCAGGCCCCATGCCATCTGGAACATGTGGAGGAAGGGACACAGTGGACCTCTGCCTGATGACGGGGGCCCCCGGTGCTGCCCTGGGATCACTTGCAGGGTCTCTCGCGTGTGGGTGCTCATGAGCTACCCCCGAGACCCAGCCTCAGGGTGGCTGGTGTGTAGCAGAGCACTGGAGGTCTCACAAGCTCTTGGGGGGACTCTGCTGTGCACCCAGCTTGCAGGCCAGAGGCATGTGTTGGGTGCAGGAGAGACATGGATGGGCATCACCCTAAAGATGGCTTTGGAGAAACTGAGCCCCTCCCCAAATGCATATGTGTGTTTCATGCTAAAAATAGTAACCAGAGCCAGAGACATAAGGAAAATCCATCTCACTGCTTCATAATCTGCTCAAGCTCCTCACTTACCGTATTCACCAAGCCATTTGAATCCTTCCAGGCCGTGTTTGGAAGCCAGGCCTCCTCCGAGTCTGCAGATCCACCCTCCCCGCAGCTGGGTGGGAGGCAAGGCCCTCGGAGGACTCCTGCAGAAGACAGGCCTCGCAGGAGCACCAGGCTGCACGGATGGCCTCTGAAAGAACTTCTGGAGGCCACTTTCATTTTGATGTCTGCTGTAGCCTGCACTTGCTGAGAAGCCAGTTACACGATGTCACACAGGAAGTTGAATCCGTCACTTTTTCTACCCAGTTCCAATTTGTAAACATAGCTCCCAGAACCCACGCACAAGTATCTCCCTTCCTTTGCATTCTCTGAAATGCAGTCTACAATCTAGACTAAAATCCTTAAATCAGGTTGCCATCAACAAGAGCACCACGAATGGCCGTGTCAGGTCACCGGTTGGCCTCATTCCCTGGGGGGACCCTCCCGACAGTTCCTGGTAAATGACCTTTTCCAGGTTCTGTGTGTCTCCTGTCTTCTCCCTGCTGTTGGCTGCCCAGGCTGAGCAGTGAGTGGGGGGAAGGGGGCGAGAGACATGGGGATGCTGGGGTCCATGCGCCTTGCTCAGGTGCTCTGTGCCTATGAGTAGCATCCCCTGAGGTCTCCCAGCACAGTTTTCTCCCAGGTCAAACTGAACCAGACCCACCGTTCTTAGAAGGCTGTTTTGAGAAGGCAGGGGAAAGTCTTTACCGAGAGAATCTGGCGAAGCCACCAGACACCAGGCTGCAGCAGGATGCTGTGCTGCTGCTCTGGGATGACAAACCTCGGTGCCTGTCACTGCCTGAGGGCTGGGCTGCACCCCACAGCGCTTTCTCCATGGCTTTCAGAGTGGCCTGGGATGCCCCAGCAGGCACGGGGACCGTCAGGAGTTGGAGAGCTCTGGCTCCCGGGACTGTCGGGACACACAGGCATTTCTGTGTTTCAGGGCGCTGTTCCCGCAAATGTGCTCAGACAGGCTGCTCTGCACAAACACGACCTCAAACCGCAGAGGAAATGGAGAAGCTTCCTGGGATCCAGTCATCCAATACCACACCTGGAAGAGCCTGGAGGGGCCCTGGTGTTCGGGAAGCCCTGGAGGCTCGTGGTGACGCGCCGGGCACGTGGAGCTCTCTCCGCTCAGAGGTTCATACTCAAACACACACTGAGCAGTTTCTGTGCGCTGGGCATCGCGGTAGGTACAAGGGGTCAACAGTGTCAGTGCAAGAGAGAAAGAATGATGGGACAGTGTTGGCAAATGCACCTCCTGGGAAGAGATTCAGGGGGTCCCTAAGTGCCCGAATGGTCACATCTGTGGGAATCAGTGATCAGTTTCAAAAGGCAGAGATGTGAAGCAGACCAAAGACGAAAGCTGTCCCTCCCGGGGGCAGTGATTTTGGCTGCATGGGTCAGGCTGGATTGTGAGGAGCCCGTGCCGGGAGGCAGAGGTGTTGAACACAGTGCCAGGGCTCCCACGCAGAGCCGAGGGTTGGAAGGAAGTAGCCCGTGGCATCGTGAGCCTGAGTTCTCGGACGATCTGTGTGTAGCCCTGGGGAACATGTGGAACTTAAAAGAGGGAATAAAAACTCAGGCAGTGTCAGTGGAAGGATGTTGTGGAGAGGAGTTTCAGGCGTATGGGTGTTAGGTTGATGGCGTTAGTGGTCCCAAAGCTCGCCCCTTCCTATGGTCACATCCTTTGGGGTAACCTTGGAGCTTTACCCCACCCCCCCGCCCTGGGCTTGGTCAAGTGACTGGCTGTGTCCACCACTGGGCCATGGGGAATGCCAGGGCTGGGCTACTGGGGGGTGGCATGTGGAACGCTGCTGTGTCTCCCAGGGGGTCTCAGCTGGGAGCCCATATTCATCATCAGCAAGCCACCCCCAGACATCTGAGGGGGTCCAGCCAAGGTCAATGGAATCCCCTCAGTGACTTTCGGCAGGTACATGGGAATCCTGCAGCTTCACCAGCCAGATCGACGTTTTCTTGTCAGCTTCAGCCCCTGAGGGTTTGTGGTCATCTGCTGTCACATGCAGCAGCGGAGGCTGAACACTACCAGCAGCCTCAGGCCATGCCACGGAAGAGGCCACCTTCTCCATCTGGGTATTGGTTTGGAATGTCAATCCTGGTGACTGTCAATGTTTTTAAGTATTAAAATCCCAAGTGCTCCTCCCCCACCAACTGTTCTTTCCTTACAGAGAGCAGATGCCCGTAGCTTCTTCACGGTCGACACCACGTCCTGACGTCTGCAGCCTACCAGGCGTGAGCATGTGAGGCTGTAAGAAGTGTCCTTTGAAACAGCTGGACTGGGTGGAGGCAGCGACTTGTAGAAAGAGCACTGAGGAGCAGGACATGAGTCCTGGCTGCGGTTGTGTTGTTGTTTGTTAGTGTTTGTTCTGGCGGACGGGGCTGTTCTCTGCAGCCTGTGAGGCCTCTGCAGTAGGAGGCAGGTGGTGGAGAGCTGACCTTCAGCTTTCTCAAAAACTCAGTTCTCATAGGCACCCACAAGCCCTGCTGGAATGGGTGAGAATCACAGACTTCTCCAGATGCGTGCGGACTCTAAGAGACATGGCCTAACCCTCTAGATCAAACGCCCCACTCCTCCAAAACTGTAAGAATAGGGAGCAGAAATCTGTGAGTCCCCAGGTCCCACGAGACCAGGCTTGGACAGCCTTAGCATGGTGACTGGCACGTCAGGAGGTGCAAAGCAAATGCTGATCACATACGTCTCTACCCCTCTGTTTTTGAGTTTTCCATCCTGTGGCCTCTCAACTGCTTCATGTGGTTTCCATGGTTTGTCTCGTAAGGTTCATTAAAACTTTGTTTTGCGGCAAAATGCATTTACCCATCCTGAACACTTACAGATGCAGGGCCTTTGTCCCGCCCTGGGAATTCCGCATGGGTCAGGCCAGGTGCCAGCCCTCGGGCAGCCCAGAGTCTGGTGGAGGAGAGATAAGTAAACAGATGCTCACCCTACAGTGCGGCTTGTGCTGTGAGAAAAGTGTGGGCATGTGCTGTGTGGACCCCAACTTGGGGGGCTTCCCACGGTGGTGATGTTTGCAGGGGTCTCCAAGGATGAGAACGAGCTTGCTGGGGATGGGGGGGCATACTTGAAGGTGGGGGAATGGGGGAGGGACAAGGGTGGGGAACAGCCAGGTAGGCTGGTCCACACTGGAAGGGGCTCCGTCTGCCACACTGAGGAGTTTGGTCCTTGTCCACTGCTCACAAAGAGCCCTCAGCATCACTCCAGAGACGAGTCAATTTAGAAGATGGCTTTTTGGAAACCTTTACTTGCAGATTTTGTGCTTTTCCCTGCTCTGGGCCTCTGGTCACAGGGGAGCAGGCACGAATCAAGTCTTTCAGAGTGGAAGTGCTACTTGCAGCTGCGGGGGAGCTGGGGAGACGCTGACCCTGAAAGAGGAGCTGACCTGGGAGGAGGCCCTGGAGCTGGGGAAGTGGGGGCGGCTCCCGAGAGGTGGGAGAAGCCTCCCCATGGTGAGTTTAGAGAGAAAACAGCATAGTCCCAACTTGAAGTGAGGGCAACTGCAGATCCGTGTTCTTGGAGCTTTCAGAGGCCCATGGAGGCGACCAGCAGATAAGAAGTGGGGGGTCTCTTCTGACATGTCCACGCACCACTCCTGGTTCCCATTTATTTTCCTGGAAGTGCAGCTGCCAACAGGGGGTAGGAGGCCCTGCCACTGTGGGTCATCGTCTCCCTCGGTCTGCTGGGGTCACCTACTTCAGATTCAAAGGGGCAGCACCCCCAGTCTTCCAGTGAGTGGCTTATTCACCCCAGAGTTTGTCTTTATTATTAAAAACAATTTTAGATTTTAAATTGATTAGACAGTTCTAGTAGGCCATGTGCTTCCCTGAATTGAGACATCGTTTGTGACCATCAATAATTATTTTCTTATTGATGTAATTAAAGATTTCATTCTTTCCTATCTAGTGGCCTAGGAGAAATAAATCTTCCAATTATCTTCACTTTCAGGCTTTTTTTTTTTTTTTTTTTTTCAGAATATCTCTAATTATCACTCCTGCTACAAGTAAAATCAACTTGCGTAAATTAGATTCTATTCTTAGCCTTGGTGTAGCTTGTCCCCCATCTTTTTTCTAGCACTTTGTATGTTATGGTGACAAATTCTACGCTAACACATCAATTCCACACACAACCCAAATTGAAAGGACCAAGCTTAAGTAACATATTCACATGCGATTTGACTCAGATGGTGAGACACGCAGAGGCACGAAGACGCGTTCCTCTGCCTGTGTCACGACCTGTTCCCGTCGTCACGTGCTGGAGCCGCCTGTCCTCCCAGCTCCATGCTCCTCTCTGTCCATGAACTGCCGGCCCCTCTGCCAGGTGTGTCTGGGAAACCGAGAGCTTGTCCATTCGCTCGTTCATGTGACAGTTACCACATCCTGCTATGTGCTGGGCTGTCGCCAGGCCTCGGAGGAGGGTGACGTGATGTTGTCCCTCTTCGGACGCTTGTGGTTGGTCGCATCCTGACAGCTTCTGAGGCCGTGTACAGTGAGGGCTAAGCAGTGTGCACTTTCAGTCCCCCAGGAGTCAGGAAAGGAAACCGAGGTCCGAGGCTGGGGCTGTGGTCAAGGGTGGGGGGAAGGGGCGTCCTGAGCAGTCAGGGAACAAGGGCTAGCACGGGGCCTGGTGGGTGGGGAAGACACCCAAAGTGGGGGCTCACCCAGGAAAAATGGTCTTCACTCCCGGAAAAAGAATGTCCCACAGGGGCCAGCGCTGTCCCTGCTGACATCTGGTCCACAGTGTCCCTCCTCGCCGTGAAACCACTGAGAACTACATCAGGCTATTTGTGGAGCTCACGATCCACCAACAGCATTTGGGATCATCTGTAGGACACTCGATCCACACCAAACCACCCTGTCACCCCTTGATCCTAAATGTCCTTTGGAGGCTAGTTTCAGAACTCTAGCACTGAGATGGATGAGGCCGGGAGTGGTGGTCAGGAAAATGAGACAGTCACCATCATTGTCACTGACAGAGTCAGTGACCCTCAGCCTGTGGCGCCTGCCATGTGCTGCTCCCTGGGCGAGGCCCCAAGATGCTTGGACGCCGGTCCCTCTCGCCCTGTCCTGAGGCGGGGTCTCCACGCCCTTCCACACGCCAGGTGCTGAGGTCTGGAGCTGACGAAAGGCGGGAGGGTGGTGGGAGTGCAGACCCTCCCCACAGGGCAGCGCCCTCACCCCACTGCCCTGTCTGAGGCCTGGCACCTGCTCCTCTATTATGGTCTCTGCATGTTTGGGAAAAGGACAGGTGTCCTGGTGAGGCTCAGCATTCTGGCCAAAGGACGTCACTCTGCAGATTGCACAGCCACTTGCCCTTAATTAGATGCTGCCTTGTGGAGGAGCCTCACAGCATCGTCACGTCTCCACAAGGACGGTCATAGCTGGAAGGTGTTTGCTGCCACTTATGTGGTTGTCCGTGAGTCAGGTTCTTCAGTGGGCCAGTTCATTCAGCTCAGCCAGGTGACTCATCTGCTTGCTCTTCTTAAAGTTCAATGTCACAGAAAGACACCTGCCCCACATCAGACGGTGGGGTCTCTGCCTGGAGGGACCCGTGTCCTCCGGCCTGTAATCTCCCATTCGTCCTTTAAGACCTGTTCCTATGGAGACTATCCATGGCTCCCTCTTCTGTGTTCCCAGGACTTTCAGGACTCGCAGCCCTTCCTGTGGCATGAAGGGTGCTGTCACCCACGTGGGCCTCTCTCCCAGCAAAATGAGGCATTAAAGCGTTGGACCCTGCATGGTCTCCCAGGGCTGCTGTAGCAAATACCACAGGCTGGGGCTTAAATGACAGATGGTTGTTCTCTCACAGTCCTGGAAGCTGGAAATCCAAGGTCAAGGTGTTGCAGGGCTGGTTCTCCCGAGGCCTCTCTCCTTGGCTTGCTGATGCCATCTTATCCCCATGTCCTCACGTGGTCATACCTCTGTGTGTCTGTGTCCTGATCTCTTCTCGTGAGGACACGAGTCAGATTGGATTAGGGCCCACCCTAATGTCCTCATTTTAACTTAATTACCTCTTTGAAGGTCCTATCTCCAAATACAGTCACATGCTGAGGTTCTGGGGGTTGGAATTCAACATTAATTTGGGGGACCCAGTTCAGCGCCTCACAGCCCAATGCTGAGCATGGTGCCCGGAGGCTCGACAAGTGTCTCAGCGTGACAGTCTGAGCCAAGTCCTTGCACACCTGCTGGGAGCTGCCATCCCTCCCTCCTGTGGGCTCGGCCTGTCCGGGTGGGGTTTTTATTATAACGGCCACTACTTGGAAACTGCTCCCCTTAAGGCACCATTTAAATGTGCTAGCGCTGCCCCAGCGTCTCCAGCCCAGGCCCCTTGCTGATCCATACACAGGATGGCCCACCTGTACTGTCACCTGGCTGTCCAGGCACACGCAGCTAACCTTCTCCAGCTGCCTCTTCCCTCCCTGCCCCTCTAGGAAGCCTAGCCCCCTCCTCTGCCCTCCACATTTGCCATCCACCCGATGCCAGGGCCAGAAACCTGGGGCTTGCCCTCAGACTTCTTCCTCTCTCCCTCTCTCTGTTCCTCCCTCCCTCTCTCTGTCCCTCTCTCCCTCTCTTACTGGCCCCTGTGCCCTGCACATCCTGCCAATCACCACATCTTACCGAGTCCACCCTTTCAGAGTCTGTCCTGTCCCCTCCTCTCTGAATCTCAGGCTTTCATCTCCTGCTGCCCGGCCTCTGGTTGCAGCTACCAATGGCTGTGCCCAGTGTTCCCCACCACGCACCCCCATGTGGCACCAGGCCGAGCATGCTGACTTGCACCTGAGCCCCCATGCACTCATGCTGAGCCTCCTTCCAGCGTCACTGGTCTGCAGGCACCTCTGTCCTTAGCAGCCTTACAGACCTCCAGGATCTGCCTTCCTCCCACCCCAGGGCCTGTCCCTTCTCAGGCTTGCCGCCCACCCTGAGTCCCCCCGAGGCTGAGGCTCTCCCCATCGGCCCCAGTCCCATTTGTAATCCCTCCATTTGAAGCCCAGCCTCAGCCTATTTTCCTGCATTGCTGAGCAAAGTTCTGGGGGACTGTTAGCTCCCTGAGGGCACGAGCAGACCCTACTGGGCTCTGTCCCTCAAACTTAGCCCTGTACAGAGCAGGAGCTGAGCATGTGTTAAAGTCATCCTCCTCCCAGCAGGGCTGAATTCACCTTTCCTAACACAAATACAACCGGCTTCTCCAGCTCATCTCCTGGCCTTGTCTCGACACGGTGTTGCATCCAAAAGAAACTCAAATACAACTCCAAGAATCAGGAAAGAGTAATTCCAACCTATCTGTACTGTGAAAGTTCTCTTGAGGATGCTGTGAAGTGAACACTGTCACACACACCAGGCAGGATGACGGGCAGGCTGGGCGGGCCTGCTGTGGAGCCAGCTCAGTGACTTTCTGTCTGACTTTGGGGAGTGTTGAATCTTTGCCTCAGTTTCCACATGTGGAAAATGGGGACAATACCAGAAGCTGCCTCATAATGTTGTTATGAGGATTAAGATGAGAGCCTGCAAAGCACTCAGAGAGGGCGGGCACAGGAGAGCCGTGGACAGATGTGCAGCCCAGGCCAGACAGGCAGCTGTGGACAGATGTGCAGTCCAGGACAGAGGGGCAGCTCTGGACAGACAAGCAGCTCTGGACAGACAGGCAGGTCTGGACATTTCTGCACAAAGTGTTGGCAAGTCCATGAGCAGCAGGTGCAGGAGAGGAGGATGGGAGATTTAGAGTTTCGTATATTTTCTGCAACTTCCTCGTAGATGGTTTCCCTGATTTACCCAAAAATGCCGCTGTCGTCTTTCCAAAAGCTTGGGCAAGGAATGGCCCTTTGAACAGAGATTTTGTGCATTTCAGTTTGTTTTAGAACTCCACCTGAAGTGGCCGTTCCACATCACAAAACAGCCTTGTGCAAGAGTGCGCATGCAGGTTCCCACTCCCACTCACCTCCGGGAAAAAGCTGTGGGTTTTTTGTTGTTTTTTCTTTTTAGGCGGTGGAGAAGTCTTTAGACACATTTACAAGTTTTCTTTTTGCTAGAAAATGGAAATAATTTCCCTGGACAAGTTTCCTTTTTGCCTCCGCTGTCAGCTGGAAACTCAGCTCGAGCCATGTCCTTGCAGTGTGGGGTCCTGTCTTCTGTTTTCTGGAGGTCCGTTGGTCCGTTCTCCTCCAGTGGAGCATGGAGGGCAGAGTTACTGGGCTCACAGGATGGGTTCCCCTTCATCTCTCACAGGGAGATGCTTGCTTTAGGCCTCTCTCTAACATTCTAATCGCAAACCTACACAGGTTTCCTCAGCATTTATCTGACTCGACAGAAGTGGACAACCCTTTGTAAATATGAAACTGGCCCACTATGTTTCAGCTTTACAGGGCAGCATTTTTTAAAAAAATGGTAGGGTCCAAGGCTGAGACATTTAAATCCTATGCAAATAATTATGGCAAATGTATGAATCAGAAGAATGCGCTTGAGTTGGGCTGGCCTCCCCTTTCAATATCAACTTTTGAAAACAGGCAAACAGAAAAGGAATTATATCTATTTGCTTTTTTTCTGTTGAATATTTTAATGGTTTGTTCTGTCTGAGAAAACCTGATGTTTAGCTAAAGTTGACAGAAACCACAAGGGGACCTGTCAAAACAAGCTGAAGAAAGTTACTTTTGATGTGTTTTATTGAGATATCCGAGGTACTTTCCAATTATTTTATGCCAAGAAAGGTAGTTCTTCACAAAAAGTGATTTCTTTTGAAAACCAAAAGTGTAACTTGTCAAGCCTTAAATATCATTTAGATCTATCAGAGGGAAGTTCTAAAGCCGCTGCCTGCTCCTGGCAGAGAGAAGAAAGCGGACCAGATGGAATTGCAGATGCAGTCGAGTGCGCACATCTGTCTCCCACTGCTGCCCGCACACTTGGCGCGGATGCAGGGCGTGTGGCTTTCTCAGTGTCTCCCGAGGGATTTGCACCATAACCAGCCCTGCGCCCTGAAGGAGGAACCAGAGCTTTGACCTACCGAAGCCCCACTGGCTCTCCCAGCTCTGAGAAACAAGGTGTGCCCCATGGGCATCCTCTGCTCCGGGCTGCACGTGGGCCATGGTGCTGGAAGGCCCCTGCTGGCTCTGGCCAGCCCTGGGTGCCAGTACTTCACAAGTCCCCAAGCCTCCCTGAGCCTGGATCTCCTCAAAACTAGGGATGAGCAGATCTCACTTGCAGGGCTGGCTAACACCTGTGGAGTGCTTGGCCTGGGCTGCTATGCGGGAGCCCCCCTCAATGGACATGCTCCCCTCTCCCCAGCTTTGATGAGGATAGGCCCAGGGGGAGCCCGCTCTACTCCCAGTCCCCCTCTGCCAGGGCCAGGATGGTGGCTTTGCAGAGCCCAGCTGTGCACACGCACACAGAACTTGCCTCTCCCCTCCATGGTGGGGTGAGAGGTCAGAATCCTTTGTAGACACAGGAACTGCACACACGTGAAATACATACTTTTCTAGGCACCAGATTTTTCCAAAGGTGACTTAAAAAACAGTTCACAAATACAAAGACAATGGAGAAGGGAGGTGCTTTTAGATTAGACTAAAACCACATGAAAGACGCCACGGAAGAGGAGCAAGGTTTGAACTTGACTCTGCAGTGGGTGGGGGGGGTGGGTCCCAGGGCGGCCAGGAGGGGCCTGGGTGTGGAACTATGGGGCAGTGGCTCCCAGGGGCCGGGAAGCCATTGCGTCCCCCTGCCTGGCCATGTGACCCCGGAGTATTGGAAGACCACGTTCTCCATCACACAGATGGCTGGAGCTGTGCGGGGCCTCTGAGGACTGTGCTAGAAACCCTTGGCATGAGGTCACAGGGGCACGTCTGTCTCCTTCCCCTCAGGACCCTTGGCATTGACACTTCTCTGTGGCCCCCTGAACTTAACCACTCAGTGTTCTTTAAAAAAGAGGAGGGAAGACACCAAACACAGGGAAGCGGATCTTTCCTAAGCAAACATTTTGTTAGGGTGCAGCCCCCCACTGAGGAGCACAACGGTCATCTTGCGGCTGGACAAATGGCACTAGGGAGCACACCCGGGCAGATGCACCAGAGCCTGCGCTGAGCCTGATGGTCAACCTTTCGCGGAGGTCGCGGAGGGGACCCGGCTCGCCCGGGGGCAGTGGGATTTTGCACATTTTGACTCAGACCGTGTGAACATTTGCGGGTGCCTTGTTTTCTGTGTCTGGCTCCACCTTCAGCAGCACCTCCTTCTGGCTGAGTGGGAGACGCAGGTGGGCTTGCCAGGGTGGGGTGTCTGCCCCTCTTGTGTAAACGTCCAGTGCCCTCTTGTCGCCTCCTCCCCACTTCTGTGCCCCACAAGGATCAGGAGAGGCCGCTGGTCCAGGGGCTGTCCTGGGTCCCCAGGGTGGGCTTGGGCTCAGGCCCTCGGCTGCTGAAGCTGCGACTGGGGCTCGGCCACCTCCATGCTTTCTCCCCTGGCTGCCCTCTGCCTCGGGACAGGCCTCGAGCTCGGCTCCCCAGTTGGGCTGTGCTGCACGTGGCTGACTGACACTATGTGGGAAAGGGTCCCTCCGATGCCCTCGACGGCAGGGACGCAGCACTCTCCAAGGCCCAGGGGTGAGTGGCCTGGGGCTCCCCAGCAGCTCGTGTGCTATGCACACAAACCAGGGCCACAGGGAGAGGATGCTGGACGGTACCAGGTGTGGCAGCTGGAGGACCGTGGGGGCTGTGACCATGGGGGCCTCAGGCCAGTGAGGAGTCAGGACCAGGACACTGGGCCTGAGGCACATTGGGTGACATTAAAAGTGGGCTGTATGATGTTTGTTTTTCTGTCTTTTGTCATTCTCAGCTGGGCATTGGTCTCCAGGGACTTTCCTCCTGGGAAAGAATGAGAACGATGAGGGAGGTGGAGAATGGGTTTCCATGGCGCCTGCACTGTGGGAGCGGGGCATGCCTGGGTCATGGAGGAAGGGTCCGTAGTGGGGAGGTGAGGCTGCCTGGGTCTGCGTCTGGGCACGGCTGTCACTTGCAGGTTCGGCTACACATGCAAGTGCTGTGTGCCACCGTGTCCACGTCAGTCCAAGAAGAAGAGTGAGGTGTTTGGGATCGCTGCCCGCGTGCAAGCTGGCGCTGCCCTGCACTTTTTACCCGCTTCTGTTCCATGATTTCTTTAGCGTGGAGCTTCTCCACGAGCCTGTTGTTCCTAGTGCGGGTCCTCAGGGCAGGGCATTCCCAGGGCCTCAGGGCCTCACGTGCAGGTCCCCACCTGGTGCCCGGCCCCGCTGGTGCGGTCCTCTGCCTCGTCCCTGGCCGGTGTCTCATCCCGGACCAGCTGTTCCTGCTCTTCTCCTGCAACCTGCTCTTGCTCGGGGGCTCCCTGCAGGGCTCCTCTGCTCCCCTTTACATTGGTAACAGCCAAGTCCACGAGCACGGCCTGAGCACTCTGCTGACTGCCGGGCCCTGCTCACGAATGCCATCAGGTGACGTGCAGGCCGGGCATCCTGAGGGTGCTGGGGACCCGCCTTGCTAAGCTCGTGCTGTCCACCGAGCTGAGCACAGGGAGCGTGGGGCCAACCCTGCCCTCGGCCCTTCCTCTCCACTCTCTGGCTGCTTTTAAACTCGAAGGCGTCGTGCCTCCAGAGCCTCCCATGCCGTCCCCACCTGGGTTCCCACTGACTTGCTGGGGACGTTACCACAGCCTCAACTCCCGCTCCCCGCCGCTGTCTCTCAGGGCACTGATGACGGGGCCTGCGCCTGGCACATCATCACATGTAACAGTAAGGACCAATTGCCATGACCAGCCAGCTTCGATGGGACATGCAGCCTGAGGCCAGAGCCTTTGGAGGGGTGTCAGGGTCCCCTGAGGCTGCGGCAGGCGCCAGTGATGGTTGCTCTCCAGCCAGAGGACTCCTTGGATAAGGCAACGTGTGTGCTGCCAAAGTTCACGTGACTCTTCATAACAGGGCCTCCCGAGATGTCTACATATCATGGTGCACATGGAAGTGAAATCTTTGCTTGACAAGATGGAGTCAATGGCAGGGTCCCTGGAGATGACCTGCCAGAGTTCGGCTGCCCCAGGCACAGCCCTGACCCGCTGTCCCTGCACCCTTGGGATGTGTTCATTTATACAGGGGTCCTCACCATCTCTCACAGCACAGTGAAGGGATTCCTCTTACAGGGAATGACTTGTGGAGGGGACAACCTGGCAAAATCTCACTTTCAGAAGAATTAGATGCATTGGCTGTGACAGCAAGGCTGGAGAGAGTAAGACCCACACTTACGATCTTGGTCCCAACTCAGCAGGGAGTGGCCAGGGGACTTGGACCAGCCCCTGCCCCTCTGGGTCCCGGCTTCCCCTGTGGGATGGGGGGTGGGTGCGGTGGCCCCTCAGCCTCCACTCCAGCCTTTTCTTCTTCCTCAATCTCTGTCTGTCTGTGTTTCTGTGGTCCACCTGGAGACAGTCTGTCCCTCTCGGGCTTCTGGGAGAATTGGGGGAACAGGCCATTTCCTGTGGTTGCCAGTGTCCTCGCCTCCCCTCTGTCACCCACGTCTTTGTAGCTTCAGCCCCTTGCTGCTCCCCGTGGTTTGTAGCTGAGGAGCCGCGCAGCTGGCTGGTCCCTGAAGCTGGCTTCCGAACACCTCCAGTTAGCGCTGTGATGATGGGATTAAGGGCGCTCTCTCTTCTTTCGCATAAACATTCATTAAAATGCTTTTCTGCCTAAATTGCACCATGTGTTTTGCCAAGCGCTGCTCTCCCCTGGCCTCCTGGCATGTGCAGCTCAGCCGCGCTGCTCCAAGGCTGCTCCGCAGGCGGGCAGAGGCTTCCTCGTGAGTATCCCGGCCCCATGGTGCAGCCTGGGCCTACCCAGGCCTTCTCTTGGGAAGAACAAACCCAGAGGCCGGGTCCCCGTGTTTACGTGGGCGTGTGCCATGTGTGTCTTGTGTGTGCGTGAGGCTGAGTCAGGAACTCACCGATTAAAATTTATGCAGCCAGCACTGGGTCAGGTGAGGCATGGGGCACCAGCAGCCCAGTCAGGAAGTCAAACAAGGAAGTGGGTCAAGTCGGGACCTGACAGCGCTGCTGGCACTCTGGCTGCAGGCAGTGGCCCATCTCTGAGAATGATTACGTGGCAGGGTCATCGTGGTGGTGGAGGGGTCAGGGAGTTCTGTCCCAGGTCCAAGAGGTAAGTAGTGGGAGCCTGGAGCCTCGTTCTCCCGCAGCCCTGGTTGGCCAGGGTCTTGCTGGTGGTGAGTGGCCATGTGGTAGAGGGTGTCATTCCACAAGTCCACCCTGGAGCCATCAAAGGCCCGAGTGCCACTGAGCCCCGGAGGGAGCCCATGGGGGAGTCTGCTGCTGACCGCTCAGTAGGGACATTTTTCTTACCCCCGTGCTTTCCCCATTAGTTAGTGTCAGCCCTGTGCCATGGGGACATGGTTTGGGGGGAGCACAGCAGCTCTACCCTGGCCCAGCCTGCACTGCCCTCCACCACGTCCCTGGAGTGTGATCAGATGGCCACAGCTCCACGCTCATGTCAACGCCTTCCTTCTCTGCCCACCCTGCAGGGAGGCTGCTGTCACCACACAGCATGGGAAGGGCAGGTCTGCGAGAGTGCTGGGTGCCCATTCCACCTGCCCACCACACCAGGCTCAGCCTGGGAGCCAACACTTTGGGGACATTGGGATGGAATGATTGTATTTTGTATGTGAGAGTGACATGAGGTTTGGAGGGCCAGAGGTGGAATGATGGAGTTTGGATGTGTTGTTCCCTCCAAAACTCATGTGGAAATTTGGTCTCCAATGTGGCAGTGTTGGAAACTGATTGAGTCATGAGGGTGGATCCCTCATGAATGGATTAATGCTCTCCCTGGGGGAGGGGGGATTAATGAGTGAGTTCTTGCTCTATTAGTTCCCACAAGAACTGATTGTTTAAAGGACCCTGGCACCTCTCTCTCTCTCTCTCTCTCTCTCTCTCGCTTCCTCTCGCCATGTGATCTGCTTGTACCCACCAGCTGACTGCCACTTTCCGCCATGAGTAGAAGCAGCCTGAGGCCCATGCCAGATGCAGCTGTCTCTAAGCCAAATAAAACTCTTTCCTTTATAAATTACCCAGTCTCAGGGGTTTCTTTTATAGCAACACAAAACGGACTAAAACAGAAAATTGGTACCAGAGAGCCAGCCACCTCATTGCCCATATCAAGAGTCAGTTCCTTTTGACCGCTGAGCAGAGCTCCGTGGTACAGATCTACTGCAGTTTCTCAACCATCACCCACTGAAGGATGTCGGCTTGTTTCCAGTTTTGGACTCCTGCAAATACAGCCTCTGCGAACACTGGGTTTAAGTGAACCACATTCATACATTTTTAAGGAGTGTAAAATGCTAAATAAATTCCTGAATAAATCATGATCGACGCAGTAATGCACACCGGCTGAACCCTGTTGCACAGAGATGAAAGTCACGGGCTTCGGAATCCAGAAGATCTGGGCTGGAGCCTCAGCTCTGCTACTTTCTAGTTGAGTGATCTTGGACAAGTGGATTAACTGCACCAGGCCTTGGTTTCCTCATCTGTAGGAGGGAGAAGTAATGATACATTTTGCAGGCTGCTCGTTAAGATTAATGAGCTCACAGGGGTCAAGCACCAGCACTGTGCCTGGCACACAGGAGGCCATTGACAAGTGGCACTACTATCATCGTTATTACCACCTGGGATGTAGGCAGGGACACCTCCCACCTGCTCTTTGGTATTTCCTGCTCGCTCCTGCTCCCTGCAATGGAACAGCCCTCCCTCCCCCTGCAGCCTTACAGGCGACCTCCTGGTAAAGATTCCAGCACCTATAAAACGTGTTCTTACTAATTTAATGGACGTCCTTATCAAAAAGCACCAGTCACTCCACTCTACCTTCATAAGCAGGATTATTTCCTTTTTCTTCCTAAAGCAAAGACACCTCCCTGCCAAAATAGGTGCATTTTTTATGGTTCATTGGAACCCAAATGTATCATTTAGATTTATATGAAACACGCCCAGTGCCAAACCCTTGGGGAACATGCACCAAACCAGGAGGGACATGATTAACAAGCAAAACCTTTCCCAGACCTCAGCACCCAGTCCGCTCGTCTCAATACGTGGGGAGAGAAGGGGCCACTAGGAAGAGACCCCAGAGGAAGGGCTGGGTTCTGCTGCAGGCACTCTGGGCTGCAAGGCTCTTGAGGCTATGAAGAGGCCATGTAGGGTGAGTGGGGATTTCTGGGGAAATCAGGACGCAGCCAGCCAGTTCTGCAGAGACCTGGCTCCCTGGGAAGGGAGGCACGGAAGTGTCTGCAGATGAGTCTTGGGCACTTTGCAGGGACCATGAGCGCTGATGGCTGTGAGCAGTGTTTTCTCATCACGTCTGAGGCTCAGGCAGTGACTGTCTGAGGCCAGGCTGGTCTTGCAGCTCCTCTTTAAAAAGGCACCCCAAAACAAAAATGCCAATCGACCGAGCTGCGCTTTTTGTTTCATGAATGAATTTGCCAGGGAACTGGAAGAAGCCGGGGTGTCTTCAGGCTGCCCATTTGTACTTTTCAATCTTAGGGTCTTTTTACAGTCATTTTGGCAAAATGCAACAGTAGCCAGCTTTGAATGCAATAGTAGAAGGAGGGAGGGAAGACGGGGCAGACAGACTTCTGTCCCCAGCACAGCTCAGCCACTCTGAAAGCAGGGGCTTGACCGGGGAGCGTGCCCAGTTTAGTGCATGTGTGTGGAGTGAGGCTTGTAATGCAAGCAGACAGAGGTGCTGGGATGGGAAACGTGCTCTCTGAGGTGCACACCCTGGCCCCAGTCCTCAGCAGAGACCAGGTGCCGGGTAATGGTTCTGGAAGTTGCTCATTTATCTTTTTTTTTTTTAATTTTTTAAATTTTTTTTATTTATTTATTTATTTTTTTTATTATCAAATGCTTTTTATTTTTATTTATTTATTTTTTAAATTTTATTTTGTCGATATACATTGTAGCTGATTATTGCTCCCCATCACCAAAACCTCCCTCCCTTTTCCCTCCCCCCTCCCCCCCAACAATGTCCTTTCTGTTTGCTTGTTGTATCAACTTCAAATAATTGTGGTTGTTATATCTTCTTCCCCCCCCCCCCGGTTTGTGTGTGTGTGTGTGTGTGTATGTGTGTGTGTGAATTTATATATTAATCTCTAGCTCCCTCCAATAAGTGAGAACATGTGGTATTTCTCTTTCTGTGCCTGACTTGTTTCACTTAATATAATTCTCTCAAGGTCCATCCATGTTGTTGCAAATGGCAGTATTTCATTCGTTTTTATAGCTGAGTAGTATTCCATCGTGTAGATGTACCACATTTTCCGTCCAAAACCACATTGAGATACCATCTAACCCCAGTTAGGATGGCTAAAATCCAAAAGACTATGAACGATAAATGCTGGCGAGGCTGCAGAGAAAAAGGAACTCTCATACATTGTTGGTGGGACTGCAAAATGGTGCAGCCTCTATGGAAAATGGTATGGAGGTTCCTTAAACAATTGCAAATAGATCTACCATACGACCCAGCTATCCCACTGTTGGGAATATACCCAGAGGAATGGAAATCATCAAGTCGAAGGTATACCTGTTCCCCAATGTTCATCGCAGCACTCTTTGCTCATTTATCTTTACCAACTGTGCTTAGGGGAGGCAGTGAAATGGTTCCTTTCACACCTTAGACAGAGCCTCCAGCAGAGCCAGAGCTGAACTGACCCCTGTCTAACACACGAGGAACCCAGGGGTCCTTTTCTGAAGCCCCTCATTTGCAGAAGGAGGGTCTGAGGTTAAGGGGCTCACCCACAGCACACAGCTTTGGGCAGAATTGGGCTTTTTTACACCCCCCAATTCCCACTTCTTTTTATAACCTCACTGTGCTGCCTTCAGTCTTCACACTTGTTACATTTTTTGGAAATTAGCATCGAACTTATCTTTAACTGCTTAGAGTTAAGAAACACTAAGGGACCCTGTGCGCTGACCTACAGTAGCCATGAGACTGCTATTGTTATGGACTTTTCAGCGTTTCCAGGATGAAAATGTTGCACTTAACCAAAGCAGTGTTTGAATTATTTATGCAAATACCTCAGCAAATGCTAAATTGCCCCCCTCCCCCGCTGGGGGAGCCAGAACACAGCTTCGCACCAGAACATGAGCCCAGCGAAGCCTGCAGAGGAGGCCGGTGAGCATGAGCACGACTGCACAGGTGGGGCTTCCAGAGCCCTTCCTAGGGTCCTGTGTCTCGGCGGGACACACAGCTCCAGCAGAGGTCATCTGCATTTCCAGGATGCCTGTCCTCCCAAGGCGGCCTTAGCATATTGTCTGCTCTAAACACGACCACTCATGGCTCCCTCTGTGTCTTGGGGCCCCCATTGCTAAAGGAGGGACCGATGACCTGTTCCTCTAGCCCTCGCACTCAGTGCTCTGGAAAGGACACCCTCAATGCAGGGCGTGAGAAAAGCAGGATGGAGCCTGTGGGTCAACCCAGGGACCAGTCAGGACAAGGACAATAGAAACTAACACCAATTCTCTGTGCTGTCCTCGCAGAATCCCACAAAGTCTCCGTGGCAACACTGTGAGCAGGTGCCACCGTCTCTGTTTCAAACTGGAGGAAGCTGAGGCACAGAGCAGTGAAATAACTCACCCAAGTGAGGTGGCCGCTGGTGCTTCACCAGGAGGTGGCGCGGCTCCAGCAGCCAGGAGCTCCTTGTGTCCCTGGCTGGCGGAATGCAGAAGGGGTGCGTCTGTCGTCTGGTGTTGGCTGAGTTTCACGTGGACAGAAACCGTATGTGCCCAGTTCCAGCAACGTCATTTCAGTCTGCTCAAGCCTTGTGGGATGGGGCCTTTGGGAACACCCCAGCTCCCGGCCTGTGTCAAGGGTCCAGCCCGAGTGGCCACCCACCCTCACCTGGCGGGCCCAGAGCTCTTGTGAGTTTCTCTGTGGCAGAAACGCAGCCCACTCCACTGTGTGGCTCAGGCTCTGCGGGAGCCGTGCCCTGGGCCTCATTCCAAGGCAGTGTCCATCTATCCTGTATCGATTTCAGGAATAGGCCTCCCAGGTGGAGAGAGGCGGCAAGTTCTGAGGGCGACAGGGCGGACAGTTATGAGGATTATCTGACAAGACCACGTGTGCTGAGAAGCCTCCAGCAGCCGAGAGTCATACCACCCAGCAGATGGCTGCCCCGGAAAATTCAAGACTGTCAGCTGCCTTAGTCCTTCTTTGTTGCTTGTAACAGAATGCCCCAAACTGGGTAACTTATAAAGAAATGGAATTTATTTCTTATAGTTATGGAGGCTCGGAAGTCAAAGGTCCAAGGGGTCCATTTGATGAGGGCCTTGTTCCTGGTGGGGACCCTCTGCAGATCCCAAGGGGGTGCAGGGCATCACAGGTGAGGGCCCGAGTGTGCTCACGTGCTCACTTGTGTCTCCTTTCTCCTCCTGTGAAGCCACAGTCCCCCTCCCACGATGACCCCTTACTCCATTAACCCGTGAATGGATTAATCCACTCATTAGGACAGAGCTCTCAAGGCCTCGTCACCTCTAAAGGCCCAACCTCTCCACACTGCCACATGGAAGATTAAGTTTCAGCCTGAGTTTTGGGGGGACAAACATTCAAACAACAGCATCAGCCTGGCTGGGGCCTTAGCATTTCCAGCAAACCCATCACATGTCCCTGCTGCAGTGCACTCTTCCATCCCAAGTCTTCTCTCCCCAACCTTCCAACTCTCCTCCCTTACCTCTCCTGGCAGGTCACCCACGTCAGAGCTGAAGCCGCGCCCATCGGGCAGGTGCTCCGTGATGTCCCAGGCAGCACATCTCTCAGAGTCTTCTGCGACAGAGGTTAGTCTCGTCGTCTCCAAGGCCCGTCCTCCGCTCAGACCTGGGCGCATTCCCTCCCACCTGTCCAATAACTCCACAGCAGCTGTGCTATCCGGCTTTGCATCCGCTCAGAAGCCTCTCACGCAGTGCACCGTTCCCTTCAGATGCTCACTCTCCTTGGAGGTGGGGTCCCTGGGCCCCCTTTTCTTGCTTGGAGGGTGTGTTTTCTATTGACTTAGCACTTTTCAAACACTTTAGTTTCAAGACCCCTTTTCATTCTGAAAAATTGTTGAGGATACCAAAGAGCTTTTGTTTATCGTATTGGAGATTAAATCTGAAAGATTTCAAAAATAGGTATTAATTCATTTAAAAATAACAGTAATAAACCCATTATATAAGATATTTGCATAAAAATAACTATATTTTCCAAAACAAAAAATACTTGTGAGAAGAGTGGCATCAATTGATATTTTTACAAATGCCTTTAAGGTCTGGCTTCAAAAATAAGACAGCTGAATTCTCAAATTTGCTTCTGTTTGTCTTTTTTTTTTTTTTCTAAACACCTTTACCAAGCTATTACTCGCATTTTATACAATTTGCCAATTTCAATTGCACGATTAGTTTTTAGTGTATGCAATTCAGAGTTGCACAATATCACCATAATCAACTTTAGGACATTTTCATCATCCCCCAAAGAAACTCCATATCAGTTGGCAGTCACCCCTATTTCTTTGCAACCTACCTACCCAGCAGTAACCCCTCATACACTTTCTGTCTCCATAGTTTTCCTTATTTTGGACTTTACATGTAAATGGAATCATGCAATATGTGACCTTTTGTGTCTGGCTTCTTTCATTCAGCAGAATGTTTTCAAGGTTCACCCACATTTCTGTTTATTTCTTATTAATGAATAATATTATGTTGTATGAATATACCACATTCTGTTTATTCACTTATCAGTTGGTAGACATCTGGGTTTTTCCCACTTTATAGCAGTATGAATAATGCCATGATGAAGATTCATGTATGAGTTTCCATGTGGTTGTAAGTTTTTGCTGCTCTTTGTTATTTACTTAGGAGGAGCATTACTGAGTCGTGGGAATTCCATGCTTAATGTGTTGAGCCGCTGTAAAAACTGCTTTCCAAAGTGGTAGCACCTTCCACGTTCCCACCAGCAGTGTGTGAGGTTGAAATTTCCACACTTCCTTGCAAACACTTGCTATCATCTGCTGCATTGATTACAGCCATGCTGGTGGGTTTGAGGGGGCACCTCACTGTGATTTTGACTTGTGTTTTCCTAATGGCTAGGACTATGGAACATCCTTGCATGTGATTGTTGTCTATTTGTTGATCTTCTTAGAAGAAATGTCTCTTCAGATGCTTCATTCATTTTTTAATTGGATCATTTGCCTTTTTATTTTTTTTATCATTTGTAGAGGATTCATAAAACAAATGTATCTCACAGGGCCTGGTTTTCCAAAGCCTTGCAGTTTCAAATATTGACCTTGCAAAGGACAGGAAATGTTCCCCAGGCTATTGAGTCTCTATGAAAAACCTACAGATAACAATACACTTAATGGTGAAAGACTGGATTTATCTTCCCTAAGATCAATTCTCACCATTTCTCCCCCAGCATTATACTAGACTTCACTGCCAGAACAACATGACAAGAAAAATAAATATAGCCATTCTCAAATCTCAAAAGCACAGATTTGCAAGAAAGATGTAAATCTGCCTCTATTCCCAGACTACAAGTGAGTGTACATAGAAAATCCTAAGTAAAACCTACAAAACAATATGTGAGTTTATCAAGGTCACAGGATACTAGTAAACATACAGAAATCCATTGTATTACTATAAGCTATCAATGAACGATTGCAAATTGAATTGAAAACATAATTTCTAATAGAATTTAAAAGATGAAATGTTTAGGAATAGTTTTAGCAAAACAGGTACAGGATTTGTACACTGTAAACTACAAAATATTGCTGAAAGAAATTAAAGATGACCAAAATTAGTTGAGAGTTGTGTCACATTCACATATTTGAAGATTTGGTTTAATGAAGAGGTCAATTTCTCTCTAAACTGGTGTAAATATTCAGTGTAACCCCAATCAAAATCCAACCATGCTTATTTTTTGGTATAAATGTACAAGCAAATTCTAAAGTCTACATGGAAAAGCAAAGGACTTCAAATAGTAAAAATGACTTTGAAAAAGAGGAAAAAAGTTGGAAAACTAGAACGACCATATTTAGAGACTTATTATAATATTACAGTAGACAAGACAGTGTGGGAATAGCATATTATGGACACATAGATCAATAGAAGAGAATGGAGACTAAAAAGTAGACCCACAAACATATAACCAATTGATTTTTGGCACAAGTACCAAAATAATTAAATATTAAAGATGCTCTTTTCAATAAATGGTTCAGGAAAAACTGAATATCCATATGGAAACAAGAATAATACACCTCAACTCTTATCCCACACTACACACAAAAATTAATTCTCAGTGTATCAGAGCCTTCAAATAAAACTACTGAATTTACAGTAAAAAACACAGGAGAGAATCTTTGTGACTCTGAGGTAGGCAAAGATTACTTAGACGAAAAAAAGCACAAACCATAAAAGAAAAAGTAGACAAATTAGATTTTCTCAAAACTAAAAACTTTTGCTCTTTGAAAGATGCCATCCAGAAAGTGAAAAGGTGTACGCTAGAAGGTATTTGCAATACATATATTTGACAACAAACTGACATCTGAAGTATATAACACAGTTCTAAAACTTGATTATAAGGAAACACACACCTCAATTCTTTAAAAAGGGCAAGAGATTTGAACAGACACTTTGTGAAAGAAAATACATGGATATTCAACATGCACATGAACATTCTCACCATCAGGGAAATGCAAAGTGAAGTCACGAGATGCCACTACCACCCCAACAGAAGGGCTGAAGTTAGGAAAACCGGAAACACCAAGTGCTGATGAGGCCGTGCAGCTGCCAGAACACTCGTAAGCTGCTGGTCATACAACCCCTTGGGAAAGCAACTTGGCAGTGTCTTATACATTCAGACACACACTTACTATATTATCCCTGCACTTTCTGCTCTTAGATATTTATCCAAGATAAATTAAAATGTATGCCTATACAAACCCTTGTATGTGAATGTTCATAGGAACTTTACTTATAATAGCCCCAAAGGGGAAACAACCCAATGTCCATCAGCAGCTGAATGGATAAACTGGCATTTTCATACAACAGGACAATACGGCTCAACAACTAAAAGGAAAGAACTCCATAGATTATCCAAGGCCTTGGATGAATCTTGAAAATATTATGCTGAGAGAAAAACCCCAGATTTCACTTAAACTAGATTGCAGTTAACAATGAAAGTACAAGGATAATCTTGCTTCATGAATTCATTGATAGTTTCTCCCTGAATAAGAACCACTTAGTTTTTGCAGCATTCTGGTATACATGAACGATTTAGTTTGTAACACGACTGTTGCAGCTTACAGATTTATACAGTGAGACATGGGGGAGGGGGATCGAGTGAGAAAGACCCTACAGAAGGTGTCATCAAGTTCTAAAGCAGTTCCTCATCTTGGCAGGCACAGAAATTTAACCCTGAGTTTGTTCACCAAAGCCTGGTGGAGCTGACTCACATTAAACAGAGTCCCTATAGGTTGATGTATAAAATCATAATGCCAGTTTATTAATTTAAAATGAAATGAGTATATACCCAGAGGACTTATACTCCCACATTTGACAACTAACACATTTCTCTTCCTGTTAAGAAATGTCCCTGAAAAGCCCTATAATAACTGAAATGTCACTTGGTGAGCTTGGATTTGGAGCAAGGAGCTAATAGGCTAACCCATAGGGCTCCCTTTGCTTCTGTTCTGCACAGTCCTACACACCAGCCAGAGGGGTGAGGGGCACCTGCTAATCCTGCCTCTCACCTTATCTCTCTTACACCTTCCCAGTGGGACAGCGTGAGTTACATACAGATCTTGCTGGCCACAGGACACCTTCTATTTCTTTAGGGGACCTTGAAGAGATCGATTTTGATTCATCTGTGGATTTCATGGTTTGATTTACTGAGAACATTTTACTTCCAAATTCCAACCTCATTAGTTGAATAAATGGCATATTTTTAAGGTAAATTTTTAAAATTATACACTGAATACATGCTCATTATTAAAAAGATATATCAAAAAAATCCATAAATCTATCATCTAGAGAAAACCAGAAGTAAATGACATTTTAAGTTGCAGAAAATTAAACACGGGATTTTCAAATCATCGCTGTCAGCACTTTCTAAATCTCCTTTTTTCTCCTTCTCCTTGTACTTTTTCATCTTTTTCTCCTGAACAAAAGTGAAAACAGATTTCTCTTCACTCGAGCTGACTTCCACATACATGACACATGTAAAACGTCCATATACATGACACCCCCTTCTTAAATCAAAGAAGTGACTCATTTTTTATATCCTGGAGTGAAAGCAGATTCCTACTGCTTTAATTTTTCAGTTACTCTACCCAACCCCTCATCTGGCTCCTGAGAGAAAACTATTTTTTTTTAATTGGGTGTCAAATTGCTTTTAAATAAATCAGTTAATGTTTCACTCAAACAAGTTACTCTCCACATTTGTATACAGACCGGGTTTGGGCTATCGTCACCACTATAGAATCTCTTTGCCGGGTTAATGATCCTGAACTTCAGACTGGCAGAACAGAAAACTTGTCTTACATTAGAGTTTGCTGTGCGGTGTCACCTAGACACTTTCTGTAACTCCTCAAAGTCCAGGCTTGCTCCCCTGCAATTAAATGAGGTTGTGCACTGTGTCACACACCAAGGCTTGACATTTTTCATCGCTATTACCATCTCTTTGCCAGTTTCAGTAATGACTCTCTCTCTACTCTCAGACTTTGAGACTCTGAATAAGGTGTCTAGGTTACACCATAGCAGCACACTCCGTTGCAAAATAAATTTTCTGCTAAGCAAGTCTGAAGTTAAAGATTAGCCTTGGCTTTATAAGGATTTTTCTGATAACGCTTGAGCAATGAATATAGTACAGGTTTTAAAATGCAATAAACATCTTAAATCACACCCTGAACGAAAAGCACCTGGGAAACACTCAGCAGAAGCAGAGGGGCAGCTCGGCTTACTCAGGGTGGTGCCGAGTCCCCTGCAGGCACCTCCCGTCCCCCACCCGCAGAGACACACATTTGTCTGTGGGAAGGTGCCATTTCTTGGAAAAAATTCATGATGAAATTAAATAGTTTCTTAAGCTTGGAATTCATTGGCAGGAACGACTAATGCGTGGGTAGTGGTAGACTTAAAAAACTAGAAAAAGGAGTCTGCTTTGCCCCACATGCTTGCCTGTCACATCTACAAGAGGAGGAACAGGGCCCAGGCTCTTCCTTCATGTGGTGTTTCCCGTGATTCAGACAGACGGACGGGCCAGGACAGCCGTGGTTTGCTTCACGCCCCCCGTTACGAGAACATCAGGCAAACACTTCAGAGATGTAACTACTTTAAACTTCCCAGGTTTCCTTCGGTCGGGGCACCTTGAACCACACCTGCACCCTGCGGTGGCCTATACACAGCCCACTGCCCCGCAGCAAGTGACTGTCGGGACATGGAGGCATCTGACAAGTTCCCAAACATCCTGGAGAGACTCCTTCGGTTTTCTTCTGCAGGAAGACACATGCGCCGTTTTGGAAAGATTCGTAAGAGCATAACAAAAAGGAGTTTTTTAAAAGTGGAATTTCCTGTCCTCTAATTATTTCATTTAATTGAGGATTTTAAAACAAAACATGTTTTATCACAAAATAATATTCACGAATATCAATTTGGGAGAGAAGAGAAAATATAGGGAAAATAATCACCCTTTGTCTCAAAAACAACCCCTTTTAAATGTGGCTGCTGGATTTCGATCTTGTTTACTATGTCTAGGTTTAAGACATGCAGGTGCAGTCTTAGTGAGCCTATGATTTCTTTACTTAGCACTTGTGTGCCCATGTTTTTGCCTGGTCTTTATGACCGTAGAATAGTCCATCAAGTGGATGTGGCAGAGTTTGCTTTTACTTAACTCTTGTCTAGGAAATCTCGACAAATCTCCCTATATATTAAAAATGCGTACTCACTTTGAGTTCTATTTTATAGCTGTTTTCATGTAGATGTATAAGTGTTTCTGTACTATATAAATATGTATACGTATTATATATATGAGCATGAGAGAGAGTAAGAAAGAGAGAGACCTCTCCGAAAGTCCAAGCTTCTTGAGGGTAGAAAATATCATCAATTACATTTACTCTACTCTGGCTCACTTAGGACCTTACAGAGAGGAAACTCTCAATACATGTTCTGAACTAGTAGAGGGCCATTTTTCTCTCTGGCAGGGGATTTTAGTGAAATATTGCCAAGTGACTTTAAACAACTCAGGTGAAAGCCAGCCAACCCCTACCCCTAGAGCTTAGAAGCAGCAAAATCTTGCCATCCAGGCTGGGAATTTTGTAAGAACTATATGCCTGTCGAATTAAAATGCATAAATATGCTTCCAACATAGGAGAGTAGTCTCTCAAAACCAGATCGTGACCTGGAAGTATCTCCCTGGGCCAAAGCCCTACAGCAACTCAACTGTTTCATAAAGACCCAGGCAAACTTATATGAAAGGGAAAGCTATTGAGAAAGTACCAGTACAAACACACACACATACACACAGGTGTTAGAGAGAATTCTTCTTGCTGGGTCAATATTCCCTTCTTTACTTGGTGACACAAATCTGGGCAATGGGAAAAAAAGAGAGAGAGAGACAGAGGTCAGAAGGGTCCAGCTGAGGACATAATGAAAACCTAGGATAAAAGACAATGAGACAGAAAGAGAAGTCACAGGGAATCATAAAAAAGCACTATCCCTTTGAGAGACTGAATAAAGATTTTAGAAACTTCCAATTAGATTTTAGAGGTTGGACTTAGTCTTAGAAAACAATAGGACACTGAGACTGACCCTCGCGGAGCTCAGGAGTGTATTCAGTTTATGTTCTTAGAGGTAATAGAACATAGAAAATAGGGGCACAGGCTTTGAAACTGGTGTTCTTAAGGATTTGCACCAATTTTTGTTTGTTTGTTTTTCTTTGTTTGCTTTTTTTGATTTCTCTCCTTTAGGCTTAAAGGACAACCCCTCTCTCTGCTCTAGGACAAGATTGTAAGGCTATAGACGATTCCGTGGGGTCATTTAAAAAGTCCCCTGTAGTAATGGTTAAGTTGAGGTGTCCTCTACTGCTGGCAAAGCTGGGATACAGATCCAGAAACTTATCACTAAGTGAATGGTACTTGCTCCCTAGAGTGCAGGCAGCAAAGCGACCCATGGTAAACCTCAGAGCCTCCTATTGAGAGGCCCGAGTGATTTTATCATTGGAGTTAAATTCATAAGAGAGACGAGGCACATTCCTAGGACTCCAGCTCATATGGCAGAAAGACCCTGAAGCTGGTTTCTGGCAATAGGGATGAACCTGCTTCCTACCAGAAGGAACAAAAGCCAGGAAGCATAAGAGGAGGTATGACCAGGGGGAGAGGACAGGGCAGGGGAGGCAAAGGTCCTGATTAAGAACAAGATGACAGGATGAAATGAACACAGCACAGGAGCAGCTGCTAATAGAGCCTATCAGAAGTCTAGAAACGGACAGAAGAGAGAATCCATTGAAGCTAAAACAAATTTTCTTAGAGGAAGTGACTCAGGCAGGGCTCAGGAAGAATGATTTGAAGTGGTTAGGACCATAGAATCCAAAGAGTCACTAGCCCAGGGTTCCAGGAAGTTCCAGTTTCAAAGCAGGCTGTGCCTGAACTGCAGATCCAGGGCTTAGTTGTAGACTCTGCTAGGTGTGGGTCACCTGGGCATCCTGGCTTTTTCATTTCCGAACTGAGAGGACCTGGGACATGCAGGAACATGTGGGCTGGGACTGCAATCTTCAGGTTTGGATAAAGATATGAATACCCACGTATTCCTCAGTGGGGTGGCAATGGCTTCACTCTTTCAAGGGAACTCTGACCATCCAGACACAGGCATGAGCCCCACAGAGAAGGCTCTGCAAATCTCCTTGGTGCCAACCATTAGGCAGCATTTGTGGGCCAGGTCCCACAGGTCTCTGTGAAGGGACTCAACTGTCAGTCCCCTCATCTGGACACAAACAAAAATCACTCCACTTCACAGAAAGGCTCTCCACCGTGGCCTCCATTCCAGCCTCTTTCTTCTGTCTCCTGTTGGCTTTACCTGGAAAAATTTCCTCTCTGCCTCTCCAAATTCTGTTCTTTCTTTAATAAGCAGGATAAGCACCAGTTCTTCCTTGAGGATTAGTGAGTAGTTCCACGCATGATAACATGCCAGTATGGCTTGGAGCCTAAGCCCCATCACATAGAACTCAGTTACGTATTCTACCTTGTTCAGATCTCTCGTGGCCAATAGAAGATGTTTTAAGCAAGTTACCTAACCTCTCTCAATCCTAATTTCTCATCTGCAAAGAGGGTATCAACGAATCTACACTTAGTGGCCATACATTAGGCTGCTTGTTAAGTTCCTAATGACTTTCTCAGTGGCCACTCCCCCTCCCCACATCTTTTGAGAAAACACCTGCTTTCCACACCTTCCAGTCTCATGTGTGGTCTGACTGGGAATAGCAATCCTCCCATGACCTTTCCTTGCTGGTGCTGGGGTATGGTCTTAGAGTAGGCACTTGACAGAACACAAATCAATCAATGTCCTTACTAAGAATTTTTTTTGACCTGGGGGAGGAACATTTTATCCTGGTAGTAAAGGCGTGAAAATATAAGCCAGGGGCTGCTAGATTTCTTTGCCTCCACCATGTGAAAAAAGCTGGTACATAGTAGATAAGAGTGAAGTGGATGTGAGAAGGACAGAAGAGATGAGGGGGAGAGAAAGAGGAGAGAAATGAGAGAGAGAGAATAAGAGAAAGAAAACAAGAATGAGACAGAGAGTCTTGTCATGCCTCTGGTTCTATGAATCTGCCCTATTTTCTTTGATTTATGAGCTATTTGTGTAAAATTCCTCTTCTTTATTCTATTTCTTACAACCAAGACTCATGACTACCTGGCTGGGTGGTTCTAAGGATTAAATTAAACAGCACATGTGAAATGCTCAGCACGCTGATTAGCCCCAGGTGAAGCATGCGAACACTGTAGTTATTTATCCTTGTCGCCGTCTTTGCAGGAAGCCGTACAGCAGAGTCGTTAGGTGCCTGGACTCCTGCACTGCACCTACTCGGTCTGCAATCCCAGACCTACCACTTAGTGTCCATGTGATCTCGTGCATGTTATTTCTCTGTGTCTTAGTCGTCTTGTCTATAAATTGTCTACAAATTGAATAGCCCAACATTCGCTGAGTACTTAAAATTCTAATATTATCATTCTATCTAAACTATTTGTTTACAAAGCTGTCCCCCCTAGTAACTAGAATCAGAACTTTCTCAAATGCAGAATCTTTGTCTTACATCAACTTGTATATCAGGTGTTGCATATATAATGCATAGGCCTTCAGTAAATCTTGAAGAAATACCTAAAAGAGTGTTCTTTTATAAAATGCTCTCTAGCTGTGTAATGTGCGCTAGCTTTCACTTCCCAGTTAGATCCTTCATAAGGACAGGTGACAGGCCCTGTAATGGGGACATGGTATGAGCGATACAGATATCCTTTGCCTGATTTCTAGGCCATGTCTGACAAGCAGAAAGGGTTGCTTCCAAGACATCTCAGAGTCACCGCCCCTTTGCTTTCTTGGTGTTCTCTAGAAGTTCCTCAGGAGCAGATAGGAAGAGCCCTGTGGTGACAACAGAGCTGGTCTTTGGATGCTAAGTGGAACTGTTCTTAGATTTGTTTCCAGCAAGAGCCTTGTGCAATTCTTCGGGACCCTTTGAGGTGACAGTCACAGGGGAACCTTCAGGGATCTTACTCTGTAGGGCAGTTATGAGCTTTTCCTCCTTGTCCGCTGGGGACTGTCAGCAATGGCAGTTCCAAGCAGCTGCAGCATCTGAAGGAGGATGAAAAACCCTCCCCGACCCCGGGCTCCTTGATGCTCTCTGTGCAGCAGCGGAGGCAGCCTCGGTCTCCAGCTGATTTCATCTAATGTGTTAACACTCATGACAATAATTATTGTTAAAAATAAAAGTCACTCTGGGGATTGAGAATCACTGAGACAGGTGTTCAGAATGAGAAGAGAGCAGTAATTGGGTGACTTATTCATTATTGGAAATGCCGCTTAAAATCTATTGTATTAAAAAAAACAATACTTTAGCTGCTCTGTGGCCTTCCGAAGTCATTAGCTGGTGTTCTTTATCTGTTTGTTTTCCTCACTGAAGGGAGGTTTTTAATGTCACATAAGAACTAACTTGACTCTGTGCCAACATCTCAGAGTGACTGATGAAGTCTTCGGAGGCTCACACATCACGCCCCACGACGTCTCTCCTCTCCAGAGCCCGTGGTCTCCGCAGGCAGGTTACAGGGTGGGCGGGGACAGCTACTGCAGCCCCTGCCTGACACCAGAGCCCATGGAGTTATGCACAGGGAGGCCTGTGTGTCCCAATCCTCAGTCCACTCTGTCTAACAGGAGATGCAAATAAATAAGAGACTGTTTCAGACAGTCCCCACCTCCTTTATCTTTTTTACAGTTGGGAAAAGAGGACCATGATCCAGTATCCCATATTGGAAACTGGAATGATCAAGGCTCTAATAGAAGCAATGAGCTCTTGATGTCATGTGGCAAGTTAGGGACTCAATTTGTCCTTGAAGTTAGTTTTGAAACATGAAGTCAACATTCTTTTTAAAATGTAACTCCCAATTCTGCATGAATTATCTATGACTTGAAATTCTAAGACTGAGTTTGCTCCTGGCCATTGGAAGAATCCTCTCCTTGTCATAACGCATCTGAGAAGTTGGATTTGAGACTTTGTTTCAGCCTCTGAGATCTGCTCGCCTTCTGCAGAGATAACCTGTTGTGTTTCTGTCAAATGTATCTTCTGACGTGGCCTCTCCAAGATATTTTCTGAGTATCAAGGGAAAAATCTCTGTACAAGCAGGGAACCACAGAGATACTTTCCCCCTGTTTTGAACCTGCATAAAGTTGTCTGAGGAAGTTTGGGGCCAAAGCTTCATTTCTCAATTCTTAAAGGTAAACCTTTTGGAGTAATTTCCTACGGAAAGTATTCCGAGTGGGGTTGGAGGAGTGGGGGGAACAGTGGCTATAATGTTTTCCTATCCTATTGAGAGCGCAGGTCAAGCAATTCACAGCCAAACTGTGGGTGGGCACCCAGGAAATGTTGAAAATGTATAGGAAAGTATCCTCCTTTTACCAGGATCTTCGAAAAGGAAGTGCACTGAAGACTGGAGACCAAAAGATCGAAGAGGCAGTTTCTGCCCTCCAGAATTCATGGGTGTTGGCCCTAATGATCTTAAATTCTACAGGAGTAGCTAAATGCCCAACCCCAACATGATCATATACCTGTCACGGAGTGACTTGTAGGCTGGAAGCCATGAGGCCTGGGTCCTACTCTCCCCTCCACTTTAAATGTCCCTATCCTCTTGGTTCTTGCCCATCCTTCAAAATATAATTTAAACCATATTGCCTCAGGAAGAATTTCCCTGAAATCATCCGACCTAGATTGGGTCTCCTGTATGCTTCTCTCCTGACATTTATCAAAACTGCCATTGAATAGATCTGTGTGTGGGGGTTTGCATACGACTGGCCTCCCTCAACAGGCTAGAAGAACCGGGAGGGCTGGGACCATGTGTCTGTTGTCCCTCCTCTACCTCAGAACTAGCCTGTGCCTGGCGTAAAGTAGATGCTCATTAAACACTTGAGCATAAATGAACAAGAGGAAGAAGCTAATACTTAATACCAAAAAGTCAAAGAATGTTTGACCCATAAGGAAAACTGTCTAGTCCCCTTAAGTCATCCCATAGATGCGGAACTTTTCCTTCTATGAAAGTGACTTCTTTATTGGTGAGAACACTGTGGGAGACAACAGCAAGAAGGCCTGGACTGATGGTAAATACAAGTCTTTTGTGCTTGTCTCTCCCTGTGTTTCAGCTTTTTCGCATTTTCTTCACCTTGTGGCCACCTGTGCAGGCGGGAGAGGGAGTCTGGACGTGCAGCCCCCACCCCCTTCCTGGGCTCAGCCAAAGTCCTATCAAGCCAGCCAGTGCAGAGACTGCCAGAGCGTATGTCACCACGGAGCAGCTTACAGGGCAAGGAACTCCCAGTTGGCTGCTAAATAGCATCTCGAACATTCCAAAGAGGTAAATGAAACACATTAATTTCTATGAGAGTCACAACTGGGGCATTCAGGGCTGCACAGAAGTTTCCAACAACTGGCCTCGTTTGCTTCAATAACAAATAAAAACAGGGGCGGAGGGTGTTTGGGTGGGTATGAGCGGCTGTTTCCTGCTCTGCCTTTCCAGACATGTAATCAAAATGAAGTTCCACATTGAGAATATGCAGTTCATTTTATTCTATACTTGAAAGCAAACACATTTGGCCCTTTCCCCTGTAATAACGCAAATCCTTTCTCTGTTTTCATTTAAGAACATAATGAAGATGCCAGTGACACCAATACCCTGGAAGCTCCTTTTCAGCTTCCTCTCAGCATAAAAAGGCAAATTTATTCTGGTTGAGATACTTTGTCCTGGGTACGTGGCATTTGTTCTCTTAAACCTGTGGAGGCTGCAGCTGCATGAATCTATTAATGTTTTTTATTTCTATTTTTCAATCATTTTATTTCTATCTGTGGCCCTGGGAAAGCTCCCTCCTCCCAAGTCTCGCACTAAGATTGACTAGACATTTTGAAGGAATTGAAGGCTCAGCACAAATCTAACACCAAAATGCTTGATTTGGGGTCATTTGCAGGATTTAACCAGGAACATGGAATGGTGGGAAAAAACACAAGACTAACAGTCATAAGATCTGGCCTCAAGCCTTGGCTGTTTTGGGCAATTTTGACTAAGTCAGTTAACAGCAGCAGCAACAGTCCATGAACTCCTGCTGTGAGCCGATGACTAGTCTTTACTTTCATTATCCAATTTAAACCTCAAGACAATCCAGTGGATTGCTACTGTTACAAATTTCACCTCATATTTGAGAAAGCAATCTTAGGAAGGTCCAGCAAACTGTTTTAGGCACACAGCTAGCAAACAAAAGAGCCAAGACTTGGACTCAGGTCAACTGACTTCGCAGCCTGAGTTCTTAATAGCTATTTTGCACTGCCTCGGCCTGAATTACCCTCTCAGGTATTTAGTTTTTCTCTTGGTAATAACTAATAATTCCTCTCTCCCAGGAGGTTGTTGGTAGAATCAGCTTAGAAAATAAAAGTGCACTGTAAATTATAAAAATAAGAAAGGTAAGACACTATTATTATGCTGCCTCAATAATATTAATAATAAAGGCATTATTATTATTGTAGCAGCATAATAATAATGTACAGGATTTACCAACCCAGACACTGGAACACATCCCACTGTCAGATAACTTTTTAGTTTTTTTCTCAGGATATGAAACAGAAGACACTCCTGTGGGTGCACGTGTGCTTTCCCTAAAAGAAATATGTGGGACCCACTGAGAGTCTCTCTGGAAGGTAGGAAATTAGGACTCTGGGAGATGGGGAGGGGTATGAAACAGGCAATGCGTGGGGACATTTCTTTCTCTAGAACCAGAGGTCAGTTTGTTCTGGATCCACAGTGTAGACAGGATGGCAGTAATTACATTTAGTTGTTGTAAGCTTCTTTTGGTCTTAAGGAAGCCAAAAACAAAGAAGAAAGTTGACCTGGCCCTAGCAAGGACATTGGGTTGCTGCTCTAAGCTCCCGGTGCCCCACTGATCTCATCTGGGCCCCTGATGTTTGCATGCATGTCCAGAGCATCCTGTTGTACGCACCTGTGATTCCCCACCTGACGGCCTCCTTTCATGCCTTCTCTCTTGCCTTACCACAAATGCCAAGAAGTGAATGCTCTCAGGAGAAGCCTTCAGCCAATGACATACAAGAATGAGATGGTAAATACAATAGTTTCTTCACCCCTGTGGTGATACAACTGAGCAGAAGGGTCTCCAGAGGTCCCCAAAGAACTGAGCCTGATTGCCGCAGCAATAACCTACTTGATAACCCACCCTTACTGGGCTCTCCACTCCTCTTCCAGTGCTTCCTGAGGTCACTTCCTACATAAAGTACTTGCACTCAAATTCTTATCTTAGGTCTCCATCTGGGCAAGCCCAACCTAAGACATGGAGTGAGAGGACAATTCCTACACTTGTTGTAAAGTAGCAGAAAGAAGTGTGGTGACTCGTTCCCAAAAGCAGCAGCGAGAAGGACTCTGGGGACAGTAGGGTGATTGCCTAGGACAGGCTGTTAGGGACAACACTGGAACATTGCTTCTTGTCACTGGCAGCTGACAAGATGTGATGGCTTTCTGAAGAAACCAGCATCCAAAGCCAGGGCTCTGGAGGTCTCAGGGGATAAGAGTGCCTCTCCTCTAGTGAACAGAGATCTCATGGAGCCCTGACCATCTGGCAATGACAGTCCTCTCACAGGAGGTACCCAGAGGTACACAAGGTAACACTTCGAAACTCAGCATATGTGTTATCAAAACTATTGTTTTGGGGGCACCAATGTGATCTTTCAATATCCTAATATTATGCAGCTGGATATAAAAGACTATGAATGTTTTTAGTAATGTAGCTATTTCTTTTTATCTCATCCTTACTTGTTTCATGAAATAGTCCTTTTCCCAAATGAAAAAGAGCGAATAAGTTTGGGGGAGGAAAAGACCATGGATCTGAATAGTGAAATTCTCTCAAGGCTTCGCTGCTCACTAATCCTGATGCTCTGAAGAGGAGCTGCAGCACTTGGATTTTAATTCAGTCCATTAATAAATGAATTATGCAATTAGTTGATATAAAATTAACTGGATTCATAACGCATGTAGAACTAACTGGGTCAGCCTGCATCTGTATAAATGTAATGTGCCTAAATGAATATGCCATCAAAGGACATGCAGTGGAATGGTGAATCAAATCTGTCTGCAGTGGAGAATCGTGCCTGCCAGCTGCCGAAAGTTCTGCAGATACAGCCTTGGTCTGAGTTGGCAGGAGAAACAAAAGCAGCACAATGCCGGACCCCAAGTGGCACTCTCTCCACTACAGCAGCATTGTTCTCCCCAGATGAGCTTGGACAGAGATCAATAAATCCCGAATCCTCCTGGGCAGAAAAGATGAGCAATTGGATTTGGATTGGGACCTATCAATCAATCCTAGCCAAAAGTGGTTCGGGCAGCACAAAATAAAAATCTCTTGTGCAACACAGTCCTTCCCTGGGATCTACAGTTTGACTGACCCAGATGCAAAATCAATCAAAATACTCAATCCTATGCTATCTAATTCCAGCTGGAAAATGTAAGCCAATAAAACATTCAGTTGTGGTTTGTGGGTGTGACTAATCAATTCATGTCTGGGGATTTGTCTTATAGTTGAGGCTTTCGTGATCAAGTTAAGGTTGGTATCAGAAGCTCACTGATATCTGTGACAAAAGCTTGTGTGTGGGGGGGGTGGGGGGTGTGCATGTGTGCATGTGTTTCCTCCATAGGAAGAGAGGAAATCTCATGAGAATTTCTAAATTTAATATACTTAATTTTGTATCTGAAGTTTTCAAAAAATTTTTGGAATTCCTGGGACTTTCTGACTCAGAACCTGTACTTTAACAAATGGTCCAATTGATTTACATGTACATTCTGTCTGAGAAGCATGGCTGTAAAGCATTCCATATTCATTTTTTTTAATGTAATGATTTATTTATTTTTAATTAGTTTATTTTTTAAAAAATTTTATTTTGTCGATATACAATGTGGTTGATTATTGTGGCCCATCACCGAAACCTCCCTCCCTCCTCCTTCTCCCCCCTCCCACCCAACAATGTCCTTTCTGTTCGCTTGTCATGTCAACTTCAAGGAATTGTAATTGTTGTGTCTTCTTCCCCCCTCTCCGGTTTTTTATTTATTTGTGTGTGTGTGTGTGTGTGTGTGTGTGTGTGTGTGTGTGTGTGTGTGTGTGTGAATTTATTTATTTATTTTTAGCTACCACCAATAAGTGAGAACATGTGATATTTCTCTTTCTGTGCCTGACTTGTTTCACTTAATATAATTCTCTCGAGGTCCATCCATGTCATTGCAAATGGCTGTATTTCATTCTTTTTTATAGCTGAGTAGTATTCCATTGTGTAGATGTACCACATTTTCCGTATCCACTCATCCAATGATGGACATTTGGGCTGGTTCCAACTCTTGGCTATTGTAAAGAGTGCTGCAATGAACATTGGGGAACAGGTATACCTTCGACTTGATGATTTCCATTCCTCTGGGTATATTCCCAGCAGTGGGATAGCTGGGTCATATGGTAGATCTATCTGCAATTGTTTGAGGAACCTCCATACTGTTTTCCATAGAGGCTGCACCATTGCAGTCCCACCAACAATGTATGAGAGTTCCTTTTTCTCCGCAACCTCGCCAGCATTTATCGTTCAGAGTCTTTTGGATTTTAGCCATCCTCACTGGGGTGAGATGGTATCTCAGTGTAGTTTTGATTTGCATTTCCCAAATGCTGAGTGATGTTGAGCATTTTTTCATGTGTCTGTTGGCTATTCATATATCTTCCTTAGAGAAATGCCTATTTAGCTCTTTTGCCCATTTTTTAATTGGGTTGCTTGTTTTTTTGTTGGAAAGTTGTTTCAGTTCCTTGTATATTCTGGATATTAATCCTTTTTCAGTTGTATATTTTGCAAATATTTTCTCCCACTCTGTTGGTTGTCTTTTAACTATGTTAATTGTTTCTTTTGCTGTGCAGAAGCTCTTTAATTTGATATTATTTTAGTTTTGACATTATTTTTCCTTTGGTTGTCCGTGCTTTGGGGGTCATATTCATGAAGTCTGTGTCCAGTCCTACTTCCTGAAGTGTTTCTCCTATGTTTTCTTTAAGAAGTTTCATTGTTTCAGAGTGTGTATTTAATTCTTTAATCCATTTTGAGTTGACTTTAGTGTATGGTGAAAGGTATGGGTCTAGTTTCATTCTCCTGCATATTGATATCCAGTCTCCCAGCACCATTTGCTAAAGAGGCAGTCTCTTCCCCAGTGTATAGGCTTGGTGCCTTTGTCAAAGATCAGATGGCTGTAGGTGTGTGGGTTGATTTCTGGATTCTCTATTCTATTCCATTGATCAGTGTGTCTGTTTTTATGCCAGTACCATACTGTTTTGTTTATTATAGCTTTGTGGTATAGTTTAAAATCAGGTAGTGTTATGCCTCTAGCTTTATTTTATTTTATTTTTTTTGCTCAGTGTTGCTTTGGCTATGTGTGGTGTTTTGTTATTCCACATAAATGTCTGGATATTTTTGAAACAATCACTGTAATAAAATAGGATATCAAGAGCCCTTCTTGTTTGCAAAGGTCCTGTGATATGATAACTCATGATTGATGCTACGATATTGACATCAGCATCCTTCGAAGCACCATTAGACTGAGAACATACTGGACGTGTGATCTGGTCTGGGCTTCACCAATGATTAGCTGCATAAATATCCCCACCTCTAAGGTCTGTTTCTTTATTTATACAATGGGAAGGTTAGACCACAAAGCTAGTTCCCCACCTGCACTACCTCCATCTATGAATACTGTAGTGAGGTGAGGCAGAATGACATTGTGTCATGAGCATGGGACTGAAATCCAGTGGTCTTTGGTCAGATCTAGTATCAGCCATTTAATAAGATGTTGTATTGAGAAATTTATTTAATCTCTCCCAACTTCTATTTCTTCAAATGTAAATTAGACACACTTTAAATGTTCAATTGCATGAATTTTAACAAATGTATTTTATGTAACCCAAACCCAATTAAGACATGGAGCATTCCATCACTCACCAGTCCCTCTTAGTCACTATCCTGTGCTAACAAACCAACAGCATGCCATCATGGTTAAGAGGGAGTGCCGCCTGGTGGGAGTGCTCCACTGTCTTGATTCCGGGGAGGGGTATTCACATGGGAGTACATTGCTCGAGATCTGTAGAACTGTGCCCTTGAGTTGTACAAATGAGACCATTTTATTGAATCTAAATGATACATCAATAGAGTTGATTTTTAAAGAAAAAAGTAAAAATGCATTGGGGGGTAAAAGAGTTCTTCTGCTGTCTTTCCAAGAGCAATATTCCTAGATCTCAGAAGAGGAAAGTTAAAGTTTTAGAGCACAGGATGGTTACTCCTGAAATAGTTACTGGATCTATCCATCTCTGCAGTTGACCCCGGCCAGTGTTTGCTAGTCGTTATATTTTTTGTAAGGGTACTAAGGTACAGCTTCTCTCGTGACCCATGAGTGAGGGCTGCTCTGACTCCTGTGTGGCGGTCCCCCCTGGGGCAGAGGCATCAAAAGTCTCCAGAAGAGATGGTCAAAGGCAGAGCACTGAGCCCTCCTCACAGAGCTGGGTGCCATCCTGCAGCTCCACACAGGGAAACGACACAAGAGGCAGGTACCTTCATTATGCTCTCCCCGAGCCCAGAGACTTCACATAACAGAAATGCTCACACACGAAACAGCTGCGGATTTAACCCCATGTGTCAAATGTGAAGCAGTGAGCAAGTTGCTAAAATGAGTTGCCACGAGCAGTTAGTCTCTGACCCGGGTTTATGATCAGGTCCAATTAGCAGGTACTACCTTGAAATTATAGAGCTAAAAGGGCACCTCAGAGATCATCTAGTCCAGGGACTTTCAAATTATTTTTAGCCATCACATGTTTTCTTCAAACCAAACCTTATACAGAGATGTAAACCAATAAAAGAGATAAACACATAGTTAATCTAGTGGGAGCAGAGCTGGGGATTCTGGTGTCCCACCCACCACCATCCTGTGACAAGTCTGGGATCTGATCCAATGCCCTTGTTTGATCGATTAGGAAACTGAGGCCCTGAGAGGTCATGGCTTTAAAGTCAGGCAGTGACAGAGGCAGGTCTTAGAGGACTTCTGACAACCAGAAAAAATGGTTTTTCCATTATACGAAGCTGCCTCGGCTACTAGAACGAAAACTTATTGCTCTTGGCCACATGATTTGCTCTGATCTGGGTTGCTCCATAAAGAATCTTGGGAAGTCCATGCAGAAGTCAGGCAGCTCAGATTTGCTTAGCAACCAGGTGCATCATTCACTAAGCATTCCCTCCTGCAGTCAGCACTCTACTTTAGAGAATTCAGTACCGCTCAGACTGGAAAGAAGAAGTACCTTTGCATCTCAGGAGGAAAGGGCCTGCCGTAGGAAAGAAAGGAGGTCAAGAAGCTCTCCTCAGTGAGAAATATATGCGGCCCAAGGTGGGGAGTGAGGGGCAGAGGTCAGAGACAGGTGGGGGACAGATCAAAGCCCTGTGGTGTCTGGTGTCCCAGAAACACCTGCAGGTCCATCTCAGCCTCCCATACTCCCTCTCCTTTATGCTTAATATCCAAGTAAACCACTAAAACCTAGAACCCAGGGCCCACAGAATTGGATGAAGGCCACTGTATTAGTACATTTCTGTTGCTTATAACAAAATACCTGAAACTGGATAATTTGTAAAAAAAATAAAATTAACTGCTTACAGTTTTGAAGGCTAGGGGATCTAAAGTCCAGGGAACACATCTGGTGAGGGCCTACAGCAACTCAGGGCTCACATGGCAAATATGGCAGGGCAGAGAGAGAGCTAATGCCTCACTCCTCACCCTTTTAAAGCCCTCAGAACCATACCCATGACCACCATTAAATCACCAATGGATTTATCCTTTACTTGGGCATGGTCCTCACAATCTAATCATGTCTTCAAGACCCCACCTTTCAATTACCTTAATTAGATTTTCAACCTTCTTAACACTGTCACAGTAGGGACCAAGCCTCAGTGAGTTTGGGGGGACATCCAATCCACAGCAGCCACAGTTACGCCTTCTTCATGTCCTAAACAGCTTCTTCAACAGGCTCTCCAAGAACGAGCTCTGGGAAGAACAGCAACTGAGCCACATACCTCAGCTGGTGCCTCCGTAGACCCACAACCTAACTGGAAAATGTGATCATTCTACCTCTAAAAATGAGGGGCCTCACATCACCCAGGGCCACCATTCTTCCGTGCTTTCCTCCCTGAACCATGCTGGAGAGCAGGAAGCTAGATTACTGTCCGCTCAGTGTTGTCTGATGGCTCTGGGTTAAAGCTGTCTATGGAGAGTCAAAGCTCCTGCTCCACCTGCCACCATCTCCTGCTCCTTGTTCTATTTTGAGGTAACTCCCAGGTGCCCTGGAAGGAGAAACGGGTCAATCTGAATGAGTAGCAACGTGTTCCTGCAGCACCAGTTGCTGGAACAGCTGTTGATGTGCCCTGGTGTTTGAACCTGGAAGACACTGAGGTGCTCTCAGAGTGCCCTCAGTCGTCTTGTTGCCAACTTTGCGCCCTACTCTCTACTCCAAATGCCCACCAGCCTTCTAATGCCTGACTTTTTTCTGTCTGTGGTAAGCTTCCCACAATGCTGAACTGGGAAGCAAAGCAGACCTAAAATGATCCTAGGAAAAGCTGAATAAGCCTCCCTTACAGTGATGGAGGGATCTGGAGCTTGTGGAGAACCAAATCCTCACACTTGTTTTAAAATTTCTATACTGGTGTCTTATCCTGGACCAATAGCTAATGAAAGTAGAGGAAGCTCCCAAAAGGCATTTCAAAATGAGCTAGTCATGTGCTGAGGAGCACGGCTGGATCCACCTGAGTGCAGAATCAGCTGGGCCTGATTGCCCCACATGGTCTTCACTGTTGACAAATGTGCCGATGGCAGTACAGAAATCTCCAGGTCTCCAGACAAGCCTTACCCAATACGATAGGCAAAGCCACATGGCTGCTGTAATGGACAGCAACATTAGCGTGCATCTCTATCACTGCAGAGAGTTCTGTTGGACAGAGCTGCTCTAGACCTTTGTTTCGTCATTTATCCATCTATCAGTAAATATGTGAGTATCTACTGGGTGGGTGCTAGTGTGCTAGGCACTATGTCTGGTTCTCAGATTACAAGATCTAACTGGAGAGGTTGGGGAAGGCCGCAGAGAGGTGATGATTTACCAGACTCTCAAAGGTTGAATAGTTCTTTAGGTGGAACGGGGTTGGGGAGATAGTGCCTTACAGGAAGGAGAACTAGCACATGCACAGTAACACCTCTCCCTCCATTTGTTTCTCTAGACTCTGCATTGGTCAGTTCTCAGTACTTCTGCTGAATTCCTTTACTTAGTTATTGACTCTACTCTCCAGCTGGATAAGTAAGATTCACCTCACAGGAGAATTTTAAGCAGCAAAATACAGAACAGGAAGATGTATGGCACCAAGTGGGACACATATTAAAAGTTTGTTTATTTATTTTCTTTTTCAGATCCAAGACTGGAGGTCCTCAGTTACCACTCTCTGCCAAGTCTCCTTGCCCAGGTCCCGGCTGTGTAGGGCTACGCCTTGTGGTCAGCTCACGTTCTGCCTGTGTGCTGGGCTAGAATGCTGCTGTTAATTGCAGCTATTTCCAGCCCACAGTGAAGCCTTCTTTTCTCTTCCTTGCTTTGCTTTGCAGCAGGTGGTTCTCGTTATTGTGCAGCAAGGTGGTGGCAGCAGGCGCACTGGCACATGCCACGTGGTTCACCAGCCACGTGTTTTATGCCCAGAGGCTGTGGGCAAACTCTACTAGTCTTGCAGTCTGGACTCTTCTCTAGTTAACCTTTAGCCTCCTGGGGCAGAAAAATGTCAGGGAAAGGCATGAACTATGGAATCATAACCAATACGGAGTCTCAGCTGTGTTGCTTATCAATAGCCTGACCTTGGACAAGTTACTCATTCTCTCTGCACTTCAGGTTCCTCATCTATCAAGTGGGTGCTGTAGTCCATTTGTGTTGCTGTAGCAGAATACTACAAATTGAGTAATTTATAATGAACAGAAATATATTAACTCAGTTCTGGAGGCTGGGAAGTCCAAGAGCATGATGCTGGCATCTGGTGAGGGCATTCTTGCTGTGTCATCTCATGGTGAAAGGCAAAAGGGCAAGAGAGAGCAGGAAAGAGACAGAAGAGTCCAAAGGAACCCACTCCCACAATAAGAAGCCCACTCCTGTAATAATGGCATTAATCTATTGATGACGGTAGAGTCCTCATGACCTAATCACCTCTCATCAGGTTCCACCTCCCGGCACTGCTGCCCTGGGGATTAGGTTTCCAACTCATGCCTCTTGGGGGACACATTTAAACCACAGCAATGGGCTAATGCTCTCCAGCTGATATGTCTGTGGTAAGGAGTGATAGGATGACATAAAGCAGGCACCTAACACAGTTCAGCACTTATATTCAATGTTGACTTTTTTCCCTTCTGCTGTTAGGAATTCAAAAATTCTAGTGCATAAAAGCAGCTTTCAAGAGATCATCATGTTTATTCCACAGTCACATATTCTTCCTTCTATGTGCCAGGCACTCTTGTTGCATGGACTTTGGTTCTCATCTGAGCCTCCGAGAGAGGCACTATCATCCTGACGTGGAGGTGAAGACAGTGGAGGTCAGGGAGGTGCAGTGACATTTCCAGAGTCTCACAGCCAATGGTGGACAAGCTGAGATTCCGTTTCCAGCCTCCTGTCTCTGAGCCTCCCCTCCGCCCCTTCTCTGCCCAACCCACAGCTGCTTCTGAGGAAAGAACAGGGCAGTGCAGGAGTGGTTTTCTCCTTCCAGGGCACATGGGAGTTACTCACACACATGAGTTGTAGGCATGTGTGTGCACTCCACAGCTGACATTCGGGGAGCCAAAGAAAAGCTGGAGACACCAAGAGAGGCACTAATGGGAAAACAGTGCGGCAGGCCCTCTGGGAACATATTCTTCACCAGGCAGAATGATTGGGGTGAGCTGCTTGCCAGAGGAGCTGCCACTCAGGGAATAGCCTGGGTAACCAGAGTTGAACACGATGACTTCACACAATTGAAACAACCAGATGGGAGCAGCTCAAGCAGGGAGGAAAAGCCCCTTGTCCTTTTCACTGCCCATCCTCTGGGCCCTCTTGCTTGCCCTAGTTAGATACCCAATTGCTTCCTCAGTCCAGGCCCACTTTATCACCCAGAGCAAACTTTGATTATCAAAACTTTCAGCCGCCTACTGCTGATTCACCTGTCCCTCCTGAATCAGCAGAACTGGGAGAGATGTGCCCTCCAGAGAATCCTGCCTTTGGCTCTGCTCCTGGAGGTGCTGGTGATGATGTCATGGCTGATATTTAAAGCACAGGTCCTGAAAACTCCACTTTCACATTCTATATATAGTGCCTTTTGTCCAGTGTCCACTCAGTAAGTGCTCATCTCATACAACGTAACCCTTAGACGTAGTGCAATGGTCTGGGCTCAAATTTCAGGGGGTGTTGGAACCCCAAAATAGCTTCTCTTCAGATAAAGACATAGAGTTAATCTTCACCAATCAGGAGTTCGGAGCAGGTAGCAGTTTCTGAAAAGGGGTGGGAAGTACCCACATGCCAATATGGACTGTTTGCCAGTAATCGCTTCTACAGTCAGTCTGCGGTGAGAGGTGTCACATGCAATGTAATTAGTGTGGATCTGTTACATTTATAGAGCACTTTAGATTTTTTAGTTTATATATATGGATATACAAACACTTTACAGATATGAATATATAAACATAGGAACACTTTACATATATAAATCCATCTGTTTCTTTAGTAACTCTGAAAAATAAAATAGGGATTATTATCCCCATTTCCCAGATACAAACACTGAGAACAGGGCAGTAGTCATATAGCTGGTTCACTGTGGGCCAGGACTAGAGCGCTGTGACCAGTCCTCATTCATTCATTCATTCATTCAGCCTATATCTACAGAGTGCCCAGCATGTACTAAGTGGGATGCAAAGTGACAGGCACACAACAAGAAGCAAAACACACAGAAATATGTTTTCTGCAATAGAGCTGTTGAGACAGACAACTAACACGACACAAAGTACATGGCACGTTATGTTGGAAGGTGAGGGGGAGCTGGTCGGGGGTAGGAGGGGGTGGTCATTGTAGCCTCAATGAATGGAAGCAAAGACTGGGTACCTGGAGGAGGTGAGGGATGTTCTGTCCAAGCTATATATTTCTGAAGTTTGTGTTCCCACCCTGAGCCACAAGTTGTGCCCAGGAATGCTGTCTGGAAGATGAATGGGCAATGTGTCAGAAAATGGTGTCTGAAAGTTCACACAAAAAATATCATTCCTCATAGTTCAGGTGGATTGGCCACAGAATGAGCTCAGCCTTCAGTTTGTGGGTCTTTGGGGCAAGAAGATGACAGAGGAGAGGCTGAGAGGAAACAGCTGACGTGATGCTGGGACTGTCCTGGAAGACAGTAGCTGGCAGGCCAGCAGTCCTGTCCAAGAGTCTGGTGAAGGCTCAGATTGGTGCATGCTCAGCATAGCCGCAGCACCTGGGCTTTCCGGGCTCAGGGAATCATCTATGTGTGGCAGGACCCAGCTAGAGACTAAGAAGCAGAGGTCCACTTTCAGCCTTTGCTGGAGATGGTTGGTCTCTTACACAGCCCAGTTAAACAGATCATGGTTTCGAAAACAAACATTAGCTCCAAGTGGAAAACCAGGAAATGCACCCTCCACACTGGACGGTGTGCGAGAATGGTTGGGAAGAGGGAGAGGAGGCTGCAATTTAGTGGGCTTCTGGGGGCTGCAAGCCTCTCCCAAGTCCATGATGGCACAGTGTCTGCACCCCACCCCGTGACGCATCTGATCTTGCCCTTCTGCTTCCAGCATCACCCAGGCCTGGCTCAGGAGGTGGGGAGGTAAGAATGCACTGGGTTAGGAAGCACAGGTGGGTACGGCTGAGAGATGCTGAGAAAGACAGCAACCAACATTACCTAAAAATTCTCTCCTGTTTTATAGCAGAGAAGGGGTATGTGCAGACTTTCCTTTAACCGACCAAGGGTTAAAACCCCTTTCCCTGTGGTCTAAGCCTCCTGCAATTCTAACTTAAATTACAGCATGCTATGTGTCAGTTCAATTCATGTTTATATTTATGATGAAGAAAAATAGCCCCAGATTAGTCTCCAAATAACAGCCTTCACGTGCTAAATACTTTTTTTAAGATGGAAAGAATTATGTCAAAAATCCATAAGGCTGGTGGCCACTTTTGTCCTTTTCTCCCAAAGTTTTGAACTGTATTCATGCAGGCCAAACAAGATTGGACACAAGATAGAGGGGGCTATATTTAAGGGCCCCCTTTTTCTGATAAATCTCTTGATATTTGCCATGCGAGTATCTTATTCCCCGCTGTCCTCCAGGACTACTGGAAATCCAGCTTGGGCCACCTCCCACTCAATGAACTTGGGGCCACGATGGAGGCAAAGAGACAAATGAGTTCGTTTGCAACCTCAGGGCACAGTCTCATTGCAAATTCAAAGTGAGTTAAAAGCCAGGACGCACAGACTAAGGGTAAACTGTCAATAACCATCCCGGGAAAAGGTTAATCTGGAGCTTGAGGGAACTTGTGTGAGGGCTGAGTCCATTCAGAACAGGTCCAATATGCTAAAAAGCAGTCACTGCCTAGAGATGCAGGAGCACCAGACGGGACAGAGGATGGGTTAGAGGCAGGACAAATTCCTAGTAAATCACATCATAACTGCTATTTGTTAATTATCATTTATTGAGTTCATTTCCTATGTTAGGCATTGGGCTAAGTATTTTATATATATTTATATTTCATGTGACATAACACCTCAAAAGAGTTGTGAGGAAGGAATCATTTCTGTTCTACTGATGAGAAAACTGAGACTCAGAAGATAAGTGAATTGGCCAAGATCACACGACTAAGATGTGCTGAAACTGGGTCTTCAACTCGGGTACGTGTGGTTACAAATCTTTCATCTTAACCATTCCATTTTATTGTCTCCTTATACTGCTAGTAATAACTTCATCATTATTGTCTTGAGTTGATAGTAAAACCTTAGATTACTTCAAATTTTGCATATGAACGTCTTGGGTTTCCTACCTGGTGTGAGTTCCATTAGAAGCGACAATTTTATGCTTCTCTAATATCCCCCCAAGAGAAAAAAAAATGCCTTAAATATAATAATTTGCTTTTTCACAGTAATTTATGACCTTTAAAACATTTCTATATATGTGTATTTCTTCACTGCATCCCTGTGAAAGAGATACGCTATTATTATCCCTAATTTACAGGTAAGGAAGCAGGAGTATATAAAGAGTTTCACTATGTGTCTCAGTTAGCAAATGGAAGAAAAAGATCTGATTTCCTTGTTTCTTTTACTTCTAGGCCAGTGTCCTTTTGTGTCAGGCACCATTAACTGTTAGCTGCCTTCCAAAAAGCCAGTGTTTGCTAACAGGCAGAAACTCACCTCACATTTGCTTACGAATCAGCAGGGATCCTTTGATCTTAGGAAACAGCTCAGGTCCTAATCCAGACATGGGTGTTCATTCTATTTTAGGCAATGAAATGTAAGCAGGGATGGTGGGTCTCCCTTCTGATAACAGAAATCCCCTGTTCTGTGCTATGTTTTCTAACTGGAACACAGGACCTGATTCCTGGCACTACTGCAGCTATTTTATGACTAGTAGGAGAAGGTCAACGGAATTGCAGACATGCTGACCTTGAGCTCTGATGTCACTGAGCTGCTAAATCACTATGAGTCAGTGCCTACCACCCACCACATCTTTGTTATAATAAAACATAGGATAAAAACCTCTGTTACTTGTAACTGAAAGATTTCCTGCTGCTTTGGCTTTCCACTGCACCAATGGAATGACACTTGGCTGACCTAGTTTTGAAAGAACATGATCTATAAACATGCTTTGTACAGTATGGCCCGTCAGCAAATTCACTACATAAATGCAAAAGTCATCATTGCTGTTACTGTTTTATATCAAACACTCCTTGATATGATTTTATATTCGTATTTGCATTTGAATTTCTAGAATTCAACTCCCTGCAATGAAATGTAAGCAGGGAGGGTTGTGCTGAGAGTAAAGGCCGCTCTGATCAGTTGTTTCAGAGCCAGGTGCTGAGCCTGTGGTTTGAACTGTTACTGTAGGTGAGTCTTTCTCTGCCTCAATTTTTCTTTCCACACCAGCAAGACAATTTTCTCTCTCTCAGTTCAGAGTAGGGTGAAGATGAAATAGGGCTAGGAAAGAAAATTTAAAAAGCAATGAGGAGGGGAACTCACTTATTAAAATGATTATTATGTTTGAACACTTCGTGCAATTTCACTAACCAACAGCTTTTCAAGGTGAGTGTTATCCTCTCTGGAGACTGAGGGACATGTCGGGGCATGGTAGGGTAAGCTGAGATGTCTTAACCATTCCCACATCCAGCAGGGATTTGAGATGGGTCACTTGGGTCTGGTACCCCTCCCTGTCACCTGCAAGAGCTTCACAATGTGAAGCAGCCCAGTCAGGACCCTCCCAGGCTGGGCACCAGGCTGCAAGAAACAGCCAATGGAACTGATCTCTTGGATGGATGGAATGGGGATTTTTGAATCCTTATAGTGACAGCATATTGAATTATAGGCATAAGAGGTATTTAGAGTGGAAATGAGCTCAGGCCCAGCTCTGTACAGTCCACAGTTAGATTGAGACCAGAGGAAGCTGCAAAACTTGTCAGGCACAGCAGGGAAAGGATTGCTCTAAGTGCAGAGAGAAGAGAAAGAATTTAGAGAAAACAGGATGAATGCGGAGCAAACTTCCAGAGGCCCAACAATACGAGAAGTAGCTCAATTAGGACTTCCACACCCAAACTTCCACACTCACCTGCCTCTCAGATTCTACGTGGCTTTGGATCAGTCGCTGAGCCATTAAGAGAAGTGTGTTTAAACCTTTCTTGGGACCAGTACAAAACTGATGTGTAGACGAATAAAACACCTGCCCTCGAGGTGCTCAGTGTCTAATGTGGAAGCTCGAGCAGGCAAACCCACCAACGCCAAGTGTGGCAAGCAAGGCACCACTTTGTGACCTGCAGCTGGAGACTCTCAGCTTTACTCACCCTTTATTTCAATCAGTAAGTTTTTGTAAAAGACTGAGATACAGTTTTTGTTTTTGTTTTTGTTTTTTTGAATGAGAGAGAGAAAGAAACATGGAATTCTTCAAATGCGTACAGAGTGTTTAATGCACAGCCTATGACACATGAAGGATACTGGTGTTCAAGAGTGCAGGCTCCGGATCCAGAGGGCCAGGGTTGAATCCTGCCTCCTCCACTTAGGAGCCGTGGGGCTGTGGTCAAGCCACTGGGACGCTCTGCACCTTGGTGATTGAACCTACCTATGAGTAGTGGGAAGGACCCAATAATTAACCTGTGCGACATTCTTAAAATGTGCCTGGCACAGCGTGAGTGCTCAGTAAATTTCAGCCATTAATAGGAACTGCTCCTCATATGGCAAATAGTTGTAGTAGTAGGGAGAGCAAGCTGGAGTCAGAAAAGCACAAACAGATGCAACTGGTGAGTGGTCATCTGTTAGGAAAATCCAGAAAGTAAGAAGTGACACAGCCATGGGAGCACTACATTGTCAAGGGAGATGTCTATGATTTGATGAAGCTTGAAAAACTTTTAAGTTCTTGGTTTTGCTTAAATTTACTCCCAGCCATGGCAGACCACTGTGCTCCTGAGAAAGTAAAAAATAAAATAAAATAATAAATAAAAAAGGGATGCAGGGAGGCAAAGGAAAAGAAAACCATTATGCAGGCTACAATTTACTAAATCTCTTCAATTGCAACATTAAGTGAAGGCGGAAGTGGGATGGTGGCAAGTACCCTGATGTAATCTGAAGTGACTTTTCTGTTTGATATAAAGCCACAGAAAATGCACAGGGACAGTTTAAAGAACAAGCAAGGTGAGTGAGCTGCATTAAAATGGGAGTGAAAAATAACCCAGAAAATGCTATTTATTGTAAAAATTGCTTGCATGCTTAGAGCTGCTTTGATCATCTTTACCTCAAAGAAAGCAGAGCCAACCAAGTGAAGTTTCAGAAAAGGGCAGTGAAATGATCAGAGACATAATGGGTGAAAGGAGGTCTTTATCCCTCGAAGGAAAGAAACAATCGGAAAAAAATTCTTTGGCCTAATGGAGATCTATTGGGTAATGAATGGTGAGCAGCGGCCACTCAGGTGCTGCCCTCTCTGCCCTGTCCCAAATCACAAGAATGAGAAGGAATTTGAAAGGACTGAAAATAGATAAATGGCCATCACATGTTTAAAGCCTCAACTGGCGAAACTGGCAGCTTCAGGGCATTTTTGAAGCAAACAATAGAATGACTTTCTAAGAAGATCAAAAGTTCTGCACTTGCCCAATAGCAACTCATCATCCATGGGTGTTTGCTGAAAAACAGAGGGGCAACAGCCTGCACTAGACCCTCTGGAACAGAGAAAGCCTTCCCAGCACTGTCCACAGGGGCAGTCCATTGAAATGGAGGCAGAGAGAAAATACAAAGATTGCATTTCTTTCCCCTTTGGAATTCAGAAAATGCAGTAGGATAGGGCTGAAGAGAAACATATAAACTTTGAATGATGTGAGGCAAATTATCCTACCCTATCCCTACCCCCTTCTTCAAGAAAGAAATGCCCCCTACCCCGTTCTTCAAGAAAGAAAGAATTCCATTTTGTCCTTAGCCACTCAAAGTTCACCCAAAACCAGCTACATCACCCTACAACTCCCACAGAGTTAGTTAAAAACCTTAGCCCCATTACAGATCCTAGAATCAGAATCTGCACTGTAATAAAATGCACAGGTAATCTGCAGGTATATCAAAGTTTGAGGGTTTACTACAATCTCATGGCAATCAGAAAAGTTGGAGAAAATATTGGGTGGGCCCTAACTCCATTTGCTCACTGTGGGGACAGCCAGCTGTACTACCTCCATAAGCCTCAGTATCGTCATCCAAAAACTAGGAATTGAATCCTTACAAGTATTAAATTAGATAATGCACTTAAAGCATTTGGAAATGTATCTGACATATAATAAGAATTTAAAAATTGTTAGTGAGCATGAAATTTATAACGATTAATATTTATAATCATCCAACCACCAGGGAATGTGAAGCCGTGCTCAAGAGTTAGCTAAAATGTCATAAGAATGGAGAAACTGCACAAGCAGTAAGAAAAAGACTTAAGGACATTGACTCCAAACATCCCAACTGTGAGTGAGATGTATAAGAGATGAGCAGGGGACAATTCCTACACTGTTCCAGAGAACACAAATGGCTTTATGCAAAGCCTCACTGTGTATAGACTTGAGAGTCAGGTAGATAGTTACAAGTTAATTAAGAAAGACAATATGTTCGTGTGTGTGTGTGTGTGTGTGTGTGTGTGTGTGTGTGTGTGCGTGCGCACACGCACGCTTTCCTTGGTCACTTACCAAACATTTGGTATTGTTTGATTTAATCTTGAGGTTAATTAAGGTCAGTCAGTTGCTTTATTTTCTTCTAAGTAAGTATTTTGCTTTTTAATAAAAAAAAAAACTGCATAAAAAATAAACTGGAATACAAAAACACCAGAAAAATACTCCATGGTAATCACCCAGAATATCTCACTCACTTTACCAAAATCCAACCCAAGATTCAAGTTATTCCTGTGATAAACATACTATCCCAACAATCAAGAAGAAATAACTCAGCAACAGTGATTGTAAAATAGAAAAAGCACACATTTTATGAGGCCCAAAATGCCCAAAATAGTGGTAGGGCTGATCACGATAGTAGAAGTGACGTAAGTTGTTTCCATGGATCACTGTAAGTAAAATTCTGGGAGAAGATGCAATTTGAGGGGTGTAGGGCAAGCAGGTGACCTGAGGCCAGTATGTCATTGTACCTGTGCCACAGCCTGAATTGGGCAGCTGAGTATACCATCTATGATGGAGTCATTGCAACCTCTAAGCTCATGCTCAACCCATTTAGACTCTTTGGCGTAGACACTTCAATCCATCCTTATTGTTAGACTAATTAATAGCATGGGTAATAAACAGCCGCCTGTTATTCCCAGACAGGTGTATACCTTTGTCAAAGGTCTTGGCTAAATCATCTTGATTGTCTCTAATAACAATGTTAATGACCCTCTGCATTAGCTTCAGGTTATAAAACATCTCTTCTTGATGTTTATTCAATATTTTCATGAGAATTAGAAACATCTATTACAGACTCTAGGATACTGAAGGGCTCCTGGAACACAGTGCTATAATTCACACCAGAGGCTCAGCCAAAACCACAAGTTCTTGGAACCTGCTCTATCATCTCCCAGTAAGAGAGAAATGCAGTCCTGAGCAATCCCTGAGACTGTCAAAACTATTTCTCCCAAGGAATTTACAGACCCGCAATAGAAAATCATGGATTCCTAAATAAAGTTGTGTGGTTCAGTAACTTTCTGGACAGAATCATTACCATGTGACGTAGGTGAGTTTTGCAGCCAGACTGCCTACTCTGGTACTGAATTATGCTTCTTACCAAGGTGTAGATATGCAGTAGGACAAACAAGAACAATTTAAGTGTTCAGGACTAGGGATTAATCAAAACCTCAAAAACAGCCAAGTGCCTATACAGGAAAGATTGAACAACCAATATAGGCGATTTGTTTTATAAGAGAAGGTGTTCCCTATTACCATGCTGAGTCCTGGGGTTGTGAGAGATCCAGGAAGGTGAGTTAGAAAGACAGCCCCTTGAGAACTTCCTCCCAGAAGAACGAGCACATATCTTTCTGCTCATTCATTCAAAATCTCTTTGAACTTACGAAGGAACTTAAGTCGTATCTGGACTTTTCAGAAGGCAGAACTTTTAAGTTCTGGTTCTTGTTTTTATTTGATCCAAATTTCTCTTGTGAAATCCACAAATGCCACTATAAATAGCCGACATTTCTACAAAATTTTATGAAATTTTCACATTCTGTAACCTTCAGACTGAAAGGTCACTTGACATCTATCTCTCCCCCAGTCCAGACCTCTCATCCACACCCCACGTTGTCTTCACCCAATGAAATCACCTTACATAATCTAACTGAAAATAGAAATCGTAATCTGCTGGACCTCTTCCCTCCTTCTGTCCTCATTCCAGATATCTCAAGTCTGCTCACAGCGACGGACTGCTCTCAGCAGTATCACTACATCCTCTTATTGCTTGAACCTAATTTATCACTTGGAAATGTTTCATTTTCTGAATTACCCTTCCTCTCTATTACCAACACGTATTCACTTATTTATTCATTTAATAAATGTTTGGGGGCATCTATTATATTTCAGGTCTCAGTCAGCACCTTTGAAGGGCCAGACTCTAGGAGAGAGGAAGACCTAGAAGTCGCTTCGCAGAAGTAGCTACCCTTGTCAGCTCACTCTGTGACTGGGTTGATGTCGTCTGTTTCTATGGCAGTGGCTGCCAGAGAGTAAGGTAAATTACTCTATGGAAAGATAATGTTACACTGTCTTCTACTAAAAAAAAAATCAAACATATTAAAAGACAAAAGCAAAAGAAATAAATACAACAGAAAACAGTCACAGATGATATAGATAAGGGTTTTCAGAAATGGACTTAAAATAGTTATACTAAATCTATGCAAGAAAATGAATGACAAGATAGAGAATTTCACTGGAGAATGCAATCTCTATAAGCATATCGAACATAAAATTTTGAACTGAAAAAAAAATCCCTGAAATTATAAACCAAATGAATGGGTTTTTCAGCAGATTGGATCTAACCAGTTTTAGGAGGCCAACATAATTTTTTTACCAGAAGATTATCTAAAAATTACACAAAAAAAGAGAAAAAAAAATACATGCCATCATTCTCAAAAATCAGTTTCAAAACTCCAAAATAATATAATTCAGCACATTTGTAAACTAAATAAAAGATATTCTATCATTTCATCAGATACAAAACACTTGATAATATTGAATAACAATTTATGATTTAAAATAACACAAAAATCTTACCAAAATAGAAATAATAGGGAGCTTTATTAATCTGATAATAATTATCTCTAAAAACAAACAAATAAAAAAAACCCTATAGCAATAACATTCAACAGAATTTTGAAAACTTTCCATTGAGACCAAGAGAAAGACAAAGATAACCATTATCATCACATTTATTCAACACTATTCTGGTAGTCTTAACCTGTGCAATAAGGCAAGAAAAAGAAAGGCATTATGATTGGAAAAAAAAAAAGGAATAAATCTATCATTACTCATAGATAGCATGATGGTGATCTGAGAAAATTTAATATAATCTATGAAAAGCAACTATTATAATTAATAAGTACATATAGCAAGTCAATGAACATGTGGCTGATTATACAAAAATTAATTACATTTCTATATATAAACAATAAGATTATGAAAATTACAAATAACTGTCATTTACACCATTATATAACATTAAACACTGAGGAATAAATTTAACAAAAGATGTACAACATTTATACACAGAAAACTACAAACCATTATTAAGAGAAATTAGAAAGAAATCTAAATAAATGGAGAAATATACTATGTTTATTGATTGGTGATTTAATGTTTCAATGTTGTGAAGATGCTAATTCTTTTCCAATTTATGCATAGATTTTATGCAACCTGAATCAATATCTCAGCAGTATTTTTTGGTGGAAATCGACCACTTGTCATATTATCAGAATATGAAGGGCTAAAAATAACCAAGACTATCTAGAAAAATAAGAACAAAGTTGGAGGACTTAAATTGCTAGATATCATGACTCACTCGTTATTAGCTATAAAACAGCATTAATTAAGAAAGTGTAGTACATGCAGTAATGGATAAGGAGCCTCAAAATAAATACACACAAATAGAATCATTCAGTTTATGAAAAAGAAGACACTGTGGTGGACTAAAGAAAGCATAATCTTTACAATAAATGATGTTGGGTGAATTTAATACCAATGTTTGAAAAAGTCAAATTTTACTCTCTACCTTATATCACATATAGAAGTAAATTTCAGGTGGATTTTAGTTCCTAATGTAAAAGAAAAACAAAATAAATCTTCCATAAGATAAAAAGAACACTATCTACATCAACTTGATTTAGACAGATTTCTTTAAAAGGGCATAAACAATGCTAACCTAGAGAAAAATATTAATAAAGTGAACTATGTTAAGATTAATAATTTCTGTTTTCACATTTAAGTAAACATTGAAGCCACAGAATGGGAAAAGATATTTGTGATATGTGTAATTGACAAAGGATTCATATCCAGAATACACAAATAATACTGTTAAATCCAAAAAAAAAAAAAGGTACAATCTCAATTTAAAGAGTGAGCAAAAGATTTGAATATGCCTTTCACAAAATGAGATCTAAATTTCTAACAAGCATATAGAAAGTGCTTAATTTTATTAGCAATAAGGGAAATTGACCTAAAAATAATGAAATATCATCAATTCTTACATTGAAAAGATCAATACCAAGTGTTGGTGAAGTGGTGGAGCAACTGGAATTGTAATTTGCAAGTTGTGGAAGTGTAAGTTGTTAAGATCACTTTGGAAAATTGTTCTGCTATATTTACTAAAAGTGAATATATGACCCAGAAATTCCACACCTAGATAAATGCCCAATAGAAATGTATACATGTAGGTACCAAGAGATATGTATGATAATTATCGTAGCAGCACTATTTATGGCAGACACAAACTTGAAATAACAAAACATCTATTAACACTACAATGCTTAAATAAATTATGATAAGTCTAAGGACTGGAATACTATACAACAATAAGAATAAACAAACTACTGCATATGAAAAACATGAATGAACGCTACAGACATACTATACAGCACAAAAACCAAATACAAAAGAATACACAGTATATAATTCCATTTATGAATAATTCCCAGACAGACAAAGCAAATTGATGGTGTTAAAATTCAGGATAGTGGTTGCCTCTGGAGACCTGGTAAGCTAATCAGAAGGAACACCAGGGGAGTCCTGTGGTGCTGGTGATGTCCTGTTTCTTTGATGCTGGTTTCATGTGCGTTTTGACTTTATGAAAACTAATTAACATGTACACTTTTGATTTGTGAGCTTTTAGGTCTATATAAAAAATACTTATATATACATAATAATACATATAACATATATAATACATTGTGTACATAATACACATATAATACTTGGATTACAGATTAACCTGAAATATGAATTTCAAAAAGAAGGGAGTTATTGACAGTGTCCAAAATGTTACAGAATTCAGTAAACCGAAGACAGCAAACGAATATTATATTTTAAAATGGAGGTTATTGTTGATTTGGACAAGAGCAATTTGAGTCTTCTCACACTGGCTGTCTCTCTTCAGCTACTCTAACTTATTGCAGTGATCTTGGAGGCTTTCCTGACTTCAGTATCGCCCCGATTTTAATTCACCAACAATTTTCATGCTACACAACCCTCGACAAAGTCTTATTTGCATCATGTGATTTCCCCAAGAACGTCAGGCTTATCCGTCCTCAGACTTACCACATCCATCGTTTTCTTAACATTGAGAGCCCTTCATCATCCCATCTCTCTGTGTCTTGAAAACTTACCTTTGACTACCCGTCATGAGCTTTCTGCCTGTGTCGCTGATTTCTTTACCGAGTTCCATTTCCTGTCATTGCCATTCACGTGTGGTTATTATTATCCCATACTCCTTTAAGACGCCGTGGAAAAGACAAAATGCCTCCCAGTCCTGGATGAGGTCACTGATGTCTTTGACCACTCAAGAAAAGAATCCTATCGCAGAAAGACCTCACAGCAAAAGATTTTATGAGAAAGGAGGCAAAAAGTTATTCTCTTGTTAACTATTCAAATGTAGACAGAGAGTTAATTATTCACCAGCTCTGAGCCCAGGGCGCGACAGGATTAACCAGGGGGCAATTTTCTACCCAGAAAGGAGCCTGGTAAGTACTGGCTTTTTGTTTTTTTTTGGAAAGTTGCGGAGAGTACTTCTAGTTTGAAATTTATCAACCCCATCGTCTCCAAGGATATCATCATCTTCCCCTCGAAACCGCATTTCTGAAACTTTAATATCATTATCAACTTTCTATTCACCCAAGTGCTGAGTTCTCTTTAGCTCAATCTTCTCTGCTTTGACTGATCACTTGCTAAATCCCCAGTGATTCTAACTGAAGTATCTCTCTTGCAACAAACTCCCTCCTTTTCGACACGACTGTCTCTGAGTTGGTTTAGGTGCTTATTGCCTCTTGCTTAAGTTATAACAGTTTATTCTCTCTTCCTTTGCATTCCAGCTTCCAAAATACTGGAAAAATCATTCTAGAAAAAGTCCCCTTGGTTCCACACTGCCTGCAAAATAATACCAGTGATACGGCGTGGCGTCCCAGGTCCCATGTAAACAACCCCAGTCCACCTTTCTAGCTTTACCTCCCACCACGGTGCTTACGCTGACGGTGGTCATTCTACACCCTGTACTTGAGGACCTCCCTTACTCTTGCTCATGCTCACTCATCCCCTGCTGTGCCCTTAATTACCTCCACACTTATCCATTCCCTTTTACATCTATGAAAGTCCTGGCCAACCCTCAGGCTTTATTAAAATGCTACTCTCTACAAAATTCATCTCAGATCTTCAGCCCATGCTCACTTGACCCTCTTTCCCCATTTCCCCATGTCCTCTGATTGTGGCTTTATTTGGGCTTCCATCCTGGTCTGGCTCGAGTCACGGGTACTCGTGTGTCTGCCTCCCACTCTAGGAAGTGCTAGCACTAGTAGAGTGATGGTGTCTCGGCAACCTGCATGCTTCATCTGCATTGTCCTCCATCTGGCAGGGATCAGTCAATTGCTGACTCTTGTGGCAATAGCCATGGCATCATCTTCCCTGGGGTATGGGTTTTACACTGGATTACACCATTTAATTTTCAAAACAGTGCTAAGTAGGATAGTACTATGGTATAAAAAATCAAACCAGTCTAGGTGTTAGATCACCTGGGTTTGGGTTCCAGCTCTGACACTCACTAAGTTGTGTATTTTGGCAAGTCGTTTTTGTTTCTGTTTCTCATATCCTGAACTATACTAAGAAGGAATTGGAGTAGGTCAGCATTTCCAAAAGTATGTTCCAATGAACACCAGTCCAGCAGGATTCCCTCTCTCCACTAGAAAGGATTTTATGATTGAATAAATTGGGGAAATATCAAATAATAGGTCCCCCTCATAGAGATTTGTATTATACCAAGGTTTTTCAAATTGTAGGTCATAAAAAATTTAATAGGCCATGAAATTATTTGTGTGTTTCCATGAATATTTTAAAAATAAATTAGAATAAAAGATACCAGAGGCCTGTCTGTCTCATGTAGGAAGTATAGTGTTGGTTTATGAAACTCTTAAGTTGTGTATGTATGTGTGCATATGCATGTGTGTGTGTATCTTTCTTATTGCAGGTTTTGGCCAAACATACTTTAGAAATACTGCACTGTACACTAGCATATTAAAGGCTCTAAATTATTTTTTGGTAAACAGCCCATTCAACTCTTTTATTCTAGCCTCTTCCAAATTTAAACAATACCTCCACATACACACACACACACACACACACACACACACACACACACACACACCCATTATTTTTTTCTTGACATAACACTTATTGACATGTTGGGAGAAATGATTGTTCCAAGAAACACATATCAGGAAAAAAATGCTAGTTTATGTGCTCTCATTAGTTCCTTTATACCCAAACATGCCATCATCCTGTGACTTGGGGAATGAGCAAGCCAGAAGTAACAGCACTGTCACCTGCTGGAGAATCCTCCCTGCTTACAGAAGAGCTCAGGAAAGTCTGCAATTTTTCCGTTCCCTTCCTACTTTCAGAATACCTTTGTCTTCTTACACACTTACACACCAGACTGCAAGAAGAAAAACACCCTCTGCAGGCTCACTAACCATGGCAAGGCAAACCCCTTTGCTGGACAGGCATGCCAGGGAGTGCGAGTAGCCCGGGGTGCTGGTGGCTGCTGCTGATCACCCTGCCTGGTACCTGAAGCACCCCTGGGAGGCACCGCAGCAAAGCTCTTTGCTTCCCACGTGGTTATTCCTTCCATTACATAAACACAGATGCTGCTGGAGACCATGAGAGGGCTTAAAACACAGCTGCCAGCTGCTCCCAACCTGGCATGTATGAGCAGTTGGATATCCCAGTATTGCCATCTTGAACCCAGACCCGAGACAGCTGAGCAACGAGCAGATGTGATTGAAAAGAAAAGTCACCAGCATAGGGAGTCCAGTTATAAAGAGCTTTGTTCCCCTTGCTGTCCATCTGAGGCCAGGAAACCCCCAGTGCTCAGAAGAAGCGAGTCTCTGCCCCTTAATGCCCTTCTCTCCACAGACCCTCAGGTGAGACTCGCCTTCTTGCAACCCTGCTGTGGAATGACCCTCAGCAGCCTTTGGACACAGCTCGTGTGGCGTGCTCTAGAGGCCCTGGGTGACCAGCCTTTCCTCCAAGTCTGTGTGCCTCCCTCATGCAGCCACTGTGGCTTTTCCCTGCTTGGCTCTGGGCTATAACTCCCTATACTCTGTCCTTTTTGGCCCAACATAGTCAGCAAATAGAGTCATAAACTGCTGTAATAGAGTGGCAGAGAACCTTGCGGTAGAATTGCATACAAATGAGGAAGTCACGGGCACAGCCACCGTCACTCAAGCCAGTCTGGCATGTTTTCCTCCCCCGTCCACCCTGCACAGCTGCTCAGAGGAGCCGCCTGTCCATTTCCTCTCAGCTCAGCCCTGGAGAGCCTGGAGCTGCTTCCCGCGCCCTTGACCCCTGGGAAGCTCGGCTAACCCTGCCTGTCACACAGACCACACTTACTCTCGGGTGAAATGGCTCTTCTTTTGTAAATCACTCAAGGCCCAACTCAGTAGCATCACTAAGTGTTCAATGCAGAATTACCCAGAATTAAACTCATGTTCCCCCAGAACACAGCCCGGAATAAGGGGTCACATTAAGTTTCCCCTCCAGAGTCTTTTGTCGCCATACCCGGTGCCCCTCTCTGCTTTCTCACTCTCCTGCCCTTTCTCTCCAAGCAGCTTTGTGGTCTGCACCATTCCATCGAATAGCCCAGGACAGGAGCACACATTTCCAGGTTAATACTCTCCTCAAATCAAGCTTCAGAAAAATGTACTTATTTGGGGTCAGAAAAGAATTAAAGAATTTTAGAATGTTAGTTGGCCGTTGCTTTTAGAGCAATAATCATTTGAATGTATAGCCTGAATAATGCTGCTAAGCATTGCCGTTTGTGTATCCTACAACTATAAAGGAAGGGGACATTGTTCCAAGTATCAAGAAAAAATGAGAAACGTGTCTGTTGTTTCCTACTGAGACAAACAGTTTCCCAAGAAATGGATATTAGTCAGGGTTCTCCAAATAAACAGAACCAGTAGGGTGTGTATGTGTGTGTGGAGAGAGAGAGAGACTTATCATAAGGAATTGGCTTACCTGTTTGGGGAGGCTGAGAAGTCTCCAGATCTGCAATCTGCAAGCTGGAGACCCAGGAGAGCCGATGTGTAGTTCCAGTACTGAGTCTGAAGACCTAAGAAACAGGACAGCCAGTGGTGTCATTTCCAGTCTGAAAGCCAGCAGGCTCGAGACCCAAGAAGAGCCAATGTTTCAGTCTGAGTCAAAAGGCCAAAATAAATAAATAAATAATGTCCCAGCTCAAGCTTCAGGCAGAAGTCTGTCTCATTCATCCTTTTTGTCCTCTTGAGGTCTTCAATTGATTGTGCCGGTACTATACTGTACTGGTAATTCAATTGAGTACTGGTAGCCAATATGCTCCAAAGCCATTACTATCACATATGATGACCAGCCTGCAGGGACAAATTGAGAAACCAAGGACAAGCCTGTGCAGAATACAACCAACTCTGACACTTTGCCTGTAGTTATCCATAGCTGCAAGACTCAGCTAACCCCTTTGTGAAACAGCATCGTGCCAGTGTTGTAAATATTTTTATTATTTATATATGTAGCTAAGCTGACTATTTAACAAACCTCTGTGCAATTCAACCATAGTCCTTCCTATATAGGTGTTTCTTAATTAATTCTTTAGCTTCCAAATTCCCATTATATAATCAATTTATTAGTGGTTTATATGGTTTTGGTGTCCAACCAGGATCAACCTTGACTAAATAATCCAGACAATGCCCCCTCCCCCTACAAAATACTATAACTCACTGCTATTAACTTGTGTATCAATTAGCTTTTGCTACCTAACAAATCACCCCCAAACTGTGGCTTTAGAGAGCAGGCATTTCTTATCTTTTCTGAGTGCTGGTGGGTTGGCCGGGCAGTTCTGGACAGTTTGTCTGGGATGGTTTGGTGGATGGTTGTGATCAGCAGGTGGCTCATCTGAAGCTCTGTGCCCTATGATCACTTCCCTTACTTGACGGTTGATGACATCTGCTGGGGCAATAAAGGTGACTTGTTCCTATGTCTCTCATCCACCAGATTAGCCTGGGCTCCTTCTCATGGTGGTTACAGGATTTACCAGAACAGCAAAACAGGACAAGCCACAAAACAAAAGACATGTTCAAGCCTCTGCTTACGTCACGTTTGCTATTGTCAAATTGGCCAACACAAATTACACGGGCAAACCCTTAGTTTGGGAGGGGTTTAACCAACTATTGCTGCCTTTTGTAAATAGTATACTTCATCTAGGTATCTCCAGCCATTCCTGCTGTTCTACTGGGATAGCTGCCACCACACTGCAACTCAATTATGACAGTCTCAATAATCAATCCATATGAATTTTCAGCAATAGCTTATGTGCACCATCTGCAACTTGCCAAGTCTGATAACATTGCCACGCCTCCATAACACAAGATGACCACTACAAATATATAAAAATTCCACACACTGTAGTCCTTCACCTATTACCAGAGCTCTTCTTTTTAGTTAAATAAAATTCGACTATGTGAAAACTTGTATCTAAAGACTTGCTTTCTGTTTCATGACCTGTGATGACTCAGCAGTATGTGGGTAATGCACACAAGGGAAGAAAAACTTACCATGCGAAATTCCAAACTTACAGAACAGATAAATTAGGAAGTAGAGAGTGATTCATCCCATCACAATGGAATTCTTTGCTCTTACATCAGGATTCTTTAAAATAGCCAAATCCCCTTGGGCCTCTAAAATAAAACCCATCACCAAACTTACTTTACATGTAAATTCTCAGGACTACTGCACAGAGCAAGGTGTGACTGTGTTGATTATTCTCTCACTTGCTTCCACTAGACTTAAGGGTCAGTAAAAGACTGTGTTCTACTTTGCAGAGTGTACAAATCAAAGCAGCAACATTATGTCCAGAAAATATTTATAAATCTCAGACTGTTACATGATTTCAAACATGTGAGCATCCCATCCCATATAGTCTGTAGCTACATCCCTTCCCAAAAGGAGAACTGGAGTTCAACCCTTAGCCTTCAGTTGCCAGATGGTGTGGGGGAAGGGCAGGTGTGGGGGAGGGGCAGTGCCAATCCCATAGATCAGGGACAGAGCTGGGGTGAGCTCCCGGCACCTCCCACAGCACTGCCCTGAGACTCCAGCCCCCACAGAGAACCTGCTTCTTTCACTCCTGCTCTTTCCCAGCTCTGCCATGATTAATTTCCCTCACTTGATTGACACAGCCCTTAAAGAGCAGGCGTCTCCATTCCCTTGCTGTGTGTTGGAGCATGGTGAAGCAGGATGCACAGAATCCATTAAAAGGAAGAAGAGCAGGGCCTCATCCTCCATCACACAGCCTGCACCTCATCTGTGCTGCCCCCGTTCCATTCCACTGAGGCTGTTGTGAGCCAGCAGGTTAGGCAACATCCTATGCAAGGCGCCTATTTAAAACTCTGATAAGTGACAGCCCATGTGACAAACAGGCTTCAGTCTGTCAAGTGAACATCTCCAAGGCATCCGCATTTTCCAGGCTGCTGTTTTCTTTCTTGCAGTCCATCAGGCTGCACTTGGCTATTCAGGCCCCTCCATGGAATGAGAGCTGCTGTGTCTCAGCAAGGGGCTGTCAAATTGTCCCACTTTTCCTGCCTGATGTATACAGGGGTATCCATATTTATATTGATCTAGGCACATGAATGGCATACACATGCTCGGCATCAACTCGGCAGAGATAAGTTTTACACTCACTAAAACTTTCAATTCACCCACAAAATGCCTGTATTTAGCCTGATGTGACTTGTTTCCCCACTATAAACAGATTACATCAGTGACTGAGTGTGTGTGTATGTATGTATGTGTGGTATCTTTCCTATGTTAACTATTTATAAATCCTGTCCATTGTCCAATTTGCCAGTTTCTTAATACAGCTCACCTATGAATTAAGTGATTATAGCTCCTGTTCTCAATATGTCACCTTAGCACTTTCATCCAGCCACACACTCAGATGCAACCCCAGCAGTCCCAACTATGATCAGGATGAGGGGAGAAGGGAGGCCAGCATGCTTTTAATCACGCAGCATTACTGGGGGAGTTGCTACCTAATTCATCCCCAGCCTTTGTCAGTTGCCTTTGAGATACAGCTTGCCTCTTTTGGTCCATGTCACTTTCCCCAGTATCTTCTGCTTATATCCACCACTCCAGTATGTTCTGTGGTAGCTGAGAACTTTCAAGCACAGCCTACTTCAATTCTGTCTGCCCTCTGTCATCTTTCAGTGCCTGGCTTGGTGCTCAGGGCCTCCCAGTTACTCTTTCAGCACCACACTGTGGTGACCAGATTCTGTGAAGCTGTCCTTAGGCCCATTCAACCCAAGCTACTCCACAGGCCCATTCAACCTGAGCTGTCCTCAGGCCCTTTCAACCTGAGCTACACAACTGTATGTACAGAGTCTGCACCTGGGAATGAAAGTATCAGTTTCTCCTGTTGTTTTCACATTAAACTTACCTTCTTAGATATTCATCCACCCTCTGCCTATCATTAACTCTGGGATGATATAGAGCTTTGGGATCCTATTTGCTGGGTTCCATAACTTTGACATTGTCTTCGTATCTACTTTCACATCTCTCTGGAAATTGTTCCAACCAAGAAGGATTAAATCTCCTCTTCTGGTTATGTGGAATCTAACTTTTACACTGTTACGCATTTTCTATTTAACTATTGTTGTGTAAAACTTGTTATGCCCTGATCCTTTTCTTTTCTCAAAAAGCCCAGCATTTGCAAATCAAAGGTTTCATTTTCAAAACTATTGTTTCTGCTGTACATTAAATTATATTGGGCTTCTTTGTTTCAGTATTTGCCCACCCTCCCCCCAGGACAGTGCTTACAGGAAACTGTTACCTAAATATTGGTAAAAAAAAGGTCATAAGTACATGAAAACTGGATCTTTTGGGGTAAAAGGAAGAAGAAAGAGTTGATATTCAGAAATTGTATCTACTACATTCTGATGAGAAATCCGTACTCATTTTCTTTCAGCACAAATAACCCTTGGTATACATATGGGTGCTTAATTATTTATCATTGCAACAGTAATGATAACAAAAACAGTAATAATAAAGAATTTACTTAGCTCTTTTATAATGAAGAGTGTTTTATATCCATTTTAATTGCATGGACGTCACTGCATTTATGTGCAAGCATGAGTCAAAGTTTCATGTAACATCTCCATGACAGCAGCTAGCTCCTTGGGGACAAGGACAGGGCCTGCCTTGTTCACTGTGTATGTGCCCACTGTATACCCAGCATGATGTCTGGCATACAGGAGGGGCTCTGTGAATTGGTTGAGTGAATGACTGACTCCCACCTCCTTTGTTGACTGCTGAGATGGTGTTCCAAGCACAACAAGATTAAAATATCCAGAATTTTGCCAGCATCAATGTGCTTTCTATAAAAGAGACATGAATGTATGACAATCAGTTTTGGAATCCTGTAATGGCTCTGCTGACAGGATATGTAGGATGGCTTGTCAAACATGAGCCAGGTCTACAGCTCAAAAGCCTCCAACTGTGCTGACAACAATTTAACCTTAATTCCCAACCTGATATGTCCACTTTATTATCTGTGATCTCTGAAATTCTGAAAATTATTTTTCCACTGTGCCCTCTCATTCAGCTCATGATCTTCTTTGGTTTCTCCAAAACCTTGTTTTCTGGTAAAAGAAAAAAAGAGAGAAAGAAAGAAAAGAAACAGATTCTAAATCCTTCTGGGGAAAATAGAACAAGCCTAAAGCACACTGATCAAGAAACAGAGAACAGGCCAAATGGTGGAATAGACAATCCCAGCATCACTCTCCCACCAACCTCCAACAAGAAATCAATTTACAACTCTTCAGATACAAAAACTGCCATCCTGTAATCACTGGTATCTAGGAGAAGAGGTGGAGAGACCTAAGTCTGTGAAGGCATGGAAAGCTGCAGTGAGTGGCTGAAGGGACCACCTTGGTCAGAACTGGCCCCAGCCGCTCCTGGGCCAGCACTGCACAGCACAGGGGGCAGCTTCCTGGAGATGGCAAAGCTGCAACAGCACCCTTTGCAAGAAGCTACTTGGAGTTTCGGGGAAAAGGTGCTGTGACAGCTGGCAAAAAAAGAAATCACTGTGGAGTGAGCCATCGTATTTCCCAAACCAGTAAAACTGCATGCACGCTACCCTGGAGCCTGTATAGGAAGGAGGAGCCACAGATGATGGGAGAAAAGATCCACCCATGGGGTAGTGAGTCTTCCTGGATGAATTATGCTGTGACTTCCCCACGGGAAATGTTTGCAGTGCTGGGGGAGGGCACTGATCCACCAGGGGTGCATCAGGAAGCAGTGTAAGCAGCATATCTGCCTTCTGATTGGCAAAGGTGCAACACAGTGGAGACCAGTACATGCAATAGAAATGCAAGGGCAGTTTGTGAAAAGGACTTAGTCATGGGCTGAAATTCCCACACAGCCCAGTCACATCTGTGGTGAACCCACATGACCCAGAAGTGACTAAAAGGCCAACAATTAAAACTGAGTCTGCACAAAAAGGTTTTTTCCAGTTTAAGATAAAACAGTGAAGGAGAAATTTAGCTCAGGCACAGAGTATAAGTTCTGGTCCCTGCAGGAAGTTTCCCCCAATCCTGAAAGTAATCACAGAAAATTAGCTCCAGGGCAGTACTTAAGTGATGGTGGTTGCTATTAATCCATCACAGAATGGAAAAGAAAAAAGAAAAAAAAAAAAAGGAAAAGAAAAGAATAACAGACCAGAGATAAAATTCTGATATGGAGCAGTAATGGTCTAAAACCACCAAAGAGCACCTATAAAACCCAGAAGAGGCAGGCATCTCCTCAAATGCACAGGCATCATCAACATAAAGGAAAAAGATCAAGAAAGAACAGAGAATATAACACCATCAAAAGAAACTAACAAAGCACCAGCAATAAATCCAGAAGAACAGCAAATTTATGAAATATCTGACATAAAATTTAGAATATATCTTCCTAAAGATATTCAGAAAGTCACAAGAAAATAAAGATAGAAAATTAAATGATATTTAGAAAACAATCCACAAGCAGAACAAGAAATTTGACAAAGAAATATTACAAATTAAAAAAAATAGAAATTCGGGCCTACCCCATGGCTCACTCAGGAGAGTGCGGCGCTGGGAGCGCAGCAGCGCTCCGGCCGCAGATTTGGATCCTATATAGGGATGGCCGGTGCGCTCACTGGCTGAGCACAGTGCAGGCAATCCCCTTATCGGTCACTAAAAAGACAAAAAAAAAGAAGAAATTCTAGAAATAAAGAATACAATTTTCTGAACTGAAAAACTTGATAGAAAGTTTCAACAGCAGATTTGATCAGAGGAAAGAATCAGTAAGCTTGAAGACAGAACATACAAAATTATCCAGTCAGAGGAGTAAAAAGAAAGAAGAATTTAAAAAGTGAAATAGCATTGCAGCAATTATGTGACTCATTCCAATGAAGTAAGCTTTGCATAATCTCAAAAAGAGATGAAAAAGGAAGAGACATAGAAAGCATATATAAGGAAGTAATGTGTGAAATTTTCCTAAGTATGGATAAAGATGACAGCATCCAGGTATAGCAAGCTCAGAGGTCACCAACCAAATTCAATACAAAGAGGAACACTCCAAGGCACATCATAATAAAATTATTCAAAAACAAAAGACAAAAAAGAATATCGAAAGCAGCAAGAGAAAAGAGACACATAATATTCAATGAAGCCCCAATAAGGCTTTCAGTGGATTTCTCAGTAGAAACCCTACAGGCTAGGAGAAAGTGGGATCATATATTCAAAGTACTGAAGGAAAAAGATCATCAACCTAGAATTCTGTGTACAGCAAAACTAACCTTCAGATATGACAGAGAAATAAAGTCTTTCTCTGACAAACAAAAGTTAAGGGAATTCAACAACACTAGACTGCCTTACAAGAAATGCTAGTCGGAGCTCTTCAGGCTGAAAGGAAATGATGGTAAAGTATAATAAGAAAACATTTGAGTGTACAAAACTCACTAGTAAAGTAAATACACAGACATTCTCAAATAATAATAAGGGTGGGGAATAAACTACTTACATTCTTACTATGGAATACAATTCTTTATTTTGACAGCTGGCATAAAAGGGGATCTGAACCCTTAACCTTGGTGTTATAACACCATGTTCTAACCAACTGAGATAACTGGCCAGTCCATCCTTACCATGAAGACTAAAGGACAAACTCAACAAAATTAAAACAAATCCAACAACAGTATAAGAGATAGGCAATATTAAAAGATGTGACTTGAAATAACAAAATGTCAAAAAGAGGTAGAATGATGTCAATGCATAGACTTGGTTTTGGTCTTTTCCTTTTTCCTAGTAATCAAAGTTAAGTTGTTATTAGTTTAAAATAACTCATTATAACTATAGCATGTTTTTTGTAAGCCTGATGGTAACTATAACACAAAAAAATAAAATAGACATACTAAAAATAAATAGGGAGAAATCAAAATGCACTACTACAGAAACAACTCAATCACAAAGGAAGACAGTAAGATCAGAAAAAAAGGTAACAAAATGGCAGTAAAGAATCCCTATATATCAATAATAACTCTAAATGTAAATGGACTAAATTCTTCACCTGAAAGACACAGAGTGGCTGAATGGTTTATAAAACAAGAACCAACAATTTTCTGACTACAAAAAACTCACTTCATCTATAAGGACATAAATTGACTGAAAGTGAAGGGATGAAAAAAAATATTTCATGCAAATGGAAATAAAAGAAGAGCAGCAGTAGCTATACTTATATCAGAAAAAATTGACTTCAAGCCAAGAAAAGTAAGGAAGGTCATTATATAACAAAAAAAGGACTGATTCAGAAAAAGGATATAACAAGTCTAAATATATACACAGCAGACATATAAAGCAAACACAGCTAGACTTAATGGGAGAAATTGACTCTAAAACATTCAATACACCTGTTTCAGCAAAGAACAGATCATTCAGACAGAGAATTAATCAAAAAACATTAAAGTCAATCTTCACTCTAGACCAATTAGACATATGGACATTATAGAATATTTTATCCAACAGCTGCAGAATACACATTTTTTTTTTCTCAGCAGCAATTGGAACATTCTCTAAATAGACCATATGTTAGGTCCCCAAAAATCTCAACAAATTTTAAAAAATAATAAAATAAAACCAAATACCTTGTCGAACTACAACAAAATAAAACTAGAAATTGATAACAGAAGCAACAACGGAAACTGTACCAGTAAATGGGAATTAAACAACATGCTCCTTATCAATAAATGGGTCAAATAAGAAATTAAAAAGGAAATTAAAAAGTTCCTGGAGACAAATGAAAATACATAAAGCAGCACACCAGAACCTATGGGGTACAGCAAAAGCAATCATAAGAGGGAAGTTTGTAGCAATAAATGCTTCTCAAAAAAGGACTTCAAATAAAACCTAATGTTACACCTCAAAGAACTAGAAAAAAGCACAAATGAAACCCAAAAGTATTAAAAGGATAAAAATATGAAAGATCAAAGCAGAAATAAATGAATTAGATATTAAAAAAACAATACAAAATATTAATGAAACAGATCTGGTTTTTTGAAAAGATAAACAAAATCAATAAATATTTAATTAAACTGATGAAGAAAAAAGAGAGAAGACTCAAATTAAATCAGAAGTGAACATGGAGACATCACAACTTATACTAAAGAGATATGAAGGATCAGAAGTCTACAACAAACAACTATATGCAAACAAACTGGAAAACAGAAGAAATGGATAAATTCCTGGACACATACAACTTACCATGCTTGAATTGTGAAGAACCAGAAAACCTACACAGACCAGTAATGAGTAATGAGACTGAAGTAATAAGAAAAAGTCTCCCAACAGAGAAAATCTCAGGATCAGACAGCTTCACTGCTGAATTCTACCAAACATTTAAATACCAGTTCTTCTCAGACTCTTCCAAAAAACTGAGGAGGCCAGCATTACTCTCCTATCAAAACTGAAAGAAGACACAAGAAAAAAGAAAACTACAGATCAATCTCCCTAATGAACATACATGAAAAAATCCTCCTTAAAATACTAGCAAGCTGAATCCAACAACACAATAAAATGATCATTCACCACGATCTAGTGAGGTTCATCCCAGGGATGCAAAGATGGTTCAATATACACAAATAAATAAATGTGATACACCACATCAACAGAGTAAAGGAAAAAAATATGAACATTTCAATAGACACGGAAAGAGCATTTGATAAAATCCAACACCCTATCATGCTAAAACACTCCACAAATTAGATATAAAAGGAATGTACCTCAATACAATAAAGGGAAAACCCATAGGTAATGCCATACTGAATGGACAAAAATTGAATGCTTTTCCTCTAAGATCTGGAATAAGACAAGGATGCTCACTTTCCCTAGTCTTATTCAACATAGTACTGGAAGTTCTAGCCTGTGCAATAAGGCAAGAGTAAGCAGTAAAGTGTATCTGAATAAGAAATGAGAAAGTCAGACTACCCCTATTTGCAGATGACATGATCCTATACACAGAAAACACTAAAAATTCCATCAAAGAATTACTAGAACTAATAAACAAATTCAGTAAAATGCCATGATATAAAGTCAACACACAAAAGTCAACAGTCTTTCTACATGCCAATAACAAAATATCTGAAGATGAAATTAAGAAAATAATCCCATTCACAATAGCTACCAAAAAAAAAAAAATGAAATACCTAGGAGTAAATTTATTCAAAGAGGTGAAAGTCCTCCACAATGAAAACTACAAAACACTGGCCAAAAAACTTGATGAAGACACTAGTAAATGGAAAGATATCCCATGCTCATGCATTGGAAGAATTTGTTTTATCAAAATGTCCATGTTATCTAAAACAATCTACAGATTCAGCACAATCCTTATCAAAATACCAACGACATTCTTCACAGAAATGGAAAAACAGTCTTAAAAATTTGTGTGGGACCAAAAAGACCTCATCTAGCCAAAGCAATCTTAAACAAAAAGAACGAAGTTAGAAGTATCACACTTCCTGATTTCACAATATACTATAAATCAAAAGTAACCAAAACAGCATGGTACTGGCATAAAAACAGACAAATTGACCAACAGAACAGAAGAGAGAGCCCAGAAATAAACCCACACATTTATAGCCAACTGATTTTGATCAAAGGTTCCAAAAATATACACTGGGGAAAGGACAGCCTCTTTAATCAATGGTGCTAGGAAAACTGGATATCCACATGCAGAAGATTGAAACTAGACCTCTACCTCTCACCATATATAAAAATCAATTCAAAATGGATTAAAGACCTAAGTTTAAGTCCCAAAACTATGAAACTACTAGAATAAAACATACAGGAAATGCTACACAAAATGGAAAAGGGCAGCACTTGTTTGAAAAAGACTACAAAGGCAGAGGCAACTAAAGCAAAAATAGACAAATGACTACATCAAACTAAAAAACTTGTGTATAGCAAAGGAATACAATAACAAAGTGAAGAGACAACCTTCAGAATGGGAGAAAGTTTTTGCAAACTACACATCAGACAAGAGGCTAATATCCAGAATATATAAGGAATTCAAACAACTCAGCAGAAAACCAAATAACCCGATTAGAAATGTGCAAAGGACCTTAACAGATATTTCTCAAAAGAAAATATACAAATGGCCAATAGGCACATGAAAAATGTTCAGCCTTGCCAATCACTACGGAAATCCAAATTAAAACCACAATGAGGGCCGACCCTGTGGCTCACTCGGGAGAGTGCAGCGCTGGGAGCGCAGCGGCGCTGGGAGCTCCGAGGCCACAGGTTCGCATCCTACATAGAGATGGCAGGTGTGCTTACTTGCTGAGCACGGTGTGGGCGACACCAAGCCGAGGGTTATGGTCCCCTTACCGGTCACAAAAAAAATAAAAATAAAAATAAAAAAAACCCACAATGAGATATCATCTCACCCCAGTTAGGATGGCTATTATCAAAAAGACAGAAAATCACAAATGCTGGTGAGGATGTGGAGAAATAGGAACGCTCCTGCGTTGTTTGTAGGTGTGCACATTGGTACAGCCATTGTGGAAAACGGTATAAAACGGTATGGAAGTTCCTCAGAGAAATAAAAACTGAGCTACATTATGACCCACTGATCCCACTACTGGGTATACACCCAAAGGAAGTGAAGTCAATATATCAAAGAGACACCTGCACTCCCACGTTTTTCACAATGCCATTCAAATAGCCAAGAGATGGAACCAACCTAAATGCCCATCAGAAGAATGGATGAAAAAGAAAGTGGTATATAGGCATAATGCAATACTGCTCAGCTACAAATAAAAATAAAACAAAATGAAATAAAATCCTGTCATTTTCAGCAACATGAATAAAACTGGAGAACATCATGTGAAGGGAAGTAAGCCAGGCACAGAAAGACAAAATACCACATGATCTCACTCATATGTGGAATCTTAAAAAATGGTGGTTCTCAGAGGAGTAGAGAGTAGACGTCTGATAACCAGAGCTGGAAGGGAAAAGGAAGTTGTGAATTAATGGGTAAAAAGCTGTGCAATGTATTCTAAGTGAATCAATGTACAGTCTATGCATATATTGAAAGAACTCACTATACCACACAAATATGTACAAATAAGTGTGAAAAAAAAGAGAGAGAAGGAACAAAACCCATTGTTTCTTGAAAGAGAAATTCAAGACTAAGCATGGTTGTGTTCCCTGACTGCCTTATTCTAAGACCAAGAACAGAAACCACCACTAATAAAAATTGCTCTTCGAGCCGACCCTGTGGCTCACTCAGGAGCGCAGCGGCGCTGGGAGCACCGAGGTTGCGGGTTCGGATCCTATATAGGGATGGCGGGTGTGCTTACTTGCTGAGCGCAGTGCGGGCGACACCAAGTCAAGGGTTGCGATCCCCTTGCTGGTCACAAAAAAAAAAAAAAAAAAAAACTTGTTCTTCACAGACCGTGCCTGATGCTCAGCTAAAAATTGTCAAGTGGAGTATTTAAGTATCAGCTCTTGACAGTACTGCCTCTCAGAGGAAATACAACCAGACCTTGCTTACCAGCTCTCCTGGGGCTGAGATTAGCGTATGCATGAGTGGACAGGGAAGGCTCTTTTAAGATGTAGGAAAACATTTCAGGAAGGGGTGGGTGGAAGCATCTTCCAGAGCTCAGAGGCAACTGAAGCAAATTGATAAGAAAAGTGGTACATCTACACAATGGAATACTACTCAGCTATAAAAACGAATGAAATACTGCCATTTGCAACAACATGGATGGACCTCGAGAGAATTATATTAAGTGAAACAAGTCAGGCACAGAAAGAGAAATACCACATGTTCTCACTTATTGGTGGGAGCTAAAAATTAATATATAAATTCACACACACACACACACACACACACACACACACACAACCGGGGGGCGGGGGGAGAAGATATAACAACCACAATTACTTGAAGTTGATAGGACAAGCAAACAGAAAAGACATTGTTGGGGGGAGGGGGGAGGGAGAAGGGAGGGAGGTTTTGGTGATGGGGAGCAATAATCAGCCACAATGTATATCGACAAAATAAAATTAAAAAAAAAAAAGATCACTCTGAACTACAAAAAAAAAAAAAAAAAAAGAAAAGCGGTCCTGAGGTTTGCCCCCCAGGTAGGCACATCCACAGTCCCCCAAGCTCTGCTCTTAGAATAACCCCTCAAATGTGAGCAGCTGTGGAGAGCCAACTCCTTACACACTCCGATGGTTAACTCTGCCTTTCACATGCAAAGCAAAGACAAAAGCAGGCAGATCATCCTCCGGACTGTTCTTTACCTTATCCTTTCAAAATAACTCAAACTTCAATTACTCCTCTTCTTACCGTTTTCGTTTTCCACTTTTAGCCAAATCTACAGATGACATGTTCCATAATTTGTGAAATATTTTTTAAATCAACTCAATTTGTATTCCTTAGATGCATACATTTAAAAAATATTTTTACATCAATAGTAATAATAATAATAACAATAATAGATGCCCATATCTCAGGGGATTTCTGCGTGCTTTATAAGTGGTAAAGTTTTTCCCAAGTATTTTGGGAAGTGGCCAATACCTCTTGCGTCAACTCTATGGATTTGAAACTCACCTCTGCTGTTTCTCAGCTGTTTGATCTCTGGGCCCCAATTTAATCTTGCACAAGAGGGAAATAATAAAACTGTACTTCCTTGAGTTACTATGATGATTAAATGAGTAAGATAAGCAAGATCCTTAAAACACTGCCCAGAAAATAATAGGTGCTTAATATGTTAACTAATATTACTGTTATTTATCCCTTTCCATCACTAGTTTATCATCCCTTTTAGAATCCAACAATGTTTCTGAGTTGCTCTGTTGGGCACTGTCAGATCATAGAAAATAAGAGTTGGAAAGATACCTGCCTGGTACCTTCTTGTCTTTACACCTCAGCTTGAATGTCACTTTCTCAGAACAAAGGCTTCCCTGACCATCCTGTGTCCACTGTGCCACCCGTCCCCCTGATTCTTATCAGAGTATTTTGGTTAGTTTCATTTCTAGCACATACAACAGTCCATATGGTTTCACTCACTTATTTATTTGTTAAATATTTATATATTGTTTTATCTAAATAAATATCCATACATACACATCCATGTGTATTGTTTTGGTCCTCTCTAGACTATAAAGTGAGTGCATGGACTCTGTCTGCCTTTTCACGGCTATGTCCCCAGGGCCTCACTCAATGGTGGCACATATAATAGCAGCCAATAAACATTTGTTGAATGAATGAATGAATGAATGAATGAATGCTGTTATCTTGCTGACAAGGACACTGGAGCTCAATAGATAAAGTGCTTTTTCCAAGGGTACAAACATACTCAAGAAGAGCAGGATGGTGAAGAAAACTAGAGCTAGTGCTACTGCTGCACACCCCTTTTGCAGCAGACCGGGACAGCTGTGTGTGATTGCAGACCCCTAGGAGCCCCCAGGACTCTTTCGGGAGTCTGCAGTGTCAAAATTATTTTCATAATTATACTAAGAATGCCATTTCATTTTTTAACTCTGTTGACATATGCACTGATTATACAAAAGTAATGGTGGGTAAAACTGCTGGCCCCTTAGCACAAATCAAGGCAGTGGCACCCGACCATACTGCAGCCGTGGGGTTATTTATTGCCACACACCCACAGTAAGGGGGAAAAAAACCAACTCACTTAAGAGGGTCCATTGATGAAACAATAACAATTATTAATTTTATTAAATCTCACTCCATTTCAGACTTTTTCATATTCTGTGTGACAATCTAATAAAGTGTGGATGCTTCAGAAAGGAAGCATGTTGGTTATTTCAAGGAATAGCACGTGTATGATTGAGTTGTGAGCTGAACTAGGCACGTTTTTTTGTTGGGTCTTTTTTTTTAGGGGGGGACACAATTTTCGCTTGAAAGAACAAGTTCCAGACAAACTACAGTTATTCAGACTTGGGCATTTGGAAGGCATTTTCTTAAAAATGACAAAGGGGGCCTGTCACTTAAAGGAAACAACTGAGAGTATGGGTTGCCAATGATGAAAGTTGATCTTTATAGTAAAAATCAGAATTTTAAAAATATATGTATCTGCCACGGTGAGTTTGACAGCTTCCCAATACTCAAAGACTTTTTCAAGGTAATCAGGAATAACATTAATAAATGCAATGTTTTTGGTATTATGTAATGAAATGTGTCAGCTTTTGGAAGGTCTGAATAATTCAGCAAGCCAGTATTTTTCAAATGTCCAATCCTTGATGTTATAAAATCATGTGTGGATAAAAAACCCACTGAAAGTGTAAGGTAGGCCTGTACATTTTTATATAGCAGAGTGTGAGAAGTTTCCTGATATTGTATCAGATTCCATATTACAATTAACCTTTACGAAACTACTACCACCTGCCAAGTTTTGGTGTTGCATCAAAGAAAACTACCCATAGTTGTCTTAAAAGCCTGTTAGAAAACTTCTTCCTTTCCCTACTACACATCTGTGTGGGGCCAGATTTTTACTTCAACCAAAAGAACTTATTCGAACAGATTGAATGTAAAAACAGATATGAGAATTCAGCTGAATTCTTTTGGCTGACATTAAAGAGATTTGCAAAATGTAAAATAGTGACACTTCTCTTACTCAGTTTTTTTGTTTTGGAAAATATGGTTCTTCTTCATGAACACATTTTTGTTAACAGGTAAAGGGTTTTTTTTTATATAAATAAATATTCATACTTCTTTGAATTTTTATTTCTAATATGGTGAATATTGATAGCAATAATGTATATTTATAATAGTTATTTGAGGACCTCAGTTATCCTGAAGTATATTTAGGGGTTCTGAGACCAAAACGTTTTAGAATTGCTGAATTAGAGCATACCAGGTGGGGTTCAAACCCTTAAGTGCTTATGTAAGTAGAAAGAGGCCTCCTAGATGGTGAGTTCCAAGAGCATAGAGTTCATGGCATCTGTTACAAATTCTGCAAGGCCATGTCAGTATCATTTTAAAAATCATAAGCTGTATTTGTCAATTTCTGTTGCTTATAACAGAATACCTGAAACTGGGTAATTTTTAAAGAAGTAGAAGTTATTTCTTACAGTTTCAGAGGCTGGGAAGGCCAAAGTCCAGGGAACACAGATGGTGAGAGCTTTCTTATGGGTGGTGACTCCTCACAGAGACACAGGGTGCCAGTGGATCGCTGCGCAAGACAGCCTAACCTCATGGACTCTCCTTTGAGAGCCATCAGAACCACACCCATTGCTCCATGAATGGACTGATCTATTCACAAGAATACAGTCCTCACAATCTAATCACATTTTAAAGGATCCACCTTTCAATTTCCATAATAGGATTTCCCACGCTCTTAACTCTGTTCCGTTGGGGATCAAGTTTCAATGAGTTTTGGGAGACATTCAATCTACAGCATAAGCCAACCATAATATTAAATATTAAAAAAGAATACATACATCTGTATTGATCAGGACATTGGTTTTTAAAAAAAGAAACTTCAGGGCTAAAACTAACAAAGTTCATTTTTCACTCTTGCTACGTATACATTTCAGGTTGTCTGGGGTTCTGCTGCTTTTGTCTTTACTCCAGAATATTCAGGATGATGATGGAGCATCTAGCGTGTGGAGCTCTGTCTGGTGCTATGGCGGGAGGGAGGGAACATGGTGAATTGTCGGTTTTAAGAGAACCGGCTCTCAAAGCTCCTGCTGGAAAGGCAGTGTGGCTCTTGCACTTACATTTCTTTGGCAACAGCAAATCTTGTGGCTTTGCCTGACTTCAGAGAGGTCAGAAACTTGCCATCCCACATGACACCATGATCCGGGAAGCAGGAATGTTGGAATAAAGTACTTGTGGAAGGCAGTATATATCAGCAGCTGCAATGACTAGCATGACACTACTCCCCTGTCCTCAACATAAAGACCCATTTGTAAAATTTACTGACATCTGATTCTTAAGTTACTAATACATAATTTTTCACAGCTAAATGATTTAGTGCATACTATTTTGTGTTCTTTTCATTTGACATTATTTTACATATCTTCGTAGTTTTCATATTTATAATTTAATGTCAATGTTAAATTTTACTTTATTGATATATTATTGTAATCTTAAACATTTCTTAACTGGGGGTATTTAGGCAATAGGTAGCTAGGCTTTCACTCTTATAGATGGCATAGCAATACACATCCATATAAAAAAACATTTTTTTAAAAATTATTTCTTTGGTGCTCCTGAGTCAAGGAGTAGGATGGATTTTTGTGATGACATGTGTTACATATGTCCACCATTTTATAAGCTTTTGTGGAAAAGAATCTGGCCTTATTCATTTCTGTATCCCTAGAACCTAACAAAATATCTAGAATTTGGTAGGCATTCAATACTTGTCCAGGGAATGAATGACTCTCGGCAGATTGCTTTCCGGAATTATTACACCAATTTACAATGCCCCCAGTACAGAACTCTATTGCTCTAACAGACTTTTAAATAGTTTGAGCAGTGGTTTTCTTTTCATTTATGTAGTAGTTAACAGGGTGAAGCATATTTCCGAGATTTTTCTTTTACTATTTGTGTGGAGTTGTTTTTCACTTCTGCTCTACTTAATAAAATAAATCTGGCAATTTGTCTTAAGAATTGTCCCCACACAGTTTGGTTTTCAAAGGTTTGGGGCTATCAGTTGCAGGCTCAATGAGAAAAGAGAATAAATTAGGAATAGGTGGAAGTGGATCCAGGGGGCCTATCTTAAGAAATGAAGCATAGAATTATATTTATATCGTCACCATCATCATCATCATCAACAGACAACATTTACTGAGCACATTGCATAAATATTATCTCTAGTCCTCACAACATTATTGAAAGGTAGATACAACACCACCTCCATGTTCGGGTTGAGCATATTGAGGATCGATAAAATTCCAATTGCTGGAGACCACACAGGCAGCAAGAAGGAGGGTGGCTTTCGAGTCTGTGCTCGTCTGCATGTGGAGCCTGAGCTTTCTCTCGCTGCTTCGTGCTGCCTTGCCACCGCTCACAAGAGGACACGGCAGCAACATGAAGCAAGGCGTGGGAGGGGAGTTTTCTTGGGTCTGTGGGGCTGACAAGGTCACACTGCTCTGTGGACTAGGTGCCCGCAAACAGAGGCTCCCAAGTCAATGCTGCTGGGATACAAAGAGGGACATGTGCCCGGACGCAGGACCCCAGCAGCATCTGGGGTACGTAGCACAAGATGTAGTCCTCAAAGGCAGGGAGTGCAGCAGAGGAGCAGATTGTCGGAACCCTGGTCAAGAAGGGGCCATCTCAGAGCAGGAGGACAAGCCAGAAAGCCAGGTAGCAGCCCGGTCCAGGGCTTGGCACAAAGGGCTCAGAGCAGGTGGGAACGGAGGAGGGCTGCAGCCTGGTGGGTGCTTCGGGCACACACTGGGCCGTAGACTTATGACAAGTGCCAGACATCTCCTTCCACTGATGAGAATTGGATGCAAAGTCAATCAAAAGAACCCCTTTCTTAGCTCTCCAGCAGGCATCCCCTGGTCACATAGAGCTATCTACATTTAAATTAATTAAATGGAATAAAGTTAAAACATTGGTTAGTCAGTCACACTAGCTACATTTCCAGCGCTCAGTAGCAGCTGCTGTACTGAACATCACAGATGTGGAACATGCCTGTGGTCACAGAAAGTTCCACTGGACAGCGCAGCTTCTCCAGGCGGACCAGCACGGACGCGCAGCATCAGCATCTGCTGCACCTGGGAGCCTGGGAGGAGTGCAGAGTCTCAGGCCTTACCCCTCACCTATTGCATTGGAATCTTCAGGTGACAATACCCCCTGGTGGTGGGTCAGCACATTCAGATGTAGCAGCACATGTGTCTTCTCAGTGGGTTCAGAAAAAAAATCAGTGAATCTGCTCTGCCTGCCAAAGATCTGTGCTACCTGAGTGGAGGGGGGCTGAGGAAAACAGACGCTAACCTTTAATTTGTCATCTTTACTGCAAACGTTTCCTCCAGTCTATTGCTCTTCCTTTTATTTTAGTTTTGTTCATTTTTTATGAACATATTTTTTAGACTTTATTAATATTTAAAAGATTGTGATGGTGGGAGCCTGCCGTGGCTCTTCCTTGGGAACAAATCTCATCCCTCGGTCCCCCGCCCCACTCCTGCTTTGGCTGTGTAGCCAACACCTCTGCAGCATCCCTCCATGGAGGCTGTGATCTCACCTGCTCAGAGAGATGCAGTTTTAGCAGCATCACAGACGAGCCAAGTGGAAAGGCTCTGCGCCCTTCTTCTGCAGAGCAACTCTACCCGAGGCATTTATACATGCACTGGCAGTGACAGCGGCCCCTCTTGCAAGGCCTCATAAATATTTAACAACAAGCACTTTGTAAAGAACAGTGTTATTAAGGGTGTTGCTGCCAGCAGCTTCAAATGTGCCATGTATCAGCAGCTCCAATGCTCTGTGGACATGACCCTTTTGCAGTAGCCCTAGGCAAGTCAGCTCCTTCTCTTTTATGGGGAGTTGGGAAAGAATATAGAGGAATTTGCAAATATTTCTGCCCCTCAGAGGAAAAAATCTGGATCCTCTCATAATAGATAATGGCTTTCCAACAAATCATGTATCTAAGAGAGAAAAAGCAGTGACCAGAAGGAAAAAAATGCACACACATACACAGCCGCCCCCCTCCCCCCATAGAAGAGTACCCTGTCCAGCCAATTTTCAGTGAAACTTCTTTTATTCTGGTGCTAGCAGATGAATCTCTTATCATCATGGAAGCCAGTCCCAGGCCACTTATTTCAACACTTCAGGCTTTAATGATACTGGTTCAGTTTTCTTTACCCTGTGGATTGGATACACCACATTGCAATTCAAATCGCCCCAAACACCACAGTGAGCATGAGGTGATCACATTTCTTCCTAAGTGTAAATGGCTCTCCACAGGGGACACATTTTGGAGCACAGGGGCTGGGGCAGCATTACCCTGGCAACTTCTCTTTCCCCAGACGATCATCACTGAAGGTAAGTGCTTGGAAGATTAAGCTCCCCAATCCGTGAAGCAAACTCCAGTTAGGTTAGGAAAATACACTCCATTGGTCATCTTTAAAACAACCAATACATTACAAGGGATTGTAAAATGAAAGACTGGGTGCGTGTGTGTGTATGCATGTGTAGCATGCTCATCACATTTCCCCCCAAATGCTTTCACTTCTTTTATCTCATGACAACACTTGTGAAGGAGTCTGAAAAGGTCAAGGTCACCTGCAGACACCACTAAAGGAGCATTTGCATGTTTGCTACCATAAAACACCTCCTCCCAAGGTCTGCCGGGAAAGAAATTAACTTCCGAGCCTTTACATGAGTTGTATTTCCATAGGAATAAACATTTCCATGGAACTCACCTTTCACATGCAGAAGCAGGGGCTGTATACATGAGTGGAAGCCCCTTGTGTAAAGTAGGGACCCATCTGCCTTTTTGCAAGTGGTTTTGCATTTTAGCCAGTAAATCTCCCAGAGCATGACCAGTCACCATGTGTTTGCTGAGCACAGGTAAGAAAACACTCAGAGAACACCAGTGTGTTAACCGGACTGCACACTAATGTAGCCTCACAAACCTATCCTGCATATTCATAAGCAAACACTCTGCTATGTATCAGCTTTGTTCCAGGTTATTATCAAAGAGAGTTCATTTTTAACTTACTTGGGACCTGGAATAAACTTTCCCATAGAAACAATGTTATAAATAGTGCTCTGGCCTAGTCCACAAATGTTCTTCTAACACTAAATGCAATTCCAGTATCACAGAGTTGCAAAAAAATTTTGCAGAAATCAATAACAGCACCATACCCCTAATTAAACCAAACAGTAGAACAATAAAATGAAACCTCTCTCATTTTTTTTTTTTACATGAAAGTTCTTTCTTGGAGAAAGTGAGATTAATTGAGAAGGATGAGGAGGTAAATGGAGTCTGTGCGGCGCTCTTGAAGGAGGCTGTGGGTTACCTGGAGGGCTGTTGAGGTTGACGGCTCAGGCTCCTTAATACGTCTCATTTCACTTCAAAACGTGTGGCTTCTCTTTCACTTGATACAGGTATAGAGCCAGCACTACTTATCCTTATCCCTCATAATTAAAGTCAGTTTTCATTTTCCCTCAACAGTTGAGAAAAGGGAGCGAGAGGAACGGGGCAGGGCAGGCGAGATGAGAGGAAGGAGACAGGAGGGAGAGAAAGGGGAGAAAAGTTCTCGAAGCAATGAAGCAAGAGTCAAAAAAGAAAAGGACAAGTTGAGAGTTTAAAGAAAACCTGGATTTGAGAGTGAAAGATGGCTTGCCTTGGAGGTATCAAATGCATCAGTCACTAGGAGGGGAGAGAGGGTGCAAGAGGGAGGGAGAGGCCTGCTCCCGTGCACAAGTGCTGCCATGACACTTCCACGGCAGGTCATTAGAGGATACTGGCTTGGTTGCTGACTGGAGTGGATGAGACAGGACAGGCCGGGGTGAACGGGGGAGGTGAGCACAATGGTCAATTGCCCCTTCTCACACTGGGGCCTGACATGCCCGGTGCTGACTTCAGGACCTGGAAGATAACTCTCGTGCTGCTGGAGGTGAGTGGCCTCCTTACAGGTCATCACCTCCTTTGTTTCCCACCTGACCTGAGCATCCCCAAGTCTTTCAGTCTTCCACAAGCATCCTTTCTTCTGTTAGGCGTCCGGCATAGGCAGCTTAGTCCTCGGCTCCCTCTCCTGCCGTCTTCTTTCTACTGTGCCCATTCCCGAAAGAACTGCTCGCATTGATGGCTACATTTAACAGGCTTTTACCAAAGATTTAGAGAAGAGATGGAAATTTCCGGCTCTAAGAGAAACAGTGTCAAGTCCAATGCCAGGGTGCCATTGTTCCAAAAAGGTCATCAGTTCTTCCCCCAGTGCAAGGACCCTCCTCTGGCTCTGTTTTCAGTTACTAGGACCCTGGCTGGGTCCCACCCTCTCTCCCCAAAGCAACCTACCATTGTCTTACATCCAAGTTCCTGGGGTGGCTAAGCTCCTTTCCCTCCCAGGTAATTTCTGGTAACTTTCAGAACAGGACAAGGGCTCCTAATCTTTCCTATCACACCCATGTGAGGTACAGCAGGTGAGTGTTCTAAGCTTCTCCTGCTTCATCTACTCACTGGAGGAGAAAAGACAATAGCCATGGGAGAGAACTGTCAGAGCTGCAAGCAGGATGGAGAACCAGCCTGTCCAGGGTCCACTGCTCTGTGGGCCTGAACTATTAGTGGGAAATCCCATAGGCTGGTGGAAACGGAGAGAGGTAAGGAAGGTTGGGAGGTGGAGGGATGGGATGGGAAGACTATGAAAGAATGAGCTTTTGAGAGAAGGAAATCTGGAGGCTCCCAAGAGTCACTGAGTGCTCAGGAATCGCGGGCTCTGCTCTGAGAACCTTGGCAGAAACTCTAGAGATGCAAACCTGGAATTCCACGCTGGACTGCACTGCTTTAAATGTGACACAGCTCTTGGGTCAGGGCTTCTGCTTTATTATGCAGAAGGATTTAATTATCTTTTGTCTCAATTCTCCACTGCAGACTAGGCTTCAGAGCCGGACCCAAAGGCCTATTAATTGGCTTTCCTAAACAAAAGAGCCATCTTCCCTGAGCTAGAACCTGTACTCCCTTATAATGCACAGGTGGATGAAGTCATTTATTTTTTTAAATAGCAATCTTTTCCCCTCAGCTTACACTTATTATATGTATTCCTTTACAATCCACAAATAACTACATAATCACCACCTGGCAAACCACCCCACCCCCCAAAACCAAATTCTCATTATTTGGGTAGTAGCTGTTTAATAGTAAAAATATTTTCATCGCCACCAAAAAAAGTAAAAGTAGGAAAATATTGCCACCTGGAACTCTGGATCAAAGCCAAATGACAATTATCCTCCCTTTACTGGCTGCAAGAACTGGGGAGAGAAAGAACAAGCAGGAAGAAGAAACACTTGGCCCCAGTGTGCTGGACTCACAGGGTGAGCCTGAGCCAGGCTGGCGGGTACTAGGCGGTGACTGCACCTGAGTGGCTGTGAGCACAGAGGGTCTCAGAAGCTCTTGGTGTCTTTACAGACCCTCCCTGGCCTTATCCTCTCCAGTCTGACCTCGTGAGCCATGTGTGTCCTTTATTTTCCTGACCCAACTCCCCTGCATGCGTGGGTTAACATGGCTGTTGTTATAGACTGAATGCTTGTGTCTCCCCCAAATTCACATGCTGAAATCCTAACCCCTAATGAGATGGTATTAGGCATTAATTAGGTCATGAGAGCAAAGCCCTCATGAATTGGATTAGGGGTTATAAAACCCTTATAAAAGAGGCCACAGAGAACTCTCTCATCCCCTTTTCACCATGTGAGGACACAGCGAGAAGACAGCTGTCTATCAACCAGGAAGGGGCCTACGCCAGACACCCAATCTGCTGGCCCCTTGATCTTGAACTTCTAACCTCCAGAGCTGCCAGTGGCTTACAAACCACCCAGTCTGTGGTGCTTTGTTACGACAGCTTGAAATGACTGAGAGCTGCCTCCTGTCTTCTTCCCTTACTCCACAGTTGGGCCTGGCAGTGGTGAGTGTGGGAAATAATTTGGGGGTGGGGACTTTTACCTTGAACTTCCCAGACCCTCCGAGGCCTGTTAAGGTAACTGAGCAGAGGCCACCAAGTCTCTTTTTTGGAATATCTACTTTAAGATTTCATTTGTAAACACAGAAAAGAGTGGTCTGTTATTTTACTAGTAAATCCTAAATATAATAGGATTATTCTGAAATAAAGTTTACATAAATTTTATTAAAAAACAAAAATACATTTATTATAAAGCAAGACATAATTAAATAATACAAATGTAATTGACTATTTAATTTGAAATTGGTCAATTTCACTTGGCTTACAATAATACAAAGAGTTACAACCCAAAAAACAAAAAATCTGTTACATTTTCTTTATAATTCATGTAGTTTTAAATATGAAGTGACAAGAAATAAAATTTAAGTTTTAATGGAAGTGCCAAGATGCAGTAGGTAAGAAATGCCAAAGTAAGTGGTCAGAGAATGTAGATTATGAAAGAAAATTAATGAAAACTTTACACAGCTGTAACACTTTCCCTGCTTTCAAGACATAAAGGGTCAAATGAGGATTTGATGAGTTTTTATATAGAAAGTGTTGTCACCCTGCTTGCAGACCCAACTCCTTGGGGTGGAGGAGGAAGATACTCTCTCTTTTCCCAGGAGAGCTGGTGAGGCTGGGTTTCTGGAGGTCAGTGTAAAGAAGAGGAGTCCACAGCTTGCCTCACAGGCATAGGATAAATCAGAAGGTGGCCGCCCTGATCGGCCCAAAGCCCCGGCTTGCCTGGGCTGCAGTTCTCCCTAGGGCCAGACAGGGATCATGCCAGATGAGGGGTGGACTGGAGCTGGTCTGAACCTCACCCAAGTGGGCTCCTGCCAGAGGGTGAGAGGAACACAGTGGTGAGGGGCCATGACAATTCCCACCACGTGGGACTTCTCACGCCATCCTATTGATATGAGCATGCACTTTCTCCTTAGCTGAGGGGGCCCAAGCCCCTACAGGGAGGGACAACCCAGGTCCTGTGTCCATTCCTCCCTCCCCGGTCCCACTGCCCATCCCTGTCAAAGTTGTCAGGCTGGCGTAGGGTTGATTTGATATTAAATCAAGTTCGGAATTGTGATAAAAGTCTTAGACCACATATTCAAACTTCCAAACTCAGATTGCATCTGTGACTTAAACAGAAGATCTATTTACAAACTGATCTGACACTCAGCCAGCAAGTCTCAGTACCGTCATGTGGATGGCTTACTGCTGGTGTCCATTCTGACTGGCCAGTGTGTATGTCTGCTCAATAGGCAGCAAAACAAAAAGCCATGGGCCTGCCAGGACTTTTACCCAAATGCAGATAGAGATTACAATAGAATAGAAAAAATAAAACTTTTTAAACATTGAAAAAAGCAAACATTGAATAAAACCTTTAAGTTTTAAACTAATTTCATGTGGCTGCTTCCTTAAAATCATTTCAAACTAGTTCACTTGCTCTTTAATACATACTATCATCCTCATCATCGGGATTCCAAGGAAACAATCCAACCAAGCATATGCTGGAATCAGGTAGGAACAAAAGACCACCAACAGACTGGACCAATTCAGGAGCTGATAATCATTTAAGGAAGAGTTTTTCAACCTACCAATTATGATACATTAATTAGTTATAAAATAAATCTAATGCGCTATGACCCAGTGATTGTTTTTTTAAACTGAATTTGAATAGATGGAATGAAATAGAAAAGAAAGAATAGAATATAAAATGTCAGAGTATATGCTACATAGTAAGGTTAAATATTGTTTAATGATGTTTTTGTTTAAGTGTATGTGTGTGTATTTGTGCATGTGTGCTGGCTGAGGACAAAATGTATTTCGTACTGTGTCTCACAGTCAAAAAAAAGGGTGAAAGACTCTGACATACAGCATGTACGAAATCCATGGAAAAAACTGAGTCAGATCAGAAATTACATGCAAGAAGAAGGAGAGAAGGAAGAAAAAGAAAGATAAATCAAAAAGCAAGCAAGTTAGTGAGGACAATCGGGGAAACTTATACCTCCGTCCCTCTTTAAAAGCAGCCTCAACCTACTCAGCATCTGGGGAACGTGGAACTACAAAAAGCCACTTTAAAATGAGGGGAATTCCTGGGCCGAGCCCGTGGCGCACTTGGTAGAGTGCTGCGCTGGCAGTGCGGCGACGCTCCCGCCGCGGGTTCGGATCCTATATAGGACTGACCGGTGCACTCATTGGCTGAGTGCAGGTCAAGGAAAAACGACAAAAAAAAAAAAAAAAAAAAAAAAAAGAGGGGAATTCCAAGTTGCAAGTAATGCACAATCCACTTTGCAGTGTTGTCACACATGAGATATAATTCGGTACTAACAAAGTACCTGTGTGTGTATATATACATATCTCCTGTGTGACTGTGTGTATATATATATATATATATATTTGTATATACTTATATATATATATTTGTGTGTGTGTATATACATATATATATATATATATATATGTAAAATGCACTGATAATTAACCTTATAAACTTTTTTTTTTTTGAACAACCATCTTGTGCTGGTCAAGGAAAAGTGACATGTTTTACTGGAGTTTGCAGGAATATTTCACTCCAGGTATCATCTTCCCAGGGTTTGTATTGACCAGAGAAGACTGTCACACAGGACGGACTGCACTCAGGGCCGCCACCTTGTGCTGACTTTAGACAGCACCTTTCCCTGTGTTTGCTACATGAATGGCGTCTCCTGGAGCTGTGAAACGCAGTAGCCTGCCAGCACTGCTCGCCCTCTGGGGCATCTGCTGTCACGCCCCCTGCTGGCCAGGACCACATCAGAGCTAGTTGTAGTCCTGCCCTCTGAACTAGAGGTCTGTGCACCGAGTCCCTGGAATCTGATCTCGACCTCTACAGCGTCCCTGCCTGGTCTTCATCTGTTCTCACCATGGCCTTCCAGGTAGTGTGCATAGCCTCGTATTGATACTACCCCTAATTCATCTGGCGGACTCAATGTCAGGAAAAACTTTTAAAAAAAATACTGTGCTGCCCACAAGTCCTCAGTCACCCTGTCTGCCCCTCAACTGCACTCGTGCAGGGCGGCTGAAGCCTGCAGAGCATCGACAGCGAAGCCCTTCCTGACCCACCCAGCTCTCACGGACCCTCCTCTGCCCTGAATTGCCTCAGCACTTGGATTCTGCAGCACCTAACTTAACTCCCATCAAATGCTCTCTCTGCTGCTCGCTGTGGTCTCCTGTACTGCCTTTACTCTTGGCCCCTTAGTCAGACTGTGAACTTCCAAATTTTGGGATCCTTTGTGGCAACCTGCACTCTGCAGTGCCGAGAGTACTGGCCACACTCAGAGTTGAGTCACAACGAGTCAATTCTTCAAACATTGTTGTCTTTATGTCTGAAAAGTGACTTCAGGACCAGTGGATTCCTTTTGGAGAACTCGTGAATGAATGATGCTTGCACATGGTTCTGGAGACATATACACACATGTGTGTGTGTGTGTGTGTGTGTGTGTGTGTGTGTGTGTATAAAGTGCTTTACACACATTGTTTTCTTCCTCACACCGACCACAACCCTATTTGGTAGGTATTTTTAACCACAATTTATTGAAGAAGAAATGGAAGAGCAAAGAGGCTAATTTCTCCAAAGCTATAGCTATAGCAAATGGCAGAGCCTGGATTCTAAGTCTGCACTCTCCTCACAAAAATACTGTCTCTGGTGCGGATTAGTCTTGTTTTGAATTTCAAATATTTCAGGTAGATGGAAAAATGCATCTCCTCTGCCAAGGAGTTGTTCCAATTCCCCGGAAGGCCTGAGGCCATTTTTTCCCAGGAGGACTATGAGCTAGTTCTCCAGGAGCTGGAAGGGCTTTTGACTGTGTTCCATGAACTCACACTGGGCACTGTTCATTCATAAGAAAATTACGTGCAACAATCAAGGTGAGATGGAGGCAACAGAAAAAGAGATGTATCAAGTGAGTCATAAAATCTCTGGTAAAATAACAGGAAATTCAGATTCTAAAGGATTGGAGTGAACAAATGAAGAAAAACAAGCAAGGTGAAGTCAGTGAAGAACCACGTGGAACAGGTTAGAATGTGTGTGCAGCTTTCTGTAGTCTTGATGTCCTTTTAGATGGGCTGCAGCCTCATTGCTACAGGAAAGATAGAAAAGAAGGCTCATGGGGCCAGAAGGCTCATGGGGCCAGAAGTCTCAGGACTCCTAAACCCAGGTGAAATTATACTAATACTGAGTAAAACTTTTATCGAACACTTATTATGCTCAATTGAGCACCGTGTTAAACTTTTAACATATAAATTATCTAAGCTAATAAAAACCTGGTGAGGTTGGTTGTTTCAGCAAATATTCATTGATCTTCTAGCCATTGGGGTACAGCAAGGAGCAAAAGAGACAAAACACTCCTTCCTCTTGCAGCTTACATCACTGAGGGAATGCATTATTGAAAATATTATTCCCTTACAATAGATAATCACACCAATGCTTACAGTGAGTAAGTAATTTGTCCAAATCACACAGCTACTCAATGGCAGGAGGCTGAGGTTTGAATCCAAATCTGTCTGACTCCAAAGCCCAAATCGAACTCCACCCTGTACTGCCTCCAGCTTTACTCAGAGCACTCTGTCAGGTGCACCGGCTGTGAAATCCCACTCTTAATTATCTCACTTGCTGGAGCATTATACACATGGTCTTTATTATCTGTTCTGGCCCTTGATCATATTGTCATTTACTATTTTCTAAAAGGTTCATGGATGTAAGACTCACTTGCCCACCAAAATTGAAAATCCCTAGAAGGTTGGACAAGATAATATATTGTGTAGTGTTTCCCAGAGGACCTCGTATTTCACAGGGCTTGGCGCATTTCATACAAGTGCTAAGCTCTTGTTAATCTGCCAGGGCATATTGCTCAGCACCGTGGGGAATTTAAAAGTATTGAATAAAATATTGCCCCTGCTACAACTTAGTGAACACATCATTAAAATTCAACATGGACGGAACTGTAGTTTCAGCAAACCCCATTTGTGAGAATTTGGGAAGAACTGGATAAGGTTTCCAAAGACTAGAAAAAGACAAATGCAATGTATGTTTTTAAAACATCAGAAAGATAGTGACTTGGAAAGTTAGAGATTAGTAACAAAATCTAATTTTCCTGTGAGAAAGACTCTCAGGACAAAGCAAGAGAGAATCAATTGGGAGAAGGAACCTAGGGTGTAGGTAACGTCAACGTGGCTTTAAAAGGAACACATATGTCTGACCCATCCAGGTTACTTCTATTCCAAAGAAGAAGATGAACCTTGCAGAGATGGTGAAGCAATAAACATACTGTAGCTGGACTGTAGTAAGTTTGTTGATTCTGCCCCATGACAAACTCACAAATAAGCTAAGAAAGAAGGTGAGTGCACTCACATGACTGTGATAAACAGTCAGTCTGAGAAGCCAAAAAAGAGGTCATGGTTAGGAATTGGTCATGAGTCCTAAAGTATGTACAATTTCCACTGATGATGTGGGTGATAGGGGCAAGCATGGGCTTACGATGTCATCATAGCATCAAGAGAGAAGTGTGTGCAGATCCCTGCTGAACAGGCCTGGAATTCTCTACAGCTCAGAGATTATTAAGAAAGTGGTAGAACATGGGAACAGTTGTATTTTAATAGGGAAGGCATGCAGGGAAAACAACTTCTGACTTTACTCCTGAGAGCCAAGCATGGAAGAAGCCTTTTCTTGAAGCCAGAGGCCCAGGTGTGATAGGATTACCTGGCTTTGGGTGGTGAGTTGGTCCACGGGGACCTCGGTTTTCTCATCTGTGCAATGGGGTAACAGCTAGCCTTCTGTACAAACAGCATCACGTGTGGATTAGCTCATTAATGATCATTTAGGGCCTTAAAAATGCACAGGGTGGCATAAATGCTGAGTATTATTATGCTTCATGTAAAGGGCAAAGATCTTGAATTGAAAAGAAAATGGGAGGGAAAATTACAGGAGACAGGACGAGAGTGCACAGGAGAGAAGCTATTAGCCAGTTTGGGGCGTGCAACTGCCAGGGCTCGAGCATCACAAAGCATCTGTGGTGATTGCTTCTCACCTCTGCTCCCCTCGTCCTGGGGAGGGAGACAGCAGTCTGCTGTCTTTAAGTGAAGAATAAGGGAGAGCAATGAAGTGAGTGTCTGCCCTTGACAAGGTCGAGGAAATCTCTCAAAGGCCAGACAGTTTGGGATGTTCTGAATGAAGAAACTACTTAATCTACCTGGGGATTGTAGCTATTACATAAACCAACATAAACAAGCCTCCCAAATCCAGCTACTGAGGATTCTCTGGCCACACAGCAGGCAGCTCCAAACTGACAAGTTTCCTCAGCTGCCCTTGAAACTCCATTTGCTGACACTCAGTTCACCCCAGATTAGTGCAGATGCCTGTTTAACACTCAAAGCTGCCCTTTTGGGCTGCCCTCAAGAGTCCCTCCTGGGTATAAGGAAGGCCATAACAATGCCTGGATGTCCTAGTACCGTGGGGTGATATCAATTAAATAGAAGGCATTGATTTCCATTAGAGGCGGGGAGGGGCACTGTGGCTAAGTCTTCTATTGGTGGTGGTCAGCCGAGCCCAGAAGAGGCGAAGAGATGGGGTGGGAGTTGTTTCAGAAACCAATGCCATAAGCAAAAGGAAACAATATTTGCCCATTTTTTTTCCCTCCCTAGTTTCACCACCTGCTATCTGGAACGTCCCTCTAATAAATTAAAAGAGCCTTGTCAAGAGGCTGATTCTATTATTAACTAGATGTGTGTCTCTCCTGGGCTTCCAGGCAGATTAAGAAGGCTGTCAGCTCCTCCACAGGGTCCCAGGGCTACTTAGCTGAGCTCAGCAGCTTCCACAAGGGAAGGACAGGAAGACGATGCCCTTAATCTGGCCCAGAGGCCCAGTGGTAACTATGTGATCACACTGGAGTCCTGTTGGTGCTTGCAGTCCCTCCCGGGCCACTCAGGGGCATGGGTGCTAGATGTGAGTGTGGGCAGGGGGTGAGCACAGGGACATGATTCAGGTCTTAAATATCCCATCTGAAGACCCATTGGAATTTTTACCTGATTGCATAGAGACTTGAGAACCAGAGAATTGACTTTCTGTCCTTGGAAGCTAATCATCACAGGCTAGTGCAATAAAAATTAGCACATGCTCAGGCCACAGTAGAAATCAGGACAGACAAAAATGAGACAGGCAGGATTCCAGACTACTTCCTAGAAACCTGGCCATTTTTTGAAACTTGACCATTTCTAGGACAGTTTCATGGGTTATTTCTGGGTGCTTTTGTTTAGAAATAAATGTGTACCTTTCGTGTGATGTTGGCAGGAACAGAAAGAGAAAGGAGCAGTCGAGATGACAGGGCAAAAATGAGTGGTAAAACATTACTCATGTTAGGTCAGTGGCACTTGGGAAGCCCAATCACTTTTTAGCACCAATAGACAGCTGAAGGAGCAGAAAATAACAAATACAGAAAGAAAAGAACATTAATACTTAAATTTTGTGGAACATCCCCGCTAAACTGGGAGCACCTCCAAAGTAGAGACCACTTTAAAAATTTTTCTGAAGCCTCTAGCACAGTGCCTAACACGGAGTAGTTCTTCAACAGACGTCTGTGAATGAGCTAATGATTAAAGAGTAGATTATAAAATGCTCAGAAATTGAGCATAGTCACCTAACAATTGCTAAGAAAGAGAACCGTGTCCTAATTTTCCAAGTGCAATTTAAACAAACCCATTGTTAACAAAATGTAATCCATATTAGGCCCTTGAAGCGTCTCCTTTAGAAGTACCTTCCACAGCCACTCCCGGTTGGTGGGAGCACAATGTGGAGCCGACAGTGGCTGTTTCTCCTCCTTACTCATGTCAACGGCTCGGGAAATCAAAGATCAGTGCAGCTGCTTAGGCAGTCCTAAGTATAATTCATGTTGGTTTAGGATTTAGGCTTATAGGATTAGACTGAGGATCATAAACCTTGCCCATTATAAAATCCTAAAATCATTATTAATTTTAAAATGAGTATAAAACCTTGGGCAAAACTAATAACAAATGTATGCCAACTCTAAGACCAGGACGAAGTCTAAATCCTGTCTAATTTAAAGAGCTCAGGCTAGAGCGGATTATTAAGCGAGCCTGGTGGTGTTGCCTTCCTGGAGAGAACAAGTGTGCGGGTGGGACAGGCTCATGGTCTCTGCCCAAAGGCAGCGACTGGCAAGGGTCAGCCTGGTCGTTCTCTAGGCTGCAGCTTGACCAGAGAAGGACTGGGAGGAACTAGAATCAACACTCCTAGGCTGAGGAATGTCCAAGACAAAAACAGAGCTGGGCCCAAATACAGCTCCCGGGGCGGTGAGGGCTCTGTGACCCTCCTTAGCAATGAGTCTTACAGCTGCTTGTGCCTTCACAGCGTGAAAGACAAGGAATGCGAAAAACATGCCCTGGCATCCCGAGGACGGGACTTAGGATCACATACAAACACTTGCTTCTGATAAGCTGTGAGGTGAATTTGCCCGTGCAAACAAAACCCACCGCTGGCACTCCGAGCACGATGCAGACGTAAAGGGGTGGAAAGGCCTGTCTCAACCAGGGGTATGTGATTCACAAAGTTCGAAGTAATGACAATACTCCAATTGACAATATCATGTTTTTACTTTTTAAATTATTTTATCCTAGTTTTCCAGCCCATAAGGAATGCACCTTGGTGTCAACGGAACCCCTTTGTCTCTGTAAGCTATTTTGAAACAAAATATCAGTAAATTACTTCCCAAACTACCACACAACTAGATCATGCTGAGAAAATGGGCTTTGCAAGAATGCAGTAAATTATTTCTGTCACAGAAGAAAATAAAACCAGTAGAAATCATTATGGATGAGTCATTATGAGAAGGGGCCAAAAAATTAACCTTCATCCGTTTTCTTTGTCTTTGTGCATGCTGGGGGTGAGGGGGTGGATGTGTTTATCTGAATACTTGGGACTGGAGCTTGGACGGATTTCAGAGATAAGCAAGGCCAGCCCCTTGGCTGACACGGGTGTGGGGGAGAAATAGCAGGAGCCGTACATCAGAAGATGGTGTTGCTGAGAAGATGCTGGGCACGACTGAAGGGCAAGTGGCTCTGTGATTAGAGGAGGAAAGAGAAGAAAACTTTTACTTTAAAACATGTATTCAGATTTCTGAAGTAGTACAAGGCACAGGACTAAATGTTTTATACACGATACCTCTTCTAATGCTTTCTCCCAGAGGTCCTACTGGGTAGATGCTGTCTTACCCCCATTTTACAGATGAAGACATTGAGATTTAGAAATGCTGATGACTTGTCCAGGGCCCCACAGCAATGAAGTGACTGTGCTGGGATTTATGTCAAGAGGGTCTGATTTCAAGCCCATGCTTTGAAGTGTGGCGCTATGCCACCCTGGCTGGGGAACACACTGGGTGCTGGTCAGCACGACGGCTGAAGAACATGGGTGTGAGCCAAGGTGCACACCTGAAAGAGTCAGAGTGAATCATTCTCATTCCCCAAATCTGGATGTATGTCTTCAGAATTGCCTGGTGGCTCCTCACCCAGTAAGCTTCCCTCTGAACCCTCTAGTCATGGGCAACCGGGCATGGGGACCTGGTGGAGTTCCCTCGGGCTCTCTGAATTCATTTAGCTTAGCTCCAACCTCTCCTCCCTGTCTGCCAAAATGAGATCAATTTACAGTCACAAATAAGGATTCCTTCTGCCCCCTCTGTGCAAACAATGGTAGAGGAAAATGTTCCATGACAGTGTTAAACATCCCCTGATGTGTGATCATTGATTTCACATCTGGAATCAGAGATAGGACAGCATCGTGGGACAATGGACATGACAGGGTGCTGTCTGATTTGATGGGCACAGCTATAAGGTGCTGGTTCTCTGTGCAAGTGCTAATCATCTTGTAGACCTGGCCAAAGGTCATGCTCCCATGAAGCAGTGCCCTAGGTGGACAAGATAGGACACAGAGGGCCACCTTCACTCCCTGTAGGGAACTATTTTGTGTCTTACCCAATGGCAAGTCAGGTCAGTTTACAAGTGACACAAATTTGAGGGCTCTGTGCTGCTGTGTGGATCTGCAGCATGAAGCCACCTCTGCAGTCAGCCAGGCTCAGGAGACACCCTGAGGCAGGTGCAGGTGAAGGCAAGCTGCCCGGGGAGAGCCGGGGAGGAGAGCAGAGCAGGAAAGCATCAAGAGTTGAGGTGAGGACTGCACAGGGAAGACTGTGTTCCTGCTTATGATAGCACCGCCCTGGAAGCCAACGCGTACGTCTGTCTAAAAGCCAAAGGCAACAAGAAACACAGGTGTGTATGTTGCTCATAAAATGGACTAAGAATTTCCACAGATATGATCTCACTTTGAATGTTCTCATCAACCTCACAAGGTTGGTTTTCTTGTCAACATATAGTGAAAAATAGATTACCGATTCTCAACTTGGGTTGCATAGTTACCTGAGAAGCTTTTAAAGAGAAACCAATACTGAGGACACCTTTTCCTCACTCCCAAGCCAGGTTCCTATTTGGCTGGGCTGAGATGGAATTCAGATGCCAATATGTTTTAAAAGTTCTCCCAAGTGATTCTGACATAGAACCAGGTTGAGTGCCACTGAATTAGATGAATGTTTGTGAATAAATTGATTGAAGAGAAATGTATTAGAAATGAAGAGGTGCATAAAATTCAAATAAATTAATTTAGGAGATAGAAGCGGAAAGACTAAAAACACAATAATCCTTACCTCTGGCCTGTTCTGATGGGTAACAGCTCGGGGACATGGATGAAATCATAAGGCTGGAGCAAGGTAATCATAGCCTATATTCTAATTAGCAGGGTGCTCCTCAGGTGACATGCCAGGCCCTAGAGTCACGCTTCCAATCCATGGGATTTAGAAAAGAAAGGAGAAAGGAGTCCTTTCGGATGGAGGCTGTATGGGACCAAAGTCAAAACATGAGCACAGAGGAGACCTGAGGAAAAGACCGTTCTCCATCCTTGCTTTATACTCCTCAGATTGACTTAAAACAATTTTTAGAAATGTCCTCAGCTCCTAGGGGACTCATTTAGCAGCACAGCGCCTCCTCTAATGAACGATGAACTGTGCAGGTAACCTCATCTCTAGGCAAGGAAAGTACTCTTTGCAGTCCCTGGGTTTCCACGGGAACCTGCGACAACTCTATCATGATTTGACACATTAGCAATACAATAATAATGACGACAGCAGCCATAGCAAACATTGATGGAGCCCCTGCTCTGCTCCATGACTGTGCAGCGTGCTGCAGAGGCCTCTCCTATGCCCTTTCTCCTGTACACCACCTTAGCAGGTGGGGGCTGCGAGCTTCCAGTTTCACACAAGGAACATGGGTCTCAGAGAGGATATATGTGGCACCCAGTGTCAGCAGGCTGGCAGGCATCGGAGCCGGGTGGGATCTAGGCACACCTGGCTCAAAGTCCTGCTGCTTACAGGTGCAAATGCTCAGCAGAAATAGCTGCAGGTTTGCTCCTTGCTGCTTGGAGGAAGAAATAGTTAATCATTGTTACCCTTTCCTTATCATTTCTTTAAACCATGCACTATGCTAAACGATTTAAATATATTCTCTCATTTAATGCTCAGAAAACCCTGAGAGGCTGCTCTTTTATCCTCAATTTACCCATGAGTCATTTGAGGCTCAGTGTGGGTGTGAGTGAGCCCAGGACGTGAGGAGCATGGGTGCCCCACGGGCATCTGCAGACAGGTTTGGCTCTGGCCCCTGTGGTCTTCACCCGAGCCCAGCCCCGCACACAGGAGGGAGGTCACGTGTTGTCTCTGCTACTCATGGGACTCTCCTCGGCATCACTTTACCCATCAGGGAGGGAGTGGCTTCTGTCCACCAGCTGGGAAGGAAACATGGTCTTGCTCTGTCCAAAGTCAGAGTAATCTTAGGTCCTGGAGGAAAGAAGAAGCCCCTCCTTCTGGTGTTTCTGCCTGTCAAGGTTATCCTGGGACCACAGTTCTATCTGCAATAGCGCAGGGCTCAAAGTGTGCCTAAGATGCAGATAACAGGCTGCATCAGAGTGCAGTGGGGAAGAGCAGGCCTTTGACAGTCTCGTAGGCTGGGGCTCAAGTCCTGGCTGTATGTGGATTGAACAAGTCTTGTGGACTCTGAGCCTCAGTTTCCTCACCTGTTAGCCAGTGATTAAAACAGCAACTTCTCAGAATTGTCAAAAGGATTATAGGAAATAATTGTTCGCAAATATATGCAATGCATAGCCTAGTTGCTTGATTAATGGCAGCTATTATTACTCTTAATGGCTAGCGGCACTGGGGCTGAGCCAGTTTTCTGGCTGTCTCCAGGCAAGACAGGAAATGGCATGCTCTTCCACACTAACCCTGTATTTTTACCCATATTTCCAGGTGTGGGAAAATCCCCATTACAGCTTTCCCATCCATAATCAATTCCAACCCCAAGAGGGACCCAATTGCACTTGGACTTGAAAGGATGCTGAGGCACAAAAGTAGGTGTGGAGATAATCTAAGATGAATGACCCTCCAGTGCTTGGTGGAGCCCTTGGTCCAGCAGCCCCACTACACATGCCCACACCTGTGGTCCAGACAAACCAGCCTGCAGGAGGCCAGTGGCCATGAGCCTAGTACTCCTGTGGATGCAGAGATCTGCCACTCCCTTCATTTAGCACATACCACTCCCACATGCATGCACACACATGCACAAACACACAGACATGTGCACACACACACACCATGCAGCACACAGCAGTCAATATCCATTGCAGAGACAGTGTGTTCATTAGGCGCTGGGGCTCCCCTGGGGCTGGGAAGGGGTGTTCTCATAGGCATTTGCAGCCCCTTCAATGGCTGCAGAAATCTGTTTTCCCGTCAGTCTTCTCTCTGCCAGTCACCTTCTGTCAGGGAGTGATTATGCTCCTTTCTGTCAAGAACATTGAGTGATTGTGGCAAGAAAATTGCCTTCAGCGATAGGGATTTAAGAAATGCTTTTCCTGTAAATAGTGCTCAAATTAATTAACTTGAAGGAAAAGGATTTTTTTTTTTTTTTGGGTCTGGATTTAATTTATTTTTACCCAAAGATTTTTTTGTCGTGTGATAAATGGTGAGAAGAGTGCTACCTGTTGGCTGTGGACCTGCAGCCGGGGAGGCCTTGCCAAGTCCAGTCTCACAAGATGCTCCCCATAAAGCCAAGGGACTGGCTTGGTTTTCAGGAGAGATTGATGCTGCTCACATAGTGAAGCAGGGTGTGTTTGAAGGAGGTAGTGGGTGTTGATGAAGAAAAATCCACGATAGGAGCGTAAGACAATTGTCATAGTGGAAAGTGCATGGGGGTAGGAACACTCCAACCTGCATGCTGGTGTCATCTCTGACACCAACAGAATAAATTCACCTCATTTCTTTATAATGGGGTATAATTCAGGCAGGATCTGCCAGTCATGCTGGTGGTCACAAGGGTCATATGAGGCCTACCTAGGCTACACCTTGTGTTCATCTCTGTGATCCCTTCACAGCACCTGGCAGAAGGGTGTTTTAGGCCACAGGGCAGAGGGCAGAAAGTAAAGGCTTTGCTGCCAAACAGGTCTGAAATCAAGGCCAGTGCCACTGTTCCAAGCTGTGTAATCTTGGGTCAATAACCTAACCTCTCGGAGCTTTTGTGTCCTCATTGTAAAATGGGGATTAAAAATAAACATAGCATCATTATGAAAAACAATGAATCAATTAAAAGACCCATGCCATAATTGATCGATAAATATCAGTTCCTTCCTCCACGCTAGTACTATGCAATACATCAATAGGCACCCAAAAAATATATGTGTGTGCTATATATTTGAATGGACACAAATGATTAAATATATACATGCATTTATTACTAGTGGATGTTCTTTTTTCTCATGCGCACTTTGATTCCTGTCAAGCCATAGTGAAAAACCATTAAAATACCACATAAAACAACTCCCACTTTTCGCGGAAGTTCTAGCTTCAGGCACTCGAAACCAACGCTGTGATCCACATGTGGCTGTTCTGATAGCTGCCTTTTCTAGATCTTGTCCTCCAGGTACACTCAAGAAATGCAAAGACATTTCTTCTCCACCTCGACCAGCATTTCTTAACTGGGAGTTCATGGATGGGCTTTTTGGGGTCCATGATCTTCTGAAACATACAAAAAAGATTTGCATTAAGTTCATGTGAGTGTTCTGGGGATTAAGTGCATGGCTTTCATCGGGGCAGGGATGGAGTGAGATGTGATCCTCTGCAAAAAGAAATGAAGACAAACTGGCTTATCCCAAAAAGAATACTGATGCAAGACCAATTAAAAGTATATAAAATTCCAAAGTGGATTATTACATAAAGGATCTTTGGATATATTCTTTTCACATAATTTTAAAAAGCTAATTTGAAGAAACCCCATCAGACATCACTCTCCTTTAAAGAGGCCTACACCATGAACCTACATTCACATCTCTCTCTCTCTCTCTCTCTCTCTCTCACACACACACACACACACACACACACACACACACACACACACACACACACACACACACACACACACACAGACACACACACACACACATGATGCCCAGTGCCACAGAGAAGCAGAGCAGGGATGCGCTGGTGTCTCTGCAGCCTCCTGCCCTCAGAAGCATGTGGGTCTTTCCAAGTGTCTCACCAGTATAGCTTTAGGCTGGCAGGGTGTTCAGTGTTTGCAGGTGAAACAAAGGAAAGGAAAATGTCTTGCCCTGAGACACGCAGCAAGGATGGTCCACTAACCTGCAAGAAGCAGGTCACACCATCAGGATGACTGCTGAGCAGCTGTAAAGCAACAGAAGGCAACTTCCCAGTGGGAGCTGTGCAGAATATTGGGGCTGACCCCCTCAGGGATGCAGGTCTGTGATCCCAGCTGCAGTGGGAAGCAGTATGATAGGCATACAAACACCGTTTGCAATCAAAGGCAAGAGGAAGATGCAAAGTCTCTCCCACTTCCAAACAACTTTAGAAGAAAGGCTGTGCTGTGAAATGTACTTAACATCATTTCCATATAGACTGCACCATTGCGTCGCACATAGCCCTGGACCTTCATTCAGCTACTACAGCTACCACTACAACTATTGACTATGATTACTAATATATTTACTATTTTACTTTCCTGGTTTGTTTTTGTGTCTATACAGTAGTCAAACACCCTGTACAGGAGGCTTAGGGAGAGGAATGCAGAAGTGGGTACCCAAGCATACCGTGACATGGATAAATTAACCCAGTTTCTAAACTCCAGTGACTTCAGTAAGACCACCGGCCTGCGTGTTAGAGAAGATGATCCCAGAATGTTCTGTGTGTCTCCTAACTCATCCTCATGTCCAGCTCAACAGGCCCATAGGGCCGAGAGAAATCCACTCACCACCTCCACTGGATTCCCTTGGCTTGTGACATTACAGATGGACTGTGCTAGTCATTGATATTTTCTTAATAAAACTTACTATGGGAGGGATCTGATGAGATGCAGAATTGGTAGGAGATGAATGAATGAAAAAAGAGAAGAGGAAAAAAGAACAGAGGAGGAGAGGGGTGGGGAGGGGAAGACAAAAGCCGATTCTCTAGAGAATAAACCCTGTTGCCTTGAAAGCATTCTGCATCAGCAAATCCTGGAACGGAGTGGGGATTGAAGGGCCAGCCCAGAGGAACAAAAGTGGGGAATAAAGAAGGTGACAAGTGGGAAAAAAAGAGTGAAGAGAAATACGGACTGGCAAGAGCAAAGGAAACGTGCAGAGCGAAGCCTCCAGAGAAGCAAGGGCTTTTCCTAACTTTGAAAACAGTCCTTTCACTACACTTAATTAATCATTACACAGGAACATAAATGCTTAAATGTACAGAAATAAAGTCATACACAACAAAAATGAGAACACATAAATTTAACATAGGATTGTCAACCTAGCACTGTCTGAGGACACAGGACGACACCATCTAAATTTCAACTCCTCCAGCCACGAACAAGTTTCTAGTAATGAAGCTCTCTTTTAGCTCCAGCTAAAATCAATGAGTGAAATGCAGAGGGAAGGAGAAAAAATGCTCCAGAGAGAGAGGGGAGGGAAGACAGAACAGCAAGCAGCACAGCAACAGGAACAACTTCGTTCTCACGTGCCAGGGCCCTGCAGGCCGGGAAGCCCTCTGACACACCCAGCTCCAGGCTCTCCTGCAACTCCAGCCAATCTCATGTTCTCTGGATCCATCCACCAAGAGACTGTGACAGTTGACTCATTCAAAATGGTAGAACATGAAAGAACAAAACTGTAAATAGGGTCCACCAGGCCCTGTTTCTGAAATCTCGGATCTCTGTGAAAGCAGGGCCTGGGATGGATAGGTAGAGGCAGAGAATACGCTCATGAATGATAAAATCTCTCCCCTCTGTCAACTATAAAAACCATCTGGATTTCCCCGTCTTCCTGCCCCAAGCCTTCTGCTGCCAGTATCTAGACATTTTGATCACTTGGTGTGAATCGACAGTGATTCAGGCCTGGGTTGGGGAATCAGGGAAGGGGTGGAGACTGAAGAATCATCACGTGACAGCCTCCAGCTGACCTTGTTCTCCGACTTCCCCTTCTGATGGTCTGTCCTGGGTGTGGTAACTGAGGTTTTGGGGGCTGGAGAGGGGTGCATCTTGCTATCGGTCTTCATGATGCTTTGGTGTCTGCAGTGCTGGTGTTCTCTCTGCATCGTTGCTGGATGCAAAATTCCCCAAGGCCTGAGCCTCACCTTGTGTCCCAGCTCCCTGCCAGGGCCCTGCTCACACCACACACATCACTGGTGCTGCCCCAGACTGACTGCCCAAATGAACTTCTAGTACCTCTTTTCATCTCTGCGGTCATCTGTTTCCTCCCCTGCCTGCTCTGGTACATACGAGCTCCAAGCTACTGGACTTGTGTGATGAGCAGCCCTCTTCTTTATGTAGCCCCCCTCCAAATACCACTTCTAAAGAGGTTTTTCATGTATCTGAGCCCCAAACCTGTTCTACTGGCCAGCACAGATATCCTTCCCTTCTGCCTGCTTTTGGGTCTAGCACAGAGACACTGCAGAGAAGCTGGTGAATGGCTTCTGCTTCTCTAAAGTCCCCAGGATTCCATAATTGCTCTTTGGAAGCTGTAACATTGTTACAGAAACAGATCCCAGTGAACACCAGGCAGAGAGACTTTTCCCTTGTCAGGAATCCTGCCCCAGCCAGTTTCCAGGCTCACCAGTGTGGCTCTCTGTGCCCTCTGATCCTGTGGGGCCCAGTAGTGGAGAACACGTTCCTGCACCAGGGAAATCCGCATCCTCCCTTGCAGCTCCCAATTTCCTGTCTTCTGCTTTTATTTCCCAGGACTGTGAGAGAGCATCCAAAATATGATTTTATCAGTGCCTTGAATTCAGACCCAGTGTGTTACCTGACACATTCAGGTTTCCTTTGTGCCATTCCCGAGGAGTTCTATTATTGTAACCACATCTGTTATCCTTGATAACCCCCAAACTGACAGGAATACACTGTGTTTTACCCCAAGAAGCTCAGAGGACCCCACTTGCAGCCTAATGCTACCCATGGCATGTGGAGGAGCACAAGAGACGCTTTCCCTGACAAATGCCTGGCTGCTCGCTGCTTGTCAGGCAGTAGGTAGATGCTCATGGGCCTTGAAATTGGGCCACAGTGACCTGAGAGGGGTCAAGATTAATATCTGAGAGGGTTCAGTCACCTCTTACTAACCACACATGCATGTCCGCTGTCCCCTGAAGGGGCTGGGGGGCTCCTGAGCTACCCGCTGACTGTCCACAATTGCAGTGCTGAGTGATAGAGTTCAATTCGTAAACCTAATACCCAAAGATTCTAAGGCCACATCTAAGTTCATCAGCAGACTACAGTCATCAATTAATGGTGTCTGTACTTGAGAGAGAGGAGCAGGACTTCATCAGCAGCCCTTAGCGCCAGCAAGTGAGGCACTAGTGTCTATGCTCTGAGAATACTCGATATGCTGGAGAGTGTGGCAGCTTAAATGACCTGCCAAGATCTGGTCACCTGATTGCAAAATGTCCTCAATCCTTTCCCTTTCCTCACCCACTATCCTTCCAAGTGGAGTCCACTTCTTCACCCCTGGAATCTGGTCTGGCCTTGCAGTGAGAAAGATAGTAGCCAGTTCTGAAGGCTTGCCGCCCTCCACATGCTCTACTGGAGTGCTGTGTCTGTCACAAGAACAAGGCCACACATGTCTGCTGAAGACCAAGAGACCACATGGAGCAAGGCCGGGTCATCCCACCTGTGGCATCTGAGACCAGCCATTCCCCAGATGAGCCAGCCAGTGGCTGCAGACACAGGTGAGCACTGCAGAAGAGCTGCCAGTGAGCTCAATGGAAATGCATTGTTTGGTGCCACTGGGCTTTGTGTTTTCGTTTGCTTGTCTTACACAGCATTATGATAACAGTAGAGAATGGATAAAAATTTAGCAATAGATTGCATCCTGAAGAATCCTGCCATAACTTCTGACGATGAACGTAAGATTTTTTTTTTAACACTCTTGGCATAGCTGATTCAGTCCAAGTCTAGTGCTTCTCTATCTGTGTTGAAGGACCAGCAACTTTTTTACATGTTACTTTATATATTTTTACATTTTGTTTGAAATAATGGCAGATTTACAAGAAGTTGAAGAAAATAGAATAGTACAGAGGATACAGGAGGCGCTCACTTTCCTGTGCTTGGGTTTCAGGACACGCCTCTGGGTTTCCGGCCACTCCCTGAGGTCTCAGGCCCCCTGCTCTGAGCTCTCCCCAGGGGGAAAGTTACTGTTGCCAGTTAGACCTGTTTTCAGCACCAACCCGGGAAAATGAGACCACAGGGCTGGCTATGCAAATCCAGTGGCTGGGCATGCTCAATAAAGAGCACAGAATACTCTTGAATACGCCTGGTGCATGGAATTGGGAACCACCCCTTAACTGAATGTTCATCATGTAAACTGTAAAATCAAATCCCAGCTGAAGGCGGGTCGCAGCTCACTGTCCTGGAGGCCACCTGTACTTCGCAGGCTGAGGCTGAGGTGTGTATATTTCACTTTGTATCGAACTTGCTTTCAGCAAGGGGCTGCTCATTCTCTGGAGCCAGCCTGCACTTTGTACTGAACGTTAAGGTGTTTTTCTACCTTTTCTGTTAGACTTGATGTCTCTACTGAGCTTACTTCTGTGTTACACTTGGTGTGGGCCCTGCTCAGTGTCTGGAGCATGCCGCACTCTCTGTGCAACCTGCATTTCTTATCTGTCACAATAAACTAGTTCTCACCATCTACTGTGACTCTGCCCTTGAATTCTTTCCTGGGGCAGAGTCACGAACCTGGACAGAGGACTGGGTGTGTTGAGGCCAACTACCGGGCCCCCTGGACCCTACCTCTGACATCAGGACCTTGTGGTGTTTGTTCTTCTGGGCCTGACTCCCTTCACTGCACATCAAGAACCCCCTTCATACCCAATCAGTAAGAGGAGGAAGATGGATAAAAAGAATTGACAAGATGAGAAAATACTAGTAGGACAAGAACATGTCACCGTTCTGATCTGTGTGAGAGGAGACCCTCAGGGAGTTCATTTGTTTATGTAATGGTGACATCCGTGAGGATGGCATCACCAAGTCCAGTATTCACCAGCTGGGAGCCCTGATAGGTCTCTGCATATGTCAGCAAGGGTACAGGTGGGGTCACTTGGGGTCATGGACAGGGTCTTAGAGCAGAAGCCAGGGACGACAGATGTTCACACACACACATGCACACAAGCACACATGTGCACATGCACATGTCCGAGGTCTCAGTCTGCTCCTGGGTCAGCGCCCCCACCCCCACCAGTCACATGAGCTGCTGACTCTGCCTCCACCACGCTTCCCTCCCTGTCCTTTTCCTTGGCCAGTGGTCAGCAGCATCCATGGTGACCTGCCCCCACACAGGCTCAGGATGCGAGGGTGGCAGATGCCAGGAGCAGGAATAGAGAGGAAGAGGAGGAGGAAAAGAGGGAAGGAAGTTCCTTCAGAGCCCAATCAGCCCAGAAATGGAGGTGACTGTGGATCATCCCCGGGACGCTTTACACAGACTGTCGTTCCCTGTCCCATACTCACCTGGCACCGTAATCCTTTACTTCCCCACAAGTACTCCCTGGGCCCTTGACAGGCAAAGGTTGAATCACAGTAAATCCCTTGATGGTCTTGACCCTGGTGTCAGCTGAGAGTGGGAGGCTGTGGGCCTGTGGCCTCTAATGAGGTATGTGGGAACCTGGGCTCTGGGTGGCCATCGGCCTGCTGAGGACCTTGCCAGGGGGAGGCTGGGAGAAGCTGGTCTGTGGCCTGGGCTGCAAGACCCTGACCTTTCTCCTGCCCCAGAGTGTCGTGTGCTTCGTACAGAGCTCTGGGAGCCAGAGAAACAGGCACGTTGTAACTGACAACAATTTATTTTGTGGGTTAGTACAAAATAGGAGAGGTGGGCTCAAGCCCTCAGTGACCCTTCAGTGGGCAAGACAGGGCCTGGTAATGGGGTTACCGTGGGGGTGAAGGACTGGGCCTGTTCTGTGACCCTAGGGGTGGCCACAGATGATGGACAAGTAGCACGGACCCAGCACTCCTGTTGAAAGCTGACGTTGGGGAACCATGGGGCCCCAAAGTCCACATCGCTGGGGAGGTTTGGCAGCGAGCTCCACTGCAGGAGTTTCCATATTACTGCTGGCCTGTCCTGGACTGGGGCCCTAGGGGTGGCCACAGCTGATGGACAAGTGGCACGGACCCAGCACTCCTGTTGAAAGCTGATGTTGGGGAACCATGGGGCCCCAAAGTCCACATCACTGGGGAGGTTTGGCAGAGAGCTCCACTGCAGGAGTTTCCATATTACTGGTGGTCTGTCCTGGACTGGGGACAGGCCAGCCACACCCTGATTTCCCTGGGCACCCAGTGAGAGACCCGCAGCCCTGGGCTCTGAACAGGCCCCCTCATGCTGCTGGGCCTCGGCCTCCGAAAGGCGTTGGACCTGGGCAGGTGGGCCCAAGACGGCCAGTCTGACATCTCTGGGGTGAATCTCCATGCTTCGGGAGGCCAGCCGAGGCCCGGGTCCTGAGGACACCAGATCCAGGCCCAGGATCTTCCTCGGAAACTCATCTCTTTTGGCTGAAAGAAAAGTAGACACGGTCAGCTTCCACACGGAGCCTATCCGGCCCTTCCAGGACAGGTCCCATGGACCCGGCTCCCTGCAGTGCTCCTGGTTGCTGTGTGGCCTCCCTGGCCTGACACTGAGGACATTCCTGCAGGCTGATGACCCCAAATCAAAGCGTGTGATCAGCCTGAGTCTTGAGAACCGGCAGGGCACCTCTAGCTGCTCCTGGGACATCCACGTGGTGTTTGGTGTGGGCTGGCTCAGGCTTTCTGCATCAGGCCCTCACCTCATAGGAGCTGGGCCTGGGCATCAGTTTTGACTCAGAACTCAAGCGTGAGACACCCTGTCACCTAACCCCCTTGCATGGGGGCCTCTCCCCATACTGGCTGAGATGCCACCAGGTACTTGGCCTCTCTGCTCTCTAGGGCCATCTGATCCTTGTCAGGACTGGACCATTCCCACACTCAGCAGAACTCTAGGTACTGCCTCAGGCCTGAGGGTCCCATGTGTGCCCTCGCCCTGAGTCCTTTTGAGCTTTGCTACACGATTCTTTTCAGTGTCTGGCTCGGGGCTTGTTGTCCTGACGAGGTTGTGTGGGAGTTCAGGGTGGGAGGGGTGCCCTGCTGCTCTCTGGGGGGCAGTTGCTGCTCTCAGGTGGGGTCTTCTGCTTGAACACATAGGTCTGAAGGCTGCTGTTGCTACCAGGGGGTCCTGGAGAACAAGAACTGGAGGGCGTGGGGGAGGAGCTGGTGGCAGATGGAGACATCCCCCTCCTCACCTCTGAGGCTTCTGAGGACAGCACCTGCCCTGAGGCCCTGCTGGCCTTGCTTTCAGATGCTTCTTAGAGCAGAGGAGGGGAAAGAAGGCAGAAAGCCCCGAGGGCAGGGCTGGTGGTTCCCAGGACTCCTGATTATTTACTGCCCCCAATGGCGAGTCACCAGGGCACCTCCTGCTGTACTCACCTAAGGGGGCCAGGCCACACTTGGCTCCACGCACTTCTTCCATAGACACCCGAAGTTGCCTGAGCACCTCATCATCCTGTAGGGCCCAGTCCCTGGACAGTTCTTCTGTGAAAAATCGCAGGATGCCAGCCTGGTGCAGCTTCTGGAGGAGTTCTAAACATGGGGGTGGGAGTCAGGCTAGAATAGGTCCCCCCCGGGTGATTCAGTGCCCGGACCTTGCTCACTTTCAGGGCACCTCCTCCTGGGTGGCTTGGGGTCCTTCCTCGGCCATACCTGGGTTCCAGGTGCACATGGGAGGCCAGGGCCAGAAGCAGACCAGGCCAGGAAAGTGCCCTCCCCGCTCCTACCTCTGTCAGTGTCATGTCAGGGGGTGGGCTCGGTGTCTGGAAACACCCACGGTGCCCTGCCCCACCACCCATGTTTGGCCTGGCTCGAACCCTCCTCCATCCATGACTGGCTCACTTCGGGGTGAGGCGGCCTTGTGGTCAGTGTAAACAGTTGCCCTTGGCAGGCCAGGTCCTGTCCTGCCTCCTTGCAACCCTGAGTTCCCTGGGGAACAGGCATACTTACTTCCATGAATTTTCATCGTAGTGTATGCCATGCCTGTTAGTACTGGCTCACCGTCCAAGATGAACACATCGAAAATCCTCAGGGAGAGGTGGAAAGGGATCTGCGGGAAGAGCAGGTGTGGGAGATGCAGGCCTGGCTGGGCCGAGCCCTGGTGGCCTGAAGTCGGCCCACTGGGGCCTCACTTTGTAGTGTGGAGCCCCAAGCAAGGAGGAGATTCTCCATGAGGCTGCCTGAGACACGGTCCTGCAGCTTCTCAAGGGGTGAACTCAGAGCAGAGAGGCGTGTCTCCCGGACAGAGGGGCTGCTGGGGGCTCAGGGCTTCCTAGGGCTCTTCCAGGATAGGTCATGGCTGGGTTTGCCCGTGATTCTGACCCAGAGCCCTGGCTTCCCACATGGGACAGACCTCTGCAGGGCCTGGCCTGTCTTCCCAGCAGGACATGTCTATGCATCCTGTGAGGTGGGATCATCTGGGTTCGACCAAGGGAGCCACATGCCCAGGCTTGGGGAGCCAGGTGCTGAGCGGAAGGAGGGTGTCCAGCCCCACGTGTCCCTGCACGGACTTACCTCCTCTATGAAACACTGGCTGAACCAGTAGGTGTATACATCTGCTATCACTCCCTGGTCGTCCTGACAGAAGGAAAACAGGTGCTCAGGGACTCCTGGGTTGGCTTGAAAACCTGCCAGTTCCAGGGCCCTCTGGCAGGCAGTTTCTCAAGGGGCAACACACCTGGGGGTGGTGGCCAGGCCTCTGCCCCCTGCACAGATCCTTGGATGACCAAATGTCCTTAGCTCTGGTCAGCCTGAGTCTGCCCCTAGTCCCCGTGCTTTTGTCCCTCCAGGTGAAGGAAAAGGAAACCAAACTTTAAATGCATTGACAGTCACATATTCCAGAAAAGGCTCTGGTGACTACGCCCCTCACCGTGGCAGGAGGGGCTCGGGCTTTCCCTGTCCCCCTGACCTGCCGGGACCCAAGCCCTCGAGGGAGGAGGCGAGGGGAAGGTTCACTCACCAAGTGCTTCTGTAGCTGTGGAAGCATTGTTCTGAGCAACTGCTCATGAAAGGACAGGAGTCTGCGCAGCTTCGGGGCTCCTGGTATGTAGAATCCTGAGAAACACAAGGTCCCCCCACATGAGCACCTGCTTCCCCAGCCAGGTGGAGCCAGCCATGCAAGGCCATACACTGACGCACTTGAGGTAACCTGGGAAGGCTGAGGTCCAAGGCTGGAGGAGTTGGGCATTGCAGGGTGCCCCGCAAACCCAAGGCTTCTTCCTCTTCCCACCCAGTGACCCCACTATGTGTCCTCAGCCTTGAGGACAATGGGTGGGGATGTCCTCTCAAGCGTGGGTAGGCTCGCTGCCCAGATGTGTCCTGCGATGAGGCCCCAGTAGAACTGTGCTGACTTCTAGGCAGTAAGGAAGGACGATGGCGGAGTGAAGGGCCGTGTCAGCCACGTTGGAGCCATGTGCGGCCATTGGGGTGACAGGTGTGAGTGATGGAGGGTGTGTGGCTGTCTCTTAGACTACAAGTCTGGCTGGGGGACACCAGTTGGGGAGGCGCTGCCCACTGAGCTCTGTCTGATTATTGGAAGGGTGGCTGGCAGGATGGCCAGCATGAGACAGAAGGACCAGCAGAAAGGAGGAAAAGGCCTGGACAAGGACGAGGCCACAGGGCCGTGTCCACAGGAAATAGAAAGCAGGCCACAGCGAGGCTGCGGGTCCCTTCTCTGAAGGAGATACAAAGTTTCCAACTCAGGGTTATGGGTCCCTGTCCAGACTTGGGCTGCTGTGGGGCTGTCCCTAGGGAACTGACCTGGAGACTCATAAACAGTTGGAGCGGGACGGTGCCGTGGCTGTAAGCCACCATCACTTGTCCAGTGTGGCCATCCCCGGCTTGGCTGCACAAGGCACTGTGGGCAGCTGTTCACCTACCATGCATGTTGTGACGCTGATTTGTCATGAGCTGGACCAGTGCCCAGAAGGCGTCCTCCTCGTTGAGGTGCATGAGCAGGATGGCAGCAATGTGGCTCATTCCCTCACAGTAACCCACCTCCTGCAAGAGCCAAAGTCACCATGCAAGGTTGTGCCCTGAGACAGCTGAGGTCACTTGGGATGGCTGAGGTCAAATGGGAGGACTGAGGTTGCCAGGGAGTACTTTGGTCAGCTGTGAGGGCTGAGGTCACCTGGGAGACCTGAGGTCAGCTGGGAAGGCTGAGAATACCTGAGAAGACTGAATAAAGTTAACCTGAAAGAGCTGAAGTCACATGGGAGGCTAAGGTCACCTAGGAAGGCTGATGTGAACCAGAGGGACTGAGGGCATCTGAGAATGCTGAGGTCATTGGGGAGGGCCGATGTCACCTGGGAGAACTAAGATCAAACAGGAGAGCTGGTGAAATCTACAGGGACTGAAGTCAACAGGAAGGACTGAGGTCACCTGGGAGAGCAAAGGTCACCAGGGAGGCCAACCACAGGCCTCCGAGTATGTGGGGTCCAGCCTCTGTGCCCCTCCTGGGACACTGGGCATCAAAACTGAGCATTTCCCACACATGTCAGGTCACACGGAGCTCCTGGAGGGACTCCTGCAAGGCAGTGGCCAAGCTCTTCCGGCCAGAAAGGTCAGATCAAGAACTGATGAGAGCCCCCCTCCCATATACCGGGCCAGGGAGGCCTCTGCGCCAGGCTCAGGCCAACACCCACTGTCTGGATTCGCCAAGAGGGATGGCTGTCACTGAGCGCCCACCGCAGAGTCCAGACACGACACACAGGCTGCCTGGCACAGGAGGACAGCTAAGTTCAGGCCCCACATGGGCAGCCTGAGGAGTCCTCTCGGTGGCTTTCTCTTGAAAGAACGGTCTGGAAATCGGGGGCATAGTGACAAGCACCTGCTCAGGAGCCCCTCCCAGGCTGCCGCACTCTGTGGGGTGCAGGGAAGGGAAACTTTGATCTCTGCCCAGTTTCCCACGAATCATATGGCATTTGTCAATGCACACTCATCTGATGAAAGCCCATGAGGCACCTCGCTCCCCTGGAGAAGATCACTCCAGACACGAGCATCCTGTGATACTGCCAAGCTCTTGGGATTTCGGACATCCCAACAGGAAGGTGTCTGTCCTTGTTCTAAGGAGCAGTGGTCAGGTCTGCTTGAGGGAGGAGCCTGGACCCACCCTCTCCATCTCAGCTTGAACTTAGAGACCTTCCTCTCCTTGCTGGGACCTCTGTGAGAGCAGTGACCTCGCGCCCTAACTAGGATGTCCTGGGTGCTCATGAATCCTGAATTTTCAAGAAGCAGCCACACCCCCTGGGACACCCAAGCCAGTGACTATGGGAACGGGCCCGGGATGTCGTTGGTCAGGGATACTCACCGTGTCATAGGCAGAAAAGGCTACCAGCACGTGGAAGAGTTCCTGTTGCCTAGGAAAGGGCAGATAGAGGGTTCTGTGGGTTCTGTGCCCATGCTGTTAGTTTCCTGTGACCTAACAGACCCTGAGATGCACCTGCCCTTCCCAGTCTCCCCTCCCTGGGCACTGGGCTTCCCCTTGTGGCAGTCTGGTAAGGGCAGGAGCACAGCCAGCCACTCAGGCCCGGCCACAGCCTCACCTCGGCACCTGCCTTCTGCCTCCCTCTGGATGCAGCTGGGTGGCTCCTTTCCTACCACCGTCCCTGCCTCTCCACACCTCACTTGTCCCCTCACTGTTTACTCTGCCTGCCTCTTGTCACCCTTTAGGTCTCCGGTCACAAGCGAAAGGCCAGCAGTCCCTGGTCCTGCCGCCCTCCCATAGGTCCCTAACCCTGATCCTCCTGGCTCACGGAGAACAGTTTTCACAACGTGGCATTACTGTGCTTGCTGCCATCATTCTCAGGAGCCAGCTGGGTTCTGGGCCCACGTGCCTCAAGCCCCTGGTTCAGGACTTGGTGCCCGGTAGGCGCTGGGTACATGGTGCAGGCCGGTCCCTGTGCCAGGAGAGAGCTCGGCAGCTGTGTCACCTCCCTCCTCTGGGAACCCTGCCTCTCCCCTGGGAACTCTCCATGTTCCTGGGGCTCCCATGTCCCTCTGGATTTCCTCATCTCCCCTGGGGCCTCCACTCTCCGAGATCCCCACCCCCCAAGGGGCTTACTTGATGCCATAGCGGTCCCGAAACATCACATGGTTGGGGAAGGTGCAGCTGACTTCAAGGTCAATTTTCTGTATTTGTTGGCAGAGCATCTTGCCCTGCTCCTTCATTCTCTGCAGGACAGGGCCAAGAGAAGAAAGGGTCTCAGAGCAAGTCTGAGACTCGCTGCCATGGGCACCAGTCATACAGGGGTCAGTGCACGTGGCCGGGAAGGGAGTTTTTGCTGCAGAAATGTCCTCATGATTGTTCCCACAGCCAGGGGCAGTCTCCAGAACACAGCATGACCTCAGTACCCATGTCACAGCCTGTGCTCAGCAGTCCTGGTGGCAGCACCACTGAGGACGGCCCACTGCTGATGGGCAGGCCCTAGACCCCTGCCCCTTAAGCCCCTTTCAGATACATGGTGACCAGGCCACCCCAGCCCGGGGCTCTTGCTCAATCTCCCCGGGAACTCAGTCCTCACCTGGTGCTGCCCCTCCTGACCATCTGTCACTTTCCTTCTCTCCTCAAAGGGCCTCTCCCCATGGATGAAAGCAAGTGCCCCCCGGGCCCTGAGCTTGCTTCCCCTGCAATGTTCTACTCAGAAACTGTTCCCGGGGCTGCCTGGCCCCTACCCCACAGGGCTTTCCAGGAGTCCAGGAGGGCAGCTCGTGCCTGGGCTTCCACTCCCTGATGCCACCTGTCAGGGTGACAGTATGGAGCCAATGCCAACCCCTGTGAAGGCTCCTGTGCTCAGCTCATTCACTTCTCAGGAGCTCCCGAGAAGAGAGTCTGACAGAGGGACAGGGGTTGCCCTGTGATCCAGGAGAGCTGTGCCTGGGGACTGTGCTTCTAGGCCTGTGAGCTGTGATGGCTCCCACACTTCCTGCTGCTAAAAATGTCCTGGAGGAGCCCAAGCCCCACAGCCCTGACACCCCCAATTTGGGGCTTAGGGCTCTAGATCGGCCCCACTGATGTGCACATTTCCGCATTTCCACTGCTGTTTCCTTATGAAGAGGACAAAGCCAGATCCCTGCACCTTCTCTTGCAGCCCCCCAATGTGCTAGATTAGATTTTGGAGAATATTTTGACTTGTCTTATATGATCATGTACTTAGAATGCACTAAACTGCAGGTACAGATAAATCCTTCTTGTTTGTTTTTTTATTTGTTTAATTTGCATAAGTTTCCTTTATTTTCCCCCAAATTTTCTGAAATCAAGGAGGGTAAGAAAGTCCTGTGTTTTCTTCTATTTGATTTTCACAGAAATGGCTCTGGGAGTTCATGGCCCTCTAAGATATTTTCTACTGTTTTTTTCCAAATAGTTTAAAAATAATACTTAGTTTATTGCTACTCAGATATTAGTTAATGCTTTGTAAATGGCTGCTGAGCTTGATGTACCAGCTTTCTGGAATCTCCTGATATCACTTATGCCTTTTATTTCTTACTGTGTCCATGGGTTATTGACCACACATTGCGCTCTGCTGAGCCTCCCGTGGTTTCTGGAATGTGTCCTCCTTGGTTAGGATATATCCTTTTTTTGACATCTCCCAACATTCCAGCTGGGAAGAACATATTTAGAATGCTCCATCGATAAAGATCCATAGGAAATGCATCCCTCGGTCTTTCTTTCTGGGGACAGGTTTACAAGGTTTGGGTTCTTAGGCTCACAGCCTCATTGAGCATTTGGGAGCTTTCCCCTTTCATCAGGTCTGGAAGATCCAGGCTGAGGAGCTGCCCGTGTTTAGAAGAGCGTGTGCACCTCAGCCATGACCAGCCTGGCCCTTGACGGATGGTGGCCCCTGTCTTTTAATCAGTACTTTGGTCATCGTTCAAGGAAGGCTTTTCTTTTTCTTCTACCTGGTTTGGTGTTGCTTGGGAACTCATGATTTCCTCAATTTTCAACAGTGTGCCCAGCAAGATGCAGGCAGCTTTCCCTCCGAATTCCCTTTATCCTCACCTTGCCTGTGCTCAGTGCCCCCTTTCTACAAATTCCTCACATTTTATTCTCCCTCCTTTTCTTGCATTATGCTTGGGAGAAGTTTTGTGCTGAAACTGGCATTTTCAGAAAACTGCTTTTGTGTTTTGGTTTTCTTCTCCTAGCTCTTTTGGTTTTCCATCTCATCTTGCATTTTTAAAGTCCTTCTTTCTACTGTTTTGTTCCACCTGAAATTCAGGTGTCCAGGCATGGCTGGGGCAGGTGCCACGTGGTCTGGGTGCATCCTGGTCCTATCACTGTCAGGTGTGCCCAGAGTGCCCACCACGTGCAGCCCCCGTGCTGGAGGGTGGGGGCTGCCCCACACCCTGGGCACCGCTCGCTCTCACGATGTGTGTGAATCCTGCCAGATGGAGATGACCTGCATCCACCACCGCTGCCTCCTAGGGCTCCTGCTCTTCTCCCTAACTTGTGAGCTTTCTGACCCTTTCAACATTGGGACGCTTTGATGATATGCCCAAAATGCTGTGGCACACCTTGCTGGAAAAGGTGCAGCCTAACTCCCATTCCTTTGAGTGTTGGCCAGACTTGGTGACATACTACCCATAAAGAGAAAGTGCCAGAAGAGAGAGAGAGAAACTTCAAGGTGAGTTTGTAGGAGACATGGCCATGAAAAAGCAGGATGGGCGTGGAGGCCCAGATCTCCGGGATGTGCACCTGAGCACCCTGCAGGCACCGCTTTTCCCACATAGGGCACCCGGGCCCCTGGCCACGCCAGGCCTGTGCGTGCTGTGTCTGCTTGAGTGGAAAAGGGCCACACCTGGTATTTGCCTGGGTTCTGCATCTTGACCTTGTCCACACCCAGTAGAAGAGACCAGGCCCGACCCCGCACTTGGGGGGGAATCCCCTTGTACACCCGGCGAGACATCTGTGGAGAGAAGAATGCTCTGGAGAGAGTCCACAGGGTAACCGTGGAGGGGGAAGGGGGAATCACAGAGTGATGGTCCTAGAAGATTCCCGTGTTTGTCTTCATGGTTCCTCAGGAGAGGCTAAGTCTACCTAGAACTGGGCCTTTTGTCTTGTGGGTACAGACTGAATGGGGACTGTGAACAGTGATCGTCATGACTTCCTTCCTCTGGGGCCAACAGGAGGCATCCCTGTCCCTGGCCTACATGTGGCCCAAACTCTGGCATCAGATTCTCTCCCAGCAATGTGACCTTTGCAGGGATATGCAGGAAAACTTGTCAACCAGGCCTGTGGCCATTCGGCATCAGTACAGGGTGGCGCCCAGCAGCTGAGAGACAGGCGGTGCCAGGGATCATGTGTGAACACCACTTACCCTCCCTCTGCAGAGGGTGGGCACAGGGGCCTCCACTCCCCACATTACCTTTTGGCTGCTTTTATATTTATCCCAATGTTGAAACATCTTCAGCCATTTGTGGCATCGGGCAATTTCCTTCTTTGTTTGCTGTAAAATGAGAGATGATGGACTTAGCTGAGCTGCCGCGCTTTTTGGAGTGGCCCATGAATGCCATGTTACTCTTGTGCTTGGGGTCCTAATGGGACAGAAATGGAAACAGCCAAACCAGGTGCAGAGCCTGGGGCTGAGACCCTCTGACTGGGTGAGCACGAGTGGCCTGGCCTGGTGAACACAGGGCATGGTGTCCTCAGGCCACAAACCCCCATGCCTAGATGGGGTCCCAGCCTCAATGTGGGGTCCTGTTGGCCAGCGGCAGTCACTCCTGAGCTGCATGTGCAAATCTGGGATGGGCATGTTTAGTAATCTGCCCCTGGGATGGAGTCCTGGGATCAGGAGCTCAGAATCTCGGCCCATCCTGGTGACTATGTGTCTTTCCTATGGTCACCTGCCCGTGGCCACAGACAGGCCAGACTTGCCTAACAGGTGACCAACCAAGCCCTGGCAGAAGGAATAGCTCTTACCTTCACCTCCTGGGTGGTGACACGGGGAAGCTCCTTCTCACTAAAAGGCAATGGAGTCAGAGCTGAGGACTCGCTGCAGGCCAGGAGCCATCCCCTTCCCTGAGCAGACCCCAAGGAAGGACAGGCTCCCTTCCCATCCACCTGCAAGTTGCAGCCCTGGAGACCACATAGGAAAGGGAGGACAGGGCCTTTTTGCTGGCTGTCAGCCAGGACAGTCTGAGACACAAAAGCAAAGGAGAAGCAGGGCCAGCCAGGGCCGCTCAGGGGCCATGGGGGCTGGGGGTGGAGCTAATACCTGCCCCTCCTGCGCTGCAGGCAGCGCCCTGTGGGAGAGGTGAGAGAGTCCAGAGCTGCTAAGAAACAGCACTGCCTGAGGGTCAGCTGGCTCGTCTCTGACAGCTGCCCCCACGGAAGTTACCCCATCACCTTCATGGGGTCCAAGAGGTCTGGGTTCAGACCTTCCCAGTGTGTCGAGGGTGCACCCTGGAGCTGTCCTACATGACACCCCACCCCAGCCAAGCTCTGAGCATCCAACACACCCTGCCTGTGTCTGCACCCTGGCCTACGGTCGTGCCCGTTCCTTGATTTCACCCCGTCCCGTCTGGCCCACAGACCCTGTTATCACCTCAGCCACTTTGACCCTGCTCTTTCCCTTGCTCTGTGAGATCCTCTGAATGTGGCCCCTCAGCACCCCGATCAGCCCAAACTCCTGCCTTGTGCCTGTTCTGCCTGTGCTGAGAGACACCACTGGGCAATGAACAGCGACTGAGAGCCCTGCAGGTGGCTGGGATCACCCTGGGCCAGATCTCCAGTCTCAGCTGGCTCTTGGGACATCAGCGCTGTGTCCTCCTGCCTTCCCCTACAGTGGCTTTCCTCCTCATACCTTCCTGCCCTGTCTCAGCCCTTGGCATCCTCTCCCCGCCCACGGTGTTCCCGAGCAAGCAGAGAGCGGAGTCTCCAGTGTGTACTGCAGACCTTGGGAGTGACCGAGGCCCCTGAGGGTCAGGGATCCCAGGTGGAGCTGCTGTCCCTGGCCCCACCTCATCCAGCCTGTCCACCCCCAGTGCCTTCACTCTATCCCCAGGCTCGCTCAGTCAGAGGCATCCTCGAGTCACCCGTAACATCTGGTTCCCTGCAGCCCAGCTCCCCCAGGCTCCGTCCCTCTCTCCATCCTGTGACCTCAGGAAAGACAGACTCCAGGCTGGCCTCCTCCCCACCAGGCCTCACATGACCTCCCAGCACCAGACCAACGGTTCAGGTGGCCTTCATCTGCCACCCCTGCCTGCCTCCATGCCCTTCCCCCTTCCATTCCTGGGCTGAGGCCCTGTCCCTGCCCCTCATCTCACTCCATGGCCACATTCTTCCATACACTTTGTGACTCTTTGTGCCCCTCTGATCCTGGCGGGACCTGATGGACAACTGTCCCCAGGCTGGACCAAGTGCCCTCGTGCCCTCTGGTCCCACCCTGCTGAGCTGACAGCAAGACGGGCTCCTTCTGGGGACAGGCCTCAGCCCTCAGGTTGCCTCTTTCTTTTGCAGACATAAAGTCCACACTTCTGAGCGCCCAAGGGCCTGGCCCAACCACAGCTTGGTACCCACCCTCTCCCCAGAGCTGCCTGGATGAGCCATGGAACTGCAGCCATGTGCTGACCGGGGTGGACCTCTAGGGGAGCAAGGGACTCGTACCCACCCTGGGAATAAGGTCAGCACAAGCCTGGGAGACACGCCCTGCCTCATGCTGGCCTTTTCAAGGATGGATCCTGATGGAGTTTGGATGTGTTGTCCCCTCCAAAACTCATGTGTAAATTTGATCTCCGGGCCAGCTGGTGGCTCATGTGGGAGAGTGTGGTGCTGATAACACCAAGACCATGGGTTTGGTTCCCATGTAGGGATGGCTGGTTGGCTTACTTTGGAGAGTGTGGTGCCAACAACACCAAGTCAAGGGTTAAGATCCCCTTACAGGTCATCTTTAAAAAAAAAAAAAAAGAAAGAAAAGAAATTTGATCTCCAATGTGGCAGTGTTGGAAACTGATTGAGTCATGGGGGTGGATCCTTCATGAATGGATTAATGATCTCCCTGGGGGAGGGGGGAGTAATGAGTGAGTTCTCGCTCGATTAGTTCCCACGAGAGCTGGTTGCTTATAGGACCCTATCACCTCCTCTCTCTCTCTCTCTCTCTCTCTCTCTCTCTCTCTCTCTCGCTTCCTCTCTCGCCATATGATCTGCTTGTACCCGCCGGCTCCATGCCACATTCCACCATGAGTAGAAATAGCCTGAGGCCTGTGCCAGATGCAGCTATCCCAGAATTGTAAGCCAAACAAACCTCTTTTCCTTCTAAATTACCCAGTCTCAGGTATTTCTGTTATAGCAACACAAGTGAACTGAAACAGAGCCCAACACTGAGATAAGACGGGGGATGTCAGAGAACTCACTGCAGAAACCCGAGCCGGTCGATGCGTCTGTAGATTTTGAACTCCTCATCCCAGTTTTTCACCAGTGTTCCAGCTCGGTGTCCCTGCAACCCCGAGAGGGCTTGGAGTGAGGGGGCCATGATGATGGGTTGGGGGCATGGGTGGCTTTAGAAGGCTCCTCCCTCGCATGTGTCCCCAGGGAGCCCAGGCCCCTCTGAGCTCAGGCAGAGCAGAAGAGGCCAGGACTTGCCTGCCTCAAGGGAGCAGCCAACTCTGTACCTGCTGGTACTTCTCCATGATGTCTATCACCTCCTGGGCCCACAGGGTCTCCATACCCGTCTTCATGTTCAATCTGCAAGACAAAAGTAATCCAAAGCTAGCACTGACCTGAGAGCTTCAGAGAGTATACCTAACTGCTCAGGTCGGGGATCCAAAATTCCACCAGCAACACCCCCACCCTCCACCCCCACCCCACAGTACAAAGAGACCATACTCTCTCTCCACCCCACAGTGGTCTCGGGGGTTTCTTCCCTGGCCAAGGTTAAGCTCCTGCCTGAGGACCTGAGACCCAGGGACCTGGAAGGTGAGGCCTGTTGTCCCCAAGGTCCCTGCACAGACACACACGTGTGTTACCTGCTCAGCATGAAGGGCCCCGATGGGTTGTTCTGGGCACCAGGAAGCAGAACGTGATTTAGAGACCACAGGTCTCTGTACAAGTAGCCTCCCAGATGATCTCAGGAAACACACAGTCGTCCAATTCTTTAGAGGCAAAAAGAAATCTCATGAGTGCTGCATTCTACTTAAATATTAGCACCAGCCAAGCAGGAAGGTTCTGGGTTTGGGCAAAAGGGTGACCTATGTGACTTTGAAGTAGCCTCTGTGCTTGTTGAGGCCATGCCTTAGGCAAGAGGGACACTGGAGTTTACAGTTCTGAGTGTGGCAGTATCAGAAGGGGCTCCGTCTTTATCCCAGGCACAGATGAGAAACTAGAGAGCTCTGGGGATGTGTCCTGGAGCACAGTCAGAGACATGGTCCCACCTTGGAGACGGTCCTAAGGGAACACCCGTGAGGGGAGGGGTGGATGAGGCCTCTAGAGGACGAGACAGAGGGCAGGACACAGAGGGTGAGCCCCTTTCCACACACCCTGGCCTGCAGGGCAGACACTTGTCACCTGCCTGGCGTCGCTCATTGGTTTCTTCCCTGTCCACAACTGTCCCAAGACAGAGGGCTCCCCTCCTTGTTCCCAGCCTAGGGGCCTCACAATTGGGTGGGCCTTACATAGGCCATAAGTGATGCTCTATGATGTCAGAGGTGACCAGATGCCCTGCTGGGGTGACCCATCTCCCATCACAGACCAGGGCGCAGGCCACCCCTCCCCCCCCACTCTCCATCTTCACAGCCCACGAGACCCCACTTCAGTGGCTCTTCCAGGGGCAGGCTCTGCCCTATCATGGTTTGGAATCTCAGGAAGAACCTGAATCTAGGGAGGGAGGCTGCAGAGGCCAGAAGTTGTGTCTAACATGACACAAGGCAGGGCGGAGGGCACAGCCAAGGGTCACCTCTGGGTCCCAGGCCCAGTTACCTCCTGTCTGACCCCAGGCTTCTCACCTGCCAAATGGAAACATCAGCCTTAGCCCCACGGAGTGTGTGTGAGGATGAATGGGACAACTGTATATGCGGTTAGCACAGAACAGGCACCTGGTGAGGCCCAGTGGGCATCACCCTCGGCAGCCACCCAGCGAGGCCCGGGCCACCCACCTGGTAGCACCTGTGTGGAAATCAGCAGGAAGGGAAGAGAGCAGGTCACACTCACCTGAATCTGTTCACCTGTGCAGAGATGTACCTGTAGCCTACAAAAGGGACCTGCACCAACAGCTCACAGACTCCAGAATGAGCCTCCTATTGCCACGGAACTCAGAGGCAGCGGTGCTTGGCAACAGTGACATCATGGGGTTCCATCACCCCATCACACTGGCCCCCTCCCCGGGTCAGCAGAGCCCAATGCCACATCCTCCACCCCCTGACCTGTCCACCCGTGTGGGTGGGTGTGTGTTTGTGCGTGTGAGCGTGCACGTGTGTGCATGCACACGTGTGTGCCTGTATGTGCTGCTTCCCTAGCCAGGCCTGTCTGCTCTTCTCAAATGTGCATGCACGTCCTCATCCCTGTCACCCCCAGGGTGCATAGTTCTCATCAGAGAGGCCACGGGTGCCGTCCCATCTTTGCTATGCCCACCCGGGGCTGGCTCTTGGGTGCAGAAGGGGAAGGGTGGAGGGCTGGCCCCTCAGCAGGTGGGACTCAGATCATGTGTGATGTGCTAAAATGAAAAAAACAGAAACCCAAAAATAGGATCACACACGTACCAGCCCAGAGTATTCCTTTAAGATCACAGTCAAATAAAGCTTATCCAACTCTCAGATACTTCTGACTTTAATACCAAGGTTTACTCAACTTCTGGTTAGTGCAAAGTATTCCCATGAAGAAGAGTAATAGTCTTTTTTTTCAGGCTATGTAAAATAAACCACTAATTATGTAGATCTCTCAATAATCCCCAAGAACAATGTAAAAACCATGCCCTCTATGTTGTGCACCTTGCTGTTATTTTGGCTTCCCTGCTCGACAGTTCTGGCCTTGAACTTTTAATAAAACTCATTGATGCATCAGCTGTCAATACAATGCCCACCTGTAAAGTTTCTGAAATATCCTCTACAGGGAAGCCCTGATATGACGTGTCCCCAGTGTATGACCCCGTTGGAGAGCCTGCCAGAGTAACCCGACTGCTCGCCAAAAGAGACCTTCTAGAAAGCCTCAGATGACTTCCCCTCCTTCACCAGCAGGCTCATGAGCACTAACTCCACATCCAACTATCCCCAGTCCTATCTGCTTCCCAGTCTTGAGGAACTAAAAGGCAGCATTAATCAGATATTCTTCCATCTGCCACTTCTTGGCTTCTCTGGACTTTTGTCAGGGGAGGACTCCCTGCAGTCATGCCTCGGACTTCAGTGACTCGGCGTCCACTAGCATCTCAGCACACACACGCTCAGCCTTTACCCAGGAACGTGCTGTCCTCAGCCCTCACAGTCGCAGGCCCTCCACTGTACATACCAGAAAGGTTTTTAACCTGGTGTGGATGTGCAAAGAAATAAATGGAAATCTTGAATTCAGACCTGCTATAATCATTTTGAGGTTTTAATAAAGATTATTTTGTTCAACAATATTCCTGCCATGTGGTATTCAGCAGGATGTTTTCATCAACCATTTCAGTGGACATTAATTCCCCAGTAAAAGTTTAAAAAGTCCAGATTATAACCACTACTTCCGTATAATATCGTAATGTCAAACATCATGGAGTAGCAATACTCCGTGAAACAGGTCAGAGATCACCAAATCTATCAGCATTCTTTCACTTACTGTTTATTTATTGGTTAGAGGCTAAATAGTACAATATTTTTTGAAAGATAATTTATTATATATACTTGCGGGGTACAGAAATGAATATCAATACATGTGTATGATATGTGCTGATCAAATCAGGATAGTTAGTGTACTCATATTTACAAAGCAAATCAATCTTTGTGACCCTTCACTAATTTCACACTAACTTTCACCCCCTCCCCCTTTCCCAACTCTAATAACCACAGTTCTCTTGGCACACAGAGAGAAATACCACATGTCCTCAGCCATAAGTGGTGCTAAAATAAAGAAGGGAAGTAAGAAAGAAAGAAGCAAACAATAACAATAAACAGTAAGATACATTGTCATAGAAGGATGCACTGATGTGACAAACAGGCTGCATGTAAATGCACATCAGGCATATCAGTCCTCACAGTCAGCTTAGCATAAGCACAGCCGTGAGAACCGCTTCCTCACCCTGCCCCTGCCCCTCCCTTTCTCTTAAGCCAAGTGCTTTCTGAGAAAAACTGGATCCTGTGCAAAATTGAATCTTGTGTGAAACAGGAAAACTGCAGAGCTGTTACAAAGTACTCAATGCTCAGAATAGCTACCAAACCCCTTCCACTAATTCAAACCCTATAAAATCTCTATTAGTCTGTATGGGTGTTGGAACTGATCTCTCAGACTCTAATCTAGGTTTGCTGGACATAAACTCCCTGATGTGGTGAGTGTTTGGCTCAGAGTCTTTTGATCCCTTTGTCTCACCAACCTAACAAGGGATTGCCTGGCCACAGTTCCTCTGTGAAGAGCAGAGAAGACTGCTGTTTCCAGCCATGATGGGGTAACATAGATTGGGCTTAGGATACCATAGTGGAACAACTAGAAAAGGCCACAAAATGTGTGAATCAACTGTTTTCAGACATTGGTCAGTAGACAGGAGAAAATGGCAATTCCTGAAAGAAGAGAAACAGATTAGGTAAGCTCGGGGACTGCTGTGGAGTTCTGCCTGGAGGAAATTTGTGCATTTGGGAAGAGGAGCCCTAATAGAGTGTAGCAGCCTTGATGTACTAAAGAGGGTCAGGACAGAGTTCCAGATGCAGAAAACTGTACATGAAAAGAGCTTTAGAAATCTGCATCTGGGTCCCCTTGAGTCTTTATTGAGTCCTAGTCCATGCCAAGAAGACTGAATAGTCTGGAAAGCCTAAAAGATTTATTACTGGCTGTTTACAAAATGAGTTTGTCAACCCTTGTTCTAGAATGAAGATATAATATCTACAGTGAAAGTTTCACTGCATAAAATTAACATAGATTAGACACTATAGAAGAAAAGATCAATAAGCATGAAGGCAGTAATAAAACCTATCTAAAATAAAGCACACATAAAAAAAGACTGAAATTAAAATGAAGAGAGCCACAGTGATTTGGAGACAATATCAAGTAGTCTAATGTACATGTTATAAGAGTAGGAGAAAGAGAAAAAAGAGAGAATGGGATGTAAACATATTTGAAAAATATAATGGCTTACTTTTTTCTAATTTTAATAAAAACTATAAATTCATGGGCCGGCCCCATAGCTCACTCGGGAGAGTGCAGCGCTGGTAGCACTGAGGATGTGAGTTCAGATCCTACATAGGGATGGCTGGTGTGCTCACTGGCTGAGCGTGGTGCAGACAACACCAAGCTAAGGGTTGCGATCCCCTTAACGGTCATAAAAAAAAAAATACGACTATAAATTCATGAATGGATGGTTGATGAACTCTACCAGGATAAACACAAAGAAAACCTAAGACACATCATAATCACATTGCTTAAAATTAGTGATACAGGACCACCACCCCACGCAAGGTAGGAAGGTGATTGCCGTGGAGGACATAAGGTGTGAGGGGCATGTGGGGGCTTCTGGGAGGCTGGGCATATTCTAAGATCAGGGTGGCGGTAATGGGGCTACACATATGAAAAGAGTCATTGAGCCTGCAATTATGACCTGTGCACTTTACTTGATCTAAGTTACACCCCAATAAGAAAATAGATTTGACCTTTTTCCCTCGAGACCTCAGGCAGTAGAGACCCCTCCCTGGGCCTCTGGGGGACTCTTCAAGTCTCATTTGCAGAACATCCTATTTACTATTCCTGTGGGTCTATCATTCCCTGAATTAGATGTTTTTTTGTTTTTTTAATCTTGGCAGCTGGCCGGTATAGGCATCCAAATCCATGACCTTGGTGGTGTAAGGCTGTGCTCTAACCAACAGAGCCAAACAGCCAGCCCTGCTCCTCCCTGGAGTTCAACAATCCCAGCCAACCCCTAACAAATGGATCTGGCTTCCCAGGCGCCTAATCTCAGGTCTCCCACCCAGGTCTGATCTTTGTGCTCTTCCTTCCAGAAGTTTCCTCTGAATCGTCTTTCACTCACATGAGTTCATAGAAAACTGGTTTTTGTGTGTGTTTTCTTTGGTGAGTCTTTCTGTTCCAATCAATGAGCTCACTCCGACATTCCCTCCAGCAAGTGTCCTTGACTCCCCAGTGCTGGGCACCAAAGGGTCCCTCTGGGTCTCACAGAAACCACCATGGAGTTCCTGGCATCGCCTGACATTCATCCACATACATTTCCCACGCTTCAGCAGCGTCTCTGCACAGGTTTGCTCCTGACGCTGCTACTGTAAACCCGTGGCAGCTCCTCTGCGGGGGTGGCCAATTGAGGTGTGAAAGTGTTGAAGAGGGGACAGACTTGGGTGTTCTTGCGCTGGCTTGAGTTGGCACGCCGCCACCAGGTGGCGGCAGAGTAATCAATAAAGGAGGTGCTGCCTTCCACCTGGTGGCATGGCCTGGAGCAAGTTGGCCTCTCTCTCTCTGGCGTTTGTGGCCACTCGCCCTTCACGGGGGTCTATGATGACCCCTCCCCCTTCCCTGCCTTAGACTTCCCCTCTGTGCCCGCCCCGGCTCATTCCTCATGCCGCTACCAGGGGGACCCCCTTCCTGCCTACTTCTCCCATGAGAAAGAGTCCGCGCCCTCGCTGCAGCAAGTGTTCCTGCTGCGGCAAGTGTCCCCGCTGCTCGGGCCTCATCCCCCCCAACTGCTCTCCTTCCCCACACCACACGCCCTGCTGGTTGGTTCCTGACGGAGTCTTCGCACTGGCGGTGCCCCTGCCTGGCGGGCCTCCTCTAAGTTTCTACTCACGCTTTGGCAGTCAGCTCAGGCACCACCACCTCCTCCAGGAAGGCCCCTTGACAGTGCCTCTGCCTGCCCCCAGCTGGATCAGGAGCCATTCAGGCCCCATCACAGCGCTGACCAACCCATGTAATCACACCTGGTCCTCAAGGAGCTCCTGAGCTGGGAGACACAGAGCTGGATCCCCGAGAGTCAGGGTGGGGTCCATTCTAGGACATGTCTGGGGTGACTCCATTTTCCAGATGAGAAAACTGAGGCACAGTAATGAGTAGCAACTTGCTCAGGGCCATGCTGGCAGCCTTTGTGGGCATCTGCAGTGAGACCCACTGGGACCTGGGTCTTCCAGGTCTCGGCTCCAACTCCCCCAACCCTCAGTCCGGGGTTCAGGGACTCGGATCCAGGGGCCCTCTGGGCAGCTCTCCCCCACATTGCCCTGCGTGGGAAGGACAGATAGGAGACAGGGGGTTTCAACTTTTATTGACATCCGTATGGGGCAGGTGCAGGGCTGGCCTGGCTCCCGATAGCCCCATGGGATGGAGGAAGACAGTGTCTGGGACAGGCAGGGGCAGCCCAAGGACCGTCCATGGGCAGAAGCAGGAAGAAGCAGCTTTCAGGAAAAGATCCGCCTCTGCCCAGAGTTCTCCCTTTAGGCCTTGTCACCCGGCCTCAGAGTTGGGGAGGGGGTGTGTGGGAGGGGACGGCTCAGGGACTGCCGTCGCCCCCTCTCTGCACAGCACCGACTGTATCCAGTCCACGTAGACGGCCACTTTAGCAAGAAAGTCAGGATACTGGTGGGTGGCGCAGCCCTGGGTCACGAAGGGGTCCACACCCTGCAGGACGCCATTGCAGACCAAAGGGCCACCGGAGTCTCCTGGGAGGGCAGGGACGGATGGTCAGTCACCCAGGCTGGGCTGAGGCGTGGCTGTGTCAGGGAAAGGGGGCTGGGGATGGCCAAGTGCTGTTTCCAGTCTGGATTTTCTTTACAACGTGTGAATGAGAGAGAGGCCACTCTGGAGGACGGGATCGTTTAGTGGCCTCCTGCTGGATACCTGGACCGCTGGACTCCGGGTGGGGGCCCCAGGAGGAGGAGGATGGGTCCGCCATGCCTTCCCGTGGTCCGAGAGGGCTCAGGGTGAAGAGAAGGCCCCAGACCCACAAAGGCAGCAGGACACAAGGCGAGCGTCCACTCTGTGCCTGGGGCTGTGGCCATTCCCCGCCCCACCCCGCTGTAGCCTCACGGTGGACGTGCCACCTTCCAGGTGAGGAGACGGAGGCACCGAGCGCAGCTGCCTGGTGAGGAGGTGGGACTTGGCCCCGCCGGCGACCCTGTCGCCCTTCCCTGGATGGTGGTCCCGGAGCCCCCTCCCACTCCAGGGCGGGGGACGTACGAAGCAGATGCCAGCGCTGCGACAGGGCACCCGCGTGCACACGTTCTGCAGCCGGCACAGGAAGGTGACCACGGTGACATTGAGCTCCTGCAGGACCCGGGACACTGCTGCGTGGGTGCCCAGGCGCCCCCAGCCCATGGCCAGGCACTGGGTGCTGTGGGGCAGCTGCTGATTCCGCTGCGGCAGCTGGGCCACTGCGACCTCAGCGCGGAGGGTGGCTGGGCGGCCCAGCTGGAACGGGGCATGGGCAGCGGTGAGACCCTGTCGCCAGGACCCTGAGGCTACCCCCTCTTCGAGCCCACCCACCTCCTGACTCCTCCCACCACAGCAGCACCTCAAAGGGCCTCTCTGGGGCCTCTGCACTTGCAGTGAGCTCTGTCTGGACCCAACAGGCTTCCCCTTTGTGGCATTTGTCACTCATGATCACATTCTTTCATTCATTCATTCACAAAGCACTTATTGGGTACCAACTGTGTAAGTCCTGTTCTAAGCCCCAAGGGTCCAGTAGTGAAGAACGCAGACAAAATCTCATGGCCTAGTACACAGTAGGTGCTCAATAGGTGTTTGCTGAAGGAATGAAGGAACGAGGGACCCATGAGCCCTGCTGGTCCCACCCCTCTGAGCTCCCCAGGTCCCCCCCAATCTGTACAAGGAGGATGTCATTGAGGCTCTGCTCCGGGTCATAATTGTTCCCAAACAGGCAAGTGATGCTGAACCTCTGCTGGGTGGGCTCGGGGGTCAGCAGGTCGTGGGCCCCCAGCGCTATGCTCACCTGGTTGTGGGGGCTGAGGGATCAGGGTGCTCATTTTAGGGGTATCCTGGGCTTGGGGTCCATCAACCGGGCTTGAGCCTGACCCTCCCTGGGCAGGTGGGACCATGGGGAGGGCCCCCCAGGGAGGGCAGCTGCAGTGACGCCGTGTAGGGCCACGAGTGGGGCTGCGCTTCCTGCCCGTCCACAATGTCGGTGGCCCGGGCTCCACCTGCGGGACATGGGGTGTTAAGAGCCTACAGTCTGGGGGGACAGCAGAGCCGCTGGGCCACCTCAACGCAGTCCCTGACTGCTCCGGGCCTACGTCTCCCCATGTGCATCATGGGCATCCCGTGGCACCCAGCCCCGGTGGGCTGGTGGGAAGCAGGGCTCCGCGCCTGGGGTGGGGGCACCAGGTCCTGGCGGTTAGCACGACTATCGTCCCTGGGGGCCGGTTTCTAGTCCTGAAGGGTGGGGAGGTTTATGAGAAGCAGAAAATAAATAAATAAATAAAAATAGCCAACACATGGAACCATTTTGCAGAAGGACAAACTGAGGTATTGAAAATCCTCTTCAGGCGAGGACTGGAGGGGTCCCTTGCTCCTGCTCTCCCTGGACACCAGCGTCACTGACTCAGCGACTTCGTTTATTCATGGGTACCCAGGAATACTGAGCGCTCGCCGTGGGTCAGGCACTGTCCCGGGGATTCGCTTATCATATTTAATCCTCACCGCGCCTCCCTCCCAGGGAAACACCGGTTTCTGCCCATTTTTAAGGGTGGGAAACTGAGTCAAGCTGCCCAGGGCTGCTCTTTTCTCTCACCCTCCCCTCCCTGGAGGCATTAGTCCCAAGCAGCGAAGAGAGTCCTGCCCTGGGCCTGCCTCGGTCCCCCGGTCCCCCGGCTGTGACAGGAAGGTGTTGGACTCGACCTTGTGGGGGCAACATTCCCCCAGAATCAGCCAAGTGCACGCAGATGGGCAGAAGGTCTCACTCACCACCCAGCAGCAAGGCCAGCAGGTCACAGGCGAGGGCAGGACTGGAGGCTTCGCAGTGACACGCCAAGGTCTGGCTCCAGGGTGCCCCGTGCACGCTCCTCTTATAGCCTCCAAATGGAAGGTCATTGGGGTTGTCCCGTGGCCAGGCCAGGCATCCCCACTTCTTCTTTCCACGTTGGGGGCCGCGGGGAGTCTGGGGTCAGAACCAGACACCAGGATGTAGGGGACTTCAGGCTCAGGGTCCCGATTTTCCCTGGGGCAGTGAGAAGCTGGCTCCGGCCCACTCCATGCTGGGGGTCCCTGAACAAATGGGCAGCCTGGCCACAGCCCTTGGGGGGACACAAGCCCTCCCCTCACATCCAAGGAGACGCCTCCCCAGTGTTGTCACAGTAGAATGCGATGTAGCTCATGTGTCCAGTGGCTGGGGCAAGTCTGAAACCACTGTGAAGCCCGCCTTAGCAGGGGACAGGACAGGACAAGGGAATGGGGAAAGGTGGGGGACAGAGCCACGTGTATCCTCTCAGACCCCCCTGAGACCCACAGAAACACCTTCTCTCCAGCTTGAGGATTCGTGTTTCTCCTGGAGGGCAGTGGTTCTCAGTAAAGCCACAATCCTGTCACCCCCCCATCCAGGGGACACTGGGCAATGTCTGGGGACATTTGTGGTTGTCACGACTGGGGGTGCTCCTGGCATGGAGTGGGTGGAGGCCAGGGACGCTGCTCAGCACCTGCAGGGCCCAGGACGGCCCCACCACGGAGAAGGATCCAGCCCCGCAGTGCCCTGGGGGAGAAGCCACAGTGCAGAGGAGATGTTTATTTATTTATAAGTGACTCGTAGTTTTAAATGTTTTTAGTGGTTTTGTTTTGTTTTGTTTTGTTTTTTGTTCACTCTTTATTCTTTTTGTTTTTATTTATTTTTCACTTCTCTTTAACTGACTCATCATTATGAAAAATTTAAACCTAAAAGAGGTCTCTAAACTTGGGGACAAAAAAAAAGTTTTTAACGTTTTCCTTTTTCTAGTTTTTTAGTTTCCTCTTTTGGCAGCTGGCCAGTGTGGGGATCCAAACCCTTGACCTTGGTGTTAGCGACACTGTAACATTTCATTTTGAAATGATTTCACACTTACAGAAGTCCAGAGAGTTCCCAGATTCACCTGCCCCCGCTCCCTGGATGTTGTCATCTCACACAACCGAGGGGCTGCGGTCGAAACCAGGGAACGATCATCGATTCAACACGATGACCTCATCCACAGACCTTCTGAATGTCCCCAGTGGTCCTTTTTCTGGTCCAGGATCCCACGTTGTGTCGCGTTTCTGGCTCAAGGTACAGGGCAGAAGGAAAGAGAACCCAATTGAGGGTTCAGAGAAATCACGAATTAGTCCACGAAAGGGGTTCCAAGAATTCAATCAGGTAAAGAAGAGAAGCAGTGACAATTCCAGGGTCACAGAGCAGCAGAAATGAGAGAAATGAGAAAATAAGACTATGACAAGTCAGAGAACTCCAAGTGGTTCAGTTTGGCTAAATATAAGGTACTGGTATAACTAGTTTTTTTTTTTAATCCTAGCAATAAACTTTTTTCATATAAAATATAATAACAAACATAACATATAAAATAGGTAAAAACAAAAGTGATCTTTTAGAATTGGGGCTGGGAAATACAGGTCCTATTCACTGACTGTCCTTAATTTTCTCGTGGATTTCCTGAAATACCTTCTTTGAACTCAATTTGAGAACTTCATGAGTCTCTTTTTTTTCTTTTTCATTTAAAATAAATTTTACTGTGTACATTTATAGTATACAACACGATATTATAAGATACAGATGATATAGATAATGGTTACTACAGTGAAACAAGTAAACATATACATCATTTCACGTAGCTACTCATTCCCCCTCACCTCACCCCATGACAAGAGCAGCTATCATCTACTCATTTAGCAAAAATCCTGAAAACAATACACTATTATTAACTATAGTCCCCATGTTGTATTTCTTTTCTTTTCTTTTCTTTTTTTTTTGGTCTTTTTTGTGACCAGCTGGACCGTGCTCAGCCAGTGAGTGCACCGGCCATTCCTATATAGGATCCGAACCTGCAGCTGGAGCATCACGAAGCTCCCAGCCCCGCACTCTCTTGAGTGCACCACGGGCTCGGCCCCCCCATGTTGTATTTCATGTGTGTGTGTGTTTGTGTGTAATTTGCAGTTGTTCCTTAGATGAAATGGGAATTGCTTCCAGAAAAGAACAAGAGAGATAAGTAGAGATCAGATAGTGAAAAAGCCTGAAGGCCAGATTAGAGAGACTAGCTGAATTTTGAGAGCAGAAAGAAAAAGAAGCCATAGTAAATACACTTTAAGCAGGAGACTGATGTGATCTTATTTAAATTTTAGAAAGTTCACTAGGGTGTCAAAGTAAAAACTATACTGAAAGATGGTAACTTGATCAAGAAATCAACCAATTTAGAATTTATTTTGATATTCTAGGAAAAAAAACATAATAATGAAAATCTTAACCAAGATAGAAGCAGATGATTAGAGAAGACAACCTGCATTCTAAGGAGAGTCATTAAATAGAATTAACTGGCCTTTGTGATAAGTGAGATGTGATATAGAGTTGATATAATGAAAGACGAGAATCTCAGTGACACCCAGTAAATTACGGACCACTAAACTATCTGGAGAATAGATGAGGAGGCATTTTAGTCCAGGATGATGAGTTCAGTTTTAACCATGTTGTTTCTGAGGTGACTTAAGATATTCAGAAAAAGCAACTGAGCACACACTAGTCTAGATTCTCAGGAGAGATGGTAAAGAAAGAAAAGTATATTTGGAAATTATTGGCTAATGCTTACGTGAAAAGAATGCATGAAGTCACTGAAAGAAAATGCATAGAGTGAGAAAAGACAGCTGAGGAATTGACCTTAAGGCACAAAAATATTTAAGGGGATGAGAAGACAAGTTAGTTGGGAAAGTCCCGGGAGGAGCAGCAGATAGAGCCACCAAGGGAACGGTGTCATCACTCACACAGCAAGTGTGTAACTCCACTTAACTGGTGTTTCTCAAGTTGCAAGACCGTTGGGGTGCAAGATGGCTTTGTTTGTGAATAATGGGGACACGTGAGCATATTTAAATGCTGAGGTGACATAGGGGGAAAAAAAGACAGAGAGAGAAGTTGAAGACTAATGAAAAAGAGAGATGATTGATGGGGCAAGGAAGACTCTAAATGACACAATCTTCTGTAATGGAAGGAAGGGAATTGAACAGAAAGAAAACAAGGCATGATCTGACACACACGGGGCAGAAACTTGAGGATATTCTCCCCAATGGGCTCATTTTTTTTTCTTTCAAGAAAAAGGTGTATTTATGAAATCAGTGTAGGAAAAGATTTCTCAGCTCTACTTCAAAAGCACAGACCATAAAAGAGAAGATTAATAAATCTGACTATATTAAAATAAAAAGGTTCTGTGAGCAAAAGATATCTGAACAATTGAGAAAACAAACACATACTGAGAAAATATATTTGTAACACAGAAGGTTATAGCTTCCATTTAGGATGTACAAAGATATAAGGAGTTACTCCCAACCTATCCTCAAGAAAAAGCTCAGTAATGTATAAAATCATAACTTTTCCTTAACTAGTAAGAGAGACGAGGTCTCAGGGCAACCAATGAGCCTGAAATCTAAGGTAAGATAGATGCTTCCACGGAGTAGGGCATGGGAGGAAGAAAGGTCAGGCCCCAAACAAGCTGGTAATAATAACTCAGCCAAAATATTTAATGGATTACTAAAGGTCAGTTGTAGGCTAGCCTGAGTGTAGTACTACAGAGAGCTTTAATTCAAGGGTAGTCTGCACTCACAAACAGACTCTTGTTCATGGATCTCAGCAAGATGCTCATGAGAAAGGCTGGGTGCGGAGTGGGTGTCTGGAGAAAGTGTTCCTCTGTGATGCATGCAGCAATCCTTGCAGGAAAAGTACAAGGCATCACTTGGGTCCTCCAGCCTACAGAACAAAAGTGGCAGACCCTGTTGCCATGAGGGCACAGGTCTCTGCAACTAGGGAATAGAAATAAGGGAGGAGCAAGAAATCTTCCTGCAGCCAGACCGTTAGAGATCCTCTGATCCACTATTGCTATGAGCGGAACAGGAGCACTGAGAAAGTCTCATCTCAAGACCCAGGAACACGTGTCTTGCTTAAGATCAAGAATAAAAGAGGATAACAGAGAATGTCTCTCCCCTACCACCTGACCAGCAAAACCATGAAACAGAGGCTACCTAATACTGGAGGAAGCATAAAAGCATGAATAGTGAACCTCTCTGAGGTAGAAACTCCTAAGAAAGGCCTACATTTGAGAGTGGAGAGCAAAGTCTCCAGCCACCCAAACTCCACCCTATGTACACATTAGTGCTAGAGGGGGAGGAGGAAGAGAAGAAAGAAGGAGAAAGGAAAAAGATGAAGAAAACAAGGAGAGGGGAGAGAAAAGGAGGAGGAAGAAAAACGCTGTCAAGAGTAAAAGCGTAAAAGCAATCAATATAACCAGACTCAGATACTATGCAGATAATGGAACTACCAGAAAGAGAATCAGAAAGAGAATATGCTAAAAACTCTAGAGTAAAAGCTGAACAACCCGCATGGCCAGATGGAGAATTTTGGCAGAGACAGCAGCTGTAAGAAGAGATGAAATGGAAATTCTAGGAAGGTAGAGCAGACTAACAGAGATGAAGAATGCATCTGACAGACTTATCAGTAGACCTAAAACAGTCAAGGAAATGATCGATGAACTTGAAGATAGGCCAATAGAGATTACCCGAACTAAAACACAAAGAGTAAAAAAAAAGAAAAATCATAAGAGAGCATCCAAAAGCTGTGTGACAATACAAACAGTCTAATATATATGCTATTTAAATCTCAGAAGAATAAATATTGAAGAGATAATGACTGAAGATTCTCCAAAAATATTGAAGGATATCAAAACACAGGTACACGAAGGTTGGAAAATACCAAGCAGAACAATCACACACACACACTCTATAAACAAACAAGCAAATCACACACAAAAAAGCCATAAACAAAAACTCCTACATACATCATATTCAAACTACTGAAAACCAAAGACAAGGAGAAAAGTTTGAAGGCAACTAGAGCAGTAAGGCAAATTATATACTGAGCAATAAAGTAAGAAATAGAGTGCACTTCTTGTTAGACACTATGTACTTGAGAAGTCAATGGAGTGGCAACTTTAAAGTCCTGAAAGAAGAAAACGTGTCAACCCAGAATTCTATACAAAGTAAAAATAATTTGTAAAAGTTAAGAAGAAATAAAGGCTTTTATCCAGACAAACAGAACAGACAAATTCATTATCAGCAGACCTGCATTGGAAAAAAATGTTAAGAGAAGTTCTTCAAGCATGACATAGCAGAGGGATACTTGAATTTATCTAAGAAATGAACAATGCTGTAAATGGTATACAGGAAAGTAAATGCTAATTTCACCTCTTCTTGTTTTAATGACTATAAAAGATAACTTTGTAAGCAGAGGTTGGCGTATTTTTTTCTGTTAAGCACCAGATAGTAAATATTTTGTGCTTTGTGAGCCATACAGACTGTCACAACCACTCAACCCTGCTGTCATAGTGTAACAGCAACCACTGATAATGCATAAACAAACAGGCAGGGTTGTGTTTCAATAAACTTTATTTACCAAAATAATTGATTGGCGTCTGGATTTGATCTATGGGACAGAGTTTGCCAACCTCTGGTCTAGAGCAAAAGTAGTAGCAATATATTTTGTGTTTATAGCATATATAAAAAGGATAATATGTAAATTAGTAGTGAAAAGGATGGGAGGAAGGAATGGGAAGTATATTGGATGATTCTTGCACTAAAAGTATAGTATATAATTATACCACTAAAATATGTGAAGATAGACTGCGAATAACTAAAATGTGTATGGTAATCCCTAGGGTAATTACCAATATTTTAAAAAATAATTATAAATCATAAGCCAATAGTGAAGATAAAATGGAATAACAAAAACACAATTCATCTATAAGCAAAAAATAAAAATAGATGGAAAAAATGGAATACAAAATGCAAACAGTGTACTCTCCCCCCCCATAGACATGCCATTACAAGACAGAGATTATCAGCTTGGGTAAAAAAGCAAGACCTGACTTGACTATGGGCTTTATACGTATAGTTAAATATAATGGCATACGTAGGTTAGAAACAGAGGGAAGAAAAATATATACAATGGAAATACCAGTCAAAAGAAAGCTGGAGTGTCTCTATTAATATCAGACAAAATAGATTTCACCTCAAGGAATTTTAGCAGGGATTGTAAAATGGTTAATTCGACAAAAAGATGTAGCAATTCGAAATATAAATGCATCTAACAACAGAGTTTCATAATACATGAAGCAAAAACTTACGGAACTGAAAGGAAAAATAGGAGAGAAAGAAAAATCCACAATTATACTTGGAGACAACAGCATTCCTCTCTCAGTAATTAATATAATGAATGGACAGAAAATCAGTGAAAAAATAAGTCTTAAACAACATTACCAACAACTTGACCTAGTTGACATTTATAAAATTTCTCTACCCAACAACAACAGAACACATTTTTTTTCAAAGTACACATGAAACATTCACTAAGATAGATTATATCCTTAACATATTTTTAAAAATGAAATTATAACAAGGGCACTTTCTGACCACAATGAAATTAAACTGTAAATCACTAACAAAAAGGTATTTAGAAAATCCTAAAATATCTGGAAATTAAACAATATATTTACAGATAATCTATGTATCAAAAAGAGTCACAGTGGAAATTTATATATATGTGAATTAAAATGAAATTACTACACTATATATCACGATATGTTTAGAGGAAAATTTATAGTATTAAATGCATATATTAGAAAAGTTCTCAAATCAATTATCTCAGCTTTCACCTTATTTCTAGAAAAAGTACAAATTAAATCTAAAACAAGCAGAATAAAGAAAACGTGTAATAAACATAACTGATTAAGGTTTAGTTTCCAGAATATGTTAAGAATGTTAGCAAATCCATAAGAAAAGACAAAACAACCCAATCAATAGCAGGGGAAAAAAAAGAAAAAATATCAAAATACATAGACAGGTAATTCAAAAATATTAAACACAAATTGCCAAGAAACATATTAAGAGATCTTCAACTTCAGTAGTAATCAAGGAAATGAAAATTAAAACCAGATTAAATGTAATTCTATAACCATCAGTAAGTAACAACTTCAGTCTCAAAACCTCAAATATTGATGAGGATTTAGAACAATATAAATTTTCATACGTTGTTGGTACTCCAACACAATGGATGATAATTTGATGGTATCTAGTAAAGTTAAAACGTAATTCTACTTCTAAGCACATATTCTAGAGAAACTCTTGCAAATGCATATCAAAAGACACTCAGAAGAATGTTTATAACAATTCAAGTTCTAAGAACAAAATGTTGAAAACAGGCTGAATGTCCATCAATTAGAAAGTAGATAACATGTTGTGATTTCCTTTTTTTATATAGCAGAGAAAATGAATGCATTTTTATTTTATGTGGCAAGTATTGAGAAAAGAGGAGAAAATGAAGAGGGGCAGGAAGACAGAGAGAGAGATGATGGCACTTAGAGGAAATTTAAATCATGTAAAACAATATGCTGTAGTTCTGTATTGCTTGAGGGTACGCACACACGAGGTACGATTACAGAGAAATGCATGATAAACACTGGAATCAGAAGAGTTGTGATGTATATGGATAAATCTCAAAATTATTATGCTGAATGAATGAAGCCAGGTCAAGAGTACATACTACATGATTACAATGGTAGAAAATGCAAACTAATGTCTTGCCACAGAAAGCAGATCAATGATTGCCTTCGGACAATGAGGGGGGACAGGAGAATAGGTGGGAGGGAAGGAATAGCGAGGGATACAGGATAACTTCTGTGGATGACAGTTATGTTCACTATCATGTCTGAGGTGATTTTTTTATTATTAAATTTTGTACTTAAAAAAACCAAAGAATAGTTGTGACATCTGGAAGGGAAGAGGGCAGGGTGGATGTGATGAGGGAGGGAACGAGTGGTCTTCAACTGTACCGGGGAAGTTTTATTTCTTACACTGGGTAATAAGAACAAAATGTCTCCTATATTTTTCTTTGTACCTTTGTTATATCCTAAATATTCATTATGAAGTTAAGTAAAAAGAGACAAAGTCACGTGCTGAGAGGAAATGGTGAGGAAGTAAGGTAGACTTTTGAGAAGATGGAGTTTTGAGCTGGCATTCATGAGCACTGAGTAAAGAACAAGCAAGCACATGTGGGGGCAGCTGTCTGGGTCCAGCTGGGCCAGGAGACTACGGATTTGTGGGGGTCTCAGTCTGGCTAGCTGTGTGGCTTTCTCCAGCAGTGCTCATCAGCCTAGAGATGAAGGACACATGGTGTTGGTATTTTGCCTGCCAGTGCAGTGAGTAAAGTGTCAAGCTAAGAATGTAGTACTAATAACATTATTGAAGGTCCTCTAGGCTGGATTGGGAGGTCATGAAAGGGGAAACATGGAATATATTAGAAGGTGAGAGAAGTATACAGCTCTAAGTGATGAGAAGTTCTGGGTACACGATATGGGATGAATGGGTAGCTGAAATGGAGTGGTGTTCGTAGTCACCAGAGCCAGTAAGACAAAGGAACTGTGCATCAAGATGTTAGATGAGTTATTTTCATGGAAACTGAAGTTGCCCAGAAGAATAACATTCATGATTTAGGGACCTGGGGAAAACTACGTTCCTAGCAAAAAAGTCTGGAGGGACCAGGAGTTTGGACAATAAGCGTGATAAATGGGAGTTGAGGTGTAGTATAGCCAGGCATCTGTAACCTTAAATGAGGTCATAAAAACTTAAGGGACCTCTTTTGGCACTAGGAAAATGGTGACCCTGCCTCCAGGCTCTGGTGTGTAACCTGCCTACATTAGAGTAGGCAGCAGGGAAGCAGCATCTTGCAAGAAAACCAAATTTCCATTAAGACAAAAAGACAAAACATTCTTTGAAGAGGTGAAAGGTGGAAGAGATCTTTCATAGAAACAGAAGACCCCACAGACATTATGTAATATTTTTAAAGTGAGAAGATCAAGGGAAGATTGAGTCTGTATCATCCCCTTTTGCTACAGGCTTAGTTGGTCATGACTCAATCTAACTAATGCCAACTAAGCCCATAGCAAATGGGGATGATACAGTGGGCCCGGAGAAATGGCAGGAGGTGCTGGTGGTTTAGGTGGTATCCCAGGATGGCTGGGATGTGAGGCATCCATCGTACGGCTGGCTATTCTTGGGTTCTAAATGGACCTCTGGTTAAAGATGTTTCCTGGCCTGTGCATGTGAGGTCCAGGAAGCAAGCGTTGGAGGTTTGATGAGGCTACATACCTGTGGCTTTTGTTTTGGTTTGCAAACAGTGTTTTGCTCTGAAGTGCTTAATGAATTATTATTTCCTATCCACATCAAAAGAAACAGAATAGCACGTCTATGTTACGCTGATGATAATAGCCTTTCAGTTGTAAAGCCATTAAACTTGCTCACTTCACAACAGTTATCTCATAACTTCTGAATCTAGGACTTCATTCTGGTAAACCAGATATAATTCACAATGCCAACTCACTTGAAAACCTTCCAAACACCTGGAATTTGCAAGAAAGAGTGTGGACAGCAAGGGCTTCTAAGGATCAGCCAAATGCTAAATAATGGCAAGCAGAGGGAAACAAGAAATATGATCCAGATGGTGATTTGTCTCTGCCTTCTCTCTCCTGTCCCCTCGTGGGAAACATCAGGCTGCTTTGAAGGCTACCATAATCCTAGGACAATTATATTCAGAGTTTTGAAACCAGGCCCCTGTGCTCAGTAACAGAGATTTATTCTGACTTGACATCATTCAAAAGTGATAGTAGAATTAAAAAGAAAAGTCTGAGGAAAAAGATTCCTTTTGAGGAAAAGGGCTTAAATTGGCAAATTCTATATTTTACCTGAAAAAATAATGAAGCATGTATTTAAAGGTCAAAGGCATGCCTGGCTTCTCATGGGGGCCCTTGACCTGGCATAGGATAACTGTTGACACAGCAGTGGACGGGCATGCATGGGGCAATGTTTCTGCCCGGAAAGACCAAATGAGTCAGAAGACAATCGAATTCTCCAGGCCATCATTATGGTTTTGTTACAAATATTAAATTCAGTGAGGACTTGCTTTGACAGAAGAAGAATAAAAATAAGAGTTTTCAGGCAAAAATTTTGAAGGCAACCAGTCCAGTTGCAGACTAGCATTGCAACTAGTTAGTATTCTCCTTATTTTACCATGAGGAAGCAGCACCAACATGAGACAGACACAGAAGATCCATGGATCTAGCAAGAACAAACGATAACAGGCTTTGAAGGTTCTTCCACTCAGAAAACATTATCTCCAGACCAGCAGCATCTGCAGTACCTAGAAGCTTGATAGAAATGCAAAACCTTCACCCACACCTCAGATCTACTAAACTAGAATGTGCATTTTTAGCAAAATTGATTCCTATTTAAGCTTGTAAATCACACTAAGGCATAGAAGACCACCCAGCTTCCAGGCTTATAAACTGGAAGAAGTGAATAGAAAATTCTGCCAAATAAAAAGCCCATATGGGCCCATATGTTACTAAAGCAGACTTTCTAGACTGATGCCCAGAGCTGTCAGGAATCCCGGTCTGGGCTTCAGTCTCTCCAGACATTGGTTCATGTTCTACCATCAGTGCTTCCAGGCTGCCTAGGATCTCATAATCTCAGTTCTCTGTCAGGCGCCCTTCACATCCACCTGCCCTCTCAAGCCAACTATTACTTGGCTTCTTTGTGATAGACTCTTGCCATTGACCCACAATGACCCAGCCTAGATTCTGTCCCCAGCCCTGTCCCTTTCATCTTTGCTCTTCCCAGACTCAGCTCTGCTGCCTGACTGTTCGTAGTCCACTCAGCCCTTGGCAAGGCCAGAACAAGGTACCTCTGGGCTAAACAGAGCCAGTTCATGGCATGCCAAACTTTGGAATGTGTTGACGGCTGGCAAGGAAAGTTAGATGGCAGCTCACAATAAGAACTAGTGGCTTAATGTCATCTAGAGTCCAGAAATTCACAAAAAAATAATTCACAAAAAAATTCACAGTCTGGACTGTGGGTTTTAGGTCACACACACAGAAGTTCAAACTATTGTGACACACTGAAACAAGGGGGGGGGGGGTGGGGAGACGAGATAGAAACAATGCCATAAAATACAATTGACCAGAACGTCACAATTCCTTTTCCTCCTTGGAAATACCAAATCAAAGGAGGCTCTACTAACATTCACCCATAATCTCTACAGAGTTCTACCTCTACTACTGTTTTTGAAACTCATTTTAGCCAATACTATTCACAATTTTTTAAATATGTTTCTGTATCATGCTCTTTGTTACTTTATGTGTATTAAAAAAACCTTCATAACAAATTTAGAAAGTAACTACAACTTTACAGGTGAAAAACTGAAGGTTGAAAAGTAATTCGTTCCAGGAGCCACTTACTAATTGGGGAAACCAGTATGTGAACTTGAGTCTCTAACTCCAGAGCCCTTTCTCTATTCTATCTGACACCCGCTTTTAATTTTAACATATAAAAATGTTCAAACTAAATAAAATTCTCTCTTAGGAAAGAAATTAGAGCAGAAGGGTAGAGAGAAAGAAGGGAGGTCTAGAGAGCATTTATCTTAAATTTGCTGTTTTTTTAGTTATATTATTTGTATTCTTAAATATAACCACCTCCCCTGGAAAACCTATAACCTATCAATATAGCTTTTAATGTCCAAGTACCACAACCCACAGACAGGAAAAAGAAAATCAGGACATGATAAATATTTTTATGATCTCACTTAGAATTTCCTGTCCATTTAAGACATACTCGTGTCTGGTTCTTTTACTGGGTGAATATACTTTTAGTGGACAGCCACCATGAAAAAATTCAAGAATAAAAATTCAAAATCATGGAAGTTTGAAAATAGAATCTAATAATTGAACATATCCAATTCTCCAGCAGCATTCTGGTTACTTATCGAAAACATAATATTTTCTTCTGCTGCTTCTTTGACTCATAGGACTCCCTTTTGGACATCAGAATCCCAGTCAAGAAGCAATCCCAAGTTAAAATGAGTAATAAATAATCATTACAATTAGTAAAATCTTGACATGTAGAAGGACAGCACACACAAGCAGCACTGCAGAGTCTTTAGCTCAACAAGCAGAGGAGCTGTGCCTTTGGTGCACTGTCATTCAGAGGACAGTCAGTCACTCAAATTAGGGTCAGTCAGTCACTCAACTGTTTCTAATTAGGATCAGAACCGTAGTGTTGGTCTCTGCTACGTAAAAAAGTAGAAGGAAGCTCTGTCAAAATCTGTGACAAAGCACACTTAATCCTGAGAACTAAGAAGACATCCAATCTAAACCAGAATGTATACATTGCAACAGTGACCAGATATCCTGAGGGGGAGTATGTGAACCGACTTTGGGAATATAATGAGTCTGCCATCTGATTTGTTAGATTTTGCTCTGTGTCAGTCAGCAAAAGTGAATGCATCCTGGGGAATTACAAAGTCAACACTTGCAAACATGCTTGATTTAATCTCAATTTCCTCTTTGAAACAGTTGGGTTCAATATGTCCACCTATCAACACTCTTTAAAATATAGAGATAAAATGTTTTCATAAAACATAAAATTGAAGAGTCTTAAAGAAAATAAGGGTTATCTCATTTAAGAGATGAGAACACCAAGGCCCAGAGATGGACTAGAAGTGCTCCAAGTACCCAGCTGGCTGGTGGCCACGCTGAGATTAGAGTGAAGGTCTTTGTTCTGAGGTGAGATTTTTACCCTTCTCTTTAGAGTGTGACACTCTTGATTGCTTCTCACATGTCATCCAAAGGCTAGAAAATTTCACCGAATGTTCCAGAAAAAAATGAAATTCCATGGCAACTTTTTCTTCTATAAATATGTGTAAAGAATATAAAGAAAAATCGCAATTTGTAATAGTGAATATGTAAATAATAAATAATAAAAATTTTTAAAAATAAAATAAAATAAATTTTAAAAATAAAAGAAAAAATACTTTATGTGACACACTGGATTTTGCTTACTTAACAAAAAACTCTAATACTCTAAGCTCCATATACTTAAAAAAAACTACCATTACATAGCCAAGGTTTATTTTTATTTATTTATTTATTTATTTTTAATTTTATTATGTCGATATACATTGTGGCTGATTATTGTTGCCCATCACCAAAACCTCCCTCCCTCCTCCCTCGCCCCCTCCCCCCCAACAATGTCCTTTCTGTTTGCTTGTCGTATCAACTTCAAGGAATTGTAGTTGTTATATCTTCTCCCCCACCTAGTTTTTTTTTGTGTGTGTGTATGTTTGTGTGTGTGTGTGTGAATTTATATATTAATTTTTAGCTCCCACCAATAAGTGAGAACATGTGGTATTTTTCTTTCTGTGCCTGACTTGTTTCACTTAATATAATTCTCTCGAGGTCCATCCATGTTGTTGCAAATGGCAGTATTTCATTCGTTTTTATAGCTGAGTAGTATTCCATTGTGTAGATGTACCACATTTTCCGTATCCACTTATCTGATGATGGACATTTGGGCTGGTTCCAACTCTTGGCTATTGTAAAGAGTGCTGCGATGAACATTGGGGAACAGGTATACCTTCGACTTGATGATTTCCATTCCTCTGGGTATATTCCCAACAGTGGAATAGCTGGGTCATATGGTAGATCTATCTGCAATTGTTTGAGGAACCTCCATACCATTTTCCATAGAGGCTGCACCATTTTGCAGTCCCACCAACAATGTATGAGAGTTCCTTTTTCTCTGCAACCTCACCAGCATTTATCGTTCAGAGTCTTTTGGATTTTAGCCATCCTAACTGGGGTTAGATGCAAAGCAAAGGTTTAAAAATATGGAACACAAAGTTTGTGTAGCCGTTTGCTGGATGCTTAGGGATTTTTAAATGCTTCTAAAAAACTAGGACAGGACAGGAGTTTACTGTCTACACTTGAGATGACAGGTTTTTTTTGTTTGGTTTTGTTTCTGATACTTTAAAAAAAAAATAAACTGCATAATCTAAATGTAATGACTCCTAGCAGCCCATCCCCAGCCTATCTCAAGGAGCAGAAGTGTATAGAAAAAAATCATAATTTGGCTGGAGGCTAATTCTTTTGCACTTGTACTAAATAAGAGGACTCTGAAGAAGTGTGGCCTCAGCAATGTCAGATGTTACAAAATGCTTATGAACATGGGCACACGCATATACCAAGACTAGTTAAATACCATGTGCTTGAGCAAAACTAAAACTGAAGCTTGATTATGTCCTCAGGGCATTTCTAATACAGACATCACCAGAAGTTATTAATTCACAGAGCTGATTGAATTCCTTATGATGATACATTTCAGGCCCAAATTAGTATTGACTAAACTATCTGTAGTTTCTGATGATGAATTACTCATTTTCTTTTAAAATTTAAAGTTTCAAAGTAAGACAGATAACAAATTCAATTAAAATTTTATCTTTTGCTTTTTATCATGACAGACAAGAATAAATGTATATATGTGATTATTATGATTTACTTTAGCTCTCTAGAGATTTTCAGAGTGCCTGAAGTTATTGACAAAGAATATAATATGGCAAAACTAACTTTTCTCATTCCTACTGCCTACTGTATACAGATAATGCATCTTAATTCCTTCACCACAAGCAATTTCCTTACTCTCTGATATGTACACAACGACATATTCTACATTAAAATATTTATTCAGTAATACTGCACTACAGGGAGAATAAGAGCAAAAAATGTGTAATGTTAAAAAAGGAAAATTCAGTTGCTTAACTTGAACTGGGCAGAATATGTACAAAAATAACTAACATGAGCAATGAAGTTCCAGGCCATTGCTCCACCTGCAAATTAATCTAGCCTTTCTCTAGTGCATCTCATGGAAAAAGAGAAAATCATGGACTGATTTAACAAATCCCCTCTACCGTATAGATTAATCTCCTGTGATCATCTGGAGTATATGAAGAATTGCCACTGAGGCAGTAGGGGGATCTGAGCTCAAATTTTATGTCAAAGTATGTCATTAATTTATGCCTTAACACTGAATAAAACATCCATAGACTTTCCTTCTTCCCTTCTCATCTTCTTGATCTTCAGTGGAAGAGCTCCAACTTGTAGGATTGCTTTTATCCTATGTGTAAGGAATGAGGAAAGAAAATACCATACCATTAATTCACCTGATATGTATTTATTGAGCATCAACTGTAGAGTGTGCTGTTGTAAATAAAAAGTTTTCTTACACATTCTGTCCTTGTCAGAGTTTTCCATCCTTAATTAAGTTTTCCATCCTTAATTAGCATAACCAACATCTATACACTCCATTCCCCTGCACTTTCTACCACTTAAAATTTCCTAACTCTTTTCTGATTAGTGAACTACTCTAGGAGTTTCTTCACTACTTTTTGTTCTCTTGTCTGGCAAGTTAATAACCTTGCCTACGTTTGACTATTTCTTTTGGCTGATCTGGTGCTATGTTAGTCTAGCATGTACATCTGAATCTCTCTCACATGGCACTTAACACTGTAGTAATTTGCATGAGAGACGTATAGCAAAGTGGTTAAGAGAGCAGTTCTGGATCCAGACTGTTTAGGCCCTTTCATTTACTCTGAGACCTTGGGCAATTTACTTAACCATACTGTTCCTTCATTTCCTCATCATAAATTAGAAAAATGGTAATACCTTCACAATAAATTGTGAAGAGAATTAAATAAATTAATACATGCAAAAAATTTTGGATGTTCCATTTCTAAACAAGATGGACCAAGGCAACTAAAGATTGTATCTTCCTCTGATTAGGAGTAATACAAAATGCAATCAATCTAAAGATTCTAAAAAATAAAGACAATCAGGAAAAATATTGAAAGAAGTTAAAATTTGGAAAAGTCAACCATATGAGAGTGAATTTTTCGTTATTCTCCTCTGTTTTCCTCATGGTTTTGATTCAAGGACAGTCCCCATTTTTTGACATGGGCCATAAAACACCATGACAAATTTAAAAGAACTGAAATCCTACAAAATGTGTTCCCAGACTATACTGTTATTAAACTAGAATTCAATAACAGAAAAATATCTGAAAAATACAAATTTGGGGGAACTAGGCAACATACTCCTATATCAAATTTGTGGGATGCAGCTTAAGTAGTGCTTACAGGAAAATATAGAGTGCTTATATTAGAAAATAAGTTTCAAATAAATGATCGAAGTGTCTAGCTTAGAAAACTAAAAAAAGTACATTAAAATAAAAGCAGACAGAAAGAAAGGAGTAATAAAAAGAAAAGCATTAATCAATGTACCAGAAAATTTAAACAATAGAGAAAAGCCACTGAAATCAAAAGTTAATTCTTTGAAAGATTAATAAAATAGATAAACCTCTGCTCAGATTGGCCAAGACAAAAAGAGAGAAAATATCAATTACCAATATCAGAAATGGAAGAGAGGATATCACTATAGACCATGGACATTAATATGATAAGAAGGAAATATTCTGACAATATTACGAAGATAAACAAAGCAACTTAGATAAAATTGACCGATTTCTTAAATGTCACAACCAAATTTCATTCAAGAAGAAACAGATAACCAGAAAAATCTTTTGCCTGTTAAATAATTGAATTCATAGTTACAAGCTACAGAGAAAACTTCAGGCCTACATGGCTTCAAAAATGAATTGTACCAGAAATCTGAAGAACAAATAATAGCAAATCTATACAAAGGCTTTCAGAAAACAGAAGACAAGGGAATACTCCCCAGCATTATCCTGATAGCAAAAGCAGACAGAAACAATTTAGAAAAAAATACAGGACAATATTCTTCATGAACTTAGACACAGAAAAAAATTATCAACCACATATTAGCCATTAGAAAATCGAATCAAACAGTATATAAAAAAGAAATATATCATTGCCAAAAGGGGTCTTCCCAGGAATATAAAACTGGATCATTCAAACTTCAATCAGTATAATTCACTGTATTAAAAGATTAAAGAAGAAAAACATGCAGTTCATTCCAATAGATGCAAAAAAAAAATGTATCTGACAAAATTAAACATGCATATTACTTAAACTCTCATTTCTAAAAAAAATAAATAAATAAATCCCGCAAATCTCTCAGCAATTTAGCAACAGAAGAGAAGCTCCTTAACCTGATAATCTGATAAAGAGCAGACTGAATGATAAAAGCCTTGATTCTTTGCCCCTAAAATTGGGAATAAGGCAAGAATGTCCATTCTCATTTCTCCTCATACATCATATTGGAGGTAGGATGTCCATGCAATAAGGCAAAAAAAAAAAAAAAAAAAAAGAAAGAAAGAAAAACATACAGATTGGAAAGGAAGAGATAAAGCTGTCTCTATTTGTAGGCAACATAATATTCTAGAAATTCCACAAAAATTTCTACAGAAAAAGCTAGAAATAATAAGTAAGTTTATAATATACAAATTTTAATTGTCAATTGTATCTCAAAAAAGCTGGGTGAGAAAGAATGAAGTATGACGGTACTTCAAAAAGGTCATGGAAAGATTCATAGTATCTTTGAATCCTATTTTTCCACAAGCATTCTGAAGTACCTTTATACTGATACATGCTGCAACATGGATGAGGCTTAAAAAATTATGCTAAGTAAAAGGAGCACATATTATATAATTCTATTTAAGTAAAATATCCAGAAGTGACAAATCCATATAGAGAAAAAGGAGATTGTGGTTGTCTAGGCCTGGGAGGGTTGGTGGAAAATTGGGATGATAGTTTAGGGGAGCAGTGTTTCTTTTTGAGAAAATAAAAACATTCCAAAATCAGTTGTAGTGACATATGGCACAACTCTGTGAATATACTAAAAACCATTGAATTTTGCATCTTAAATGGCCAAATTGTATAGTGTATAAGTTATATCTCGACAATGCTACTTAAAAAAAAAAAAGAGTTTATCAAAGTTGCACAATACAAGAAAATCAATTGCACGTCTACAAACCAGCAGTGAAAAATGAAGAACTGAAATGTCAAAGAATGAACCATCTATACAGCAGAAAAAAAAAAATCACATTCTTAGGAATAAATAGAAGAAAATATGTACATAATCTGTATGCTGTAATCTAAAAGCACTGATGAAAGAAATCAAATAAGATTTAAATGGAGAGATATACCCTGTTCATAAATTAGAAGACTCATTGCATTAATATGTCAATTTTAATTTGTAGAGGGTTAGAAATCTTGATTCCTATTTGATTATTACATAGGATTTTTAGGTAATGCATGCATGGGACAGAAGTCCTCAGATAGGAGATGAGAGCCTACAGCTAGGGGCAAGAGCCCACCAAATGAATTCTAATCAAATATATGTTGATTCTCAGTTGACTTTTGGTATAGGGTTTTTAGGTAATGCATGCATGGGACAAAAGTCCTCAGACAGAGAGTAAGAGCTTACAGCTAGGGGGACAAGAACCCACCAAATCAATTCTAATCAATATTTAGGTAAGGATTATATACACTGGTTGTTAATATAATGGGTTCATTGGAAGATTTTGTGAAAAGGAAACTCACACAGGTTTAAAGCCTTTGATGTGGACAAGAGAACTGAAATAGAACAAGGATTGTTCTGTGGACAATAACCTTTAATACAACAAAGCTTAAATGTTGGGAAAACTTGTGAGTAAAGATTTCCAAGGATGTTTTGCTAGATTAGTTAATACATGGGGGTTTTCCACGTTTTGCTTAAAGCTGTTTCTGTGTGTTTCTCAAGAAGTCAGGCACTTCCATGATTGTCTTATTGTTTCTTTTGCAAGTTACTTAGCTTAGATTTATGAGTCTTTTGTTGGTATATTATTTAAACTATTTTAAACCATACATGCTTGGATGGAGATTGTTACGTAGCCAATTTCTGTATGTTAGCACTATTATTGATTAACAATAATCTGTTAATTTTCTGTTCTTTTCCTGTAATTTCCTTGTCTTTTCAATAAAAATTGAAGCAAAAACTGACTTGGGGCTGCTACCCAGTTCCTCCTTCTAACAGAGGAGTTGCTGAGGTAGAGTCACCTCGGGCTCTCATTGCATTCATGCTGCTTTGAGTAACCTTTTTTCATCTCTGTTACACAGCAAGAGGTGTAACATTAATTGATCTATAAATTCAATATAGCCACAATCAAATTCCAAGCAAGATTTTTTGTAGATATCAACAAGAAGCTAATTCTAAAATTTGCATGAAAAGGCAAAGGAAGTAGAACAGCCAAAACAATTTTGAAAAAGCAGAACAAAATTAGATGACACACACTACCTAATTTAAAAAATAAATGACTTTGGAAAAAGAATAGATACAGAACAATAAAACAGAGATAATACATATATGCATGGTCAATTCATTTTTGCAAAGTTACAAAAGCAATTTAGTGGAGAGAAGGAAGGATTTTTAAATCAATAGTGCTGCAAAAATTGAATACCTATGTTCAAAAGAAAAAAAAGAAAGAAAATACCTCACACTCTACACAATTAACTCAGTACTGATCATCTAATTATAAAACCTAAAAATACAAATCTTCTAGAGGAAAACATAGGAAAAAATCTTATGGATTTCAGCAAAGTTTTCTTAATATGACAAAAACTACAATCCATAAAATAAAAGTTTATAAAGTTGATTTCATCAAAATTAAAAACTTATTCTGTGAAAGACACTGTTAAGAGAATGAAAAGACGAACCATACATTAGGAGAAAATATTTGCAAAACTTACATCTGATTAGCAATTTTAATACAGAATACTTTAAGACATCTCAAAACTCTACAATAAGGAAACAATCTACTAAAAAAGTGGGAAATGATTTAAATAGACATTTCACCAAAGAAAATAAATAAGATATATTCATGGTAAATAAGCACATGAAAAAAATGCTGTGTCATTAATTATTAGGAAAATGCAAATTAAAACCACAAAGAGCTATCACTACACACCTATTAGAAAAACTACAAATAAATTTTTTAAAATTGACAATGCCTGTCTCTAGTAAGGATGTGTACCAACTGCATCCCTCATACACTGCAAGTGGGAATGGAAAATACTGTAGCTATTTTGGAAAAATGTCTGGTGATTTCTTATAAAGTTCCACACACACCTGCCACATGACTCAGCACTCCAACTCCTAGGCATTTACCCAGGAGAAATAAAACTTTTTGTCACTCAAAAATCTGGACATAGATGCTTTCAGTGGCATTTTTAAAAAATCACTAAAAACCCGAAACAACCCAAAAGTTATTCAAATGGCAAAAGGAAAATCACACAGTGACACAACTGTGAGATAAAATGGCACTCAGCAACAGAAAGGAATAAGGTAGTGATAAGCACAACAACATGGGAGAATCTAAAGCACAATATGGTAAGCCAACTCAAAAGGCTATCTATGTACTGTATTTATGTGCCATAAGTGGACAAGGCAGAATAATAGGGATAGAAACAGACCACTTACATTACCCACCACACTTTCCTCTTACTGTCCATTTGTGGTCAACCTCTCTTGCCTACCTCCAACCCTTGGCAGGAGGGTTGACCACAAATGGACAGCACGAGGAAAGTTTGGAGGGTAATGTAAGTGTTCTGTACTTTGATCATAGTGATATTTACACAACTGAGTGCATTTGTTAAAACTGAAAAAACTGTACACCAAAAGGAATAAATTTTACTATACGTAAGTTTTTAAATAGTGAATAAAAACAATGTTTTAGAAGTGGTCAGTAAATATTATAGTATTATTAATTTTAACTATATTTATTATTACCATGAAGACTTAAGAGAGGTATAATTGGAGGGCTTTGATAATAACCAATGTGAATTCAATTAAAAGAAATGCAGGAACATGAAAAGAAGCAACAAAAATCCATTTGATAAGGGATTAAGAAGGATAAACTGGGACAGAAATATTGACTCACCTAGGAAGGAGTCAAGAGTCTAAATTGCCAGGACTTAATTGACATACTCAAGTTTGATCTGAATATGCATCAATAAATAAGGTGTTCCCTTGGGATTGGTATTGCCAATAGGGAAGCAGCAGAACAGGCTTCTGTGAAGGGGCAGTTCTCAGCATCATGTGTATATCCAAGTCACAAATCAGGGAGGGATATCCAAAGTAAGGCAAGGCCACAGGGAAAGGGATGCAGGCTGGCGTTCCGTGAATCAAGGCACCTAGGCTGTAGAGCATTGCACTTGACTCTGAGAGACACAGGAGCAAGAACCAAGGGTCTATTCAGAAAGCCAAGTTGAACCAACTGATGTGTCTGTAACCTGGTGCTTCTGCAGTCTGGTGCTCATGGCCAAATTCATCCTACTAGTAACAGAGACACCAGCATGGGAGCAAGTCACAAACTTTTCCAGAGGTCCGCTCACTTGAGGGGTGTTTGGTACAGTCTAACAGGAAGAAGTAGAAAATGGAAGGAAAGAGTCATTAACATTATGTGGCTTGGCTTTCACTGGCTGTGTGTCAGGCTGTTTCCACAAATGGAAAACAAGGAACAGTGCTTGAAAATACATGAAAAAAAAATCAAAGGTGGTAAGATAATTATGTCAGAAGATACCTAGGACTGCTTCATTGAGAAAATGATATTTGATATGAAGTCAAGAGATTTGCACATCAAAAATGTGGGAATTGATAAAAGGAAGGCAGAGGAGGAAAAGAGTGAGAGGAAAAAGAAGGAAGAATGAGAAAGCCAACAGGGAAGAGAACATTGAAAATGGAGAATATTGAAAATACAAGCAAAGGCAAAAAGCTAAAAATGAGGAATACACACAAACAGCAAATTGGCCAATCCGATGGGAGCAGTGCATAAAGAAATAACAGGAGGTGGGTGTACTATCATTGGAGGAAATAGTTCACAGGGAGGCATAACTGCTCTTGCTCAGGATGTTAGATATGATGTTTGCAAACCAGGGCCTAAGACAATTTGGGTTATCTGTTTCCTGGAGCTGTTAGTTCATGGTTTCACTTAATCGACCAAATATTAATTGAGCATCTATCATTCCTGGCACCATGTAAAGTGCTGTGAGTAGTTCAGAAATAATATGTTACTATGCCTCTAAGTTAAGCTTACAATCTGGATAGCAAAATCTGGAACAACTAAAAGAAAAGAAAAATAGTTTGAATAAAAGGATTAATGAATTTGCCTTTGAGTCTTTGCCTCCAAAGTACAGAATGATCAACAAGCACTTTCTCAATGTTTTGTATTTGCAATGTTCTGGGCTAGGTATTATATATTCTCAAAGTTAGCCTTTTTTCCTTCACTTTCCTTCCTTTCTAGAACTTGATACTCATATACCTAGATCTCTTACTCCATACCTATCCGTGTGTAAGTAAAGAGAGAAATAAGTTAGAAACCATGTTGAAAATTGGGATTTGAAAATCCCATTTTAGAAATGAGTAAACTGAGATAGAGAACAGTCACAATTTTTTTCCAGAGTCACACAGGGAACAAGTCAGGGAAGCTGGGATTAACCATTGTTTTTACACTGAGCAAAATATAATCTCTGAAAATTGCAATTTATAGAGATTAAAAGACTCTGCATTTGGCTGAGAAAATTTTTCTTGAAAGAGGAAACAGTGAAGTTAAATTTGATGCCAGATAACATATTTCCTAGAGGCCAATTCATATTCAGATAAGTAATTATTCAATCTGCCTAGAATATTATTACTATTTCTGGTTTTCTCCCTACTTTTATGCTTTTATTTTGACATTTTTTCTTTCTTCTACTTTTTTAAAAAAGCCATTTTCAATTAAGATTTCTAATTAGATTCCAAATTTGGATGCATATCTAGTAGAAAGCAAATAGCAAGAGTAGTAATTAAATGTGACTGTCTCTTGCCTTTTTGGGGATGGATAACAAGGCTTTTTGTTTCTGAGTTATAAAATCATATGGAATTTTTTATGATTTTTTTTTCTTTTTTAATAACAGTCAATTTAATTGAAAGATGCTGAATTGGTCTAAAAAAAGTCAATGTCCTTTCTAACATGTATGCTGAAAATCTCTCTTCTAGACTAAGTGTAGGTTAACTCTAATACTCTGAGTCCTTGAGACTTTAGCTGCAAATATAAAATCTTCACCTTTTACATAAGAGAGAATTATTCTTTAAAGTACTAAAGTAGTCATTACTCCAAATCGTTTGCCTCACTTTAAGGCTTCTTTAGGAGCCTAAATAATGAGAATTTTACAAATCAAGGAGAATGAACATTTTTAATGGAAAGGAATACAATACAGATTAGCTGAGATGCAAACAATATTTTTTGTGGTTTTCCTCTGTCTCTTTGACTTAAGAGAACCAATATTACTAATGCTGATATTAAAAATTATTTAGTAAGCTCTTACTTCAGAGATCCTTATTGGTACCCAAGGCTATATTTTTACATGCAAAGTATGATCAGGATTTGAAGCAATTAACCACATAATTCAGGTCAAGAAAAATCTTCTGCCTAAAAAAGCTAAATCACTGAAGCAAACAGATTTGTTTTTTGTTTTTTTTTCTGGCTTGAATTATCTAGATTGTAGAAAATTATCTAACGTAGTTTAATGAACATAGTCATAAAATAGGTCAAGTTACTTAAACGCAGGACGGTCTCGAGTAAAATGCATATTTCCAAGAAAGAGACTTTGGAAACATTCCCCAATATAATCCTGGAAAAAGCTTTTAGAAATATCAAGTTAAAGGTACACAACACACATGTATACATACATGTATTTATATATACACATAAAAATTTGGTTATTTTGCTTTTTTTTTTTTTGGTGGCTGGCTGGTATGGAGATCTGAACCCTTGACCTTGGTGTTACAAGGCTGCGCTCCAGCCAGTTGAGCTAATCAGCCAGTGGTATTTTTGCTTTGTTTTGCTTTTTTTACTGTAGAACTTCTCAGAACCTATCATATGTTAATGTGCACTTAAAGCTCCTGAGCGCGTTACAATCTTCAGAAATTTTCAAACTCTCTTGACTCCAAACCATTTTATGCAGAACATATCATGGAACTAGCCTTAGAGGAATGAACAACTGAGAACCACTCGGCACAGTAACCATTTACACTGTACTTCCTCAGAAGACGCAGTGGGGTAGGGTTGGGTGAGGTGATAGATTTGAAAGCATCTATATTCAGGGGACCAGGAGAAAAGACCAAAAGATGTCCCACAGAAATGCCACAGGAAGAAAGTGGACAGGCAGAGCTGGTTGAAAGGCACATTGCCATGGACATTAGGGCCTTGTTGGACCACCAGTTCCCATATTCACTTTCATCCTATAATCAACAGCTTTGTCCTTTGTCTCTCTCTACCTCTGTAACTTTACCGCAGCCACATTATTCTTCTTTTAATTCTTTTCCTATTTTTTCCCATTTTTTTTTAATTCAATGTTGTTCCATCTGCTTGGGACTCTATCCTCATACTTCAGGCCTTAAACATTGTCTTGCAAAGAAATATCCTCTGTTCACCCAATCAACAGAGTGTTCCTTTCTCTCCCAATATTTTTTCCCAAGGGACTCTGCTATTTTCTTCACAGCATTTATCACAGCTTTTACTCATATGTAGATATTTGCTTACTTATTTAATGTCTTCACTGGATTGTAAGCACCATAAAGGCAGGAATGAATCATGCCTGTTTTGTTGAATTCTGTAAATTCACTCGTAGATCAGTGTTTCCCATATAGCAGGCCTTTAATGAATATGTTTTGGCTTAAAAATAAGTAATAATAATAATTTGTTAATTTCTTTACATTTCTGTCTAGGCCTGACCTAACAAACCCTCAAAATTTGTTTAATGTAAGCATAGAAATTAATTCCTCTTTAGGATATGGTCAGCCATCTATAACATGCAGTCACACATATTCTAAAACACAAAACTAATATTACTGTAAAATATTTTATCAATAATGGAGACTATAAGCTTGAATTAATAGTCAGTTTAAATGAATATTGTATGCTATTATGATGTTTTGAAAATGACTCTTGTACCTGATTTGCGTTTTATTCCTCAACAGCTCTGACCTTTGATTAGTGTTTTGCTGGTTTCAAGGCTCTGCAAAAACAAAAGGATAAAATGTTAGGATTTGATGTTTCACTGCCAACTTCTCTTACTGAAGCACTCATAGATAAAATATTTAATATGCTTATAATACTCATCATTACAAACTTGGGGGCTTCTCGTTATCTTAAGATCTACAGAACATAGCAATTTCTTATTTCTGTTCCAAATTAATGTTTCATTTATCTCACAGAGTTCCACTAGAATAAACTATAGCTGATCTTTGTTTACTGCTTATATGTGTCAAGCACTATTCAATGCCAGGCACTATTCTACATAACAAGGATTAGCTCAATTATTCCTCAAACCCTGCCTCTTCCAAAGAAAGGCAAATCTTCAGAACCGGCCCTTGACCAGCTCCTAGGAAATAACTTCTGAGCTCTTAGGGCAGTCTCCTTTCTAAGAGTGTTTTTGCATATATGAGGCTTTGGGCTATGCTGCTCCATACTGACTAGATAAGTTTATTCTAAAATGTGATTTATGGTCAGTGTGCGCAGAGCAGGGAGATGTTCAGAAGGGGAGGTGGAAGCTCTGCAGAGACCACATGCCCTGCGGTGCTGCCACGTGTCCCAGCAGCCCCGCCAAGTGCATGCTGACCAGAGAGGTGGCTCCTCAGAGAGGCCCAAGTCCCGAGGCAACCACACACACAAGGCACTAGTGACCAACTGAGCAGACACTGAGGTAGCCATACAAAAGTGGCAACATGAGCAACATCCTAGCCAGACAATAGTGTCAAACCAGTGGACCGTGAAACTCCCAGCAACAGTGACTAAACATCAAAGGAAAGATACCAGAAATATGAAAAATCAAGAAAGTACACCACCAAAGGGTAAAAACTCTCAAGCTCTAGATCCTATAGAACAAGAAGCCCTTGAAATGACTGACAAGGAATTTCGAGTGATAATTCTAAGGAAACTAAATGAGATACAAGAAAACTCACTAGACAACATGATGAAATGAGGAAAAGTATACAGGACCTGAAAGAAGAAATGTACAAGGAAATCAATGCCCTGAAAAAGAATGTAGCAGAGCTTGCAAAACTGAAGAATTCATTCAACAAAATAAAAAACACAACAGAGAATTTAACCAGCAGGCTTGCAGAAGCAGAAGAGAGAACTTCTGACCTTGAAGATGGGCTGTTTGAAATAACACAGGCAAACAAAAAAAAGAAAACAGAATTAAAGGCATTGAAGAAAATCTGAGAGAGATATCAGACATCCTTAAGTACTCAAATATCTGAGTCATGGGTATTCCAGAAGGGGGAGAAAAAGGAGATTGCATTGAAAACATATTCAACAAAATAGTGGTAGAAAACTTCCCAGTTATTGGAAAAGACACAGATCTTCGCATTCAGGAAGCTCAAAGATCCCCAAACATATTCAGCCCAAAAAGGTCTTCTCCAAGATATGTTATAGTCAAATTGGCAAAACTCAAAGACAAAGAGAGAATCTTAAAAGTTGCAAGAGAGAAGTGTCAAATCACATATAAAGGAGCCCAAATCAGACTAACATCAGACTTTTCATCACAAACCCTAAAAGCCAGAAAGGAATGGGATGATATATTCAAAATACTAAAAGACAGAGATGGCCAGCCAACAATACTCTACCCTGAAAGGCTATCTTTCCAAAATGAAGGGCAAATAGTGAACATGCAGAAAGAGAAATCAAGAAAGCTTGACCATTTACAATAGCCACAAAAACCATAAAGTACTTAGGAATAGAGTTAACCAAGGAAGTGAAAAATCTCTATCATGAGAACTACAAACCACTGCTGAGAGACATTAAAGAGGACACAAGAAGATGGAAAGATATCCCATGCTCTTGGATTGGAAGAATGAACATTGTAAAATGACCATACTACCCAAAGTAATATATAAATACAATGCAATCCCCATCAAAATTCCAATGACGTTTTTCTCAGAATGGAAAAAACTACCAGACATTTATATGGAATAACAAAAGACCACACATAGCCAAAGCAATTCTGAGCCCAAAAAAATAAAGCTGGAAGCATAACACTACCTGACTTTAAACTATACTACAAAGCTATAATAACCAAAACAGCATGGTACTGGCATAAAAACAGACACACTAATCAACGGAATAAAATAGAGAATCCTGAAATCAACCCACACACCTACAGCCATCTGATCTTTGACAAAGGCACCAAGCCTATACACTGGGGAAGAGACTGCCGCTTCAGCAAATGGTTCTGGGATAACTGGATATCCACATGCAGGAGAATGAAACTTAGACCCATACCTCTTACCATATACTAAAATCAACTCAAAATGGAGTAAAGAATTAAATATACACCCAGAAACAGTAAAACTTCTTGAAAACATAGGAGAAACACTTCAGGAAGTAGGACTGGGTACAGACTTTATGAATACAACTCAAAAAGCATGAGCAACCAAAGGAAAAATAAACAAGTGAATTATTTCAAACTAAAAAGCTTCTTCACAGCAAAAGAAACAATTAATAGAGTTAAAAGAAAACCAACAGAGTGGGAGAAAATATTGGCAAAATATACATCTGACAAAAGATTAATATCCAGAATATACAAGGAACTGAAACAACTTTACAACAAAAAACAAGTAACCCAATTAAAAAATGGGCAAAAAAGCTAAATAGGAATTTCTCAAAGGAATATATATGAATGGCAAATAGACCCATGAAAAAAAATGCTCAACATCACTCAGCATTTGGGAAATGCAAATCAAAACCACACTGAGATACCATCTCATCACAGTTAGGATGGCTAATATCTGAAAGACTCTGAATGATAAATGCTGGTGAGGTTGCAGAGAAAAAGGAACTCTCATACATTGTTGGTGGGACTGCAAAATGGTGCAGCCTCTATGGAAAATGGTATGGAGGTTCCTCAAACAATTGCAGATAGACGGACCATATGACCCAGCTATCCCACTGCTGGAAATATAACCAGAGGAATGGAAATCATCAAGTCGAAGGTATACCTGTTCCCCAATGTTCATCGCAGCACTCTTTACAATAGCCAAGAGTTGGAACCAGCCCAAATGTCCATCATCAGATGAGTGGATACGGAAAATGTGGTGTATCTACACAATGGAATACTACTCAGCTATAAAAAAGAATGAAATACTGCCATTTGCAAGAACATGGATGGACCTTGAGAGAATTATATTAAGTGAAACAAGTCAGGCACAGAAAGAGAAATACCACATGTTCTCACTTATTTGTGGGAGCTAAAAATAAATAAATAAATTCACACACACAAAAAAAAACCTGGGAGGGGGGAAGAAGACATAACAACTACAATTCCTTGAAGTTGATACGACAAGCAAACAGAAAGGACATTGTTAGGTGGGAGGGGGGAGAGGGAGGAGGGAGGGAGTTTTCGGTAATGGGCCACAATAATCAACCACATTGTATATTGACAAAATAAAATTTTTTTAAAAAAGAAAAAAAAGTTGTAAAGTAAAAAGACTATCAATTGAAAAGACTAGTAGCAATGCCAATATCAGATCAGTAGTACATACAAAGAGCTCTTATTAAACTTACAAGATAAAGACTAACAAATTCACATAAGAGAAATCCAAATGAGAAACAAATAAAAAGAGCTTACTTCACTAGCAGTCAGGAAAATGCAATTTAAAATATTAACCAGATATTATATACATGTACCAAAATGATAAAAGCTCAAAAGAGTGACAACAAGCAAGGATTATTTGGGGATGTGTAATCAGTATTTTCATACTTTGATGAAAATAAATAAATAAATAAATAAATAAATAAATAAATAAATAAATAAATAAATTTACAAAAATAACATCATTTTTGTACACATTGTGATTTGCTAGTTTTATTCAACATTATGTTTATGAGATATATCTGTGATAATATATGTGGATTTAGTTTGTTTTACTGAGGAATTTTAATCTTCATATTAATAGAGCAGACAAAATATGAATTAATTTGTTATTGAGAAGTAATTTTAAAACTCAAAGTGGTGAATTAACTAAAATATTGTTCCTTCATATTATTTATATAATAATAATGGTGGAATAGAATCTTGCTCTACCACTTGACTGGCTGTGAGCTTTGAGCAAGTTACTTCTCCTTTGCTGGATTCAATATCTACACAGTAAAATAATGACAATACTGTCAAGCATCTGTAGCTTAGAATTTACCTTTCATTTTGCTTATAATTTCTTTTGCTGTATGCTTGCAAGTGTTTATGTATATCAATTTTATACATTGTACTTTGGTGTTTTATGTTTTCTTCTAAAATTTTCAAGGTTTTATTTTTCATATTCAGGGTTTTATTCTACTGATTTGTGTATTATGTCATGTAGGCATTTAATTGTCTCAGTGACATTTCTTGATTAATCTATCCCTTTTATACTGATTTCTAATGCCCCCTCATTATATACCAAGTCTGTGTAATATAGAGGAGATCATTAGTAGTTCAGAGAAGGGAGAGAGGTCACTATTTCACTGGCAAGGTCACAAGTGAGGAACTGAATAAAAGAAGTGGCCTTCAGGTAGGGACTGAATACAGGATGTACACAATAAAGGCCTGTGGTTTGGTGTCAGACAGACCTTAATTTATACCCCTTCTGTAATACTGTAAGTGAATTAATCTTTCTGCAAATGAATTTATTCACCTGTAAATGGAGATAACACAACTTATCTAATAGTATTATTTAACAAGATAATGTACTTTGAAATGTTTACCATAGTATCTTGCACATAGCCGGTGTTCGAATAAGTTAGTAGCAGTAATTTTAGGTCTTGTTGCTAGCAATAGTAGTGGGAGTAGTAGTAGTATCTGATTAGTAGCTGTGAGTTTGAAAAGATATAACAAATCTGAAAGAAATCCCTAAGAAAGGAAAGATAGAACTGGGATATTGGCTGATTACAGGGATGAGAATTAGAGATGACTCCATACAGGGGTTTGGAGGACAATATATAAGAATTAAAGATATTGGTTTAGGACAGAGATTCTCAAACTATTGCTCCAGGATAAGGAGTAGCAGCAATTACTGAGAACTTGTTAGAAATGCAAATTCAGGGCCCCAGACCTACTGAATCAGCAGTCCTAACTCTAACAGTCTGTGGTCTAACTGTCCTTGTAGGTGAGTCTGACACATGCTCCAGTTAGAGAACCACTGGTTTGGAACATGATGAGTAGAGGTGATGCTGAGAAACCAGGTGAATATGATGTAAGGGGAAAATGTCAGAGCTCAAGATGCAGACATCTCATAAAGGGCCAAAAATTCTTCTTTTCTGGTGCCTTTCAGTTATTGGTTTTATTTTACTGAACAGCTTCCCAATCTCAGAATCATTTCTCAGCTTTCAAATTCTCCTGTGATTCACCTACTCCACAAAGTAATGCCTGGTTGGTAACCCTTAATCAGTTTCCGCTCTTCTCCTTCCTGCGTTGTTCACCTGCTTTCAGCCTGGAAGTTCCTCAGAAAAGACAGTTTGTCTGGCATGATTTCACTTAACATTAAATACTATGTACATTTATAGAGCTCTATCAATAATAAATGAACATTGTAATAGCCTCAAACCCAGATTTTAATAGCAGGAATTCTGGCCATTAAATAGTTATTAATGTGTGTGTATGTCTAGTGACTCCCCTCTTCAATACCCAAAAGACTGCAGTCTGCAAAAATCATGCTGTATCTGTGCTATTTAAGAGCCCTTTTATTTCAAAAACAATTTTCATCTTGTACCTAATAGGTGCAAGTGTGCAGAAAATATTTGGCTATTTCCAGATTTCTCTATTAAGTTTATTAAGGAGTTTTACTGATTCTGTGGGAGAAATGGAAGTGAGGAAATGGAACTGGGGAAATAATGAGAGATCTCCTTAAAATAACCTATCAGAGACCTGGCCAGTGTGTTAATTTTGGCCATGATAAGTGTCAGTCCACCTGCAAAGGATCAGCTCAGCCATGGCTGCAAGGATCAATCATGCAGACATCTGACATAAGCCAATCGTCCGTGCACGCTCTGGAGCAGAGTAGATCTGGAGTACCACCTGGATTTTAAACTAGTGCTGACTTCCTTGTGACATTTGTGAATCTGGGTTTAATAAAACAAAATCAATCTTCAGGGACTGTAAACACGTCACTCTTATTATTTATATATACAAGATAATTCTGGCATTTTCCTTAGTGTGTTTTTCCTTTTGCTTTATAATTTCTATATCACATGCATGCATACACGTGAACTTAAAAATCTATAAACTATATAAGATGGCATGTAAAAAGTAGACCAATAAGATATATTTTTACTATACTTTACATAACATGTTTAACGAAATTAACCTACAGTGAAAAAGTTTTTTTTTTTATATTTTAGATAGTTGAATACTGCTCCATCTGTGATATGAAATCATGATCTTCACAATAAAATCAATTTACTTGGATATTTAATTCTTCTATAACCACAACTAGATGTTTTAAGTAAATTATCAGGTTGAAACTAATTTTGTTAAAGAAAATTTAAAATACTCCCTATACAAATTTCAAGTGAGTGAAAAGAAAGAAACACAGAAAACTACTAGCAATGATTTTGTATTGGCAGACAGATAATGCATAATCTTTTCATTTATAAATATCTATTTTCTAAATTCTCAGTTATAGTATTATTATTGCTCACTTCAGCACCAATGTTAATAATAAGATATGAATGATATATATACATATAAATCTTATTTAAATTTGTACCATCATTTTGTTTATAAAATTCATAGAAAAACAAAAACAAACACGTACACACATGCACACACCAATAGCCTATCTACAATGTCTTTCTTAATAGTTAAGAAATAAGATGCAGATAGCAAAAAACAGTGAGAGAGTGAGAGGATCAAAACTGTTCTCTTGCTGTGTATGATCTTGGACTGGTGGATAGTGAACATTGAGGTGAGGCAATGTTTCAACAGTCATGAATTGATAAGCAGAGTCAATCATGTGCATGTACACTGCAGGAAGAATTTCAAAACCTCATAAAACCCATTTTTCTTTCTTAAATGGAGAGAATTGCACATTGCTTTTCCTTAGGGCAACTTTACTATGTTGTAGCATAAAGACTAGGGATAGCCAATTAGCCATTCATCTGATGTACTAACTGGGATAATCCATTTCAGCAGTTCGAAAGTGTGATCCTCAGGCCCACAGGAGTTCCAGGACACCTTTCAGGAGGTCTATGAAGTCAAAGCAATTCTCCATTCTCACTACATTATTTGCCTTTATTTATTTATTTATTTTTTACTGTGTCGGCATGTGTTCTCTTTTACTATGTTGGTATTTCCATTGATGGTACAAATACAATGGTGTGTAAAATTGCTGATGCCTTAGAACAAATCCAGGCAGTAGACCCAAAATGTACTAGTAGATTTTGTATACTTCACCACCATGCACCAGAATACTAGGTTGCACTTGACACCATCTTTGATGAAGCAATAAAAATTAATTTTATTAAGTCTTGGCCCTTGAACCCACATTTTAATATTCTGTGTGACAAATATTGAAAGTACATATAAAGCACTTCTACTACCTACTGAAGTAGAGAGTTGGGTCAATTATCTATTACTGTATAACAAATTATCCCCCAAATCAGCAGCATGAAACAGCATACATTTATTATCTCAATTTCTGTGGGTCAGGAATTCATGCACTGCTTAGCTGGCTCAGGTTCTGACAAGGGTGTCATCAAAGAATTAACTTGGGTCCCAGTCATCTTAAGGCCTGACTGGGGAGGGATCTACTTCTAACTTCACTCATGTGACTGATGGTAGGACTCAATTTCTTGAGGATTTTTGGACTGGGGGCCTCAGTCCCTGATGGCTATTGGCTGGAGGCCACTCTCCATTCTTGCCACGTTGGACTCTGTATCCAGGCAAGAATGAGAGAAGAGCCAGCAAGAGACGTCCAGCAGGACAAAATCACAGTCTTTTATAATCTAATCACAGAAGCGACACCTCCTCATTTTGCCATATTCTATTTCTTAGCAGCAGGTTAATAGGCCCAGCCCACGCTCAATGGGAGGGAATTACACAAGAGCCTGAATTCCAAGAAGCCAGGATCACTGAGAGCCAAGTCAGAAGATGCCTCCCACGGTAGTCATTTCCAGGAGAAGCTCTTATGTGACTGTGTTACAAGATGCAGTAGCTGCTCTTTCATTAAACACTGTTCTCACTTGAAAGATTAACAAACTATAGTTATTCAGGCTTGGGTATTTTGCAGATATTTGCAGAACTGAGTATTTCTTGAAAACAAACTAAGTTTTCTCACTTCAAGAAAAACAATGGACAGTGTTTGTTGCCAATGATAGAATTCAAGTATTCAAATGAATTTTAGAATTGTGGGAAACCTGAATTTGGCAACAGTGTCTTAACAGTTTCTCAATGGAAGCGATTGGTAGCAATGTCAAGGAATGTGCATTTCTGATGTTGTATAATGAGACGTGTTGGCATTTGAAAAAATCTATGAAACTCAGTGAGCCAATGTTTCCAAATAACCAATGAATGCTTTTACAGAAGTATGCACGTATCCATCCTGTTTAAAGTGCAAGACCAATGGATCTGATGGAATAGTATGAAAAGTTCGTTGATAGCATTTTAGATTCAATGTTACAACTAACCCTAAAGCAACTACCATTTGTAGAGCTCTAGAGTAGTATCAGAGGAAAATACCAAGAATTATCTAAGAGTAATATTAAAATACTTATGCATTTTCAACTATATAACTACATGAAGCTAGACTATTTACATATACTTCAATCACAACAAATTGCAACTGTATGGATGTTGCAGAAAGATAGCAGAATCCAGCTACCTTTTATAAAGCCAGAGAGAAAAGACATTTACAAATATGTGTTAAACAAACAAACAAACAAAAGCAGTTCTTCAAATGAAACTACTTCTTGTTTTGGAAAATAGTTATTTTCATAAACATATTTTTCAGTGAACATGAAGTTTTCATAATTTTAAATAAATTATTTTAAAATGTCTGTTTTAATTCTTAGTATGATAAATATTGATAGATATAATCCCCATAAACAAAAGCTCTTTGGTGATCTTCAATAAATTTTAAGACTGTAAAAGGAGGCTCATACCAAAACCTTTGAGAATCACTGGGCTAGATTTTGCTGTTTCAGCAAAATAACCCCAGAATCCCAAAACCTTGAATGAATAGATTTATTTCTGATTCATACTACATGTCCACCGGAGTAGCTATGAGAATGTGTTCCCAATTTTCTCAGGAATCCAGGATCATGGAAACTACATCACATCAAAATTCTACACTCATAAAAACAAGAAAAATGCGGCATGGTAAAATTGCAAAAGTTTGTATAGCTTTAAGTAGAAGTTACATATGCTGCTTCCACTCACCAGTCATCATCCTAGAAAGCTACACAGCCAGACATAACTTCTAGAGGCAGGAACACGCAATTCTGTCACATATCCCAAAGGAAACCCAGAAATATTTAGTGGATAATATTAATGACCACCACATACACCAACTACAATACACAGATAGATGAAATGCTGAGTTGAAAAGCATTCTGAGGCTGCTTCTTAGCTCAGGAAGTGGATTAGTTTATTATTGCTGCTGAAACAAATTGCCACAAATGTGTCTTCAAACAACTCAAATGTGTATCTTACAATCCTGGAAGTCAGAAGTCCTAAAATTAGGGTGTCAGCAGGGCTACATCCTTTCTGGAGGCTATAGGGAAGAATCAGTTCCCTGCCTTTTCCAGCTTCTAGAAAACATCAATTCTCAAAATACTCAGTCCTTAAACCAACATGAATTAAGCACCTGCTAGGTATAAGACACTAGTCTAAAAGCTAAATGAAAAGTCAAAATCCCACCTAGTATAGAGCCTACATTGTAGTGGAAGGAGAAACAGAATAAACAAGTAAACACACACACACACACACATATAAGGAGAGTGACATATACAACAAAGAAAATTAAGGTAGAAAATAGTAACCGAGAATGATGTGAAGGGTATAATTTTAGATAAGATGGTCAGGAAAAGTTTCTTTGATCAGACAGAGTATGATTGAGTAGATCCCTGAATGCAGTAAAGGAACAAATCAAGATAACTGGAGGAAGAACATTCAGGCATAGAAAACAGCATCTGAAGAGGTCTTAACGTGGGGGGATGCTTGGGATGTCTGATAGAGAGCAAGGGGGCCTGGTGTGTGGCTCCAGAGGAAGGGGGGAGGGTATCAGATCACACAGCCTTTACCCCGAGATGGGCAGCTACAGGGGCATTTACTTTAAAGAGTGTTATAGCACAGGTTATATTCTTAATGGGTCCCTGACTGCTGTGGGAGAAAATAGCTCCAGGGAGCAAGGGTAATAGCCCAGAGTAGTGAGAAGGTAACTAATAGCATAGAGAGTTGCTGACATTAGATTGGGCCAGGTGGAGCTTGTGAGAAATGTCTGCATTCTGGATAAAGTTCGAAAATAAAGTCAATACATATACTGATAGATTAGAGGATGTGGGTGACAGACTCATTACCAAGAGAGCACTGTCAAGAAAAGTGGTCACTCTTCAAAACAGGAAGGAGGAGAGATGAAAGAAGGAAAGAAGGAAGGAAGGAAGGAATGGAGAGAGGGAAGGAAGAAGAAAGGAAGGGAGGGGGAGGAAGTCTCTGCTCAACTGTTTCGTTGAAAGACTTTTGTACCAGAATGAGTACGCTGTCCTGGAAAATTAATTCTGTGACTTAGGGAAGTCCTTAGATATCAGTCAGAGGAATGATGAATCCTATGTAAATAAAAGATGCTTATCTTTTATTTACAACTTAAAATGGTGCTGGGCAAACCTGCCACATGTAGCTGCCTGTGCACATTTGTGCAGTCTGTGAGAAGTAATTTCTCTCATAATTATGAGTCCAAGCTGATGATGGAGCTTTCAACATTATTACATGATTTATTGTTATCTAATCCATAGTTGAGGAAAATGGCACTGTCCTCTACAAGGTATAAAGTTTCTCCTGCGCACATTTTTTTAACAAGCTTGTATGAAGGTCATATTTACTGTCAACTCCACATTCTCAGACTAAGGGTAAGTAAGACTCTACTAAATAAACGAAGACAACAGTCAGAGATGGACTGTTTTTCATCAAAGGAGCCAGAATTTGCTACTGCCATCTATAAAAGCCAATTTTTAGTTTCTTTTCAAATATTAATATTAAGGCATTGATTAAGTTGAATATAAATAATATATAGATTATCTATCCACTTTTTAAATGCAGGAAAATATTTTCCATAACTGATATTTTTGTTTCAACTTACTTTTGTTTCAACAGCCAGACATTGAATCCTAAGAGTCACTCTGCACTAAGAATAGACATCAGAAAATTTTGCTATAAATATCCAATTCCTATTTTCAGTTCATCAACATGTTAATTTTATTTTCTAATTGTTATTAAAATATATCCACTTGTCCCTGTTCTTTACTACCACTCTGGCTGATAGAGTCATGTCTAGCTCAAGTTGCAGCAATATTTTCCAACCTGATCTCTGCATTCACTATTACCCAGCTCTGATCCTTCTCCAAAGAGCAGCAGGAATGATCCACTTAGAAACACAAATCAGATAACATTTTCCTTCTGCTGAAAACTTTCAAAGGTTTTCAATTGTTCATAGGATAATGAAAAACCACTTGAGGGCCTGCACATGTCTGCAGTTGGCCTCTCCATCTTCTTCAGCAGCAGGATCCCACTGCATTCATTACTTTCCACTCTGGCCTTTCCAAGAATAGCTCTGCTCCCTCCCAGTCCAAGGTCTTTGCACAGGATGTTCCCCTGCCAGGATAGCTTTTACTCTCATGCCCTCTTGGTTAATCCTTATCCTTCAGGTCTCTGGTCATTTTGCTTTACATTCTCAGAGAACATTTCCCTAACCACCCTGCTCCACCCCAATGAGGTCAAATCTCCCTGTTACATGCACTAATCATCCCATGCTTCTCTAGTTCATTGCACTTATCAAGGTAGCAGGTTTATAATAATTCGTGTGATTATTTGATTCATGGCTGTCTCCCTCACTAGACAGTATTCAGTCTTCAACAGGGAGGATCCACGTCAGTCCAGGCTCACTGGCCTGTCACAGAGTCAGATGGGCGCTCAGTAACTGCTTGGTGAATAACCAATGTATATATAAATTATTCACAAAACGGAATAAGAGAAATATTTAATAAAAGAAGAATAAGCATAAAAATGGAGGGAGAATAGGGAAAAATCGGTAAATGGACACAAAGAATGAGCATGTTTTGTAACGACAAATATGCTAATTATCCTGATCTAATCACATATTGTACACAAATACTGATAGTCAACTCTGTCCCCCACAAATATCTGTAATCAATTATGCTTTAACAAAAAAATGGAGTATATCAAAATATTTAAGTAAAAGTGAAAGGTATACTCAACATCTAGAAATTTAAATAACGAACTATAATTGTGAAATGGGTAATTGAAGGCAAAGATGCTTGGTAAGTTAAGATCTTCTGATTTTACTCAAAGGTCATTCATTATCTGTTGACCTGTTCCACATGGGCTTTTAGAAAATCTTACAATTTTGTTTTGCTTTGTGCTAACAGTTGTAAACCACAAAGGCAAGTATTAGATTTTTTTATATTAATGCTAAGAAAGAGATTCAGATACCAGTAATTAATTCATTAGAAAAATAAAATAAAACACATGTCAAACACATAGCCTCTAGTTAAAATAAGTGAATCAGGAAATCATTTAAGTAGTATAATGCCCCAAATTATAGGCCTGAAAAGTGAGTGTGCCATTCACCCTTTTATACTTGAAAGTCAATGTTCAAAATGTATTATAAATATATCTTCAGTCTCATAACTTGAATGAGCTCAACCTCATTTGTGTGACTATTACACGAGATAAATGTTCTCACTGCTTTGTTGCAGTCAGAAGCTCTGCTTAAAAGACAGAGTCAGATTTCAAACCATTGTGGGAAAATTGGTGCCTCCTTCTAGGGAGATTGTATGGTGGCTCTTCATCTGGACTTTACCTTACCTGGTTTAAAGATTCAATACAATAAACTCTCAACCATTTGTTTTCATTTCTTAAAACTGGAAATCAATGTTGCCCTGGATTCTAAAATGTACAAAAATATTTCTTAAAGAAAATCAAAAACAAAGAATAACATTGAGCTTTATAGTCTAAGATGACCCAACAACTCCCCCTGAACATAGTAAAAATTGTTGCTGACATTTCTAAGGAGTAAATCCATTCTCAATTACTCATTCCGATTACCATATCATACTTTATAAAAGACTAGACTGAGAAACATAGTTTGAGCTCAGAAACAAAGTTAGGTGAAGCAGTGCAAAAAAGTGTAATAAAATTTTACTTCAACCTTATCGACAAAATGCTTAATTAGAAAAATGAAAAAATGTGTTCATAAGATTATGACTCACCTTTAAAAGTTGTGAGGGCAGCTCATAAATATCCAAATCCAAATCTCACATTTGCCTCTTTGAACACATAGGAGGACATTTTTTTCCCTTTCTGGGCAATGGAGGAATTGCATTTATTAGGATGACATGGCCGTGAACTTTGCTCTGGCCAATGAAACGTTAGTAGAATTGATGGGTGTCACTTTTGGGTAGAAGCTTTAACAGCTAGCACACAATTTGCCAAGTTCCTCTCCCACTGCCATTGCACTGACCTTGCTGCAGATGGTAGAAGCGCCTTGATCCTGGGTCTCTAATTTTAATACATGGATCTGAGCCCCAGCCAACCCACTGTGGATATAAATCTTGGTTGAGAAGATACATACATTGCTGTTTTATACCTTTAAAAGCTGAAGTTGTTGGGCCAACCCCGTGCGTGGCGCACTCGGGAGGGTGCGCTGCTGGGAGCGCAGCAGGGCTCCTGCCGCAGGTTCGGATCCTATATAGGGATGGCCAGCGTGGTGCCACTGGTCACAAAAAAGACCAAAAAAAAAAAGTTGAAGTTGTTTATTTATTTAGCATAACCTAGTCCATCCTGAGTGATACACATGTGCAACCTCAAGTCATCAAAAATAATTTCATATTCTGTTATTTGATTCTGCTATGGTTTGAATGATGAATCTTAATCCCCAATCCAACAGTAGTAAGTGTGGCCTTTGGGAGATAATTAAGTCATAAGGGCTCCATCCTCATGAATGGAATTAGCACCATCATAAAAGAGCTTGAGACTGATGGGAGAGCTCTCTTGCTTTTCTGCCTTCCACCACGTGAGCACACAGCAAAAAGTGTCATTTTGGAAGTAGACACCAGACCCTCAACAGACACCAATACCAGTGACTTGATCTTGAATTCTCAGTCTCCAGAACTGTGAGAAATAAATTTCTGTTCTTTATACACTACCCATCTGTGGTATTCTGTTATAGGAGCACACATAGGCTAAAACATTTATGGTATAAATACACATATTTGGTATAAATACTCATATATGGGCATCATAGAATAAAAGAGACCAAGGGATGCAAAGTTTATAGAATGTCATCAGATTTCATTAATTAGAATTCCTTATTGACATCACATTTAAATTTCCTTTAAGCTCTTTAATTTCAGAGAAGAAAACTGTATGTATTTCTATAATTATCTAAGAGTAAGTAGACCATTTGTTGTACCCCATTTAACAAGTACTGCACAATTTACTTCTTACTGAAAATGATGCCATTTGTTCTTAAAATACATTTCCTGGGAAAGTAAGGATTCATTCTGTAGTGTTTTCCACTCTAATGTTTATATTAACAATATCTAAAAGAACATCAATTATCATACATTATCAAAAAGAGCACACCTCATCTTGAGGGACTGTACAGATGTCTCTATTTATGCACTGTTTGTTCAGCAATGCCAAACATTAGAAACTTCATGAGTTTGTTGATAATTCAGCAGAAGACCCTGAGCACCTAGAAGCACATCTTTTGTCTGACGTCTGATGATGTCCCTGAAGTTAAGTAACAGCTCAGAGATAGAGAAAAGCTGAGAATTTAGTTCATCTGCCTACACACAGCTGAGTACATCTGTTTTTCTTGCTTCCAGATAAATGTCAAGTTCTATGTCCTTCAAAGAAAAACAAAATTTCAAACAGAGATTTAATACTTCCTGCACTTTGGGCAATCTATTACCAATTTCTTGGCCTGTCTAAGATCTTTTAGAGTCTTCTTGAGAGGCTCTGTATGTAAACAAGAGCTTACTATATGGCAGTATAGCAAAACTGAGCAGTAGATGTATAGAATCTGAGAAGAGGTATATTGAAAAGTGAGACCAGAAAGTATATGGAATCTTGAATGTTACTTTCAAAATGGAGAGGCTTTCATAAAAATTACATGGTAAACTGTGAATAAGTTTATGAATATAATTGCATTAAATTGGTGAAATCTTTTTCCACTATAAATTTAAAAGATCATACTTTTTTTTACACCACTGCTGGTTTCCACAAAACTCACCATTCTATATATTTATGATGCTTGGTCTTACCTGGGTTATAGTAATTTTAAAATGGTGCTGGCAAAAAACACTGTTTAGAAAGTGGTTTTACGATTAGAATAGTCCTATGTGTATTACAAAAATTGAATCAGCAATGAATAATCTTCTGAAAAGAATATACCAGGTCCAGATGAGTTCTCTGGTGAATGTTACCAAACATTTAAGAAAGAAATGATACCAATTATTACCAATCCCTTTCAGAAAATAGAAGCAGAAAGAACATATCCTCTTATTCTATTAGGACTACATTACTTTAATATAAAAACTAGATAAGATATTACGAGAAAGGTAAACCAGAAACTAATGTCTTTCATAAATATAAATGCCAAAATCCTCAACAAAATATTAGCAAATCATATCCAACTATGTATAGAAAGAATTATACAACATGGACAAGTTGGATTTATTTCAGTTATGCAAGTGTAGTTTAACAGTTGAAAATGAATATAATTCACTACATCAACAAGCTAAAGAAGAAAAATTATATGATCATATCAAATGACACAGAAAAAGCACTTTAATAAAATCCAACATGTATTCATAATAAAAACTCTCAGCAAAGTAGGAATAGAGTAGAACTTCCTCAACTTGTCTACAAATAACCTTCAGTTAACATCATACTTAATGGTAGAAACTAGACACTTTTTCCCCTAAGATCAGGAAAAGGTTAAGTATATCCTGTCTTACCAATCCTATTTGACTTTGTTCTGGAAGTCCTATCTAGGACTAAGACAGGAAGTGGACAAAAATGACAACTATGTGAGGTAATTCATCTGTTAATTCGCTAGATTTAAGCATTCCACAATGTATATATACTTCAGAACATCATGCTATGCACAATAAATACATAAAATTTTATCTGTTAATTTAATAAATAATAATAAATAAATTTGAAAAGAATTATAGGAAGTGGAAATAAAATGTAAACAGGTAGGAAAAGAATAAACAGATTTGCCTTTCTGTTGCTGTTGTTGATGTTGTTGTTGCAGATGACATGATTTCTACGTAGACAATACCAAAATCTCAACAACAACAAGAAACTCCTGAGACAAATAAGAGAGTATAGCGAGGGTGCAGGACACAAGGTTGACATACAAAGGTCAATTGCTTTGTTACATACCAGCAACAAACAGCTGGAATTTCAAATTTTAAAATACTAACTATAATAACACCAAAAAAATGAAATAGGTATAAATCTAACAAAATGTGTACAAGTTCTATATGTAGAAACCTACAGAACTCTGAAGAAATAAATCCAAGAAGATGTAAATAAATGAAGAGATATTCCATACTCATGGATTAACAGACTCAATATTATTAAGTTGTCAATTCTTCTCCAATTGATCTATAGATTCAACTAAATCTCAATCAAAATCCCAGCCATACATTCTGTAGATATCAACAAACTGATTCTAAAGTTTATATGGAAAGGCAAAAGAAATAGTCAACATACTACTGAAGAAAATGAACAAAGTTATAGGACTCATGCTATCTGATTTCAATACTTACTACAAAGCTATAGTAATCAACAAAGTAATGTAATGGCCAAGAAATAAAAAATAGATGGATAGAGCAGAATAGAGAGCTCAGAAATAGACCTACAGAAATACGAGTATAGCCAACTAGTCATTGCCAAAGAAATAAAGACAGTTCAATTGAGAAAAGCTGCTGCCAGAACAATTAGCATCCATATGCATAAAAAATGAACCTAGACACAAGCCTTACACCTTTAACAAAATGACACACAGACCTAAATGTGGAATGCAAAACTACAAAACTTTCAAAAGAAAACATAGTAGAAAACCTAGATGATCTTGGTTTTGGTGATAAGTTTTTAGATATGACAACAAAAGCACAATCTATGAAAGAAAAAGTTGATAAGTTGGACTATGTTAAAACTAAAAACTTCCTCTGCAAAATACACTATAAGACAAGCCACAGACTAGAAGAAAATATTTGCACAACGCATATCGGACTTACATCCAAAATATACAAAGAATTCTTCAAAGTCGAAAAAACCCTCAATTTTAAAAATGGGCAAAAGATCAGAACAAACACCTCACCGAAGAAGATGGCGTGTTAAAAGGTGCTCAACGTCATTTTTCATTAGGGAATTGCATATTAAAACAATGATGAATACCACTACATACTTATTAGAATGGCTAAAATCCAAAAAATTTGACAACTGTTGCTGGTAAAGTGTCAGACCAGCAAGAGCTTTCAGTCATTGCTAGTGAAAGTGCAAAATGGAACAGCCACTTTGGAAGACAATTTGGCAGTTTCTTACAAAGCTAAAGATAGTATTAACATATGACCCAGCAACTCTACTTCCATGAATTTACCCAACTGATCTGAAAACTTATGTTTACCCAGAAATTGCACATAAATGTTTATTGCACCTTTATTCATAATTACCCCAAATTGGAAACAACCAATACATCCTTCAAAAGGAGAATGGATAAACAAACTCTGATAAAACTATAAAATTTAACATGGGATATTATTTAGCAATAAAAATGTGTTAAACCTTGGAAAGATACAGAAAAATATTAAATTCATATTGCTAAGTGAAAGAAACCCATCTGAAAAGACTACATGTGACATTCTGGAAAAGACAAACTGTAGAGATAATAAAAAGATCATTGGTTGCCAGAAGTTCATGGGATAAGGGAGGACTGACTAGATGAAACACAGGGATTTTCACAGCAGCGAAACTATTCTGTTTACCATAACTGTTGCATACAGGCCACTATACATTTTTAAAAACTCATAGAAATTTATATTACACAAAGTGAACTTTAATGTATGCATATTTGTCATAAAATCAATTAGGAGATTGGGGGAATCCAGGTGAAATGCAGAATGTAAAAAAACAATCTAGTCTGTATTACAAATGTATGAAACAACTTTAGTGAATGGGGTGGCGCAAGGAAGTACTGATCAAGAAGTAACTTAGGAAATGCGTGCGTGCATACACCTGTACATAACCACTACGTTCTAGTTGATAAAGTTGTATCTCCCACGGGAGTTCAGTGTAACAGTTCTCATACTGCTATACATGCATGCCGGAATTGAAAAATTAAGTAAGTGGATGGCAGATAGTAGAAGCCAGGTTTCTCACTCTTACAGATGGTATGGGAGGCTACAGATTAGCAAGAGGAGAACAGAATGATCTATCTATTAATGGATTAGAGTTGAATTAACCAATATGAACTCATACCTAGCTTGACATATGTATATACTATATATATATGTGTGTGTGTAGGTATATATAGCTACATAGAGAAATATTTATAGATATATGTGTATACCCAGATTAATATAAAAGCATATATTTCCTTGTTTTGTCCACGTAAAGGGTCTAGATGTAATTATATCTCAGCAGCAACAAAGCACAGCCAGTGCCAGATCTTGGTTTCAAATAACATTCTCCAGAAAAAGGACCCAGGGGTGTGATAATATACTGTACATAAAGTAAGTTTTTTTTCTATTATAATGAAATCAGTGCAAGACTCTTTTCATCGGTAAAATAGAAATATTTCTTCTTCCTTGAATACTGTATGAGACACTTCTACTTAGACAGCCAATATCTTTTCCTTCCAAGTGTAAAGTTAATGTGGGGAAGTAATTGAAATCTCCTTCAGGAAAGACCTTTCAACAAGACTGATTTTAATTTGGTGGGATTGAAATAAGGAAATAATGAGTAGACAAGCATAAAGATGGTGGTTGTGTGACTTGACGTATGGAAGTGAGATTTAAAGGATAAACTACTCGGCAATATTTTTACCATTTATTTGAGATGTGAGGAGGTTACCAGTGGGCCAGGGAGTCAGGGTAAGCAATTTTCTGAAAGATGATGAGGTAAGAGGGAAATTAGGAAGGATTATTTCACAGATCCACTCTATGTCTATAAGAAACCTTCAACCCTTCAAGTTCCACACTTAGTCACCTCTGATACTTCTATAATTTAACCTTCTCAGAATTTACAGTTCCTTGATCTCCTTTCTTTCCCCTTGCCAGCCCCCACCTGTCCTTTATTCTTTCCATTCACAGACTGACCCATCGTTTCAATGACTCTGTAGCCAATATCCTCAATTTCCTCATCTTACCTTCCTGGCAAAAATCCAACCCTGTATCGAACAACTCTCCACCTTCTCACTGCTGAAACCTAGGCCATTGTGTATGGCTGGCAAAAGTCACCACCCGAAAGCCAGGTGCCAGTAAAAATCCACAGATTTTAGCCATAAGAGGATTGAGAATACTGCATACTTTCTTCCTCGACTGTCTCTTTCTCCATGGAAGTCGTTTTTTCTCCTTTTATAAAAATTATTATTATTATCATTATTTTTTTCCATGTTTATGTAAAAAAAATAAGCTGTGCATAAAATGAACAAAGTACCCCTTGACTCTATTCCCCATCCCAAAGTTTAAATTCTTTCAGAATATTCTCAGGATAAACACACATACTCACACACAAACACAGAGACAAACATAGAATCACGCTTTTACATAGTATTGAATCATTTGTTTTCTTGCTTACCATATCTTGTAGTCTTTCCATGTCTCTACAACCATATTTTTCCTCGCTTTTTTAATAGCTACATAGCATTGATTTTCACAATAAATATACTCAGTGATTGGTAGACATTTAGAAACTCACCAGTCAGAATCTCAATTACAGGGCCGAACCAGTGGCTCACTCGGGAGAGTGCGGCGCTGTGAGCTCAGCGGCGCGAGCGCGGAGGCTGCAGGTTCGGATCCTATATGGGGATGGCCGGTGCGCTCACTGGCTGAGCGTGGTGCGGGCGACACCAAGCCAAAGGTTGCAATCCCCTTTACCGGGCACAAGAATTAAAAAAAAAAAAAAAAGGAAAAGAATCTGAATTACAGTTTTCTAATTTTAACATGAGAAAAAATATCAACAATCCCACGAAACTCAAGCAATGTAAACAATGTTGGATAATAAAGCAATTGCTAGTGTTTGCTATGACAACTTTGCACTGGATATTTCCTAGTACTGATCTTTTTTTCCTTCTGTTGAATTATTTCATAAGGCAAATTTTTAGAAGTGTGTTTACTGAGACAAAGTGAAGAACATTTTTATAGTGCTTGATATGCATTTCTGTTTTGAATTTTAAAAGGTTTATATCAATGTTCAATGCCAACAGCAATTGAATAATAGTTAATATTTTCCAAATGGCTATATTGTACCTGTTACTATTGCAAGTGCTTCATTTTATTAACTCATTTTTTCTCACAAAAATCCTATAAGGTAAATACTATTATTATTGTCAACTCCATTTATTCAGATGAGAAAACTGAGACAGAGAGAGAAGCAACTTGTCCAGTTACATCGCTAGTAAGAAGCAGAGCAAGACTTAAATCCAGACATTCTGACTTCAGAGCTGGGCCACTTAATTATTGCCTCTCATTGACTAATTACATATGTTACATCAGACATTTAGATGTTATAATTCTGAAGGACCAAAAAGGGAGCAGTAATGGCATTAAACTCTTTCTCAAGATTGTTTCATTTTTATTTCTTTAACTTTAACTATTTGCTGAAATGACTTTTCCAATATTTTTCTTATTGTCATTATTTTGCTTGTTTGTATTTTCCTTTCAATAAAATGCCTGTTTAGGTATATTTTCTCCAATAATTAGTTGAAATTACATAAGTGTGTCATGTTACCTAATTTTTAGTGATTGGGAGGTAGATATTGAGTCCTTGCTCTTTTGCTGGTATCTCCTCTCTTCCTGATTCTTGCTCTCAGATGAAGTGGACCCTGGGGCAGCTCTCACAGAGTCTTGCTCAATGGGCACTTCTTCCTGCAGTTTCTACAGCTCAAACCAACATGTCAATAACAGAGGGCCCTGGAATGGTGGACTTTTTCTAATATCCCTTCTGTGGATACACTGTTCCTCCAAAGTGTCCCCTGTGGTACAGAAAGGTCAAAGGCTAGTCAAAGTGATTTTTATATAGCGTGACAGAATCTCAAGGTACAAAATGTGTACTATTGAATTACACTTAACATGAACATAAAAGGTATTACTAAGGTTAGTTATTTTGAGAAGGAAGGAGAGAGTTATTTTTACTTTTACTCTGGGCCAGCAGGCATAAGCAGAACTGTCCTGAACAAACCTGGGCATATGGTCACCCTAGTCATGGTAAACAATCAAGTTGGCATTGTACAGCAATTAAACAGCCATTTGGGGAAGGTCTTTGCTTTCAGTCTTCATGTCAGTAGGTTCCCCTACATTTTGGTTACCTAGCATGATTTTCTATTATAAATCCTCATTACTTTTTCTTTATAAAATGCTGAGGTAGATACCGTTCCTTTTTTTTTTTTCAAAAATGGTTATAATAATTACTCCCACCTTTCTGTGCCATGTGATTCTGGAACTTATCCCATTAAAGGTAGAGTCTATTTTCCCTCCTCTTAAATTTGAATTGGTCTTGGGACTTCCTTTGACCAATAGCATGTGAAGGAAGTGATGTCACATTATGTCTGGGGCTTAGACCTCAACAGACTTTGCAGCTTCCCCCTCTGTCCTCTTGGAATACTGCCGTGAGACAAATTTTATATGAAGACGTTCAGGATGAAAGCCTTTGCAGCTGGGCCAGACTGTCTCAGCAGAGGCCAACCCCAGCAGACCACGAACTGAATGACTGAGTGCAGGGAAGGCTAGTATAATATCCAGGAAACACACAGAATGAGAAATAATGAATAGCGTTTTGTTTTAAGCCAGTAAGTTTTGGGTCAGTTTGTTATACAGCAAAGAAAAACTGAAACCAATAATTAAAATAAGTCATTTCCCCTCCCATCTAGACTTGTAGTTTAATAATGATGATAAAGCCACTTGAGATTTACCAGGGACACCAAGTTTTAAACAGAATGCAGGCTTTTAAACCACCATAATCCTTAGGAAATGTTCTCTCTGCTATCAGATAAAGCAGCAAGCTTGCCCTGCACAGTTCTTTGTGGAATCCAATAAAGTAGAGGGGTTACTTTGACCATTCTCATGTCCTTACAGTCTCCATAACAGCATGAATTAAATGGCATTATTTTCCGGTTTTTTGTTCTGGCCTCCAAAATTAGTGTCATCTCAGTTAATCCCAAACAAGCAACATCTCTTCCTACCTAGGCTCCAGTGCCATGGTTCAATAATAAAAACTATTATAATATTATATTATTTTGTATTATATTATATATTATTATAATAATAAAAACTATTATTAAGATGGACCAAGTACAAGTTCATGGAATAATAGAATTAAAACATAAAAATAGAAAAATATAAACTTTATTTCGCAATATAACCTTTATCAAGTTCAAAACACTTTTATAAGCAATGAGACTAACCAGTTAGTCCATTCCTAAAGAAGTAAGGGTCCTGGGAATTTAACCATTTCAAGGCAGTCTTTTTTACATTATTAACTGAAGGAAAATGGGTGCCCTTTAAAGATTATTTTAAGATTAGGAAACCAAAAAAAGTCAAAAGAAGCCAAACTAGGAACGTAAGGTGGATATGTAATGATTTCCCATTGAAAATCTCGCAAAATTGCCCTTGTTTGATGAGAGGAATGAGCAGGAGCCTTGTTGTAGTGGAGAAGGACTCTCTGGTGAAGCTTTCCCGGTTGTTTTTCTGCTAAAGCTTTGGCGAACTTTCTCAAAACACTCTCATAATAAGCAGATGTTATCGTTCTTTGGCCACTCAGAAAGTCAATAAGCAAAGTGCCTTAAGCATCCCCCAAAATCATTGCCATGACTTTGGTTCTTGACCCGTCCACTTTTGCATCGACTGGACCACTTCTGCCTCTTGGTAGCCACGGCTTTGATTGTGCTTTGTCTTCAGGATCGTACTGGTAAAGCCATGTTTCATCTATTAGAATTCTTCAAAGAACTGCTTTAGGATCTTGATTAAAATGTCCATGGAAAGCTCTGCTCTTGTTTGAAGCTGATCTGGCCACAACCGTTTTGGCAGCTATTGAGTGAAGGTTTGCTCAGCTTTCATTTTTCAGTTAGAATTACGTAAGCTGAATCAGTTGAGATGTCTAAGTGGTGGCTATTGTTTCTGCTGTTAATTGCTGGTCCTCTTCAATGAGGGCATGAACAAGATTAATTTTTTCCTTGCATATTGATGTGCCGCTATGGGCTTCATCTTCAATATTGTCTCATCTCACCTTAAAATGAGCTATATATTTGTAAACTGTTGATTTCTTTGGGGTACTGTCCCCATAAACTTTTCATAAAGCATCAGTGACTTCACCATTCTTTCCCCCAAGATTCACCACAAATTTGATATTTGTTCTTGCTTCGATTTTAGTAGAATTAATATTGCTCTAATAGGGGCTCTTTTCAAACTGACATCTTATCCTTCTTAGTTTTTCAAACTAGATTCTATTCAGATATGTTATAAGAAGTTAGTACAAGTTTAGTTTGGTGCAAAAATTTTTGCAATTCCTGCATAGTTTTTTCATTTTTTTATGAGCTTTTGGAAGACCTCTTGTATTGTGCTGGAGGACTTACATATGTCAACACAATACCAAGATGTAGATGACATTGGAGAAAATAAATTCCTTACTTAGGTTTCTCCAAATAGCAACTGAGAGGACTAGGACTACAATTCAGACTAGTTTGTAACAGAACTTGTAGCATTTCCTGTTTATGTTTTTATCTATCCTAATGTCCAAATTAAGATGGTTCTGATTTCTTCAAAGGGCCTTTCCATATATGTGCAGATTTCATGACTCCACACATAGAGAACAATGAACTTATAGAACTGTTATAACTATGGAAATCAATGGTGCTCCCACTTACTGGGAGATGGGATTTAGATGAGGCTAATGCCAGTTTTTAAACATTTCCCAAAAAGTTTTTATGCTTTACGGATAACTTCAGAAGAAATAATAATTGAGATAAATGTACAGATTTAGATGAATTCCTTGAATTACTCAGAACTTCTCTTTGTCCTAAACTAGATAATCCCCTCTGAGAAGGATTAAATTCTGGATGGTAGTTGTGAGCAGGTTTCAAAAGCAGACTTACTGCCATACAAATCCCTTTATCTGTAAGCATTTTTCCTTTCTGGAAAATTCAATAAATACCATGATAAATGTCATTTAAGAATCTGTGGTAACTCATTAACAATTTTTATTCATTGTGGTAAAATATCTATTTATGTACCTCTAAGTTACCTTTCCTGGAACACCAAGAGCTATAACAAGCAACAGCAACTAAAATACCAGTGATCTGGGAGCTAACTCCCTTTCATAAACAAGAATTTACAGTTTGAAAACCGAATGTCCAAAACTCTACAGTAAATTTGTTATGGAAATACCGCTATTATATTAGCGGGAAAAAAAAAAAGAACAAGACGAACTTTCTGCATCAAGAAGAGCTTAACAATTTTTAAATATCAGATTAAATCACAGCTGATCAAATATGTATTTTCATATTTTCAAATATATTGGATCTTTAGAATGTTTGCCTAAAGGAATTTTTCAATCTTTTCACATGCAACGTTCTGGCCTTGAAAGTGCTAAAACTCCAAGAGGAAGCTGCTGGCAATATTTTTGTTTCATTAGAAAAAGAATACTGGAATCAGTTTACTCTGGACTCAGATCAAACTATAAAATGAAAAGTACTGAAAATGACAATCAACTATCTGTGGCACATGTATAATAAGTCTTTTAAGGATTTGAAAACCAGAGGCAAATTGTTTAAGACACAATTCTGGTTTTGCCTTTTTTCTTCTTTTTTTTTTTTTTGTCTTTTTGTGACTGGTAAGGGGATCGCAACCCTTGGCTTGGTGTCGCCCGAACCGCGCTCAGCCAGTGAGCACACCAGCCATTCCTATATAGGATCCAAACCACGGCGGGAGCGCCACTGCGCTCCCAAGCACTGCACTCTCCCGAGTGTGCCAAGGGGCCGGCCCTGCCTTTTTCTTATTATAAGAGATTATATAATCAGTGTAAAATAATCAGAAAATCTAAAACTATAAACAAACAAATAAATCCAAAATGTAAATTTAAAAAATCTATTAACATAACATTAACATGACTATTAACTCATCTTATATTTTGTAATACTGTTTTCAGTCTTACATATATGCTATTATAATGAAAATATAATACTATATCCTGATTTGTTTATTCAACATTTTTGCATAGGTATATCCCCATATCTTTTGATAAAAATAAAAAATGAAAAAGAGACAAACTTTAATGCTGTGTAAATTCCATCATATATACATACAATCATTCATTTAATCATTAATTTTTTTGTTCAATATTGTGGAAATATATAGAAAATATGTAAGCTTTTCATTTAAATGTAAATCTAGCTACTAAATTGAATATATGCAAATGTACAAATGAAATAAAGGCTCTAGTGGTAGCTTTTTTGATACTGCACACTCTAAGCATTCACTATTTAGTTAAGTTAGCGCAAGGCATTTATAAGTTGTTGTGTGTGTTTACACATAGGTAATGTAGCTCCACATATTTTTAAAATGCTCCAGTCCTAGCTGACATAAAGCTTGACATCAGCACTAGTCTGCATTCAAACCCTTTGGTCTCTAGATAATGTACATTGGATTCTGGTCTGTCAAAGTGAAACAAAACAAAGTTAGAAAACTCTTGTGCTGTTTTTTCAAATAAATATGTATAAAACAAGTTTAAAATTAACAATATTAAGCTTCTGTGTACAGACTTACTTTTTTGTTGTTCACAGATGTTAGTCTTGTTCTACAGAATACTTATAGAGAAGATACACAGATTTATACAGAAGATATATAAAAACATATATATGAAATAAATATAAATTTTAAGAACACATATTAGCTTTTAGAACCAGAGTGTTCAAGTCATATCCTGCTAGGGTTGGAGGGAAGAAAAAGCTCCTCCACTATCGCCCTCAATTCCTTGATAAATCTGTTTTTCAACATGAATGGTTATGTTTCTGTTCTATGGTGCAAATGGCAACAGTCCCCTCTACAGTCAAGGACACCACAAAACACTCCCAGGACATTAGCATCTATGCTTCCCAGGCACGCTGCCAGCACCAAACACCTCTCATTATCTGATGTATTTACTGCTGTATCCTTAGGGCTCAAGATAAGCATGAAAGAAGTTGTTTAGTCTTATTATTATTATTATTAAATGAATAAATGAATCATCAGGGACCCCTTGCCTTCTAATTATAAACAGCTGCAGTGAATACTGCACCTGCCCATTAGTTAATGATGTCCTAAAAATGAAGGCAGAGGTTTCTTTTCGGACTTTCCATCCAGAATTACCAGGGCTTCTTTCCTGCATAAGGCAAAAGCCAATAAAACTCACCTCCATGAAAACATCACACCATTGAAATTAAATTGAGTTCAAAGAAAACGGGGATTAAAAACAAACATGCTCATATTAATGGACTAAGAAAGAAAAGAATCTCTTTCATGATGCCAACATTCTGGAATATGAGGAATTTATAAGTTTTCTATACCTTCTGTAGTGGATTGAATGTCCTCCCCAAACTCATTGAAGCTTGAACTTTGTCCCCCAAGTTTTATGTATTAGAAACTTGATCCCCACTGTAACTGTTGAGGGTGGGAAATACTATTATGGTAATTGAAAGGTGGGGTCTTGAAGAGGTGATTAGGTTGTAGGTTCGTGCAGTAGTGAGTGGATTAATAATGGTGGTCAGGGGTGTGTTTCTGAGGACTTTAAAAGACGAGCACATGAGAGGTTAGTCTCTCTCTGTTCTGCCATTTTCTGCCATATGAGACCCCTGGGTCACTGTTAGCACCACCAACCCTGCACTAAATGTGTTCCCTGAACTTTAGACCTCCTAGCCTCCAAAACTGTAAGCAATAAACTTCATTTCTTACAAATTACCCACTTCCAGATATTTTTGTTATAAGCAACAGAAATAACTAATACTCCTTCTAATTACCCTTTCCTTTCTTAATGCCCTATAACTGCTCACTCATTGCACTCAAAACCAGTCTCTGGCTTGTTCTCTATTGTATTGTCAGTTATGCAGAGAAATGCCTAAAAGATAGTAGGTGCTCAATAAATATTTGTGGACTTCCTCTGGTCTCCACTGTCTCTCTCCCTCTGACCCACCTGTGCAAACTCCTCCAGGACTTACCACATTGAAAGACCAGTTTTTCCTACCAAGAATCAACAGAGGCTGCCTTTGACAGCTGCATCCTAAACTAACAAACCTTGCCTTCAAGATCCTCCCTGTTCTTGCTGTATCCGACCTCTGTAGCGAATGTTGTTATTAAATTGAAACACATACTACCGTTCCCATCAGGCCTCCTCATTGTCTATTCTCCAAATAGATACAAATTACGTGCACGTGTGAATCTTCAGGACTGGTCACCCCTGACTCAAAACAGCTTGCCTTGCTTTCCCCTCCCCCCCTCAAAATTCTAGTTGTGCTTCATGGAAAGTTCAAATCGTGCTTCATGAAGTCTCCTTCTCCTCTTGTTGCACATCAAGACTTTCTTTCTTTGAATTGATACATACTTGCTACTTTATTTTCTCACTGTTTTTCTGCAGTTTGCCACTCCAATTAGACTCCCCCTCAGAGCTCCCAATAATTTTCCAGTAGTGTCTTAATTTAATTAATGCTAAGGTTGTGCGGCTGTGTGTAGCAGGGTCAGAGCTCATGGAGGGTGCCCAATAATTGCTGAGAGGCCAATTTAATTTACCACCCAGGTCCTGCCAAATGCATAATACTGCCATGTCTAAGTCATAAAAATGAATTTGAATGTTTCATCCCAATCAGAATGAAGGCATTGTGTGTGTCATTTTATGATTTTACATGATGCATATAAGTAAATGTGTGTTTTTATCCTAAAATTTTTTTAAAAAACCCACCAAAAACAGACTTCTCCCCTGTTCCTCTCTTAACTATTCTCTTTCTCTTTTTTCTCAAAAGATTATCATGTTCAACTTAATATTGTTGGATATCATATTAACTAAAAGTGTTCAAAACTTCACTGATAGAACTCTGAAATGAACACTTAAAACATTGTCCCCAAAAGGCTTTATCCCTGATAAAAATTATGATCCAAAATGTTTCTCAAAAAAAAAAGCTTATCTAGGATACCATCTATAAATATCCGTGGTGCTGATGACTTCCTAAAAACCATTTATCTGCTTAGTTGCACTTGTTATCCTAATTTCACACATACTCATTTTCTCTTGAATAGGAAAAACATTTCTTGAAGGATCAACTATTTTCTAAGCCCTTTTAATACTGCTAGTTTGCTTGCTCACTGTTCATAACACCCCCATGTACCAGCTGAAACACAAATGTAATTAAAATTCAAGAGGTAGTGAATACAATAGTCTTCTAACATAGCACTGTCCAATAGAACTTCCTATGACAATGAAAATGTACAATTTGCAATGTTGGATACAGAAGCCACTAGTCATATTTAGTTAGCTCTTGAGTACTTGAAATGTGGCTGGTGGAACTGAGAAACTGGATTTTTTATTTAGATAATTTAACTATAAGCAGCCACATGTGTATAGTCACAACTGCATTAGCCAGTGTAATTCTAATATAATCAACATTGTTATGATTATGCATTTACTAAAAATACAAAGAATAAATAAATCATACTGAGGATTAAATGATATTTATCTTAACAGCAAATGCTTCTCATACTTGCAGTTGATTTCTCTGGATAAATGAGAACAAGTATTTGGAAACAATGTCTCCTAGAAGTCAGAATGTATGTTGCAGCTATATTCCTAACTAGCTGTGTGGCACTGGGAAAGTTGCTTTATTAATTGGGGCCTCAAAACTTTAGAACATATGACCACCAACTTTGGAATCATTTGATTCTATATTGATCTCATGCTTATTTTCACTATTTTGTGCATATTTTTGAGGATCAAATGAAAAAGTATATATATATACTCTTATACTCATCGATTTGAACACTTGGCAAATTGGAGTTACACACCAATGTAAGCATAATTAAAGAAAAAATATAATTCAGGATTACCAATTCCTAAATTTGCTACGAACTTGATGCTGAAACCGGAGTGCATAAGTTTTTATGAACCACCACAGAATATATGTCAGTTTTCATAAATATCTAATATTTCAGATTTTTTTGTTTTGTTTGCTTCAAGCAAAAATAAGTAATAGCAAGCATATAACATACAATAACCACAATAACTATGACTTACACATTTTATCTGGCCTTGTATTTAAAAAATAAGTAATTTTTATTCTTTCATTTGTGAAAAAAATGTTTTATTTGTGTGCAAAGAATATATTGGCTTCTCAAATGCTTCAGATCCCCTCTGGGAAGTCCCTCTTGAAGGAGAAATTTCTGCAGCCCACTATGTAGCACACACAGCTTTACACACATTGTTGGCACGCACGGGTGAGACAGTCAGCATTTCTGCCCAACTAACCACCTGCAGGAGGTGGAAAGTATCAGCCAGTTGCACCTCTCTTGTGAATGGCCTGTAACTTGTAAAAGGAGGCTCCCACCACTGTTCCTCCTCCTGCAAAGTGAGGGATCCACACCCTGGTGGGTGTATATGATGACTCATTTGTATGCAGAAAGAACATATTAAAACTCCTACTTATATTTAGTTTTTATGTAAAAAGTAAGAGAGAAATTAGGCCGCATAAACATTTAACATAGAGTGTGTAGAGACTGCTAATTGCCTACTGTAACATCCATTCTCTCTGTCTTAGTTTGTTTGGGCTGCTATAACAAAAATACCATAGACTGGATGGCTTAAAAACAACAGAAATTTATTTCTCACAGTTGTAGAGACTGGGAAGTCTAAGATCAAGGTGCTAAAAGCTTTGGTGTCTGGTGAGGCCTGCTGCCCGTGCAGACATCTTCTCACTATAATCTCACATTGTGAAAGGGTGAGTGATCTCTAAGGGGTGTTTTACAAGGTCACTAATCCCATTTGTGAGGCCTCCGTCCTTATGACACAATCACCTCCCAAAGGCCCGACCTCCAAAAACCCTCCTAGTGGGTTTCAGGATTGGGGAGGAAACCAAAGTCTGTAGCCCTCTCCTTCCCACTTAACAATAGAGCCTTGACTTTTAGCTCAATATGTTGCCACTTAGAATAAAAGTGGTCATTTCCTGGTCTTCCTTGCAGCTAAGTTTGGCCCCTGTGACGCAATCATAAATAATGTGAGGGCTATTCAGAAAACTTCCACAAAAGGAAGTACGGCCTTTCTTTTCTTTTCTTCCTTCCTGCTGCTTAGAATGTGAATGCAGTGCCTCAGATCTAGCAGTTACTTTGGACAAAGAGGAGGAGGATGGAGAAGCTATAGCTACAGATGCTCGGGAAATCTAAAATTCACAACACATATATCTTTATAAAGACCTCTGCCTGACTTTTTCACAAACATGATTTCTGTCCAGAGCCTCACGTTTTCTGGATATATCCTTCCATCACATTACAAAGAAAAATGCTTAAATCGCTTCACAAAAAGCTATGCAATATCAAATGGAGAATGCAGAAAACATTAATATTTAGATACTTGGTGATTGACTAGATTCACTTGTCACTTAATAACTTACTCCCACACATCAGTCTCATGACGTATATTACTCAAATCCATATCTTGATTAAATTATAAAAAATTATATGTCACGATCCTTAAGGTTGTTTGCAAATGGTTGAGTCCTCCAAGGCCAAATCATAAATATCAATGTTTTGTTGTATTAAAGAGCCAGATTTCCACTGCATCCCACCATGCTGTAGTAAAATCCTTGGTTAATAAAAACTCATGCATAAATTCAGTGGGGATAGTTAAAGAAAGGGATTGTAAACAAATATCAACATAAGCCCTCAGTTGGCTCAAGATGAGAGCCCTCACACCCCTAACCCATAACAATTCATTCTACCCAGTGGCTTTCCTTGAATACCAGGGGTTTCTAGCCTGCCAGAGGCACTGTATGTAGAGCCACTGCTTCTACCAACAAATTGACACTAAAAGAGGCAGATCACGCCCATTCCCTGGCTGTGGAGGTATGAATGTATCTGACGTATATTCCCTCCAACTCGCACATGTTCATAGCTGATCTGCACCCACCTGCCTGCAGGTCGCATCCAGTGATGGAAGCTGGAGGGGGATGCTTAAGGGCAGGGACCGTTGCTTGCTGCCTAGAGTGTAATCTCCCCTCCCAGCAGCAAGACCAGCACAGCATCAAGGGGCTGTAGTCCACAACTGAAGATCTGCCTTCTAGACAGATCTTCATACTCAGAGTGAATACTAAACAGCCATCAGGGGAAATGAATTTCAGTGACAGAATGAGAGAAGGCTCTGCCACTAATTTTATAAAGTTTAGCCTATGAAGTAATAATCAAAAAGAAGGTGTTATTCCTGGCACTGAGTGTCTACTTCCCAAGCACAGTGTCTCCCAGAGTTCAGAGGAAACAGCACAGATGAAAGGGGAAAATGGCCCTAATTAAATCATCCAATAAAATAGCCAACCACAACGTAAATCCTATAGGAAGTCCTGGGTGGAGGACATGCTTATTATCCTTCACCTTATCTTGCAGAGGTGAATCGAATCAACACAACTTCCGGGTGATGCAATACAGAAAACAACATGAAAGTTGGAATTTCTCATGTCACATGTCATTCCTCACATTTTCTTTTGTTGAAATGGGTTACCTCAAATGATTACAGTTTATCAGTCAAAATATCATATTTAAGTAGCAATATGGCAAAATGTTATTACAATAATGGAATGATAATTGAAATCATACTTTCTAAAGGGAACCAAAGAAAATTTGATTTTATATACTTTATGTTTCACAGTGATATTTCCAATGGGGTACATTAAGAAATGGATATTGAAAGACTTGATATTGTTAAAATGTCCTTACTACTCAAAGTGATTTACAGATTCAGTGAAATACCTACACAAATCACAATGGCATTTTCTACAGCAACAGAAAAAAACAATCCTAAAATTTATCCAAAACCACAAAGGACCCTGAATAGCCAAAACAATCTTGAGAGGAACAAAACTGAAGGAATCACATGTCCTGATTTCAAAATATTTTACAAAGCTACTGGAAATAATATTCTATGTTATTAAAGTGAAGACAGACATACACACCCATGGAACAGAGGAGAGAGCCCAGAAATAAACCCAAGCACATATGGTCAACTGATCTTTGACAAGGGTGTCAGGAATACACTATGGGGAAGGATAGTCTCTTCAATAAATGACATAGGAAAACTAAACATCCACATGCAAAAGGATAAAATTGGACCCTTTTCTTACACCATACACAAAAATCAACTTAAGATGGATTAATGACTTAAACATAACACCTGAAAATGTAAAATTCATAGAAGAAAACATGGGGAAAACTTTATAACACTTGAAAATGATTTCTTGGATATGACACCAAAAGTACAGGCAACAAAAGCAAAAATAAACAAGTAGCACTGTATCAAACTGAAATCCTTTGCACAGCAGAGTTAACAATCAAAAAAATGAAAAGACAGCCTATAGAATGGGTGAAAATACTTGCAAACCATATATTTAAGAAAGGGTTAAAATCCAAGACAGACAACAAACTACTTCCTAAATAGCAAAGCAAACAAACAAAATAGCTTGATAAAAACACAGGCAAAGGACTTGAATAGACATTTCTCCAAAGACAATATACAAATGTCAACAGGTAAATGAAAAGACACTCAACATCACTAATTATCAAGAAAATGCAAAACAACAATGAGATCTCACCTCACATCCACTAGGATGGCTATTATCAATAAATGAAAAGATAACATGTGGATGTGGATGTGAAGAAATTGGAAACCTTGTGCATTCTTGGTGGGAATGTAAAATGGAACAACTACTATGGTAGTTGCTAATGGTGCTATAGCACTAATGGTGCTATGTAAAACAGTATGAAATTACCCCCTCAAAAATTATAAATTAGAAATACTATATGATCTAGCAATCCCACTTCTGGGTATCTGTCCAAAAGAATAGAAATCAGAATCTCAAAGAGATATTTGCACTTCAATGTTCATTATAGCACTATTCACAATAGCCAAGATATGGAAACAACCTTAATATCCATCAACAGATGAATGAAGAAAGAAAATGTGACATATACATATAGTGGAATATTATTCAGTCTTAAAAAAGAAGTAAATTCTGCCATATGCAACAACATGGATGAAACTTGAGTACATTATGCTAAGTGAAATAAGCTGGTCACAGAAGAATAAATTCTGCATGACACCACTTAGACGAGGCATATAAAACTGTCAAACACATAGAAGCAGAGAGTAGAATGGTTGCTGCCAGGGAACGGGAGGCAGGAGGAAAAGGGCAATTGCTATGTTCAATGGGTATAAATTTTCAGTTATACACAATGATTAAGTTTTGCAGATCTTCTGTACATTATTGTGCCTATAGTTAAAAACATTGTTAGAAAAATTACACTTAGAAAAGTTTTAAGAGGTTAGATCTCATGTTAAGTGTTCTTATTGCAATAATAAGAAAAGGAGAAATGAATATAAACATGAGATTAAAGACTACATCTCAGGAGTACATCATAAGAAAGGAATGGAAGAGAAACATATATTTATTTAGCAACTAAGGTAAGAATAAACATTTTTTCTGAAATGTGTGGGTTCACATGATTTAGAACAAAATCACAGTCTTAGGATTTGGAATCAAGTAAGAGCAGTAGGACTCATTCGGCCTAACGTTATTCTAAAGATGAAGGAACTAGTGTTTAAAAAAGTTAAGGCTGTTCACAAAATTACACAGCTAAGTAGCAGCAGAGTCAGGAGAAAAGCTCATGTCTTCAGATTTTGCTCGTTTTTAATTTTTTTAAATTATTTTCTCATTTCTCCCTGTATCTCGGAATTTAAACTATTTTAGTTTTTTCAAAGACTCACTTAAGATATAACCTTTGAGGTAGCTTTCTGGGGATGACGGAATTGCTTTGCGTCCTGATTGTGTTAGTGGTTATACAAGCCTATACGTGTGTTAAAATTCACAGAACTGTACATCACAAAAAATAAATTTAAAATGTCTTTATTTTTATTGAAGGAGCTGATTTTTTAACTAGTGTATTTGAACTTTTTATACTATCATTTCTTAGTTACTTCCGACAGAAAAACAAGAATAAAATGGAGGGCATTTTAACCCCTTTGTCCGTTATTCACTAATTCTGTTTTACGTTTTGACCTACTACTTTACCATATGCAGTTTCTCTAACATAAAAATATAAATGTAAAATAAGGAAAGTAGAACAAAGTGTAACTTATTCTTCCTGTTATTAACCAAATCTGCCCCAAAGAGAGTATTGTTTGTGGAGAAGTTACCAATAGAGAAGTAAGCTATATGGATCTACTAAAGATTTAGAAAATTATATCTATTTAGGTCAGCCTTAAATAGCTCATGGTGAAATAGGTAACGATGACAACCACCCACCATTTACAGAGTCGCTGTGCACTAAACGCTGCGTTAGATGGATGTTAACTACATCTGGTCCAGAACTATCATTCAGGAGAAAAAGAAATATTTTTGGATGTCGATCATCTGTATTTAACAGGGATAAACCCAGAAAGTCATGGCAGAACGGAAAGAACATGATTGTCAGAGTTACTCAATGAGATTTAAATCACAACCTCATTCTCTTCTCACTCGGAGATATTTACAAGTTTTAAAAAACATCTCTGAATCTGTTTTCTCCTCAATAAGTGGAGAAAATCATCCCTGTCTTGCTGGATAATGATGTGGTTTAAACATGATGATATATATAAATAATAAGTTAACATTTAGTGTTTGCCATGTACACGAAACTATTCTAAGCTCTTTAAGTAGTATAACTTATTTGTCTGTAGAAGAAAATCTAGAGGAAAATGCTGTTGTTATTCTAACAGTATAGATAGGAAAACTGAGACACAAAAGACAAAGTAATTTATTGAAGGTCATACAGTTATTAAGTGGAAAATTGAGATTTGAACCCAAACATTCTTGTTCCAGAGTTCATCTGTTTAAACAACTTCACCATTATTACTTCACGTATACATGACTTGGCATAAAATAGATGCTCAACTAATTGTTGCTGCTGTAACTTTAGCTTTTTGCTTTTATGGCAAACTAATTTCACTGGACTCCCAAGAAGCTCAGTGTGGGCCAGGGCTACACATGTTAATGATGTAAACAAAATAAAGCCATTTTGCTAACAACTGTACTTCTCATTACATTTTCCCTTCAACAATGCAACAAAGTTGGAGATTCCCTTTTAATGTTGAAGTTAAACAAAAGCGAAGGCTTCCATTTTTTTTTTAAATAAGTCCCCTTTCTCCTTCCCCTTTCTCCTGAACTCTGGACTCAGATGCCCAACATATCTGCCAACCCTCTCCATGTGCATGCCATACCTGTTCATAACACTTAGAGCAACTGGAAACTGGCTAGACAAAAGAGATGGGGCAAAAAAATGGAGAGCAAGAAGAAAGTTTTTGCAGCTCAACCCTGGTAAATGAACTGCTTCAGTGAGAGAAGAAAGATGATGAGACAGCCTGAATGGAGAAGGAAAAAGGAATCCATCAAGGAAACTCCTGAACTGAAAGAAGAGGACAGGCAAGGGGACTAAGAAGAGAAACATCAGTGAGGATCAATCCTGATCCAAGGAAAGGAACTAAATCAGTACAACAGATTATGGCCTTTGCAGAAAATATAGGCTATCATGGGAGCTGGGCAGCATCCAGACCTTTGTGGTATATTATTTAAAAAATGTTCTGCCACTGACCACATTTTGAGTACCTGCGCCGTATATTTTTTGGAACAGTTTTATTGAGATATTATTCATATACCATACAATTCACCCCTTTAAATTATACAAAAAGTATATTCACAGTGTTGTGGAACCTTCTTCACAATCAATTAAAAAAATCCTGTGTGAAGCCCTAACACAGAAATGGGAATTAGTTTCTGCTAAGAAGAATCCTCTGACTGTGAGACCTCTCTTGGGGACCCTAAATGTCCTGTCACCCCACACGCTTGCATGTTTCTGACGGCCTGAGCTGACACTTGGAACCACCTGGGTGTGGGTGCCCCACAACAGAATCATCTTCACTTCTCCTGATTTCCGTATCTAAGGTCTGTCCACCACAGTCTCAGAGCCTGTGCATCTCATGCATCTTCTCCTCTCCTACTGTACCTACTCCGACTAATGCTGATGCTGTCCACGTCCAGGACCACTGGGGTACCCTAAAAGTCAAGGGTGGTAAATACATCATGTACTTGCTGCTGCACTGTCTCCTTTGCTTAATTATGGGGATCTTCCTGTCTTGCTGAGTCCTCGGCACCATGCTCCAGGAAGTCCCCACCACGTGATTGGAGCTGACACATAGGATGACATAAGATGACACCTATTGGCTACATCTTCATACCTTTCTCAACTATCCTTTAAAGATACTTTGCTAGTCACTCTCCTGAAATGGAGATCCACTGTGGTGGCATTGCCATCCCCTGGTATACATGCCTTATGTAATTCCCTTCTTTTGAATATGAACAGAATTGCGAACATGATGGACTATCATCCCCATGTTAGGTTAAATATCAGTTGACTTTAAGGTGTTTAAAAGGGAGATTACTGGGGGTAAGAAGGAGGCTCTGACTTAATCAGGTAAATCCTTAAAAGGGACAAGACCTTTCTTAACGTCTGAGAGATCTGACATGAGAGATTCTCCAGTCCTGGATTTGAAGATGGAGGGAGCCTTTGGCAAGTACTTGAGAGCAGGCTTTTAGGAACTGAGATCAACCTCCAGCCAACATCCAGCAAGAAAGCACAAATAACTGGATTCTGCCGACAACCATATGAACTTAGTAAAGGACCCTTAACTCCAGGTAGGAATTTGGACCTGCTCAGACATGATTTCAACCCCATGAGACCCTGAGCAGATAACCTAGTTATATCACACCCAGACTTCCAACCTATAGAACCATGAACAAATGAATAGACATTGTTTTAAACCACTAAGTTTGTAAGAATTTGTTACACAACAATAAAAGGAAAATTAATTTATCCACTCTGTTTTTTTCCATTTAAAAAATCTTAACTAGCTCCCCAAAATGGCAGAATAAAATTAATTATTCCTAACACTTGGTAAAATTTTCTCATATCAATATTATCTGATGCTACAGGATGAATATTTCTCCCATTCTCTGGTATATACCTCTGTCCAAAAGCACTCATATGGCTGTTTCCTCAGTGTATTTTTCATTCACATGAAAGCCCCACAAAACTAGGTATGATTAAAGGATCCGGATCCTGCTTGGGAGAATTTTGTAAGAGGCTATATATGCTTCCACTGAAGTTTTTGATGCACATCCTGCTAGTACAAGAGCCCTTCACTGTGACACTAGAGCATTGCCTAAAACGATGTCCTTCAGTCTTGGCACCCCTGGGTAATATCAGTCACCTCAGCCAACCGCACCACTCTCAAGACTTATTATTTGACTGTCAGTTTCTATAGCACCATTTCCCTGCCATGATTATTCCATGGATGCACAGGTTGTTTATATTTTTCTTTGATTCATTCTTTCTCACAGGCATTTTATAAGATTTGGCTCCACTATATTATAGAATTCCTAATGTTTAGTTTCTTTGCAGAGAAAGTATCTTCATTCTCTGTGACAGGTTTATTCTTCTAAAGGAGTTTCCCCCAAACAAATAATAAGCACAAATAAGTGCCCAGACTGCATCACAGGGAAGGCATGCTGGGGAGGAGCAGAAACAGAGTATCCAAGAGATCACGCAACACATTTCTTTCCTAAGAAATAATCCACAGCAATCACAAAATGTCCCAAAGAGGCAAAACGTACTTCTTTCGCATTTCATTTATCCCTCTCTTTTCATCCATTTTTTTTAAGGAAGCAGGATTTAACCCACTTGCCTGCAATTAATAATCTGGCAAACAAAATATACACTACACAGATGAGAGTATGCTGTTTTCTTCCAGTGCTAAGGAAGTAAAAAGTAATTAATGGGTAAAGAGTATGCCCAGGGGTTCTTCCCTCAGCCCAAGACTGCTGGAAATGCGAGGAGATTCTTGGGCATATATTAAAAGTGCTTCCTTAGGAATAGTCAGTCAATTAATATTGACTGATTACTGAGCCAAGTGCTAAACCTCAGAGGATGTTAGTTTTCATTTCCTCATTCAACAAATGTTTATGGGCTGTTTTTGATGTAGCAAAGTATAAGAGTGTATATATGTGAATAAAAAATGGCAACTGAACTGGAGTTGATCAGTTTGGTATAAGAAAATAAATGTAATGAGATTGGTTTCAACAGGATAAAAGTTGACAGAAACTCTAGAGGGTGTGAGTGTATGCACGAATGTGACTGTGTATGACTGAGGCAGTGGAGAGCACATGCTGAGGCAATCCTTAAGCTGAGTCTTTATAATAATTAGGCAATGGGAGTGTCAGAGGGTGAACAAAACCAGCACCACTTGTGTCTCGCCTGCCATGTTGAATTCTGTTTATCCTCATTTCTTTGTTTCACTGACCAGTTATGCCTTAACCTTAGGGCAAGCTGTAAAAGAAACATAGGTTTCAGGGAATTAATTATTTATGACATAGGTGGTGTTAGTAATCTGATCACTAACATCACAAGACCCCCTACCTCCTGAATCACAGGACACCTGGTGAATGATGCTAAAAATTTATTTTTCATAAGATGTTTTCTTCAAGTTATTCTTAGTAACAGGAGATTTTGCTATAAGACAACTTTGCCTAAATGCAGAGAGAGAAAGAGAGCTCTCATTTGCTATCTGCTGATGTCTGATTCTTCACCACACCCAGCTTTCTGTATGTAAGTCAGCCCAATTAATAAATATCTTTGTATATCTCTGAAGGGACCTGCCCACGTTCTTCTTCATTCTCAAAGTACCTTCTCAATTTGGAGGGAATTATATTTTAAGCCCCTCCTCACACTGCTGACAAGCCAGCCGGAAGTCTGAGGAAGAAGCAGACATGAGGGGTGCAGGGAATGTGGTGGAGAAACCCTGGGCTCTGTGGTGGGAGAAGCCAAATTCAGTTCTTCTCATCTTATGGAAAGCCCTCCCAAAAGACAAGCAATTCACTTCCCTTAGGCCCAATACAGAAAACCTGTACAACCTACACTATTCCTTTCCAGGGGGATTTTGAGGTGTGGACGCCCCTAAACCCCAGGGATTAGGGGTCGGGTCAATGTTGCTCTTTGTGCATAAAGTGGGGGGTGACTAAAGGCCACATATAGAATTAACCATTTATTGGTCCTGCACTAAGAAACAGACAGTATTGGCTTTAACTGACACAGGGGCTGAGTGTACTTGATTAATGGAGATCCAGCTAAAATTAGAGGTGAGACTCAAGCCATTGATGGATATGGGGAACAAACAATCAGAGGTAAATAGACAAGTCTGTATTTACAAATTAAGCAACTGCTCCCCTCCTCTTTGTACCTCTCTCCCATCTTTACCTAGTGTATGTTTCCCCAATTCTAGAGTATATATTGGTAGTAGACTAATTACCCAGGCCTCACCAGGTAGTTACCATTAACTAGTACAAATTGCCTGGAGGGCATGACACTGTCTGGGAATTAGAGAGAACAGGGGTAATATGACCAACCCAAAGTCCATTTAATAGCCCTGTGTGGCTGGTTAGGAAGCCAGCACATGGCACCTGACAGTAGATCACTGAGAACTGAGCGAGGTAACTCCACCCATACTTGCTGCTGTGCCTCACATAGCTTCTTTGCTGTAACAGATAAATATGTCCCTTAAGACATACCACTGAGTGCTAGATGTAGTAAATGCTTGTTTAGCTTTCCATTAGATGAGTCTTCTCAAGATCAATTTGCCTTCTCTTGAGACGAGAGGCAATGGGCATTCCAGTTACTGCCCCAAGGCTACCAGCTATCATGGCATGTTAATAAGGGACCTAGAAAGGTGGGAAAAATGTGTCCCTCAAAACATATCACTATATTGGTGATGTTATGCTAACCAATGACGATTTACTAACTCTTTCCCAAGCCAAAGTGCACATCTGAAAAAATGGGGATGGGAAATAAATACCAACGAGATAAAAGGGCCAAGACAGTCTGTAAAATTCCTGGGAATTATCTAGTTAGGTAAGACAGAAGTTATGCTAGCTGCCATCATTGACAAAATACAGGCTTCCTCTGATCCTCAAACTGTGAGAGACCTATGAACTTTTGTGGGACTATTGGGCCGTTGGCACCATTTTATTCCCATTTAGCTCAAATTCTGAGACCACTTTATTCTATGGTAAAAAAGTTGGGATTGGGGCATCCCCCAGCAAAAAAAGATTTGATAAGGCTAAGGTAGTGGTAAAAGAGATGCAAGCATTAGGAGTGCTGGTATCAGATGTGAGATGTGAATTAGCTGTTAGTTTCTATGCAGAGTGATTTGGGTGAGAACTGTGGCAGCAGCAGAATGAGAAATGCATTCCCTTAGGATGTGGGTCACAATTTTGGAAGTGTACAGAGATCAGATACAGCCCTATTGAGAAACAACTTTTGGCTGATATTTGGTCTTGCAGTAATCAGGATTAACAACTGACCTGCCAATGGAGGTGTTTATCTCCCTGCCAGTAGGAGGATGGATTAAGGATATGTTCTTAAAACCGAAGAGTGCATGTGCATAGATAACCACTCTGCAGAAAGGGCATGCATATTTACAGGTTGAAAAATTCATGTAACACCAGCCCATTGTCTTAGGAGCTGCATGCTTTCCAAAGACCATGTGCATCACTCTACTTCTCCCACAGGTACAGGAGAGGGTTGGGCACTCCTGCCTGCAGTGCTTGGTACACTGATGGTAGCAGCTGAGAAAATCCACCCACCTGGTGTTCCTCTGCCATCTGGATGGACTCTGATATCTAGTTTGAAAAAGGAACTAAGCAGAATAGCCAGTGGGCCAAGCTACAAACCATGTAGATCATACCAACCCAAAAGCTGATGCCTCTCAATATAGCCACCGACAGCTAGACTGCTTGGAAAGGTTTCACTACCTGGATGCTACAATGGCACCATGAAAATTGGACTGTGTTTGGAAAACCACTGTGAGGATCCAAGCTACAGAGAGACATGCGGGAAGTATGTACACAGCCAGCAGCTCAGGTGTCTGTATGGCACCTGTCTACGCACTCCCCAACTACCTGGCCAGGCAACCATGATGCCAACGACCTTGCCAGGGCCTGCTAGAGGATCTGATGATGCCCTCTGATGTGACAGATTTGGTTCCTTGCAAGTCTAGCCATCGAGGACTGTAGACAATTTGGGAGATAGTAAAAGGCTTAATTTTACCAATTAAGTATTCAAATTTGCAATCTGCTGATGAGAACTGTCTGCCATGCCAATTGTGGTGACACCCATTGAGACATACACTGGGGCACATCAGATGATCTATCTGCCCCATCACCAGATGACAAACTATGTTAGGACTCTACTGATGTCTGAAGGGTGTAAATATATTTTAACATGTGCAGACACTGCCACTGGACTTGTATAAGCTTTCGTGTGTAAAAGGAGAATCAAAGTGCCACCATAAAGGGACTCACCAAATTAGAAAATATGTTAAGGACCCCATCCTAATTTTGTGCTCCCTCAAGCAATGAATGAGAGTTCCTATTGCTCCATATTTTCTTTTCTTCTTCTTCTTTTTTTTTTTTGGCAGCTGGCCCATATGGGGGGATCGGAACAGATTCCTAGTATTATTATTTTGTCTAGTACCTCGTTGTTATCAACATCGTGTTCTAACCAACTGAGCTAACCAGCCAGCCTGTTTCTCCACATTCTTGTCAGCTTTTGTTTTAGTCAGTATTTTGGATTTTAGGCACTCAAATAGGTTTGTAATAGTATCTTATTGTTGTTTTAATGTGCAAATTGACAGTGACCAAGGAAATCACTTCATCAGACATGGTGTGCAAAAGTGGGCTGAGGCTCACAACAGAATTTTTAAAAGATAATAGTTAACACTAGAGTGAAACAAAAATCAAACATTTATAAATAAGTATAATAAATGATGTGTAAAACCTATGTGGAGAAATATATAAAATATTGAGAAGCATTAAAGAAAATCTAAATAAATAGAAGAAAATATCATTTTCATGGATTAAAAGTCTCAGTATCATTGTTGATTCTTCCTAATTCATAGATAGGGTATTATTATACCCATGTTATTCTTTGTCCAGTAAAAGAAAGCATTAAACAAATATTGATTTATTGACCAAGAGATATTATTTCATTATAGTGGTGGATTTATAAAATATTTCTAGTCAATTTTATTAAAAAATGATACTCTTTCTAAAAAATTAAAATAATCTAAAATGGTATACCGTTAAGAAAAACAAAACCTTCTTTGTATGTATTATGTAAACCTTAAAAATCACATAGGCAGAATTATTATTGCTATATATTCACATACTTTAATCCATTTTTTTAGCTCTCTCTAATGCCACGTCACTGGCATTTTCTTTAAAAAATGTTATTTTTATTGAATATGTTCTTATTATTTTTAAATTTTTATAAAATTACCTGCAATTATTGACAAAATTTTATTTTGTGGTTAAAAAAATGTTTAAATTGTTGACACCTTTGATGACTCTTCCTGTAGATATTTTAATTGTGAAAATACTCTGCAAACATGGCTAAAGTAAATTACTTAAATTCTGGTAATTGAGTCATACTCTCAATTCTATTATTTTTCTATTAATGAAGATTACTTTTAGAGCAGTTTTAGGTTTTCAGCAAAATTGGGCAGAAAATGAAGAGAGTTCTCATATATCAACCTCTTCCCCACACACATAACTTCTCCCACTATCAACATCCTGCAGCAGAGTGGTACGTTTGTTAAATCTATGAATTTACATTGACACATTATTGTCACTCAGTTCATAGTTTACATCAGAGTTCATTCCTGGTATTGTATATGCTGTGGGTTTTAACATATGTATAATTAAATTCTCCACTATTGTCGTGTGGTACAGAATAATTTCACTGCCCAGAACGTCCTCGATGTTCTGCCTATTCACCCCTGCCTCCTCTGCAAGCCTTATCAACCACTAATTTGTTTGCTGTCTCCACAGTTTTGCCTTTTTCAGAATGTCAGATAGTTAGTATCATACAGTATGTAGCCCTTTCAGATTGCTTTCTTTCAATTAGTAATATGCATTTGACTTTCCTCCATGTCTTTTTATGGCTTGATAGCTCATTTCTTGTTAGTACTGCATAATATTCCATTGTCTGAATGCAGCATAATTTATCCATTCACTTACTAAAGGGCATCTTGGTTACTTCCATGTTTTGACAATTATGAATAAAACTGCTTTAAACATTCATGTGCAGGGTTTTGTGTGGATATATGTTTTCCATTTATTTGGCTAAATACCAAGGAGCATGATTGCTGGGTCCTATGGTAGGAGTATTTTTAGTTTCATAGGAAACTTCCAAACTGTCTTCCAAAGTGGCTGCACCATTTTGCGTTCTCAACAGCAGTGAATGACAGTTCCTCTTGCTCCATGTTCTCACCAGCATTTGGTACTGTAAGTGTTTTGAATTTTGACCATAAAAAAGGTGTGTAGAGGTATCTTATTGTTTTATTTTGTAACTCCCTAAGGACATAAGATGTTGACTATCTTTTTAAATGCTTACTTGCCATCCATATATATTCTTTGGCGAGTTATATTTTCAGGTCTTTCCCCATTTTTAAATCGGGTTGTTCATCTTCTTATTGTTGAGTTTTTAACAGTTCTTTATATGACTTGGATAAAGTCCTTCATCAGATGTGTATTTTGCAAATATTTTGTCCCAGTCCATGGCTTGTCTTCTCCTTCTCTTGACATTATCTTCACATAGCAGAAGTTTTAATTTTAGAGAGGTCTGGCCCACCAATTATTTATTTCATGGATTATGCCTTTGTCGTATCCGAAAAGGCATCACCATACTCAAGTCCTACATTTTCTCCTATGTTATCTTCAAGGAATTTTATAGTTTTGCATTTTACATTCAGGTCTATAATTCATTTTCAGTTAATTTTTGTGAAGGTGTAAAGTCTGTGTTTAAATTTGTTTTCTAGCATGTGGATGCCCTGTTGTTCCAGCACCATTTGCTGAAAAAACTGTCTTTGATTTATTGTATTGCCTTTGCTCCCTTGTCAAAGATCAGTTGACTATATCAATGTGGGTCTATTTCTGGGCTATCTATCATGTTCCATTGATCTATTTGTCTATATTGTGCCAATAACACACTATCTTAATTGCTATAGTAAGACTTGAAGAGGAATAGTGTCAGTTCTGCAACTTTATTCTCGTTGAATATTACTTTGGCCCTTCCAGATCTTTTGCTTCTCCATATAAACTTTAGAATCAGTTTGCTCCCATCCAACAAAAATAACTTGCTGGGATTTTGATTGGGATTGCATTGAGTCTATAGATCAAGTTGGGAAGAACTGACATCTTGACAATATTAAGTTTTCCTATCCTTTAACATGAAATATCTCTCCATTTATTTGTTCTTTGATATCTTTCATCAGAATTTTGTAGTTTTCCTCATACATAGTGTGTTTATATTTTGTTAGATTTACACTTAAGCATTTTATTTTGTGGAGTGCTAATGTAAATGGTAATGTGTTTTTAATTTCAAATTTCACTTGTTTATTGCTGATTGTATTAGTCCATTTTCTACTGCTTATAACAAAATAAATAAAACTGGCCAAGTTATAAAACACCAAAATTTATTTCTCACAGTTTTGGAGGTTGGGAAGTCCAAGGTCAAGAAGGGGCATGTGGTGAGGGCCTTTTTATTCATTGGCACTCTCTGTAGAGTCCCGTGGTGACACAGAGTATCCCACATGGCGAGGACTAATCAAGAGCACACCAACATGCTCACTCGCTCTCCTTATAAAGCCCCTAGTGCCACTCCCATGATAACCCATTCATCCCTTCACCCATTAATCTATGAATGGACTAATCCATTCATTAGACATAGCCATCATGGTCCAATCACCTTGAAGGTCTCATCTTTCAAATACAATACTGAGAATTAAGTTCTAACATGATCTTGCGGGGATATTCAAACCATAGCATTGATATATAGAAAAGCTTTGACTTTTGTGTATTAACCTTGTATCCTTCAACCTTGCTATAATCACTTATAAGTTTCAGGAGATTTTTGTTGCTGTTGTTTATTCTTTCAGATTTACTACATAGAAAATTGTGTCATCTGCAGACTGTTTTATTTCTTCTTTCCCAATGTGTATAACTTTTTATTTCCTTTTCTTATTTTATTGCATTAGGTAGGACTTTCAGTATGATGTTAGAAAGAGTGATTAGAGGGGACATCCTTGCCTTGTTCCTGATCTTAGTGGGAAAGTTTCTAGTTTCTCACATTTAAGTATGATGTTAGATGTAGGTTTTTTGTAGATAGTCCTTATCAAGTTGATGAAGTTTCCCTCTATTCCTAGTTTACTGAGAGTTTTTAGGATGTTGAATTTTATCAAATGCTTTTTTCTTCATCTATTGACATAATCATGTGTTTTTTCCCTTACCTTGTTGATATGATGGATTACACTGATTGATTTTGAATGCTGAACCAGTCTTTTATGCCTGTGACAAATCCCACTTGGTCGTGGTGTATAATTGTTTTTAGACATTGCTGGATTTGCTGATATTTTATTGAGGATTTTTGCATCTATGTTCATGAGAGAAATTGGTCTGTAGTTTTCTTATAATGGCTTTTTCTGGCCTTGATATTAGGGTAATGCTGGCCTAACAGAATGAGTTAGGAAGTATTTCCTCTACTTCTATCATCTGATTTAGATTGTAGAGAATTGGTATAATTTCTTCCTTAAATGTTTGGTAGAATTCACCAGGATCCCATCTGGGCCTGGTCTTTCTGTTTTGGAAAATTATTAATTATTGATTTAATAGACTTATTCAGAGTGCCTATTTCTTTTTGTGTGAGTTTTGGCAGATTGCACCTTTGAAGGAATTGATTCATTTTATTGAGATTTTCAAATTTGTGGGCATAGAGTTATTTATTAAAATGCCTTCAGCCAAATGTTTTCATAGGTATTGGCTCTGTCTCTTTTCAGAGCACTTTTATTTTCTGGCAAATATTTTCACAAGACAGAATTTATCAATACCACAGGCACAGCCAGTGTCTGGCAGAGATAGCAAAGTCAAATATTTTCCCACTACCACCCTGGATCACAATTTTAAAAATGATCTAAATATAGAATGTAAAACAGTAAAGCTTCTAAAAGATAATATGTAGGAATATAACATCAAAAACTTGACAAAGCAAAAATATTCTCATAAGAATTCAAAAACACTAAGCATAAAAGAAATGAGGGATACACATGGCTATACTAAAATTAGGAACTTCAACTCATCAAAATTCACATTAATAGAGGAGAGATGCAAGCCAGAAAGCTGAAGATATCTGCAACACATACAACCAAGAAGTCCTGTCAATTAAAAAAAAAAAAAAAAGACAATCAACACAATAAAAAATGGGTCACGGGACTTTAAAACGCATTTTGCAAAAAGAAGATAGCCAAATTGTCAATAATCATATGAAAACGTACTCAAGCCTGTTAGTCACCAGGGAAATGTTAATTAAAACCACAGTGAGATACCTCTGGACACCTAGTAGATTGGCTAATATTAAAGACTCCTAATTATAAATATTGGTGAGAATGTAAAGTAGTGGGAGCTCTCTTTTACTTTTGGTGGGAATATAAACAGGTACCACTTTGGAGAACTGGCAATACCTACTAATATTGCAGATAGGCATAACCTAAAATGCAGTAATTTCACTCTTAGGTATGTTATGTTCCCATAAGAAATGCACATACATGTGCCCAATTGTGGAATATACTATACAGCATATGTACTTCACAGGGCCTGGTTTTCCAAAGCCTTGCAGTTTCAAATATTGCCCTTGCAAGGACAGGAAATTTTCCTCAGGCTATAAGTCTCTGTTGCAAGATAAGAATTGTGGCACAGCAGGTTGCTGGCTCAAAGACAGACTAGTTACTGATTGTCATGTAAAGATACTGAGAAATTGCTGTAAGCAGGAATGTTTGCTAAGATCAAGCTTGTGTTGATCAGACCACTTAATTGTCTACTGGAATGTCATCTGGCTTGTTTCACTGAAAGTTACCAGCCTATACTGTTAAACTATAGCCCCACCTTTGTTCTCTTCCTGTAACTTCCTGGTCTGGAAAATAAATGCAGGAAGAAAACCCCAATTCGGCATTAATTTCCCAAGGAAGGGATGCCTCTTGCTTGAGGGTTCCCAGGGAAGTTAACCTCTTCGGGGCTTCTCACTGCTCAGAAGAGATGGGCTTTGAGTAATCCTTTGCGTCTCCGTCACCCAGGGGAAGTGGGGTGACAAATCCATGGGGGGCGAAGCAACACAAAGCAACTCCCAACAGACATGCATGAGAGTGTTTACAGTAGCATTATCCATAATTGTCCCAACCAGAAACAAGTCAAATATCAAATATCCATCACAACAGTAGACTAGATAGCTAAAGTGTGGTCTATTTATACAAGGAAATTCTATACAGCACCAAAATTGAAAAAAACTACTTCTCACAACATGAGAAATATTGTAAACAATATGAATCAAAAGAAGATAGACAAGGACAGTGTATGCTTTGCATTATCTACACATAGTGAAGATCAAAAACAGGAGCAGCTGCATGAAGGGGTTAGGCATGCATACTCAGGTGGTTAAACTATAAAGAAAACAAAGAATGGAATAAATTGAGGAAGTGCTAGGAATTACATTTAAGATGAGAAACAATTCAATGGGGGCACAGAGAAGGCTCCCTTTGTGCCAGTAATGTCTTAATCTTGACCTGACAATGTTTACAGGGGTGTTCACTTTGATAAATCATTGAGGAGGAAGTCATTGTTTTGTGCATTTTTCTGCATTTTGCTATATTTCAATTAGAAAAAAAAAAAAAAACTTTATAACTGCTCCTTGTTCAAGGCTCGCTTCACTTCACTGTTTGGAGGATAACAAGCTCAGCTTTATTTCCCTGCACCCTTTTCAAAGCTTACCGTGAAAATACTTAATGGCCTATTGGGCAGAGGTTTGGGTAAGGATTTTATCAAATTTCAAAGTCAAGACTAAAAGCAAAAAATTACTGAAGAGTAAGTGTGCTGCTGAGTGACATTTTTCATTCTGAATTATATCTGAACAGAACATATCAAGAAAACCAAGGCGATGGTGGGAAGCTACACAACCCTCCACACAGGAATATCTGGGTCTGTGTATCACGTCATGATGATGGCAGTATTATTTTCTAACTAGAGTCTCAAAGATTCTTTCTCCTCAAAATGTTTAAAATAGTGGGTTGATTAGATTTAAAATCCTATCATTGGATAATGGTTTGTGCTTAGATTATTAAAACATTAAAACAGAATTTTTTGCCAAACCTTGGTTCTGAAAATGATGTTATTGTCAACTAGTTTTAGTTAACTGCAGTGATAGAACATTCAGTGTCAGGAAAGATTTTTATTTATTATGTGGCTATATTTGAAGATCAAACAGAACATTAGCTTTATAGTATTAGTTTATACTACGGAAAAAGAAAAAGTATATCTTAAGATCTGTTATAACTGATTGTATGATATAATCACTGAAAATCAAGATCTAGTACTTAAAACTTTGTCAACATTGCATGTTACTAGTTAACAATAAATAAAAATATACAGGAGATATTAGACAATAGACTCATTCATTAATTTAAAATTTTACCTCACTCACTCACAATTATAATTACCTACAAGAAAAAAGGTAAAGTCATTTGTAAATTTTGACAGTGAGTTTCAGGAAATTTATAGTCAGTAGAATTAGATAAATTTTCAGTGAAAGAAATGCCCTATTGACTGAAAATGACCATAGGATTCGGTAATTAGGGTGCAGAGGTGCACTTAGGATGGATAATGTAAGGGTAATAATAGAAGCGGAAGCCAGAAAAAATTTGAGTGGGAATTAAGGCAGAGGAGACAGTTATTTGTTTGCAAATATTCATTCATTCTTCCTCCTTTAGTATAAAACCCCTAAATTTAGATGAATATATGGCTTTCCTAATATGACCCTTCTTTATAGTTGTATGTAGCCATATATCTAAATTTTGGCCAATAGAACATGATGTTTGCAACTTCTGTGTTGTCCACATTCTCTTCTTCCCTTCCCACTTTTAAAAATGCAGACATGACATTTGAGCTAGAGAGGTGTTTTTAAACATGACACAGAAGCCAGGTGCTAAGGCTGACAAAACAATAAAATTAAAGGAGTCTGGGTCTCTGCCACTGCAACTGTCATATCATCTGTGGACTGCTTGCTCAGACTGCTGCTTAAGACAGAAATGAACCGTATCTATCTAATTAATGATATATGCATAGACTTCTCTTGAAAAGTTTATTAGTGACAAGTTGGGAGAAATAAGAAGGGAAAAGAATCAGAGAAAGATCATTTTTTTTAGGAAAAGGGAGACTAATGCATTTTCATACGCTGAGACTTTAATGAAAAACAGAGCCCCTTCATTGTAAAATCAGACAAAAAAAACAAAGATGCAGTTGATGAATCTGTAGTGACGGAACCTGGTCAGTGGTAGCCTGTGGCCAGGGATGGGGTGAAGGATGATTGCAAAGGGACACAAGAGCACCTTTTTGGATTATGGACTGCCTCTATATTTTGTTTGCAGTCATGGTTACATGGGTGTATACATTTATCAAAACTCACTGAATGGTATCTTTAATGTGGGTACATTTCATTGTATGTAAATTATATCTCAAAGAAGTTGACTTTTTAAAAACAAAAAGTCAACACCCAAAAACTCACAAAATTTCTGAAAACAGAAGGAAACCAACAGCCTAACACAATGAATGAAAAGAGATCTATGTCAAAGTAAATCATTATAACATTTGTAGACTACCATATACAGAGAAGATCCTAAAAACTTCAGGGAGAAAACACCAGACACACAACAGATTATAAGCAAAAGATCAGAAATCACTATGGTATCAGATTTCTCCATAGCAACATCAGGAATGTCAAAAGAAACACCTTCCAATGACATAAAGTAATAGTTTCATAATCCTGTGAAAAACGTTTCAGTTCCAGCCAAACTTGTCAATTGATTATGAAGATACAATATTGACACTTTCAAACACCTGGAATTCAGAAGTCTTACTTCCCAAGAATCCGTTTGTTGGAAAATAATAGAGAATGTGCTCCACCAAATGAGGGCATAGACTGAAACAGAGGAAGGCAGCAGGTCTTGAAAACAGGGATTACAGCAAAGAGAGAGGCAAAGAAATCCCTCAAATGTTGGTGAGGGGAAATCGCAGGACCACTGGGCCTCAGGTGTGGAGAGCGAGCAGTGGCAGGACTGAATGGCCCAGGAAGGCCGTCTCCAAGGAGAGGGGAGAAAAGGTAACTGATGGCTTACCTGATGTGTCCTACCATTCTGAAAAGAGCTTTATGCTGCATAAGGAGTTTAGGCTGCATAAGAAATGAAGCAAACCAAAAAAAGGGTAGTTATTAACTCCAAGGAAAATGGAAAGATTAATACAAAAAGGATTAAAATTGTAATACACTAGGTAGCTCATCTGTGAACAACATGTAAAACTGTAAACACAATACATTGCTTTCCCTAGAGATTATAATTATCACTTTATTGGTGGACAGGAAGAAGGGTTTGTGTGGGGTAAGAGTTGAGACTAAATCCTCATCATCTACAGACAGAAACTATTAGATAATGTTTAAAATTAAAAGCATAAAGAAAGACGTAGCTGTGTAAGCCTGTTATTAAGAAAAAAAGGAGGAAATACCAAAAGAAATGGTTAAAACAGTTGATGATATTTGCCTGCTGTTTTGTTGTTGTCATTGCTGTATCTGAAATACATTTCAACTATGTGCATATATATTTTTTTTAATAAAAACAGTTTAAAAACAAAATTCAGTTAATGCAGGGACTGAAACCCTGTGTGTTTACTTTCTGACACCAAGCCTTTCCTGTTTTTATTGGTACAAGAAGATGGACAGAGAACCAGAAGGAGAACATCAAAAAAAAAAAAATTGGAAAGGCCAACACTGGTAGCTTGAGGGAATGAGAAATAATAATCGTTGACATCACAGTTTTGCCTAAAACCTACCTAGTTGTGTATGGAGAAATGGAAGCTGTCGCCAGAGGTTTATTTTTTCATGGCTTGCTGATAACCCTGGATGAGGTCAGCAGATTCATAAATACTTATTCGTAGGTAGAGAGAGAGCTCAGTGTAGTAGAAAAGGCATGGACACCGGAGTGAACAGATCTGAATTCTAATCCTCTCTGTCCCTTATCAGCAGTTACCTGAAACAAATTACCTCATTGATTTCCTTATAGGTGATGTAGAGGTAATGATGTCTTCCACATTGGATTGATGAGAGAATCCATTAAGACAGCAGATGTAGAGCTGTGAATTCAGGGCCTTGCCCAAAGCAGGTGCTGATAAATGTCACTTTCTTCTAGTCCTTCTACTCGTCATTGTTTTCCAGTGTTTGTAGCAATTCTTCAGTTGATTAGTGAGTCCTAAATAAATATCTGTTGATCTGTTGATTGGCTGTGTGAGTAGAAATTCTCTCTCTCTCTCTCCTTCCTTTTCGCCTCCTCCTCTATTCAACTCTAAACTTTCAAAGTCCTCCAAATTTGAAACAAGTTACAATTAACTTTTTATAAAGGAACTCACTACTTCTCTGCATCATTCTGTCTATGAAAAGGTGTTTTCCGGGAGAGTTTGCCTAATACACTGCTAAATTGTAACATGCACCTTTATTCCAAGACTATGAAACTGAATTGGCTCAGTTTAGCAGAAAAATACATAAAATGAGTTAGGAACTGAGACCATAAAGGGCAATGGTCACTTACCTCTCTGCTCTACACAGTTCCTTGCAAATACAATGATAAGGAATTAATCTCAAGGGGATCTACGCACTCAAAACTATGCAAGAATTTTATCATTTTAAGGGAATATTAAAGGGCTTAATTTGAGTACATTTTTCTTCACATTTTCATTCCACATACTTTCAGATTTTCTAAAGCTCTTGTTTTCAAAACCATACTTCCTCCTCTCTTGAATATTCTCTGCCACCTAATATTACAAAGGAAAGAATAAAATCAGGCCTACAGTTTCATTTTCATTTGAAACCCAGTTATTCAACTAAAGTCAGCAAGTATTTTTCAAGGACAATTTGAAAGAACTGTGGTCACCGACGAGATGGATAAAACAGCAAAGTAGTGACCCTGTCCTCAAAGTGATGTTCCAAAGCAAAAAGTAACACAAATATCCACCTAAGTATAAAACAATTCCAGTGCCCCCATCAGGGGATATGATACTACATGGCTTCTAAAAAGAGATCACACAGAGTTGACTGTATTCCTGAATCTAGTACATGCATCAGTCATTTTCAGATATATTATATTGTTCAATTCTCACAGCAATGATATGTAGGACAGAAAGTTGCAAATTTGGTCTGCCTTTTAATTCATTGCATTAAAGCATTGTTTCAGAAGTTAATGTTCTTCAAAAAACAACATTAAAAAACCCTCCTATGAATCTTTTTTTCATTGCCATATGACATCAATTTTCCTGGTTAAAACAATACTTTTGAATATCATCTCACCTGGTGGTCCAGCTCGGTAGGCGAGCTCCATTATCTCCACAGTTTATACAGTTCTTGTCACTTAATTTTCTAAATTTTACTTACAAGGAACAGTAGATGAACATTTCCTGTCCTCGGTGAATCCTCTTTGTGTTATGGGGCCCACCATGATTTCAATGAACCACACACGCTTTCAGATGTGGCTCAAGTCTGACTGAGAGGGTCCTCCACATGCTCATTTTTAATATCTGCCTTGAAAATTATCTGACAAGTACAGCTAATTTCGTGCACCCCATCTGCTAAGTGCTTTAAGGCACCTCAATGAATTACATTTCTAAAAAAAAACTTTCGCCTTACATTTTCCGTAATTAACTAGCATGAAGCTGTGGTTAAGTAACAAGAATTAAAAGGATTCTGAAAAGTTAATGAGTGGCACAGTTAATTATATGAGTGTGAAAAATTGGAATCCTTGGCCACATACTGTAGTTTAACAACAATTTAATTTGATTTTTCTCATTTATGTGAGTTATTCCTTTTAAAGTCCACATGAAGAACATGGGGAGCTTCCCAATACTATAATCCATCTGCCATTTTTACTTGTACCTTTACTAGTTTCTTGCATTTTTGTTGGTTTTCAAAAGCAGACCTATTTTCAGTTAGAAAGTTAATATTAGTCCTTATATATTGACAGTGATATATGTACAGAATATTTCTTCATTAATTCTGAAATGCAAGATACAGGTAAATAAGTACTGAAGATTGAAGGCAAAACTAAATCATAATTGTGGGGAGGATTTGTATTTATTCGTAAGGGAATAAACACATGTGGGCAGTGATAAAATAAATTTCAACAGGCCAAATATAACCAGCTACTGTCTCTATTCGGCAGAGAAGAGCACAAGGGGAAATGAGTTTAGTTACAGCAAAAAGAATTTCAATCACATTATATGGGCTCCTGATATTGAGTCTTAAAATGGATGTCAACGAGATGTGGTAGAATTTGAAAAATACGGACAATCGCAACACTAGGTAATATTAGAGAGTCTTTCCACTTGCAATATTAAAGCTCTTGTGATAATTAAACAACGAGGGATTCTTAATTTAGCAATTCTTTCAGAGTTAAAACAAACAAGACCTTAAAATCACAACTGCATTTTCCTTTCATGCTCTGATCTTAAGGGTGGTTATTTAAAACAAGATCTTTCAACCCCATTCAGCTCTAGTGCACTAGCTACTGACTAGGAAACTGTGAGACTGGACGTTTCTCCATATGAAGTGACAGGTGCGGGAAGTCTTTTTCCCACAACGGGAGACAGTCCATCTGAAACTATTAGTAGATATGCAGCTGGTGATGACCTATTAGTAGATGAAGCCTAGGAAATGATACTTCATGCTTGTCTTCCACATGACCAGATGGGAACTGGGGTGAACAGGATCCTGAGATATAACCAATCAGAAGAGTGGGAGAAGTGAACACAACTTGACCCTCTGCACTTATGTGGTCACGCTCTTGAAAACTTTTCTGCACAATCTTGAAGCCCCTTTGTTGTTAAAGAGCATCACATATGTTACCTTTGGGGTAGTCAGTTTTAATCTTTTGTGGCATTGATGACTAAGTGTTCAACAAAAATTTCCCCACTTTATTTCAGAGCATGGTGTTGAAGCTGAGAGGTAGCTGTCCGATCAGAGATACACTTCATAGCTGGCTTGGATTCAGGTCTGTTCATGTGACTAGTTCCCGTCAAAGGAGTATGAGAAGAGATTGTATGAGGGTGAGCATGACCTGAGACGGAGAACTGAGAGGCATCAGAGGATAGTGGAATCGAAAGGTGGAAAGAGCCTGAGTTCTCTAAATAACTCCGTGGAGGAGAACTGCCCGCTAATCAGGAACACCCATATTGGACTCTTACAGAAGTGAGAAATAAAAAATTTGGTGTTAATTAATTGGAGCAGCTAGAGTAATCCCGTAACTCCAAATCCAGGGGTAAAGTAAAAGAAAAAATAATGCATAGAAATTTTGCTGATTCCTGGCCATAGAAATGTCAAATAAATGGTTAAAATGACTGGTCTCATCTTTAAAAAGTTATAACCATTGAATGGCATTTACTAGTCCAAAACATTTAATAAATGTTAACAGTTACCTTTTTAGTAAGGACTGAAAGTTATTGAAACAAGTTGGAGTCCGTTGTTGAAATAAATTATCAGGAAAAACTCAATCTGGCAACTGAAAAATGTAAAGATATTAAAAGCATAGATGCAGGTGAGAATGAGAAAAATGTACAAAGGACAATGGGTGTTTTTTCTAGAGCAGAAGTCGTCAGCAAGTTATTTCATTGCCGTTTTCTTCTTGGATTGTTTAATAGTGCATTGTTTCTCTGTTAAAAGATCAAGTCAGGCCGGCCCGTGGCTCACTCGGTAGAGTTCGGTGCGGATAACACCAAGGCCACGGGTTCGGATCCTATATAGGGATGGCTGGTTTGCTCACTGGCTGAGCGTGGTGCTGACAACACCAAGCCAAGGGTTTAGATCCCCTTACTGGTCGTCTTCAAAAACAAACAAAAAAAAGATCAAGTCAGAAAAAAGAGTGACAGTTCTTTAGAGACTGTCAGTACTAAAAAAAAGTCAACCAATATCATTTCTAATAACTTAGAATAATCAGAACAGGTCCTTCAGGTAGAAGGTAAATGAAATTATATTAATTTCATTTATTTTTCTGATTAGATTTGGAAGTTCAAGTAGATTTATAATTACATATTTTCATATAGAAAATAGATGTATAGAAGTAAATGAGAGATGAGAACTCGGTGTGTGATACATTTAAGAAAGGACTAAGTTAATATTTTAACGCAAGGAATGCACCTTTGTTTAGAGAATAAGGATATTTAGACAATTAGATTTTTTTTTCAATACAGGGAGTGGGTGTCTATAAAACTTAGTCAATTGTGTATTTTTAAAAAATCTATCCAATTGGCTGAAATAATTATATGTAGTATTTCTAAAAAGACCATTTATTTTTCATAAAGGAAAATTAATAGATTTGAGATTTGTATTTGTTTATAAGCTGAAAGACCATTTTAATTGTGTTTTGATCTATTTCTAAAAATGTCTTAAACAACTGTCACCAGTTTTCAGATTTTCAAACAAATCTACTTAAAAATTTGGAAAACCTTTCAGTAAGTAAAAATTTTTACTCTGATAAAATTAAAGAGTATGGAATATGGGAAGAAAGTAAAAATAAATAAATAAATAAATAAAGAGAGAGAGAGAGAGAGAGAGAGAGAGAGGTATTTTTTAAATTTTTGCTTAAATGAACTAATTACTTTGGGGAAATATTTCCAGATATTTGACAAAGGTGACTAAAGACTGAACTTCTTCAGAGACATGGTTTAGTTACATGTGTTCTTTGAGGCAAGTAGAGTAACCTGACTTTGCACAAGAATGCCACACACCTAACTCTCTGGCCTCATGTTGAGGGATCCACCTGGTTCACTTAGCAGCTTTAGTTTTGCCCTGATCAGAAAGGACATGAGAGGCCCCTGCCTCAGAAGACGTTTTACTCAGTGTCTTGTTGATTTTTCCTGCTCACCACCATCCATGCCACCTACGCCATCTATGCCAGGACTTCGATGGGAGCAGCTAAGCCATCCCACACTGCCCAGTAGAGATATCCCTACTTCAAAACCAAGCTACTTGCTTGGCTTCCTGGCCTATGGTTCTCTTTGCACCGAGGCCATGTCCCTTTTCACTCTTGTGTCAGATATTCCACCAATGTCTCATCCAATCCTGAATTTCTCAGTCCGCACTAGGTTGTGGCCTTCCACTGCCTAGTACTGCAGCGTATACAAACCGGGTAATATGGGAGTCAAAGGTGGGATATTAGACCATTTCTCACACATTAGCGTGCCAAGATCAAGTTTATTCCCATTTCATTCAGAAACAATAACAGTAAAATGATAATCAGTTTTATACTTAATAGTCATGATTAGAATAATTAAGAATTTATTTAATTTAAAGGAAAGCATTAATAGAAATATAATGTAAATATTTCCATCCAATAAAAGATAAAAAACAGAATCCTAAGAGCGATGAAATTTACAAGAAAACTCCAGAAAGCACAGAAAACAGAAAATATAAACAAGATAACTGAAGTAAGAAATTAAATTATATTTTTTAGTCAAAATTCTTATATTTCATATAGCTTTTAGCTCACAAATTTGACTTGCAGAAATTTATTCTAAAGAAATAATGATTGATATGTCAAAGACTTAGCTACAATGTTATTCACTGCAGTATTTTTACTACTGCAAAAGATTATAATTATGTAGCCAAAGGAACCAACTAAAAATTATGATACAGTGGAATTCTATGTCATTAAAAACATTTTCATAAACTATATGAAACAATATAAAATTTTAGATTTTATTAAATAATAAAAGAGCACTAAAAAAAAAAATCCTGATCTCATATTTAGAATGCTTACTTTGCTTGATAGATAAATCCACATATATGTATGTGTGTTTATATATATATGTGAATGAATGGAAAAGTATATATCAAATTACTAACAATTAGTGGGACGAGATTTATACATAACTGATCCATAATCTGTAATTATTCTGCAAGAAACACACTTTACTTTTGCAATAAAATAGTAGCAGATTAGTTTAATAAAATTTTAAAAACCTATTTACAAGAGATATATTGAAAGGAAAATGGCAGAAAAGTTTAAAAAGCAAAAATGAAGCGAAGCGGCCGCCGCCGCGAGTCCCAGTTACGGATGATGCCGCCGCCGCCGCCGCCGCTAGTCCCAGTTACGGATGATGCCGCCGCCGCCGCCCCCAGTCCCAGTTACGGATGATGCCGCCGCCGCCCCCAGTCCCAGTTACGGACGAGGCCGCTTCCCTGACGCCCAGCTGCAGCCTCGCCGCCCGCCGCGCCGCCGGTTGACTGGCACAGACTCGTCAGCGCGCCCTCCGCCTGCCCGCCCGCCGGGGCCATGCGCGGGGGCAGCTCCCTCATCGCCGCTGCCGCCTCCTCCTCGTGCCCCCGCCCCTCCCTCCCGGTCCGCTCCCCTCACACAGAGCCCTGGAGGAGCCCCCACTGCTGCCCGCCCTCCCTACGCAGCCCCCACGAGGGACAGGAACTACGCGACCTCGGGCTTCGCCGACCTGCCGCCCCCCACCCCGCGCCCCCCGCCGCCAGCGCAGCCGCGCAGCCCCCCGCCCCGGCCTGGGCCTACGAACCCGGAGCCGCGGCCGCCGCCGGCAGCAGCGGCAGCAGCGGCAGCAGCGGCAGCAGCGGCAGCAGCGGCAGCAGCGGCAGCAGCGGCAGCAGCGGCAGCAGCGGCAGCAGCGGCAGCAGCGGCAGCAGCCCCAGCCTGAAAGCCAGCTTAAGCTATGAAGAAGGACACCCCTACACTCTGAAACAGACCTCCTTCACAGACAGACTTTTGCAGTCTCTCATCAGCATCCTGGATATGCTCCTGCACCTCAACCAACTGCTCTTTCTGGAATATTTGATGCTAGTGTGAACAGTGCCACCACTAACACTAAAGAATCTTCAGTGATGAATTTTCTCTCTGCTGTTGAATCCTGAACTGCTCAGGCTGCTTCTTCAGGAACTACTCTTTTACCACAATTCAGGGCTCCATCCTGGCAGACAGGTATGCATTCCTCAGCAGCAACTGAGCTGTTTGCTACTGGACCTTTGCCAACCACTGGAACACTTCCACCATCTGCCCTCTCTGCTTACCAGCATCCCACCACCTTCAGCAATAGAAACTTTGCTACCACCTCACCTTTGGTGCTTCAGGATTTTAACACTACATCAAGTGGAATTTTAAACCCTCACGACCCTTTGCTACAAATCAAGACTTCCCAGGGAACTGTACCAACTGCTTTGGCATTTGAGCGCCTGGGCAGTTCTGCATTAAGTAACAGCATACCGCCTCAGTCTTCAACATATCGATCAGCTCAAGAGTCTGCACCTCATCTTTTACAACCTCAATTTAGTTTGTTGCCTTCAGCACTTGGGGGAGCCCAGCAAACTCCTCAAGCCTACAATTCAACTCTCTTTACTAATTCTACTGCTTCCATTGAAAGAGCTCTTCTTCGAGAATGTAGTGTTATTAAACACCATCAGCGGCCTTCAGGTACTCAGTCTATTCAGGCACAACCGACTGGTTCACAGCATTCCTTACACAGTTATCTATCAAATGCAAGTGTAGTTAATTTTCAGGAAACAACCAGGCAGTCATCTTTATCCTGTAGCCCCATTGGAGATTCTACTCAGGTGAGCAACGGAGGATTGCAACAGAAGACCTCTCAGGTCTCAGTGGAACTTGCTCAGTCTTACTCAGCTGCAATTCCATCATCAGGGTATCTTCCTTCTACTACAAAAGTGAATTTCTTGGAAACTGTGGTGATATTTTTATCCTCTGGTAAAGTCCTCGTTGAGTACTTACTTATTGTAAGACATATTATTTTATGTTAGTTTACTTTTTAAGTCTCCATTTATGGGATTAGATTGATTTTTAAAAAATATGTGTGTAGGTAGGTTGCATTACTTCTGAATTTTATTTCATGATAGCAAAGAAGGTAAAGGTATTCCAAAATAGTTTTTTAGGAAGATTGAAAAGCACTAACTAAGATAAATATCATTAGAGGAGTCATGTGTCCTTGGCATGTGTTTAACCACAGGTAGTCTCTTCTATACCACCATCAATACCTCCAACCCATACAGAGGTTTAAGACAGAGAAAATGAAGAGTTCACAAGCCCTTATCTAGCAGAAAGCACAGCTGTGGGAGAGCTCTTCAGGTTAACTACGCTGCATTCAGTGCTTACACAGGAAACACTAATGGTCACCCTCACTGTACCAGCAGAAAATTCTCCTTGAGTGAGTCAAGTGGGCAATGAGAGCTGTACACCCTTCAACAGTGCTCCCTGTGTCAATACATTTTTTAAAAACACAGATACACTGTGGTCTTATCTAGACATTGGAGTCTTGAGCAGTTAAATTCAGAGATGGATGGCAACTCTTCGTGAAGATCTAGCTTCTCTTCTATCTATTCCATTTTCTTTCAGCAATGAACAAGCTGGCAGGCTTTAGCTAGCCTTACCTTTCACCCACTCTGAGTTCTGATTTGGAGCTATAACATCACAGTGCATAAATCTAATTACAGGTCTTAGTTGGTGAATTCAAACTAGACTTGATTATTTTTAGACTAATTTTAAAATGACATTTTAACATAAAATATTAAAACTTCACATATCCCTATTAATTTGGTTTCCTCACTTTTTGCCAGTAACCACAGCCAAGAAATCAACAGGCAAGCAAATCAAAATATTTCTTAGCTACGCTGCATTCCAAAATTACCTACTCATGCCAATCCTATTGCCCATTCTTACCCACCACACGTTCTGAGGGAAGCACTCCAACTAACATAATCATTTGCTTTAAGTTTGCTTCCAAATTAAAAAGGCATTTAGTTCCCCCTGTAAAGTAGCTATTGCTAAACAACCAAATCTTTATTTATAGCTATCTATTCATCTCTAAATTACCACAAAAAACTAAAAAGATGGAAGATGGTAGAATCGAAGGCTCATACTTGGCACGAAACAGTTTCCAGCAAGTGCATAACTTAAGCCTTTTTATTTAACAAGTTACCTGCGTGCTGTTTAGAAATTGAAAAGCCCCCCCCCTTTTGTCCAAAAGGACCTTTTGTGCTAATTATTTTTCCTAGAGGTGCGTTAGTTCACCAAACACAATTCTAGAATTGGGCTGCCTATACTGGAAATGTCTCTCAACTGTGTTTTTATTCCTAACTCCCAGGCAACTCATTTGGGTTTTAAGCTTAGGACTTGGGAGAGGTTCTTGAACTACCAAGGCAAACTGGAGCTGACTGAGGTGATCCTGGTTCCCTCCCTCACTCACGGTTCACGTTAGTACTCCAGTAGCTGTCATAGTACCAGATGGGCTTTGACGAATGCCCACAACACAAAGGTAACCCAGAGCCAATTCACAGCCATTCCTCAAAGTCAGAAAACCCACGTATCATTTCCTCTTGGGGAAACCACTTCTCAGGAGGAGCTGAGAGGAATAATCCTGTCTAGCCCCAATGTTATACATTTATTGGAAAAGCCTGCTGGGCTGGCTTAGTTTTTCATTCAAATCTACGAACAATGTGCATACTTACAGTGTTATGTCAGGTTGCATGGATAAAATTCCACTCTTCTGTAGTTTTACTCAGTATATATTCTTATTGATTGTAGTTAAATGACCCTTTAAGCAGTCTAAAAGATACATTTCTGTTAGCATCATTTTTGTAAGCTCTGTACAGTCTTTTATGAATCATGGATCCAAAGGCAATGTCCTTTCCCAGCACACACATTATATGCCCATTATCATGTAAAAAAAAGAGAAATATCCTGTTCAGAGCATTGGATTGTACTTAACCTGGGGATGCCATGACCTGTTGTCTCAATAAACAGGGTGGAGCCCACTCAACCAAACCAGATTTCATGAAATTCTAAATACAATTCAAGGGCAAGATAAAAGGCATTTGAATCAAATGCAACACTTTCTCCTCCTGTGCTGTGGATGCTAATTAACTCGCTGTCCCTGAGTACAAGTAAAGCTGAAGAAAAAATTAGATCAAATAGTCAAGAAAGGTCAGGTGTTATGAGCTTAAAACGAAAGAGTGAATTTAAAAGTGGCAGTCATTTTGGCATTAAAGCAAACATCTGGATAACAAAAGGTTCAGAAAGTATGAATGTGAGAGAGAAAAAAAGTAAAGAAAGATGGAGGAAGAGAAGAAAGAGGAAAGAAAAAGTGAAAGGCTTTTCAAGGAGGGAATAGACATTTGCAGATGCAAATACCAAAGAAATGAAGGTTGTTAATGATGAGAGAGAGAGAGAAAAAAAAAAGGTAGGATTAATAGCAGAAGGCAAGGACAGGTGACTTGTTTGAATGTAATTTTTTAATCTGCCTTGAAATTTCTTAAAATTCAATGTAACAAATTCTATTATGTGGCATTTTAATTCTCCATGTGCATTCAACTTTAATAAATATGGCTGGCACATATTGCTGTCTATGCTTTAAAATATTTTAAATGGATAAAGGGTCACAAAAATCAACTACAATGTATATTTAGAAGTTAAAATAAAATAATTTAAAAAATTTTTATCATGCGTACTTATCCCAAATCTATGCAGAAACAACTCAAATGTTCAATCATAAAGAGCACTGTTTTTTCCTGTTCAACGTATAATTTAGTTTTAACATATGCATTTGGGATGTTTTGTATCCTTCATTATCCTAGTGCTCTCTGAGTTTTAGCCTTATCCTGGAAGTAATATCTGTTGTAAAATTATTTCATCTGTTTCTGACATCTGAAAACAAATGTTCTAATGATGTGGAAAATGATTTTACAAGAAGTTAATTTATTCTATCAATTTCCACAACTTCTCTAGTTTTTTGAGACTTTTTCCCCCAGAGAGAATATTTAATGTAATTACTTGGCAAGAATCAATCTCTCTCTCTCACTCTCTCCTCCTTCCCCTTTCAGTAGTAAAGCAATACCTAGCCAATTTAACCTTGAACAGGGATTGGGAAGAAAAAAGTCTTATCCTAAAAAATCTGAAGTGTTATATCCTTTTTGAAGACTCTGTCATTAATGTCAATAAAATAATCTTTGGAAAAGAAGCAATATTTCTTCACTATATTGCCAATACAATAATGATCCTTAAAAGTAATTAAATTATATCACTGATAAAGTATTGTGTTTTTCAATAATATAGCACCACTGTTCACCCATAACATTTCCTACCTAAAACATATAGTGTCACTTTCATGCAAAGACACAAGTGAGATGACCCACATAGCAAGCCTCACAGGAAAAATCTTGGCAATGACATAGTTGGGTAATTACCCTGCTACCTTCGTGCACATCATCTTTATAAAATAATAACTGCATCATCTAACTAGCCAGGATTCAATGATAGATGAAAAGTAAAATTTGCAACACTTTGCATGAGTTAATCAGTCACTTATTCTATTGAATATAAGATAGAGTTAAAGTTATATTAACCAAGATAAATAATACAATTTAATTAAGAAAATGAAAACCAGTTTTATGTGATATTAGGTCAAATTAGTATGAGAATTGATTCTGCATTTTCAGCTATCCTAATGCACAATTGTATAAAAATTATTTTACTTACCCTGTCACAAGCTTATTCAGACAAAATAACCAACTAGCCTTATCATGAAGTAACTATTTTGGTATGTAGGCAACAAACAAGATTTGAGAGATAAAATAAATTCTCAATGTATAAGACATTACATCAATGCATACTAATATACAGTTTTCATGCAAAGCATGAAATATGAGAAGTACAAGTTGATAATTTCATGTTACGGTAACATTTAGTTAGAGAGGAAATAATCAGACATATACTATAAAAGATAGCCTCATAATTTTGTGTACATATTAAATATTTAATATTTATTTGGGAACCGAACTTATTGCCTTGCTTCTATATAAAGTTTACTTTCATAAGCACCATTCTCTTGTGTATATTTAACCAATACAATATTGATTTTTCCTCCCAATAGCACCTAGGATTATGCCATATGCAGAAACAGTAATAAATTTTTGTTGGATGAATTAAAAACTCTAGGCATAGACATCTTTGTCAAGGAAATATCAATAATCTGTATTTCCTGAAGTTCTTCCAGTCTCACCCTAGGTTCATAAGCAGTAAACAGAGGTTAAGCTCTAGCTGTTCCCCCTTTCAAGGCAGAATGTTCAACATAAACTCAGGCTCACCAACATTGAATCAATAATTCATTACTCAATATGTCTACCTTTCTCAGGGTTAAAAAGTATCATTATTAATATTTTTCTGTTCCTCCTCAATTTTTCTTTTATAAAGATGACTGGTAAGGGGATCTTCACCCTTGACTTGTTGTTGTTAGCACCACGCTCTCCCAAGTGAGCTAACCAGCCATCCCTATGTAGGGACCTGAACCCGTGGCCTTGGTGTTATCAGCACCACACTCTCCCAAGTGAGCCACGGGCTGGCCCTCCTCCTCAAATTTTTAAAAAAAATTATTTTAAAGCTGATTTAAGATAAAAAATTAATGTTATACTTTTACCATTATTATAAAGATACTTGCAAACATCTCTATTTTAAACAACACTATAAAATTAAGAATATATCAATGAATTACTCATAAGAATAATTTTTCTATAAGATTAAATCTGGAGCATTTGGATGTCAGGTTATCTTGAGGTTCGGCACAGCACAATCTAAATGAAAATAACTTCTTACTAATTCATCAGTGTGTTCTACATCTTATTAAATAAAATGTAGACAACTTCTATAAAAACAGCAATAGCTCACTCACTGGCAGTCTTTGGCTTCTATGCCAGGGCACCGGCCATACCCAACAAAAGAAGGTACTGCATTTCTAACAAGACGTTTCACAGCTGTACATCTTTAGAGAAGTCATGCTCATGCTTCCCTCCACTTTTAAGAATTCTGGCAATGCCCCTTCCTATGTGCAGAAGAGAGATTTTTTAGAGAGATGTTATGTGCTGTTGTGTAAAGCAACACGTGTGCAGGAATGAGAATATCTGATCCCACTGACTTGCCACATGAATCCTAAGCCTCTGCCTTGTGGGCAGGTCAGTTCCACTGTAGCACACTTTGGCTCATAGGGCAGGACAAAGACAGGACCCTCTACATCCCCACGTTAAAATACTGTTACTTGTTTTCTTACATGTCTATCTAGTTCGGCATCTTTTGCTTGATATTGAAACCTGGAACTACATCTGTGAAGAAGAGCTGGATGATGATGATGATTTTTGTGATTACAAAGAATAATTTGGTTACATCATATATTTTTATCTTTACCCCATTCTTACATTGTACTTCGTTTCATAGATGTGAGAATTTTAAGATCATTTTAAGCTTGGAAATCTTCTTAGTAGATGAGATTGGCACAGGTAGTTAGAAAATTTAAAAAGCCAGTTAAAGAAATAAAAAATGATTGCTGCTTTAAACTTTTTATTTTCACTTAAAATATAGACATGTATACATATTTGCCAATCTTCTGAGGTTAAAACAATGCATTTTCTTTGAGTGCAGCTTCCTTGATGGGTGGACCACATCATCTTTCTTAATAAGAGGCACCGATAATGTATCTTGGGTGTCTCCAAAATGAAGTCTTCAATAAAGGGTTAATTTAGCAGAACAATCCAAAGAAAGAAAAGTTCTTAATACATAAGCCCTTGGAACATCCTGCTTGATAAGAAAGTCCTTGTATACCTGGGGCCTTGGGCAATGCCAAACAGTTTATGTTAATGTGATAATGATGAATGCTGTTTTGTGTTTGTTTTTCACCTGGGCCCTGGACCACACTATATCACTTTGACCTCTGGGAGAGATGGGCCATCCATGCCTACGTACTAACCCTCAATACAAACCCTAGACACCAAGGTTCAAGTGAGCTTCCCTAGTTGGCAATATTTTATACATGTCAAGTCATTGCTGGGAGATTTAAATACTGTCCATACAACTCCACTGGGAGAGCTTCCATTGACGCTCCCGCCTGGTCTTTCCCTGACTCTGCCTGTATGATTAATTTTATGTGTCAACTTGACTGGGCAAAGGGATACACGGATAGCTGGTAAAGCATTATTTCTGGGAGTGTCTGTGAGAATGTTTTCAGAACAGATTAGCATTTGAATCAGTAGACTGAGTAAAGAAGATAGCCCTCAACAATATGGGTAGGCATCATCTAATCTGCTGAATACCAGAAGAAAAAGGAGGCGGAAGGGTGAATTTGCTCCTTCTGTTTGAGCTGAGACATCCATCTTCTCTTGCCCTCAGACATTAGCACTCTTGGTTCTCAGGCCTTTGGATTCAGACCCAGACTTTTACCATTGGCTCTCCTGGTTTTCAGGCCTTCAGACTGTGAATTACACCACCAGCTCTCCTGATTCTCTAGCTTGCAGACAGCAGAGAGACTCCTCAGCCCCCATTATCACAAGAGCCAATTCCTATAATAAATCTCATAGATAGATAGAGACAGAGATACACTCCCTGCTGGTCTGTTTCTCTGGAGAATCCTAGTACACTGCCTTATGCATCTTTTTACATTTGCTGATTTTCACCTGTGTTCTTTTGATATAATGAACTGCAACTATGAGTATAACAGCTTTTCTGAGTTTTGTGAGTTCTTCTAGTGAATCATCAAACCTCAGGGTGGTCTTGAGAACCCCCAAAAGTAAAAATTTAAAGATATTTACAAAACAATCTGATATGTAATAAATCTAGATTTTTATAATTCTCTCTTTATCTGTTAAAGTTGTCTTGCCCACACCAACTTTGGAAGCTTTTATTAACTCTTTTGAAAAGATTCAAATTAATTTTAACTAATTTTATTAATTTATTAAAAGACCAAGTCTCCTTCCTTTTGCATTTATAAATTACCAATTTTCAAAAATCTTAATTTGGTTACTTAGTGATTATAACAACCCATTTCTGAACAAAGAGCAAATAATCAGCAAAAAACAAAACAAAGTTCTTTCCCTGTTCCATGGGAGCAGAAAATAGCCCCTTAGAATACTGGTGTGTGAAGTTAACAATATTCTCTTCACAGAGACTCTGACCATGGGATACTGACAGACAGATGAGGAACTGATGTCTAAAAGTTCATCCTCAAAAGGAAGAGTATAATGTTATAAAAAATACTTAGTAAAATATGACTTTGGTATGTATAAGGCATCAATGAGTAGCTATGGAAAGAAGCCTAAATCAAGAGTACTTTAGCTTTTGGAACGTTACAATAAATGCAATGACTATTTTTTATGTATACATATATACACATGCGGAAGAGTTGAATGTAAAGTCTCAGAAAAATTTTCTCTTACAATTTGGGATTGATGATTTTCCAGATAAGTGAAGATTAACTCAGGCAAAACATTTCTTACTGATTTTTTGGCTCTTTAGCCATACTACCCTTGAATTCCTAAATCATCTTAAAGAGTACATGCATATTAGACATACAAACAGCCTCCTACAGTTAAATGCCGTAGCCCTAGAAGAAAAGGACATCTGTTTTCAGCGTGCTTCATTTGTATTTCAGTGGCAGACAAGAGGGATACCAGTTCCTTTATAAAAGCTTCTGTAAGGCACTGAGAGCACAAAACAGGACTTCTAGGTGACAGTGGAACAAACCACAGTACCAGAGGGAGTGAAAGTCCTTTCCCATCAGGGAGGCTTTTGGAGGGCGCTGGTATACAGACTGAGCATGTGATTTAAATGAAACACCAGAATGCCCTCTATGGGGAGGAGAAAAGATAATACACAGGCTATTGAGCTTTGGTGGCTTCCAAGGGGCCTCAGAGAAACAAACTAGCTAGAAAAAAAAATGCTGTCTACCACTTGGAAGCTAACAGGACTACTTAATAGGTTCACGTAAGACAACCCCGTAACCACTAACTTTGGGGAAAGAAGCTAAACAAATGCCTTTTGTCACAATACTGTGACCTTATATTTTATTCTCTATGCTGGGAAGACCCAAGGATATATAAATCACACACGTAAACAAACTAGCAAATCTCAATCCAATCTATTAAATATTGCAAAAGGTACAGGGTGATTAATAATAAAAGGGAATACCAAAACCATTCTGACAATATTCTCAGACTGGAGGTCTAAGCTAACAATATGAAGTCTTTGATAAAGATTTCTCTCTCCCCCCTCCTTATACCCGCTCCTAGTTAGGCAAAATCTTCACTACGAGGAATTCCCAAATAGCTCAACAGCCATAAAGCTGAGAGAGACCGGAGTATTTAGGAGAGTGGTAGAAAGAGAGTTTAATAATTTAAAAATAAAAAGATGATCATTTAATTATGATTTACTACATTCCATTAATATTTAATTGACAGGAACATTATTTTTGAAAAAGTATCCTTAATATTTAGCCACAGCCATTTCAGATTAAAATGAAAAGACAAAATATATTTAACTAAATATGCCTTGGTCACATCGTTCCTATATAAGAAAAAAGGCACTTCCACATTGCCAATTACTTGGCAAAATTATAATTGGACTGAATTGGCACAGGGCTACAAAAAAATTAGCCAAAGTAATATCCCAAACCTCAGTAGGTCAGTTTGAATACCACATGCTGGTTATATATTAATAAAAGGGAATGAATCAAAAAACATATGTGCGACTTTGAACATTTCTAAAATTGAATATATTTTAAACTGCTGCCAAAAAGTGGATATTTATTTTCTCTGACATTATTTACTGATTCAGACTTAAGTATGTCTTCGATAATTCTGAAAGGCATAATAGTCAGTGGTATATCAAAGGAAAGCTGCAGCTTCAGATATGCTGTTTCTCCAGTTTACAAGCCATAGCAATATTACTTAATAAGCAGAAGCTGACTTCTGCCAACACATTCCTATACTTGCCTGAGACAGGCAAATATATAGTACTTTACAAGAAGAACATTTGAATATTTACCATTTTATAGATCCTCCCTGACTGGAGAGAAGAGAAAAAAAAAAACAATTGCACTTTAGAACAATCCTTCACTGGGGAGACATTTTTAGTGAGTAATATTTCAAAGACTGTTCAAGGGTAAAAAAAAAAACGGGCTTTATAAACAATAAATATTTTAGTGACTTCCATGGTACAAATTTCATAGTATGGTTTTTTGACATTGTCTACTTCCTTTCTGCTGAAATTCCACTCTCTGCAATCATTTCTAAAAATACATGTGGTCAAGAGTTTCCCTACCTACCAAAAAGCTAAAGTTATCTTTAAATTTCCAAGCCAATTCTAGTTAGTTTAAAATCAAATAGGTTTATATGTGCAAATTTTTCCACAGCATTTTAAAAATATGTGTCAAGATGACTGACAAGTAGGTAGCTCTATAAATATTATCCATGACTAAATAATAAATATCTAAAGATTGATTAAATAGAATATATGAGCTATAAATAAATATTTGACTTGAAAAACTAGATTTTCAAATTTGATAACAAATTATAAGGCACAGATTCACAAAGCCCAGAAGGCTTGTTTTCAATGTTGGATACGCTTGAACCCCTACAGTGTTGACCACATTTTGCAAACTCTGGAACCAAGTTGGAATTGGGACTGGAAATTCTTCCGAGATACAAGGACCATGGTTTGTACTCTCTAAATGTCCCATAAGGATTTGTGAAATTCTCTAGAATGCTAGAATTCAAATGCTAGTGTGGTCCAGGCTAATAGTCAAGGTCTCATATAACAGAAAGACAAGCTTATGCAGGGAATGACAAAGCTGGAAACTCACCAATGGGAGGTTAAGAACCTGGAATAGAGAGAAATGCTGATTCTAACAACCTTGGCTGCCAATCTGAATAAGCAATATAATGTAGTATGTTGAGTCAAAGCCAAGAGATAAAGCCCAAGTCGAGGGTCAGGCCAAGAGCCTAGTCGGCCGTCTGTGTGGGCCGCCTAAATATTCAATGGTAAGGACTACTAATGAAGGTTGGAGTATAGAAGAGATCAAAGGATCGAAGGTCCACTCTGGGTAATAAAACACAGGGCAAAAACCTCATCATACCATTTTAATGCAACAAAAAGATCAGCAATCCCCAAAATATTGTTAAATCTTCCACATTTTCTGTCAGCCATTCTGAACTTTACCATCATTAGTAAATTTCATCCTCAAATATTGTACAGCTTCTGTAGTATAAAATGCATTTCCAATATCAGACAACATACCTGAAAAACAGCTTCAATTATAAATCATAATATTTGTTTACTTTTGGATTTCATACATTGTTAATAATGTGGAAAAATTAACATTTGTTAAGAGACAATAACCCCAATGGAGAGATGGTTATGTGTTTCCTTTATCTCGACTCTGGAAATTAGAAAGCAGATCATTCAAACCAAGAAAAATCGAAGAGCAGAGCATGTCCATTTCACTGGCGATACGGGACAATGACCAAAACTTGTTCTTAGAAATAAAATAGATTTGAAGAAGAAATAAAATAGATTTGGAAAGGAAAAATGGCAAGGTGTATTTTTTCCAGTTTGTGGGAAAGTGGTGATTTAAAAGGAAAAAAAAAAAAATCTCAGGATTTTTGAGAAAACTGAGAAGAAACAAAGAGTTTTGCCACTAGCAAGACAGGGACTTTTTTTATTAAAAGCTGTTAAGTACTGAACAATACTAAGAAAGAACATCAGACAAAAGAACATATGAAATTGACCCACTAACAAGAAATCAAGAATGTTCTCCAAAACAGCAAACTGGGAGGATTATGCCAGAGGACTCAAGAGCTTAGAAAGATTTTGGTTATTTTTATGTATAATTTCCAACTAATTCCAAAAGAGTTTCAGAAAGCTTTCTAAAATAGCTCCAATACAAAAGTACAAAATTAAACAATAAGAAAATCAAGAAAAAGCAAAAATAACCATTGGCAATTATATAAGACTCTGATTAGGATTTGCATGAAGAAATACATAGCACAGGGTCTTTCTTATAAGTTGTTGAGTGGGGAAACAAGTTCAGCTTTAATCTTTCCTGGATCCAAAACAAAACGGGATGCAGGAACAGTGCAGTTTCTAATTATTTCTGTTACCCAATTTGCCTTCCTCAGGATAATCCTTGAAGGAGAAACAGGTTTGGGCTACCCAGGTCAGTTGTGTGAGATGTGAGGGTTCTATAGGGCAAAATCTGGCAGGGAGATGATAGCCAGAAACAAGTAAGTGGGAGACATGGAGAACACCAGAGCCTGTTGGTGGCCACATTTAAACTGCCAGGAATAGATGATACAATACTGGTGACAATTAATGATATGGACAATATTTGCAGAGATGCTTCAAGCAGTGTGGGCTCTGTGGCATATCCAAGTCCCCAACTTCTTATCCCTGTCAGGCTCAGGCATCACCTACCTTGCCCAAATGACACTGTCCTTGTCCTCACACCAATCTACACTTTGTCCCTCTCGCCCTTCACCTGGTCCTCTCTCCATCCAGTCTTTTCTACCCTGTCCCATGGAACCCTGTTCCACTGCAACATACTTGACTAAATTTCACGAAACATGCTCTCACCTACCAGCACTATCCTGCCCACTGATTCTCCCATGACCCACAGTCCACGGTTAGGTAGGTACCGAGCTTCACTCAGCCTCCTCCTGCAGATGCCTGTCTCTTCTAGAACATCTTTTTTAAAAATCTTATAGTATTATTACTTTTTATGTTGTCTTCATAACACTTTCCACATTCATTTTATCGCCAGAATAAACTGTGTAATCAACACTCAGTCATCCTCTCTTGTAGCTAACTGAAGACCGCTCCTTGTTTTACCTATCTCACACCTGCTGCAGGAATGTAGCTTATTTTCTTTATGAATACTGAAGCGAGAGCAAGCTCTCGGCAGGAGATACTGCAGGACTACACACAGCTTCCCCGAGCATGCTATCATATTTCCTGCCTGCATGACTTTGCACATTATTTCCGTTTTCCAGAATTTCTTGCCGTAACATGTTGGTCTGGAAAACATCCCTCCTTCAAGTCTCAGCCAAGAGTTCCCTCATTCCTTGAGCATGTCCTGAAGCCAGCTCCGGAAGCTAATGGTCCCTCTTTGTGTCACTGCTGCTTCTTGTATATCCACTAATGAGAAATGAATTTCTCACCCCAATTCATTTACATCTTTGTTTGTTATGGACTCATTAGAAGCAGAACTAGTACTCAGGACCTAGTGAAGGCCCCAATATGTTGGAAGATAATAAATAATTGTGAAATGAATGAAATTTTCTGAAATTGCAACCTCTTACTAAAGAAATATGTTAAGCATGTTTTCAACAAACAGTGCTAAATTGCCCATGATAACCTATTTTGTTAGGTTTAAACCAATAAATTATGATTCCTTCTACAGTTACCCAAACTCTTTGTCATTTTGGAACAAAAAACCACAAAATATTTGAAGCATTAGTGGTATTTCTCTATCTAGAGGTGTTAATTCTCAAGATGTGTGATACTAAACTTACTAACAGCCTAAGCTGTTGGTATAGAATTGGCCACAATACAGCTCACATTCTAAAGCATTAAAAAGTCTCACAGTTGTTAGAGATAAACATTTGTGAATAAACAGTGGGGCTCCCGCTGCGGGTTCAGATCCTGTATAGAGATGGCCTGTGCGCTCGCAGGATGAGCGTAGTGCGGACGACACCAAGCCAAGGGTTGCAATCCCCTTACCAGGTCACAAACAAAGACAATTAAAACAAAAAAAAAAAAAAGGATTTTGCCTTTGACCACATATGTGAATTGCAATTCAATAGAACAGTGAGATGATGGGGATGTTCCATAATTTTGCACTGTTCACTGTGGTAGCCAGTAGTCACATACAATATGGAGCTCTTGAAATGTGGCAGTGTCACTAAAGAACTGAATTACCAATTTTATTTAATTTTAATTTAATTCAAATTTAAGTAATCACATGCCTAGTGGTTACCATGTTAGACAGTATAGCACAAGAGAGTGGGAGTAGAATTTGTCATGTCAGGATTCCCAGCTTTTTAATAAGGAGCATAGAGCAACATGAGTATCCCCCACCCCATTTCCTTTCGAGAAAAGCTACATCACAAAGTCAATGGAAAAACAGTAGTTAATACAAAATGTCCATATCTACCCGGTAAATCAAAGTCAGCTTAAATAAAAGCATAGGTCAAAGTGGAATGGCATTTCCTGGGTGGCAGCAGGGTCTGACGAGTGTTTTAATAAGACAAGAGAGCCCTGAGAAGGAGCTACAGGGTAAGAGCATAACATTAATGTTGCAGTTAAATATGACTGCCTAACAAATTACCCTGAAACTTAGTGGTTTAAAGCAGCTACAGTAGCTGTTTTGCTCACAAATCTGCATTTTAGACAAGGCAGATGGCTGATTTCTGTTCCACTCATCATCACTCTGGCTGTCCCAAGGCTGGGAGCTGGGACCATGTGGAGACTTGTTTATTCCCATGGCTGGCAGATGATGCTGGTTATTGGCTGAGACCTTAGCTGGAGTGTCAGCCAGAACACCTTACAAATGGCTTCTGTACGAGGCCTGGGCTTTCTCACACCATGATAATCAAGTATGAAGGACATGTGTCCTGAAAGAGTGAGAGAGTCAGAAAGGTTCTTTATCCTCTTTATGACCTAGCTTTTTTTTTTTTGGAGGTTTATATATTTATTTATTTATTTTTAAATTTTTATTTTTATTTTTTTAAATTTTATTTTGTTGATATCCAATGTGGTTGACTATTCTGGCAGATTACCAAAACATCCCTCCCTCCTCCCTCTCTCCCCTCCCACCCAACAATGTCCTTTCTGTATGCTTTTGTATGAAATTCAAGGAATTGTAGTTGTTATGTCTTCTTCCCCTCCCGTTTTTTTTTTTTTGTGTGTGTGTTTGTGTGTGTGTGTGTGTGTGTAATTTATTTATTTATTTTTAGCTCCCAAGTGAGAACATGTGGTATTTCTCTTTCTGTGCCTGACTTGTTTCACTTAATATAATTCTCTCAAGGTCCATCCATGCTGTTGCAAATGGCAGTATTTCATTCTTTTTTATAGCTGAGTTGTATTCCATTGCATAGATATACAACATTTTCCGTATCCACTCATCCGATGATGGACATTTGGGCTGGTTCCAACTCTTGGCTATTGTAAAGAGTGCTGCGATGAACATTGGGGAACAGGTATACCTTCGACTTGATGATTTCCATTCCTCTGGGTATATTCCCAGCAGTGGGATAGCTGGGTCATATGGTAGATCTATCTGCAACTGTGTGAGGAACCTCCATACCATTTTCCATAGAGGCTGCACCATTTTGCAGTCCCACCAACAATGTATGAGAGTTCCATTTTCTCTGCAACATCGCCAGAATTTATCGTTCAGAGTCTTTTGGATTTTAACCATCCTAACTGGGGTGAGATGGTATCTCAGTGTAGTTTTGATTTGCATTTCCCAGATGCTGAGTGATGTTGAGCATTTTTTCATATGTCTGTTGGCCATTTGGATATCTTCCTTGGAGAAATGCCTACTTAGCTCTTTGGCCCATTTTTTCATTGGGTTGCTTTTTTGTTTCTTGTAAAGTTGTTTGAGTTCCTTGTATATTCTGGATATTAATCTTTTGTCAGATTTACATTTTGCAAATATTTTCTCCCACTCTGTTGGTTGTCTTTTAACTCTGTTAATTGTTTCTTTTGCTGTGCAGAAGCTTTTTAGTTTGATATAATCCCATTTGTTTATTTTTCCTTTGGTTGCCTGTGCTTTTGGGGTCATATTTATGAAGTCTGTGTCCAGTCCTATTTCCTGAAGTGTTTCTCCTATGTTTTCTTTAAGAAGTTTTATTGTTTCAGGGTGTATATTTACTTCTTTAATCCATTTTGAGTTGACTTTAGTGTATGGTGAAAGGTATGGGTCTAGTTTCATTCTCCTGCATATGGATATCCAGTTCTCCCATCACCATTTACTAAAGAGGCAGTCTCTTCACCAGTGTATAGGCTTGGTGCCTTTGTCAAAGATCAGATGGCTGTAGGTGTGTGGGTTGATTTCTTGATTCTCTATTCTATTCCATTGATTAGTGTGTCTGTTTTTATGCCAGTACCATACTGTTTTGGTTATTATAGCTTTGTAGTATAGTTTAAAGTCAGTAGTGTTAGGCCTCCAGCTTTATTTTTTTTGCTCAGCCTTGCTTTGGCTATGCGTGCTCTTTTGTTATTCGATATAAATGTCTGGATAGTTCTTTCCATTTCTGAGAAAAATGTCATTGGAATTTTGATGGGGATTGCATTGAATTTGTATATCACTTTGGATAGTATGCGCATTTTCACTACGTTGATTCTTCCAATCTAAGAGCATGGGATATCTTTCCTTTATCTTTCAACCTAGCAGTGGTTTGTAGTTCTCATTATAGAGATTTTTCACATCCTTGGTTAAATCAATTCCTAAGTATTTTATTTTTTTGGTGGCTATTTTAAATGGGCAGGCTTTCTTGATTTCTCTTTCTGCATGTTCACTATTGGAGAATAGAAATGCTACTGATTTTTGTGTGTTGATTTTGTATCCTGCTACCGTGCTGAAATCATTTATCAACTCCAAGAGTTTTTTTGTAGAGGCTTTAGGCTGTTCAATGTATAGGATCATGTCATCTGCAAACAGGGACAGTTTGACTTTATCTTTTCCAATCTGGATGCCCTTTATTTCCTTCTCTTCTCTGATTGCTCTGGCTAGTACTTCCAATACTATGCTGAATAGGAGTGGCGAGAGTGGGCATCCTTGTCTAGTTCCTGTTCTTAAAGGAAAAGCTTTCAGCTTTTCCCCATTCAGGATGATATTGGCAGTGGGTTTATCATATATGGCTTTAATTATGTTGAGATACTTTCCATCTATACCTAACTTATAGAGGGTCTTTGTCATGAATGAATGTTGAATTTTATCAAATGCTTTTTCAGCATCTATAGAGATGATCATATGGTCCTGTGTTTGATTTTATTAATATGGTATATCACATTTATTGATTTGCATATGTTGAACCAACCTTGCATCCCTGGGATGAATCCCACTTGATTGTGGTGAATAATTTTACATATGTTTTGCTGTATTCTGTTTGCTAGTATTTTAGTAAGGATGTTTGAATCTATATTCATCAAGGATTTCGGCCTGTAGTTTTCTTTTTGGTTATATCTTTACCTGGTTTTGGTATCAGGATGATGTTTGCTTCATAGAATCAGTTTGGGAGATTTCTGTCTGTTTCAATCTTTTGGAATAATTTGTAAAGAATCGGTGTCAATTCCTCTTTCAATGTTTGTTAAAATTCTGCTGTGAATCCATCTGGTCCTGGCCTTTTCTTTGTTTGGAGCTTTCAGATAACAGCTTCAATCTCCTTTATTGTTATTGGTCTGTTCAGATTTTCTACGTCTTCTTGGCTCAGTTTTGGGAGCTTGTGTGTGTCCAGAAATTTATCCATTTCCTCCAGATTTTCTAATTTGTTGGCATATATTTGTTTATAGTAGTCTCGAATATTCCTTGTATTTCAGATGAATCAGTTGTAATATCACCTTTTTCATTTCTAATTTGTGTTATTTGAATCTTCCCTCTTCTTTTTTTGTTAGCCATGCTAATCATTTGTCAATTGTATTTATCTTTTCAAAAAACTAACTTTCCGATTCATTGATCTTTTGTATTGTTTTTTGGGTTTCAATTTCATTAAGTTCTCCTCTGATCTTAATGATTTCTTTCCGTCTGCTAACTTTACGTTTGGATTGTTCTTGTTTTTCCAGTTCTTTAAGGTGAAGTGACCTAGCTTTGGAAGGCACACAGCATCAGTTCTACAGCATTCTTCTTATTAGAGCAGACACAAACCCACTTACGTTCAAGCAAACGGAAAATAGTCTTCACCTCTTGATAGGGAGTGCCAAGGGGGTCCTGGAAGAGCATGTGGGACTGGGAACATCGCTGTGGTCACTCTTGCAAAATAATCCCTTGCCATTAGTTAAAATTTTTTAGGTTTCAAGTGAGAGAAATTTTAGTCAAACCAGCTTAATTAACAAAAAAGGAAAACACTGTTTTAAGAAATCAGTAAGAGGCAGGTTTCAAGCATGGTTGGATCCAGTGGCTCAAATAATACAATTTCACCTTTCTCATATTTGTTTATTCTTTCTGTATCCTGGTGCTCTCTCACTCTCTCTTGCTCTCTCTCTCTCTCTCCTTCTCTCTCTCTCTTTCTTTTTAAACTATATTTTTTAACTGTCTCATTATCTTCCTCAATGGCAAAACAAAAGATTAGTGATAATGGTAAATCAACACCCTGACAATTTTGATCCCAAAGGAACAGTCTTTTTCTCTGTTGTATAACACATCTTATGTTAGGGCTGTGAATAATTCTGCTTATGTCATGTGCCCACCCCTTGTTGAATCACTTGGTCCTGGGAAACCAAGTTCCATCATAGGCCAGGTAGAGGTCCCAAGTCCACTCTAGCAGCGTTATTTAATCTCATTTTATTTCACTTTTTTTACACGTAGAATAGAGATTCTGGTATATTAATTGCAAAAATAACCTCGTCTTTCATCCCCCTGTGTCCAGCCAATTGTGATGTGATTTTGCAGCTTCTCCCATCAAATGGTGGGGTCTATTTCCCTATCCCTTGATTCCAGGCTGGCCTTGAGATTTATTTTGCTGAATGGAATGCAGTACTTTGGGCCAGTTCTGAACCTCAGCCTCAAGAGCCCATAAGTATGTATGCCTTGTCTTTCCTAGAATCCTGCTACCACCATGAGGACAAGCTCAGCTTGAACTCTTATGGGAAGAGAGGTCAGACAGAGCAAAGCCAAGTCCATTCAGTTTTCCTAGCTGAAGTAACAGACACTTAAGAGAGCTCAGCCAAGATCAGCAAAACCAACCCACAGCTGACTTTCCAGCTGACTGTAGACACCTGAGCAAGCTCATCTGAGGACAGCATAAACCACCTAAATAATCTGCAGACTTGTGCTAATGAGATCTGTGGTTATTTATTATAGTATTATTATGACAAAATAAAACTGAAACAAAGATAATAACATCCCCTAATTCTTAATGTTGTTGTGAGATTGCAATGGACTAAATGTTTATATTCCCTCAAAACTCATATGTTTAAGTTTTAACCCAAAAGTGATGGTTAATACTTTGGTGGTTAATATTTTTTTGGCTTTTGGGATTTGATTAGGTCATGAGTCTGGAGCCCTCATCAATGGGATTAATGCCCTTATAAAAGAGGCCCAAGAGAGTTCATTTGCCCCTTACACCAGGTGAGGACACTGTTAAAAGTCACCATCTATGAAACCGAAAGCTGGTCCTCATCAGACACCAAATCTGCTGGTGCCTGATCTTGGACTTCCCAGCCTCCAGAACTGTGAGAAATAACATCTGTTGTTTATAAGCTACTCAGCCTATGTTATTTTGTTATAGCAGCCTGAATACACTAAGACAGAGATATAAATAAACTAATGCACGTAAAGTATTTAGAGCAGCTCCTGTCCTCAAATGAGTAGCCAATAAACATTTGCTATTATTATTATCCATGGTTTGCCAGTACCACACAGAATGTGGGTAGGGTAGTTCCCTAAAAAAAAATTTCCCAAACTAAACAATAAAAACAAACAAAATTAAAAATGAGATGTCTACCACAATTTCATGAGAGGTAACAGAAAACACATACTGATCTATTAAATTTCTAGCAATTCTAATCAATTCATAAGAAAGAATATGAATTACATTAAAGGGACGCATCTTCTAACAATGGAAAACAAGTCATTTATTGTCAGTGCAGTAAAAGTAGATGATATCCAAAGCTTTCATACACCCTAAACAGATTCCTAATATCACATCTATTCCCAGATATCATATCACCATTTTGATCAAATATCAAACTTCCTCCTTGCAAAATAGACAGTAAAAATTATATTACATGGTTAATTGTTGTTTATATTTATATCAGGTCAAAAAATAGGTTAAAAGTAATTTTATCTGTTCTAGCATTTTCAGAAAAGATATTTTTATGTCTGATACTACTTTCAACTATGGACTTTAAAAGCATAAATGCATTGGCTTGAATAAAACATTATTGTGTGTCTTACCTTTACAAAAATCAGAGTAAAACATGACTCTGAGCCTCACTCTTCATGTGAGTGTGAGAGGGCAGGGGAGAGGAGATGTCTTTCATGTCTACTCTCCTCTTTCTGTGCTTTCTCTCAGGTCAGTCATTCATCCACTCAACACAGTTTCTATCAAATTCTATAATAGTTTCAAAACTCCATCTCATCTATTTTAAAGCCCAATTTTATGTTTTCATTTTGGCTTGACTTTTGTACTTGTATAATCTGCCATCTCCTTCCTCAATAGGTCTAAATGTCATTCGTCACTTCCTTGTCCATCACCAACAAAACACATGGATGCTGTTAAATGATCGGTTAACGCAAGCAAGGCCCATAATTCAGTTTCTTGCGCATATCAAAAGCAGGATAAATGGCAGCTTTTAGCAATAAATAATAGTATTTCTATTTTCTGGTTTTGCCTTCACAATAACCCTAGATATAGCCATGGCAAGCATTATTGTCCTATTTTATTGATGAGGAAATTAATAAACCAAGTATATAGAAAACTAAATAAAAGAACTGGTGCAATGTACAGGTGTGGCCTCAAATACATGCCAGTGAGATTAGTGACTGAAGGACAATAAATTTTGAAAGTAAATTTTATGGAGGTGAATCTGGAGATGAAGTTGAAGGAATTAATAGTGACTAATACATATTAAGCATTTACTATGTGCCAGTAAATATTCTAAGTTAACATTAATATCCTTACTTAGCTAACTCAATTATTTGAGTATTTTTCTTTCCCAGTTTTGTAGAAGAAACTACTATGAGATACAGAGAGTTAAATAGTTTGCCTTCAGTCAGGCAGCAATAAGTTAGTAAGTCACTAATCTGGGATTTGAACCCAGACCATCTGGCTACCAAGAAGTGCCCCTTCTACACTTGACTGACTGTCTCTGAAATGAAGACCAGAAGTTTGCAGAGGGGAGAAAAAGTCCAGTCCTAGGTAGAGAAAATACTGAATTCAAAGTCATCAGGGTAGAAATAAGTAAGTCATACACAGGTGGCATCACTCAAGATTATACAGTCTACAAGGCAACATCTGGGTGAGAAATCTGGTAGAAATGCGGCTGGGAAGATTTGGGATGCAGCAGTGGAAAAGTGGCCTTTGAATATCAGGCTGAGGTGTCTGAATTTACAGAACAACCCAAAGGCAACCTGATCCTCTGTATATTTTAAATTAATCTGTGTCATTGAACAGGCACATGAACATGTTGAGAAGAAATGCACTGATTCATACTGAAATGAGAGTTAGCTTGTTAATGTGGAGGTAGAACAGTTTGTTTAAAATTGGCAGGCTCAAATTCAAAATACCTCACGAAGAGCTATCATTTAACTATTTGTAAACGATGAAGAAAATGACAGACTGAAAACAGATGCCCTGATCACAACCCAGCCCTGACCCCTCTAGCCGGTTAAGTATGGGAAGCTTAGGCTGGACTACTACAGATGAAGCAAGTTGTGTGTTTCCACACCAGGTTCAATGTCGAGATGCCTTAACTGAACATCTGACTGACATTTATTAACAGCACTTGCTGACTGTACCTACTTCATGTGAGGTCATTACATGGGTCGAGTAACTGCAGCATGATTTCAAATGTCTGCCTCACCACTTAAAACCTACTGAAAGAATAACAAACCATGGTCTTGGAAAAAATCTTAGTAAGTCCTTTTACTTGGAGTTCTGTAATGGATATGCAAAATATAAGAAACAGTGTAACCCTTACAAAGTGAAACCAACAATTGTCAAATACAACAGCTTGATCATGAACGAAATTATTTCTCTAAGCCTATGCACTAGTCAGTTAACCACACCTTACTATACCAACTAGAACAATTTTTAAACATCTTACAAGTAATAGGGATGTAACATTTACATTAATATTTTCCTCGGTAGAACTTATTTCAGGAAAAAAATATTTTCATAATTCTCTTCACAGCTTTTTCTAATATAGTTTATAAAAATGCATTTAAAGCGGAATTTTTTCCAAGGGAGAGAAATGGGAACAACCTAATCTTCCTTGTTATTACTGACACATGTGCTTGGTACTGTGTGAATGCACACAGCCAATCATCTACGACTGAATTCTAACTCGTGCCTAAAGCCCAACAGATTAGACTGAATCATTCTCCTAATGTGAATGTGATCTGAGCAGACATTAATCACATTACTGAAAATAATATTATTAGTATCTATTGAACATTAGTCAATAACTCAATTTTCTTATTTATTTCTGGAAAAAACATTTGAGATATTTTAACCTACTTTTTAAAGGACTAAACAATGTTAGGTATTATAATTCATGGAAAAAAATTTTCTATTTCTAGATTTTTTTTTTTTTTTTGTCAACTGGTGAGCAAACCTTCATAATACTCTGGCATCTATCAGAATGTTCTGAGTATCTTGCAATAGCAGAACACAGATCCAGAGAAGTTTACACATTACTAAGCAAACAGGGCACAGATGTGGATGCTGAAAAATTAATACCATACATGTATTCTGATGGGCTATCGCACCAAAAACGCTTCCACAAAAACAGAATGAAACAAACCCGAAGAACAAATGCTCATGCGATGATGGCATAAATAAATCATAAAGTGTTGAAACAGAAGATCAGAGATCTGGCATCAGATACAATTTCTGATAAATTACTCAAGTCCCACACATAATTCTCCATGCCATGTCACTGGTACAGAGAATGCTAGAAGTAAAAATAGCTTGTTACATGTAAACAGAAACCAGTATAGAAAACAATTTCAAAATATTTTACAACATTTGTAATCCTACTCCTCAAACCTCGAAAAATAGTTCTTAAACTTTCAAAATAAGTATTTACTATTCTCAGACAAGATGTCCTAATTAAGTATATTTTGTTAATGTTACAAATTAAGGCCACAGGAACCCTAGGAGGTTGCTGCTGACATCTAGTGGCATACTTTTTAAAAAACCAAATGCGTTAAAAATATAGAGAGAGAAAGGGACAAACATACATATATATATTCGTGTATACACTTGCAAAGTCTAGTGGACGTTTCACATTGCAAATTTGTTTCAGCCCGGGCCACTTTGCCCTCAATGACTTGATTCCTTTTCCAAAGTATGCTAGTACTACAAAACTGAGGAGATGAAAACTAACACATTTGCTAAGGCCTTAAAGGAAACAATTCCCTCAAAATCCTTAGTACTTTACTGAGAATTGCCAATTCCCCGGGAGCCCCAGTTCCCAAAAGCTCTGCCCCAACCCCAAGAGATCTAATTTCATCTCAACTTCCCAAATAACCACAGCACTACCCCAATTTCCACACCTAGCATTTGGGTACGTTTAGGATCCTAGCCTAGAGAGACTCCACTGCAGAGCTGCAAACATGCTGGCACATTCCTAATGGCCACAAAATTCCTAAGCCTGAGATTCAACAACCATTGAAAACTTAAAAATAGCTACGAGGAACTGCTTTAATGGCTTCCAGTTAACTACGTGAATGGTGATGTACCAAAGTACACGGAAGAAATCGAAATTTATGTGAATAAGGAGCGTAGAAATAACTTCTGTCACCATGTAAACAGCTTTTTTGCCTCTATATGTGCGTATGGGTGAATGGATGGATTGATGGCACGTGTGGTGTGTGCGTGTGTCTGTGCGTGTGTGTGTATGTCTGTGCGTGTGTGTGTGTGTCTGTGCGTGTGTGTGGTGTGTGCGTGCGTGTGTGTGTGTGTGTGTAGAAAAAAAGACCCTTCACGTACCTCCAAAAAGATCTGCATGTACCTCCACTCCAGCTAAAGCACTTACGAATGTAGTAGGTAAACTCTGAGTTGATGAATGAATAAACAAATGAGTTGGCAAATTATAATGCAACATTTTTTCTATTGATTCCGATGTAAGATGTGGAATATGCCATGTTCCTCTAAAGCACCATTTTGCTGTTACTCAAAAGTGCCTTTGTTGAGCAGCTCAGGTTAGATTTTTCTCCAATGGCATGTGCAAAGTGGTACAAAGCCAATTGCTGATAGATTTAGACTATCCCTCCCTTGTGAAGAGACTGTTTCTACAATGCCTTTATAAATTTGTTGATTTGAATTTAGATTACATTTTCGCTGAAAAGACATTATCAAAGCAGGTTTATATTGTAGGTTCTCAATGTAGTCCTAATGAATGCAAAACATAGCTAAATTATAATTCTGAGTGTAACAGAATCTTTTAGCCTTTTAAATATTTCTTCAGTGGAAATCCTGGAGATTCAAGGCATTCATTCATTCAAAATTTGTCTACTTTACTGACAAGTGGGAATCAAAGTAGATGGCAGAAAGGTTTTTTTACAACCATACTGAAGAAAAAAATCCATGTCTGTATGTATACCTTTGTATATAATATTATAAAAGTATACATATGTACATATATACACACACGAGGACATAGCAATATATGCAGATCAATGGCAGTGTGACACACTGCTCTAAGTGACTTTATTGAGTCAATGCAGACTAAGGGAGAGAGAGAGTTGCAACATGATGACGGTCTCAGAAGGCTTCTTAAAGACGAGTTTCGCGGTTCTACAGGCTTTGGAATAGGAGAAAAGAAGACTGAGCATTTGAAGCAGTGTTTTCAGCCTAAGCAAAGACAAGAATGTTTAGAGTGGGCAATGGAGTAAGAGAGAAACAAATAAGGGAAGATACGTGCGGAGTTGGAGGGAGAACTTGATTAGCAGGAGCCGACTCTAAACAATGCTTCAGGCCTGGGAGCTTTTTAAAAAGTTTCAAAAAAGCTGGTCGGTTTCTCCGTTGGTCAGAGCATGGTACTGATAACACCAAGTTCAAGGGTTCAGACCAACCAGCTACCAAAAAAAAGCAAAAGAATTTTTAAAAGAGAAAAGTTTCAAAAAGCTGAGTATCCCACAGAAACTAATACTCAGAAGAGTCAGTAAGACCAAGAACTTTTGCAAATGGCAATAATAATAATAATAAAAAAAACCCAAAAGCCAAATTCTTGGAAACTTATCATAATAGATCCTTGTCATGTAAATTCCTCTTTAAGAATTAGTTTTTAATCACTTCTTCACAAAAATGTTCAATGATTTATTCTTTGGTTTACAGTTTAAATACTCTTCAGAAGCTTACTGTGCCTGATGTTGTAACTATGTTTCTATAAAGCATTGTATGTAACAGGCATGGAATCTAATTCAGACGTTGTGAGAACCAAATCATATATTTCGTCATAAACTTTAGAAATAGTTCTAACTTGCGTTTCAATTCATGGTCATTAACTTATCAATCCATCTGAAAGTTTTGATGCTTTACTTTCCATTGTTATTATTATAATAGGTATGTAGTAAATAGTTTAAAATATAATTTTTAGTAAGCTCTCAAAATATCACAAAATTTTAAATCTTGTTGAGACTTTTAAATCTCAACATGTATTACTTCTACAAAATTTTCTACGTCAATTAATAAGCCACAGTAAAACCAATTTGTAAACAATTGATAACATTTCTTAGTGCTCTCAAACATAAGTAACACTATACACTAGCCTTATGACACTTTATCTAAGCCTAGATTTCCACCTAGTGTATGTCAAAAAATTGTTGAATTTTTTAATATCCCATTTCAAATTCCTATAGAAAAAATTAAATTGATGTGAGAATAAAATTTTAATATTCCTACATAATAAAAATAAATTACAAACATAAAATTCTCTTAATTGAAATCCAGTCTATTTCCAGGATGTATAGAACTCTGTAAAAACTGAACAGAAAACAGTCTCTATTTTTATGTACACTCCTAACAGGTTTATAGAAGGATATTTTGACCAGGCTAATTAAAATTGCCTCTATCTTTGGGTTATAAAATTAAGAATATTTTGACTTATAGACACCAATATCTTCACATGATAAAACACTACATAAAAAGTTGCTTTAATACCCTTTTTCTAAGACTCAGAAGTAGAACTTGCAGGTATCTACACACACACAAACTCCCATTAAGCCAACAGAATTGCGCGCTGAGCTCCATTGCTAGAGTTAATCCTACACAAAATAAGTGTTAGTCATCATGTGAAACTAAGAAAAGCTGAATGTCTCATTTGTCTAAAAATAGCACCTTCACTAGTAGGTCTTAAATTTCGACTAAACGTTGAAATAAAAATGCACTTTTTCCATCTGAGGTAATAAGGCAGAGCGTCAATTCATTATCAAACTTTGTCTCACTATCAGGAATTTTAAAAGATTGCAATCACCCCTATTTCAACAAATCTAAAGAGGCAACCCAGGGAGATGATGACATGACCTGACATGAATGACATATCTCCTGGCCTCATCAGTTCTACCACCCCTAGCTACTCCCTACACAAATGCACACATCCTCCATCATCATCTCTTTGGAAGTTTTCTTACCAAAGCACATGGACTTTGGTATTATATAGAACAGTTCCTTTACTTTCACAACAGGAAGCAAATTTTGTTACTCTTAACACACTGATGCTGGAAATTCTAGCATGTTAATGAGGATTCCCCTCCCCCATCCCAACACTTCCTGCACTGCATTCACTTCAAAATAAGTTTATCCATACCTTAAAAAATAAAATAAAAGCCTAATAAATTGAATATATTAGCATATACATACCTGTGAGAAAAGAAATATTTTCCATGCATGCATCCCGGAGAGTCTGTGCTCCCTTCAATCTTTATTTTTATTCTAAAGAGCATAAGTCTTTGAACCTCCTCCCTTGCTCCTTCTATTGCAGTGTTTCTCTTTCTCTCTTTACTGTGTTGTCTTCCACTGAGTCATCTTCAACAAGCACTTCTCTACCATGTATCTGCCTATGTCTATATCACATAGCTCAGCTTCAACTCTTCCATAAATTGTCTAGGTCTTAGTTCTCATTATAATGTTCCTCTTTGGGGAGTCATAGTTAATAGTTCCATGTAAAAGGCAACCTTCGATTTATTTCATTAACCATTTAATAATATTTTACTTTGCATTTACATTTTAATATAGACAAAACTTGAATAGAGTGCCTATAATTCAAAAATCCCCTTTAGGAGAGAGAAGCTTTTTTCTGAAGGGGTTTACACCCCCTTTGAAGAATCAACTGGAAGCTTGAAATAAGTGGAAAGACCACGATTTGTAATTCAATTTAACAATTTATTTTTGCTCAAATGCAAATGAAGATTCAGAAACAAGTTTTCTGCTGATACCCATTAAATTTAAATGCTACCTTTCTTTCAGTGCTCATTTGTTTTTAGGAATTCAACAATTTGTCAAACATAAAACCCAGTCAGCTCCGATTAGTATGCAACTATAAAGTACATTTCAGTTAATATATTATACACAAAGGCACTTCAAAAAGTTCATAGAAATATTCATATTATCTTTTAATTCTATTTTTCCACAAACTTTTTGAGGTATCCTCATATGTTTATACACATATAGTGACATCATATCTTTATAGCTATATAAGTACTCAGTAGGTGTCTAGTTCCCTTTACAATTCTAACCTATCCAAAACTTTTCTATAAAAATCTCTTTTGAGGTAGTAGCTTTATTTATAAAACATGCATACATTGTATACCCTCATCTATACTTACACTTTGTCTACATGCATCTGTCTTTAGACTATTTGCAAGAGTTTTCTTATTCTTATGACAACATATGTAAATAAATAACATAGCAATTTGAAAATTTAGCAACTAAATATGCAGTGTTATGCATAATCAGGCATGCTATTCAACAACTATATGATATAATTCAATCTTTCCAAAGAAAATATGTGTTCTGCCTGAGGATGTCTTCATAAATCTTGATGAGGTTTTATAGAAATTAAATTTCTATAATTTTTTTTGCATTTTCAGAAAACAATATGTATAGCCATCTCACTGATGCTTAAATAAAAGTAAGAAAGTTCATCACTGTACCCTGCTAAGAGTTTATTTTTCTTATTGCCTACAATTTGTAAATATGATACACCAATTGGGGTTATTTCCAAAGAGAATGCAATCTTTTAGTCAAGATCCTGTTTATACACTAACATAAATGAAAAAGTGGTTCAAAATTAACCATTATCCACAATGTTTTGATAAGCTATTATACAAGTATATTTAAAATTTTACTGTTCACTTTATAAATATGGTGATCATCATAAATCCTTTCTTCTGTTTTTCAGATAATGACTTACTGTTTTGATGTGTCATTCAATATATAAAACCAGTAATCAAGGAAATTAACTAGCTTCACGTTTCAGCATTAAACAGACTAAAAAATATCAGTTCAAAATAAGCATTCCCTTGGTCTGAGTTTTCATTAAAGACAGCAGATCTCTTGGCAGATAACACCATTTCTTTGAGTTCTGTGGGCAAAGAGAAAGGAGATGAATAAAAACAACCTTTCTTTTTACTCTTAAATGCTTCTTAAAGAAGATTCATTAGTAATAAAGGTCAGAGAAGAAAATCATTTAACAAAATATTCAGCTCCATTCAGCAGCTGCCTCTGGGAACCGCTTGCTTTAAATGCCAACTATCGTCCTCAAAGGTCCTCTCTCCCCTGCAGCTGAGAATGTGGGTGAGTGTGGCAGATACTCAGCCTTGCTTCCCTTGTTTCTCTCTTTTTTCTTTTTTTCCCCACATGGGAACAAGACTGGTGCTCAGGCAAGGAGAGGCAGTAGCTTCCATCATTTCAAAAAAGACAGGATGTAAGCCATGTTAGGATAGAACATTTACTTGGAACACAACAGACTGAAATGGAATTTGCAATTGTCTAAACTTACTTTCCTCCCTCTCCTAGTAAGTATGGGTTTTAAAATATTCATGAAAGTTTGGGTCTTTCCACAAAAATGATAAAATGATATATTGTGGGATGACTTTCTAAATAATTGCAGATTAACCTCCTTATGAGATGCAATTTTAGAGCTTTTCTATACTGCAAAGAGGAAGAAAGTATTTTATAGAAGTCAGAAGTTATGAAAATATATCTTATTCTCTCTCTTAGCATATAACAATCTTGAGGAGTATCTCATAAAAGATTTTAGTATATCATTATCTGAATGTTCAGACTGAAGGATAAAAAATTCAAGTCTGAGCAATAGCTTTCCAGAAAGAACTGTCACATAGATCAGTAAGAATTTTAAATTTGCCTCTTAAGGAACTTGTTTGACCAAAGAAATGTTAACAGTTAAAAACAACATTGATTGATTGACTATAGAAGTCATTATAAGAATAGTCATATAACTACAATCACCACAACATCTAACCAGTTGTGTGACCTTGGGCAAGTAAATTAAACTCTGTAAGCCTTCATTTTTCATCTGTAATATGGGAATGATAATGCTTCTTACTCCATAGAGCTGGTATAATTAAGTGATATGAATACATATAATACATAGTGTCATACAAGCTAAGCATGAACAACTGCTAGCCAATATGATTATTGACATTAGCATTATTACTATTATTACCACTGTTCTCCTTTTTAAAAAAATTCTTACTATCCCATTGAGAACACTGCCCTCGTGAGCCACATGGCAAAATGATTTTAAAAATATCACACTGGCCATAACCTAACTTGCCTATCTGTTAATCAGACTTGATGAGGACAAGGGAAATAAAGAGTCATTTTAGGTCTTGGGGCAGGTGGGTGAAAAAGACTGAACAGTATTTCAGGAAGATTAGTAAGCTGTCAACCACTCCACCGCAGAGGCTCCGCTTGATTTTGCTGAGTTTAGTTTGATGAAGCCCTCCAAAAAACTGTGATATATTTCAGTATTCACTCAAAACAACTGGCCCTTGTCTCCTCTTGTGAACACCCAATCCAATTCAGCAAACACCTAGTGAGCCCCTACCATAAGCCAGGGTCTGTGACAGACTTAAGAGAAACCACAATAAATAAAAAGAGACTCGAGGGTAGTATAGTTGAGTGGAGGAAGCACATCTGTGGACAATGACTTCAAGTAATTGGTGAAAATATCATCATTAAACAATATACGAGGGGACTTCAAAAAGCTTGTGTAAAAATAGAATTAAAAGTTAATATGAATCTTTCCATAAACTTTTTGAAGTACCCTCATATAATATGTTGAAGCAGTAGAAAATATTTAAAGAATATTTTTCATTCAGAAAAGGGGATTTAAAAAATAATCTTTTTTTCTATGTAAACAAAGGTTTTATTTAAGTAAAAATTTATAAGTTAATTTTTCCTTTCTTATTAAACTTGCTTTCACTTTCTATGTTTTTTAAAAAATTTATTTATTTATTTATTTTTTAAATTTTATTTTGTCGATGTACATTGTGGTTGATTATTGTTGCCCTTTACCAAAACCTCCTTTCCTCCTCCCTCTCCTCCCCCCCAACAATGTCCTTTCTGTTTGCTTGTCCTATCAACTTCAAGTAATTGTAGTTGTTATATCTTCTCTGCCCCCTGGTTTTTTTTTTTTTTTTTTTTTTGTGTGTGTGTGTGTGTGTGTGTGTGTGTGTGTGTGTGTGCGTGTGTGTGAATTTATATATTAATTTAAAAAATAATCTTTAAAAAAATCAGAATAGCTTCATTTATACACAAGGCTCACAATCAGTCACGTATGGTCTAAGAAAATTTCACAAAAGAGAAGGACTTTGGAAGACTAAGCCTGGCAGGCAGGTAAGTGGGGGCATGTCATTTCAGGGAGAGAAGACAATGCCTTCAAACAACAGGAAATGTAAAAAACACGGGGACAGATTACTGTGAGGTCCACCCACAGTGTCCATTGTGCTTCTCCTCAACTTCCTGTTAAAATGTGCATAGAATGTCAAAGAAAAGAAACATTGTAATAGCCTTGGGAGGAAAATGAGCAAAATATAAAGAGGCATTTCCAGGAGTTGCATCCCTAATAAGGACATATTAAGAAACACCGTTTTAGACTTAAGACCTCATATTTCTTGATTCTGTATTCTATTCCATTGATCAGTGTGCCCACAGGGACCATCAACCTTAGCTCAACCGTAATTCCAGATAGCTCCTGGGGAAAATAAATAAATAAAACTGCAGGGTTTATGACCTCACAATCATTAGGATGCAGCTATCAAAAAGTGTTGGTGAGGATGTGGAGAAATTGGAAAACTTGTGCGCTGTTGGTGGGAATATAAGATGTACAGCAACTGTGAAAAACCATATGGAGGTTCCTGAAGAAATTAAAAACAGAAGTACTTATGATCCAGCAATTCCACTTCTGGGTATGTACCCAAACAAGTTGAAAGCAGGGTCTCAAAGAGATATTTGTACACCCGTGTTCACGGCAGCATTATTCACAACAGTTGAAATGTGAAAGCAACCCAAGTGGCCATAAAGGAATGGATAAGCAAAATTTGGTATACATATACAAAGAACTTTTATTCAGCCTTAAAAATGAAAGATGTTCTGCAATATGCTATGACATGAATGAATCCTGAGGACATTATATTCTATGCGAAATAAGTCAGTCACAAAAAGACAAATAATGTGATTCACTTATATCGGGTACCCAGAGTAGTCAAACTCATGGAGACAGAAAGTGGAGTGGTGATTGCTAGGGACTGGGGTGGGGGAGCCGAGGAAAGAAATGGAAGTTATTCTTTAATGGGTAAAGAGTTTCAGTTTTAAAAGATGCAAGGAATTCAAAAGATGGTTGTGTAACATTATGAATGTATTTAACATCATTGAACTGTACACTTAAAAATAGTTAAGATTGTAAACTTTTTTTATTTTACCACAGTAAAAACCTGGGAGGAAAAATGCAAACAAACAGCTGTTCTTTTAAAAACCACCAGCAGGGAAGAAAATGCTGAGTCAGCGGCTGTTGCTCTTGAGGTTTGTGCTGACTTCATTTCTCCCCCACTGTGAACTGGGCTGAGCTTGGGTCTTGGGGCTGGGAGACTGTGAATCCCCAAAGCTGAGGCAAAGGGTGTGGCCACAAAGAGAGGACAGCCTTGGTGAAAAGGGTTCATGGGTAAGGAAGAAAATACTGCTGTCCTGAAGAAACAGTTTCAGGAACCCACAGCCACGATGCCAACCAGGTTAAGAACGAGAGCAGGGAGGAACGTTCAGATGATGGTGGATTCCATATTTCAATGAATTAACAGGATGTCAGAGAAGTCAGGACACAAATGGAGAGGAGTGTTAGAGAAGAAGGATGGTGGGGAGTGGGGGAGGTAAAAGATTTGCAACCATGCACCCTGTAAATGAGTTGGGGATGGAGTTAAGATAGGATTAAATAGGGGTGCATCAGAGTGTGATTGTATCAGCATAAACAAAGAAGTGCTTTATTCACCCCAGCAGAAAGATCACAAAAAAAATACAATTTTAAGTTACGTACCCCTATTAAAGAGGAAAGTGATTGGGGAGGCACTTGACATAGCATTTGTAAATACGGTGACACCTAGTTATTAACCAGTCCTGTGCTTACCTCCATGAATGTACTGTAAGGTAATTTGTGTTCCTAAAGAACAGTGGTATAGACCTTATCCCTAGCCTACCAGTGAAAGAGACAAGACAGCTTAAGCTTAATTCTAGAACCAGTGGGGGAAGAAGGAGTGAGCTCCCCCACTTCCCCACACCCTCCTGAAAAGCACTGTGACCCTCACAAAAACCGGTGACCTTTCCTTAGCCTCCAGGCACTAAGAAATCTGAATTCAAGTGAGCCTGGTGATTAATTCATCCATACATTTGAGAGAACATATTGCTTTATTGGGTCTCAAGATAAATATTTGTACAATAGAAAAATGTTCTGCGTCTGCCAGTCATGAGGACAAAGAGAAAGGTCATGCAGAAAAATTTGTACCTCACATTTGATCTCATATTATGATATGAAATTCTCTCCTTTATTAGCTTCCAGGACAACTGTCCTGATTCTGTTCATTCACTCATGCACTTGTTTATTCGACTTGTATTTACTGAGTATCCGCGTATGCCAGTCATTCTGTAACATTCTGACTCACCGTCCTTCTCCCATTCCTTTTGCTATTTCTTTTTTCAATACTCAATTCAATGTATTTGCTAAATTCTGGGACCTATATTAAGGATACAATGTCTATTAGCTCATCTAATCGTCTGAACAGTCTTGTGAGAGTGGCATTATCACTGTCCTCTGGGACCTATATTAAGCATACAATGTCTATTAGCTCATCTAATCGTCTGAACAGTCTTGTGAGAGTGGCATTATCACTGTCCTCATTGCATTTGAGAGGAAATGCAGCATGGGAAGGTGGCACAGCTCGCCTCAAACCTCTCAGCAGGTGGCACCAACTTCAGGCTGGAGCCAGGCTCTGCTTTTCTTTTGCTAAGCCCTCCACCCTTTTGCTTTCTTCTCTAGCATGCCATCTTTGATGTTTTGCTCACACCTATGTTTGTTCTCAAAGAGTCTATCCATTGTCATGATCCACCTAACCTTTAAGCACATGACACATCTCTGGGTCAATTGGGTCCATCCTGCTCCCTCCTTCAGTTCACTTTGTGTCCTCTGTGCCCTCTGGCTGCTCAGGCTTGTGGAGCCCCCTGCACCACCACTTTCTTTCTTGCCGGCTTGTACTTGCCCTTCAGATGTTAGCTCAGAGACCCTCAAGAGTCTGACCCTGATCCCACAGACTAGTTCAGAGTCCTTTATTTTGTTTCTGCAGGATTGGTGAGGGACCTTTTCCCCAATTATTTGTTTGTAATTACGGCCTGCTCTCATATCCATGGGTTGCACATCTGTGGATTCAGCCAACCACCTATCGAAGATATTTTAAAAAATTGCATCTGTACTGAACATGTACAGACTTTTTTCTTATTATTATTCCCTAATCCACAGAGTGTAACAACTATTTACATAGAATTCACATTATCATGCATGAAAAGTAATCTAGAGATGATTTAAAGTATACAAAAGAATACATGTAGGTTATATGCGTTTTACATAAGGGATTTGAGCACTGAGGATTTGGGTATCTGCGGAGGGCCCTAGAACTAATCCCCTAAGGATACCGACAGAGGACTGTACATGTTTGCACGACTCCACATGAACCTCTCACAGCTGATCTTAGTTTTCCTTGAGAGATATGGCCTTATCTCTCTTCCTCACCCTCCTGCCTTCTGAAACTGCATGCTGCAGCACCTGAAACTCCATAGCTATCAACAAACATAAATGTGCGGTAAAGAGTGATGAGGAATGATTGAATGATTAACCAGAGGCGTGCCCCACCATCACTTCAAACTCATCCATGGTAAAATTACATTTCACTCAGATGACGGACACTTCTCCGAACATGTCTACTTTCTGGATGACCTTAATGACGTCACCAAACTTACCCTGATTCCGCCTCCCCTTGGTGGATCACATCCTGTCAAATTATCTTGCTCCTTCCTTGTCTGTCTCAGCTTCCACACGTGCAGCACTGATAGGCTATGCTTGAATGATTCCTTCCAGCAAATATCTCGCCTACAGCTCTGTCACCTCCAATCTAAACACAGGTGTGTATTCATCATAGGACCCTCACTGAACTGGGTCAGATATTCATTTACATATTCACAATTGTTGTTGGGCTCTAGACCTATCATTAGTATAGACATTCCTATGTAGGCATCTATCTCCCCATTAGCCGGTGTGTCGTTTCTTTATTGTGAGATAGTTGGTGGAAGATAGAAAAAATTGATGTTTGGAAAAAAGGCTTAAAAAAATGACCATGTCTTGTAAGGAAAAAATAAAATAAAACAATGATCATACCATGAGCCTTGAGAAGACCACGGAATAGTTCAGTAAATAATGAAAGAAAGGAGCTCAGCAATTCTCCAAGTCGACTGAGAGTGACAATTTGGAATGAGAGACTTCATTAAGGTGCACCATGAGGGATGGATCCCAGTGAGAAATGCTCAGTGTCCCAGGAGGCCTGGGTCACTAGTGTTAATTTATACCTGTGGTGAAGGGTGTCTGAGTGGCAGCTTCTCATCAGGAGTGGCTCATTTGGACCCTTGAGCCGCAGCCAGCAGATAAAGCCCATCCTGGCCTGCCTCTCCCTCTCCGGAGGCTGTGGGGTTCCTCCCTTGAATGACAGACGGCGAGAGGAGATAGTGCGGGCGGCTGGAAAGGCCGCGCCACTAGCGGCGGGGCCAGGCGAGGCCGGCCCGGCCATGGCCTCCGGGGCTCCCGGGGAGCGGCTGCGCGAGGAGGCCAGGTGCCCGGTGTGCCTGGACTTCCTGCAGGACCCGGTCAGCGTCGACTGCGGCCACAGCTTCTGCCGCAGGTGCATCTCCGAGCTGTGCGACAAGTGCGACAGCGCGCAGGGCGGCGTGTACGCCTGTCCGCAGTGCCGGGGCCCCTTCCGGCCCGCGGGTTTCCGGCCCAACCGGCAGCTGGCCAGCCTGGTGGACAGCGTGCGGCAGCTGCGGCCGGGCGCGGGGCCCGCGGGGGCGCCACCGTGCGCGCGGCACGGCGAGGACCTGAGCCGCTTCTGCGAGGAGGACCAGGTGGCGCTGTGCTGGGTCTGCGACGCCACCGCGGAGCACAGGAGCCACCGCACGGCGCCGCTGCAGGAGGCCGCCGCCTGCTACCAGGTGGGAGCCGCTGCGCCGTCCTCGGGCAGGGCGCACCCGAGAGGCCCCATTCGGGGTCTGGAAAGGCTGCTGCGACAGAGGGGCAGGCTGAGCCGGGGTGCGAAGTGACTTGCGCAGCGACAGAGCCAAAGGGTCCTCCCCGGTCTCCTGCCTCCTGCTCCCCTTGCCCTGCACCCACCCCAGCTCCTCCGTCGCAGCTCACGCTCAGACGGGGCCCCAGCCTTCGCTGGTGGCGAACTCCCTTAGGGACTCCTGCTCAGGAGCCCAAACGCACCGTCACTTCAGGCTGCCCGCCTCTCCCCCGAAGCCTTCCTGGCTCTTTAATTTCATGCTGGTCTTATTTTTCCCGATGCTGATCGTCTGAGCTCCGGTGGGGAGGGCTGTGCGGTCCGGCTGGTTACCGGTGTACATCTGTATTGTAAAGGCGTCCTAATAACTTTCATTCGTACAAAGTTTTGCTTTTTCATAGTGTTTATCTCTGCGTTAAGTAATATTAATTAATTAACAGCCCTCAGTTTGGGGCATGTGTTAAGAATACAGTCTGGCGGGCTCTGTCCCTGCCACCTTTAAAGTCTGAGCAGGCTTGCCTCCCCTGACGCAGGAGGTACACAGGCCACGCGCTGGCAAATATTTGAAAACTTATAATTTGGAAATCCTCAGTGAAGAGTGACGTGTATTGGAGTATTTGTTCCCCAAAGGTGGCAACTGTGAAACTGTGTGTAGGATTCTTCCTCCTGGTGCTCTTCAAAAGTTTGTGGACATATTCTGAGCACATTTAAATTCCCGACATTTGGAACAGCTACTAGCACAAAGGAGGCTGGAGTCATCTTTGATCTTTAATCTACTGACATATGTAACTAAAATGCTATCACACTAATAAATTGCAAATACTAGCTTTCTCAGATTTTTATTTATGTATTTATTTTGTTCGTTTGGTTACTTAATCAGGTTTGGGTATATTTTCCCTCTGGAAACTTCCCTCTGGATCTATCTGAAAATACTTCTCTTGGTTTTTCTTCTTGATTTCAGTTGTCATCTACAAAATTCACGTACTGAAAGACTCCCGCAGTGGGTAGTCAGTCAGTTCAGGGAGACCCTCCCAAGGAACAGCGAGACCACGGCTTCGGATGCAAAAACAAGAGGTTTATTGAACACACAGGTACCCGGGCGACTCAGTCTTTCGAAAGACTGGCGCGCCGAGTAGAGCTCCTGGGTCCTTTTTATAGCAAAAAGCGCGGGTACAGAAGCGAGAAGCAAGGTAATTGGTTAGTTTAAATCAAGCCAGGGGTGAACTTCGGTCAAGTGGGAGTCCTTGAAACAGCTGAGGGGCACTCTTGAAACTTTAACTGACTTGTCTATTTCTGGGAACTATCCGCCCTTTGCCTCGGGCCGGGGCCCAGGTGCATAACCACAGATATCCTGTTTGACTCTGTTCCCCTTGTTTCTTAACTTGACTTTTTGGCTGTATTTTCCCTATACCCTTGTAAAAAGCACTTCCTTCATTCCCCCATTTCTCTTGTGGATTGCTCTAATCTTAGAGCGGAATTAAAAGTTATCTTCGCCATTTAAGGTTTGGTATTTTTGCCTAAGGACCAGAATCTTAACTGCACTTACCCTATCATTGATGAATTGGACTAGTCTATTGATGACGTAGGGCCCAAGGGTGAACAACAGAAGGAGGAGTAATAGGGGCCCGGCGATGGTTGACAGTAGGGTGGTCAACCAAGGGGAGTTATTTGATCTGGTTATAAGCATTTTCATAGTTTGAGTCAGGAGGCCTGACTCTTTTAGAGGCCGGTGCATCAATTTCTGGAATATCCCAAGCCTCGAGACCCGCCGCCAGGGCACATATATCAGGGGTAAGGGAGGGCCACCAAGTCCAAAAAGGGGGTGGACTTCTGTCTTGAACCAGACAACCTTTCCAGTTTGGGACAGTACCTGCCAGGTGAGGGTGTTGGGCTGGTTAGGGTTATTACTTGGTAGGCTTGCTCCGCCGCCGCCGAATGCGCAACTTAAGAGGATTATCAGTCCTCTCCAGCTCCCAGGATTCATCTGGTACGGAGGGTGGCGCAGGCTTGAGGTGAGAAGCATGTACCCAGGCTGCAATGCCATCAACTTTTACTGCGGTCGGGGTGGTCAGCAATACCAGATACGGGCCTTTCCACCGAGGCTCAAGGTTGCTGGGTCGATGGCGTCTGACCAGCACTTGGTCTCCGACCTGGAACGGATGAGGGATGGCCACGGCACCTGGCTCGTATACCTCCTTGATCTGGTCCCAGATCTGGGTTTTTACAACTTCTAAAGCCTTTAAGTGAGTAAATAAGACAGGAAGAAAGTTATCATCGGGACCCAGTGTTCCTCCCAACTCAAGTATGGGGGGGGGTCCCCCGTGGAGGATTTCATAAGGGGTCAGACCAAGCTGGCCAGGGGTATTCCTGGCTCTGAACAGCGCTAAGGGAAGGAGGGCCACCCAGTCTTTTCCACCGGTCTCTAAGGCCAATTTAGTTAAGGTCTCTTTGATGGTTCTATTCATTCTCTCTACTTGACCTGAGCTCTGGGGCCTATACGCACAATGTAATTTCCAATTTATTCCCAGTTGTGTGGCCAGTCCCTGGCTTACCTGAGCAACAAAGGCTGGGCCATTATCTGACCCGATCACCTTAGGGATCCCGAAACGGGGCAGGATTTCTTCTAGTATCTTTTTACATACAGTCAGGGCCGTTTCAGTTTTGGTAGGGAAAGCTTCTACCCATCCAGAGAAAGTATCTACAAATACTAGCAGATACCTGTTCCCATACCGGCCAGGCTTTACCTCTGTAAAGTCTACTTCCCAGTATACGCCGGGTCGATCTCCCCGTTGTCTTTTTCCGGTCTCTCGGTAGGTGGTAGTCGCATTAGTCATGGCACAAGCCGGACACCGATTGGCGACTTCTTGAACGGTGGACCGGAGATTCGGGATGGAGAGGCTGGTGCGGCTCGTTAGTTGAAGGAGCTTTTCTGGTCCTAAGTGTGTTAGCTGATGTAACCGCTAAATGAATTCTTTTCCCTGGTCAGGAGTGAGCTCTCTTGGCTTGGTCCTAGCTTGAGCAGGCTCGATTGGCTCTTGAAGCTTTATAGTTTCTGCTAGCACCCTGACCGACAGGGCGGCTTGTTTTGCAGCCTCGTCGGCCCTCCGGTTCCCGGCCGCCACAGGGTTATTTCCTCTCTGGTGGCCCGGGCAGTGGATAATGGCGACCTGCTGTCCGTGTAGATGTTGATGTTTTTTCCTTCGGCTAGGCGTAATGCCTGCGTCAAGGCGATTAGCTCGGCCTTCTGGGCTGATGTCCCTTCTGGCAGGCTGCTTGCCCATACCGTCCGTTTGCCATCTACGATGGCGGCCCCTGCTCTCCGCTTACCTTCCACAATGAAGCTGCTACCGTCTGTATACCAGGCAGGCACTCCGGGCAATGGCTGGTCCTTCAGGTCCCGTCGAGTCCCAGCTTCTTCAGCAAGGATTTCTGAGCATTGGTGTACTGGGGTGGATTCTGACTCGACTGGTAGTAGGGTAGCTGGGTTCAGGACAGCAGGGGGCGCGAAAGATATCCTTTCGTTTAGCAGCAAACTCTGGTAATGAGTCATTCTGGCATTGGTCATCCACCGATTGGGGGGCTGCCGCACAATACTTTCGAGGCTGTGGGAAGCAATCACAGTCACATTTTGCCCCAAGGTTAACTTATCAGCGTCTTTGAGGAGGAGTGCCACTGCAGCAACCGCTTTTAGGCAGGTTGGCCACCCACTGGCCACTGGATCCAGTTTTTTTGATAGATAAGCTACTGGCCGTCGCCATGGTCCTAGGGTCTGAGTAAGCACTCCTCGGGCTACACCGGCTCTTTCATCTACGTATAGAGTAAATGGTTTGGTGAGGTCTGGGAGAGCCAAGGCGGGGGCAGACAGCAAGGCTTTTTTTATGTGGTCAAAAGCCTTTTGATGCTCCTCAGTCCAGGTAAAAGGAATGTTTTCCCTTGTCAGGGGGTACAAGGGTGCAGCCAGGGAAGCAAACCCAGGAATCCAGAGCCTGCAGAATCCGGCAGTACCCAGAAATTCGCGGACCTGCCTGGGGGTTGTGGGAGTAGGGATCTTCATAACTGTAGCTTTCCGGGCCGGGGTCAGCCATCTTTTTCCCTCCTTGAGCAGGTACCCCAAATAGGTGACCTCTTTCTGGCATAACTGGGCCTTTTTAGCTGATACCCGGTACCCCAACTTACTCAGTTCCTGCAAGAGCTTTTGTGTCCCTCTTTTGCAGCCTTCATATGTGGGAGCTGCCACTAGGAGGTCGTCCACATATTGGAGTAATATGACCTGGGGGTTGAGAGCCCTAAAAGGAGTTAAATCCCGGTGGAGGGCCTCGTCGAAGAGAGTGGGTGAGTTCTTGAACCCCTGTGGCAGCCGTGTCCAGGTCAGCTGACCAGCGTTACCTTTTTCTGGGTCTCTCCACTCGAACGCGAACAGTGGCTGGCTGTTGGGGTGTAGTTTGAGGCAAAAAAAAGGCATCCTTGAGATCCAAGACTGAGTACCAAGTGTGACTAGGCGGAAGGGAACTCAGGAGGCTGTATGGGTTTGGGACTGAGGGATGAATGTCTTGCACCCTTTTGTTAATTTCTCTCAAGTCTTGGACTGGCCGATAGTCATTGGTCCCTGGCTTTTTTACTGGTAGCAGAGGGGTGTTCCAGGGCGACTGGCAGGGCACTAAGACCCCTAGGTCTAAGAACCTTTGGATGTGGGGTCTGATGCCTTCCCGGGCTTCTTTAGTCATTGGATACTGTCGGACGGCCACCGGTGAGGCACCCGATTTCAGCTCTACTACTACTGGTGGGACGTTATTGGCCAGTCCCATACCTGTCTTTTCTGCCCATACGGTGGGAAAAAGTTGGAGCCAGGATGGGTCGATGGAGGGAGAGGCCGGCTTTTCATACAGCCGGTATTCTTCTTCTAGGTTTAGGACCAAGCACATGGTAGAGTGATCTCCCCATGTTACTTGTGGGCCCTCTGTAGAAAACTGGATTTGGGCCTTTAGTTTGGTCAGAATGTCCCGGCCCAACAGAGGAGCAGGGCACTCAGGTATGACCAAAAAGGAATGGGTCACTTGTTTATGTCCAACCTTTAAAAGTCTTTGTGTGGTCCAGGGGTAGACTTTGCTGCCGGTTGCTCCTACTACGACTGTCCGCCTGGACCCTACCTTCCCCATGGGTTGGGTCAACACCGAATGTTCAGCCCCGGTATCGACCAGAAACTCGATGGGGGTCCCCTCCACAGTCAGTGTTACCCTAGGTTCGGGGAGGGGGTCCGAACCTTGACTCCCCTAGTCGTCTAGGGATAGAACCTTGGCTTCTCTGATGTTCTTTTTCCGGGGACATTCTCTTGCCCAGTGACCCTTCTCTTTACAGTACGCGCATTGGTCTTTGTCTAGAGGGGGTCTTCCATCCCTAGGTGTTTTCTTTGCCCGGTTGCTCAGGTTCCCTGTCTGCCTATCTCTAGACCCTCTTTCACCTACCACTGCGGCCAAAATCCTAGTCAAGTTTTTTTTTTTTTTTTTTTTTTGGCGCCTATCGCGCCGTCTCTCTCTCTCTTCTGTCTCTCTTTTTTCTCTTTCTTGTTTTTCCTCTTCTGTCTCTCTCTTGTGGTACACCTTTTCTGCCTCTCTCACTAAATCTTGTAAGGAATAATCTTGGAGCCCCTCTAGCCTCTGCAACTTTTTCTTGATATCTGGGGCTGCCTGTCCGATGAAGGCCATTGCAACTGCCGCCTGCTGTCCCTCAGAAGAGGGGTCAAACGGAGTGTATCTCCTATATGCCTCCATCAGGCGTTCCAAGAAAACCGAGGGGGGTTCTACCGGTCCCTGCAAGACCTCTCTTACCTTAGCCAAATTGGTGGGGCGCCGGGCTGCCCCTTTGAGACCTGCCACTAGAGTCCGGCGGTAGACCAGAAGACGCTCCCTACCTTCGGCCGTGTTGTAATCCCATTGAGGTCGATTGAGGGGGAAGGCCTCATTAATGAGGTTCTCGAGTTGTGTAGGGGCCCCGTTGTCCCCGAGAACGTTCTTGCGGGCCTCCAGAAGAATCCTTTCTCGCTCTTCAGTGGTGAAGAGGATCTGGAGTAGCTGTTGGCAATCGTCCCAAGTGGGCTGGTGAGAGAACATAAGGGACTCAAGAAGTCCCGTGAGTCCTGCTGGTTTTTCAGAAAAAGACGGGTGGTTAGACTTCCAATTGTAAAGATCTGCTGAGGAAAAAGGCCAATACTGTAGAGGGACCAAGCCATTAGGCTCAGCTAGGGGCCCTATGGCTCGGAGGGGCAAAGCTACGGTGGAGTCAGGACCGGAGCCGTCTCTCGGACTGCGAGGTTGGCGGCTCCTAGTCCCCGCAGCCGGTCCCTCAGGGCTAGGATCACCGGGCGCTCGGCCTGGTGCCGATCTGTTTCCCTGAGGGGCCAGAGGGGGCAGCGGAGCCGCCGGGTAAGGTGGGGTTTCAGAGAGAGAAAATAGGTCATCTGGTGTCGGGAGGACGGGGGGTTGGGGAGGGGCGGAAGGCTTCCTTGTAGGTGGCCTTTGAGTATTTTCTGATCCCGAAACAACAGCGACTTTGCTGGAGGGTGGCACCCAGGGAGGGGGATTCTGGGCGAGGTCTTGCCATACCACGACACAGGCAACCTGGTCCGGGTGTCCTCCGGTCTCCTGAAAAACAATCTTTTTAACTGCAAAAATGACAGTAAGATCAAAGGTTCCCTCTGGCGGCCAACCTACGCCGAATGTGGGCCACTCAGACGAACAGAAAGTCTGCCATTTTCCTTTTTTGATCTCCATGGACAGATTGTGAGCCCTGGCTTTGACATCTTTCCAATGATCTAGAGTAAGGGAGAGGGGCGTAAGGGCACTTTGCCCCATCTCGAAAATTTCCAATAGGGGAACGACGACGCAAAGACCTATCACAACTAAGACAAAAAGAAACCAGAAACGGCGACGAGACCGAGTGCCGTAGAAATAGAAGAAAGAGTCCGATGGCAGAGCGCGCCTCCCGAGACGCGGTGAGACCAAAACACAATAATCCTCTGCCAAGGGGTCCACCAGGCGTCCCTGGTCCTCCCCTGATCCTGGGACGTCTCCCAGGATTGCCGGGTGGCGAGCCCCCGAACACGTCTGTTCGCTACCCGCACTTCGCTCCCAGAGCGACTAACCCGGAACAAACTGAAACCAAAATGCGCGCGCTCAGAAAAGACAGTCGAAATCACTGAGTCAGACACAGAGACGAGACACAGAAACGAGACACAGAACGACTGCTGGCCAGCTTACCTCCCGTTGGTGGGTCGGTGGTCCCTGGGTGGGGGTCTCCGATCCCGGACGAGCCCCCAAACAAAAGACTCCCGCAGTGGGTAGTCAGTCAGTTCAGGGAGACCCTCCCAAGGAACAGCGAGACCACGGCTTCGGATGCAAAAACAAGAGGTTTATTGAACACACAGGTACCCGGGCGACTCAGTCTTTCGAAAGACTGGCGCGCCGAGTAGAGCTCCTGGGTCCTTTTTATAGCAAAAAGCGCGGGTACAGAAGCGAGAAGCAAGGTAATTGGTTAGTTTAAATCAAGCCAGGGGTGAACTTCGGTCAAGTGGGAGTCCTTGAAACAGCTGAGGGGCACTCTTGAAACTTTAACTGACTTGTCTATTTCTGGGAACTATCCGCCCTTTGCCTCGGGCCGGGGCCCAGGTGCATAACCACAGATATCCTGTTTGACTCTGTTCCCCTTGTTTCTTAACTTGACTTTTTGGCTGTATTTTCCCTATACCCTTGTAAAAAGCACTTCCTTCAGTACTAGGTACTTTCCAGCTAGACTTGTGATATATAGGATCTCATATGTATGTTTTTTTTTTTTTTTAATCCAGAAAGTACCACATGGCTAGTGAAATATTTCTAAAGACATTCTCTATATTTTCATAGTTCCTTAATTAAATAACAAATAAATATTATCTAATTTCCTGAGCCTGTCAGTCAAGACTTTCTAGGGCCCTAAGTTATGTATCCACAGTTCTTGTCTTAACCAACCATGAGATTCAGCAAAATTAGCCTAATCACTGTTGGCCCCAAATGTGCCCCACTGTTTTTTCACCTCCTTGCTTTTGCTCACAATTTCTGGGTCTGAGGGAACTTTTCTACATCTAAAAGTGTCAAAATTCTGTATTTCTTGCACACACTGAAATAAATGCCACCCACCCCATCCTGTCAAATGGCACCACAAATTCTACTGTTGTTTTATGTGCAACACCATCTACAGCTATATAATATCCTCCTTTTAGAGGCAATGATGTGTATGTAGGACTTATTGATTAACTTTGGGAATAGAAATTTTTTTCCCTATTAAAATTGTGTTTATGTGTGTATCTTTGTGAGTTTAAATAAAATACACATATTTACCTCTAGCAAGGGTCGTATTGTTGAAGGGAGATGTAGTTTTCATTGGATTACTTTTTTACTCATTGTAAGATTTACAACATACTTTTTTTTTTTAAATTTTAAGCATGTGAATCCACAACATTTCTTTTGGCCTAATAATACTACTAGTGATAGATTCTTTTATTATCATTAAGTAGTAAATAATTTTTAGAAATTGAAATATAGATAGATATAAAAATAGCATGTCTTTAACCTAGCACCAATAGATGATATTTTATCTAATAACATTTTTCTTTACCTTCAGCTAGTTTTTATGTATTCGTTACAAGCACTTTTCTTTCAAAATTGGTGTTGTTTTATAGAATATACTCTTTTACATGACATTATAATTGTATTTCTTGTCATTAAATATTCTGCAACAGTTTATTTTAATTATATCCTGTTAACATAAAACATTTTTTTACTCCATTGTGTTTAACTACAGTTTTACTTTTGTAGATAATGATGCAATGAACATATTTTTAGATAAATCTTTGATTGTGTCTGGTATTAAATACATTTATGTTTAGTTTAGTTATTAATGAGGTGGAGCATGTTTATATGCTTTCTCTCTTTTCTTTTTTTTTTCCTAAAAGATGACCAGTAAGGGGATCTTAACCCTTGACTTGGTGTTATCAGCACCACACTCTCCCAAGTGAGCCACGGTCGAGCCCTCTTGTTTATATGCTTTCTAAGGACTGTTTCAGGTTATCTTTGTATTTCCTCACACATCTGGGTGCATCTATAATGATTTTAGTATATGTTCCCAAACAGGTAAAGCTCCAAATGGCTCTGGAACTTGTGAGGAAAGAGATGCAAGAGGCCTTGACTCAGGAAGCTAACATGGGGAGGAAGACTGTCATTTGGAAGGTAATAGAATATGGGCGCTTCAGGAGTCTTGCCCATCTGAAGGATCCAGAATTGGGTCAATAAATCCTTCTTCCACCATCTCGCATTCCCCAATACTTATATTTCATCCACATACTTCCTCAAGAAAAACATCTCTGTGCCATCCAGGAACATCCCGTCCCCCCAAATTATATGGTCCACTTTTGTTCTTTCTATTGATACTACCCATTCCAAATTATAAATAAATAGCTTTACTGTCTTAATTTGACTGTAAAACCTATTGCTGTATCCCCAGAACAGAATCTCATACTGTCACTACTAGTTTAAAAAAGTATTTGTTAGATAGATGAAATATTGAGCACTTCACAACTTTATAGCACGTGCAGTACAACTAATGGTGGTCATCTTACATAGAGAAAGATTATCAGAACTTTCAGCCTCCTTTCAGTATTCATATCCATATTCCCTCTTTTCCACACCTCACCTGCGAACACTCACACACACTCACACACACACACACACACACACACACACTCTCCTCACACACACACACACACACACACACACACACACACACACACACACACACACACAGTAGTTCTCAACCTGGGGTGATTTTGCGCCCCTCATCAAGAAACATTTTGCAGTGTCTGGAGACATTTTTGAATGTCACAACTTGAGTGTGCAGTGTGCCACTGCCGTCTTGTGAGTGGAGCCAGGAATGCTGCTAAACACCGTACAACGCACAGGGCAGTCTCCAGTCTCCACACCAAACAACAAAGAAATTATCTGGTGAAAATGTCTGTATTGTTAAGATTGAGAAACTATCTATAGAAACTGTGTTTATAGTTCTATAAATTTACACAATGTCTTATATGATATAGGATATATTTTATAGGTTATTTCTACTCTTTCTCTTTCTCCAAGTAGTCATTCTTCTGCGATCATTCTCTATATTTTCCTTATTATTTTCTTCTTTTTTCCTCTGAAAATTTAGTCTTCAACTCTGTCCTCAGACAGATGTTTCCAAAGAACCATTTTTTGCTGTATTTTTCTTCTCGGATAAGTCTTATGCTTTCCTATCACTATGTATATTATAGGTAAAGTTAAATATTAATTGACAATTTTATGTTCTTTTTAGGCTAATAATCCGAGTCAGCTGTTTTAAATTCTGGCCTGACCAGAGACTGAAATCAGAATCCCCATATCCAAGGTCTGGATTACTACATTTTTTAAAACGCTCCATTGATTATTATAGAGATGCTATTAAGATCCCTGGGCAAAGCCAAGTAAACCGACATAATCTTTGCCATCAATAATGTATCCATGTGAGTCAAATGCAACAAACACAGGTTGGATAAAAATAAACTCTAAATTCTAAAACAATACTTTTTTTCCTGCGTGTGCAGATATAATTTTAATACAGTTGAGTATCCTTTATCCAAAATGTTTCAGACCAGAAGTGTTTTGGATTTTGGATTCTTTTCGAATTTTTGAATACTTGTATTATATATACTTACCAGTTCAGCATCACAAATCCAAGTTTGGGATTTTGGAGTCTTTCAGATTTTGAGGTTTTGGATTGGGGTGCTCGACCTGTACTCAATAGGATGTGTGAAAGGAAAATGAACTGCAACCAAACCCCTCGCACCACATCATCTCTCATGCCCTGAATGTGGCTCCACTCATTTCCAGTGGCCGAGTTATTAACTCCACTGCTCAACAGCACAGCCACCCCCAGTATGGGGGAGAGTTGCTTATATTTAATTGAATAATACCTTTTAAAAATCTAAATGTGAAATTCAGAGTTGGTTGATTTTAGAAAAAGGTCAAGATTGTATGAATCTCTTGTTTTAGAAAATTGTAGAAGGCAGAGATAGAAAATTGGAGGAAGGAACTGAGTCTTACAGGATTTGGAGAGAACCATTGTTAGAGTTTTAAAAAAGTGATAGCTTATGCCTTTTAGTCAAATCAAGAAGTTACAATGTTTAAAAACAAGGCCGAGAATTCAAGGTGTAGATACTCTGGGAGGATAATTTGCCTCTCATATTCAGTTTAAAGCTACCTTCTTACATACTAACCTGAGAGAATTAAATTTAGATATAATAAACTTGTAGCAAAATATGTTCCTTAGGTCTGTTAAAAAATTGTAGATGTGAGACTTGGGAGGAAATCAGGACTAATTCCCTGAAGTTAACTCTGAAATAAGTGGCCCGAGGAACATTTTGTTCTTTCTTTTCTGTACAGAGAACATTAACCTTAAGGTTGGTTTTGCAATTACCATATTCTGAAAGAAAGTTCATGTTTTCTAATCTCTCAGCCTTTTCTTATTCACCTTTACAAATCCAGGTCTCTCTAATCTCTGTTTATAATTCAGTTGTTTTCTAGTGTTTCTAGCGACTAATGTATATATTAATAGTAAATAGAAACTTCTATTGTGTTACTACACCATGATATTCACTGTGCTCAACACTAATCCACATATTCCTCTTTTCCCCGCATTTTATATATGATGTTGAAACTTGAATATAAAAGTACCTTGGCCCCAAGCCTATGGCAAAATGGGAACCCAAATCCAACAGTCTTTCTCAAACTCTAAGTTTGAATATTCTACCAGGCCACTTCTCATATGAGTGGTGCCTGGATTCTGCATCTTGTGAGAATGCAGCCATTCAGTCCACAGAGTTATAGAGCTGAGGGAACTCTGGACATTGCGTTCTCCTGCTCCACCATCTTATACATGTAGGGGGAGACTCAGACACCTTGCCCCAATCACTGATGATGTGATCCCTTATTTCACTCCAGGAAAAAGTGGAAATGCAGAGGCAGTGCTTCAGGTCGGAGTTTGAGAAGTATCGTGGCTTTCTGGCCCTGGAGGAGCAACTCCAGCTGAGGCGGCTGGAGCAGGAGGAGCGATCGACCCTGCAGAGGCTGCGGGAGAGCAAGAACCGGCTGGTGCAGCAGAACAAGGCCCTGAAGGAGCTGGCCGAGGAGCTGGAGGAGAGGTGCCAGCGCCCAGCCCTGGGTCTGCTGGAGGTGAGGCCGAGTGCGGGAAGGGTAGCAGAAATGAGACCAAGAGAACAGAAACAAGAGGACAGTGACATTTCCAGACACCGACTTGGGCATTTATGCTCTTTAGCAAAAGAGTACCCTATAATTTATTTGGAAAGCATCTTAATCCTAAATCTAGCATCAGAATCAGAAGGGACCCTAGAGCATCATACAGCTTATATTAAAGACAAAAAAACCTAAAATTTTAAAAAATTAAAATTAATTTAATGGTTTATGAAAACTTTAAACAGTTAGGAAAAAGACAATCAAATTTTCACTCTTCTGGCTGTGAAACGGTCTGTCAATGATAATATTGCTGTTTCTCAGCGATGTCAATCCAAAAAGTCTTTGGTAACCCATTTCAGGTATAAATAGCCAAAAGTATGAATAGTGCCTTAAATTGTTACACTTGAAATTTTCATGCTAAATTTTAAGGTGTATTGATTGTACATATTTATGGGGTACAGAGTTATACTTCAGTACATGTATACACTGTGTGAAGATCAAATCAGAGTAATTAGCATATTCATAATTGTAAAACTTAATCATTTCTTTGTGATGAGAACATTTGTTACTGACAGGCCAGGCTCGGCTTGCCCTCTCACATTGAACGAATGACCTGAAAGTCCAAAAGTTGGTGCAAAGATTGGAAGGTTTATTCAGATTACCGATACTCAACTAAATGTCTAACCAAGCAAACAAAGAAAGAGAAAAGTGGAGCAGTGGGGTCCAGTTTATCCTAGTCCCAATCGGTGGGGCCAACCTATTCTATTAACAGTAATTGATAAAAGCAGTTCTCCCCACTGTTTTCAGCATAAAGAAGAAAAGTATCGACTAGACTTAAATCAGAAAAACAAAGCATAGCCAGGAGCCCTCCAGGGTGCACCTATATAGAAATAGATACAATCCAACCAAACAGAAGAGGGCTCAGAAAAATCAGAGAAAGGTAAAGAGAATAACCATTGTCTTGTCAGAAGTTAGGCCAGGGACTCCAGGAGAGATCTACCAGCAGCAGAGACATGGGAGCAAAATAGTCCCAGTGGCCGCTTGCATCTTGCAGCTAGAATCTTCTCTGGTGCTCAAAGCTTTCCAGTTTTCACCAGTGACTAAATTAAGCTCCCGGATTCCAAAGTCATAGAAATGAACAATGTACCCAACAGTAAAGCAAGCAATGCTTTATTAAAATAGGGGATAGACTTATGCAGAAGGGGGTAGCAACAGTAAAGCTAGCCTCCCAAGGGGAGCTGCTTAGGGTCTTTTATAAGGAAAGGAGTTAAGGGGTGGCAGGCCAGTGTCACTGGAGGTGGTCTGTTCGGTTCTTCCTGGTTGCGTCATGTGTGCATGCTCAGTAGCACATGAACACCACTGTCACCCCAGGAGGGTCATTGTAGCAGTCACCTTGATGCTTTGTGCACAGGTGGGAATTCCTAAAGGGGTCTTAAAGTTAATCTGTAACTTTTACAATCACAGTAAACAAGTCTTGGGGAGGGGTTTTGCAACTCAGTAAATATCTGTTTCCCCTCTCAGTCTATTTTGTCAGGACAGCCCTTGGTGTAATCATTTGCCCTGGGGGGTCTCATGACTGAGCAGTGGAAAAGTAACAAAATGTCCTCTGCAGGGAAAATGAAATCAGTTTGGTTCTCAGGCCTAGCCTTACTCGTTTCACATTTGAGCTCCTCTCTTCTGGCCATTTGAGAACATGTAATAAGTTATTGTTAGTTATAGATGCCTAGCTCTACTTATAGCACTAGAAATTATTTTTCCTATCTAGCTGTAATTTTGTGTCCATTAACCAACTTCTCCCATTCCCTTTCTCCTTCCACTTTTCAACCTCTAATAACCATGATTCTACTCTCTACTTCTAAAAATTCACCTTTGTTTTTCTTTTTAGCTCCCACATATGAGTGAGAACATGCTGTATCTTTTTGTGCCTGATTTATTTCATTTAACATAATGTCTTCCAGGCTAAAAAAACTGACCAAAACAAAACAAAACAAAATAAAATAATGTACACTGTTCCTACATGTGTAATATTTGCAGTTCACTTTTCTTGTTTTGACATGATAAGTATGCACTGAAATAAAAAATAAATAAAAAAAATTTAAGGTGAATGCTAATTTCCTAGCCCATGTGGCATGCCCAGTCCAGGCATGGTGGGGAGGGAGTACATGGACTCCCACGCAGCTCTCACTATTTACTTGTACTCGAGATTACAGAGCAGAAGGAAAAATAACAGAGAAACAAATAATTGTTTTTAATCCCTCATGAAGATATTAAACCCCAGTTGAACAGGGAAAACCATGGTGTTTGTTGGTGGATGCGTGTTATCTTGATGGAATCACCTGCAGCAGGAATTTATGTGGGCGCACTTTTCTGTGTCTCATCCCCAGTGACTCATTCAGGAAATTTGGTACTAAGTAATTTATATTCTCAGTTAGTAGCTGCCTGACAGATTGTACTTTGTCTGACTTAGCTCTAGACACTGAAAATGACATAGTTATAAATAACTATATTAACTATCTGTATAACATTTACAATTACTAAACAATACTGGTCACAGAGTAGGGGAATTATTAAATGAATAAGTTTATAAAACATTTTTATTTACAAAGCATATTCATTTAATTTTTCACATTTTATTTTCAAAATATGTATACAAGTAAAATTTATGTTCTTTTATTATTAGCATTATTAGTATTATTGCTAGGCCCATTTCCTTATAAGTGAATGAAGGGTCAGAAAGAAATTAACTTTCTAAATAGCAGACATCAAATAAACATAGTACTTTGACATTTTTAATAATAATATTCATTGTTTCACTTCACCATATCTCCATAACATCTTATTTAAAATAAGCATTTCTTAGCACAAAATAGATATTAGTGACTTCCTTTTTTAGATAACCTTTGTTAACCTACTCTTATGGGTAGCTCTGATGTGTTGGTTCAATGAATTAGCAATTTGGGGTTCTCTTATAAAGACTTTGAGAGTAACATTTTATGTCTGTACTTACCATTGTTCCTCAAATAAATTCCACAAATATTTAGGATCCATTTTTACCATAATTCCATCTGTAATAGGTGCAGAACATAAATCTCTGTTAAAACGTCCGCGTGCCAGAATTATCAATTCAGAAAATACATTGATAGATGCAATAGGAATTAACCTAAAGTTTTTGTAGCTGATTCTATTCCAATTACTAATGATTCTGCTATATCAGATGTGTGAGAAAATTAAATGACAGCCTATTTTGGGCTTTAATGAAAAGAAATTTACTGTCCCTTGTGTCTAGCTCAGCTGTTTTTGTTTCTCTTTCACTTTCAGGGTGTGAGAGGAGCCTTGAGCAGGTACGTTTACTTTCTGAATCAGTGAAGGGGCTGGGAGAGGCAGAGGAGGAAGGTGTATAACCCAACTGAAATCTGACTGTTCTCTGCTCTCCTCAGAAGTAAGGCTGTCACACAGCTCGAACCAGACACCATCCCCACGGAGATGAAGACAGTATGTCGCATCCCTGGCATGAGGGAAATGTTGAGGAAGTTCCAAGGTAGGTTGCATCATAGGAGAACTCTGATCCCTGGGTTTGGCTGTTATTGCATTTTGTTACTGTGCTAGTCAGGCTGCAGTAACTAACAGAACCCAAAGTCTTCATGGCCAAAATGAGCAAGATTTTTCTGAACAGCCTGCTGTTGATTGATTACTGAATTGTGGAGACTTTTGTGTCACAACCTCTCACTCTGAGATCCATGTTGACAGAGCTCCATCTCCTTCTGGGTGCTGTTGGTGATAGAAAAGGGTAAGGTGATTAAAGAGATAGGGAGGAAAAGGGCCATTTTTTCCCCTATTCTCTTACATAGTCAGTACAACACATCTCTGGTCACGAAAGTATGTGGAGATTTCTCCCCACCAACAGCCAATCTGTTACCGACCTAGACCTAGAATGCCAGGTTCTTTGGGAGTCAATGTCATGGAAATGAACCCTGAACCCATAGTGAGATTGAGCAAGCTACGTTTGTTGAAAGATAGCTTGTGCACAAGGGGCCAACATGAAAGAGGAGTGTTGCTCCCCGATTGTTTAGTGTGAGGGGTTTTTTAAGGCAAAAGAGTTGGGTATGGGAAAGAGGGTGAGGTCTCCGGTCTCATGATTGGGGTCTTCCTCAGTTGGTCAGGGCGTTCTGTTTTCAGCTTTATCAGGTGGTGAACTCATTTTCTCTTGAGGTCTGTAAAAGAATGCTTACACAAGGGGGTTAAGCAAACTTGAGTAATGACATGCTTGTGGGAAAGAGATACACCAACATGTTTAGGGCTTATCTTTAACCCTTGTCCTCTCTGGTGTTTCCTGGAACAGGATGTGGTCTGTTGCCTTGAGGGTCTCTGCTGCATTTCCAGCACAGAGACTACTGCTGGGTTCTCAGAGCAGACAACAAAATGGAGTCTCTCCTGTCAGCCCTATCCTTACTTCTGCCTCACATCCATTCTGCAGCAGATTCTCCAGCTGGGTGTCTTCTGATTCAATTCAATTCTGACACTATATACATGAAGATAGCATCAGATCCCACAGATTGAGGGCTCAGTCCCAGAAGACTTCCCCCACTTTAGATGCCAGTTGCAAGCGCAGATTGTGCCTGTGCTCCTGAAAAACCGGCTACAAATCGGGTTTCCCATAACCCCCTCCTGGGTTTGACTAATGTGCTAAAGTGGCTTACAGACCTCAGAGAAAAACGTCCTTACATTTACCATTTTTATAAAGGATATTATAGAGAATGCAGATGAACAGCCAGATGGAAGAGACAAATAGGACAAGGTATGGGAGCTTCCCTTCCCCTTCCTTGTTCCCTTTCTGGGCGTGCCACCCTCCAGACACCTCGTGTTCAGCTGTAGGGAAGCCCTTAGAACATAGTCTCTTTGAGTTTTTATGGAAGCTTCATTATGTAGGTATGATTGATTAAATCACTGGTTATTGGTTCATTAATTCAACCTTCAGCCATCTCAGTGGTGAGGGAGGGTGTGTAGAACCGAAAGTGGCAGCCCTCTACATGGTCGGTTCCCCTGGCATTCATCTTATTAACATGCAAAAAGGCATTCTTATAGCTCTGTCGAGTCTAAGGATTTTAGGAGCTACATGTCAAGAATTGTGGGTGAAAACCAAGTATGTATCTTACAGCATCACAGTTGTAGAGCCTGAAAGGCATTCATAGTGAATGTCTTCCCCGGAGATTTCATTGGCCAAAGTGAAACACATGGCTATGCCAAACTGTAAAATAGTTGGGAGAGTGCACCATGCCCCGGAGAATGAGGATTGGGATATTTGTGAACAATCCTAAAGAATATCAGAGTCCCAGACACCCATACAGTCTACATTTGGTTAGAACAATGGGCTTGAAAGAGTAGTTCATACCTTATTAGCTGTGATATGAGTAACATAATTTCCAGTAAATTTCCATTTCCTTGTTTATAAAATGCAAAAAAAAACACATTGTTCGGAGGACTAAATTAAACATATTTGACCCCCCCAAAAAAAATCATCAGTATGAAAGCATTGCAGAGTATCAGTTAACAAGAAGTTTCGTTCAATTTATTGGCTAACATTTGATAAGTTGCTTGAATTGGTGAGTCAATAAAGCCAAAGATATTCAATCAACTATTTTTATGTAGAAATAACTAATGTCATAAATTACTTTGTTCAGTCTGATTATGTCATTCTTCAAGCAGTATAGATTCAATATTTTTTTTTCATTTTTTACATATAATTTATGCCAAGTTATGTAAACAAACTGTGGCTAAGTAGTGGCTTCACCGATTACGTGTAAAAAGTTTTGTCCCATCATGAGAAAAGCCACCTCCGCAATACTGCTCAGTGACTCCACCCGTGCTCTGATGGGCAGATGAATATAGTGTGGGTCGGATTTTGGAATATTTGCAGAATACATACCTGTTAAGCATCCCTGATCCAGAAATCTGAAATCCGAAGTGCTCCAATGAGCATTGCCTTTGAGCGTCATGTGGGCCCTCAAACAGTTTCAGATTTTGGAGCATTTTGGGTTTTGGATTTTTGTATTGGTGATGCTCAATCTGTATATACTAACCTCATGACTTGATGAAAATCATTAGGGCACATTCAGACCCAGTGACCTCATATTCCCATTTTCTTTTTTTCTTTTCTTTTTTTTTTTTTACTGAATGAAATAATCAATTCAATCAATATTGTATATTTTATGCCAGATACTCTTATAACATATCATTGAACAACAACAAACATCTTGCAAATATTTACTTAAGTTAAGCAAAATACACAGAGTATGAGAAGATGATACAGAATTTTGAAGGAAAAAAAAAAAAAGTATGAGAAGGGAGACCAGAAGTTCTAATTTTGAATAAGGTGTGATAAAGAAAGACCTCACCCAGTAGGGATAACTCAGCAAATATCTGATTTGGAGGAGAGCACTCAGGCAGCAGAAACAACGACCAGTGATACCTGGTGGACGTGTTCCGGTGTTCCGGGCTCTGTGCAGACACCAGTACAGAGCGAGTGGGGGACGGGGGAGAAGCCAGGGAGGGTCCAGATAGGCAGGACACAGTGAGCAAGATTCTCTGTCTCTGAGTGAAGCAGGAAATCACTTTTAAGCTGTACATAGAAAAAAAGCAGGATTGGACTAATGTTTTATGAGCATTACTCTGAATGCTTTATTGAGAATAAATTACAGAGAGGCAAAGATTGAAGTGAGAAACATGGTTAGCGGCCATTGCAATAACTTCAGGAGAGATGATTATGGATTGGAACAGGTGTTAGTACTGGAGAAACTGAGAAATGGAGAGATTCTTGGTATATTTTGAAGACTGAGCTGGTAAGATGTACTGTTGGATTAGTTATAACATGTCATGCAAAGAAGAAAGCCATGAATGATTCCAAGGTTTTGGGTCTCTAGAACTAGCATAATGAAGTTGACGTTTACACTGATGGGTAAAGTTGCTGGTGAGGCAGAAGGTGAATTAGGTTTTGGACATGTTGATGTTGCTAAATATCCAAGTGCTGATGTCAGGTAGTCAGATGCATTTACAAATATCGAGTTTGAGGAGGAAAGTCTAAGCTAGAGATATGCATTTGGAATCAGTCAGCATATGGATGTGATTTAATTAACGCATTGAGCCAGCCAACTTAAGGACACACACGGAGTAAGCTCAGAGAGAGAGAAGAGGTCCCAGTCTTGAGACCAAGGTTTCTGCAGTGGTAGGGATAGAGGAGAAAAGGAGAGAACAGCAAAGGAAACCAAAGAGTAGGGAGTAGAGAGGGGGGAAAGCATGGATGACTGGTACCTTTGGAAAAGAGAAAGGAGGTTTTTCAGGACAAGTGGATTCTCAACCGTGTTGAGTGCTACAGAGAAATCATGTTAGGTGAACTCTGACAAGTAACCGTTCATCAGTGTGGAGGTCGCTGGGAAGATGGACATGAGCAGTTTGGGTGGGGGATGGTTCTGTCATGATGAGCAATTGAGTTTAATAGAGAAGGGGTAGGTAGCCATCAAAAGTCATTCCATAGATCTCTTTTTATAAATGAAAAGACGAATGTGCTGGAGCAGGAACGGTGTGTAACGTTCCATAACATATGTTAAATAAACCTTACAGAATTCCATGGAGACCTACATTTCAATCCCTGTTATTGATTACTGCTAGAGTTTGGGGAAACACATAAACTCTTTGACTCTTCATCTCTTCATCTCTAATGCAGGAATAGGAACGGCTATGTTGAGGGCTGTTACATGGGTTGATATAGATAATGTGCATGCAGTGCCTAGTTATGTGACCACTAAGGTTTGGGCATCAATAATATTTCACTAGAAGTGGTTTAAAGATGAGTAAGATTAACGGTAGTAGTAGCAGTAGTTGTGGTAGTAGTATTTGTTACAATATTAAAAATAAAACTATGTTAATGAATTTACTACTTTTGAATAAATATAAGGAAATACTCTGAATATGTTACATCCACCCTTCACTGAGATTTCATGTCTAGATGTATTTGTTTATTATGTAGACAGGTCAAATGTCACATCAATCTTGCTGGAACTTCACAGTGTCAGTATTAGGTTTTCATTTCTATGTAACAAATTACCACAAACTTAGCTGCTTAAAACCACACCAATCTATTAGCTCATAATTCTGAAGATCAGATATCTAGGTGGGATCAGCTGGCTCCTCTGCTTTGGTTTTCACAAGGCCAAAGTCAAGATGTTGGTCAGTCTGAACTTCTTTGAAGGGTCTGGGGAAGAGTCTACTTCCAGGTTTATTCGGGTCATTGTCATAATGTAGTTCCTTACAATTGCTGGAGTGCAATCCCTATTTTCCTGCTGTTGGTTGGAGGCCACTCTCAGCTCTAAAGATCACCTGCCTTTCTCCTCATGTGACCCTTCATTCTCAAAGCTGGCAGTGATATATCAAATCCAAATCTCTGATTTTCCTCTCTGCCACCAACCCAATAGCTAGAGAAACCTTTCTGATTTTAAAAGGTCATGCAATTAAATTAGACCCACCCAGATAATTTCTCTCTTGTGATATAATGTAACATATCATGAGGGCAACACTAAGGAGTGCAGGTCATGGGGTCCACTTTAAAGTTCTGCCAACCACAATAATATAACTTTGAAAGCAGTAGATTTGGTTTGAATAAAATTTTCCTTTAGGTTTTGAGAGAAAAAATCCTCAAGGAGTTTATAAATTTTATGTTAAATGCATAAGATCCTCCTAAGTGCACCCAAATGCTTTTGATGTAAAAGAAAGGAATCTAAATGATTATGCATTTGGTTTGTCATAGCATCAATGGTATGTTTTCTATTGGGAGTGATCATGACTTCTGGATTTTGCAGAGGTAGCAGTAGAATACATTAGAGAGTGACGGCGAATATGCTGAAGGACCTGCAAGGTTCTGAAATACTTCTTTGTTTTCTCTAGGAGTTATTAGAGAGAGACGAATGAGGAACTGGATGACTTTTCTCCTCAGTGACTTCCTAAGTTTTTACTAGTCCTTTCTGTCCTTTTACATGTCCC